>NC_092341.1:344395000-345880000 GCF_046630445.1 Rutidosis leptorrhynchoides
GTATCATAATTATTTTATTCATATATACTAATAGGCATGGAAGATGTTGTAGTTTTAGTTTTATTTGATTGTAGTTTCATACTCTATGTTCACACCTACCTTACTTATTTTATTTTATTTTAATTTAATTTGAAACCACTAATTCATTCACAAACTTTTATTCATTTCAAATTTCTTTTATTAAAAAACTTTATTCATTTCAAACTTCTTATTATTAAAAAATTTAGTTTAGTTACACTGATTATTAAATAATTTTTTTACTTTTAAATATACATATTCTCTATGTCCTAAAATTAATGTCGCAATTGACTTTCAAAAGTTTTTTCTCTTGACTTTGACTTATTATTTTTTTATTTTCTATAAGATATACTACGTACTAACCACGAGTATCCAAACACATCCGTCGCAACGCGTTTTTAATTCTATAAATACAAAACGCTACGTTAGCTATGATTATTCAACCCGGAAGGCCCCACCGCATCGCGCGGGCTGATCTGGTTCTAGTTATTACTATCATTATTAAGTATAGTTACTAATATTATTATTATAAAATAATACAACTTTTTTGTTTATTATTATTAATATTATTTTATCAAATGATTTTTAGTTATATAACACTATAGTTAATACATATAACATATCTATATTAACGTTTTATAATAAATACTTATCTAAAGTACATAAAATAGAAATATTTAAATTAATTATTAATGAAACATATAATTTATTAATGTAACAATTATATCACTATTAATAATATATAAATTTGTTCGATTACAATTATATGTGTTAATATATATATAAATGATATAGGTTCGTGAATCTGAGGCCAACCCTACACTTGTTCAATGTCGGCATATGTATTTTTACTACAAAATACAGTATCGTGAGTTTCATTTGCTCCTTTTTTAAATGCTTTTGCAATATATATTTTTGGGACTGAGAATACATGCGCTGCTTTTATAAATGTTTGACGAAATAGACACGAGTATTTAAAAACATTCTACGACTGAATTATTATACCGGATATCACCCCCTTATAGCTTGGTAACCTAAGAATTAGGGAACTGGCCCCTAATTGACGCGAGTCTTAAAGATAGATCTATGGGCCTTGACAAGCACCTTTCAGAGAATTTGAACTGCTTTAGTACTTCGATTTTTGTACAGATGTGTTAATCCTGTACGTATACAGATGTGTTAATCCTGTATCTTTGGGGATATCCTATATGCATTATTGTTAATGTCAGTTACTAAGTGTTTATTCGTATGAATGGATTTGTATACAGATGTGTTAATCCTGTATGTTGATTATAAAAATTGAAATCTTGTAATCTCACAATGTATCCATATGTAAATGCATTCGTCCTTATGGATTAGGACGGGTCGCTTCAGTAATCGCCCTGAGATTAGTCAGTTAAAAAAATGTTGGATACCCAGGTTACAAAAAAAAAAAAAAAAAAAAAAATTATATACAATAATTTTTATTTATTGCCACATAGGAGAACACCTTCATCTTCAACCTAAGGGGGCGTTTGGTTCGTGGGATTTCGTGGGATTTGCATTTCAAATCCCATGAAATCCCATGTCTGGTTGGAGGATTTGGTTCGTGGGATTTGCATCTCAAATCCCTTGAAATCCCATAGATGAAGGATTTGAAAATCCTTCGTATATATGAGGGATTTGAAAATCCTATGTTCTATGATTTTACGTTTACGATTTACGTTTCGGGTTTCGGGTTCGTTTTTCGGGTTCCCGTTTCGGGTTCGAGTTTCGGGTTACATTTCGGGTTCGCGTTTCGAGTTACATTTCGGGTTCGCGTTTCGGGTTCGCCTTTCGGGTTCGCATTTCGGGTTCGAGTTTCGGGTTCGCGTTTCGTGTTCGCGTTTCGGGCTCGCGTTTCGGGTTACATTTCGGGTTCGCGTTTTGGGTTCGATTTTCGGGTTCCAGTTTCGGGTTCACATTTCGGATACGCGATTCGGGCTCGCATTTCGGGTTCTAGTTTCGGGCTCGCGTTTCACGTTCGCATTTCGGGGTCACGTTTCGGGATAGCGTTTCGGTTTCGCATTTCGGTTACGCTTATCGGGTTCGCGTTTCGTTGTCCATTCGGGTTCACATTTCGATTTCGGGTTCGCATTTCGGTTTCGGGTTCGCGTATCACGGTCGCATTCTCGTTTTGGATTCACGTTTCGATTTCGGGTTTTTGTTTTGCGATCGCGTTCCCGTTCGGGTTCGCATTACAAATTTGAAATTTTAAAACCTCGAACCAAACAGAAGATATGATTTCAAATCCCAGGATTTCAAATCCGGTAGGATTTCAAATCCCATGGGATTTCAAATCAAGGGAATTGAAATCCACGAACCAAACGCCCCCAAGTATTAAGATCTAGAGTATAAACCCACCTCCGGCCACACCTCTGCCACACTTCCGGGCACCACCTCTGCCACACCTCTGGCACCACCTCCACCACACCAATGATAATCTTTTAACTAAATCAAATTGGGGAAAACCAGTCAGCTTCATGACTTAAACCTATCACTCAAATCCACAAATAAATCAAGATCTAAACACAAACAAATCATGAAGACCCACTTACAAACCTTCTTAAAAAAAATAAAAAATTAAAATTAAAATAAAAAATCTGATAACAATTTTGTTAACTTTCTTAACTTTCAAAATAAATTCTTTTATAACAATTCCACCCACATCAACTCAAAACCAAATTCTTTTATAACAATTGTTCAACTTTCATTTCTAACTTTCAAAACAAAAATTCTTGTATTTGATCACCAAACTCAGCTTCATATCTACCCAGTTTGTGTTCTTCTTCATAACCGAAAACTCAAACTGATTTGGTCCTTGGAACAATCTATCCATTCTTAGAACGATTTGAGCATAGATATGAGTTCCTTGATGATGGTTCAAGCTGTTTGAACCTTCAATCGTATAATTTTTTTCTTCTCAGATCTGATGTTCATCACGAGTCAACAAAAGTCAACGTATCAATTGGAGTGATTCTGTGATTTTCAGGTGTTAAAGGATAGTTGAGTGTTCGATGGATGTTTTTAAACAACTCTTATGTAGAAATCATCACCCAAAACGCTTTAGAAATCAATTTTGGATTTCACTTTCTATAAGTTTCTTGATTTTGGATTTCACTCCTATTTTTATATTATTATTATTATTATTATTATTATTATTATTATTATTATTATTATTATTTGTTAATGTTCAGAGATAGATGTGAAGAGTTCTGGAATAATTGTTATCATCTTTTATTTTTATATTTTTATTCTTTTGTGAATGTGAACTTGTTATATCTCAGACTCTCGGTTCTTTTGTTATAATGTGGTAACCGGAACACGTAAGCTGCTATCGCCCATAAGTTGCATACAATAGAACAAACATACAATAAAAGATTTAAAAATTGAATATATACAATTTTCCTTTTTTTGCAAGTGTTTATTAAATTTGAGAACTTTCCGCTCATATCTGGCCTTCGACTTAAAAGCGATAGACATTTCGGAGCTTATTTTCTATTTCATAAACTCTTTTTTCATAAACTAATAGAAATAACTTATTTTTTTATTAAGAGCTTATATTTTTTTTATAAGCTTTATTTTTTATGTCCGTTGTTAAATTCTTTGATTTTTCTTTAATCTTCAAAATCTATTCTAATGTTATCATTTTTTAAGATAAAATAAGAGTAAACAATTCAATTTAACATTTACCATTTTGGACGCATTAATTACAAAATATATTAAATAAATAAATTCATTTCAATGGTATGTCGAAAAAGCTCTTAATTTAATTGTATATATATATATATATAGTTCTCTTTAAAAAAAATTTCTTTTTTGTTGTTTGTCTTAAATTCCTCATATTTTAGAATTTTTGTGTTTTTAATTAATTTCATAATTCTCTATTCCTAAAAAATTGTATCTGTTTTTACAATTATTGTAGTCTAATTTGTTGTTAATGTGTGTTTGGCATATCACAAATTAAATTCACTTTTTGGAAAAAGATATTCTGAAATCATTCTTTGAATTTCGCAAGCTAAACTCAACCATCCACCAACAACGGCTTAAACTTGATAATAGTAAATTCCTAACTGGTAACAAAAGATTTAAAAAAAAAAAATTGTACGAATAATTTAAAGTTGATATTTGATATTAATAATAATAGTAAAACTGATTTAAGAAAAAAAAAATTCAAGAAATGTTATATTTAATCAAATTGACAACAAAAATTTGAGGAGATGAATTACTCAGATGGCATGAAATGTATTTTGGTTCGATTCTGCCAGCAGGTTTTCTTCAGATTTAAATCAGAAGAGGGAGCTTTGTATCCTCATTGTAATCCAACACTCCATCATTTAATTTTAAATTGATTGATTTTATTACTCCGTATTATTTATAAATTACGATAACTATAAAAAAAATTATTCGAATAAACTAAAAAAAAAACAAAAATGAATAAAATCGATCGCTCAGTTCAGCGGGATTATCGACACGCAAACAAATCTCTATAAAGAAGAGATGACTGCATTCCGGTCTGTTGAGCTTGAATTTTCCGAGTCATCACCACGATCTAATTTCAATTTAAAATTAACCCTAATATAATTGACAAACTATTTTATTAAAAAAAACAAAAAAAAGACACAAATAATCTGTATGATGAGAAATAAGACTGAGGTACTGAATGAATGACTGAAATGAAGGGTTTGTACGAGTGTGTATATATAAGCTATGAAATTAGGGTTTTTTGGCGTTTAAATGGGCCGGCCCGTTTGTGGTTAAAACAGATCAAGTTATCCAGTTATTATAACTGGTAAGCGAGATTAGGTCACATGTTGGTTACGAAAGAGGGAGTCATACTTACAAAATTACTTTTTAGCCTCAAACAATCAAGTATGCTTTATGACTAAGAGCGCTCCCAATCATGACAGAATTTCTTTCAGGACTAACCAACCATTCAGCGCCACATCAGCACCTCCATCTCACTTCCTTTCCAGGACTAAACACTCACAACAATGACACTCCTTCCTCACCCACTATATTAATTAATTAATCAATTATACAAGATTAGTAGCAAAAAGTACCACAAAACTTGCAAGCTTCCGCCCTCAAATATGTTGTAAATGGACGAAAGAGAGGACGGGTCTCGTGGGCGACGGTCTGGGCGCAAGCTGGGCGGAGCCGGTGCCATCGGCGCCCAGCCTGGGCGCGAGCTGGGCGGAGCCTGGGCGCAACGGAGTCATATTTATTTGTGTATGACTAAAATTGATTATGTATAATGAAAAAATTGCTCCGTATTTTTTTAAAAAGTCATGTCTCTCTATAAAAATTAGCATTCAAATGTAAATAATCGAATTTACATTATTCAAAATTTGAAATGTGGGAAATCATAAATCATATATTATAGTTTCTTAAAAAGATTTCCGAAAAATTTAGAGTTGTTCATATTATTTTTAATCTTTATTATACTAGTTTTTTTTTTTTTTTTACAAACCTGATTCAGACTTTGATTGATGAAAATATTTAAACGATTCTCTTTGATACAAACAAATGACCAATACCTTTAACTAACATTAAACAAATGTTAAACACCAAAAACATCGAGATTAATATTAACACAAACAATCAAATCCGCGTCTTAATAATTCACTCAAAATTATATCGCCTACTTGAATTTTTTTGACAATCAACGATCAAAAATGAGAGAAGTAATAACATTTTTTTCATAATAAGCCATTTGTAAAAATAAGCCATTTGAAAAACCGAAATCACCAACTTTATCAAACCACCAACTAAATGCAACTTTAGATGCATAGATTGAGGGGTAATAACATTTTTCATAATATTATATTTATACCATCTCAACTCTTTTGTAAAATTTTATATAATTGATTTTAAAGTACATTTTTATGTTAGTTATTAAAGTGTTTATTTTTAGTAAAAGTGTAGATAAGCATGAACACTCATATTATGTGTTTTGTTTGAAAACTAGTCAAATTCACTTTGTTAGTGCACACTATCAGCTCATTAGTAAGTGTTCTTTTTTATGAAACATTTTCTATTTAATACATATAGTTAAATAGTTAATAATTAAGTAGAATGTATGTAACAATGAGTTTGGCATGCTATTAGATTAATAATTATTTCATTACAAAGAACTCTCATTTAAAATTTCACTCGTCTCATATGGCCAAAGAAAGTGTCACAATACATTTTAATAAATAAAAAAAAATCACTCTCTCCAGATTATTTTAACACTAAAAACTTTACATTTTCTACAGTATTAAAGTTATAATATACTGTAATTATTTTACATAACATTCCACATCAAAATTTTAAAATTAATATCAAGTAGCTGTAAGAATAATAGGGACAATAATGTGATTCTTCTAGAAAACCCATTAACAAATTGATATATACGGAGTACTTTGATTTAAACATCACTCATCCACTCAAACCCAATAACTGCTGCAGACACGGATGGATCTTTGGGGTGGCAGGGGTGGTAAGTGGCCCCTTCAAATTTATGTGCTCGTGTAAATTTTATTTTTTTGGAATCTAAAATATAAATAATTTATGTAATAGCCCCTCCAAGATTTTAGATTTTTCTTTTAATTGATTGAAGTTTACGATTATCTCTCTAAGGGTTTAGGCTTCCAAACTTTTCACATTCTATTCTCCATCCTTGTATATTCTCATATCAAAATCCATTGTTTTGAAGGTCAGTTTTTTACTTTTATTGTTTAAGACTTAGCATTTAAATACTAGGATTTTGAGTTATATATTTTACATATACTATGAACTGTGCCACACATGTAAATTAACCGAATTTTATTTGTATATCTATTAATTAATAGATAGCGATAGCTGGATAATGGATTAGGCGATTAGAGATAGGTGGATTATGGATTATGAGTTAATCAAGTAGGCACTTTAACACGAGTTGGTGATACACGTCGGTGTTCTCATTTTCATTCTGTTTGTAACTTGCTTAAGATGTTTAATACTACCCGTGAAGTTCTGAGTATAATTCAAGATGGATCTTACCCTTTTTGAAACGATTTTGGCCCTCCCACTAAATTCGTTCAAGATCCGTCCCTGGCTGCAGAGTATAAATTGTCACTCATCTTAGTTTTCAACCATGTTGTGCCTCCCTAATCTCGCTTATTACAAACTGAACAGAACACTTGTGTGTTCTTAGGATTACAAAATCATGCTACAATGATTTATATTGTTCGATTAAACGAGATGCATGAAGACGCGAAGTTGGGACCGTAGTGCATCCTAGACTTTGTAGGTACGCAATCTGTCCACAAATTGCACAGCAGAAACATGAGTATGAGTTTCACCAGCAGTGGTGTATTCTAGTTTCACCACAGTTTCAAGTTGCAATAGCAGTGAAAATAGTTGATATATTTAGTGTCGAAATGGGTGGGTTAGTAAATGGGTCAAAGATAGTTGCATTCAAGAGTTTGGACATTTTAGTGTGTGAAATGGGTTACATTCCTGCAACACTTACTTTCCAAAGGTTTTAGTAGCATTTACAAATAATTAGATATTCAAATATAATTATTCAAATCATAAACTGATACTCATAGCGTTCTCGATTCTCAACTTCTGAAAATGTTCCTACAGTAAATAACAAAACACATAAAAACATCAGAAGTTATAGAATGTTGGAAGCTTCGACGAGCCCAACACACCCACTATAGAGGACCTAGACTATACTAGACTCACTACACCAACACTTTGACGTTGGTTAGCCTTTAATTTTATAAATCCTTAGTGCACAATGTACTTAGGCGACAGTGTCGACCATATATATTTTGTAGTGACCCGAACTTTTCCATGTTTATATATATTAATTGAGATTGATATTTACATGATTAAATGTTTCCAACATGTTAAGCAATCAAACTTGTTAAGACTTGATTAATTGAAATATGTTTCATATAGACAATTGACCACCCAAGTTCACCGGTGATTCACGAACGTTAAAACTTGTAAAAACTATATGATGACATATATATGGATATATATATAGTTAACATGATACTATGATAAGTAAACATATCATTAAGTATATTAACAATGAACTACATATGTAAAAACAAGACTACTAACTTAATGATTTTTAAACGAGACATATATGTAACGATTATCGTTGTAAAGACATTTAATGTATATATATCATATTAAGAGATATTCATACATGATAATATCATGATAATATAATAATTTAAAATCTCATTTGATATTATAAACATTGGGTTAACAACATTTAACAAGATCGTTAACCTAAAGGTTTCAAAACAACACTTACATGTAACGACTAACGATGACTTAACGACTCAGTTAAAATGTATATACATGTAGTGTTTTAATATGTATTTATACACTTTTGAAAGACTTCAATACACTTATCAAAATACTTCTACTTAACAAAAATGCTTACAATTACATCCTCGTTCAGTTTCATCAACAATTCTACTCGTATGCACCCGTATTCGTACTCGTACAATACACAGCTTTTAGATGTATGTACTATTGGTATATACACTCCAATGATCAGCTCTTAGCAGCCCATGTGAGTCACCTAACACATGTGGGAACCATCATTTGGCAACTAGCATGAAATATCTCATAAAATTACAAAAATATGAGTAATCATTCATGACTTATTTACATGAAAACAAAATTACATATCCTTTATATCTAATCCATACACCAACGACCAAAAACACCTACAAACACTTTCATTCTTCAATTTTCTTCATCTAATTGATCTCTCTCAAGTTCTATCTTCAAGTTCTAAGTGTTCTTCATAAATTCCAAAAGTTCTAGTTTCATAAAATCAAGAATACTTTCAAGTTTGCTAGCTCACTTCCAATCTTGTAAGGTGATCATCCAACCTCAAGAAATCTTTGTTTCTTACAGTAGGTTATCATTCTAATACAAGGTAATAATCATATTCAAACTTTGGTTCAATTTCTATAACTATAACAATCTTATTTCAAATGATGATCTTACTTGAACTTGTTTTCGTGTCATGATTCTGCTTCAAGAACTTCGAGCCATCCAAGGATCCATTGAAGCTAGATCCATTTTTCTCTTTTCCAGTAGGTTTATCCAAGGAACTTAAGGTAGTAATGATGTTCATAACATCATTCGATTCATACATATAAAGCTATCTTATTCGAAGGTTTAAACTAGTAATCACTAGAACATAGTTTAGTTAATTCTAAACTTGTTCGCAAACAAAAGTTAATCCTTCTAACTTGACTTTTAAAATCAACTAAACACATGTTCTATATCTATATGATATGCTAACTTAATGATTTAAAACCTGGAAACACGAAAAACACCGTAAAACCGGATTTACGCCGTCGTAGTAACACCGCGGGCTGTTTTGGGTTAGTTAATTAAAAACTATGATAAACTTTGATTTAAAAGTTGTTATTCTGAGAAAATGATTTTTATTATGAACATGAAACTATATCCAAAAATTATGGTTAAACTCAAAGTGGAAGTATGTTTTCTAAAATGGTCATCTAGACGTCGTTCTTTCGACTGAAATGACTACCTTTACAAAAACGACTTGTAACTTATTTTTCCGACTATAAACCTATACTTTTTCTGTTTAGATTCATAAAATAGAGTTCAATATGAAACCATAGCAATTTGATTCACTCAAAACGGATTTAAAATGAAGAAGTTATGGGTAAAACAAGATTTGATAATTTTTCTCATTTTAGCTACGTGAAAATTGGTAACAAATCTATTCCAACCATAACTTAATAAACTTGTATTGTATATTATGTAATCTTGAGATACCATAGACACGTATACAATGTTTCGACCTATCATGTCGACACATCTATATATATTTCGGAACAACCATAGACACTCTATATGTGAATGTTGGAGTTAGCTATACAGGGTTGAGGTTGATTCCAAAATATATATAGTTTGAGTTGTGATCAATACTGAGATACGTATACACTGGGTCGTGGATTGATTCAAGATAATATTTATCGATTTATTTCTGTACATCTAACTGTGGACAACTAGTTGTAGGTTACTAACGAGGACAGCTGACTTAATAAACTTAAAACATCAAAATATATTAAAAGTGTTGTAAATATATTTTGAACATACTTTGATATATACGTATATATTGTTATAGGTTCGTGAATCAACCAGTGGCCAAGTCTTACTTCCCGACGAAGTAAAAATCTGTGAAAGTGAGTTATAGTCCCACTTTTAAAATCTAATATTTTTGGGATGAGAATACATGCAGGTTTTATAAATGATTTACAAAATAGACACAAGTACGTGAAACTACATTCTATGGTTGAATTATCGAAATCGAATATGCCCCTTTTTATTAAGTCTGGTAATCTAAGAATTAGGGAACAGACACCCTAATTGACGCGAATCCTAAAGATAGATCTATTGGGCCTAACAAACCCCATCTAAAGTACCGGATGCTTTAGTACTTCGAAATTTATATCATATCCGAAGGGTGTCCCGGAATGATGGGGATATTCTTATATATGCATCTTGTTAATGTTGGTTACCAGGTGTTCACCATATGAATGATTTTTATCTCTATGTATGGGATGTGTATTGAAATATGAAATCTTGTGGTCTATTGTTACGATTTGATATATATAGGTTAAACCTATAACTCACCAACATTTTTGTTGACGTTTAAAACATGTTTATTCTCAGGTGAATATTAAGAGCTTCCGCTGTTGCATACTAAAATAAGGACAAGATTTGGAGTCCATGTTTGTATGATATTGTGTAAAAACTGCATTCAAGAAACTGATTTCGATGTAACATATTTGTATTGTAAACCATTATGTAATGGTCGTGTGTAAACAGGATATTTTAGATTATCATTATTTGATAATCTACGTAAAGCTTTTTAAACCTTTATTTATGAAATAAAGGTTATGGTTTGTTTTAAAAATGAATGCAGTCTTTGAAAAACGTCTCATATAGAGGTCAAAACCTCGCAACGAAATCAATTAATATGGAACGTTTTTAATCAATAAGAACGGGACATTTCAGTTGGTATCCGAGCGTTGGTCTTAGAGAACTAGAATTTTGCATTAGTGTGTCTTATCGAGTTTGTTAGGATGCATTAGTGAGTCTGGACTTCGACCGTGTTTACTTGAAAAATGATTGCTTAACAAATTTTGTTGGAAACTATATATTTTTAACATGTGAATATTATGTGATATATTAATCTCTTAACGCGTTTGATATTATGTGATAGATGTCTACCTCTAGAACAAGTCCCATTGACTCACCTAATAATAATGAGGAGTCAAATGTAAATTGGAATGATTCGTGGACTGATTCACAAGTTCCCGAAGAGGAACCGGAAGAAGAGTCGGAACCGGAAGAAGAATCGGAACCGGAAGAAGAATCGGAACCAGATGAAGAAATAGAACCGGTGGGGGAAATAATAAAACGGTTAAGTAAAAGAAAATCCTCAACCAACCGACCAAGGTTAATTATGGTCAATGGTGTTTCCGCCAAGGAAGCAAAATATTGGGAGGATTACCAATTCTCCGATGAATCGGATTCCGACGAGAATTCCGATGATGTTATAGAAATTACCCCAACTGAATTTAAAAAGGCAAAAGAAAATAATAAGGGAAAGGGCATAAAAATAGAGAAATCTAATTCCAACCCCGATGAACTTTATATGTATCGTCAACCCCCGAAGTCCTTAAGTTGTAACAATGACCCGGGAACCTCTAAACCACCAGGTTTTTCTAAACCAATGTGGAAAATTACGGCTCATATTAGGGGAACATCATATATCCCTAGAAACTTGGCAAAACGAACCAAAACCGAAGAAGAAGAAACAAGCGAGTCGGAATAAGATAGTTGTATTCGTGTGGTGCAATATATGTAATATAGTGTGCTTATGCGTTATGATATATGTAAAAATTGCTTGTATTAATAAGTATTTTTTTTATGAATCTAACTCTTGTCTATTTTACAGTATAAAAACACAAAATGGATAGACAACCCAATATTTTAAGAGACCTACCCGGAGACATGATTGATGAAATCTTGTCTAGAGTCGGTCAGAATTCTTCGGCACAACTATTTAAGGCGAGATCAGTTTGTAAGACATTCGAAGAACGTTCCAAGAATGCCTTGGTTTATAAAAGGCTTTCGTTCGAAAGATAGGGGATATCACATTGGGAAATCCATAAGTTACGATGTGTTTACTTTGACGCATATATTGCGGGGAACCCAAATGCTATTTTACGCAATGGGTTAAGAAATTATTTTGACTCAATATATCCGAATATTAGACTTCGTGATTTAGAAAAAGCGGCTAACATGCAACATAAAGAAGCATGTTATACTTACGGATTAGTAATGTTCGCTTCTCACCAAAGTGAGAACAAGAACATCGGGCTACAACTATTAAACAAAACGTTCCCACAAGTGACGGAGTCGGTAATTGGGGTAAGAAATGAGGTTTTTAGATTGTTACGGGACTGTTGGACATTACGTAACCCTCGTCCCTTTGACGACGTTACAACACGCTGTCTTATCAACGGCCATAACGATTATGTTCCACAAGACCAAGGATGGGAAGTAATCCTAGTAAAACCAGA
This sequence comes from Rutidosis leptorrhynchoides, assembly GCF_046630445.1. NCBI lineage: Eukaryota > Viridiplantae > Streptophyta > Magnoliopsida > Asterales > Asteraceae > Rutidosis > Rutidosis leptorrhynchoides. Next base: position 344,407,669 of record NC_092341.1, read on the forward strand.
ATGCATGACTTGTTTCTGGACGTATGAATTACGTGTCTTTATTGCCTTTGCTGAACGACTTGTGTACTAGCTAGAATTATCTTCACAACCATCTTGTATCAAATTTATTGTGTGCTATATTTCATGCTATATGTAAAATAAGCGGTATTGTAAGTTTGTAAAATTTTGTGTAAAAGTTTGAACGCGCAATATTATTATAATCAGTTTTTCATATAGAATTGTAGTAGTTGAATTGTATATTAGCTACTAAGTATGAACTTAACGGGTAGGTACTACCCGAATTTAAACTTATAAAACGCTAATATGAAGAAAAAGCTTTTATAAACGAGTTCATATTATGCTACGAAATACTATTAACTACTCTTAATATTCTGTATGATTAACTTGTTCCATTTAACTATTTTGAAGGAAATGGCACCGACTACTCGACACACCGTGAATATGAATGAAGTGGAATTCCGTACTTTTCTAGCTTCAAACATAGCCGCAGTACAGGCTGCGCTACATACCAACAATAACCTTGGATCTAGCAGTACAGGAAATCGTGTAGGATGCACCTACAAATAATTCACTGCCTGCAAACCTTTGGAATTTGATGGAACCGAAGGACCGATCGGATTGAAACGGTGGACCGAGAAGGTCGAATCGGTGTTTGCCATAAGTAAGTGTACTGAAGAGGACAAAGTAAAGTACGCTACGCATACCTTCACAGGTTCTGCGTTAACATGGTGGAATACCTATCTAGAGCAAGTGGGACAAGACGATGCGTACGCACTACCGTGGTCAGCATTCAAGCACTTGATGAACGAGAAGTACCGTCCCAGAACCGAGGTCAATAAGCTCAAGACAGAACTTAGAGGGTTACGAACCCAAGGATTTGATATTACCACGTACGAAAGACGATTCACAGAATTGTGCCTATTGTGTCCGGGAGCATTCGAAGATGAGGAAGAGAAGATCGACGCGTTTGTGAAAGGATTACCGGAAAGAATCCAAGAAGATATAAGTTCACACGAGCCCGCCTCCATACAACAGGCATGTAGAATGGCTCACAAACTCGTGAACCAGATTGAAGAAAGAATTAAAGAACAGACTGCTGAAGAGGCCAATGTGAAGCAAGTCAAAAGAAAGTGGGAGGAAAACGGTGATAAGAATCACCAATACAACAACAACAGCAATTACAACAATAATCGCAACAATTATCCCAACAATCGCAACATCAATCGCAACTACAACAAACGGCCCAACAACAACAACAACAACAGCAACTACAACAATCATCCCAACAACAATAATAACCGCAACAACAACAACAATCAGAAGCAGCTATGCCAAAGGTGTGAAAAGTATCACTCGGGGTTCTGCACCAAATTTTGCAACAAGTGTAAAAGAAATGGTCATAGCGCAGCGAAGTGTGAGGTCTACGGACCAGGGGTTAATAGAACGAAAGGAACAAATGGTGTCGGAACGAGTAATGGCGGAGCAAGTAGTGTCGGAGCAAGTTATGCCAATGTAGTTTGTTATAAATGTGGAAAACCGGGCCACATCATTAGAAATTGCCCGAACCAGGAGAACACGAATGGACAAGGCCGCGGAAGAGTTTTCAATATTAATGCGGCAGAGGCACAGGAAGACCCGGAGCTTGTTACGGGTACCTTTCTTATTGACAATAAATCTGCTTACGTTTTATTTGATTCGGGTCCGGATAGAAGCTATATGAGTAGAGATTTTTGTGCTAAATTAAGTTGTCCATTGACGCCTTTGGATAGTAAATTTTTACTCGAATTAGCAAATGGTAAATTAATTTCAGCAGATAATATATGTCGGAATCGAGAAATTAAACTGGTTAGCGAAACATTTAAGATTGATTTGATACCAGTAGAGTTAGGGAGTTTTGATGTGATAATCGGTATGGACTGGTTGAAAGAAGTGAAAGCAGAGATCGTTTGTTACAAAAATGCAATTCGCATTATACGAGAAAAAGGAAAACCCTTAATGGTGTACGGAGAAAAGGGCAACACGAAGCTACATCTTATTAGTAATTTGAAGGCACAAAAACTAATAAGAAAAGGTTGCTATGCTGTTCTAGCACACGTCGAGAAAGTACAAACTGAAGAAAAGAGCATCAATGATGTTCCCATTGCAAAAGAATTTCCCGATGTATTTCCGAAAGAATTACCGGGATTACCCCCACATCGATCCGTTGAATTTCAAATAGATCTTGTACCAGGAGCTGCACCAATAGCTCGTGCTCCTTACAGACTCGCACCCAGCGAGATGAAAGAACTACAAAGCCAATTACAAGAACTTTTAGAGCGTGGTTTCATTCGACCAAGCACATCACCGTGGGGAGCTCCTGTTTTGTTTGTCAAGAAGAAAGATGGTACATTCAGGTTGTGTATCGACTACCGAGAGTTGAACAAACTTACCATCAAGAACCGCTACCCACTACCGAGAATCGATGACTTATTTGATCAACTACAAGGCTCGTCTGTTTATTCAAAGATTGACTTACGTTCCGGGTATCATCAAATGCGGGTGAAAGAAGATGATATTCCAAAGACTGCTTTCAGAACACGTTACGGTCATTACGAGTTTATGGTCATGCCGTTTGGTTTAACTAATGCACCAGCTATGTTCATGGACCTTATGAACCGAGTGTGTGGACCATACCTTGACAAGTTTGTCATTGTTTTCATTGATGACATACTTATTTACTCAAAGAATGACCAAGAACACGGTGAACATTTGAGAAAGGTGTTAGAAGTATTGAGGAAGGAAGAATTGTACGCTAAGTTTTCAAAGTGTGCATTTTGGTTGGAAGAAGTTCAATTCCTCGGTCACATAGTGAACAAAGAAGGTATTAAGGTGGATCCGGCAAAGATAGAAACTGTTGAAAAGTGGGAAACCCCGAAAACTCCGAAACACATACGCCAGTTTTTAGGACTAGCTGGTTACTACAGAAGGTTCATCCAAGACTTTTCCAGAATAGCAAAACCCTTGACTGCATTAACGCATAAAGGGAAGAAATTTGAATGGAATGATGAACAAGAGAAAGCGTTTCAGTTATTGAAGAAAAAGCTAACTACGGCACCTATATTGTCATTGCCTGAAGGGAATGATGATTTTGTGATTTATTGTGATGCATCAAAGCAAGGTCTCGGTTGTGTATTAATGCAACGAACGAAGGTGATTGCTTATGCGTCTAGACAATTAAAGATTCACGAACAAAATTATACGACGCATGATTTGGAATTAGGCGCGGTTGTTTTTGCATTAAAGACTTGGAGGCACTACTTATATGGGATCAAAAGTATTATATATACCGACCACAAAAGTCTTCAACACATATTTAATCAGAAACAACTGAATATGAGGCAGCGTAGGTGGATTGAATTATTGAATGATTACGACTTTGAGATTCGTTACCACCCGGGGAAGGCAAATGTGGTAGCCGATGCCTTGAGCAGGAAGGACAGCCATTCGAGTAAAATCTATGAATATAATGATTCATAATAACATTACTACTCAAATAAAGGAGGCGCAACAAGGAGTTTTAAAAGAGGGAAATTTAAAGGATGAAATACCCAAAGGATCGGAGAAGCATCTTAATATTCGGGAAGACGGAACCCGGTATAGGGCTGAAAGGATTTGGGTACCAAAATTTGGAGATATGAGAGAAATGGTACTTAGAGAAGCTCATAAAACCAGATACTCAATACATCCTGGAACGGGGAAGATGTACAAGGATCTCAAGAAACATTTTTGGTGGCCGGGTATGAAAGCCGATGTTGCTAAATACGTAGGAGAATGTTTGACGTGTTCTAAGGTCAAAGCTGAGCATCAGAAACCATCAGGTCTACTTCAACAACCCGAAATCCCGGAATGGAAATGGGAAAACATTACCATGGATTTCATCACTAAATTGCCAAGGACTGCAAGTGGTTTTGATACTATTTGGGTAATAGTTGATCGTCTCACCAAATCAGCACACTTCCTACCAATAAGAGAAGATGACAAGATGGAGAAGTTAGCAAGACTGTATTTGAAGGAAGTCGTCTCCAGACATGGAATACCAATCTCTATTATCTCTGATAGGGATGGCAGATTTATTTCAAGATTCTGGCAGACATTACAGCAAGCATTAGGAACTCGTCTAGACATGAGTACTGCCTATCATCCACAAACTGATGGGCAGAGCGAAAGGACGATACAAATGCTTGAAGACATGCTACGAGCATGTGTTATTGATTTCGGAAACAGTTGGGATCGACATCTACCGTTAGCAGAATTTTCCTACAACAACAGCTACCATTCAAGCATTGAGATGGCGCCGTTTGAAGCACTTTATGGTAGAAAGTGCAGGTCTCCAATTTGTTGGAGTGAAGTGGGGGATAGACAGATTACGGGTCCGGAGATTATACAAGAAACTACCGAGAAGATCATCCAAATTCAACAACGGTTGAAAACCTCCCAAAGTCGACAAAAGAGCTACGCTGACATTAAAAGAAAAGATATAGAATTTGAAATTGGAGAGATGGTCATGCTTAAAGTTGCACCTTGGAAAGGCGTTGTTCGATTTGGTAAACGAGGAAAATTAAATCCAAGGTATATTGGACCATTCAAGATTATTGATCGTGTCAGACCAGTAGCTTACCGACTAGAGTTACCTCAACAACTCGCGGCTGTACATAACACTTTCCACGTCTCGAATTTGAAGAAATGTTTTGCTAAAGAAGATCTCACTATTTCGTTAGATGAAATCCAAATCAACGAAAAACTTCAATTCATCGAAGAACCCGTCGAAATAATGGATCGTGAGGTTAAAAGACTTAAGCAAAACAAGATACCAATTGTTAAGGTTCGATGGAATGCTCGTAGAGGACCCGAGTTCACCTGGGAGCATGAAGATCAGATGAAGAAGAAATACCCGCATCTATTTCCAGAAGATTCGTCAACACCTTCAACAGCTTAAAATTTCGGGACGAAATTTATTTAACGGGTAGGTACTGTAGTGACCCGAACTTTTCCATGTTTATATATATTAATTGAGATTGATATTTACATGATTAAATGTTTCCAACATGTTAAGAAAACAAACTTGTTAAGACTTGATTAATTGAAATATGTTTCATATAGACAATTGACCACCCAAGTTCACCGGTGATTCACGAACGTTAAAACTTGTAAAAACTATATGATGACATATATATGGATATATATATAGTTAACATGATACTATGATAAGTAAACATATCATTAAGTATATTAACAATGAACTTGATGTCAAAGCTAAGGGATACGAAATAGTTATTAATTTTAGCAGGAAATACTACTAAATATGATACAATTTTACACAAGATATTTATTTATTTAGAGAATGGATATACTTAAACCTTGCTACAACACTTATAGGCAGTGTACCTAATCGTACAGTAGTGTAGTTTTTAGTAAGTCCGGTTCGTTCCACAGGGAAATCTTTAAACAAAGCTTAACGCTATATTAGTTTACTTTTATAAAAATACAAATATATATATAAGTAATATTATTATTATAAAGGGGAGTTTTTACCGTTTAATGACCGGTTTGTCGATTTTAAAACTTTAGTCGCAGTTAAAACCTAATGTAAAATATTAAATAAATAAAAGACTTAATTTAAAGCGTAAAATAAATAACGATAATGAAATTGCAATAAAAGTGCGATAAAATAAAATTGCGATAATTAAAAAGTACGATAATTAAAAGTGCGATTAAATAACAATAAATAAAAGTGCGATAATTAGAAGTGCAATTAAATATAAAATAAAGGAAATTAAATATGAAATAAAAGAATTATGCTTATTTAAACTTCCGTAATCATGATGTTTGACGTGTTGATTTTAGTTTTATGCCCATGGGTTAATTGTCCTTTGTCCTGGATTATTTAATATGCCCGTCTGGTTTTTGTCCATAACAGTCCATCAGTCATAAATATAAAATGCGAGTGCCCTCGTCAAATTATCCTTATACCCGAAGTTAAATATTCCAACTAATTGGGGATTTAAACTGTAACAAGATTTTAATACTTTGTTTAATAATTACACCAGGATGTCGACTGAGTGTAACCCAAGGTTTTAATATTTTGTTATCAATTATACCAAGTGTCCTTTGTACATAATTTCACCCCTGTTTTAATTATTCTAGTGGCTATTAATCCATTCCCGTGTCCGGTTAAATGAACGATTATTCGTACAGATAAATACCCCGCCCATCGTGTCCGATCGAGTGTATATGGTAATTTATAGGGACGCCCAATTGTAAATCTTTATATTAACATTAACAAACTATCATTTATTTAAACAAATATAAAGCCCATTAATAGCTCATAGTCTAATTTCCACAAGTGTCGTTCTTTTGTCCAAACCCCAATTATGGTACAAAGTCCAATTACCCAATTTTAGTAATTAGCCCAACATCATGATTACTTCGTTTTAGATAAGCATAATAATAACTTAGCTACGAGACATTAATGTAAAAAGGTTGAACATAACTTACAATGATTAAAAATAGCGTAGCGTTACACGGACAGAATTTCGACTTACGCCCTTACAACATTCGCTAACATACCCTTATTATTAGAATTATAATTAAAATTAAAATTAAAATATAAATTATAAATATATATTTTACGTATATATGAGAGAAGAAGAAAAAGATGGATGAAAATGATCAGAATTCGGTTGGCTTTATAGGCAGTTTTTCATTTTGGGGCTCCGCGACTCGCGGCCTTTTTGGCCTTCAAACTCCGCGAGTCGCGGAGTTTGTTTTTACAGCTCACCCTTTTGGAGTCTTTCTCTGCCGACGGTTTTTATTTATAAATATAATATATATATAATTAATATAATTAATTATATATTATATTATATTTATATACATAGTTAACTTGTAATTTTTAGTCCGTTGCGTCGAGCGTTGAGAGTTGACTCTAGTCCCGGTTCCGGATTTTCGAACGTCCTTGCGTACAATTTTATATTTTGTACTTTGCGTTTTGAATCTTGTACTCTTGTAATTTCGAGACGTTTCTTATCAATAATTGGAACCTCTTTGATTGTCTTTTTTTCTTTTGAGCTTTTTGGTCGTTTGCGTCTTCAATTCGTCGAATCTGTCTTTTGTCTTCACCTTTTATTATTTAAACGAATATCACTTGTAAATAGAACAATTGCAACTAAAAGCTTGTCTTTCTTGAGGAATAATGCTATGAAATATATGTTCGTTTTTAGCATTATCAAATATTCCCACACTTGAGCGTTGCTTGTCCTCAAGCAATATCGTCTTGAAATACTAGAATCACTTCTTTATTCTTCACACTTTGTACATCAGTGATTTCTATACGGTGGTATGAACAATGGTAGTAACGATATGGTTTACAGTCCCATATGACTATAAAAATTTAGATCCATTAAGGAAATTGGATCTTTATGAAAACATTTGATCTTTTGAAAATCTAGTTTTTACCCTAGATAAGTTTTCCGGAATAACCCTTTACCGGTGTTTGCAAAATATTTTTGTGGGTTTGGTGGGTTTCAGAATTGAAAATTTTAGCTCAAAACTTGCTGTTTTGTGTCACCCACTTGCTAACCTTGTATTTGGAAAGCAACACGTCCAGTTTACTTGTCCCGTATATTACCTTTCGATAAACTACCGTCCGGTTGTAAAGGAAAGCGTTGAACAAGCAACTGTTAAGGCAATGTCCCCTGACATGCTTTTAATTATGGTCTATAACGTGTCGGACACAATTACTATCCTTGGTAGGAGCAATAGTAAAGCTCACCCTTATAATTTTTCGGTATGGCACAAGGTCCTGTCTTTGACCACTATGCAACCACCGTTCTTACGGTTGACACCCGATTTAGTTCAGGTGACCTAATGAATTCCAGGTGAATTCCTAGGTTTTTACGTTCAATGGTAATGAACGCATTGAAAATAGGGTTTTCAGAAAACAAATCGGTTTGTAATTTTGATCAAAATATTTTCTCGTTCAAGCTCGAGTTTAGATATCATTGAATTCCATGAGTTTGTAATTCTCAATCTTTAAAGTCAATCTCAAGGATTGAGTAATATCAGTCTTAAAAGCTGATTTTTAATCTTTAAAAGGAGATTATCCTTTCTGGGGGTCTGATTCATTAGTCTTATCCAACTAATTTGCATGGTGCCCCCCCCCATTGTACGAGATAAATCCTTCTCATGGTTAGGATAAATCTGACCACTTGGCGACCCTGTTTAATGCTGAGGTCCGTGGATTTCCTGCTGATTTTAGTGATGACTTTTCTAGATTTTTCGTCAACCTACAGCTGGTCTGGACGACAACTTCATGACCTAAATCAAGAAGCGCGTTTCTTTTTCGAAAGACTTTACTTCCTTTTAATGATGGAATTGATTCATCGTGTAGATCCATCTCTTCTTTTCTTTCATTGGGTAAAACAGTTTAGTTTAGTCCAAAGCAGAAGTATTTTCAGTTATTTGTTACAGATATATGTGACATATGTTTAAGATAACTTGGTAAATTTTCCCACACTTGGCTTTTATTTTCCTTTTTATCGTCCTATATTCCATTTTAAATGAATTTTAACATTTTGGTTTGTTTTTCAATTTATGTCCTTTTTGAGGTAACAATAATTTCGGTATTAAAACCTAGTTTTATCGTTCATAAATATGTATAAGCATGATTTTTAGTTCATTTAATTGAAAATTTTGAAAAATTTTACTAGAATTGGGTAGTCAGTATATAAGACCAGGGCTGTTCTTTATTATCAGAGAGCACTAAATTCTAATACAACTACTGCTTTACTAGTATTTTTAATGGTAACCAAGTGTATAAAGTAAAAATTTTTAAAATCCGAAAGAATTTAACCCCTCCCCACACTTAAGATCTTGCAATGCCCTCATTTGCAAGAAATCAGTAACAATTTAAATTATTGAGGGTGATTAGTGTGAAAATGATTAAATTTTTACCAAAGTTTCCAAATATATTGGCGTTTGTTTGCTGAATGATAAATGGTGCACATCATTTGTTCATTCCGTCTTGTTGTTATTTCACATATATTTTGCATCTTGTCGTCAAAATTAGTTGCTTTTGCTGAACTTAATGCCAGTCTTTGAAAATGCGTTGTTTTACCCTGTTGTGTACATAAGATAAACTGCAAACATATATACATATTTTTGAAGTTTGGTATATTACCCCACATTCAAAAATTATTAAAATCTAAGAATAAAAGTTAGATAATTATAAAAATGATTACAATATTAACAAAAGCATTAAACGTATCTATAATTACAAATTACAAAAAAAATAAATAAATAAGTATACTAGGGATGATACTGGTACCAATAGGGGTTCCAGGCATAACCATAGGTGCTATAGAATGCTTCGGCAGGGTCATACGTAGGATACGGTGGCTGCATCTCTATAGACCAGGGAGGGAAGATGGGTTTCGGTGTAGGAATATAGTTTCTACCTATATGTTGGCAATGAGCTATGATTTGGTTCTGATGAACTTGCCAATCTTCAAATGCTCTCTGTCTAGCATTTTCGTATTCCTGAGAAGCTATAAACCTTTGCATTTCTTGCATCTCATTCCCCCCTCCTACATTACCTTGCTGTTGGTTTCTCTCCACCTGTGGATGTCTACCATGGTATCGTACTGCGGCGTTATTTCGCCTCTTCAAAACTTTCGCACCATGGTATACATTTAAACCTATAGTATCGCGGGGTTCTGGTTCTTCTACTAATAATCCCCCCCGACTTATATCCACACCGAGATATTCACCAATCAAAGTAATAAAAATACCACCTCCTATTATGCTATGCGGTCGCATCCCCCGAACCATAGCTGATAAATAATAACCCACACAATATGGTATACTTACAGCGCTTTGTGGGTCTCGAATACACATATGGTAAAACAAATCCTGTTCATTTACTTTTTCCTTGTTCTTACCCCTTTGTGTAATCAAATTAGCTAAAAACCTATGTATCACTCTTAATTCGGCTCTATCTATATCCAAATAAGAGTAATTTCCCCCTTTGAAATGGTGATGGCTTGTCATTTGACTCCACACACCGTGTGTATCAAAATTTTCATCTATCTTTCTACCGTTTAGTATCAATCCTCTACAATCGGCAGACGCTAACTCCTCAGGCGTATATATACGTAAAGCCTGAGCCATGTCCAGTAAAGACATGTGGCGCATCGAACCGCCTAACAAAAATCTAATAAAAGAACGATCGGTTAAACTAGCTACCCGATCATTCAACTCTATACTACATAACAATTCTTCACACCATACTTTATATACAGGTCTACGCATGGTGAATAAACGTACCCAGTCATTAAAAGAAGAATTACCATACCTCTGTACAAGTAATTCCCTAATTGGCCCGGCCAATTCTACAGCTTCTAAGGGTCCCCATTCTATGACCCTCGGTACCTCAACAACCTTAGAATGAAGAGTATGCAAACCCCTTTGATATTTTGGATAATCTATCCAAAGTCTGTCAAATCTCAGGTTCGGGTGCAACTCTTCCAAGTGCATATCGGAAAAGGTCATGACTGGATGAGGTATATCCTGCTTGTAGTAGTTATCCACCTCCTGTTGTTCCAAATTCTCAGCAGGAGCATTGCGGGCTTGGGATGAAGATTCACCCCTTTCATTCTGCAAAACACATCAAACACAATTTTTGTGCATCCAAATATGCATTAGTGTCAGCAAAATCATCAATCAAAATAATTACAATGACATTATCAATTTATATCAAACTTAAGCTCATTTTCACATTTTTATCAAATCTACACTTTTTCAAATAAGCATATACGAAAATGTTCGCCAAGTTCATAAGCATTCAACTCAAATAACATGTCAAAATAATCATTACTAGCAATTAAACAAGTCTCAAATGGCATTATCTTTCAAAAATCAAGTTCATGAATTTTAGACTTGAAAAAGTCCACTTTAATTCTCAAAATCATGTTTAGGCTCAAAGTTTGGATCATTTAACTACCTAAACATGTTACACTACTTAATTTAGCAACAATTCATGACAAAAATCGGCCATAACCTGTTTATATCAAAAAGCCCCAAATTTGCTCAAGAACACAAACCCTAGATTATTCAAAATTTGAAGTTTAAGGCTTCTAATCATGTTAAACAGCATCAATCTAGGTTATACAAGCATAATACATAAACAATTTAAGCATAATTACACTAAAAAGCATCAAAATCAAATTGGGGAAAAAATTGCTCAAGAACACCAAATTTCGGATTAAATGGTGTTTAGGTGTAGAAATTTACCGTTTTTCTTGAGTAATTCTTAGATAGCATCCTTCTCAACATGATTTTAGTAAAAAATTTGGTGATTAACCGTTAAAAATTGGGATTTTTGGGGTTTTTTGGGTGTATTTTCGGAGTGTTTTTCGCAGTATTTTTGAGTTGTGGTGTGTGAAACTGAGCTGTTGCGGCTCTTTATTTTTTTTTCTGTAATCTGACTCCTCCGCGACTCGCGGCGAATTGCACTTCAAACTCCGCGACTCGCGGAGTTTTTTTTTTTTTTTTTTTTTTTTTATAATCATTAACTTTTGAAACAATTAAGTACTTAATTTTAAAATTTTGTTTCCCTTGTTATTTAGGACGAGGTCGTTTCGGATCGATGTCCTAGTCCGTCCCTCGACAAAATTTTAAAATTTGTCTTTTTGTAGCGATTGTTTTAAAAGCTAAGATTTTTTTTGTTTTTTTAATGTTTTTGGCATACTTTAATTCAATAAGATTAAAAATAATGATAATAAAAGTTCTCGTCCCTCCCTCGGGTAAAGCAATTTCGGTTCAAAGACCTAGTCTTCAACTTACGACGAATTTTAAAAATCATATTTTTAACTTAATGAGATAAAGTAAATTTTTGTTTTTAAATTCACACAACTTAAATATGAAATTCAAAATTAATATTAAAAATTCACACCAAACTTAAAATTTGAAATGCATAAAATTAAAAATTCATATTTTAAAAATTAAAAGTTCACACCAATCTTAATTTAAAAATTCATATTATAAATTCATACCAAACTTATATTAATTTTTCAAATATTTACAATTTTAAATATATTGTTTTTACAAAGTTTACAATATTAATTTAAGATTTAAATATTAATTTTAAAAACATGGTAAAAATAAAATTTAAAATCTTTTTGGTTTTTTATCCCACTTTAATCAATCAAATATTATCAAAAATATGCGCCCCTCTTTTCGGTAAAGTAATTTCGGTTCCAAGACCTAATTTAACTCATGACGAATTTTTGAAATATTTTGGGTTGATTGATTAAAGATATTTATACCTTAAGAATAAACGTTAAATTTCGCAGTGATGTAATAAATTTTTGAATGATATCAATAATTTCGGTCGCCAAACCTAATTTTATTCAATACCAATTTAATACTTTTTAGCGAACAAATTAGCGTTTATTATCAAAAGGTTAAAAATAAAAATAAAAATAAAAACTGTACAGACATACCTGTGAAATAGATTTCTTAGTTATAAGATCTATCCCATTCATAAGATAGTCGGTTTAATTGGTTTTCCATGGCTACATAGGCGTAACCTCGAGCATTCAGTGTCTTTTCTTCTAAACATATGAGCGGTCCGTCTCTGCATAAAGTAACAAATTCGGTATTTGAATAGGTTTGATTATTTGAACATTTACCTCCATGTGACCATTTTCTGCATTTGTGACATCTTTCTAGGTGTCGTGCCCTTCTTTTCGCTGCGGATTTTGATTTTCCTTTACCAAATTGTAACTTATTATCTTCGCATCTAGATTCTTTTCTAACTCCGTCCATTCTTTCTCTGATTACTGATACTAATTCACTCGGTAGTATGTCATTATTACGTTTAGTGATCAAGGCGTGTAGCATTAGACCATGGTTTAGTTCACAGGCAGTCTTCATTTTGTAAAAACCTAAAAAAAATAAAAATTCAGAATGGGGGGAGAAGACTAGTTCTTTAGGGTCTGCTAGGGAAAGACCATTCAGGTTCCATTTTCGAGAACTACACGAAAACAGACAATCTAACTCTAACAGAAATACATATTATCCTTTAAAGACTTGATTCTCCCCACACTTAGTTAGCTGTGGTGTCAAAATTGTGATTAACTTCGTTTTCGACTTCCATCGGACCATGTATGTAATGTTTAACTCTGTGACCATTAACTTTAAATTCAATCCCATTTGAATTTATCAATTCTATCATTCCGTATGGGAAAACTCTTTTGACTATGAATGGTCCAGACCATCTTGATTTCAATTTTCCAGGAAATAGCTTGAATCGTGAATTGAAAAGAAGAACTCTGTCTCCTTCTTTAAATTCTTTTGAACTTCTGATTCTTTTATCATGCCATTTCTTCGTTCTTTCTTTATAGATTAACGAATTTTCGTATGCTTCATGTCTTAATTCTTCTAATTCGTTTAGTTGACTTAATCGTAGACGTCCGGCTTCATGTAAATCAAGATTACATGTCTTCAAAGTCCAAAATGCTTTGTGTTCAATTTCTACTGGAAGATGACATGTTTTTCCATAAACAAGTCTAAAAGGTGTGGTTCCAATTGGAGTTTTGTAGGCTGTTCTAAAAGCCCAGAGTGCATCCTCCAATTTAATGGACCATTCCTTCGGATTTGATCCTACGGTTTTCTCTAGAATACGTTTTAAAGCTCGGTTGGTATTTTCAACTTGTCCACTTGTTTGTGGATGATATGCGGTGGAGATTTTATGAGTTACTCCATATCTTTTAAGAACTTTCTCAAGTTGATTATTACATAAATGAGTTCCCCGATCACTTATTAAAGCTTTCGGTGTTCCAAACCTTGCAAAAAGACGTTTTAAAAAGTTGACTACAACTCGTGCATCGTTAGTTGGGAGAGCTTGTGCTTCCGCCCATTTAGATACATAATCAATGGCTACGAGTATATATAGATTATTATGAGATTTTGGAAATGGACCCATAAAGTCAATACCCCAAATGTCAAATACTTCACATACTTGGATGACATTTTGTGGCATTTCATCACGTTGATTTATTTTTCCGGCCCTTTGACATGCATCACAGGATTTGCAAAGAAGGTGTGCGTCTTTGTAAATTGTTGGCCAATAGAATCCAGCATCATAAACTTTTCTTGCTGTTAGTTGAGGCCCATAATGCCCTCCTGTTGGTCCTGTGTGACAATGGTTTAATATTTTACTAGCTTCATCTCCAAATACACATCGGCGTATTATTCCATCGGGACAACTTTTAAACAGATGTGGATCTTCCCAGAAATAGTGTTTTATATCACTGAAGAATTTCTTTCGTCTTTGGTACGATAATCCTTTTTCAAGGAATCCACAAACTAAGTAGTTTGCATAGTCTGCAAACCATGGTATTTCTTTATAATCTATCTTCAATAGATATTCATCAGGAAAGTTGTCTTGTATGGCCGATTCATTTAGAACTTCTAACTCAGGATTTTCAAGACGAGAAAGATGATCAGCGGCGAGATTTTCTGCTCCTCTTTTATCTCGGATTTCAATATCAAACTCTTGTAAGAGTAAGATCCAAAGGATTAATCTTGGTTTAGCATCTTGTTTTGAAAATAGGTATCTAAGAGCAGAATGGTCGGTATAGACCACCGTTTTTGCTAGAACGAGATATGATCGAAATTTGTCAAAAGCAAAGACAATAGCAAGGAGTTCTTTTTCAGTAGTTGTATAGTTCGTTTGTGCTCCTTGTAACGTCTTACTAGCATAATATATAGGTTGAAATCGTTTTTCAATCCTTTGTCCTAAAACGGCTCCCATTGCAAAATCACTTGCATCGCACATTAGTTCAAATGGTAGATTCCAATTTGGTGTTATCATGATCGGCGCATTAGTGAGTTTCTCTTTAAGAATATTAAAAGATTTGATACACTCATCTGAAAAGATGAATGGCGCATCCTTTTCTAGGAGTTTATTCATAGGAGTGGCAATTTTAGAAAAATCTTTTATGAAACGTCGGTAAAAACCGGCATGCCCTAGAAAACTCCTAACTCCTCTAACATTGGTGGGATGTGGAAGTTTAGCAATTACATCTACTTTAGCTCTATCCACTTCAATTCCTTCTTTTGAAATTTTATGTCCAAGAACGATGCCTTCTTTAACCATGAAATGGCATTTCTCCCAATTAAGTACTAGATTTGATTGTTCGCATCTAATTAGCATTCGTTCCAGATTAATTAGACATGATTTAAATGTATCACCGAAGACTGAAAAGTCATCCATGAATACTTCCATGCATTCTTCTATCATGTCGTGAAAAATCGCCATCATACACCTTTGAAAGGTTGCAGGGGCGTTGCAAAGTCCAAATGGCATGCGTTTGTAAGCAAAAGTACCATAAGGGCACGTGAATGTGGTTTTTTCTTGATCTTCGGGTGCTATTGGAATTTGAAAATATCCGGAAAATCCATCTAGAAAACAATAGTAACTATTTCCGGCTAATCTTTCCAACATTTGATCTATGAAAGGTAAGGGAAAGTGATCTTTTCTGGTGGCATCATTTAATTTTCTATAATCAATACACACACGCCATCCTGTTACAGTCCTAGTAGGAATAAGCTCATCTTTTTCATTTATGATGACAGTCATGCCACCCTTCTTAGGCACGCATTGAACTGGGCTTACCCATGGACTATCAGAGATTGGATAAATTAGACCTGCATCTAGCAGTTTAATAATCTCTTTCTTAACTACATCTTGCATATTAGGATTTAGTCTTCGTTGGCGTTGCACATACGTTTTATGACCTTCTTCCATAAGGATTTTATGTGTGCAATACGAAGGACTTATTCCTTTAATATCATGAATCTTCCATGCAATGGCTGGTTTATGAGCTTTCAACACAGAAATGAGTTGTGATTTCTCATTTTCAGTAAGAGAAGACGATATTATTACAGGTAATTCAGAATCACCATGTAAATAAGCGTATTCCAAATGGTTTGGAAGTGGCTTTAACTCTAATTTTGGAGGTTCTTCTATCGATGATTTGTATCGATATCTGTCTTCTTCTTTTAGCATTTGAATTTCTTCTGTTGTTGGTTCATATCCATTAGCTATAAGTGTAGCTAACATTTCAGCTTCATCAATTGGTTCATTACCTTCTCCTAAAGAACATTCTCCTGTTCCTTGTAATTCTGGAAATTCTTCTAATAATTCTGCATGTGCATCTATAGTTTGAATATAATAACATGTATCATCTGCAGATTGTGGTTGTTGCATTGCTCTATCAACTGAAAAGGTAACACTCTCATCCTCTATACTTAGGGTCAGTTTCTTACCGAACACGTCTATCATTGCTTTAGCCGTGTTTAAGAATGGTCTTCCTAATATGAGAGGAACTTGAGAATCTTCTTCCATGTCCAGAACAACAAAATCTACTGGAAATACTAAAGTACCAACTTTAACTAGCATGTTCTCTATTATCCCTCTAGGATATTTTATTGATCTATCGGCTAGTTGTATGCTTATTCTGGTTGGTTTTAATTCTCCAAGGTCTAGTTTAGCGTATAGTGAATACGGCATTAGATTTATACTAGCACCTAAGTCTGCCAATGCTTCTATTGAACTAAGACTACCCAGAAAACATGGAATTGTGAAACTTCCTGGATCAGATAGTTTTTCTGGTATCTTATTCAACAGCACTGCTGAACAATTAGCATTCATAGTAACAGCCGAGAGTTCTTCCATTTTCTTTCTATTTGAGATTAGATCTTTCAAGAATTTAGCATATCTAGGCATTCCTGAAATCACATCAATGAAAGGAAGATTTACATTTATCTGTTTAAACATATCCAAAAATTTGGATTGCTCGGCTTCAAGTTTCTCTTTCTTCATTTTACTCGGGTAAGGAAGTGGTGGTTGATATGGTTTAACATAAGGTTTATCCTTAACTGTGTTATCTTCATTAACCTTTTCAACTACCGGTTCTTTTTCCTTATCTTGATCAGGTTGTGGTTCTTGTGGAGTAGGAATGGTTTCATCAGAAGTTACAGGTATTTCAGGTGGTTTAAGTGTTGTGCCACTTCTTGTGGTAATGGCTTTAGCTGTTTCACTCTGGGGGTTAGCATTTGTATCACTAGGTAGACTTCCCGGTTTTCTTTCATCTATTAACCTTGCTAGGTTACTTACTTCTTGTTCCAGATTTTGAATAGAAGCTTGTTGATTTCTAAATGCTTGAGCATTTTGTTCATTGGTTTGTTTTTGAGATGTGAAAAACTGCGTTTGAGTTTCAACTAGCTTCGTCATCATATCTTCTAAATTCGGCTTTTTATCATCGGTTTGTTGTGGTGGTTTGTTTTGAAAATTAGGCCTTTGCTGGTTGTAAGTATTATTGGATATTTGTTGATTGCTAGGACCTTGTTGGTTGTTGTATGGAATATTTCGGTTATAATTCTGGTTTTGATTGTAAATAGGTCTTGGCGGTTGATAATTATTCTGATAATTATTTCCAGGCCTTTGGTTTATGTATGAAATATTCTCTCTTTGTTCCATTGTTAATTCAATACTGAGACAATCTTTTGTCAAATGTGGTCCTCCACACTGCTCACAACTAATTCGTATTGAGTGAATATCTTTAGTCATCTTTTCCATTCGTCTCTCCACAGCATATATCTTTGCGGAAATGGAATCTAAGTCATGGCTAGAATCGGCTCTAGCTGCTTTAGATGATCTAATGATATCTTTTTCTTGGTGCCACTCATGTGAGTGGGAAGCAGTGTTATCAATAATTTTGTAAGCATCAGTTTCGGTTTTCTTCATAATAGAACCACCAGCTGCTATATCTATGTCTTTCCTTGTAGTGATGTCGCATCCTTGGTAGAATATTTGTACTATTTGACAGGTGTCTAAACCATGTTGCGGACATCCTCTTAATAACTTTCCATATCTTGTCCACGCCTCATATAGAGTTTCATTTGGCTTCTGTGTGAACGTAACAATTTCTGCTTGAAGTCTTACGGCTTTAGATGCAGGAAAGAATTGTTTAAGAAATTTGTCAACTAAAACGTCCCATGTATCAATCGCCCCTTCAGGTAATGATTCCAACCAATCTTTGGCTTCTCCCTTTAAAGTCCAGGGAAATAACATGAGATATATCTGTTCATCCTCCACTTCTCGGATTTTAAATAGTGTGCAGATCCTATTAAAGGTACGTAGATGTTCATTTGGATCTTCCTTCGGCGCACCACTAAATTGGCATTGATTAGTCACCATGTGTAGAATTTGTCCTTTGATTTCATAATCTGGCGCATTAATGTCTGGATGAGTAATTGCGTGACCTTGGCCAGTGCGTTTAGCTCTCATTCGGTCTTCCATACTTAAAGGTTCCAGATTATCCATAATTGAATTTGTTGAATCGGTATCACTAGATGATTCTGATTTAATGGTTCGTTCCTCAACAATCTCTGTTTGAATGATTGGTGGCTCCGGAGGAAAGTTTAATGGTTCAGGATCTACGAACCGTTCCTGAATATTCTCTGGATTCTCAATTGTGAGGTTGGGTTCAAAAAATGGATTATCAGAGATTTGAATTGGAGTACTTGGTCGACTGGATGACAATTCTAAAGAAAAATCAACGGCGGTTATATTTGCTAAATATCTTGATCTAGTTACAGGTGGTGAACGTACAAAAGGTGATGAACGTCTTGCTCGGTGCATTCACTGAATATCCTATTAGTTTTAAAAAGGAAAGAAAAATTATAATAAGTTATCCAACCAATAGACTTTTCTGATTTTGCCCACGTTTTGAATAGCCAAAAGATGCAGCAGAGGGGCAGGATTCGTTTGGTCTCAATATAATTGAGGACTGTTTGGCTCCAATAACCCGGTCCACGTACAAATCCAACTATTACTACGAACCAGAAAATTTTGATGTCTATCAATTTAACCACTTAGAACAAATTTTCGTAATTTTAAGAAATTTAGAGAAGAAGTAGAAAAAATTCTAAGTCCTAAAAACTAGAATGGCGAGAAATAAGAGAGAAAAAGAGTGCGTCGGGAAAAAAAAATTGAAAAAGAAAAATGGTTGAAAAAAAATAAAAGGTGACGGAAAAATAAAAGAAACTTATAAAAAATTAAAAATACTTGACTAACCTAACCTTATTACTACAACTAACTTAAAATTATAATCGCAAATTGATATTACTAATTGGAATGATAATTGATACATAGTAAAAAGTGTCTAAAAATATTAAAGCTTACAGGAAAAACTAAATCCCAAATGGAAATAACTTAAAAAGAAACTAAAACTTAAAAAGGCGTCGCAAAATTCTAGAGTACCTAAATCTTAGTCTAAAGAAAAAACACTTAAGGAATTCTACGGCAAAGCCTAAAAATCTAGGAGTAAAAATGACTATGGCAAAAACTAAGTTTAAAATTAAATATGAGCGAAAAATACAAATATTACGCTACAACGATTAAAAAGGGACAAAATATAAAAATATACAAAAAGTTGTAAAAATTACAATTTTTATAAAAATATTATTTTTATATTATTTATTTATTAAAACTATTAATTTTACAATTTAATAAAACTAATTAATACTAAATACATAAATTAAATAAAAAGTAAAATTTAAAATAAAATTAATTATAATAATAATAATAATTAGGGTTAATAATAATAATAATTATTAAATACCCCGTAATTAATGCTGAATTAGGGTTCTGTCTCGTGTCAGAGTCACTCCGCGAGTTGCGGTATTTAAAACATCAAACCCCGCGAGTCGCGGGGTTCAGAATTTCAACTGACAGGTTTAATTTCAACGCGTTTTTCTTTATTTATTTATTTTTTTTTCTTTTCTGTTTTTATATAAATAAAAGATATTTAAATAAAACTTATATTTTTTATAAACTAAAATAAAAATAAAGAAACTTAATCAACTTAAATATTTAACAAAATCTTAAAAATACTTATATTTTTGTTTTTCTTTTTATATTTTCGAATATTTAAAACGTATTTTTACAAAAGCGACTTTTAATAGAAAAAATCTCTTTTTTTTTATTATTATTATTATTAGCGTTGCGCTTCCGGCTTTTAGAAAGTTCCCCGGCAGCGGCGCCAAAAATACTTGATGTCAAAGCTAAGGGATACGAAATAGTTATTAATTTTAGCAGGAAATACTACTAAATACGATACAATTTTACACAAGATATTTATTTATTTAGAGAATGGATATACTTAAACCTTGCTACAACACTTATAGGCAGTGTACCTAATCGTACAGTAGTGTAGTTTTTAGTAAGTCCGGTTCGTTCCACAGGGAAATCTTTAAACAAAGCTTAACGCTATATTAGTTTACTTTTATAAAAATACAAATATATATATAAGTAATATTATTATTATAAAGGGGGGTTTTTACCGTTTAATGACCGGTTTGTCGATTTTAAAACTTTAGTCGCAGTTAAAACCTAATGTAAAATATTAAATAAATAAAAGACTTAATTTAAAGCGTAAAATAAATAACGATAATGAAATTGCAATAAAAGTGCGATAAAATAAAATTGCGATAATTAAAAAGTACGATAATTAAAAGTGCGATTAAATAACAATAAATAAAAGTGCGATAATTAGAAGTGCAATTAAATATAAAATAAAGGAAATTAAATATGAAATAAAAGAATTATGCTTATTTAAACTTCCGTAATCATGATGTTTGACGTGTTGATTTTAGTTTTATGCCCATGGGTTAATTGTCCTTTGTCCTGGATTATTTAATATGTCCGTCTGGTTTTTGTCCATAACAGTCCATCAGTCATAAATATAAAATGCGAGTGCCCTCGTCAAATTATCCTTATACCCGAAGTTAAATATTCCAACTAATTGGGGATTTAAACTGTAACAAGATTTTAATACTTTGTTTAATAATTACACCAGGATGTCGACTGAGTGTAACCCAAGGTTTTAATATTTTGTTATCAATTATACCAAGTGTCCTTTGTACATAATTTCACCCCTGTTTTAATTATTCTAGTGGCTATTAATCCATTCCCGTGTCCGGTTAAATGAACGATTATTCGTACATATAAATACCCCGCCCATCGTGTCCGATCGAGTGTATATGGTAATTTATAGGGACGCCCAATTGTAAATCTTTATATTAACATTAACAAACTATCATTTAGTTAAACAAATATAAAGCCCATTAATAGCTCATAGTCTAATTTCCACAAGTGTCGTTCTTTTGTCCAAACCCCAATTATGGTACAAAGTCCAATTACCCAATTTTAGTAATTAGCCCAACATCATGATTACTTCGTTTTAAATAAGCATAATAATAACTTAGCTACGAGACATTAATGTAAAAAGGTTGAACATAACTTACAATGATTAAAAATAGCGTAGCGTTACACGGACAGAATTTTGACTTACGCCCTTACAACATTCGCTAACATACCCTTATTATTAGAATTATAATTAAAATTAAAATTAAAATATAAATTATAAATATATATTTTACGTATATATGAGAGAAGAAGAAAAAGATGGATGAAAATGATCAGAATTCGGTTGGCTTTATAGGCAGTTTTTCATTTTGGGGCTCCGCGACTCGCGGCCTTTTTGGCCTTCAAACTCCGCGAGTCGCGAAGTTTGTTTTTACAGCTCACCCTTTTGGAGTCTTTCTCTGCCGACGATTTTTATTTATAAATATAATATATATATAATTAATATAATTAATTATATATTATATTATATTTATATACATAGTTAACTTGTAATTTTTAGTCCGTTGCGTCGAGCGTTGAGAGTTGACTCTAGTCCCGGTTCCGGATTTTCGAACGTCCTTGCGTACAATTTTATATTTTGTACTTTGCGTTTTGAATCTTGTACTCTTGTAATTTCGAGACGTTTCTTATCAATAATTGGAACCTCTTTGATTGTCTTTTGTTCTTTTGAGCTTTTTGGTCGTTTGCGTCTTCAATTCGTCGAATCTGTCTTTTGTCTTCACCTTTTATTATTTAAACGAATATCACTTGTAAATAGAACAATTGCAACTAAAAGCTTGTCTTTCTTGAGGAATAATGCTATGAAATATATGTTCGTTTTTAGCATTATCAGAACTACATATGTAAAAACAAGACTACTAACTTAATGATTTTTAAACGAGACATATATGTAACGATTATCGTTGTAAAGACATTTAATGTATATATATCATATTAAGAGATATTCATACATGATAATATCATGATAATATAATAATTTAAAATCTCATTTGATATTATAAACATTGGGTTAACAACATTTAACAAGATCGTTAACCTAAAGGTTTCAAAACAACACTTACATGTAACGACTAACGATGACTTAACGACTCAGTTAAAATGTATATACATGTAGTGTTTTAATATGTATTTATATACTTTTGAAAGACTTCAATACACTTATCAAAATACTTCTACTTAACAAAAATGCTTACAATTACATCCTCGTTCAGTTTCATCAACAATTCTACTCGTATGCACCCGTATTCGTACTCGTACAATACACAGCTTTTAGATGTATGTACTATTGGTATATACACTCCAATGATCAGCTCTTAGCAGCCCATGTGAGTCACCTAACACATGTGGGAACCATCATTTGGCAACTAGCATGAAATATCTCATAAAATTACAAAAATATGAGTAATCATTCATGACTTATTTACATGAAAACAAAATTACATATCCTTTATATCTAATCCATACACCAACGACCAAAAACACCTACAAACACTTTCATTATTCAATTTTCTTCATCTAATTGATCTCTCTCAAGTTCTATCTTCAAGTTCTAAGTGTTCTTCATAAATTCCAAAAGTTCTAGTTTCATAAAATCAAGAATACTTTCAAGTTTGCTAGCTCACTTCCAATCTTGTAAGGTGATCATCCAACCTCAAGAAATCTTTGTTTCTTACAGTAGGTTATCATTCTAATACAAGGTAATAATCATATTCAAATTTTGGTTCAATTTTTATAACTATAACAATCTTATTTCAAGTGATGATCTTACTTGAACTTGTTTTCGTGTCATGATTCTGCTTCAAGAACTTCGAGCCATCCAAGGATCCATTGAAGCTAGATCCATTTTTCTCTTTTCCAGTAGGTTTATCCAAGGAACTTAAGGTAGTAATGATGTTCATAACATCATTCGATTCATACATATAAAGCTATCTTATTCGAAGGTTTAAACTTGTAATCACTAGAACATAGTTTAGTTAATTCTAAACTTGTTCGCAAACAAAAGTTAATCCTTCTAACTTGACTTTTAAAATCAACTAAACACATGTTCTATATCTATATGATATGCTAACTTAATGATTTAAAACCTGGAAACACGAAAAATACCGTAAAACCGGATTTACGCCGTCGTAGTAACACCGCGGGCTGTTTTGGGTTAGTTAATTAAAAACTATGATAAACTTTGATTTAAAAGTTGTTATTCTGAGAAAATGATTTTTATTATGAACATGAAACTATATCCAAAAATTATGGTTAAACTCAAAGTGGAAGTATGTTTTCTAAAATGGTCATCTAGACGTCGTTCTTTCGACTGAAATGACTACCTTTACAAAAACGACTTGTAACTTATTTTTCTGACTATAAACCTATACTTTTTCTGTTTAGATTCATAAAATAGAGTTCAATATGAAACCATAGCAATTTGATTCACTCAAAACGGATTTAAAATGAAGAAGTTATGGGTAAAACAAGATTGGATAATTTTTCTCATTTTAGCTACGTGAAAATTGGTAACAAATCTATTCCAACCATAACTTAATCAACTTGTATTGTATATTATGTAATCTTGAGATACCATAGACACGTATACAATGTTTCGACCTATCATGTCGACACATCTATATATATTTCGGAACAACCATAGACACTCTATATGTGAATGTTGGAGTTAGCTATACAGGGTTGAGGTTGATTCCAAAATATATATAGTTTGAGTTGTGATCAATACTGAGATATGTATACACTGGGTCGTGGATTGATTCAAGATAATATTTATCGATTTATTTCTGTACATCTAACTGTGGACAACTAGTTGTAGGTTACTAACGAGGACAGCTGACTTAATAAACTTAAAACATCAAAATGTATTAAAAGTGTTGTAAATATATTTTGAACATACTTTGATATATACGTATATATTGTTATAGGTTCGTGAATCAACCAGTGGCCAAGTCTTACTTCCCGACGAAGTAAAAATCTGTGAAAGTGAGTTATAGTCCCACTTTTAAAATCTAATATTTTTGGGATGAGAATACATGCAGGTTTTATAAATGATTTACAAAATAGACACAAGTACGTGAAACTACATTCTATGGTTGAATTATCGAAATCGAATATGCCCCTTTTTATTAAGTCTGGTAATCTAAGAATTAGGGAACAGACACCCTAATTGACGCGAATCCTAAAGATAGATCTATTGGGCCTAACAAACCCCATCCAAAGTACCGGATGCTTTAGTGCTTCGAAATTTATATCATATCCGAAGGGTGTCCCGGAATGATGGGGATATTCTTATATATGCATCTTGTTAATGTCGGTTACCAGGTGTTCACCATATGAATGATTTTTATCTCTATGTATGGGATGTGTATTGAAATATGAAATCTTGTGGTCTATTGTTACGATTTGATATATATAGGTTAAACCTATAACTCACCAACATTTTTGTTGACGTTTAAAGCATGTTTATTCTCAGGTGAATATTAAGAGCTTCCGCTGTTGCATACTAAAATAAGGACAAGATTTGGAGTCCATGTTTGTATGATATTGTGTAAAAACTGCATTCAAGAAACTGATTTCGATGTAACATATTTGTATTGTAAACCATTATGTAATGGTCATGTGTAAACAAGATATTTTAGATTATCATTATTTGATAATCTACGTAAAGCTTTTTAAACCTTTATTTATGAAATAAAGGTTATGGTTTGTTTTAAAAATGAATGCAGTCTTTGAAAAACGTCTCATATAGAGGTCAAAACCTCGCAACGAAATCAATTAATATGGAACGTTTTTAATCAATAAGAACGGGACATTTCATATTTAGGCGGTATAACCGACCATGTATTACTTAGGCGGCAGAGCCGACCATATAATAAGAACAACAAAAGTGCACTAAGAACTTAAACACAAACTAAGGCTTGCTCGGGAAACTTAACAAAAACACTTATATTAAATTACAATTACAATATTACTTACAAGCTTTATCTTCTCTACTTTCGCTAACTCACACTCTTCTTCTCTTCTTCACAACTCACTTCTTATTTCACTCTCACAACTTCACACAACACAAATGAAATCTCCTCCCATATTTATACTACTCCATGGAACATTCTAGAACCTAGATATTTCCATGGATATATAAATATCTAGATATTTCTACAACCTACAAATATCTAGATTTTTCTTTTACATTTCAATTTCTAGATTTTTCTCTCATATTCTAATATCTAGATATTTTCTTATACATATTAATATCTAGATATTTTACCCATATACATTTACTAATTCCATATTATTCTAAATTTGCATTGTATTTTAACAATCCCCCTCAATGCAAATTTTCTTCCAACGATGTCTTGCAGACCATTCCAAGTGCTTCTCTGAATTTTTCAAACTTTGATTTACTTAGGCTCTTGGTGAATATATCTGCAACCTGTTCATCTGTCTTTGTTGGCACCATCTTGATTTTTCCTTCAAAGACCTTCTCACGAACATAGTGATAGTGTACTTCTATATGTTTTGTTCTTGCATGGAAGACTGGATTTTCTGCTAGTCGTATAGCTGATAGGTTATTGCAGAGAAGATTTACTTGATAATCTGTTGATTGATGAAGATCTTCCATTAGTTGTTTCAACCATGTAATTTCTTGTGTTGCTGATGATGCCGATCGATATTCTGCTTCAGTGCTTGATAAGGATACAGTTGGTTGTCTCTTGCTGCACCATGATATTACTCCCGATCCAAGACTAAACATGTATCCAGTTGTTGACCGTCATGTATCATAGTCTCCAGCGTAATCGGCGTCACAATATCCAGTTACGTGACATTCTTTAGTTTTCTTGTATAAAATACCAAAGTTAATAGTGCCTTTAACATACCTTAAGATGCGTCGTACAGCATCAAGGTGAGGCTTCTTCGGATTGCTCATGTATCGACTTACCACTCCCACCGTATAAGATATGTCTGGCCGGCTTAGTGTGAGATAAATAAGACTTCCGACCATCTTTCGATACATGGTAACATCTTGAAGACTTTTTCCTTCATCTGCTCGTAGTTTTGTATTCGGATCCATCGGAGTTGAGATAGGTTTGCAATTAAGCATTCCGTACTTTTGTAAAAGATCTCGCGCATATTTCTGTTGTCCCAGAAATAATCCTTCTCTTTTCTGCTCTATTTCGAGTCCAAGAAAATGTTTGAGTTCTCCAAGCTCCTTCATATGAAATCTGATAGACAGATTCTCTCTTGTTCTTTGGATCTCCTCATAGTGATCTCCCGTGATGATTAAGTCATCCACATATACTAGCACTATGGCTAGTTTTCCTTGATCTTGTTTCACAAATAAACTAGAATCTGAAGGAGCAACTGTGAAACCACTTTGTACTAAGAACTCACTAATTTTTCCGTACCAAGCTCTTGGAGCCTGCTTCAAGCCGTATAGTGCTTTCTTTAATTTGCAGACATGGTCAGGATGAGACTTGTTCTCAAAGACTCTTGGTTGCTCCATATAAATTTCTTTGTCAAGTTCTCCATGTAAGAAAGCGTTCTTGACATCCACCTGCCACAGCTTCCAAGATTTGCTAGCGGCTAAAGCTAGTAGAGCTCGAATTATTGTGATCTTCGCCACTGGACTAAACGTTTCTTCATAATCCAGCCCATATTGTTGAGAAAAACCTCTAGCAACAAGTCGAGCTTTATACCTTTCAATGGAGCCATCTGATCGAGTCTTCACCTTGTAAACCCATTTACAAGGTATTGGTTTTACATCTTTTGGCTTTGGAACTAAACTCCATGTCTGGTTTTCTTTTAGTGCATTAATTTCTTCTTCCATCGCTTTCTGCCATTCTTGACTTTGTGCTGCTTCTTCATAAGTGGAAGGCTCAATATGTATTAATTCATCCACATGAGCAGCATTGGCATACCTCGGATTAGGTTGCCTCGGCCTTGTTGATCTCCGTAATTCTTGCACATGCTCCTCGGCATCCATTTGGCTTGGACGAACCTCTTCGAATGTAGATTGATGTACCCCAGTTTTCCATGGACTCGTTTCCTTAGAGTACGATCCATCTCCTTCTTTAATTGGATCCGATATGTGCTCTTTATGTTCTTCTTTCTCTTCTGGAACTTCTTCTAATCCGTGAGATTCTGGAAGCTCTATCTTTTGAGGTGACCACCATGAAGAAGCTTCATCAAATACCACATTTCTTGAAGTATAACACTTTCCAGTATTTGGATCACAACATCTCCATCCTTTTCTTGATTCATCATAACCTACAAAAATGCATCAAATTGCCTTCTTATCAAATTTGCTTCGGAGATGATCTGGCACGAAGACACAGCATACACATCCAAAAACCTTGAGATGATTGACGGTTGGCTTGATCTTCCATAATCTTTCATATGGTGAAATATATCCCAACTTTGTTTGCGGGAGTCTGTTAATCACGTATGAAGCCGTCCTCATACATTCGGCCCAAAATCTTCCTGGTACATTCTTACCATGAAGCATACTTCGACAAGTTTCAGCAAGATGACGATTCTTATGTTCTGCCACTCCATTCTGTTGTGGAGTATTAGGGCAAGTTAATTGCCTTCTAATCTTATGCTTCTCAAGATACATATTGAACTCAGTTGATAAATATTCCCCTCCATTATCTGTGCGTAAGCACCTAATCTTATTATTGAGCTCACTTTCTATCTTCTTCTTAAACTCTTTAAACTTCAGAAAAGTCTCTGACTTCTCTTTCATGAAGTAAACCCACACATATCTTGAGAAGTCATCAATGAATCTCACCATATATTTCATACCTCCAAGTGATGTTTGTTTCACTGGGCCGAAAACATCTGAGTGTATGAGCTCTAGTGGTGTCTTGGACTGATGCGCTGACTCCTTGAATGGCAATTGGTGAGCTTTTCCAAATTGACATCCAGCACATATTGTATCTGTTCGGATATCAATTTGAGGAAGCCCATTTACTATGTGTTTCACCATCATCTCCTTTAACTTGTTGTAGCCCACATGCCCAAGACGTTCATGCCAAAGATCAGCCGTCTCATTCTTTCGAGTCTTATCCACATATGCTGTTTCAACAGATAGTACATAGACCGACTCTATTCTTCTTCCTTGCATAATTGGATTACCAACCACCTTCACTCTCTTGAATACGGACACATCTTCTGGTCCAAAGAGCACATAGTTCCCTTCTGCTGTTAATTGTGGTACTGACAGTAAATTCTTCTTTAGGCCAGGGACAAGATACACCTTCTCGAGTTGGAGCTTATGAGAGCCTCCTTCATTTGGAATTATTGTCTTTCCAATGTGAGAAATAGATAACCTTGAATTGTCGGCTGTCAACACGACTCTCTTTCCTTTGTAATCCTCCATTTCTTGCAGCTTTGCCCCATCGTTGGTCATATGATTTGAGCACCCAGAATCGATGATCCAATCATCTTTGTAGTTTATTTTTGACTTTAAAGTTGTTGTAAGAGCTTGATCATTTATATCAGCTTCAACAGAGAGTCCAGCTTCTGCATCCCATGTTTTCTCATTAATGGATGCTTCGAATGTGACATCTTTCTTCTCATCTCTTGCAGCGGCCACATTTCCTTCGAAAGTTCGCCTTCTGGGGAATCTACAATCTCGAACAAAATGACCCTTCTTGCCACAATTGAAGCATTCACCATTCTTTCTCTTATCATTTTGCCCGTATTGTTGGCGATGATCTCTTCTTCCTTGTTGAGCTCCCCCTGAAGCATTGCTTTTTGGTTTTAGATGACTTTTGCCTCCATATGCATGTCTTTCTTTCGTCACTTCTTGTCTTCGAGACATAGTTTTCTTCTTATTGGTGAAGAGTGCATATTCTCCGTCTTTTATGGTTACTTCATTCATCTGCTTGGCTAATGCCTCTTGATTAGAAAATAAATTCTCCAGCTCTATTAATGATGGTTGAGTAGGCCATCCTCTCACAGCGGCTATAAATCCATTATACTCGGACCTTAAGCCGTGGATGATAATTCTCTTCATCCTTGCATCACTCACTTTCTCTTCAGGAGCAAGTTGAGATATCTCACGGCAAATTGATTTCACCTTGGTGAAGTACTGAGAAATAGATAGACTTCCTTGTGAGATACCCGCGAGCTCATTTTCCAAGAGCTGGAGGCGTGCTTCATTCTTCTTTGAAAATAATTTTTCAAAAGTTTCCCAAACTGCCTTTGGTGTTTTCTCTTTACGGATGTGCTCCAATAGATCCTCCTCGATTGTAGTCTTCAATATAAATAAAGCCTTCCCGGCCTTGATGTTCCATTTTCTCAAGGCTTCGGCATTTTCTTTCGGTGGAGGCGTTGTGTCACTGCCAGCAACTATTTCCCATAAATCCTGTCCTTGTAGGTAGGATTCTATACAAGTCCGCCAATAACCATAGTTATGGTTATTGAGACTCTTGATTCCACTGCTCGTACTTGCAAGATCTGCCATCATGACGTCCAACGTCCAATAAGCTTGGTCCCAGACCGATGAGCTTTCACAGTTCCTAACTGTGCTCTGGCAGAATCTCCCTTAGAGCCTTGGTGAAAACAAGTCGATGTAAACGTCCAACGTTTACCGATTTCCTCCACTAGAAATGGTCCCGAACGACCCGCTCTGATACCAATTGTTGGAAGCTTCGACGAGCCCAACACACCCACTATAGAGGACCTAGACTATACTAGACTCACTACACCAACACTTTGACGTTGGTTAGCCTTTAATTTTATAAATCCTTAGTGCACAATGTACTTAGGCGACAGTGTCGACCATATATATTTAGGCGGTATAACCGACCATGTATTACTTAGGCGGCAGAGCCGACCATATAATAAGAACAACAAAAGTGCACTAAGAACTTAAACACAAACTAAGGCTTGATCGGGAAACTTAACAAAAACACTTATATTAAATTACAATTACAATATTACTTACAAGCTTTATCTTCTCTACTTTCGCTAACTCACACTCTTCTTCTCTTCTTCACAACTCACTTCTTATTTCACTCTCACAACTTCACACAACACAAATGAAATCTCCTCCCATATTTATACTACTCCATGGAACATTCTAGAACCTAGATATTTCCATGGATATATAAATATCTAGATATTTCTACAACCTACAAATATCTAGATTTTTCTTTTATATTTCAATTTTTAGATTTTTCTCTCATATTCTAATATCTAGATATTTTCTTATACATATTAATATCTAGATATTTTACCCATATACATTTACTAATTTCATATTATTCTAAATTTGCATTGTATTTTAACATAGAACAGTGGGACAATTATTTGCATGAGCATGAGAGTGGCTTATAAAGACATATATAAACCTATTGTCAAATATGGAGGCTTGGTTGGTGAATTCTTGTGATGACCCGTCCTAATCCACCTGGACGAATACATCAACATCTGGTCCCATTGCGAGGTATTTGACCTCTATGTGATACGTTTTGTAACATTGCATTCGTTTTAAAAGGTAATTCATAAATGAATATATAAATTCCAGGTTTTTAATATCTGATGATTCCTACGTATAGACAATCACCATTTAAATGGTTTACAATAATACATTTGTTGACAATACAGTCAAAATAAGGTACATGGTAATGGTTTGGTGAATGCAAGTTTCTTGTATATAGCATGTATGACTCCAAGCACATAACTTGTATCACGTATCAGCAAATAGTGGAAGACTTCTAGAAACCTGAGAATAAACATGCTTCAAGTGTCAACACAAAGGTTGGTGAGTTCATAGTTTTAATATTACACATAATCCGTATATCAATGTGGATTACAAAAGTTCAGTTGTTTTATTCAAAACGTTTATCAATATGTTTTAACATTTCAAATCATCTGTATGTAAAGGTTGATCACAAGATCTCAGTTGTTTTATCCAAAACGTTTATCAATAGGTTTTACATAAAAGGTAGACCACAAGATTTTAGTTGTTTCATCCGAAACGTTTATCAATCGGTTCTACAAAATTGAGCACCCTGGTAACTAAACTTTAACGTTTATATAATTTGTACCCTTTGTATAATCATCTTAATAATACACGCAAACCAACGTGTACGCTTCTCAAATAGCATACGTCCGTTAAAAGGCTAGTGCTCTAGCTCGGACGGGGATATCAAGCCCTATGGATTCATATACTACTACTCGCGCCCACCAGTTCTTATAACTGGCAGTTACTAGTTACCAAAGCTAAGGGATTTTCGGTTCAAACTCAGTGTAGAATTTAGTATGTACTTGTATCCATTGCGTTTAAAATAAAGTGCATGTATTCTCAGCCCAAAAATATAGATTGCAAAAGCAATTAAAAAGGGAGCAAATGAAACTCACGCATATAAATATTGTATATCGGTTAATAAAGCATTTGCATGTATTCTCAGCCCAAAAATGTAGAGAGTAAAAGGGATCTTATGAAACTCACTCAAATCAGTTTTAGTTTTTGTATTCATTTTATAAAACAGCGCATGTATTCTCAGCCCAAAAATATGTATAAAAAGGGATCAATGAACTCACTATTTTATATTGATATATAATATTGCAGGAAAGCACGTAGACGCATCGGAGATGATAAACACGAGGTTTGATTCACAAAAATACCCCCGAACATTACCCATAACCTCCTTGGTAATAACCCATATTTTCTTTAGCTCTAGCTCGCTCGGAAACTCGTTTTGAAAATTACTTGGACAGCACTCCGTCGTAATATTTTATGTACATTATTATTTTTGTATCACAAAAATAATAACACTAATAATAAAAATAATAAGATTAATAATAATCTTATTATTAATAATAATAATAATAATAATAATAATAATAATAATAATAATAATAATAATAATAAATAAAATAAATACGGAGTAATATATGTTAAAACAGAAGCAGAATGATCGAGTTTTTATAGGTGTGGCCTGTCCCCAGACCCCATGCGATCGCATGGTTCTGAAGGCCATTGGCCATGCGATCGCATGGACCATTTTTCCAGCTCACATAATTTTGTCCTAATGCTTGTCGACATAATTAAATAATATATATATAATATATAATTTAAATTAATTAATTATATATTATATTTTATTCCCGTGCATAGTTGATTTGTAATTTTTGTTCCGATAAGTCGTACGTCATCACTTGACTTATGTCCCGGTTCCGGTTTTTCGAATGTCCTTTCGTACCTTTAGAAAACTTGCATTTTACGTTTCGTGTCACGTACCTTTATCAAAATATAGCCTTAAGTTATCCATAAACTATACCACTCAAAGTATATCTTAAACTTTAGAGTGTTTTAGTCATTTACTTATATAAATCATCGTCTCACTATTTGTTAAAATACATTTTTAAAATAGTGTTTACTGTAGCAAAGTTAATGTAGCAAAGTCAATTTTTACTGTAGCAATTCACTATAGCAAAGTAAATTTTACTGTAGCAAATAGTGATTTTCGAAAACACTGTAGCATTTTGGGTACTGTAGCAATTTGAAAATACAGTAGCAATTTAGTGTTTTACTTGTTCATCTTAAACGTTTTAGTTAACTTATCTAAATATCAATCGAATCAATAATAGAATGTTACTATCGTTTACTAAATAACTTGAAATCATATATATTCAAATAGATATATAAACCAATAAGTTTAATGTACGGTAACATGCAATTAATACTTTGTTACGTTTTCAAGTTATAGTATATATATGTATCTATTTACATATAATGGTTCGCGAATCGTTGAGAACAACTGAAGGGTATTTGAATAGTTTAAAATTTTTGAGATTCAGTTTTACAGACTTTACTTATCGTGTCGAAATCATTAATCATTTAAGATTTAGTTTAAATTTAGTCGAAATTTCCGGGTCATCACAATTCTATGGTCAAATACACACATGTATATTGTGGTATAAGACTTGGTAAAACTTGGCATACTATACCTACCAAATTGTCTACTAAATATTTACCATTTAGCCATCTTGAATTAGTATAAATAGAGCAACATGTAAGCTCATTTATACATCCCATATTCATTCTTCAATCTTGTATTCTAGTAGATAAATAGAGAGTTGTGAGTATTAATCTCCTAATTACAAGAGATATAAAGATTGATACTTATCCTTGTAATTAGAGAGAAAGTGTAATTCCTATTTTTCTTATTAGTGAAACGTTTCTTTCCTTGCCCGTGGTTTTTACCCAATTGAGGTTTTCCACGTTAAATCTTGGTGTTCCTTTATTGTCATTATTTCGAGTATTACTAGCGGTTTGCTATAATTCGGTGTCGCTTTTCACAACAAGTGGTATCAAGAGCTAAGGTCTAATATCTAGTGTGTATTAATCTACTTATCGTATGCTCTGTGGTTGCCACGAGAGTGGATCGTCCACATCAGAAAATAAGTAAGATTATTTTCACTCGGTAAAAGTCCTTGGGTGTTATTTCAAGAAAAATAGTATTGTCGAAAAGAAGATTGTAATTATAGCAATGTCTACGAAATTTGAAATTGAAAAGTTCAACGGGAGTAACTTCTCGTTATGGAAACTAAAGATGAAAGCTATCCTGAGAAAGGATAAGTGTTTGGCGGCCATCAGTGGACGTTCCGCCGAAGTCACTGATGAAAAATGGGAAGAGATGGACGGCCAGGCTATCGCAAATCTTCATCTAGCACTAGCAGATGGCGTTTTGTCTAGCATTGAAGAAAAGAAGACTGCGAAAGAGATTTGGGATCACCTCGTAAAATTGTACGAGACCAAATCACTCCACAACAAGATATTCCTTAAGAGGAAACTTTATGCGCTACGCATGAATGAATCTACTTCAGTTAATGAGCACATTAATTCTTTGAATACTCTATTTTCTCAACTTGCTTCATTAAGTTGCAATATAGAGCCAAAAGAACGTGCTGAACTTTTACTTCAGAGTCTACCTGACTCATATGATCAACTCATTATTAACTTAACCAATAATGTTCTCTCGGAGTATCTAGTCTATGATGAAGTTGCGGCTGCTATTCTAGAAGAAGAAAATCGGCGCAATAACAAGGAGGACAAACAGGCCGGTTCACGACAAGTGGAGGTCTTATTGGTGTCAGGAGGCAGATCAACGGAACGTGGCTCAAGTGGGAGTCACACTCATGGTAAACCGAAGTCTAAAAAGAAGAAGACCTATACATGCTACAATTGTGGCAAGAAAGGTCACTTGAAGAAGGATTGTCGAAGTTTAAATAACTCAAATCCTCAAGGAAACATTGCAAGCACTTCAGATGATGGGACTGCTTTGGTTAGTGAGGCAGTGGTAGCAAATGAAGGCAGAAAGACATTTGTTGATGTCTGGTTATTTGACTCGGGAGCTACTTTTCACATGACCTCTAGAAGAGAATGGTTCAAACAATATGAACGTATCTCAGGAGGATCTGTATACAATTGTAATGATCATAAACTAAAGATCATTGGAATTGGAGATATCATTCTGAAGATGCATGATGGTACAGTTCGTACTATTCAAGGTGTGCGACACGTGGAGGGTTTGAAGAAGAAATTATTGTCTTTAGGACAATTGGATGATCTTGGTTGTAAGATGGTGATACATGAGAAGATTATGATAATCAAGAAAGGCGCGGTTGTACTTATGAAAGGAGAAAAGGTGGGTGCTAATTTATACATTCTTAAAGGCGAGACGGTACAGGAATCGGAAGCATCTGTTGCTTCAAATAGTTCAAGTGATAAAGTTGCTATGACATGGCATCAAAAGCTTGGACACATGTCTGAACAAGGTATGAAGATTCTTGTGGAAAGAAATCTTATTCCTGGTCTTACAAAGGTATCGCTACCTTTCTGTGAGCATTGTGTAATCAGCAAGCAGCATCGCCTGAAGTTTAACACATCAAATTCTAGAAGTAAATTGATTCTAGAATTGGTTCACTCTGATGTGTGGCAAGCACCAGTTCAATCCCTAGGAGGAGCAAAGTATTTTGTATCATTTATTTATGATTACACTAGGAGATGTTGGGTGTACCCAATCAAGAGAAAGGCGGATGTGTTTGAAGTTTTCAAAGTTTACAAAGCACGGGTTGAACTTGAATCTGGTAAAAAGATCAAGTGTTTGAGGACAGATAATGGAGGAGAATACACTGGTGATGAATTTGATAGGTTTTGCAAACAAGAAGGTATCAAAAGGCAGTTCACGACAGCATACACTCCTCAACAAAACGGAGTGGCAGAGCGGATGAACAGAACCTTGTTAGATAGAACAAGGGCGATGTTGGCAACTACAAGCTTGGGAAAATCATTCTGGGCAGAAGCAGTAAGTACTGCCTGTTACGTGATAAATCGGTCACCATCTGTAACGTCCTCCCAATAGGGTCTGGAAGAAACGTTACTAATATCAAATAAACCAACATATTATAATACGAGAACAATACTAAATGAGAAAATTTAACTTTATTGAGTACGCAGCGGAAAATGAAATGTCGTTACAATAATGGAAATAACGATAAAGTAATTGTTCATATGCAGAAGTAATAAATGCGATATCTCTTGATCCTAAGTCCAAGTAGCATCACATAAGTAGTAGATAAGAAAGCTTGAATCAAACAGCACCTGAGACAAAACATGCTAAAGTGTCAACCAAAAAGGTTGAGTGAAGTTCATAGGTTTAACAAAAGTAGTTATCGTTGTTTTTAGACCACAAGATTTAGTTGTAAAGTTGATCTCCCGCAGGATCAAAAAGTAGATCTCGCAGATCCAAAAGTAGTACTGATTCGTGATATTTTAGACTAAACGTTTGTTTTGTTGCCCCGATGATAAGTTGGCAGTACCTTATCACCATGTTTAAATCATTATTAAGTAATACAAAGACATCACGGTCAAATGTATCGGGGACGTTACTCCCGATAGGCCTACCCCCAATAATTAAGAATGCCTTATCCTGAAAGCAATTAAAAAATATCACTGTGGGGTCTTAGTAGCATAAGCTAGTCATAGTACAGTTTAGGTTCGTACTTGTGTCTAAGTTGTTTAAAGTATAAAAGCAGCATGTGTCTCACCCCAGTAAGTATAAAAAGTGCTATAGCAATAAGAGTGGGGCTATGAAAGTCACCTTAGTAAGTAGAGAGAGAGTTATTCCTCGGAATAAAGAGTTGAACGAGTGAGCAGGAAAGTCAACATATTGACATTTAAGAGTAGTTAAGTGTTTTGACCATGTTTAAGTTTAAGTATGTGTTTAAGTATAGTTTGTTTTACTAAGTTTCTATTCCTAGTAAGTTACTATTTTTATAAAGTTTCCATTTTTAGAAAGTTTCTTATTTTACTAAGTTTCTATGACTAGAGAGTTTCTACTTTTATGAGTGTTTTTCATTTTAGGATACTTGCCGTATTAGATAAGCTTCCAATCACCCCTTTCTCTTCGAATGGCTAATTTAGATCTAGGGGCTTGAGCCATAGGACCCTTTAAATCGGAAATCCAAACCCTCTGCCTAGAATCTCGTAGAAACCATTCGTCAAGAAAGTTCGAAGATCTATACATCTCTAATACATATCCCAAAATGTTTTTGTGCTACAATATAAGTAGTAGGTTATAGGTGCTAGTAATAGTAATAGTGTATACATGTTAAGTACTAGTATATGTAGTATTAGGGTTTAAGGTTTTAATATGTATATGTATATATAATTCGTATATATACATAATTTTTTTTTTTTTTTACATGTATATATGTATATATAAATCTAGGAGTGTTTATGTATATACTTATGAATAAAAAGTTTATAATATGAATATGAATTAACAAAGATTAAAGTTTATGTAAATAGTTTAGGGTTTATGTTATACCTTTGAAGATTCAAGATAATTAACAAAGAAAAGATGAACACGATGAAGATGGAAGATCAAAGCCTTAAAAATCTTGAAGAACTCCTTGAAGATTCTTGAAGAACACGAAGAACAAGCTTGAAGATCCGAATACCACAAGAGAGGGAGAGGGAGAGATTGTTTTTGAGAGAGGATTTTGGTGTGATTTGTGAATGAGAAACTAGGAGTCTAGGAGTGTTTATATAGTGCAAGTATTAGAGTGTTAGTCAACATAAGGATGTTCTAATTAATGATTTTATTTTGTTTTATAATTTTTAGTCAACAAAAGGTGGTACTAGTTTATAATTAGTCAACATAAGGATGTACTAGTTTATACTTTATTTTTAGTCAACATAAGGATGTAATTGTTTAAGATTCTTTAGTCTCATTATTATTACTATTATTATTATTATTATGTTTATTATTATTTTTACATTTACTACATAATAAGTATTATTTTCTTTTTACTAATTCATGACTTGTATTTATTTTTATTTAGTTCCCAATTGTTTTATTATTTATATAAATGTCACTTTTTATTTATTACTTATAGATTAATAGTTATAAATAATATTATTGAAATGCATAAATTTTAATTAGCAGTGAGTGTCGAATAAAAGTTTATTATTTGGTCAACGTTAAATTGATTGTGTATATAACAACCCTTAAATAATTAATACGTATAGTCAGACAGTAAACCCTAGGGTCATTTCAGTAATTTCAGAAGTCAAAAAGTGAGGGTTGTTATAGTACCTCCCCGTTAATAAAAATGTAACATCCCGCATTTTTCCGTTTACTTTTCCGTTATACTATTTTAAACTCCGTTATACGTTTATAACATCTCCCGTTAATACGCGTTTTAAATTATCTCGTTTAGGTAATTCACGCACCCGTTTCCAAAGTTGAGGGACTAAGTTTGACAAAGGAGCAAAGAGGTGACTAGGTCAAAGAGTCAACACTCTTCCTCCTCCATTCATTAATTCTTTTTCTTTTTCCTTTTTCTCTAACACTTTCACCAAATCTCTCAAACACCACTTCAAGGATTCATCATCCAAATCAAATCGAGTAAGCATTCATCTAAACAAATTGCATATTCGAAATCCTCTCATCTTCCTCTTCGATTCCATACCGATTTCATCAAGTTTGGGTAACTTTCTAAAATCACTAGATTTTGTGTTCTTGATGTTTTTAACTTATAAAAGTGTTAATTAGTGTCTATGGCTCAAGTCTAACATGAATATATGAATTATATGCTCGATCTTGTTGTTTTGAAGTAACTAGCATGAACTTGAATTTTGGTGTGTTCTTGAGTTTTGGATGATCATATGTTGTTAGATGTTAAAAGTTCATGTTCTAATTGTGTTCCTAGTATCACTAGCTTCAATTTGATGTGTAGGTTGCTTTAGAAAAGTTCATGAACTTGATTTATGATTTTGGTGAATTTGGGTTAGGGTTTGATGAACTTGAAATGGACTTTTGATGCATTGAATGCCATGGATTATTATTGGTAAGTGTTTAGTTGGATTGTATGCTTGATTACCTTCGAAACGACATATCATTCATGTAAATTGGTTGCCCGAATCATTGAATTGCATTTATGAACTTGTATGCGGTTAATGTTAAGCATTAGATGCGGTTTTGGTTGTTGTAATAGGTAGATTGATTGATGAAATGTGTTTAGTTGTTTTCCTCGTCAAATTACCTTCTCAACGGTATAAGATACTTGTCTTGATTGTTTGCGGATCATAAATGGTGATTGTTTGAAGTTAGGTTCGTGCATAAAACTTAAAAACTGCCAGAATTCTCTGCACAGGTAATGGCGCGGCGCGCCAAAGTGGTCTGTCCAACTTTGTCAATTTTCGAGTAATGTTTGCTATGCTACGCACCTCCGATTCACATGTAACTTGTTCTAACATGCTCATACATGATTAAAAACCTCAGAAAAATAGTTCGGGACCCGACCCGAACGTGTTGACTTTTTCGTTGACTTTGATCGACCAAAGTTTGACTTTTTGTCAAACTTAACCAAATGATTATGCAACCTTCCTAACTTGTTTATATACTTGTATCTTGCATGAAACTTGACAATTTGATTTCACATGCTACATAATCGAGTCGTAACGAGCCATAGGACTAATTGAACATCTTTGACATATCGTGTTTACCGTTATTGATACGACCTATTTGTTTAGGTCAAGACTAGCACTATCCTTCGCACACGTTATTTTGTGAAGTACTTTTCGTACGTGCACTCAAGGTGAGATCATAGTCCCACTTTTACTCTTTTGCACTTACATTTGGGATGAGACAAACATAAACGTTTCTTTTTACTAAGTGAACACAAGTACAGGAAAACAAACATTCTACATACGAGTTTGAACAAAAATCCTTAATTCGATTATCATTAGTTACACTTGCCGGGTGTAAGCGAGAACTTATGTTATATGGCCATATGGGTTTGACAAACCCTCATTCAAACGGTTCGCTACCGTTTACGAATGAAATGTATTTTTGAGAAACAGTGTATGTTCTAACACTATTGTGATGGGATTCTATGGAAGGAATGTTAAGCATTGATAATTGGGTGCTCGTGAAACAAACTTTTGGAATGTATTACTATTATCTCATGGTTGCAAATCTTGTGGTTCACTTGTACTTACTTACTTAAACCTATGATTTCACCAACGTTTTCGTTGACAGATTTCTATGTTTTTCTCAGGTCCTTGAACGATACATGATACATGCTTCCGCTCATTATTTTGATACTTGCATTGGATGTCGAGTATATATGCATACATGGAGCGTCTTTTGGCTACTTTTAAATTGTGTCGCATAAGTTTCATTTGTACTTAAAACTTTGTATCGTAACTTGTGGTGGAACTATTCTTGTAAACTTTGAACAATCTTTACATTTGAAATGAATGCGACATATCTTTTGGTCAAACGTTGTTTTAAAGACTTATGACCACGTAACGGGACCTAAGTAGACGGCGCCGTCAATGACGATTTTGTCGGGTCACTACAGATGGTATCAGAGCGTTGGTTGTAGGGATTTAGAGTTCATTGGTGTCAACCTCGAGTCATAGGGTACATTGGTGAGTCTAGACTACAACCGGCATATAGACTTGAAGTAGGAATTACTTGACTACTTGTGCATTTATACTCGAACGCTTCTACTCATATCTACTCTTAGTTCATCTTAATCTCACGTTGTTTAAATTGATTGACACGCCACCTTGACTTTATAGAATAATGTCGAATGCACATATGAATCAGGGTAATATAATTGTCGGGATTATATTACGGTGACTCATATGAACGTTCCGACATTATGACATAAAGAATTTAAGGCGAGTCGAGGAAAAACTTCTCTTTATCTTTATTCTATATCACGGTTAGTATTATTGAGAATACTAATCAATGATATTCTTGTGTCTTGAAGGAACAATGGCTCCTCGTCGTGTACGCCGCAATGAAACTCCCGAACAAGCTCTCGAACGGATGATAGCCACCGCCGTAGATGCGGCCATGGCCGGTCACTCATCCAACAACAACAACAACAACAACAACAACAACAACAACAACAACAACAACAACAACAACAACAACAACAACAACAACAACAACAACAACAACAATGGAGCCGGAAACTCAAACGAGGGATGCTCCTATAAAGCTTTCATGGGGTGCAAACCTCACACTTTTGATGGAACCGGGGGACCGGTCGTGCTCACCCGATGGTTTGAGCAAACGGAAGCCGTCTTTAGCATAAGTGGTTGTCGGGACCAAGACAAGGTCAAATACTCCACTCACACCTTCGCTGGTGTCGCTCTTACATGGTGAAATACTTATGTACAATCGGTGGGTACCGATGAAGCTCACGCCCTCTCTTGGGCCGACTTGAGGGAAAAGATAATTGTCGAATATTTCTCTCGTGAAGAAACCCGAAGGCTCGAACAAGAGCTAAGAACTTTAAAGGCGATCGGAAATGATCTCAAGGCTTACAATCAGCGATTTTCCGAACTAGCCTTGATGTGCCCAAATCTTGTGAACCCCGAAGCTTTAAGGGTTGAACTTTACATGGATGGTCTTCCAAAGAGTATCAAACACGAAGTAATGTCATCCAAACCCACTAATCATCAAGAAGCTTTGAACATGGCCCGCAAATTGATAGAAACGGTTGACGAAATCGTAGTTCCGGCACCTAAGGCCGAGGATAAATCGGGCGGCAACAAAAGAAAGTGGGAACCCTCCCAATCAAACAATAACAACTTTGCTAAGAAGCCTTACACCTCCGACGGCAAGAAGGGTTATGCCGGGAACCTACCTCTTTGAAACAAATGCAACAAACATCACTTTGGTGAATGTAGTAAGTTAATTTGCCACCGGTGCCAAGGAGTTGGTCATAAGGCCAACGATTGTAAAAGTGCCACTCCCGTCGCTCGAAAGTGGCCCAATGCACCAAAGACGGGCACTTGTTACGAATGTGGCCAAACGGGTCATTATAGAAATGCATGCCCAAAGAAGAAAGATAACCCCAATACGCGCGGCCGAGCTTTCAACATCAACACCGAGGAAGCCCGGGATGACACTGAACTAGTCACGGGTACGTTTCTTCTCAACAATTCTTATGTCTCTTGCTTATTCGATTCGGGTGCCGATAAATGCTTTGTATCCAAGACTTTGACTCATTCTTTTAGCACTCCACCTCTTCCATTAGATACCACTTATACCATTGAAGTGGCTAACGGGAAACTATTAAGTGCCGACACATATTACCGAGGGTGTACGTTAAACATTTTGGGTAAGGAATTTGAAATTGACTTGATACCCATGGAACTAGGAAGCTTTGATGTAATAATCGGTATGAATTGGTTAGTCAAAACGAAATCTCACATCCTTTGTGATCTTAACGCAATCCGAATTCCTATCGAGAATGGTGAACCTTTGATTGTTTATGGCGATAAGAGTTGCACCAGACTCAACCTCGTTTCGTGCCTTAAAGTTAGAAAACTACTCCGTAAGGGTTGTTTTGCGATCCTTGCCCACGTTAAGAAAGTCGAGTCCGATGAGAAGCATATCGATGATGTGCAAATTGTTAGTGACTTTTCCGATGTATTTCCCGACGAATTGCCGGGTCTTCCACCTCATCGACCGGTTGAATTCCAAATCGATCTTATTCCGGGAGCCGCACCCGTAGCACGTGCACCGTATAGACTTGCTCCATCCGAAATGCAAGAATTGCAAAGTCAAATCCAAGAACTACTTGATCGTGGTTTTATCCAACCTAGCCATTCACCTTGGGGCGCTCCGATTTTGTTTGTTAAAAAGAAAGACGGATCCCTACGAATGTGCATTGACTATCGTGAACTAAACAAATTGATGGTTAAGAATCGATATCCTCTCCTCACATCGATGACCTCTTTGATCAATTACAAGGGTCTTGTGTATATTCAAAAATCGATCTCCGCTCGGGTTATCATCAATTGAGGGTTAAGGGGGAAGATGTCTCCAAAACTGCTTTCCGAACTCGTTATGGTAGTTATGAATTCCTTGTCATGCCATTTGGTCTCACTAACACACCGGCAGTGTTCATGGATCTTATGAACCGCGTGTGCAAACCGTATCTCGATAAATTCGTTATTGTGTTCATCAATGACATATTGATCTATTCTAAAAATGAAGAAGAGCACGAACAACATCTCCGACTTGTGCTTGAACTCTTGAGACAAGAACGACTTTATGCCAAATTCTCCAAGTGTGAATTTTGGTTAAAGGAAGTTCAATTTCTTGGTCATGTTGTAAGTGATCAAGGTATTAAAGTCGATCCCGCGAAAATCGAAGCCATTAGTAAATGGGAGACTCCTACTACTCCTACTCACATTCGTCAATTCTTGGGTCTCGCCAGGTACTATCGTAGATTCATCGAAAACTTCTCTTTGGTTGCATGTCCTCTAACCGCATTGACTCACAAGGGAAAGAAATTCATTTGGGCGACCGAACATGAATCCGCATTCCAAATCTTGAAAACGAAGCTAACCACCGCTCCTATCTTGTCACTTCCCGAAGGCAATGATGACTTTGTTGTATATTGCGATGCCTCGAAACATGGTTTTGGGTGTGTATTGATGCAACGAACGAAAGTCATTGCTTATGCTTCTCGACAACTCAAAATTCATGAACGAAACTATACGACACATGATCTCGAACTCGGAGCCGTTGTCTTTGCACTTAAAATGTGGAGACACTATCTTTATGGAACCAAGAGTACTATCTTCACCGATCACAAAAGCCTTCAACACATCTTCGATCAAAAGCAACTAAACATGAGACAACGATGGTGGATTGAAACTTTGAACGATTACGATTGCGAGCTTCGTTACCATCCCGGGAAGGTAAACGTAGTAGCCGATGCCTTAAGTCGAAAAGAAAGAGCGGTGCCTCTTCGTG
This sequence comes from Rutidosis leptorrhynchoides, assembly GCF_046630445.1. NCBI lineage: Eukaryota > Viridiplantae > Streptophyta > Magnoliopsida > Asterales > Asteraceae > Rutidosis > Rutidosis leptorrhynchoides. Next base: position 344,451,301 of record NC_092341.1, read on the forward strand.
TCCGAGCTTTAAACATCACCATTCACACCAACCTTAATAGCCAAATTCGAGTAGCCCAAGATGAGGCTCTCAAGGATGAAAACCTTTCACACGAGCTCTTGAACATTCTCGTCTCTCGATTCGAAATTAGGGAGACCGGACTCCGATATTACGCCGGAAGGATTTGGGTGCCTAGTTATGGGGACCTATGAAGCCTTATTTTAGATGAAGCCCATAAGTCACGATACTCGATTCACCCCGGTGCCAATAAGATGTACCACGACCTTAAACAACTATATTGGTGGCCGAACATCAAAAGGGACGTAGCTACTTATGTTTCCAAGTGTTTGACATGTTCCAAAGTCAAAGCCGAACACCAAAGACCGTCCGGACTACTTCAACAATCCGAGATCCCGCAATGGAAGTGGGAAAGGATAACGATGGATTTTATCACCAAGCTACCAAAAACGACGGGCGGTTATGATACCATTTGGGTTATTGTTGACCGTCTCACCAAATCCGCACACTTCCTTGCCATGAAAGAAACGGACAAAATGGAGAAACTTGCACAACTTTACATTAAGGAGATCGTAGCCCGACACGGTGTACCTTTATCGACTATCTCCGACCGAGATGGCCGTTTCGTTTCTAGATTTTGGCGTACTTTGCAAGAAGCATTGGGAACGCGTTTAGACATGAGCACCGCATATCATCCTCAAACCGATGGACAAAGCGAACGTACAATTCAAACCTTAGAGGACATGTTATGAGCTTGCGTGGTTGATTTCGGAAAAGCTTGGGACAAGCACTTACCTCTCGCCGAGTTCTCTTACAACAATAGTTATCACGCGAGTATTAAAGTCGCACCTTTTGAAGCGCTATATGGCCGAAAATGTCGTTCACCTCTTTGTTGGGCCGAAGTAGGCGACGTACAAATCACCGAACCCGAACTCATTCACAAAACCACCGAGAAGATCGTTTAAATCCGAGATAGGCTTCGGACGGCCCGGAGTCGTCAAAAGTGCTATACCGACAAAAGACGCAACGACCTTGAATTTCAAGTCGGTGACCGCGTCATGTTAAAAGTCGCACCTTGGAAGGGTGTAATCCGTTTTGGGAAACGCGGGAAGCTAAATCCACGGTATATTGGTCCTTTCGAAATCTTGGAGCGTATTGGAACCGTTGCTTATCTTTTGGATCTTCCGCCTCAATTGAACTCCGTTCATCCTACCTTCCATGTATCTAACTTGAAAAAGTGTCTTGCCGAACCCGATATCATCATCCCTCTCGAAGAACTTACTATTGATGACAAACTTCATTTTGTGGAAGAACCGGTTGAAATTGTGGACACCTCCGTCAAGACATTGAAACAAAGCCGAATCCCGATTGTTAAAGTCCGTTGGAACGCCAAAAGGGGACCCGAGTTTACTTGGGAAAGGCAAGATCAAATGCAAAGGAAGTATCCTCATCTATTCGTGAATTCGGAAACACAAGATCTCGAGGAAGAAACAACGACTACTACGCCTACTTAAATTTCGGGACGAAATTTCTTTTAAGGAGTAGGTAATGTAACATCCCGCATTTTTCCGTTTACTTTTCCGTTATACTATTTTAAACTCCGTTATATGTTTATAACATCTCCCGTTAATACGCGTTTTAAATTATCTCGTTTAGGTAATTCACGCACCCGTTTCCAAAGTTGAGGGACTAAGTTTGACAAAGGAGCAAAGAGGTGACTAGGTCAAAGAGTCAACACTCTTCCTCCTCCATTCATTAATTCTTTTTCTTTTTCCTTTTTCTCTAACACTTTCACCAAATCTCTCAAACACCACTTCAAGGATTCATCATCCAAATCAAATCGAGCAAGCATTCATCTAAACAAATTGCATATTCGGAATCCTCTCATCTTCCTCTTCGATTCCATACCGATTTCATCAAGTTTGGGTAACTTTCTAAAATCACTAGATTTTGTGTTCATGATGTTTTTAACTTATAAAAGTGTTAATTAGTGTCTATGGCTCAAGTCTAACATGAATATATGAATTGTATGCTCGATCTTGTTGTTTTGAAGTAACTAGCATGAACTTGAATTTTGGTGTGTTGTTCTTGAGTTTTGGATGATCATATGTTGTTAGATGTTAAAAGTTCATGTTCTAATTGTGTTCCTAGTATCACTAGCTTCAATTTGATGTGTAGGTTGCTTTAGAAAAGTTCATGAACTTGATTTATGATTTTGGTGAATTTGGGTTAGGGTTTGATGAACTTGAAATGGACTTTTGATGCATTGAATGCCATGGATTATTATTGGTAAGTGTTTAGTTGGATTGTATGCTTGATTACCTTCGAAACGGCATATCATTCATGTAAATTGGTTGCCCGAATCATTGAATTGCATTTATGAACTTGTATGCGGTTAATGTTAAGCATTAGATGCGGTTTTGGTTGTTGTAATAGGTAGATTGATTGATGAAATGTGTTTAGTTGTTTTCCTCGTCAAATTACCTTCCCAACGGTATAAGATACTTGTCTTGATTGTTTGCGGATCATAAATGGTGATTGTTTGAAGTTAGGTTCGTGCATAAAACTTAAAAACTGCCAGAATTCTCTGCACAGGTAATGGCGCGGCGCGCCATATACCCGCGCGGCGCGCCAAAGTGGTCTGTCCAACTTTGTCAATTTTCGAGTAATGTTTGCTATGCTACGCACCTCCGATTCACATGTAACTTGTTCTAACATGCTCATACATGATTAAAAACCTCAGAAAAATAGTTCAGGACCCGACCCGAACGTGTTGACTTTTTCGTTGACTTTGACCGACCAAAGTTTGACTTTTTGTCAAACTTAACCAAATGATTATGCAACCTTCCTAACTTGTTTATATACTTGTATCTTGCATGAAACTTGACAATTTGATTTCACATGCTACATAATCGAGTCGTAACGAGCCATAGGACTAATTGAACATCTTTGACCTATCGTGTTTACCGTTATTGATACGACCTATTTATTTAGGTCAAGACTAGCACTATCCTTCGCACACGTTATTTTGTGAAGTACTTTTCGTACGTGCACTCAAGGTGAGATCATAGTCCCACTTTTACTCTTTTGCACTTACATTTGGGATGAGAAAAACATAAACATTTCTTTTTACTAAGTGAACACAAGTACAGGAAAACAAACATTCTACAAACGAGTTTGAACAAAAATCCTCAATTCGATTATCATTAGTTACACTTGCCGGGTGTAAGCGAGAACTTATGTTATATGGCCATATGGGTTTGACAAACCCTCATTCAAACGGTTCGCTACCGTTTACGAATGAAATGTATTTTCGAGAAACAGTGTATGTTCTAACACTATTGTGATGGGGTTCTATGGAAGGAATGTTAAGCATTGATAATTGGGTGCTCGTGAAACAAACTTTTGGAATGTATTACTATTATCTCATGGTTGCAAATCTTGTGGTTCACTTGTACTTACTTACTTAAACCTATGATTTCACCAACATTTTCGTTGATAGATTTCTATGTTTTTCTCAGGTCCTTGAACGATACATGATACATGCTTCCGCTCATTATTTTGATACTTGCATTGGATGTCGAGTATATATGCATACATGGAGCGTCTTTTGGCTACTTTTAAATTGTGTCGCATAAGTTTCATTTGTACTTAAAACTTTGTATCGTAACTTGTGGTTTAACTATTCTTGTAAACTTTGAACAATCTTTACATTTGAAATGAATGCGACATATCTTTTGGTCAAACGTTGTTTTAAAGACTTATGACCACGTAACGGGACCTAAGTAGACGGCGCCGTCAATGACGATTTTGTCGGGTCGCTACAAAAAACTTCGTCCCGAAGTTTTAGGTAGACTTCTCGGATGCATCAGCAGTTGAGAAGAGATGGGGATATTTCCGTTTCATATGGTCTTTGCGTTCCCAGGTATATTCGGGGCCTCTACGCGAATTCCAACAGACTTTAATGATAGGTATGTTGCTTTTACGCGTTTGTTTGACCTCTCCTTCCATGATTTCTATAGGTTCTTCAACGAAGTGCATTTTATCATTAATGCGAAGATCATTCAAAATGATGATGTTATACAAGTCATTTCAGTAAATTGGATACATGAAATGTGTTATGAATGGTATTGAGCTCATTTAAAACCTTGAGCATTTTATGCCACAATATTAGGGCAGACAAACAGAGAGGAGTTCGTAAAAATCACAGTCATGAAATTTGATAGAGATCTTCATTGTTTACAACAAGAATATTTTAATGATGAATATAAGTTGAAAAATAAAGTTTTATCACTATTGAATAATATAGATAAAACGATTCGTTTATAGGAAGAGTATAAACGAAGCTATCATAAAAGAGTGAAATGAGAAAATTAAATGTTCGCCTTAACTTTTGACGTAGTCACGATTGATTTCCGGAATTCAAGGAATTAAAGGAAATCTTCGTAATCTATAAGATTTGATTCTTCGGTATTTACGAAATTTTGAGATTTGTTTGATTAAATGCGGTGATTTGCCTCGATTGATGTCTTTGGAATTTTGCTATAAATTAGCTTCTTCCGTTTCATTATCTTCACCACTTCTATACTTTCTTTCTCAATTCAAACTTCCAAAAGATTAAGAAAATGCTAAATCCAGTTCTGATCCTGGTTATTATATTGACCATCTATGCAGTCATTCTTCTTTTTCTTTTACCGCCAGAGGAATCTGTTTACTTCTTCTATGCTTTTGGGGTTATAGTGTTTTTAATTATCCCGTGTCTTTATATTGCTATACGCATTGATATACACGGTTTGTAATTTCGGAGTCGTTATCGGGCTTTATATTTTCCCTTATATGTCGGAGCTTTATGTTTTTGTTTCTTCTTCCCGACTTCAAGTCAAGCGAGTAATGGTCCAGAATTCATAGGTATGAAGTTTTGAATGATCATAATATATAAAGTAGAAAGGAAAGGTAATAGCACGATTTGATTTGTCATATTACCAGAATATCCGAAAAAGACCGAATCATCAAGAAAAATATTTTCTTGATATGTTTAGAGGCTAAATAGAATGTAAGAGTCGTGTAACATGGTAAATGATGATTATAAAATCTATGAATCATCATCTTCCATTAAAAACTGAGCATGACTTACTGTAATATAATCACGTTGGCCTGACGTCATTATATTATATTAACTCATGCTTCAATTCCCAATCACTTCTTCAAAGCATTTATAATTTAAACTCGAATTTTACAGAATATAGAAACTAAAACAGTTTCCTTTATAAAGATATCGCAAAGAGATACTTAATTGCGGACATGAATCGTTATGAAGATATCTTCCGAAATATAGAGGATATTTATGATGATATTTTGGAATTTCTAAGTTCGAAAGTTGATGAAAAAAAATTTTCCGCAAGTTTTTAACATGACTTTGGAGCAAGATATTCTCTAAAGATTTCACCGGATTCAGAATTCCTGGATTCTTTGAATATAGGGTTTGGCCCTTGTGTTTGTCCTTGGTCTCCTCCATGGTTAGCTCAATCCGTTTTTCAGTTCCAAATTTTCTTTTGGGCTTTTCCAACGTACCATTCTTTATTATCAAACTGTTAGCCCTTAAGAACATCTATAGCATTTGCTGCTTCGTCAGCATTCTCAAGGTTAACGAATCTGAATCATTGATTGACAACCCGAGATGGTTTCAAGAAATTTTATTTTTAGATGATTAAACGTTGATTGTAATCGTCAATGGATCTAATGGTTGACGAATAGGTGTTGTTGATTTCAAAAGTAATGAATGATAATTTTGGTGGTTTGATGTGATAATTCATCATAGAATACGAATGAATATAATTCATGAATGTAGTGATCTTTAGGAAGATAACATCTGCTATAGCTTTACTTGAATTCTGATATGTCAAATTCAGAATATGTAATTTGATTTGAATGAAAATGGTTGTTCTTTGGTGCGCGGATACATATGTGGATGTAAGTAGTATAGTTACTGATTATTGAATCAGAATTTGAAGAATGTACAATGTAACATATTAATGTGAGATATAAATATTTCTCGGGTATTACCTACCCATTAAAATATTTTCACAATTAACAGTTTGTACAAAAGAGAAGATATACGTTCATATATGTATTCTTCAGATATAATATAGATTTAATGAGTTAATATAATATTAAACTCATTTGATTTGCGGTTGAAACGAGAATAAATAATCTCCAAAACCTTAGAGATTTCATAATTGTCGCGAAATATTTTGCTAATGAAGTTATGAATCAATACTTCATCATTCATTGTTATTGATATACCTCAGTATATGATGTTGGTGCTCGTGGAATTCTTGTGAAATTCATAAGGCACGAATGATGTTTTCTAGAAAGTTTCGAGTACATCGAAAATGAAAGTATACAATCAATCATGTATTTGAGTAATACACTTGGTTTATTATGAAATGGAATTTATTGTGTTGAAGCAGTGATTAACGATTGTTAAGTCATTAACAAAGGATGTACATCATAGCATATTAATGATATGAATTAATCAAGTAGTACATACTAGTTAAGATTCACACGTAATAGCTTAGTATGAAAAGATTTATTATTGTTCCAATCCATATATATAAAGTATACATATGTAATTCTTCAGGAAGAATGAGTCAATACATCTTAACTCATTATTACTAATATTCCTTGGTATCTATGGGGCGTATGATGTTGATGTTTGAGGTACTGAGTGTGATGTTGAGGCGTGGAATGCGGATGTTTTTGTTGGTGAAGCTGGTGATGTTGGTGGTGATGCCGATGGTACTGGTGGTACTGGTTATGCTGCTGGTGCTGCTGCTGGTGTTCGTAGGTTTTGCACCATATTCTCCAGAGCCACTACTCGAGCGCGAAGCTCGTTGACTTCTTCTATTATTCCGGGATGATTGGCGGTTCGGACAAGTGGATGAATAAGATCTAAAATTTTAGATATTATATATTCGTGACTGGATATCCTGGAAATGAGGGTGAAAATAGTGTTCCGAACGGGTTCGCCAGTAAGTGCTTCAGGTTCTTCACCAAGAGGTGAATTCGGTTGGTGGAAGGGATCACCTTCTTCTTGTCTCCATTGATTAAGTTTACTACGAACCCATCCCAAATTCATCCAAAATAGATGATGGCTGATTGGTTGGTTCATTCCGGTTACGCTGCCATTGGAGCTCGAAGAGTTCGAAGAATCCATATTATGTGTTTGGAATTAGGGTTTTTGATATGAGATTAGTTTTGAATACTGGATGATATATTCGTCTCCTCAAATACGTGTATATAGCAAAAAGATTTCCGTAATTTATGGAGGGAATTTAGGAAAAGTGTTAGACAAAATCTATTAGGATAGATACGATAAGATATAATAAGATATGATGTGTCTTTACTTTAATAATGTCAGTATGACATGTCGAGATCATAAAGTGATAAGTATGTAATCTAATAATCTTTTGATTAAAGACTTTCAATTCGTATACTGTGATAACCCAATGACATTTTTCAATTCGCAAACCGATGCATAAAGGCATAAGGCATATAGGTACGTGATATAACAGAGAGTTATATACGTTTGAGTGTGAGTAGTAACAATTATAAGAATTTCAAAATCATGGATAATATTTCATGTAATACATATGTAATACACATAACCATGATAGATGACTTATGAATGTCAAAAATTTCTGAAATCATTGTGTCGCATTTAGATGCGGTGGTGTAATTGGATAGTACTCAGGAAAGTGAGCAGAGTTCTTAGATTAGCTCGGCATTCTAAGATAAGTAAAGTTTCTAAAGTATAATGTAGCATTTAACAGTTAAAGGCAACAATTAAAGGCACTATGGTCAAGGAAAGTTGTAGTCCTACATTAGGAAAGAGACTTTGATTAGAATCTTTAAGTCAAGTTTGGTAAAGCATGATTGTTAAGATTATAAGGCAATTCTAAATGCTTTAAGTCTAAGGCAGGAAAGGTTATAGTTTCCTAGATTGCTAAGGCACCCTAGCTAGCAAGTAAGGCACACATAAAAATGCAATCCTGGTTCTCTATAACAGCCTGGTTATGCTCTGATACCAATCTGTAACGTCCTCCCAATAGGGTCTGGAAGAAACGTTACTAATATCAAATAAACCAACATATTATAATACGAGAACAATACTAAATGAGAAAATTTAACTTTATTGAGTACGCAGCGGAAAATGAAATGTCGTTACAATAATGGAAATAACGATAAAGTAATTGTTCATATGCAGAAGTAATAAATGCGATATCTCTTGATCCTAAGTCCAAGTAGCATCACATAAGTAGTAGATAAGAAAGCTTGAATCAAACAACACCTGAGACAAAACATGCTAAAGTGTCAACCAAAAAGGTTGAGTGAAGTTCATAGGTTTAACAAAAGTAGTTATCGTTGTTTTTAGACCACAAGATTTAGTTGTAAAGTTGATCTCCCGCAGGATCAAAAAGTAGATCTCACAGATCCAAAAGTAGTACTGATTCGTGATATTTTAGACTAAACGTTTGTTTTGTTGCCCCGATGATAAGTTGGCAGTACCTTATCACCTTGTTTAAATCATTATTAAGTAATACAAAGACATCACGGTCAAATGTATCGGGGACGTTACTCCCGATAGGCCTACCCCCAATAATTAAGAATGCCTTATCCTGAAAGCAATTAAAAAATATCACTGTGGGGTCTTAGTAGCATAAGCTAGTCATAGTACAGTTTAGGTTCGTACTTGTGTCTAAGTTGTTTAAAGTATAAAAGCAGCATGTGTCTCACCCCAGTAAGTATAAAAAGTGCTATAGCAATAAGAGTGGGGCTATGAAAGTCACCTTAGTAAGTAGAGAGAGAGTTATTCCTCGGAATAAAGAGTTGAACGAGTGAGCAGGAAAGTCAACCTATTGACATTTAAGAGTAGTTAAGTGTTTTGCCCATGTTTAAGTTTAAGTATGTGTTTAAGTATAGTTTGTTTTACTAAGTTTCTATTCCTAGTAAGTTACTATTTTTATAAAGTTTCTATTTTTAGAAAGTTTCTTATTTTACTAAGTTTCTATGACTAGAGAGTTTCTACTTTTATGAGTGTTTTTCATTTTAGGATACTTGTCGTATTAGATAAGCTTCCAATCACCCCTTTCTCTTCGAATGGCTAATTTAGATCTAGGGGCTTGAGCCATAGGACCCTTTAAATCGGAAATCCAAACCCTCTGCCTAGAATCTCGTAGAAACCATTCGTCAAGAAAGTTCGAAGATCTATACATCTCTAATACATATCCCAAAATGTTTTTGTGCTACAATATAAGTAGTAGGTTATAGGTGCTAGTAATAGTAATAGTGTATACATGTTAAGTACTAGTATAAGTAGTATTAGGGTTTAAGGTTTTAATATGTATATGTATATATAATTCGTATATATACATAAAAATATATTTTTTTTACATGTATATATGTATATATAAATCTAGGAGTGTTTATGTATATACTTATGAATAACAAGTTTATAATATGAATATGAATTAACAAAGATTAAAGTTTATGTAAATAGTTTAGGGTTTATGTTATACCTTTGAAGATTCAAGATAATTAACAAAGAAAAGATGAACACGATGAAGATGGAAGATCAAAGCCTTAAAAATCTTGAAGAACTCCTTGAAGATTCTTGAAGAACACGAAGAACAAGCTTGAAGATCCGAATACCACAAGAGAGGGAGAGGGAGAGATTGTTTTTGAGAGAGGATTTTGGTGTGATTTGTGAATGAGAAACTAGGAGTCTAGGAGTGTTTATATAGTGCAAGTATTAGAGTGTTAGTCAACATAAGGATGTTCTAATTAATGATTTTATTTTGTTTTATAATTTTTAGTCAAAAAAAGGTGGTACTAGTTTATAATTAGTCAACATAAGGATGTACTAGTTTATACTTTATTTTTAGTCAACATAAGGATGTAATTGTTTAAGATTCTTTAGTCTCATTATTATTACTATTATTATTATTATTATGTTTATTATTATTTTTACATTTACTACATGATAAGTATTATTTTCTTTTTACTAATTCATGACTTGTATTTATTTTTATTTAGTTCCCAATTGTTTTATTATTTATATAAATGTCACTTTTTATTTATTACTTATAGATTAATAGTTATAAATAATATTATTGAAATGCATAAATTTTAATTAGCAGTGAGTGTCGAATAAAAGTTTATTATTTGGTCAACGTTAAATTGATTGTGTATATAACAACCCTTAAATAATTAATACGTATAGTCAGACAGTAAACCCTAGGGTCATTTCAGTAATTTCAGAAGTCAAAAAGTGAGGGTTGTTATACCATCAACTGCAATTGAGTTGAAATCACCGATGGAAATGTGGACTGGAAAACCAGTTAATTATTCTGACCTTCATGTATTTGGAAGTCCTGTGTACGCATTGTACAATTCTCAAGAAATGACAAAGTTGGATCCGAAGTCCAGAAAGTGTTTGTTCTTGGGGTATGCTGATGGAGTTAAGGGGTATCGCTTGTGGACCCCACTGCCCACAAAGTAGTCATCAACAGAGATGTTGTCTTTACAGAAGACAAAGATCTTGAAGATGTTAGCACTTCAAAAGAAACTATACCGATACAGGTGGGTAATGAATTTCATAAAGATTCTTCTGAAGCAGTACCAGAGCACGATGAAAATCAAGTAGTCGTTGATGAAGCTCCAGCGAATCGTATTTCTAATCAGGAAAGGAAACGTCCAGGGTGGCACTCAGATTATATTATGGAAAGCAATGTTGCATATTGTCTTCTAACAGAGGAAGGAGAGCCAACAACTCTTCGCGAGGCACTAAATCATTCAGATGCATCTCAGTGGATGACAGCTATGCAGGAAGAAATTGAAGCTCTTCATAAAAATAAAACATGGAAACTTGTGCCATTGCCAAAAGGTAGAAAACCTATTGGAAATAAATGGGTGTATAAGATCAAGCGAAATGGCGATGATCAAGTGGAACGGTATCGTGCAAGACTGGTGGTTAAAGGATATGCTCAAAAAGAAGGTACGGACTTTAATGAAATATTTTCTCCTGTGGTTCGACTTACAACAATTCGAGTAGTTATAGCGATGTGTGCTACATTTGATTTGCATCTAGAGCAGCTAGATGTGAAAACTGCATTTCTTCATGGAAATCTTGAAGAAGAAATTTATATGCTTCAACCAGAAGGTTTTGAACTACAAGAAAAAAAGAACTTGGTTTGCAGGTTAAAGAAATCTCTGTATGGTCTCAAACAGGCGCCGAGATGTTGGTACAAGAGATTTGATTCTTTCATAATGAGCCTTGAATATAACAGACTTTATGCAGACCCTTGTGCATATTTCAAGAGGTTTGGGGACAATGATTTTGTTATTTTGCTGTTATATGTAGACGACATGTTGGTTGCAGGCCCCAATAAAGATCGTATTAATAAGCTGAAGGCTCAATTGGCTAGGGAGTTTGAAATGAAAGACTTGGGTGCCGCAAACAAGATTCTAGGAATGCAAATTCACCGAGACAGAGATAATAGGAAGGTTTGGCTTTCTCAAAAGAATTATTTGAAGAAAGTCTTGCAGCGCTTCAATATGCAAGATAGTAAGCCAATCTCAACCCCACTTCCTACTAATCTCAAGTTATCCTCCGTTATGTGTCCTAGCAGTGAATACGAGAGGAAGGAGATGTCTCGCGTACCGTATGCATCAGCAGTGGGAAGTTTAATGTTCGCAATGATATGTACAAGACCAGACATTGCACATGCAGTGGGAGTAGTTAGTCGGTACATGGCGAATCCTGGTAAAGAGCATTGGAATGCGGTAAAGAGGATCCTTAAATACATCAAGGGAACCTTAGATGTTGCATTATGTTATGGGGAACCGGAATTTATTGTCAAAGGGTATGTTGATTCAGATTATGCAGGTGATATCGATAAAAGTAAATCTACCACTACATATGTTTTCAAACTTTGTGGTGGAACAGTAAACTGGGTTTCAAAACTGCAGTCAGTTGTGGCAACGTCAACAACAGAAGCAGAATATGTAGCAGCTACTCAAGCTACTAAAGAGGCAGTATGGTTGAAGATGTTGTTGGAGGAACTCGGGCACAAACAGAAGAATATCACTTTATTTTGTGACAACCAGAGTGCCTTGCATCTTGCAAGGAATCCGGAATTTCATTCGAAAACAAAGCATATACGAGTTCAGTATCACTTCGTTCGTGAGAAAGTAGAAGAAGGAACCGTGGATGTGCAGAAAATTCATACTGACGACAATGTGGCCGATTTTCTAACAAAGTCAATCAACCGTGACAAGTTTATTTGGTGCCGTTCCTCATGCGGCCTAGCAGAGACGTAAGCAACATCATTGACAAGGAAGAATTATCGTGTGAAGATTGATTGAGCTTCAATCGAATCTTCAAGTGGGAGATTGTCAAATATGGAGGCTTGGTTGGTGAATTCTATGGTCAAATACACACATGTATATTGTGGTATAAGACTTGGTAAAACTTGGCATACTATACCTACCAAATTGTCTACTAAATATTTACCATTTAACCATCTTGAATTAGTATAAATAGAGCAACATGTAAGCTCATTTATACATCCCATATTCATTCTTCAATCTTGTATTCTAGTAGATAAATAGATAGTTGTGAGTATTAATCTCCTAATTACAAGAGATATAAAGATTGATACTTATCCTTGTAATTAGAGAGAAAGTGTAATTCCTATTTTTCTTATTAGTGAAACGTTTCTTTCCTTGCCCGTGGTTTTTACCCTATTGAGATTTTCCACGTTAAATCTTGGTGTTCCTTTATTGTCATTATTTCGAGTATTACTAGCGGTTTGCTATAATTCGGTGTCGCTTTTCACAACACCTATATGTTAGGGTTTGATTCAATTTGGGGGGGAAAGGGTTTCTCTGTTCAGCGTGAATGTTTTTGCGACTCAAGGGCTAAAGCAAACGATTGGTGTTTGCACTGCGGATCGATAGATTATGATCTATTAGGAATTGGTTAATTGACTAATATTAAATCACAACCATCATAAGTCCGAACATTATATGATTATCATACTACTAAAAGTATAAAAAAGCGATAACAGAACATGATCATCGGAATATATTTGCTAAATATCATTAAGGAAAAGTAATCGACAAAAATAACAAACCTATTAAAACCATCATCTTAGTTCCATGAGTAAAAATTATAAAAACCTAATACAGAGCATGTTCATAAGGAAAAGTAATTAACAAAACTATAAACCTATTAGAACCATCATCTTAATTATATATCACCTTAGAACACTCAGACGTCTTAAATATTGTAGATGAAACCTTAGCTTCAGAACTCATTGGAACCTCTAGATTATTACAAATAATCTCGTACTGTTGTTTGCCATTGTTCAACGAAATACCTTTAGACCGCGTCACAACTCTTACCTTCAAACCAATGTTATAAACACCATCCTTATCCTGCGATTCGTATACAAATCTCTCATCACCGTTAATATACTGTAACAATTGTTGACCTCTTAATACGGCGGTCACATTACTTTTCTCCCTCTTAGGTTTTAGAAAAAATTCCTCCAGAACCTCTTTTGTCCCCAATCTCTGTCCTTGATACATCAGATTGACTTCAATTTCATCCACATGTATCTCGAATCGTTTGTATGTGTTACGGAATGTCATGTTAACCGCAACATTGTAGTATAAAGTGTTGTTTGTTGGTGAGAGCATAAATTGTGTGATAGTCGCATCATCCACATTAACTTTTTGGATGATTCCAAATTCTACTCTGAGAACAGCAAAACATATCGACACGCTGATAACTGTGATAAAGCCGATGACAATTGCGATAATGAAACATGGGAGACCGAAGCAATCATTATCATCGTAGCCACTATTAGACGGATTCAGCATTGTTTTAATACGTTGTGAATGTAATTTGTGAGGTAGAGTTGTATCTCTATGGTTTTATGATCGATCATTATAAATACATGCAAGGTTTCCTATCTTATAACTTTGGTAAATAATATCCTTTATTTATGTAGGATTAGATGCGATACATATCTTGAATACAAATATTCACATCCTAAATATAATTCAATGAGTTTTTTACATCTGATCTCATCCATATATGTATATGTGTATCGCTAATCAGTGGCGGGCTCAGAAATTTTTTTGACTGGGGGCAAATTTTTTTTAAAAAAACTTAGGGATTTTTTTTACAAAATATGGAGGTTTTGGAGAAAGTATAGAGTTTTTGAGCAAAATTTGGAGGTTTTTTGGGCAAAATACGAAGGTTTTGAGGCAAAATATGAAGGTTTTGGGGCAAAATATGAAGGTTTGAGGCAAAAAAATTCCGCCGGGTGCAAAATCGAAAAACCGAAAAAATTTGCACTAAAAATTGAAAATTCACTGGGAGCGGGCGCCCCACCCTTCTTTGGTCCGCCCCTGTCGCTAATAGTTTATCATCTCTATCTCTATCTCTATCTCTATCTCTACTTTTCTATAAAACATATATTGACGATTTTATACATAAAACATATATTGACGATTTTATAAATACATCACTTAATATAACTTATAAATTAAGATAAAAAAGAAGCTACAATCAATAACGTATATTATAAATTGTATATGTATAGCTAAATTAAAAGAAAAAGAAAATATATTAAATTATTATAAACTTTATAAACTTATTGTTAGTAAGTTAATATCAATAACAAAACATGTATACGTTAACCATCTCCATTAAGCTGAGTAATTACGTCATTTTCTGGGTGACCGAGGGGTCTCGAGTTTTTTTTTCTTTTAACGGCGATGTTTTGACATCAGTGGATTATTTATTTCAACGACCCTCATGCACGTATCACACACGTTCGAGCGGAAACCTGACCCCGATTGACGGTACCCGGGATCACATCCATTCAGGCAATGTTCCTGGGTAGAGGTCCGTGAACGAATCCGATAAAACCTTCATATATTGTCAATATATACCACCATTATTGGTGTTCATCTGTTTTAAAAAAAAATCATGTCATCCCTAAGGATTGAAACCATGACCTCTTTATATCCCATGACACGAAGTAAACGAGGAAACTGTTGGGCGATGCCCTCAAGTTCCACTTGAAGAGTTAAATGTTTGTAAATACATTCACTAAATAATCGCATGTAGCATGATCAATTATCATCCCAATTCTTTGTCATTCGCATGTAAATACATTCACTAAATATTCGCATGCAGCATGATCAGCTATCACCTCATTAATAAGAGTTCATTTTTTATGAAATATTTTCTATTTAATATATATAGTTAAATAGTTAATAGTTAATTAGAATGTATACAACAATGAGTTTAGCATGGTATTAGATTAATAACTATTTCATGACAAGAAGTCTCATTTTCAAATTTCACTAGTCGTATATGATCAAAGAAAGTGTCAATACATTTTAAGACAAAAAAAATCACTCTCACCAGATTATTTTTACACTAAAAACTTTACCTTTTCTACAGTATTAAAGTTCTAACATAATTATTTTACATATTCCGCATCAAAATTTTAAAATAAATATCAAGTAGCTGTAAGAATACTAGGGACAACAATGTGATTCATCTATAGTAGCTAAATGAAAACCCATTAACACATTGATATATATACTTTGAAAGTTTGAACATCATTCATCCACTCAAACCGAATAACTGATACAGAGTATAAACTATCACTCATCTTAAGTTCTCAACCATGTTGTGCCTCCCTAATCTTGCTATCACAAACTGAACAGAACACTAGTGTGTTCTTAGGATTACAAAATCATGCTACAATGATTTATATTGTTCGATTAAACGAGATGCATGAAGACGCGAAGTTGGGACTGTAGTGCACCCTAGACTCTGTAGGTACGCAATCTGTCCACAAATTGCACAGCAGAAACATGAGTATGAGTTTCGTGAGCGTAAGCTCAAAAATAAAGAAATCATTACCAACAGTTGTGTATTCTAGTTTCACCACTGTTTCTAGTCGCAAAAGCAGTGTAAATAGTTGATATATTTATGTACAAGTGGGCGGGTTAGTAAACGGGTAAAAAATAGTTGCATTTAGGAGTTTGGATATTTTAATGTGTGAAATGGGTTACATTCCTGCAACACTTATTTTCAAAAAGTTGTAGTAGCATTTACAAATAATCAGATGTTCAAATATAATTATTCAAATCATAAACTGTTCAATAATTAACCAACTTTTTGAAGAAAACGATTTATGAGGTTTTATGCACTAGAAATGACCTTCAAAGCGATTTTTGAGCAGTTTCCTTTCAAATTGACCCATTGGAAAGAATACGACACAAGAAACAACCCATACACATGTAAATGACTCAAAATGGTAACATCTAATGTAATATCATGAGAAACAGATGATACTTCACCTGCTTAGAGGTAGCTGCAGATGATTCCATAGCATTCTCGATTCTCAATTTCTGAAAATGTTCCTACAGTAAATAAAAAACACAAAAAACCATCAGATGTTTTAGAACAGTGACACAATTATTTACATGTATATGATGCGGTTTATAAAGACATATAAGAGAACCTGTTTTTCCCTTGTAATATATGCACGCTTGTCTGCAGGAATTTGTAGCCATTGCAGAACCTGAAGGTTGAGAGAATAAAAAAGATCGTTAATTATAACTTCAAACGAATAATATTTCGAGGGTTTACTGTTGAACCTACATTTTCTGCAAACTTGAATGCTTCATCAGTCTTCAAACATAACTTCAGGGATCGAAGAACATCCTGATAAGTTACACAGTTTAGTTCACTTGTGATAAATTTGGCAAGGTTTTTAAAAAGATAGTAATGCTGACAGATATTCAATTGCAGGTAAAAGATATATATTAATAATATAATTCAAGAACAACTTCTTTTCAAATAATAATTAATAATTAATAATTATAATTATAATAGTAATTCAAGAGCAACTGTGTCACCTTTTGTGCAGTCTTCTTCGCTCTAAGCCTTTCATCAATGACAAAAGCAACCTATCAACAACCAGAAACAATAAAAAATTAGACTCTATGATCTTTTGTACATATTAGATTTAGAAGTATCAACTATGATCATTGTTAAAGAAATATTATAAGAACCAAATTTGACCCATTTACATACGAATGAACTGATATCGATTATGTTTGTAACATCAAAAGATTTGGCTATATAAAGAGGATCAAACCAGCCAAACGAGACAGTGTATTATAGCACTTAGCCCCCTAAATCTTATTATTTCATATTTATGCATTATGCAATTGGATTATAACGCTAATAATAAAGCTTTTGCAGTCATATTCAACACAATAATTATCTAAAAAAGGTAAAAATAAGAGGACATGCAGTTGCTTCCGGGTCAACCCAACCGAACCTGTTTCAAGTTTCAACCCATAGTTGAAAACTACCCCTAAGAATTACACTACATTTAACAATTGACTACGTATTAATGAAACGTTAAGAAGGGACCTTGTCGAGCAATCTCTTTGGTTCCTTGAAAGCTGCCTTCTTTGCCCAATGATTAAATAAATGAGAAACGGTCGCACGCTCTTCACTGCTGAATCTGTTTGATTTCAAACAAAATGGTTTCTTCATCAATATGATACTAAAAGTTGCAATTTGAATGTCAAAATAATACATTCAAATCTCAAATGACCTTTTCAAGAAATCGTTGCCGTTGCAGGGAAAGATAGATTCATGTGACTCATTGGTATCCTCATCAAATGAATTATTATTATCTTTTTCTATTTTTACACCTGCATGTTCTTCGGCTTGCAGATCACCAGTAGTTCGAGGCTTTTGGTTAGAAACTTCCCGATGCTTTGATTGAAGATATACTGAACTTGACTCATCCTATAAACAAGAAAAGTCAACTATATAGAAGCCACATTGACCTTTATTATAATGTGATATCAGAATCAGATATATCAGATATCAGGTGTGCTTGAAACACATATTAGACCTTATATTGAGAAATTAAATGAGACGCACCTGGATTTCAAGAAGATGATTAGGAATTTCTCTCAGAAAACGTGAAGGTTGAAGAACCTGAGAAAAGCAAAGTCACTTTTAAGGGTGGTGATTTTACATTTTTACCCATCTACTTATGAATGCATCGACACGAGTTATGTTGTATCTCTGAGGGGTCATATGAATATGACCCAAAACGAGTAAAATCAGTCAACGGGTCGAAAGTCTTCCAAAGTGTAATCATATTAGAACAAAAGATCGACGGGTCGAAAGTATATTTGACACACCTATTGTTTAATATAGATTCTGAGATTTTATTCAAAAGATGTTTCAACCAACCCAATGCTACCTGTTTTGACCCATAACAAGATATTACATGATGATACTGTAAATCATCGAATCGTGTTAATTATGCTTCACCTGCCAATTTGAGTCCATCGTGATATATAGAATAAAAAGTTTCTTTCTTGCACGAGTCATTGCAACATATAATAAGCGCCGTTCCTCCTATCAATGTTCAAAAAAGAGAGATGCATGAGGGTACTTTACAAGTGAATAACGTATATATTGATGTAAAAAATAGAGATACGTTAATATACATTCAAGAGCATGCTTACCTCAACAGAGGCACTAGTTTCTTTCGTTATGCCATTAAATTCATGCAAAAGAGGAATTTCAGATTCATTCGCCTGAAAGTTAAACCATTTTCAACAATCGGGTACATTTGGGTTGCATTTTATCACACATGAGATAACTAAAGAACTTGGCTAAAAGTTGTTGAAAGTTGCTTAAAGTCTAGTACGGATTATTTTTTATGCATACAGTCTGAACCTCTCATATCTTTCTGTACCTATACTTCAGTTTACAAGTAACATATTATATGCTCCTAACTGATACATTATTTAATTGATATTAATAAAAGTTTAATAAGGAAGTTTAGAAAGTGTTTGCTGGTCAATTCACGCCCATCTTGATGCTTTTAAGCATAAGTAAAAGTGTTTTGATACCTTCACGATGAAGACAGTGTCCCACTCCAATCCTTTTGACTACCAAGCAAGAAAAGAATGAAATTAAAAAATTAGATGAAATTCAATAATTCAATGGTTTACAAAATGATTAAATAATATATAGAATGAAAATTCTGGTAGAAGAGGAAATGTACCTGATGAATGGTAGTAAGAGTAACAGCATGATTATTATCATGTCGCCTAGCACGAAAGTTTTCTGTTTCCCTTTCAGATATAAAATCTATAAATGCTTTAAGTACATTCACACACCCTTTTTCTTCAGTAGCTTTATCGTTCTCATCTATATCAAAGTTGTATGATTTAAGAAACTCAGATACATCATCCAATAGATATTGAAGAACCTGCATGAAGAACGAGAAATTTTATTCAAGTGGCTACTTTTAATACAAATATAAGTTTATGTAAAGAAAAACTAACTGATCTAAGATCATGCTCTTCGTTTAGCAGTTTCCCTCCATCAGCATCAAGAACAGCCCGTTGCTCAAGTAGGTATTTCTGTAAAAAAAATATAAAAGATAAAACCTAAAATATTAAAAAATGGAAACTTAAATATATAATATCTGATGTTCAAAGAAAGAGATACCTGAGGTATCATGTTTGCCACTGCGGTAATGACAGCTGAAATAGATTGTTCCTATATAATAATTATAAAACCTATCATTAGTTTTGCATTTCTTGCGTTAATTTTACACAACACTAATTGTTTACCCGAAATAAGACTTATAAAACAATGTTTAACCCTTATCTTATAATGGTATTTATAGAATAGAATATTATTTTATGATAAATTAGTGGAAAGATGTGCTTACCCTGTTAACAAGTTTAGAGATCATTTCTAGAGTTTGCTGAACCTTACGTCCTTGAGTGAGATGTGTCCTAAAAGATGATAAATTGAAGTATACAATGTCAAACATAACTGAAAATATCTTCGAGCTTTTACTTTTCAGAGTACATAATTAATATTGGATCGAACCTTTTGAAGGTACCAGAGATCTTAGCACTAAGAATATCAGAAGCCGCAGATATGAAGCTGCATTTCCTTACGGTTGAAACTTTATTTATATGATCAATTAACTGCAAAGATTTAAACGATAAACACAATTAACATTGAACCCATATGGCAAAGAAAATAAAACCACCATATTTCTACAATTAACTCATAATTTCCAACCTTCTTTTTTTCGTCTTTTTCTAAAGGTAACAGGGCCTTAAATACTCTCTGAAATGACCCATCATCACACGGCACCAACGTTGTTCTGAGCATAGATAGTATGGCTCTTACTACCTGTAGAAATCCAATCAATGATCAAAGTATAAAACACAATCGCCATATCAGATTTGGATACGATAATTTGTTTTAGCTAACCTTTTTTCGGTAAAACGCAACTCCGTGAACATTAAACGGGATTTTCCTCTCACGAAAGGCTGTTTGGAACATCTTTCCAGACACCTGTTAGATAGAATGTAAACAATATTGTTTGTTACTTATATTTATCTAAATTAAGACAAACTAATAGTTAATAACATAGGTTCAGAGGATTAACCTGTCTCCGATAAAGAACTGCAATCTCTCCAAAAGTGCCTTTGACTGATGAACCAGACGAAGTAAGTTCTAATATCTTATCAACAACAAAAGAACACTGTGCATCCTCATTACAACATTCTTTAACAGTAACCTAAATAGGTAATTCGAAATCAGGATACATATACAACTCATGGTAACTTATCTACACATATATAAATCATAAAGAAGTTACCTTGGAACCAGAGGAATTATCTGTAAGAACCTTGTTTGACTGACATCGTTTTGAATTATTCCGTATAAGAAATGATGCAGCTTCAACAATACAACGTGTTGAACGATAATTCTTATTTAGTCTAATCTGGAAAAAAAAAAACATGTACAGAACAAGAAGAGGTAATTTTTAGAATACTCAATCTTGAAATATCATGTAGTTATAAATCACACACAAATAAGTGTTAGTCAGACCTCCCTGTGAGGTTGAAAATCTCTGCGGAATGACTTAAATCCATTTACGTCAGCACCATTGAAACTAAAGATCGACTGCAATATTATTTATAAGATCAATGTTAAAAACATCTAAACCAAAGAGGCTTGTCCTAGGTGAATAGAATATAGAGATGGCAATTATGAGTTTATGACCCATCTACTTATGAATGGTCGATTGGTGATATCTTATATCTCTAACTGGTCAAACAGGAAAATTACTTGGCTAGAATCAAATGGGTTGAAAATCACTCAAAGTGCATTATACGCCCAAATTTGACAAAGGGAGTAGTTAAAAACAACGACAGTTTTGAGTAACAGTGTTTTAGTTCGGCCTGACCCAACCAGAGTACCGATCCTATCTAAAGAAACAATTACCCGTTTTGACTCATTACCCAATCCACCCATTTCATTTTCCAGTCTGGCCTGACTCTGAAACAGAACTACCAGTCTCACCATTAACCAATCAACCTCGCCCACCCATTTTGCCACCTCTTAGTAGCAGTTACGTACCTGATCCTCATCTCCAACAATTGTTAAGCGCTTATGTGATGCAAGCACTCGTAACAAATCATATTGCATAGCACTTGTGTCCTGAAACTCATCTATTACAATTGCTTGCCACAACTCTTGGCACTCCTTAAAAACTTCAAGTGATATACAATCGATACACGTTAACAATAATAATATCTACCTGAAAAATAATAAATTTAAACCGCAGATATCTAACCTTCAGGAAAATCAGTTAGCAGCTTGACAGAACAATTAATTAAGTCATGATAATCCAACGCATTACATGAACTTAATATGTCTTCATATTTCTTAAGAATTGCAGCCTGCACCAGATTATAAAATTCAGAATAATAATTCAAAAGCTGATGACTTTAAATTCTATAAATAGGTAGATTATATATATTCCTTCTTACTCCTGTCTCATTTCCTGACTTCTTGTAATCTTCAGATGTTTTCCCAGAAGCTTTAGCCTGAATTTTAATTCAAAATAGTGTAAAGCTAATAAATTCACTGAAGAGTAAAATGAACTTGATTACAAACTACATATGTGAGACATGGTGACTTACTTGTGCCACAAATTTTAACCATTTCTTTGACTTATCTCTAAAGTCTTCGGGGCGGTTACCAACGACATTGGACATCTCACATGGTTTCTCAGTATCTGATGTTTGTGGGTTCTTTTCAGTCTCTGTGAGACGCACTGCTTCAATGACCGCCTTTCTTTGTTGTCCTTGACCATACAACAAAAACTCTGGTGTACGACCTACCCTATAATGAAAAAGATGCTATAATGAGTATATACTGGATGAAATAAAGTAAATAAATTGACATGAATGACAATCATGTGATACGAATTTTTCAAGAGGTATACATTAGCACTCATCCATAATCAAACACATATTTTTCTGCATTATAGCACTTAGTGCTTCTTGCATTCAAGTTTTCAAAATTCCTTTTCTTATCAATAGAAAAAATTACTGAAAACGTGCTAACGTGACTGTTAGAAATTAAGACATTGGTCACAGAAAGTGTATTTGTAATGCATAAAACCTCCTGAATCCTTTTTACTTAAAAATTACATACTGTTCATTTGATATAATCTTTTGTAATAACATTTTACATACCCATTGTCAACCCCACCAAGCCCAACATGACCCATACCACAAATTTACACATTTAAACCCCAGTTCATTTTGCCACTCATGTTCACAATAAATTAAAAGTGTACATACTTCTCAGCATGTAAACGACAGAGTTGCAATGAGAATGAGTGGAAGGTGCTAATCATGAGTTCCTTTGATGCTGCCTTCCCAGCCACTGCTCCAATTCTGTCTCGCATTTCTGAAGCAGCAGCCGTTGTGAATGTCATTGCCAATATGTGAGACGCTTCAATACCCTAGTTTTTATTCACAACAAACATATATAAAACTCTTGATCAACACGACAAATAAAAACGAAATAACCAGCTGTCTGATGAATTATAATACCTTGTAAAGAAGCATTAGAACACGTCCTACCATGGTAGATGTCTGAAATTAAAAAAACGATTACAAAATGAATAACTAATCACGGTTTGAGGAAAACAAACAAAAGTGTCAGCAAAGAAGAATTACAGAAATCTAACCTTACCACTACCGGGTCCCGCAACAATCATCAAAGGTACTGAAATATCACTACATGCTGCTTCACGTTGCCTATCATTTAAACCCTGCATATACTTTGCATACTCGTCAGGCATGCCTTCAGTTTTCGAAGCTTTATATCCACCTTCATTACTTCTATCCAGATCATTTTCAACATGTGCGCTCTTCAACTGATTATCACAGCTAGAGTTTTCAGCTATCAGCTTAGACTTCGTCCCAGACTCACAAATTTCGTCAATTTCGGCTAAAAAGGCGTCATCAAATTCTTCAAAAAATATGGTAGGCATTATCGTAGAAGGCTCGTTTGAACGACCATACGATACCTGTCCCATTGGATTTACCAATGAAGTTCTCTCATTATCATTTTCCATATAATTGTCAACTTTCATTTCAACCGAATAATTATCACTATTTTCCTTCTTCTCGACTGTTAATACGTCTGCGTAATCCACATCACACGATAAAGGTCTGGTTGGAGTCTTAAACGAGTCCAAACTTACTTCAATATCGTCTAGGGTTTCGTCAGCATCACTTAAGTCAAATTTGTTAACAGATGCATTATCTGCACACGGATTCCCTATATAACTCATTTGTTTGGTTGGAGTTTGAAATGAATTATGAAACTTTCCATTATCATCGTGCAAAAACGTGTTCACACCAAACAAACCATCATCCCGTTTTTTAAAATCAGATTGTGCCTTAAAATTGGATTCACCAACAGAACTACTTTCATTCACTTCGGGTTTCCTAGCAGAATTCGAACTGTAACTGTTCGACGAAATGTTTGAAAGAGGTACTCTATTGATACCGCTAGTAACCGCATTATGAGTGTTCACTGAAATGTCTGAAAGAGGCACTCTATTTACACTGCCAATTCTACAACATTAAGAAATAAACATAAACAATAAACAATTTAAATTAAAACATATATCAAAATCAAAATAAAATTAATAAAAACAATCGTAAAAACTAAAAAGTGGGATCCAGAAGTTATACTTTTGCGGAATCAAATATGGAGCGTCGGACATGTCTCGTGGACGTTTCCGATCAAGTAAAGCTTTCGCAGCTCTGTAATTTTGGGAAATTCGAGCCCGTTGTTCATTTGATAGTTGTCCAATACCTGTGTTTTCTTTGTTCATTGTGTTGAGAGTTTGAAACCGAGTGAAGTGCAAGGGTTCTGAAAGATTTTAGTGAAGTGAAATTAGGGCAAATATTGATCGGTTGATAAATGGGGGTTTTTCATACGGAGTATTTGGTTCTATGTTTTTTTCCCTCCTATCCTCCAGAGTTTGAACTTCAAAACGTGTTTTTCATTCGGGTTTTTTAGGTCGGATTAAAAATTAGGTAGGCCCGTACCCGTTTGTAAACACTGGATTTTGGGGGAAATACCCGTTGGCTTGCACTACATACATACAGGATGACATCACGACGAATTTGGGTCGGGTTTGAGCTGGATTTAAGTAATCCCAAAATCGACCCCGATTAATAAAACCTCAGTCTTAAACCCGGACCAGAATTCGTCGAGTTCCCATTTAATTACTAACTAGCGGGTAAACGGGTTTTTGCAATAATATTCGGTCCCCATTTGCTTACAAACTACCGGATAAACGAGTTTTTTCAGTCTTTTTGTGAGCATACGGTACGGATAATCGGGTGTACCTGACGAGTAATCGGGCTTACGGGCAGGGTTACCGGATTTACGGCCGAATATATAGACTCAGGTCTTTGTTTGAGTATACGGGTCGGGTAATCGGGTTTGTGTCTAAAACAATCCTTGAACCCGGACCCGCGGAAAAAAATACATCCATAACGGCCCTAGACCCATTTATTCGGTTAGACACCGGCCCAAAAATTTTGAGTTTCGAATTTTCTAAGCAAAGACGTGTTTTTCTCGGGATTATAGCCAAAATGCTCATTCCCAAACAAAGTCTTGCGCTGGAGCCCAAAAAAAAAAATTGCCAGGTTGCCCTCGCAAGACGCAAGAAGACTTGCGTCTTGCCCTCGCAAGGCGCAAGCTTGCGTCCTTGCGCCTTGCGAGCTTGCGACCTTATCTGATGAGATGTTGGATTTTCAGATAAGATTTAGTAAGATTTCCTAGATTTTTGTCGTATAAGATTTTTACCCTATTTATAGTATGACTCTGGAACTTTGATTTCACAGTCTCATAACAATTCCAACCTTCTGCAATTCATTGATTAAAGGCACTTTAAGGTACTAATTTAAGCATTTTCTTCACTAATTTTAATATTTATTATTTGTGTTAATGATGATGGCAGAAGAGCTAGAGCTTCACACCGAGTTTCACAAGGAGAGTCGGAACAACAAGTTGCTGAAAGACGACGACTATTAGCCGAACGTCCTATTCTTACTGGTCTTTACGTTGCTGCTCAAGGTAGTTTTTCTGCGTACTGGCTGGGAATATATGTTGGAGCTTTTCTCTATCGAGATAATGAGTACTATCCCAGACTTGTTAGGGAATTCTATGCAAACTATGTGTTTGATCCACGTAAATTGAAATGTGTTCACGTGAACATGTTTGGTTATTCCTACGATTGGACGTTGGAGGAGTTTGCTGAGATTCTGGATATTCCAGATGGAGATTTCAAGTTTTTCAGTCTTAGCAAGGATGAAAAAAATGCCCCGAGGAGGTCAGCTACAGAAAATTCATTCTCAGCTTCTGGGTTTGTTTCGCGACTATGTAAACCTGGTTTTGACATGCCAAACAGTGGTTCTGTCATTATCAGGGAAGAACATATTCAGGACCAGTATCAACATATGATAACGGTCATCAAGAGGAATGTCATGTTTCTAGATGATGCTGATGTGGAGCTATATGTAACTGAAGTTTTGATTTTGATGTGTTTGCTCGAACAAATCCCAATTAATCTGGCATATGTGGTTGCTAATCGAATGGCGGGATTGCCTGCAGCTGGTGGGAGAGGATTGCCCTATGGCATGTTGTTGAACAACTTCTTTGCTGATGAAGATGAGTTGGTGTATCCCTCTGATCCGGAGGTGTTGAATGTTGAGATTATGTATGTTGCTTAAATTTTATAATTGGGTTGATCATGTAATAAACTAGGTTGTAGGGCCTTTTGTACTACTTTCGGGTTAATGAAATATCCTAATGGTATTTTAATTTTAGCCTATCTGTTTTATTGCTTATTTTAATTTCAGTACAAGTTCAAGGACGACGGGAGTAATTTGGTCAATAACTTTTATAAACTTACACTTGAGCACTAGATAAATATTTGTAAATATAGATGGACATATACATTAACAGAAGTTAAACAAATAAAAAAAACTCAAACAGCAGCAACATAAAATATTGATCATACTATACGCAAAGACGCAAATCGAACCGTGCGACTGGACGTAAGACGCAAAGTCTGTGGTTCTTGCGACCTTGCGTCTTTGCGTCTTGCACTTGTTTTTATTAGGTTATAAACCTATATTCGGCATTCACTTGACACATATACATCCCCAGACGCAGAGAAGCAAAATACGGCAAACCTAGCCAAACGCAAATACGCAAAGCTCCATCATCTTCTCTCTCGTTCGAACAGTAGATCGTAACCACCATCACCACCTGCACTACCCCCAGTTCATCGTATTCACCACCACCACCACGTACCAGCGTCTTCGTCACCATCGTCTTCGTCTGCTTCATTTTAACTAAGAAATAAATCAAGAAATCAACCTAATAACAATGGCAAATCCGCAGGTTAGTTCTTCCTTCACTATAATGTTAGTTATATGGGAGTTGTATATAAATTTCATATGTTCATATATAAATGTGAAAACGTGCACACCTACTGTTCGATGAAATGTCTCAATGATAATCATCATTATTTAACCGTAATTTTTTTTTAATAATGGGGTATATTATCTCTTGGTTTGTATAGTTATTTGGTGAAACAACAATTTGTTGCTCGTCAAATTAGTTTGACTGTCCAGGCGCAAGGATCATTTTGCGTCTTTGCGTTTCGGACACAATTTGGTCGCAAGACCAAATTTGCGACCTTGCGTAGCAATGGTTTAACACGCAAGACCAATCTTGCGCCTTTGCGTATCCTATGCTGAAGTTGTTATTGTTAATTTTACAGGGATGGGTTGAAGGTAAACTGACGATGAAGAATAAAATAAGTATTATAGGTGATGTGAAGAAAGTAATGACTGAAAATCAAATTAAAATATTTAAAGAAACGTGTTTTGGTGTATGGTTAGATCTTGAATACATGGGAAACGATCCCGGACTTATACATGCAATGCTCCAACGTAAAACTGTACGGCCGGAAAGAATTGATGATGCTAAGTACCCAGAGGAGGAAGATGACATATGGTTTAGATTTAAGCCTAATTTTTCTATTAGATTTGGTCGCCGAGAGTTTTGTCTAGTAACGGGGTTTTTGTTCGGTACCCGTACGGATATGGCACATTACATCCCTAAAGATTATGAAAAAGAGACGGCTCCAATTAGAAAACGTTTATTTCCGTCCATTAAAGAGAGCACAAACATTTTGATTGGTGATATTGAAAAGAAGCTTCTAAAAAGTAGTCGGGTTGGTGTTTCGGACGATGATGTGGTTCGACTAGCAATCATATTAGTTGTAGAGAGAGCTTTTATGGGTAAACAATATGCCCATGTGGTGAACAAGAAGTTCTTATATTTAGTTGAAGATTTTTCAAGTGTTAATAAGTACCCATGGAGGTCTCGTATATGGGAACCGACTTACGAAGCGGTTAGTGAAGGGTTTGGTGTTCGGGAAAGCCAATTAGAGAGCGGCAAGGTGTACACTTTGGCGGGATTTATGTGGGCATTTAAGGTAACGACATGTTAGATTTCAAATACTTTTATTATTTAAAGATAATATATATATTGATATTGTTAAAACAAAGGATTTGTAGATTTGGATCCTCGAGGCTTACCGTCGTACCATTAAATCCTTTGCTACAAAAACGAACAAGAATGGAGTACCGAGGGCTCTTTTTTGGAAGCGTACAACAGCGGAGACTTTCGGAATCTCTGATTACATTAAACTCTTAGATATTCAGGTTAGTTGCATTTAACTTTTGAAATTACCATTGACTGTTGAAACAGAGAGGATATGGCAAGGACGCAAGACCATTCCTGCGTCCTTGCGTCTCTCTTAAGCTTGGACGCAAGGTTGTACTTGCGGCGTTGTGTACGTGCTACATTGGAGACGCAAACCTATATTTGCATCCTTGCGTCTTGTTGACCAGAAAAGTTCCAAGTATTTTTTGTAATCTTGCGTATAAAGTAGTGTTTAATTATTATGCAGGATGATTGTCCCAAGAACAAGAAACCTCTACGTGGTCTCTTCCCCACTGATACAGAGAAGGAGTGTCAATGGTGGATTGATAGTGAAGCGTTATTTCTTGGAACATTAGTGGAACAGGAAATCCAGCAAGATGAAACCGAAATAATTCCAGAAACTGTAGAGCAGACACAGACACAGACATCAACACATAAAAATACCGAGGTACAAGAATTACATCGTGTGGTAGCACTGTTGACCGAGCGGGTGGACAAAAGTGAAAAAGAATTTAAAGAGCGGATGGACAAAGTTGAAAATGAATTAACCAAATGTAAAAGGAAATTGTCGGAATACGAAGAAAACCCTTTTTCAGAGCAAGAGTATCCGGTATATTTTGAATTTATTAATTATTTTTATTTCATTTGAATATTTGTTCTCATCTGAATTTATATATTTTTTGTTTTATATTTGTTATTTGCTTAGGACGATACGTATTATGATAAATCTTTCTCTGACAATGAGATTGTCAACCCTTCTCCGATGCAAATACGACATGGAATAAGAGAAAGACGGCCCACGCGTGCATTAAGGTCCCCGTTTACTTCACCTGGATATAGAAATAGAAAACCAATTGAGAAGGTAAATTTCTGCATTACAATATTATAATAGTGTTTTTTTTTTTAAATCCTAAATATTTGTTGTTCTTGATTCACTGATGTGGACGCAAGGTTAGTCTTGCGTCCTTGCGCTACGTGGACGCAAGGTTAGTCTTGCGTCCTTGCGCTAGGTGGACGCAAGGTTAGTCTTGCGTCCTTGCGTCTGTGTTTTTTGTTAACCAGATTTCCTGTTTTGCACAGTTGTCCAGACATGTCATTAAGAAAGTGGAAAACATGAATGTGGTCAACCTTGATACAGAAGAGCAATGTGTTGATGATCAATTGGTTGATCAGAAAGCTGTGGTTGAGCAACCTGATGATGATATTATGGTAGTTGATAAAGTTGTACCTGGTGAAACAGAAGGACCAAAGAATGTAAGTTGTAAGGATGTGAATGAGTGTTTTAAGAGAAAAGGGAAGGAAAAGGACTGGGCTAGTGAAGAAGAAATCTGGGCCATGATCGACAGACTTATAAATGATCAAGGTTGTCTTAAACCACCACCAACTGGAGCATGGAGAGATCAGAGAAAGCATGCACCCCCTGTAAAAGATCCCACGACAATTATACAGAGCAAGCAAGAGACCCGTTGCATGTTCATCTTTCAAAGTGATCAGTTCATTACCTTAGTACGGAGTTTTAGATTCGCTTGCTGGGGTTAGGAGAGGCAGGATATTTGGAGAACTTGGTGAGTGTTCATCTTAATTTTGTGTTTATGGCATGAATTAATTTGTGTTAATCTCTAAACTTTAAAAATTATATAATCGCCGTAGAATGTTTCTCCGATGAAGTTATGAATCCATACTTCATCGTTTGTTGCTGTTGGTACTCCTTGGTATCTATGGTGCGTATGATGTTGATATCCGAGGTATAGATTGTGATGTTGAGGTGTGTGATGGGGATGTTGTTGTTGGTGGTGGTAATGATACTGTTGATGTTGTTGTCGGTGGTACTGTTGATGCCGGTGATGTTGTCGGTGGACCTGAGTTTACCTGGGAGCGAGAGGATCAAATGATGCGGAAGTATCCTCACCTTTTCCCGACTCCTCCATCTACCTCAGCTTAAAATTTCGGGACGAAATTTTCTTTAACAGGTGGGTAATGTAACGACCCTGGATTTTTCAACGTTTATTTATTAATAATTATTATTATTATTACGTGTGATTAAACGAATGTATGTTATTACATTTACATGTTGCCATGATTGCCCGAACTTGACTTTAATTGCCCGAAACGTCTTTGTGACACACGAAACTTACACGAATAATATTTTCAAGTATTATTTACATTCATGATTAAGTTTTATTAATCATTTTATTTAACTAAGGTTACTAGTTAATTAGGGCTTTTATTGGACTTATTTGTTAATTAATTGAACTTGGGCTTTGATTAATGTTGTGGACTCTTGAACATGGGCTTATAAGCCCACCCTACCCATTTATATGGAGTAACTAGCCCACTTAGACATGTAAGTAGTACTTGTAAGTGTAACTAGTTAGTTATTCACAATTGGAATCTAGTTAACATATAATCCCCACGCATGCATCCTCATTATCCAACTTTTAAGCTTTAACACATGAAGAACCATTAAACATTACTCTTCCTCCCTTTTTTTTCTGCTGAAGCCGTAGGCCTTATGGCCATGTGGGGAGTTCTTTTTTTTTTAATTTCCCTATTACTCTTTCAATAATCTTCATTTCATTTTACAACTCACAAAACACTTCACACTTTCCTCTCTTTTTCTCTCATTTTTGTAAGTAACAAGCTTGTGTTCTTCTTTCTTTTTCTCTCATAAAACCGTGACCATACACACCCCTTTATATCATCATCATCATTTGTTGTTGCTACTTGTTCTTGTTTAATGTTTGATTACTTGTAGTTACTGGTTGTTGTTACTTACTTACTAGCTTTCAAGAAGCAAACTTATTAGTTTGATTCTTCATCTAACTTGTTCTTACAAGGCATACAAGAACATAAAGTTTCTAGCTTATATTCTTCATTTATTGTTTCAAAAGTTTGTAAGTTCATGGTTGTAAAACTCATACTTGTAATTCATGTTAGTAAACTTTAAAGTTTACTTTCTTAAAGATCAAACTTTAGTTTGAATCTTTAAAGTATGAACAACCCATGAACTAGTTGTTTTACTTAGTTTATTTCCTTACATCATGCAATTTAATTTCATGTAGTTAGTTTAAATGGTCAAGTACTACAAGTTAGTCTTGATCTCATTTCTCTTGAACTAAAAATTAACTTTACTAGTTCAAGAACATGTAAATGAAACTTTTTAATTATAACTTTGTATACTTATGCTTGATCTAGACTTTTGGGTCTTGGATCTTCAAGATCTAACTAAGAACTATGTTCTACATCTTAAGATCTTGATTAGTTAGTTCACTTTCAAGTTTGTAACTTATTATTAGTTTTAAAGTTCATGTATGTGTTAGATCTAAGACTTTGATGTAACCTTGGTTCATCAAAACACTTGCAACACTTAAGTGAGTTGTGCTTCATGTCTTAGACTTGCACTTGGGTTATGTGTAGTGACCCGAACTTTTCCATGTTTATATATATTAATTGAGATTGATATTTACATGATTAAATGTTTCCAACATGTTAAGCAATCAAACTTGTTAATACTTGATTAATTGAAATATGTTTCATATAGACAATTGACCACCCAAGTTGACCGGTGATTCACGAACGTTAAAACTTGTAAAAACTATACGATGACATATATATGGTTATATATATAGTTAACATATTTTTATTATAAGTATGTATCTCATTAGGTATTTTAACAATGAGTTATATACATAAAAATGAGACTATTAATTTAAGAAACTCGAAAACGATATATATAACGATTATCGTTATAACAACGTCTTACTAGGTACATATGAATCATATTAAGATATTGATACACTTGGTTAATTATGTTAAATGATAAGTAAATATATTATTAAGTGTATTAACAATGAAATACATATGTAAAAATAAGACTACTAACTTAATGATTTCGAAACGAGACATATATGTAACGATTATCGTTGTAACGACATTTAACTGTATATACATCATACTAGGATATATTATATATCATAATATCATGATAATATAATAATTTAACATCTCATTTGTTATAATAAACAATGGGTTAACAACATTCAACAAGATCGTTAACCTAAAGGTTTCAAAACAACATTTACATGTAACGACTAACGATGACTTAACGACTCAGTTAAAATGTATATACATGTAGTGTTTTAATATGTATTCATACACTTTTGAAAGACTTCAAGACACTTATCAAAATACTTCTACTTAACAAAAATGCTTACAATTACATTCTCGTTCAGTTTCATCAACAATTCTACTCGTATGCACCCGTATTCGTACTCGTACAATACACAGCTTTTAGATGTATGTACTATTGGTATATACACTCCAATGATCAGCTCTTAGCAGCCCATGTGAGTCACCTAACACATGTGGGAACCATCATTTGGCAACTAGCATGAAATATCTCATAAAATTACAAAAATATGAGTAATCATTCATGACTTATTTACATGAAAACAAAATTACATATCCTTTATATCTAATCCATACACCAACAACCAAAAACACCTACAAACACTTTCATTCTTCAATTTTCTTCATCTAATTGATCTCTCTCAAGTTCTATCTTCAAGTTCTAAGTGTTCTTCATAAATTCTACAAGTTCTAGTTACATAAAATCAAGAATACTTTCAAGTTTGCTAGCTCACTTCCAATCTTGTAAGGTGATCATCCAACCTCAAGAAATCTTTGTTTCTTACAGTAGGTTATCATTCTAATACAAGGTAATAATCATATTCAAACTTTGGTTCAATTTCTATAACTATAACAATCTTATTTCAAGTGATGATCTTACTTGAACTTGTTTTCGTGTCATGATTCTGCTTCAAGAACTTCGAGCCATCCAAGGATCCGTTGAAGCTAGATCCATTTTTCTCTTTTCCAGTAGGTTTATCCAAGGAACTTAAGGTAGTAATGATGTTCATAACATCATTCGATTCATACATATAAAGCTATCTTATTCGAAGGTTTAAACTTGTAATCACTAGAACATAGTTTAGTTAATTCTAAACTTGTTCGCAAACAAAAGTTAATCCTTCTAACTTGACTTTTAAAATCAACTAAACACATGTTCTATATCTATATGATATGCTAACTTAATGATTTAAAACCTGGAAACACGAAAAACACCGTAAAACCGGATTTACGCCGTCGTAGTAACACCGCGGGCTGTTTTGGGTTAGTTAATTAAAAACTATGATAAACTTTGATTTAAAAGTTGTTATTCTGAGAAAATGATTTTTATTATGAACATGAAACTATATCCAAAAATTATGGTTAAACTCAAAGTGGAAGTATGTTTTCTAAAATGGTCATCTAGACGTCGTTCTTTCGACTGAAATGACTACCTTTACAAAAATGACTTGTAACTTATTTTTTCGACTATAAACCTATACTTTTTCTGTTTAGATTCATAAAATAGAGTTCAATATGAAACCATAGCAATTTGATTCACTCAAAACGGATTTAAAATGAAGAAGTTATGGGTAAAACAAGATTGGATAATTTTTCTCATTTTAGCTACGTGAAAATTGGTAACAAATCTATTCCAACCATAACTTAATCAACTTGTATTGTATATTATGTAATCTTGAGATACCATAGACACGTATACAATGTTTCGACCTATCATGTCGACACATCTATATATATTTCGGAACAACCATAGACACTCTATATGTGAATGTTGGAGTTAGCTATACAGGGTTGAGGTTGATTCCAAAATATATATAGTTTGAGTTGTGATTAATACTGAGATACGTATACACTGGGTCGTGGATTGATTCAAGATAATATTTATCGATTTATTTCTGTACATCTAATTGTGGACAACTAGTTGTAGGTTACTAACGAGGACAGCTGACTTAATAAACTTAAAACATCAAAATATATTAAAAGTGTTGTAAATATATTTTGAACATACTTTGATATATATGTATATATTGTTATAGGTTCGTGAATCAACCAGTGGCCAAGTCTTACTTCCCGACGAAGTAAAAATCTGTGAAAGTGAGTTATAGTCCCACTTTTAAAATCTAATATTTTTGGGATGAGAATACATGCAGGTTTTATAAATGATTTACAAAATAGACACAAGTACGTGAAACTACATTCTATGGTTGAATTATCGAAATCGAATATGCCCCTTTTTATTAAGTCTGGTAATCTAAGAATTAGGGAACAGACACCCTAATTGACGCGAATCCTAAAGATAGATCTATTGGGCTTAACAAACCCCATCCAAAGTACCGGATGCTTTAGTACTTCGAAATTTATATCATATCCGAAGGGTGTCCCGGAATGATGGGGATATTCTTATATATGTATCTTGTTAATGTCGGTTACCAGGTGTTCACCATATGAATGATTTTTATCTCTATGTATGGGATGTGTATTGAAATATGAAATCTTGTGGTCTATTATTATGATTTGATATATATAGGTTAAACCTATAACTCACCAACATTTTTGTTGACGTTTTAAGCATGTTTATTCTCAGGTGATTATTAAGAGCTTCCGCTGTCGCATACTTAAATAAGGACGAGATTTGGAGTCCATGCTTGTATGATATTGTGTAAAAACTGCATTCAAGAAACTTATTTTGTTGTAACATATTTGTATTGTAAACCATTATGTAATGGTCGTGTGTAAACATGATATTTTAGATTATCATTATTTGATAATCTACGTAAAGCTTTTTAAACCTTTATTGATGAAATAAAGGTTATGGTTTGTTTTAAAATGAATGCAGTATTTGAAAAACGTCTCATATAGAGGTCAAAACCTCGCAACGAAATCAATTAATATGGAACGTTTTTAATCAATAAGAACGGGACATTTCAGTTGGTATCCGAGCGTTGGTCTTAGAGAACCAGAAAATTTGCATTAGTGTGTCTTATCGAGTTTGTTAGGATGCATTAGTGAGTCTGGACTTCGACCGTGTTTTCTTTAAAAATGATTGCTTAACATTTTTGTTGGAAACTATATATTTTTAACATATGAATATTATGTGATATATTAATCTCTTAACGTGTTTGATATTATGTGATAGATGTCTACCTCTAGAACAAGTCACATTGACTCACCTAATAATAATGAAGAGTCAAATGTAAATTGGAATGATTCGTGGACTGATTCACAAGTTTCCGAAGAGGAACCGGAAGAAGAGTCGGAACCGGAAGAAGAATCGGAACCGGAAGAAGAAATAGAACTGGTGGGGGAAATAATAACACGGTTAAGTAAAAGAGAATCCTCAACCAACCGACCAAGGTTAATTATGGTCAATGGTGTTTCCGCCAAGGAAGCAAAATATTGGGAGGATTACCAATTCTCCGATGAATCGGATTCCGACGAGAATTCCGATGATGTTATAGAAATTACCCCAACTGAATTTAAAAAGGCAAAAGAAAATAATAAGGGAAAGGGCATAAAAATAGAGAAATCTAATTCCAACCCCGATGAACTTTATATGTATCGTCAACCCCCGAAGTCCTTAAGTTGTAACAATGACCCGGGAACCTCTAAACCACCAGGTTTTTCTAAACCAATGTGGACAACGACGGCTCGTATTAGGGGAACATCATATATCCCTAGAAACTTGGCAAAACGAACCAAAACCGAACAAGAAGAAACGAGCGAGTCGGAATAAGATAGTTGTATTCGTGTGGTGTAATATATGTAATATAGTGTGCTTATGCTTTATGATATATGTAAAAATTGCTTGTATTAATAAGTATTTTTTTTATGAATCTAACTCTTGTCTATTTTACAGTATAAAAACACAAAATGGATAGACAACCCAATATTTTAAGAGACCTACCCGGAGACATGATTGATGAAATCTTGTCTAGAGTCGGTCAGAATTCCTCGGCACAACTATTTAAGGCGAGATCAGTTTGTAAGACATTCGAAGAACGGTACAAGAATGTCTTGGTTTATAAGAGACTTTTGTTTGAAAGATGGGGGATATCACATTGGGAAACCCATAAGTTACGATGTGTTTACTTTGACGCATATATTGCGGGGAACCCAAATGCTATTTTACGCAACGGGTTAAGAAACTATTAAACAAAACGTTCCCACAAGTGACGGAGTCGGTAATTGGGGTAAGAAATGAGGTTTTTAGATTGTTACGGGACTGTTGGACATTACGTAACCCTCGTCCCTTTGACGACGTTACAACACGCTGTCTTATCAACGGCTAAAACGGTTATGTTCCACAAGACCAAGGATGGGAAGTAATCCTAGTAAAACCAGAATGCATGACTTGTTTCTGGACATATGAATTACGTGTCTTTATTGCCTTTGCTGAACGACTTGTGTACTAGCTAGAATTATCTTCACAATTATCTTGTATCAAAGTTATTGTGTGCTATATTTCATGCTTTATGTAAAATAAGCGGTATTGTAAGTTTGTAAAATATTGTATAAAAGTTTGAACGCGAAATATTATTATAATCAGTTTTTCATATAGAATTGTAGTAGTTGAATTGTATATTAGCTACTAAGTATGAACTTAACGGGTAGGTACTACCCGAATTTAAACTTATAAAACGCTAATATGAAGAAAAAGCTTTTATAAATGAGTTCATATTATGCTACGAAATACTATTAACTACTCTTAATATTCTGTATGATTAACTTGTTCCATTTGACTATTTTGAAGGAAATGGCACCGACTACTCGACACACCGTGAATATGAATGAAGAGGAATTCCGTACTTTTCTAGCTTCAAACATAGCCGCAGTACAGGCTGCGCTACATACCAACAATAACCTTGGATCTAGCAGTACAGGAAATCGTGTAGGATGCACCTACAAAGAATTCACTGCCTGCAAACCTTTGGAATTTGATGGAACCGAAGGACCGATCGGATTGAAACGGTGGACCGAGAAGGTCGAATCGGTGTTTGCCATAAGTAAGTGTACTGAAGAGGACAAAGTGAAGTACGCTACGCATACCTTCACAGGTTCTGCGTTAACATGGTGGAATACCTATCTAGAGCAAGTGGGACAAGACGATGCATACGCACTACCGTGGTCAGCATTCAAGCACTTGATGAACGAGAAGTACCGTCCCAGAACCTAGGTCAATAATCTCAAGACAGAACTTAGAGGGTTACGAACCCAAGGATTTGATATTACCACGTACGAAAGACGATTCACAGAATTGTGCCTATTGTGTCCGGGAGCATTCGAAGATGAGGAAGAGAAGATCGACGCGTTTGTGAAAGGATTACCGGAAAGAATCCAAGAAGATATAAGTTCACACGAGCCCGCCTCCATACAACAGGCATGTAGAATGGCTCACAAACTAGTGAACCAGATTGAAGAAAGAATTAAAGAACAGACTGCTGAAGAGGCCAATGTGAAGCAAGTCAAAAGAAAGTGGGAGGAAAACGGTGATAAGAATCACCAATACAACAACAACAGCAATTACAACAATAATCGCAACAATTATCCCAACAATCGCAACTACAACAAACGGCCCAACAACAACAACAACAACAACAACAACAACAATAGCAACTACAACAATCATCCCAACAACAATAATAACCGCAACAACAACAACAATCAGAAGCAGCTATGCCAAAGGTGTGAAAAGTATCACTCGGGGTTCTGCACCAAATTTTGCAACAAGTGTAAAAGAAATGGTCATAGCGCGGCGAAGTGTGAGGTCTACGGACCAGGGGTTAATAGAACGAAAGGAACAAATGGTGTCGGAACGAGTAATGGCGGAGCAAGTAGTGTCGGAGCAAGTTATGCCAATGTAGTTTGTTATAAATGTGGAAAACCGGGCCACATTATTAGAAATTGCCCGAACCAGGAGAACACGAATGGACAAGGCCGCGGAAGAGTTTTCAATATTAATGCGGCAGAGGCACAGGAAGACCCGGAGCTTGTTACGGGTACGTTTCGTATTGACAATAAATCTGCTTACGTTTTATTTGATTCGGGTGCGGATAGAAGCTATATGAGTAGAGATTTTTGTGCTAAATTAAGTTATCCATTGACGCCTTTGGATAGTAAATTTTTACTCGAATTAGCAAATGGTAAATTAATTTCAGCAGATAATATATGTCGGAATCGAGAAATTAAACTGGTTAGCGAAACATTTAAGATTGATTTGATACCAGTAGAGTTAGGGAGTTTTGATGTGATAATCGGTATGGACTGGTTGAAAGAAGTGAAAGCAGAGATCGTCTGTTACAAAAATGCAATTCGCATTATACGAGAAAAAGGAAAACCCTTAATGGTGTACGGAGAAAAGGGCAACACGAAGCTACATCTTATTAGTAATTTGAAGGCACAAAAACTAATAAGAAAAGGTTGCTATGCTGTTCTAGCACACGTCGAGAAAGTACAAACTGAAGAAAAGAGCATCAATGATGTTCCCATTGCAAAAGAATTTCCCGATGTATTTTCGAAAGAATTACCGGGATTACCCCCACATCGATCTGTTGAATTTCAAATAGATCTTGTACCAGGAGCTGCACCAATAGCTCGTGCTCCTTACAGACTCGCACTCAGCGAGATGAAAGAACTGCAAAGCCAATTACAAGAACTTTTAGAGCGTGGTTTCATTCGACCAAGCACATCACCGTGGGGAGCTCCTATTTTGTTTGTCAAGAAGAAAGATGGTACATTCAGGTTGTGTATCGACTACCGAGAGTTGAACAAACTTACCATCAAGAACCGCTACCCACTACCGAGAATCGACGACTTATTTGATCAACTACAAGGCTCGTCTGCTTATTCAAAGATTGACTTACGTTCCGGGTATCATCAAATGCGGGTGAAAGAATATGATATTCCAAAGACTGCTTTCAGAACACGTTACAGTCATTACGAGTTTATGGTCATGCCGTTTGGTTTAACTAATGCACCAGCTATGTTCATGGACCTTATGAACAGAGTGTGTGGACCATACCTTGACAAGTTTGTCATTGTTTTCATTGATGACATACTTATTTACTCAAAGAATGACCAAGAACACGGTGAACATTTGAGAAAGGTGTTAGAAGTATTGAGGAAGGAAGAATTGTACGCTAAGTTTTCAAAGTGTGCATTTTGGTTGGAAGAAGTTCATTTCCTCGGTCACATAGTGAACAAAGAAGGTATTAAGGTAGATCCGGCAAATATAGAAACTGTTGAAAAGTGGGAAACCCCGAAAACTCCGAAACACATACGCCAGTTTTTAGGACTAGCTGGTTACTACAGAAGGTTCATCCAAGACTTTTCCAAAATAGCAAAACCCTTGACTGCATTAACGCATAAAGGGAAGAAATTTGAATGGAATGATGAACAAGAGAAAGCGTTTCAGTTATTGAAGAAAAAGCTAACTACGGCACCTATATTGTCATTGCCTGAAGGGAATGATGATTTTGTGATTTATTGTGACGCATCAAAGCAAGGTCTCGGTTGTGTATTAATGCAACGAATGAAGGTGATTGCTTATGCATCTAGACAATTGAAGATTCACGAACAAAATCATACGACGCATGATTTGGAATTAGGAGCGGTTGTTTTTGCATTAAAGACTTGGAGGCACTACTTATATGGGGTCAAAAGTATTATATATACCGACCACAAAAGTCTTCAACACATATTTAATCAGAAACAACTGAATATGAGGCAGCGTAGGTGGATTGAATTGTTGAATGATTACGACTTTGAGATTCGTTACCACCCGGGGAAGGCAAATGTGGTAGCCGATGCCTTGAGCAGGAAGGACAGAGAACCCATTCGAGTAAAATCTATGAATATAATGATTCATAATAACCTTACTACTCAAATAAAGGAGGCGCAACAAGGATTTTTAAAAGAGGGAAATTTAAAGGATGAAATACCCAAAGGATCGGAGAAGCATCTTAATATTCAAGAAGACGGAACCCGGTATAGGGCTGAAAGGATTTGGGTACCAAAATTTAGAGATATGAGAGAAATGGTACTTAGAGAAGCTCATAAAACCAGATACTCAATACATCCTGGAACAGGGAAGATGTACAAGGATCTCAAGAAACATTTTTGGTGGTCGGGTATGAAAGCCGATGTTGCTAAATACGTAGGAGAATGTTTGACGTGTTCTAAGGTCAAAGCTGAGCATCAGAAGCCATCATGTCTACTTCAACAACCCGAAATCCCGGAATGGAAATGGGAAAACATTACCATGGATTTCATCACTAGATTGCCAAGGACTGCAAGTGGTTTTGATACTATTTGGGTAATAGTTGATCGTCTCACCAAATCAGCACACTTCCTACCAATAAGAGAAGATGACAAGATGAAGAAGTTAGCACGACTGTATTTGAAGGAAGTCGTCTCCAGACATGGAATACCAATCTCTATTATCTCTGATAGGGATGGCAGATTTATTTCAAGATTCTGGCAGACATTACAGCAAGCATTAGGAACTCGTCTAGACATGAGTACTGCCTATCATCCACAAACTGATGGGCAGAGCAAAAGGACGATACAAACGCTTGAAGACATGCTACGAGCATGTGTTATTGATTTCGGAAACAGTTGGGATCGACATCTACCGTTAGCAGAATTTTCCTACAACAACAGCTACCATTCAAGCATTGAGATGGCGCCGTTTGAAGCACTTTATGGTAGAAAGTGCAGGTCTCCGATTTGTTGGAGTGAAGTGGGGGATAGACAGATTACGGGTCCGGAGATTATATAAGAAACTACCGAGAAGATCATCCAAATTCAACAACGGTTGAAAACTGTGATGACCCAGAAATTTCGACTAAATTTAAACTTAATCTTTGTATGATTAACATTTCCGACACGATAAGCAAAGTCTGTAAAACTGAATCTCAAAATTTTTGAATTACTTTTATATATTTAAATACCCTTCGGTTGTTTTCGACGATTCGCGAACAATTATATGTAAATAGATACATATGTACTATAACATGAAAAGGTAACAATGTATTAATTGTTTGATACCGTACATTAAACTTATTGGTTTAAATATCTATTTGAATGTATATGATAAGTTGAAATATTTATTATTAAAATTTATTTATAAATAACTTCCAATGTGTATTTAAAAACTGATTTATGTATACTAAAAAGATATATACATATATATAATAAACGATAGTAACATTCGTTTATTGATTCAATTGATATTTAGATAAGTTAACTAAAGCGTTTAAGATGAACCAGTTAAACACTAATTTGCTACAGTGTTTTCAAATTGCCACATTACTCACAATGCTACAGTATTTTCGAAAATCACTATTTGCTACAGGGAAATTGACTTGCTACAGTGAATTGCTACAGTAAAATCACTATATATACATTGAAACCCTATCATGTACTCATCCACATCTTGTAACAATAGTTGCCGTTCCAACTATCGGGAATTTGCAATCAGTATTTTGAAATCTTGCAGCACGTCTACGCCAACAGATATATGTGTACATATAACGTCTACCTCCTCGAATTACATACTTCGAATGTGAAGTTTCCGAAAAACACCCCAAACTATGAAACTAGTTCTCTGAAATTGGAACAATGCTGATGAAGCAGTAAAAACTGTAAACGACCTTAACAGTCAAAAGTTTGATGATAAAGAATAGTATGGTGGTAAAGTTGAGAAAAAGAGAAGGTTTGAAACTGGAAAATGGATTGAGCAAAGTATGAAGGAGGGCTGTGGATAAATCACAAAGACTAAACCTGCCTTCAAAGAATACAAATGATTCAGTATCTGCTGAAGTCATTAACGAATACCTTGCTAATAACTCAAAATCCGTTACGAACAAATCTTCTTCATCATTCTTCGATATTAGAAATTCTAAGATATCATCGTATCTTTTATTATAAATATCCTCGATATTTCTGAAGATATTTTCATAAGCATTCTTATCTGAAATCATTCATCTCTTCGCGCTATCTGTATTACATCATAAAAGAAACTATTTTAGTTTCTAAATTCTGAAACCTTCAAGTTTAAAATTTGAATGTTTTGAAGTAGTGTTGGGAACTGAAGCATGAATTAGTATAATATAATGATACTTGATCAACGTGATTATATTACAGTAAGTCATGCTGAGTTTCTAATGGAACGTGATAAAGGTTCACAGATCCCACCCTCATAATGAACCATGTTACATAACTCTTTTATTCTATTTAACCTCTAAACATATCAAGAAAATATTTTCTTGATGATTCGGTCTTTTCCGGATATTCTGGTAATTTGACAAATCAAGATCGTGCCATTACGATTACCTTCTTAGAACATTAACTATGTTCATTCTGAAATGTATAGCTACGAATTCTGGACCAGTATCCGCTTGACTTAAGGTCAGGAAGAGAAAACGAAAGCATGAAGCTCCGAAATATAATGGAAAATAAAAGCCAGATAAAAATACATAAATTTACAAACCGTGTATATCAATGCGTATAGCAATATAAAGACACGGGAGAATGATAAATACAACTATCCCTAGAGCATAATAGAAATAAACAGATTCTTCTGGTGGGAGTTGGAAAAGAAAGATGAGTATGGCAAACGTCAATATTAGGTCAAGAACCAGAACTGGATTAAGTATTTTCACAATCTTTTGAATGTATTAATTGGGAAAGAAAGTAGGAGTGGTGAAAATAAATGAAACGGAAGAGGTCAATTTATAGCGAAATATCAGACATAGCAATCGAGGTAGATTACGCATTTAATCAAAGGAAATCATAATTTCCTTAATTCCCGAAGAATCAAAACTTATTTAGATAATGAAGATTTTCTATTCCTTAAATTCCGAAAATCAATCGTTACTACGTCAAGAGATAAGACGCATCTCTATTCTCCATTTCACTCTATTACGATAACTTCTCTTATACGCTTCGAGTAATTGGATTGTTTTATCCATATTACTCAACGGTAATAAAATTCTATTTATCAACTCATATTCGTCATGAAAACATTTTTATTGTTAGCCATGACGACCTCACTCAAATTTCGGGACGAAATTTCTTTAACGGGTAGGTACTGTGATGACCCAGAAATTTCGACTAAATTTAAACTTAATCTTTGTATGATTAACATTTCCGACACGATAAGCAAAGTCTGTAAAACTGAATCTCAAAATTTTTGAATTACTTTTATATATTTAAATACCCTTCGGTTGTTTTCGACGATTCGCGAACAATTATATGTAAATAGATACATATGTACTATAACATGAAAAGGTAACAATGTATTAATTGTTTGATACCGTACATTAAACTTATTGGTTTAAATATCTATTTGAATGTATATGATAAGTTGAAATATTTATTATTAAAATTTATTTATAAATAACTTCCAATGTGTATTTAAAAACTGATTTATGTATACTAAAAAGATATATACACATATATAATAAACGATAGTAACATTCGTTTATTGATTCAATTGATATTTAGATAAGTTAACTAAAGCGTTTAAGATGAACCAGT
Source organism: Rutidosis leptorrhynchoides (assembly GCF_046630445.1). NCBI lineage: Eukaryota > Viridiplantae > Streptophyta > Magnoliopsida > Asterales > Asteraceae > Rutidosis > Rutidosis leptorrhynchoides. Next base: position 344,495,030 of record NC_092341.1, read on the forward strand.
TAAACACTAATTTGCTACAGTGTTTTCAAATTGCCACATTACTCAAAATGCTACAGTGTTTTCGAAAATCACTATTTGCTACAGTGAAATTGACTTGCTACAGTGAATTGCTACAGTAAAATCACTATATATACATTGAAACCCTATCATGTACTCATCCACATCTTGTAACAATAGTTGCCGTTCCAACTATCGGGAATTTGCAATCAGTATTTTGAAATCTTGCAGCACGTCTACGCCAACAGATATATGTGTACATATAACGTCTACCTCCTCGAATTACATACTTCGAATGTGAAGTTTCCGAAAAACACCCCAAACTATGAAACTAGTTCTCTGAAATTGGAACAATGCTGATGAAGCAGTAAAAACTGTAAACGACCTTAACAGTCAAAAGTTTGATGATAAAGAATAGTATGGTGGTAAAGCTGAGAAAAAGAGAAGGTTTGAAACTGGAAAATGGATTGAGCAAAGTATGAAGGAGGGCTGTGGATAAATCACAAAGACTAAACCTGCCTTCAAAGAATACAAATGATTCAGTATCTGCTGAAGTCATTAACGAATACCTTGCTAATAACTCAAAATCCGTTACGAACAAATCTTCTTCATCATTCTTCGATATTAGAAATTCTAAGATATCATCGTATCTTTTATTATAAATATCCTCGATATTTCTGAAGATATTTTCATAAGCATTCTTATCTGAAATCATTCATCTCTTCGCGCTATCTATATTACATCATAAAAGAAACTATTTTAGTTTCTAAATTCTGAAACCTTCAAGTTTAAAATTTGAATGTTTTGAAGTAGTGTTGGAAACTGAAGCATGAATTAGTATAATATAATGACACTTGATCAACGTGATTATATTACAGTAAGTCATGCTGAGTTTCTAATGGAACGTGATAAAGGTTCACAGATCCCACCCTCATAATGAACCATGTTACATAACTCTTTTATTCTATTTAACCTCTAAACATATCAAGAAAATATTTTCTTGATGATTCGGTCTTTTCCGGATATTCTGGTAATTTCACAAATCAAGATCGTGCCATTACGATTACCTTCTTAGAACATTAACTATGTTCATTCTGAAATGTATAGCTACGAATTCTGGACCAGTATCCGTTTGACTTAAGGTCATGAACAGAAAACGAAAGCATGAAGCTCCGAAATATAATGGAAAATAAAAGCCAGATAAAAACACATAAATTTACAAACCGTGTATATCAATGCGTATAGCAATATAAAGACACGGGAGAATGATAAATACAACTATCCCTAGAGCATAATAGAAATAAACAGATTCTTCTGGTGGGAGTTGGAAAAGAAGGATGAGTGTGGCAAACGTCAATATTAGGTCAAGAACCAGAACTGGATTAAGCATTTTCACAATCTTTTGAATGTATTAATTGGGAAAGAAAGTAGGAGTGGTGAAAATAAATGAAACGGAAGAGGTCAATTTATAGCGAAATATCAGACATAGCAATCGAGGTAGATTACGCATTTAATCAAAGGAAATCATAATTTCCTTAATTCCCGAAGAATCAAAACTTATTTAGATAATGAAGATTTTCTATTCCTTAAATTCCAGAAATCAATCGTTACTACGTCAAGAGATAAGACGCATCTCTATTCTCCATTTCAATCTATTACGATAACTTCTCTTATACGCTTCGAGTAATTGGATTGTTTTATCCATATTACTCAACGGTAATAAAATTCTATTTATCAACTCATATTCGTCATGAAAACATTTTTATTGTTAGCCATGACGACCTCACTCAAATTTCGGGACGAAATTTCTTTAACGGGTAGGTACTGTGATGACCCAGAAATTTCGACTAAATTTAAACTTAATCTTTGTATGATTAACATTTCCGACACGATAAGCAAAGTCTGTAAAACTGAATCTCAAAATTTTTGAATTACTTTTATATATTTAAATACCCTTCGGTTGTTTTCGACGATTCGCGAACAATTATATGTAAATAGATACATATGTACTATAACATAAAAAGGTAACAATGTATTAATTGTTTGATACCGTACATTAAACTTATTGGTTTAAATATCTATTTGAATGTATATGATAAGTTGAAATATTTATTATTAAAATTTATTTATAAATAACTTCCAATGTGTATTTAAAAACTGATTTATGTATACTAAAAAGATATATACATATATATAATAAACGATAGTAACATTCGTTTATTGATTCAATTGATATTTAGATAAGTTAACTAAAGCGTTTAAGATGAACCAGTTAAACACTAATTTGCTACAGTGTTTTCAAATTGCCACATTACTCAAAATGCTACAGTGTTTTCGAAAATCACTATTTGCTACAGTGAAATTGACTTGCTACAGTGAATTGCTACAGTAAAATACTATTTCAGAATGGAAATGTATATATTATATATATATTAACAAATAGCGAGGCGATGATTTATAGAAGTAAATGACCAAAACATTTGAAAGTTTAAGTTATACTATGAGTGGTATAGTTTATGGATAACTTAAGGCTATATTTTGACAAAGGTACGTGACACGAAACGTAAAATGCAAGTTTTCTAAAGGTACGAAAGGACATTCGAAAAACCGGAACCGGGACATAAGTCAAGTGATGACGTACGACTTATCGGAACAAAAATTACAAATCAACTATGCACGAGAATAAAATATAATATATAATTAATTAATTTAAATTATATATTATATATATATTATTTAATTATGTCGACAAACATTAGGACAAAATTTTGTGAGCTGGAAAAATGGGCCATGCGATCGCATGGCCAATGGCCTTCAGAACCATGCGATCGCATGGGGTCTGGGGACAGGCCACACCTATAAAAACTCGATCATTCTGCTTGTGTTTTAACATATATTACTCCGTATTTATTTTATTTATTATTATTATTATTATTATTATTATTATTATTATTATTATTATTATTATTATTATTATTATTATTATTATTATTATTATTATTAATAAGATTATTATTAATCTTATTATTTTTATTATTAGTGTTATTATTTTTGCGATACAAAAATAATAATTTACATAAAATATTACGACGGAGTGCTGTCCAAGTAATTTTCAAAACGAGTTTCCGAGCGAGCTAGAGCTAAGGAAAATATGGGTTATTACCAAGGAGGTTATGGGTAATGTTCGGGGGTATTTTTATGAATCAAACCTCGTGTTTATCATCTCTGATGCGTCTACGTGCTTTCCTGCAATATTGTATATCAATATAAAACAGTGAGTTCATTGATCCCTTTTTATACATATTTTTGGGCTGAGAATACATGCGCTGTTTTATAAAATGAATACAAAAACTAAAACGGATTTGAGTGAGTTTCATAAGATCCCTTTTACTCTCTACATTTTTTGGCTGAGAATACATGCAAATGCTTTATTAACTGATTTACAATATTTATATGTGTGAGTTTCATTTGCTCCCTTTTTAATTGCTTTTGCAATATATATTTTTGGGCTGAGAATACATGCACTTTATTTTAAACACAATGGATACAAGTACATACTAAATTCTACACTGAGTTTGAACCGAAAATCCCTTAGCTTTGGTAACTAGTAACTGCCAGTTATAAGAACTGGTGGACGCGAGTAGTAGTATATGGATCCATAGGGCTTGATATCCCCGTCCGAGCTAGAGCACTAGCCTTTTAACGGACGTATGCTATTTGAGAAGCGTACACGTTGGTTTGCGTGTATTATTAAGATGATTATACAAAGGGTACAAATTATATAAACGTTAAAGTTTAGTTACCAGGGTGCTCAATTTTGTAGAACCGATTGATAAACGTTTCGGATGAAACAACTAAAATCTTGTGGTCCACCTTTTATGTAAAACCTATTGATAAACGTTTTGGATAAAACAACTGAGATCTTGTGATCAACCTTTACATACAGATGATTTGAAATGTTAAAACATATTGATAAACGTTTTGAATAAAACAACTGAACTTTTGTAATCCACATTGATATACGGATTATGTGTAATATTAAAACTATGAACTCACCAACCTTTGTGTTGACACTTGAAGCATGTTTATTCTCAGGTTTCTAGAAGTCTTCCCCTGTTTGCTTATATGTTAGACAAGCTATGTGCATGGAGTCATACATGGCATATTTTTCAAGGAAACGTTGCATTCACCAAATCATCACCATGTATCTTATTTTGACTGTATTGTCAACGGAAGTACTATTGTAAACTATTATTTACAGTGATTGTCTATATGCAGGAATCATCAGATGTTGAAAACCTTTGATTTAAATATTCATTTATGGTGTGCCTTTTCAAAAGAATGCAATGTTTACAAAACGTATCATATAGAGGTCAAATACCTCGCAATGAAATCAATGAATGACGTATTGTCCATATGGATTTGGTGTGATCGTCACAAAAACCGCCCAAAGTCGACAAAAGAGCTACGCTGACATTAAAAGAAAAGATATAGAATTTGAAATTGGAGAGATGGTCATGCTTAAAGTTGCACCTTGGAAAGGCTGTAACATCCCGCATTTTTCCGTTAAATTTATTTTTAACACCGTTTTTTTTATATAATAATATCTTTCGTATTTAAATTCGTCGACTCCGTTGACGAACGTTCATAATATTCTCGTTATTTAATTATAACATCACTCGTTTACTCTAACGTTTTAAAATATTTCGTTTGGTTAATTCCCGCACCCGACAACAAACTTGAGGGACTAGTTTCGCCAAGGTGCCAAACATTTGACTAGGTCAAATGGTCAACACCTCCTCTTATCCACTCATTTCACCTCCCACTTTCTTCTTTCTTTTCTCTCCACCATTTTTGAACTCAAAACACCCATTCACTAAATTCATCATCTATTTCCATTCAAGCAATCAAACATCAAAACAAATTATATATTCGTGATCCTCTCTTCATCCTCTTCGATTTGGTACCAATTTCATCACATTTGGGTAACATTTCTAAAACACTAGATTTCTTTAAATTTGTGTTCTTGACTTAAAAGTGTGTTAATTAGTGTCTATGGCTCATTGTGATGTCGTGTATGTAAATTGTATGCTCGATTTGTTGTTTTTGGTGTAACTAGCTTGAATATGAAAATTGCTTGCTTAATCTTTGATTTTGGATGATTAAAAGTTGTTTAATTGTTAAAGTTCATGTATTAAATGTGTTACTAGCATCATTAGCTTCAAATTGATGTGTAGGTTGATTAAGAAAACTTCAAAAACATGATTATTGATTTTGAGATGTTTGACTAGGGTTTGATAGTTCTTGACATGAATTTTTGGATGCTTGAATGTCATGGAATGTTAATTGTTAGTGTTTAGTAGTAATGTATGCTTCATTACCTTCAAAACGGCATATCATATGTGTGAATTGGTTTCCCGAAACTCAAAATGCAATTGATGAACTTGAAACTTAGGAAATGGACTTTTATTGTTCGCTTGATGAGATTTCGGCTATTGTAAATGATGTTATTGTTGGACCATAAGTGCTTAGTTGTATTCCTCGTCAAAATACCTTTCCAACGATATATGATAGGCATTATAAGTGTTTGCGGGTCAAGAGTTGGGTTGGAAAAGGTTTTGGTTCGTGCATACTTTGAAAAACTGACCAGAATTCTCTGCCCAGATGGTGGCGCGGCGCGCCCCATCCCCGCGCGGCGCGCGGATTGGCCTGGTCAGATTCTGACCTCTTTGTCCCATTTCACGTGAAATGTTTGACTAGCTACCGACCTCCGATTCACATGAAACTTGTTCTAATATACTTGTATATGAATAATTAGCATAGAAAAATAGTCCGGGACCCGACCCGAACATGTTGACTTTTTCGTTGACTTTGACCCGACCAAGTTTGACTTTTTGTCAAACTTAATCAATTAATTATGCAATCTTTCTAACATGATTCTATACTTGTATCTTGCATGAAACTTGACAATTTGCCTCACATGCTACATAATCGAGTCGTGTCGAGCCATAGGACTAATTGAACAACTTTGACCCTTCGTGACTATCGTTATTGATACAACCTATTTGTTTAGGTCGAGATTAGCTTTGTCTTTGCACGCGTTTACTCGTTGAAGTACTTTATTAACTTTTGCGCTCAAGGTGAGATCATAGTCCCACTTTTACTCTTTTTGAACTTATATTTGGGATGAGAAAACATAAACGATTCTTTTGAATTAAGTGAACACAAGAACGGGAAAACAAACATTCTACATACGAGTTTAGAACAAAAAGCCTCAATTCGATTATCATTAGTTACACTTGACGGGTGTAAGCGAGAACTTATGTTATATGGCCATATGGGTTGACAACCCTCATCTTTGACGGTTCGCTACCGTCTACGGATGAAATATATTTTCGAGAATCAGTGTTTGTTCTAGCACTATGGATGGGGTATACAATGGATGGAATGTTAAGCTTTGATAATTGGGTGCTCGTGAATATTAACTTTTAGAATGTATTACTATTATTTCAACTTTGCAAACCTTGTGGTTCGACTTACTTACTTTTACTCACTTACTTACTTAAACCTATGATTTCACCAACGTTTTCGTTGACAGATTTCTATGTTTTTCTCAGGTCTTGCACGATATGTGATACATGCTTCCGCTCATTATTTGATACTTGCATTGGATGTCGAGTATACATGCATTTCATGGAGCGTCTTATGACTTTACTTTAAACCGTGTCGCCTAGATTTCATTTGTACTTATAACCTTGTAACTTAACTTTTGGTTGAACAATTCTTTTAAACTTTGGAAACAATCTTTATGTTGAAATTTAAGGCGACATATTTTGGTCAAACGTTGTCTTAAAGACTTATGACCAGGTAATGGGACCCATGTAGACGACGCCGTCACTTGACGATTTGTCGGGGTCGCTACAAGTGGTATCAGAGCTTTGGTTGTAGGGATTTAGAGTTCATTTGTGTCCACCCCGAGTCATAGGGTACATAGGTGAATCTAGACTACAACCGGCATATAGACTGAAGTAGGAATTACTTGACTATCTGTGCATTTATACTCTAACTCTTCTATCATATCTAACTCGTATTCGATCTTGATCTTACGTTGATAAATTTTGTTGACGCGCCACCTTGACTTTATGAAGTAATGTTAAATGCACATGAGAATCAGGGTAATATAATTTCCGGGATTATATTACGGTGATTCACATGGGCGTTCCGACATTATGACATAAAGAATTTAAGGCGAGTCAAGGAAAAATTTTCTCTCTATCCTTATTCCATATCACGGTTAGTATTGTTAAGAATACTAATCAACGATATTCTTGTGTCATGAAGGAACAATGGCTCACCAAGGTCAACACAATACCCCTCTCGAAACTCTAGAACAAGCTCTTCAACGAATGATAACCACCGCCGTGGGTACGGCCGTGGCCGATCACTTTTCCAACAACACCAATCGTGGAGCCGGTAATTCAAGCGAAGGTTGCTCCTACAAGAACTTCATGAAGTACAACCCTCCCACTTTCGATGGAACCGGAGGACCGGTTGTTCTCACCCGATGGTTTGAACAAATGGAGGCCGTTTTTAACACAAGCGGTTGTCGAGACCAAGATAAGGTCAAGTTTTCCACCCTCACTTTCACCGGCATTGCTCTCTCGTGGTGGAACAAGTACGTACAATCGGTGGGTATCGATGAGGCCCACACACTCTTATGGACCGAATTAAGAGAAAGAATGATCACCGAATACTTCCCGCGCGATGAGACTCGAAGGCTCGAACAGGGACTAAGGAAATTAAAAACGGTCGGGAATGACCTCGAAGCTTATAATCAACGGTTTACCGAACTAGTCTCAATGTTTCCAAATCTCATGACTCCCGAATCCCTAAGAGTCGAACTTTACATGGATGGCCTCCCTAAGAGCATTCAACACGGGGTAATGACATCTCAACCCACTAACCTACAAGAGGCTTTAACAATGGCCCGCCAAACTTTAGAAACGGAGAATGAAATAGAAGCGCCGACACCAATGATCGAGAACCAATCGAGCGGCAATAAAAGAACATGGAAAGCCTCTCAATCAAGCAACCACAACCACAACAACCTCTCCAAGAAGCCCTTCACCCCCAGCGGCAAGAAGGGGTATGCCGGAAACCTACCCTATTGTAACAAGTGTCGCAAACATCATTTGGGTGAATGTGGTAAGCCATTTTGCTTCAGATGTCAAAGAAGTGGCCATGTGGCCCATATTTGTAAAAGTGCCGCCCCCGTCGCTACAAAGGGGCCCAAAGTACCAAAAGCGGTTGTTTGTTTCGAATGTGGCCAACCGGGTCATTATAGGAATGCATGCCCAAAGGAGAAATCAACCCCAACGCACGCCATTGAACTTTCAACCTCGACACCTAGGATGCCCGAGACGACGATGGACTAGTCACGGGTACGTTTCTTCACAACAAACCGTATATTTCATACTTATTCGATTCAGTTACCGCTAGACGTTCTACAACCGAGGCTTTGACTTGTACTCTTTACATTCCACCTTTTTCCCCTAGATACTACTTAGGCAATTTAAGTGACCAACGGAAAAATATGGTGTGCCTATAAATTTTATTGGAGGATATACGTTAAGAATTTTGACTTAACACCTATAGAACTAGGGAGCTCGGAACCTATTCGTTAAGGAGAAATTATTCCCCTATAGTTATGTATAGAATATTGTGAACTAAGTAATTTTCAGTTGGAAACCGATACCCTCTTCCTCGTATCCATTACCTCCTGATTATTTGCGTGGATCCCTTGTATTCCAAATCGACTTCCGTTCCGGTTATCATCAATTGGGGGTTAAGGGAGACTATGTCTCCTAAGCCATTTTATGAACTCGCAACGTTAGTTGTAAATCTCTCTTAGTACCGTTTGATTTATTTAGGACTTCGTCCGTATTCATGAACCTCCTAAACCACGTATGCAACTTATCTAGACGAATCTGTTATCGTATTTATATATGACATCTTAACTTATTTAAGTAAAGAAGGAAAATGAACAACATCACCATCTTACGCTCGAACTTTTGAGAAAAGAGCAACTCTATACCAAATTCTCCGAGTGAGAATTTCTGTTGAACGAAGTCCAATTTTCTAGACCATGATGTTAATGGTCAAGGCATTACAATCAATCTCGAAATCAAGCCACATGTAATCAGGAAACTCTCCCAACTCAGACTTGCATTCGTAAAATCTTAGATCTCGTCTGTTTTCACCGAAGATTCATTTCTGACTTTTCTCGTGTTACACGACTTTTAAACTCGTTAACTCACTAAGGAAAACTTTAAACCTCTCCGTGTTCGAACCTTGAGCGTGATTCTTCACACCAACATTTCTAGTTAAAATCGTATAGCAACAGATGGAACTCGAACATGGAAATATTTCTACTTGAACGCCGAAAGACATACTCTCTCGACTCAAAAATCAACATAACTAAAATTCGTTATTTTACACGAAGAATTCGAATACTAAATTGTGGATCCGATCAATTTTCTCGTCATCACGTACCACACTACATACCTCTGTTATTTCACCGTCACCGTCTGATATTACTGGAATTTAAGATAGCACACAATCCAACGATACTTCACTCTTCTTTGACTTAACGCCCTTGTGTTTCTGATAATCGGTCAACTATTATTCAACCCCGAGCTATACAACTACGTGTACTACCTCGTTTCACTTTCAGACTTCAACTTTTGACAACTAGAGGCACGTTATAGCAACCTCGAGATGTAAGCTCATCCTATTCTAAGTCCTCATTTCACTCCTATCTTTATCGCTCGCATTTCCATTTAAGGAAACTCCTTGTAACATTTCTCCATGGATAGAGAAACTCCTCATATTACATTAGTGTTCGCCACGAGGGTGAATAGTCCTAACGAACATTTTTTTTTCTTTTCGAACCCTAACTGACTTGTTCAAACATATCTTAAGAGATTCTATTCCAACACGGTGTATCCTTGTCAATTATCCCGTATCGAAATACTCGTTTCACTTCTAGTTTTACAAGAAGCCTTGGAGACCCGCTTAGACATGAGTACCGCATACCACCCACAAACCGACGAACCGAGCAAACGAACAATTTACGTCTTGGAAAGACATGTCACAAACTCGTATTGTCACCTTTAGTAGATCACTCTTACAACAGTAGTTACCACTCGTGTGTTTCCGAAACCCTATATGACCGCTAATGTCATACCCCTGTTCATTTAACCAAAGCATCAACCACCGAAATCTGAACTCCATCAAGAAACAACAATTGAGATCGTTCAAGTCCGAGAAGGGCTCGAGACAACCCATTGTCGCCAGAAGAGTTATACCAAACTTAGATGAAAACCTCACCAAACTGTAACATCCCGCATTTTTCCGTTAAATTATTTTAACGCCCGTCTTTTTCTTTTTAAATAATACCCTTCATATCTAGATTCGTATCCTTTATTAAGTAACATTTTAAATATTCTCGTTATCGGATTTTTAATATCTCCCGTACTTCCGTGTAATTTAAAATAATTCGTTTGGTCAATTCACTCACCCGCAACCGAACGCGAGGAACTAGTTTCGCCATTGGAGCAAAGATGTGACTAGCTTGACTAGTCAACACCCACCTCCCCATTTTCCTTTTCATTTTCATTTCCATTTTCTTTCTATACTTTCCAATTTTCTCTCAAACACCACTACAAAGAATCATCATCTAAATTCGGATTTGGAAGCTTCAACCAAAACAAAATACATATTTGGAATCCTCTCTTCATCCTCTTCAATTTGATACCAACTTCATCTCATTTGGGTAACTTTCTAAAATCACTAATTTTATGTGTTCTTGAGATTTTTGAGTTATAAAGTTGTTAATTAGTGTCTATGGCTCATTGTGATGTCGTGTATGTAATTTGTATGCTCGATTCGTTGTTTTTGGTGTAACTAGTTCAATATGAAAATTACTTGCTAAATCCTTGATTTTGGATGATCAAATGTTGTTAGATTGTTAAAGTGCATGTTTTAAAAGTGTTACTAGTATCATTAGCTTCGTTTTGATGTATAGGTTGATTAAGGAAACTCCAAGAACATGATTAGTGATTTTGTGAACTTGGATTAGGGTTTGATAAGCTTTAGATGAACTTTTGATGCACCAAATGCTATGATATATTGTAGATAAGAATTTTGTTGCAATGTGTGTATGATTACCTTCGAAACGGCATATCATACATGTAAATTGGTTGCCCGAATCATAAAATGCGTTTTAGAACTTGAAACTTTGATTATGAACGTTTAATGCGGTTTTTGGTTGTTGTTAGTGATGAATTGCTTGATGAAATGTGCTTAGTTGTTTTCCTTGTCAAATTACCTTTCTAATGATATAGGTCATGCGTTTTAAGTGTTTTCGGTGCATGAAATGTGTTATATTGTATTTTGGTTCGTGACTTGGACCATTTTTCTGCAAACTGCATGATTCCCAGGTATTGCGCGCCGCGCATTTACCCGCGCGCCGCGCAGAATCAGAGATCCCAGATTTTTGCCTTCTTGGTTGAGTTCTGACCAGAAATTGCACTTGGGTGCGCGCCGCGCAACCCAGTGCGCGCCGCGCAAAAGCCCCAGGCCACTCTCTTTTGTTTTTAAATGTCACAAAAATGTTTCCGCTTAACTAAAACTCCGTTTAACATGAAACTTGACTATTAGGCTCTTATATGACTTCTCGTCTTGGGAAAATTGTCGGATACCCGACCCGACCCCGTTGACTTTGACTTTGACCAAGTTTGACTTTTAGTCAAACTTAACCAAACGATTATACAATCGTTCTAACATACTTAACTACTTGTATCGTGCATGAAACTTGACAAATTGATTCACATGTTAATATAATCGAGTCGTAACGAGCCATAGGACTAATTGAACATCTTTGACGGTTTGTGCTTACCGATATTGATATAACCTATATGTTTAGGTCAAGACTAGCTTTGTCTTTGCACGCGTTTACTTGTTGAAGTACTTTATTAACTCTCGCGCTCAAGGTGAGATCATAGTCCCACCTTTTCAACAACTTTTATACTTTTAAATCGTGGGCTGAGAAAACATATACTTTGTTACATCTTGTACTACTTACTTTTATGTTTTGAACACAAGTGTGAAAACAAACATTCCACGTGCGAGTTAGAACAAAAATGCCTCAATTCGATTATCATTAGTTACACTTGCAGGGTGTAAGCGAGAACTTATATTGTGTGGCCATACGGGTTTAACAAACCCTCATTCGGACGGTTCGCTACCGTTATGCGGATGAAATATATTTTTGAGTTTTAGTGTGGGTTCTAGCACTGTGTGATGGGGTAACGTTGGTTAAGTTTTGATAATTGAGTGCTCGCGTATAACAACACTTTTGGAATGCAAATGATTTGGATAATCTACGTTATGGAAATACAAAATCTTGTGGTTCAAAAACAACGTTTAATACTTACTAAACCTATGATTTCACCAACGTTTTCGTTGACAGATTTCTATGTTTTTCTCAGGTCTTGCACGATATGTGACACATGCTTCCGCTCATTATTTGATACTTGCATTGGATGTCGAGTATACATGCTTTTCATGGAGCGTCTTATGACTTTACTTTAAACCGTGTCGCCTATATTTCCTTTGTACTTATAACCTTGTAACTTAACTTTTGGTTGAACAATTCTTGTAAACTTTGGGAACAATCTTTATTTTGAAATGAAGGCGACATATTTTGGTCAAACTTTGTCATAAAGACTTATGACCATGCAATGGGACCTACGTAGACGACGCCGTCACTTGACGATTTGTCGGGGTCGCTACAAGTGGTATCAGAGCCTTGGTTGTAGGGATTTAGAGTTCATTTGTGTCCACCCCGAGTCATAGGGTACATAGGTGAATCTAGACTACAACCGGCATATAGACTGAAGTAGGAATTATTTGACTATTTGTGCATCTATACTCGAACTCTTCTATCATATCTAACTCGTATTCGATCTTGATCTTACGTTGATAAATTTTGTTGATGCGCCACCTTGACTTTATGAGGTAATGTTAAATGCACATGAGAATCAGGGTAATATAATTTCCGGGATTATATTACGGTGATTCATATGGACATTCCGACATTATGACATAAAGAATTTAAGGCGAGTCAAGGAAAATTTTCTCTACATCATCATTCCCTATCATGATTAGTATTATTGAGAATACTAATCAACGATATTCTTGTGTCTTGAAGGAACAATGCCTCCCCGTCGCGGGCCACATAATGAAACTTCCGAACAAGCTTTTCAACGCATGATAGCCACCGCCATAGGTGCGGCTATGGCTAGTATCTCCTCCGACATCAATAACAACCACAACCACAACAACCATGGAGCCGGTAATTCAAACGAGGGTTGCTCCTACAAAACTTTCATGGGGTGCAAACCTCACACCTTCGATGGGACCGGAGGACCGGTTGTGCTCACCCGATGGTTTGAACAAACAGAAGCCGTTTTTAGCATAAGCGGTTGTCGGGACCAAGACAAAGTCAAATATTCCACCCACACTTTTGTCGGTATCGCCCTCACATGGTGGAATACGTATGTGCTGTCGGTGGGTATCGATGAAGCTCACACTCTCTCATGGGCCGACTTAAAGAAAAAGATGATCACCGAATACTTCCCGCGCGAAGAGACCCGTAAGCTCGAACACGAACTAAGAACTTTAAAAGCGGTCGGGAATGACCTAAAGGCATATAATCAACGATTTTCTGAGCTATCCTTGATGTGCCCAAACCTCGTGACCCCCGAACCTCTAAGGGTTGAACTTTACATGGATGGTCTTCCCAAGAGCATCAAACAAGGAGTAATGTCATCCAAACCCAGTAATCACCAAGAGGCCCTGAATATGGCCCGTCAATTGATCGAAACGGTAGACGAGATTGAAGTGCCGGCACCTAAAGCCGAGGATGAGTCGGGTGACAACAAAAGAAAATGGGAAGCCCCCCAATCGAGTAACTACAACAACAACTTTGCCAAGGAACCTCTCACCCCCGTCGGCAAGAAAAGTTATGCCGGGACACGACCTTTTTGCAACAAATGCCACAAGCATCATTTTGGTGAATGTGGCAAGCTAATTTGCCATCGGTGCCAAGGTAGTGGTCATATTGCCAAGTATTGTGGAAGTACCGCCCCCGTCACTCAAAAGGGGCCCGACGCACCAAAGCCGAGTATTTGCTACAAATGTGGCCAATCGGGTCATTTTAGGAATGAATGCCCAAAGAATAAAGCAAAAACCAACGCGCGCCGTTGAACTTACAACATCGACACCTAGGATGCCCGAGACGACGATGGACTAGTCACGGGTACGTTTCTTCACAACAAACCGTATACTTCATACTTGTTCGATTCGATTACCACTAGACGTTTTACAACCAAGACTTTGACTTGTACTCATTACCTTCCATCTTTTCCCCTAGATACTATTTAGGCGATTTAAGCGACCAACGGAAAAATATTGTGTGCCTATAAATACTATCGGAGGATATACGTTAAGAAATTGAACTCGACACCAATAGAACTAAGGAACTCAAAACCTATTCATTAAGGAGAAATTGTTGCCCTACATTTATGTATAGATTATTGTGAACTAAGAAATTTTCGGTTGGAAACCGATACCCTCTCCCTCGCATCCATGACCTCATGATTATTTGCACGAATCCCGTATGTTCCAAATCGACCTCCGTTCCGGTTATCATCAATTGGGGGTTAAGAGAGACGATGTCTCCTAAGCCACTTTCCGAACTCGCAACGTCAGTTGTAAATCTCTCTTAGTACCGTTTGATTTATTTAGGGCTCGCCCGTATCCATAAACCTCTTGAACCGCGTATGCAAATTCATATAGACTAATCTGTTATCGTATTTATAGATGACATCTTAACTTATTCAAGTAAAGAAGGAAAACGAACAACATCACCATCTTAAGCTCGAACTTTTGAGAAAAGAGCAACTCTATACCAAAGTCTCTGAGTGAGAATTTCTGTTGAACGAAGTCCAATTTTCTAGACCATGATGTTTATGGTCAGGTCGTTACAATCAATCTCGAAATCAAGCCACATGTAATCAGGAAACTCTCTCAACTCAGACTTGTATTCGTAAAAATCTTAGATCTCACCGGTTGTTACCGAAGATTCATTTCTGACTTTTCTTGTGTTACACAACTTTAAACCTCTTCATGTCTGAGCCTTGAACGTGATTCTTCACACCAACCTTCCTAGCTAAATTCGTATAGCACTAGATGGAACTCAAACATGGAAATATTTCTACTTGAACGCCGAAAGGCATACTCTCTCGACTCAAAATCAACGTAACTAAAATTCGTTATTTTGCGCGAAGAATTCGAATACTAAATTGTGGATCCGATCAATTTTCTCGTCATCCCGTACCACACTACCTACCTCTGTTATTTCACCGTCACCGTCTGATATTACTGGGATTTAAGATAACACACAATCCAACGATACTTCACTCTTCTTTGACTTAACGCCCTTGTGTTTCTGATAATCGGTCAACTATTATTCAACCCCGAACTATACAACTACGTGTACTACCTCGTTTCTCTTTCAGACTTCAACTTTTGACAACTAGAGGCACGTTATGGCAACCTCGAGATGTAAACTCATCCTATTCTAAGTCCTCATTTCACTACTATCTTTACCGTTCGCATTTCCGTTTAAAGAAACTCCTTGTAACATTTCTCCATGGATAGAGAAACTCCTCATATTACATAAGTATTCGCCACAAGGGTGAATAGTCCTAACGAACATTTTTCGAACCCTAACTAACTTGTTCAAACGTATCTTAAGAGATTCTATTCCAACACGGTGTATCTTTGTCAATTATTCCGTATCGAAATACTCGTTTCACTTCTAGTTTTACAAGGAACCTTGGGAACCCGCTTAGACATGAGTACCGTGTACCACCCACAAACTGACGAACCGAGCAAACGAACGATTTACGTCTTGGAAAGACATGTCACAAACTCGTATTGTCACCTTTAGTAGATCACTCTTACAACAGTAGTTACCACTCGTGTGTTCACGCGCACTTTCCGAAACCCTATATGACCGCTAATGTCATACCCCTGTTCATTTAACCAAAGCATCAACCACCGAAATCTGAACTCCATCAAGAAACAACAATTGAAATCATTCAAATCCGAGGAGGGCTCGAGACGATCCGTAGTCGCCAAAAGAGTTATACCAAACTTAGATGAAAACCTCACAAATCCCAGTGTGTAACCGCGTAATATTGAGAAACCGCACCTTGGAAAGGTGTAATCCATTTTGGGAAATCGAGAAAGGCTATAGCCGCAATATTGAACCTTTTGAAACCTTGGGGCGTATTGGGACCGCTTCCTACCGTTTAGAACTTCCGACTCAATTAAGTTTCCGTTTACCTTACATTTCGTGTAACAAACATAGAAACGTGTCCTGCGGAACAGGAACGTGCAATTCTTCTAAATGCACCAACTATTGAAGACAAACTTCTCTTCATAGGAAAACCAGTTGAAACCGGGGATCGTAAAAATCCAAATTCATGAGAACACTCAAGGACGTACCTTCACTTATTCATAGCATTGACATCTCCGGTCTCGAGTGAGAGGCATCGATTATTATTTCCAACTAAATTTCGGGACGAAATTTCTTTTGAGGTGTGGATAATGTAACATCCCGCATTTTTTCGTTAAATTATTTTAATGCCCGTCTTTTTCTTTTTAAATAATACCCTTCATATCTAGATTCGTATCCTTTGTTAAGTAACATTTTAAATATTCTCGTTATCGGATTTTTAATATCTCCCGTACTTCCGTGTAATTTAAAATAATTCGTTTGGTCAATTCACGCACCCGCAACCGAACGCGAGGGACTAGTTTCGCCATTGGAGCAAAAATGTGACTAGCTTGACTAGTCAACACCCACCTCCCCATTTTCCTTTTCATTTTCATTTCCATTTTCTTTCTATACTTTCCAATTTTCTCTCAAACACCACTACAAAGAATCATCATCTAAATTCGGATTTGGAAGCTTCAACCAAAACAAAATACATATTTGGAATCCTCTCTTCATCCTCTTCAATTTGATACCAACTTCATCTCATTTGGGTAACTTTCTAAAATCACTAATTTTATGTGTTCTTGAGATTTTTGAGTTATAAAGTTGTTAATTAGTGTCTATGGCTCATTGTGATGTCGTGTATGTAATTTGTATGCTCGATTCGTTGTTTTTGGTGTAACTAGTTCAATATGAAAATTACTTGCTAAATCCTTGATTTTGGATGATCAAATGTTGTTAGATTGTTAAAGTGCATGTTTTAAAAGTGTTACTAGTATCATTAGCTTCGTTTTGATGTATAGGTTGATTAAGGAAACTCCAAGAACATGATTAGTGATTTTGTGAACTTGGATTAGGGTTTGATAAGCTTTAGATGAACTTTTGATGCACCAAATGCTATGATATATTGTAGATAAGAATTTTGTTGCAATGTGTGTATGATTACCTTCGAAACGGCATATCATACATGTAAATTGGTTGCCCGAATCATAAAATGCGTTTTAGAACTTGAAACTTTGATTATGAACGTTTAATGCGGTTTTTGGTTGTTGTTAGTGATGAATTGCTTGATGAAATGTGCTTAGTTGTTTTCCTTGTCAAATTACCTTTCTAATGATATAGGTCATGCGTTTTAAGTGTTTTCGGTGCATGAAATGTGTTATATTGTATTTTGGTTCGTGACTTGGACCATTTTTCTGCAAACTGCATGATTCCCAGGTATTGCGCGCCGCGCATTTACCCGCGCGCCGCGCAGAATCAGAGATCCCAGATTTTTGCCTTCTTGGTTGAGTTCTGACCAGAAATTGCACTTGGGTGCGCGCCGCGCAACCCAGTGCGCGCCGCGCAAAAGCCCCAGGCCACTCTCTTTTGTTTTTAAATGTCACAAAAATGTTTCCGCTTAACTAAAACTCCGTTTAACATGAAACTTGACTATTAGGCTCTTATATGACTTCTCGTCTTGGGAAAATTGTCGGATACCCGACCCGACCCCGTTGACTTTGACTTTGACCAAGTTTGACTTTTAGTCAAACTTAACCAAACGATTATACAATCGTTCTAACATACTTAACTACTTGTATCGTGCATGAAACTTGACAAATTGATTCACATGTTAATATAATCGAGTCGTAACGAGCCATAGGACTAATTGAACATCTTTGACCGTTTGTGCTTACCGATATTGATATAACCTATATGTTTAGGTCAAGACTAGCTTTGTCTTTGCACGCGTTTACTTGTTGAAGTACTTTATTAACTCTCGCGCTCAAGGTGAGATCATAGTCCCACCTTTTCAACAACTTTTATACTTTTAAATCGTGGGCTGAGAAAACATATACTTTGTTACATCTTGTACTACTTACTTTTATGTTTTGAACACAAGTGTGAAAACAAACATTCCACGTGCGAGTTAGAACAAAAATGCCTCAATTCGATTATCATTAGTTACACTTGCAGGGTGTAAGCGAGAACTTATATTGTGTGGCCATACGGGTTTAACCAACCCTCATTCGGACGGTTCGCTACCGTTATGCGGATGAAATATATTTTTGAGTTTTAGTGTAGGTTCTAGCACTGTGTGATGGGGTAACGTTGGTTAAGTTTTGATAATTGAGTGCTCGCGTATAACAACACTTTTGGAATGCAAATGATTTGGATAATCTACGTTATGGAAATACAAAATCTTGTGGTTCAAAAACAACGTTTAATACTTACTAAACCTATGATTTCACCAACGTTTTCGTTGACAGATTTCTATGTTTTTCTCAGGTCTTGCACGATATGTGACACATGCTTCCGCTCATTATTTGATACTTGCATTGGATGTCGAGTATACATGCTTTTCATGGAGCGTCTTATGACTTTACTTTAAACCGTGTCGCCTAGATTTCCTTTGTACTTATAACCTTGTAACTTAACTTTTGGTTGAACAATTCTTGTAAACTTTGGGAACAATCTTTATTTTGAAATGAAGGCGACATATTTTGGTCAAACTTTGTCATAAAGACTTATGACCATGCAATGGGACCTACGTAGACGACGCCGTCACTTGACGATTTGTCGGGGTCGCTACACAAACCCAGTGTGTAACCGCGTAATATTGAGAAACCGCACCTTGGAAGGGTGTGATCCATTTTGGGAAATCGAGAAAGGCTATATCCGCATTATTGAACCTTTTGAAACCTTGGGGCGTATTAGAACCGCTTCCTACCGTTTAGAACTTCCGACTCAATTAAGTTTCCGTTTACCCTACATTTCGTGTAACAAACTTAGAAACGTGTCCTGCGGAACAGGAACGTGCAATCCTGCTAGGTACATCAACTATCGATGACAAACTACTCTTCATAGGAAAACCAGTTGAAACCGGGGATCGTAAAAACCAAACCTTAATACAACGTAAAATCCCGACTATCCGAAATCGTGAAAATGTCCAAGGACGTATCCTCACTTACTTATAGCATTGAAAACGAAAGGTCTCGAGCAAGAGACATCGACTATTACTTCCAACTAAATTTCGGGACGAAATTTCTTTTGAGGTGTGGATAATGTAACATCCCGCATTTTTCCGTTAAATTTATTTTTAACACCGTTTTTTTTATATAATAATATCTTTCGTATTTAAATTCGTAAACTCCGTTGACGAACGTTCATAATATTCTCGTTATTTAATTATAACATCACTCGTTTACTCTAACATTTTAAAATATTTCGTTTGGTTAATTCCCGCACCCGACAACAAACTTGAGGGACTAGTTTCGCCAAGGTGCCAAACATTTGACTAGGTCAAATGGTCAACACCTCCTCTTATCCACTCATTTCACCTCCCACTTTCTTCTTTCTTTTCTCTCCACCATTTTTGAACTCAAAACACCCATTCACTAAATTCATCATCTATTTCCATTCAAGCAATCAAACATCAAAACAAATTATATATTCGTGATCCTCTCTTCATCCTCTTCGATTTGGTACCAATTTCATCACATTTGGGTAACATTTCTAAAACACTAGATTTCTTTAAATTTGTGTTCTTGACTTAAAAGTGTGTTAATTAGTGTCTATGGCTCATTGTGATGTCGTGTATGTAAATTGTATGCTCGATTTGTTGTTTTTGGTGTAACTAGCTTGAATATGAAAATTGCTTGCTTAATCTTTGATTTTGGATGATTAAAAGTTGTTTAATTGTTAAAGTTCATGTATTAAATGTGTTACTAGCATCATTAGCTTCAAATTGATGTGTAGGTTGATTAAGAAAACTTCAAAAACATGATTATTGATTTTGAGATGTTTGACTAGGGTTTGATAGTTCTTGACATGAATTTTTGGATGCTTGAATGTCATGGAATGTTAATTGTTAGTGTTTAGTAGTAATGTATGCTTCATTACCTTCAAAACGGCATATCATATGTGTGAATTGGTTTCCCGAAACTCAAAATGCAATTGATGAACTTGAAACTTAGGAAATGGACTTTTATTGTTCGCTTGATGAGATTTCGGCTATTGTAAATGATGTTATTGTTGGACCATAAGTGCTTAGTTGTATTCCTCGTCAAAATACCTTTCCAACGATATATGATAGGCATTATAAGTGTTTGCGGGTCAAGAGTTGGGTTGGAAAAGGTTTTGGTTCGTGCATACTTTGAAAAACTGACCAGAATTCTCTGCCCAGATGGTGGCGCGGCGCGCCCCATCCCCGCGCGGCGCGCGGATTGGCCTGGTCAGATTCTGACCTCTTTGTCCCATTTCACGTGAAATGTTTGACTAGCTACCGACCTCCGATTCACATGAAACTTGTTCTAATATACTTGTATATGAATAATTAGCATAGAAAAATAGTCCGGGACCCGACCCGAACATGTTGACTTTTTCGTTGACTTTGACCCGACCAAGTTTGACTTTTTGTCAAACTTAATCAATTAATTATGCAATCTTTCTAACATGATTCTATACTTGTATCTTGCATGAAACTTGACAATTTGCCTCACATGCTACATAATCGAGTCGTGTCGAGCCATAGGACTAATTGAACAACTTTGACCCTTCGTGACTATCGTTATTGATACAACCTATTTGTTTAGGTCGAGATTAGCTTTGTCTTTGCACGCGTTTACTCGTTGAAGTACTTTATTAACTTTTGCGCTCAAGGTGAGATCATAGTCCCACTTTTACTCTTTTTGAACTTATATTTGGGATGAGAAAACATAAACGATTCTTTTGAATTAAGTGAACACAAGAACGGGAAAATAAACATTCTACATACGAGTTTAGAACAAAAAGCCTCAATTCGATTATCATTAGTTACACTTGACGGGTGTAAGCGAGAACTTATGTTATATGGCCATATGGGTTGACAACCCTCATCTTTGACGGTTCGCTACCGTCTACGGATGAAATATATTTTCGAGAATCAGTGTTTGTTCTAGCACTATGGATGGGGTATACAATGGATGGAATGTTAAGCTTTGATAATTGGGTGCTCGTGAATATTAACTTTTAGAATGTAATACTATTATTTCAACTTTGCAAACCTTGTGGTTCGACTTACTTACTTTTACTCACTTACTTACTTAAACCTATGATTTCACCAACGTTTTCGTTGACAGATTTCTATGTTTTTCTCAGGTCTTGCACGATATGTGATACATGCTTCCGCTCATTATTTGATACTTGCATTGGATGTCGAGTATACATGCATTTCATGGAGCGTCTTATGACTTTACTTTAAACCGTGTCGCCTAGATTTCATTTGTACTTATAACCTTGTAACTTAACTTTTGGTTGAACAATTCTTTTAAACTTTGGAAACAATCTTTATGTTGAAATGAAGGCGACATATTTTGGTCAAACGTTGTCTTAAAGACTTATGACCAGGTAATGGGACCCATGTAGATGACGCCATCACTTGACGATTTGTCGGGGTCGCTACAAAGGCATTGTTCGATTTGGTAAACGAGGGAAATTAAATCCAAGGTATATTGGACCATTCAAGATTATTGATCGTGTCGGACCAGTAGCTTACCGACTTGATTTACCTCAACAACTCGCGGCTGTACATAACACTTTCCACGTCTCGAATTTGAAGAAATGTTTTGCTAAAGAAGATCTCACTATTCCGTTAGATGAAATCCAACTCAACGAAAAACTTCAATTCATCGAAGAACCCGTCGAAATAATTGATCGTGAGGTTAAAAGACTTAAGCAAAACAAGATACCAATTGTTAAGGTTCGATGGAATGCTCGTAGAGGACCCGAGTTCACCTGGGAGCGTGAATATCAGATGAAGAAGAAATACCCGCATCTATTTCCAGAAGATTAGTCAACACCTTCAACAGCTTAAAATTTCAGGACGAAATTTATTTAACGGGTAGGTACTGTAGTGACCCGAACTTTTCCATGTTTATATATATTAATTGAGATTGATATTTACATGATTAAATGTTTCCAACATGTTAAGAAATCAAACTTGTTAAGACTTGATTAATTGAAATATGTTTCATATAGACAATTGACCACCCAAGTTGACCGGTGATTCACGAACGTTAAAACTTGTAAAAACTATACGATGACATATATATGGTTATATATATAGTTAACATGTTTTTATTATAAGTATGTATCTCATTAGGTATTTTAACAATGAGTTATATACATAAAAATGAGACTATTAATTTAAGAAACTCGAAAACGATATATATAACGATTATCGTTATAACAACGTCTTACTAGGTACATATGAATCATATTAAGATATTGATATACTTGGTTAATTATGTTAAATGATAAGTAAATATATTATTAAGTGTATTAACAATGAAATACATATGTAAAAATAAGACTACTAACTTAATGATTTCGAAACGAGACATATATGTAACGATTATCGTTGTAACGACATTTAACTGTATATACATCATACTAGGATATATTATATATCATAATATCATGATAATATAATAATTTAACATCTCATTTGTTATAATAAACAATGGGTTAACAACATTCAACAAGATCGTTAACCTAAAGGTTTCAAAACAACATTTACATGTAACGACTAACGATGACTTAATGACTCAGTTAAAATGTATATACATGTAGTGTTTTAATATGTATTCATACACTTTTGAAAGACTTCAAGACACTTATCAAAATACTTCTACTTAACAAAAATGCTTACAATTACATCCTCGTTCAGTTACATCAACAATTCTACTCGTATGCACCCGTATTCGTACTCATACAATACACAGCTTTTAGATGTATGTACTATTGGTATATACACTCCAATGATCAGCTCTTAGCAGCCCATGTGAGTCACCTAACACATGTGGGAACCATCATTTGGCAACTAGCATGAAATATCTCATAAAATTACAAAAATATGAGTAATCATTCATGACTTATTTACATGAAAACAAAATTACATATCCTTTATATCTAATCCATACACCAACGACCAAAAACACCTAAAAACACTTTCATTCTTCAATTTTCTTCATCTAATTGATCTCTCTCAAGTTCTATCTTCAAGTTCTAAGTGTTCTTCATAAATTCTACAAGTTCTAGTTACATAAAATCAAGAATACTTTCAAGTTTGCTAGCTCACTTCCAAACTTGTAAGGTGATCATCCAACCTCAAGAAATATTTGTTTCTTACAGTAGGTTATCATTCTAATACAAGGTAATAATCATATTCAAACTTTGGTTCAATTTCTATAACTATAACAATCTTATTTCAAGTGATGATCTTACTTGAACTTGTTTTCGTGTCATGATTCTGCTTCAAGAACTTCGAGCCATCCAAGGATCCGTTGAAGCTAGATCCATTTTTCTCTTTTCCAGTAGGTTTATCCAAGGAACTTAAGTTAGTTAATGATGTTCATAACATCATTCGATTCATACATATAAAGCTATCTTATTCGAAGGTTTAAACTTGTAATCACTAGAACATAGTTTAGTTAATTCTAAACTTGTTCGCAAACAAAAGTTAATCCTTCTAACTTGACTTTTAAAATCAACTAAACACATGTTCTATATCTATATGATATGCTAACTTAATGATTTAAAACCTGGAAACACGAAAAACACCGTAAAACCGGATTTACGCCGTCGTTGTAACACCGCGGGCTGTTTTGGGTTAGTTAATTAAAAACTATGATAAACTTTGATTTAAAAGTTGTTATTCTGAGAAAAATGATTTTTATTATGAACATGAAACTATATCCAAAAATTATGGTTAAACTCAAAGTGGAAGTATGTTTTCTAAAATGGTCATCTAGACGTCGTTCTTTCGACTGAAATGACTACCTTTACAAAAACGACTTGTAACTTATTTTTCCAACTATAAACCTATACTTTTTATGTTTAGATTCATAAAATAGAGTTCAATATGAAACCATAGCAATTTGATTCACTCAAAACGGATTTAAAATGAAGAAGTTATGGGTAAAACAAGATTGGATAATTTTTCTCATTTTAGCTACGTGAAAATTGGTAACAAATCTATTCCAACCATAACTTAATCAACTTGTATTGTATATTATGTAATCTTGAGATACCATAGACACGTATACAATGTTTCGACCTATCATGTCGACACATCTATATATATTTCGGAACAACCATAGACACTCTATATGTGAATGTTGGAGTTAGCTATACAGGGTTGAGGTTGATTCCAAAATATATATAGTTTGAGTTGTGATTAATACTGAGATACGTATACACTGGGTCGTGGATTGATTCAAGATAATATTTATCGATTTATTTCTGTACATCTAATTGTGGACAACTAGTTGTAGGTTACTAACGAGGACAGCTAACTTAATAAACTTAAAACATCAAAATATATTAAAAGTGTTGTAAATATATTTTGAACATACTTTGATATATATTTATATATTGTTATAGGTTCGTGAATCAACCAGTGGCCAAGTCTTACTTCCCGACGAAGTAAAAATCTGTGAAAGTGAGTTATAGTCCCACTTTTAAAATCTAATATTTTTGGGATGAGAATACATGCAGGTTTTATAAATGATTTACAAAATAGACACAAGTACGTGAAACTACATTCTATGGTTGAATTATCGAAATCGAATATGCCCCTTTTTATTAAGTCTGGTAATCTAAGAATTAGGGAACATACACCCTAATTGACGCGAATCCTAAAGATAGATCTATTGGGCTTAACAAACCCCATCCAAAGTACCGGATGCTTTAGTACTTCGAAATTTATATCATATCCGAAGGGTGTCCCGGAATGATGGGGATATTCTTATATATGCATCTTGTTAATGTCGGTTACCAGGTGTTCACCATATGAATGATTTTTATCTCTATGTATGGGATGTGTATTGAAATATGAAATCTTGTGGTCTATTATTATGATTTGATATATATAGGTTAAACCTATAACTCACCAACATTTTTGTTGACGTTTTAAGCATGTTTATTCTCAGGTGATTATTAAGAGCTTCCGCTGTCGCATACTTAAATAAGGACGAGATTTGGAGTCCATGCTTGTATGATATTGTGTAAAAACTGCATTCAAGAAACTTATTTTGTTGTAACATATTTGTATTGTAAACCATTATGTAATGGTCGTGTGTAAACAGGATATTTTAGATTATCATTATTTGATAATCTACGTAAAGCTTTTTAAACCTTTATTGATGAAATAAAGGTTATGGTTTGTTTTAAAATGAATGCAGTCTTTGAAAAACGTCTCATATAGAGGTCAAAACCTCGCAACGAAATCAATTAATATGGAACGTTTTTAATCAATAAGAACGGGACATTTAAGTTGGTATCCGAGCGTTGGTCTTAGAGAACCATAAAATTTGCATTAGTGTGTCTTATCGAGTTTGTTAGGATGCATTAGTGAGTCTGGAATTCGACCGTGTTTTCTTTAAAAATGATTGCTTAACATTTTTGTTGGAAACTATATATTTTTAACATATGAATATTATGTGATATATTAATCTCTTAACGTGTTTGATATTATGTGATAGATGTCTACCTCTAGAACAAGTCCCATTGACTCACCTAATAATAATGAAGAGTCAAATGTAAATTGGAATGATTCGTAGACTGATTCACAAGTTCCCGAAGAGGAACCGGAAGAAGAGTCGGAACCGGAAGAAGAATCGGAACCGGAAGAAGAATCGGAAACGGAAGAAGAAATAGAACCGGTGGGGGAAATAATAAAATGGTTAAGTAAAAGAGAATCCTCAACCAACCGACCAAGGTTAATTATGGTCAATGGTGTTTCCGCCAAGGAAGCAAAATATTGGGAGGATTACCAATTCTCCGATGAATCGGATTCCGACGAGAATTCCGATGATGTTATAGAAATTACCCCAACTGAATTTAAAAAGGCAAAAGAAAATAATAAGGGAAAGGGCATAAAAATAGAGAAATCTAATTCCAACCCCGATGAACTTTATATGTATCGTCAACCCCCGAAGTCCTTAAGTTGTAACAATGACCCGGGAACCTCTAAACCACCAGGTTTTTCTAAACCAATGTGGACAACGACGGCTCGTATTAGGGGAACATCATATATCCCTAGAAACTTGGCAAAACGAACCAAAACCGAACAAGAAGAAACGAGCGAGTCGGAATAAGATAGTTGTATTCGTGTGGTGTAATATATGTAATATAGTGTGCTTATGCTTTATGATATATGTAAAAATTGCTTGTATTAATAAGTATTTTTTTTTATGAATCTAACTCTTGTCTATTTTACAGTATAAAAACACAAAATGGATAGACAACCCAATATTTTAAGAGACCTACCCGGAGACATGATTGATGAAATCTTGTCTAGAGTCGGTCAGAATTCCTCGGCACAACTATTTAAGGCGAGATCAGTTTGTAAGACATTCGAAGAACGTTCCAAGAATGTCTTGGTTTATAAGAGACTTTCGTTTGAAAGATGGGGGATATCACATTGGGAAACCCATAAGTTACGATGTGTTTACTTTGACGCATATATTGCGGGGAACCCAAATGCTATTTTACGCAACGGGTTAAGAAATTATTTTGACTCAATATATCCGAATATTGGACTTCGTGATTTAGAAAAAGCGCTAACATGCAACATAAAGAAGCATGTTATGCTTACGGATTAGTAATGTTCGCTTCTCACCAAAGTGAGAACAAGAACATCGGGCTACAACTATTAAACAAAACGTTCCCACAAGTGACGGAGTCGGTAATTGGGGTAAGAAATGAGGTTTTTAGATTGTTACGGGACTGTTGGACATTACGTAACCCTCGTCCCTTTGACGACGTTACAACACGCTGTCTTATCAACGGCCATAACGGTTATGTTCCACAAGACCAAGGATGGGAAGTAATCCTAGTAAAACCAGAATGCATGACTTGTTTCTGGACATATGAATTACTTGTCTTTATTGCCTTTGCTGAACGACTTGTGTACTAGCTAGAATTATCTTCACAACTATCTTGTATCAAAGTTATTGTGTGCTATATTTCATGCTTTATGTAAAATAAGCGGTATTGTAAGTTTGTAAAATATTGTATAAAAGTTTGAACGCGAAATATTATTATAATCAGTTTTTCATATAGAATTGTAGTAGTTGAATTGTATATTAGCTACTAAGTATGAACTTAACGGGTAGGTACTACCCGAATTTAAACTTATAAAACGCTAATATGAAGAAAAAGCTTTTATAAATGAGTTCATATTATGCTACGAAATACTATTAACTACTCTTAATATTCTGTATGATTAACTTGTTCCATTTGACTATTTTGAAGGAAATGGCACCGACTACTCGACACACCGTGAATATGAATGAAGAGGAATTCCGTACTTTTCTAGCTTCAAACATAGCCGCAGTACAGGCTGCGCTACATACCAACAATAACCTTGGATCTAGCAGTACAGGAAATCGTGTAGGATGCACCTACAAAGAATTCACTTCCTGCAAACCTTTGGAATTTGATGGAACCGAAGGACCGATCGGATTGAAACGGTGGACCGAGAAGGTCGAATCGGTGTTTGCCATAAGTAAGTGTACTGAAGAGGACAAAGTGAAGTACGCTACGCATACCTTCACAGGTTCTGCGTTAACATGGTGGAATACCTATCTAGAGCAAGTGGGACAAGACGATGCGTACGCACTACCGTGGTCAGCATTCAAGCACTTGATGAACGAGAAGTACCGTCCCAGAACCGAGGTCAATAAGCTCAAGACAGAACTTAGAGGGTTACGAACTCAAGGATTTGATATTACCACGTACGAAAGACGATTCACAGAATTGTGCCTATTGTGTCCGGGAGCATTCGAAGATGAGGAAGAGAAGATCGACGCGTTTGTGAAAGGATTACCGGAAAGAATCCAAGAAGATATAAGTTCACACGAGCCCGCCTCCATACAACAGGCATGTAGAATGGCTCACAAACTAGTGAACCAGATTGAAGAAAGAATTAAAGAACAGACTGCTGAAGAGGCCAATGTGAAGCAAGTCAAAAGAAAGTGGGAGGAAAACGGTGATAAGAATCACCAATACAACAACAACAGCAATTACAACAATAATCGCAACAATTATCCCAACAATCGCAACATCAATCGCAACTACAACAAATGGCCCAACAACAACAACAACAACAACAACAACAACAATAGCAACTACAACAATCATCCCAACAACAATAATAACCGCAACAACAACAACAATCAGAAGCAGCTATGCCAAAGGTGTGAAAAGTATCACTCGGGGTTCTGCACCAAATTTTGCAAAAAGTGTAAAAGAAATGGTCATAGCGCGGCGAAGTGTGAGGTCTACGGACCAGGGGTTAATAGAACGAAAGGAACAAATGGTGTCGGAACGAGTAATGGCGGAGCAAGTAGTGTCGGAGCAAGTTATGCCAATGTAGTTTGTTATAAATGTGGAAAACCGGGCCACATTATTAGAAATTGCCCGAACCAGGAGAACACGAATGGACAAGGCCGCAGAAGAGTTTTCAATATTAATGCGGCAGAGGCACAGGAAGACCCGGAGCTTGTTACGGGTACGTTTCGTATTGACAATAAATCTGCTTACGTTTTATTTGATTCGGGTGCGGATATAAGCTATATGAGTAGAGATTTTTTGTGCTAAATTAAGTTGTCCATTGACGCCTTTGGATAGTAAATTTTTACTCGAATTACCAAATGGTAAATTAATTTCAGCAGATAATATATGTCGGAATCGAGAAATTAAACTGGTTAGCGAAACATTTAAGATTGATTTGATACCAGTAGAGTTAGGGAGTTTTGATGTGATAATCGGTATGGACTGGTTGAAAGAAGTGAAAGCAGAGATCGTCTGTTACAAAAATGCAATTCGCATTATACGAGAAAAAGGAAAACCCTTAATGGTGTACGGAGAAAAGGGCAACACGAAGCTACATCTTATTAGTAATTTGAATGCACAAAAACTAATAAGAAAAGGTTGCTATGCTGTTCTAGCACACGTCGAGAAAGTACAAACTGAAGAAAAGAGCATCAATGATGTTCCCATTGCAAAAGAATTTCCCGATGTATTTCCGAAAGAATTACCGGGATTACCCCCACATCGATCTGTTGAATTTCAAATAGATCTTGTACCAGGAGCTGCACCAATAGCTCGTGCTCCTTACAGACTCGCACCCAGCGAGATGAAAGAACTGCAAGGATCCGTTGAAGCTAGATCCATTTTTCTCTTTTCTAGTAGGTTTATCCAAGGAACTTAAGGTAGTAATGATGTTCATAACATCATTTGATTCATACATATAAAGCTATCTTATTCGAAGGTTTAAACTTGTAATCACTAGAACATAGTTTAGTTAATTCTAAACTTGTTCGCAAACAAAAGTTAATCCTTCTAACTTGACTTTTAAAATCAACTAAACACATGTTCTATATCTATATGATATGCTAACTTAATGATTTAAAACCTGGAAACACGAAAAACACCGTAAAACCGGATTTACGCCGTCGTAGTAACACCGCGGGCTGTTTTGGGTTAGTTAATTAAAAACTATGATAAACTTTGATTTAAAAGTTGTTATTCTGAGAAAATGATTTTTATTATGAACATGAAACTATATCCAAAAATTATGGTTAAACTCAAAGTGGAAGTATGTTTTCTAAAATAGTCATCTAGATGTCGTTCTTTCAACTGAAATGACTACCTTTACAAAAACGACTTGTAACTTATTTTTCCGACTATAAACCTATACTTTTTCTGTTTAGATTCATAAAATAGAGTTCAATATGAAACCATAGCAATTTGATTCACTCAAAACGGATTTAAAATGAAGAAGTTATGGGTAAAACAAGATTGGATAATTTTTCTCATTTTAGCTACGTGAAAATTGGTAACAAATCTATTCCAACCATAACTTAATCAACTTGTATTGTATATTATGTAATCTTGAGATACCATAGACACGTATACAATGTTTCGACCTATCATGTCGACACATCTATATATATTTCGGAACAACCATAGACACTCTATATGTGAATGTTGGAGTTAGCTATACAGGGTTGAGGTTGATTCCAAAATATATATAGTTTGAGTTGTGATCAATACTGAGATACGTATACACTGGGTCGTGGATTGATTCAAGATAATATTTATCGATTTATTTCTGTACATCTAATTGTGGACAACTAGTTGTAGGTTACTAACGAGGACAGCTGACTTAATAAACTTAAAACATCAAAATATATTAAAAGTGTTGTAAATATATTTTGAACATACTTTGATATATATGTATATATTGTTATAGGTTCGTGAATCAACCAGTGGCCAAGTCTTACTTCCCGACGAAGTAAAAATCTGTGAAAGTGAGTTATAGTCCCACTTTTAAAATCTAATATTTTTGGGATGAGAATACATGCAGGTTTTATAAATGATTTACAAAATAGACACAAGTACGTGAAACTACATTCTATGGTTGAATTATCGAAATCGAATATGCCCCTTTTTATTAAGTCTGGTAATCTAAGAATTAGGGAACATACACCCTAATTGACGCGAATCCTAAAGATAGATCTATTGGGCTTAACAAACCCCATCCAAAGTACCGGATGCTTTAGTACTTCGAAATTTATATCATATCCGAAGGGTGTCCCGGAATGATGGGGATATTCTTATATATGCATCTTGTTAATGTCGGTTACCAGGTGTTCACCATATGAATGATTTTTATCTCTATGTATGGGATGTGTATTGAAATATGAAATCTTGTGGTCTATTATTATGATTTGATATATATAGGTTAAACCTATAACTCACCAACATTTTTGTTGACGTTTTAAGCATGTTTATTCTCAGGTGATTATTAAGAGCTTCCGCTATCGCATACTTAAATAAGGACGAGATTTGGAGTCCATGCTTGTATGATATTGTGTAAAAACTGCATTCAAGAAACTTATTTTGTTGTAACATATTTGTATTGTAAACCATTATGTAATGGTCGTGTGTAAACAGGATATTTTAGATTATCATTATTTGATAATCTACGTAAAGCTTTTTAAACCTTTATTGATGAAATAAAGGTTATGGTTTGTTTTAAAATGAATGCAGTCTTTGAAAAACGTCTCATATAGAGGTCAAAACCTCGCAACGAAATCAATTAATATGGAACGTTTTTAATCAATAAGAACGGGACATTTCATTATGATGGTCAAACCTTGGTGAAAATGATGCAAACACATCAACGAGTTGTACACTCGAAGCTACATGCATCAAGGATGAGAACCGTGATAAGCATCGAACACCAAGAACCACCGGAACCTACCGACCTATCTGTTTTCTGTATTCTGGGTCTGATCAGTAAGTCCTGGCTGTTGTGATTATGATTTTCAAATATCTATGTTCGAGTAGATAACTTTTCATATAGGACTCGTCTTAATCCGAGTTACGGTTTAGGATTTATGGCCCTCCGATCGTCACTATGTCCTTGTAACGTTGTGCAGAAATTTCTGACCTACTCGCACTTAGACCGTCGCCACGGTCAAACGATGACGAGTTTGCTTCTCTAAATTTTACCACACTTAAAGGACTCATATACGGAGCCATGACCACTGGTCTCACCTTAATTCAGTAAGGGTAGAGGACGTGGTTACCGATCGAAGTCAGCCTTTGTTTTAAACTACTTTCATAAACGAAACCTACTTTACACCTTTTGTTTGATGATGAATGATGATGACCTTTAAGACCTTATTTACATACTTTTAAACCTTTTCGGACGATTTACTGACTTAGTACTATTTGACTTAGGTTGAGGACCTGTTTGGACAACCTTCATTACTTGCTTACTTTCCGACTCATACTTTACCGACTACATTATCATTGTGAGTTATAGCATTCCCTTTTTACTTTAACTTATTTGGGAACTGAGAATACATGTGGATTTTATGTTTTACATACTAGGCACGAGTACTTAAACTTATATATGTGTGGGTTATAAAACGGCAGAAACATTCCCTTTAGCTCGGTAACGTTTAATCATTGGTTTTTGAACCGTGAACGCGAATCTTAGATATGGATCCATAGGGTTTGACATCCCCACTCGGGCTAGTAGCGCTAGCATTAAACAAGTGTTTAATACTTCGTAGACATACGCACTTGCCAAGTGTACTTTCAGGGGGTATAAACGTTAAGTTAGTTACCAAGTGCCCACGGTTAACATATACTTTATCATACTGTTTTGAAACGCTCTTTGTAGCACTGAAATCTCGTGGCCTACCTTAAATTACTATTATACTTAAACTATACCTCACCAACCTTTGTGTTGACGTTTTTAAGCATGTTTTTCTCAGGTGCTTAAGGTTATTTGCTTCCGCTGTCGTGCTAGTCTTGCCGTAGACATCCGCTGCTCTAGTGTTATCATCGCATGAACTGTTTATCTTGCATTCAAATTTTAATACATTTGAAACTATGTTTTGTAACGACCTAAGGGTCACATACATTTATTCATGCTTGCTATTCGTAGAAGCATACTGTTGGTGTAAAACATTTGATGTCGATTATGACATCACCTTTTTATCGTGAATACAACTTCTTTTATTACAGCATATAGTACTTAACCTTGTAATGATCCTGTTGTTGATGATTCGTACACAATGGATTTGTACGGGGCATCACAGAATGTTACTATCGTTTACTAAATAACTTGAAATCATATATATATATATATATATATATATATATATATATATATATATATATATATATATATATATATATATATATATATATATATATATATGCACATTAAGTTATATATATATTGTTCGTGAATTTTCGAGAACAGTCAAAGAATAATTGATTACATGAATATAGTTCCAAAACTTTCGTGACTTAACATTACAGACTTTGCTTATCGTGTCGAAAACATTAAATCATTTAAAGATAAAGTTTAAATTTGGTCAAAAATTTCCGGGTTGTCACAGTATCCATGTAATTTGGACGCATGGTACATTTTGCGTCCTTGCGTATGGATGGTTTTGTGACTAAGCTTTCTTTCTGTTTCAGATCTTGATCCCAGTACACTTTAGACACCCAGAACATTTCTTGCTGCTATCATTAAAGTTAGAAGAAAT
The DNA here is from genome assembly GCF_046630445.1 of Rutidosis leptorrhynchoides. Taxonomy (NCBI): domain Eukaryota; kingdom Viridiplantae; phylum Streptophyta; class Magnoliopsida; order Asterales; family Asteraceae; genus Rutidosis; species Rutidosis leptorrhynchoides. The sequence continues at coordinate 344,528,759 of NC_092341.1, forward strand.
GAAAGTTTATGTGTACGACAGTTTGCCCGGTCTTGCAAGTGAACAGCTACAACATGTTGTCACAATGTTGTGTGAAAACTTGTCCGTCTACTTGCACGCGATTGACTACTATAACAAGACGCCAGAATCACAGCTTGAAGATTACTACCAAAACAATGAGAGTATGGAGTTGATGATTGAAACTGGGCGTAATGTGCCAGTGCAGGCAGGTGAAACCGGCGACTGTGGGGTTTGGGTGTGCATCCATTTGGAGAGACTGGTGTTTGCATGGGAGGGGCTTGATGACATTGGAGATCCAAAAAAGGCTGCACAGGAATATAGGAACAGAATGGCAAGGACGTTCTTCCGTGCACGTTTTGATACACTACCGCCACCACCAGAGGAAAAAGATGCGACAAAGAATGCTAAAAAGGCTGCACAGGTTGTATGATTATTATTACTGTTTAAATACTAATTATTTTGTATTACACTTAGTTGTTAAGTTGTGTAATTTTTTGTATAATTAGTAGTTTGTCATTGGCGCAAGATTGAACTTGCGACCTTGCGTATGTTTTAATGTGGTCGCAAGGTCTATCTTGCGACCTTGCGTATATGTACAATTAGTAGTCTGTCATTGGCGCAAGATTTAACTTGCGACCTTGCGTATGTTTTAATGTGGTCGCAAGGTCTATCTTGCGACCTTGCGTATATGTATAGTAGTCTGACATAGGCGCAAGATTGAACTTGCGACCTTGCGTATGGTTTAATGTGGTCGCAAGGTCTATCTTGCGACCATGCGTATCTGTGAAATTAGTAGTCTGACATGGGCGCACATAAAATAGATAAACTTCGAGAATTTGTTACAACGATCGACATGACATAAAAAACATACAATATGAAAATAAACAGAAACATCGTGATTGGTTTACTAATTATCGCTCGCTAGATTGCACGTTGCATAAAACTGAGACTGATAAGCATGAAACGCTTCTCTGTCAGTGAGTTTCTCCTTACCCTTCTTCGACTTTGAAGTTGAGGCCGATGTTTTTACTACCCTTTTCGTGGTTGGTTCACCAGTTCGATCAACTGAAGATCTGCACGTATCCCTACTATGACCTGGTTCTTTGCAACGAGTACATGTTCTTACTGTTTTTTCAGTGTCTTCACCCGTTGACGGATGACGTTTTGTTGATTTTGGGCATCCGGGAGCTTTTTTCGGCTTAATGGGAGGATTTACTATTGGTAGTGAAATGTCCCGTTCTTATTGATTAAAAACGTTCCATATTAATTGATTTCGTTGCGAGGTTTTGACCTCTATATGAGACGTTTTTCAAAGACTGCATTCATTTTTAAACAAACCATAACCTTTATTTCATCAATAAAGGTTTAAAAAGCTTTACGTAGATTATCAAATAATGATAATCTAAAATATCCTGTTTACACACGACCATTACATAATGGTTTACAATACAAATATGTTACAACAAAATAAGTTTCTTGAATGCAGTTTTTACACAATATCATACAAGCATGGACTCCAAATCTTGTCCTTATTTAAGTATGCGACAGCGGAAGCTCTTAATAATCACCTGAGAATAAACATGCTTAAAACGTCAACAAAAATGTTGGTGAGTTATAGGTTTAACCTATATATATCAAATCGTAACAATAGACCACAAGATTTCATATTTCAATACACATCCCATACATAGAGATAAAAATCATTCATATGGTGAACACCTGGTAACCGACAATAACAAGATGCATATATAAGAATATCCCCATCATTCCGGGACACCCTTCGGATATGATATAAATTTCGAAGTACTAAAGCATCCGGTACTTTGGATGGGGTTTGTTAGGCCCAATAGATCTATCTTTAGGATTCGCGTCAATTAGGGTGTCTGTTCCCTAATTCTTAGATTACCAGACTTAATAAAAAGGGGCATATTCGATTTCGATAATTCAACCATAGAATGTAGTTTCACGTACTTGTGTCTATTTTGTAAATCATTTATAAAACCTGCATGTATTCTCATCCCAAAAATATTAGATTTTAAAAGTGGGACTATAACTCACCTTCACAGATTTTTACTTCGTCGGGAAGTAAGACTTGGCCACTGGTTGATTCACGAACCTATAACAATATATACATATATATCAAAGTATGTTCAAAATATATTTACAACACTTTTAATATATTTTGATGTTTTAAGTTTATTAAGTCAGCTGTCCTCGTTAGTAACCTACAACTAGTTGTCCACAGTTAGATGTACAGAAATAAATCGATAAATATTATCTTGAATCAATCCACGACCCAGTGTATACGTATCTCAGTATTGATCACAACTCAAACTATATATATTTTGGAATCAACCTCAACCCTGTATAGCTAACTCCAACATTCACATATAGAGTGTCTATGGTTGTTCCGAAATATATATAGATGTGTCGACATGATAGGTCGAAACATTGTATACGTGTCTATGGTATCTCAAGATTACATAATATATAATACAAGTTAATTAAGTTATGGTTGGAATAGATTTGTTACCAATTTTCACGTAGCTAAAATGAGAAAAATTATCCAATCTTGTTTTACCCATAACTTCTTCATTTTAAATCCGTTTTGAGTGAATCAAATTGCTATGGTTTCATATTGAACTCTATTTTATGAATCAAAACAAAAAAAGTATAGGTTTCTAGTCGGAAAAATAAGTTACAAGTCGTTTTTGTAAAGGTAGTCATTTCAGTCGAAAGAACGACGTCTAGATGACCATTTTAGAAAACATACTTCCACTTTGAGTTTAACCATAATTTTTGGATATAGTTTCATGTTCATAATAAAAATCATTTTCTCAGAATAATAACTTTTAAATCAAAGTTTATCATAGTTTTTAATTAACTAACCCAAAACAGCCCGCGGTGTTACTACGACGGCGTAAATCCGGTTTTACGGTGTTTTTCGTGTTTCCAGGTTTTAAATCATTAAGTTAGCATATCATATAGATATAGAACATGTGTTTAGTTGATTTTAAAAGTCAAGTTAGAAGGATTAACTTTTGTTTGCAAACAAGTTTAGAATTAACTAAACTATGTTCTAGTGATTACAAGTTTAAACCTTCGAATAAGATAGCTTTATATGTATGAATCGAATGATGTTATGAAAATCATTACTACCTTAAGTTCCTTGGATGAACCTACTGGAAAAGAGAAAAATGGATCTAGCTTCAATGGATCCTTGGATGGCTCAAAGTTCTTGAAGCAAAATCATGACACGAAAACAAGTTCAAGTAAGATCATCACTTGAAATAAGATTGTTATAGTTATAGAAATTGAACCAAAGTTTGAATATGATTATTACCTTGTATTAGAATGATAACCTACTGTAAGAAACAAAGATTTCTTGAGGTTGGATGATCACCTTACAAGATTGGAAGTGAGCTAGCAAACTTGAAAGTATTCTTGATTTTATGAAACTAGAACTTTTGGAATTTATGAAGAACACTTAGAACTTGAAGATAGAACTTGAGAGAGTTCAATTAGATGAAGAAAATTGAAGAATGAAAGTGTTTGTAGGTGTTTTTGGTCGTTGGTGCATGGATTAGATATAAAGGATATGTAATTTTGTTTTCATGTAAATAAGTCATGAATGATTACTCATATTTTTGTAATCTTATGAGATATTTCATGCTAGTTGCCAAATGATGGTTCCCACATGTGTTAGGTGACTCACATGGGCTGCTAAGAGCTGATCATTGGAGTGTATATACCAATAGTACATACATCTAAAAGCTGTGTATTGTACGAGTACGAATACGGGTGCATACGAGTAGAATTGTTGATGAAACTGAACGAGAATGTAATTGTAAGCATTTTTGTTAAGTAGAAGTATTTTGATAAGTGTATTGAAGTCTTTCAAAAGTGTATAAATACATATTAAAACACTACATGTATATACATTTTAACTGAGTCGTTAAGTCATCGTTAGTCGTTACATGTAAGTGTTGTTTTGAAACCTTTAGGTTAACGATCTTGTTAAATGTTGTTAACCCAATGTTTATAATATCAAAAGAGATTTTAAATTATTATATTATCATGATATTATAATGTACGAATATCTCTTAATATGATATATATACATTAAATGTCGTTACAACGATAAACGTTACATATATGTCTCGTTTCAAAATCATTAAGTTAGTAGTCTTGTTTTTACATATGTAGTTCATTGTTAATATAATTAATGATATGTTTACTTATCATAATATCATGTTAACTATATATATAACCATATACATGTCATCATATAGTTTTTTTTACAAGTTTTAACGTTCGTGAATCACCGGTCAACTTGGGTGGTCAATTGTCTATATGAAACCTATTTCAATTAATCAAGTCTTAACAAGTTTGATTGCTTAACATGTTGGAAACATTTAATCATGTAAACATCAATCTCAATTAATATATATAAACATGGAAAAGTTCGGGTCACTACAGTACCTACCCGTTAAATAAATTTCGTCCCGAAATTTTAAGATGTTGAAGGTGTTGACGAATCTTCTGGAAATAGATGCGGGTATTTCTTCTTCATCTGATCTTCACGCTCCCAGGTGAACTCGGGTCCTCTACGAGCATTCCATCGAACCTTAACAATTGGTATCTTGTTTTGCTTAAGTCTTTTAACCTCACGATCCATTATTTCGACGGGTTCTTCGATGAATTGGAGTTTTTCGTTGATTTGGATTTCATCTAACGGAATAGTGAGATCTTCTTTAGTAAAACATTTCTTCAAATTCGAGACGTGGAAAGTGTTATGTACAGCCGCGAGTTGTTGAGGTAACTCAAGTCGGTAAGCTACTGGTCCGACACGATCAATAATCTTGAATGGTCCAATATACTTTGGATTTAATTTCCCTAGTTTACCAAATCGAACAACGCCTTTCCAAGGTGAAACTTTAAGCATGACCATCTCTCCAATTTCAAATTCTATATCTTTTCTTTTAATGTCAGCGTAGCTCTTTTGTCGACTTTGGGCGGTTTTCAACCGTTGTTGAATTTGGATGATCTTCTCGGTAGTTTCTTGTATAATCTCCGGACCCGTAATCTGTCTATCCCCCACCTCACTCCAACAAATCGGAGACCTGCACTTTCTACCATAAAGTGCTTCAAACGGCGCCATCTCAATGCTTGAATGGTAGCTGTTGTTGTAGGAAAATTCTGCTAACGGTAGATGTCGATCCCAACTGTTTCCGAAATCAATAACACATGCTCGTAGCATGTCTTCAAGCGTTTGTATCGTCCTTTCGCTCTGCCCATCAGTTTGTGGATGATAGGCAGTACTCATGTCTAGACGAGTTCCTAATGCTTGCTGTAATGTCTGCCCGAATCTTGAAATAAATCTGCCATCCCTATCAGAGATAATAGAGATTGGTATTCCATGTCTGGAGACGACTTCCTTCAAATACAGTCGTGCTAACTTCTCCATCTTGTCATCTTCTCTTATTGGTAGGAAGTGTGCTGATTTGGTGAGACGATCAACTATTACCCAAATAGTATCAAAACCACTTGCAGTCCTTGGCAATTTAGTGATGAAATCCATGGTAATATTTTCCCATTTCCATTCCGGGATTTCGGGTTGTTGAAGTAGACCTGATGGTTTCTGATGCTCAGCTTTGACCTTAGAACACGTCAAACATTCTCCTACGTATTTAGCAACATCGGCTTTCATACCCGGCCACCAAAAATGTTTCTTGAGATCCTTGTACATCTTCCCCGTTCCAGGATGTATTGAGTATCTGGTTTTATGAGCTTCTCTAAGTACCATTTCTCTCATATCTCCAAATTTTGGTACCCAAATCCTTTCAGCCCTATACCGGGTTCCGTCTTCCCGAATATTAAGATGCTTCTCCGATCCTTTGGGTATTTCATCCTTTAAATTTCCCTCTTTTAAAACTCCTTGTTGCGCCTCCTTTATTTGACTAGTAATGTTATTATGAATCATTATATTCATAGATTTTACTCGAATGGGTTCTCTATCCTTCCTGCTCAAGGCATCGGCTACCACATTTGCCTTCCCCGGGTGGTAACGAATCTCAAAATCGTAATCATTCAATAATTCAATCCACCTACGCTGCCTCATATTCAGTTGTTTCTGATTAAATATGTGTTGAAGACTTTTGTGGTCGGTATATATAATACTTTTGACCCCATATAAGTAGTGCCTCCAAGTCTTTAATGCAAAAACAACCGCGCCTAATTCCAAATCATGCGTCGTATAATTTTGTTCGTGAATCTTCAATTGTCTAGACGCATAAGCAATCACCTTCGTTCGTTGCATTAATACACAACCGAGACCTTGCTTTGATGCGTCACAATAAATCACAAAATCATCATTCCCTTCAGGCAATGACAATATAGGTGCCGTAGTTAGCTTTTTCTTCAATAACTGAAACGCTTTCTCTTGTTCATCATTCCATTCAAATTTCTTCCCTTTATGCGTTAATGCAGTCAAGGGTTTTGCTATTCTGGAAAAGTCTTGGATGAACCTTCTGTAGTAACCAGCTAGTCCTAAAAACTGGCGTATGTGTTTCGGAGTTTTCGGGGTTTCCCACTTTTCAACAGTTTCTATCTTTGCCGGATCCACCTTAATACCTTCTTTGTTCACTATGTGACCGAGGAATTGAACTTCTTCCAACCAAAATGCACACTTTGAAAACTTAGCGTACAATTCTTCCTTCCTCAATACTTCTAACACCTTTCTCAAATGTTCACCGTGTTCTTGGTCATTCTTTGAGTAAATAAGTATGTCATCAATGAAAACAATGACAAACTTGTCAAGGTATGGTCCACACACTCGGTTCATAAGGTCCATGAACACAGCTGGTGCATTAGTTAAACCAAACGGCATGACCATAAACTCGTAATGACCGTAACGTGTTCTGAAAGCAGTCTTTGGAATATCATCTTCTTTCACCCGCATTTGATGATACCCGGAACGTAAGTCAATCTTTGAATAAACAGACGAGCCTTGTAGTTGATCAAATAAGTCGTCGATTCTCGGTAGTGGGTAGCGGTTCTTGATGGTAAGTTTGTTCAACTCTCGGTAGTCGATACACAACCTGAATGTACCATCTTTCTTCTTGACAAACAAAACAGGAGCTCCCCACGGTGATGTGCTTGGTCGAATGAAACCACGCTCTAAAAGTTCTTGTAATTGGCTTTGCAGTTCTTTCATCTCGCTGGGTGCGAGTCTGTAAGGAGCACGAGCTATTGGTGCAGCTCCTGGTACAAGATCTATTTGAAATTCAACGGATCGATGTGGTGGTAATCCCGGTAATTCTTTCGGAAATACATCGGGAAATTCTTTTGCAATGGGAACATCATTGATGCTCTTTTCTTCAGTTTGTACTTTCTCGACGTGTGCTAGAACAGCATAGCAACCTTTTCTTATTAGTTTTTGTGCCTTCAAATTACTAATAAGATGTAGCTTCGTGTTGCCCTTTTCTCCGTACACCATTAAGGGTTTTCCTTTTTCTCGTATAATGCGAATTGCATTTTTGTAACAAACGATCTCCGCTTTCACTTCTTTCAACCAGTCCATACCGATTATCACATCAAAACTCCCTAACTCTACTGGTATCAAATCAATCTTAAATGTTTCGTTAACCAGTTTAATTTCTCGATTCCGACATATATTATCTGCTGAAATTAATTTACCATTTGCTAATTCGAGTAAAAATTTACTATCCAAAGGCGTCAATGGACAACTTAATTTAGCACAAAAATCTCTACTCATATAGCTTCTATCCGCACCCGAATCAAATAAAACGTAAGCAGATTTATTGTCAATAAGAAACGTACCCGTAACAAGCTCCGGGTCTTCCTGTGCCTCTACCGCATTAATATTGAAAACTCTTCCACGGCCTTGTCCATTCGTGTTCTCCTGGTTCGGGCAATTTCTAATAATGTGGCCTGGTTTTCCACATTTATAACAAACTACATTGGCATAACTTGCTCCGACACTACTTGCTCCGCCATTACTCGTTCCGACACCATTTGTTCCTTTCGTTCTATTAACCCCTAGTCCGTAGACCTCACACTTCGCCGCGCTATGACCATTTCTTTTACACTTGTTGCAAAATTTGGTGCAGAACCCCGAGTGATTCTTTTCACACCTTTGGCATAGTTTCTTCTGATTGTTGTTGTTGTTGCGGTTATTATTGTTGTTGGGATGATTGTTGTAGTTGCTGTTGTTGTTGTTGTTGTTGTTGTTGTTGTTGGGCCGTTTGTTGTAGTTGCGATTGATGTTGCTATTGTTGGGATAATTGTTGCGATTTTTGTTGTAATTGTTGTTGTTGTTGTATTGGTGATTCTTATCACCGTTTTCCTCCCACTTTCTTTTGACTTGCTTCACATTGGCCTCTTCAGCAGTCTGTTCTTTAATTCTTTCTTCAATCTGGTTCACTAGTTTGTGAGCCATTCTACATGCCTGTTGTATGGAGGCGGGCTCGTGTGAACTTATATCTTCTTGGATTCTTTCCGGTAATCCTTTCACAAACGCGTTGATCTTCTCTTCCTCATCTTCGAATGCTCCCGGACACAATAGGCACAATTCTGTGAATCGTCTTTCGTACGTGGTAATATCAAATCCTTGGGTTCGTAACCCTCTAAGTTCTGTCTTGAGCTTATTGACCTCGGTTCTGGGACGGTACTTCTCGTTCATCAAGTGCTTGAATGCTGACCACGGTAGTGCGTACGCATCATCTTGTCCCACTTGCTCTAGATAGGTATTCCACCATGTTAACGCAGAACCTGTGAAGGTATGCGTAGCGTACTTCACTTTGTCCTCTTCAGTACACTTACTTATGGCAAACACCGATTCAACCTTCTCGGTCCACCGTTTCAATCCGATCGGTCCTTCGGTTCCATCAAATTCCAAAGGTTTGCAGGCAGTGAATTCTTTGTAGGTGCATCCTACACGATTTCCTGTACTGCTAGATCCAAGGTTATTGTTGGTATGTAGCGCAGCCTGTACTGCGGCTATGTTTGAAGCTAGAAAAGTACGGAATTCCTCTTCATTCATATTCACGGTGTGTCGAGTAGTCGGTGCCATTTCCTTCAAAATAGTTAAATGGAACAAGTTAATCATACAGAATATTAAGAGTAGTTAATAGTATTTCGTAGCATAATATGAACTCATTTATAAAAGCTTTTTCTTCATATTAGCGTTTTATAAGTTTAAATTCGGGTAGTACCTACCCGTTAAGTTCATACTTAGTAGCTAATATACAATTCAACTACTACAATTCTATATGAAAAACTGATTATAATAATATTTCGCGTTCAAACTTTTATACAATATTTTACAAACTTACAATACCGCTTATTTTACATAAAGCATGAAATATAGCACACAATAACTTTGATACAAGATAGTTGTGAAGACAATTCTAGCTAGTACACAAGTCGTTCAGCAAAGGCAATAAAGACACGTAATTCATACGTCCAGAAACAAGTCATGCATTCTGGTTTTACTAGGACTACTTCCCATCCTTGGTCTTGTGCAACATAACCGTTATGGCCGTTGATAAGACAGCGTGTTGTAACGTCATCAAAGGGACGAGGGTTACGTAATGTCCAACAGTCCCGTAATAATCTAAAAACCTCATTTCTTACCCCAATTACCGACTCCGTCACTTGTGGAAACGTTTTGTTTAATAGTTGTAGCCCGATGTTCTTGTTCTCACTTTGGTGAGAAGCGAACATTACTAATCCGTAAGCATAACATGCTTCTTTATGTTGCATGTTAGCCGCTTTTTCTAAATCACGAAGTCCAATATTCGGATATATTGAGTCAAAATAATTTCTTAACCCGTTGCGTAAAATAGCATTTGGGTTCCCCGCAATATATGCGTCAAAGTAAACACATCGTAACTTATGGGTTTCCCAATGTGATATCCCCCATCTTTCAAACGAAAGTCTCTTATAAACCAAGACATTCTTGGAACGTTCTTCGAATGTCTTACAAACTGATCTCGCCTTAAATAGTTGTGCCGAAGAATTCTGGCCGACTCTAGACAAGATTTCATCAATCATGTCTCCGGGTAGGTCTCTTAAAATATTGGGTTGTCTATCCATTTTGTGTTTTTAAACTGTAAAATAGACAAGAGTTAGATTCATAAAAAAAATATACTTATTAATACAAGCAATTTTTACATATATCATAAAGCATAAGAACACTATATTCCATATATTACACCACACGAATACAACTATCTTATTCCGACTCGCTCGTTTCTTCTTCTTCGGTTTTGGTTCGTTTTGCCAAGTTTCTAGGGATATATGATGTTCCCCTAATACGAGCCGTCGTTGTCCACATTGGTTTAGAAAAACCTGGTGGTTTAGAGGTTCCCGGGTCATTGTTACAACTTAAGGACTTCGGGGGTTGACGATACATATAAAGTTCATCGTGGTTGGAATTAGATTTCTCTATTTTTATGCCCTTTCCCTTATTATTTTCTTTTGCCTTTTTAAATTCAGTTGGGGTAATTTCTATAACATCATCGGAATTCTCGTCGAAATCCGATTCATCGGAGAATTGGTAATCCTCCCAATATTTTGCTTCCTTGGCGGAAACACCATTGACCATAATTAACTTTGGTCGGTTGGTTGAGGATTTTCTTTTACTTAACCGTTTTATTATTTCCCCCACCGGTTCTATTTCTTCATCCGGTTCCGATTCTTCTTCCGGTTCCGATTCTTCTTCCGGTTCCGACTCTTCTTCCGGTTCCTCTTCGGGAACTTGTGAATCAGTCCACAAATAATTCCAATTTACATTTGACTCTTCGTTATTATTAGGTGAGTCAATGGGACTTGTTCTAGAGGTAGACATCTATCACATAATATCAAACACGTTAAGAGATTAATATATCACATAATATTCATATGTTAAAAATATATAGTTTCCAACAAAAATGTTAAGCAATCATTTTTAAAGAAAACACGGTCGAAGTCCAGACTCACTAATGCATCCTAACAAACTCGATAAGACACACTAATGCAAATTTTCTGGTTCTCTAAGACCAACGCTCTGATACCAACTGAAATGTCCCGTTCTTATTGATTAAAAACGTTCCATATTAATTGATTTCGTTGCGAGGTTTTGACCTCTATATGAGACGTTTTTCAAAGACTGCATTCATTTTTAAATAAACCATAACCTTTATTTCATCAATAAAGGTTTAAAAAGCTTTACGTAGATTATCAAATAATGATAATCTAAAATATCCTGTTTACACACGACCATTACATAATGGTTTACAATACAAATATGTTACAACAAAATAAGTTTCTTGAATGCAGTTTTTACACAATATCATACAAGCATGGACTCCAAATCTTGTCCTTATTTAAGTATGCGACAGCGGAAGCTCTTAATAATCACCTGAGAATAAACATGCTTAAAACGTCAACAAAAATGTTGGTGAGTTATAGGTTTAACCTATATATATCAAATCGTAACAATAGACCACAAGATTTCATATTTCAATACACATCCCATACATAGAGATAAAAATCATTCATATGGTGAACACCTGGTAACCGACAATAACAAGATGCATATATAAGAATATCCCCATCATTCCGGGACACCCTTCGGATATGATATAAATTTCGAAGTACTAAAGCATCCGGTACTTTGGATGGGGTTTGTTAGGCCCAATAGATCTATCTTTAGGATTCGCGTCAATTAGGGTGTCTGTTCCCTAATTCTTAGATTACCAGACTTAATAAAAAGGGGCATATTCGATTTCGATAATTCAACCATATAATGTAGTTTCACGTACTTGTGTCTATTTTGTAAATCATTTATAAAACCTGCATGTATTCTCATCCCAAAAATATTAGATTTTAAAAGTGGGACTATAACTCACCTTCACAGATTTTTACTTCGTCGGGAAGTAAGACTTGGCCACTGGTTGATTCACGAACCTATAACAATATATACATATATATCAAAGTATGTTCAAAATATATTTACAACACTTTTAATATATTTTGATGTTTTAAGTTTATTAAGTCAGCTGTCCTCGTTAGTAACCTACAACTAGTTGTCCACAGTTAGATGTACAGAAATAAATCGATAAATATTATCTTGAATCAATCCACGACCCAGTGTATACGTATCTCAGTATTGATCACAACTCAAACTATATATATTTTGGAATCAACCTCAACCCTGTATAGCTAACTCCAACATTCACATATAGAGTGTCTATGGTTGTTCCGAAATATATATAGATGTGTCGACATGATAGGTCGAAACATTGTATACGTGTCTATGGTATCTCAAGATTACATAATATATAATACAAGTTGATTAAGTTATGGTTGGAATAGATTTGTTACCAATTTTCACGTAGCTAAAATGAGAAAAATTATCCAATCTTGTTTTACCCATAACTTCTTCATTTTAAATCCGTTTTGAGTGAATCAAATTGCTATGGTTTCATATTGAACTCTATTTTATGAATCTAAACAAAAAAAGTATAGGTTTCTAGTCGGAAAAATAAGTTACAAGTCATTTTTGTAAAGGTAGTCATTTCAGTCGAAAGAACGACGTCTAGATGACCATTTTAGAAAACATACTTTCACTTTGAGTTTAACCATAATTTTTGGATATAGTTTCATGTTCATAATAAAAATCATTTTCTCAGAATAACAACTTTTAAATCAAAGTTTATCATAGTTTTTAATTAACTAACCCAAAACAGCCCGCGGTGTTACTACGACGGTGTAAATCCGGTTTTACGGTGTTTTTCGTGTTTCCAGGTTTTAAATCATTAAGTTAGCATATCATATAGATATAGAACATGTGTTTAGTTGATTTTAAAAGTCAAGTTAGAAGGATTAACTTTTGTTTGCGAACAAGTTTAGAATTAACTAAACTATGTTCTAGTGATTACAAGTTTAAACCTTCGAATAAGATAGCTTTATATGTATGAATCGAATGATGTTATGAACATCATTACTACCTTAAGTTCCTTGGATGAACCTACTGGAAAAGAGAAAAATGGATCTAGCTTCAATGGATCCTTGGATGGCTCAAAGTTCTTGAAGCAAAATCATGACACGAAAACAAGTTCAAGTAAGATCATCACTTGAAATAAGATTGTTATAGTTATAGAAATTGAACCAAAGTTTGAATATGATTATTACCTTGTATTAGAATGATAACCTACTGTAAGAAACAAAGATTTCTTGAGGTTGGATGATCACCTTACAAGATTGGAAGTGAGCTAGCAAACTTGAAAGTATTCTTGATTTTATGAAACTAGAACTTTTGGAATTTATGAAGAACACTTAGAACTTGAAGATAGAACTTGAGAGAGTTCAATTAGATGAAGAAAATTGAAGAATGAAAGTGTTTGTAGGTGTTTTTGGTCGTTGGTGCATGGATTAGATATAAAGGATATGTAATTTTGTTTTCATGTAAATAAGTCATGAATGATTACTCATATTTTTGTAATCTTATGAGATATTTCATGCTAGTTGCCAAATGATGGTTCCCACATGTGTTAGGTGACTCACATGGGCTGCTAAGAGCTGATCATTGGAGTGTATATACCAATAGTACATACATCTAAAAGCTGTGTATTGTACGAGTACGAATACGGGTGCATACGAGTAGAATTGTTGATGAAACTGAACGAGAATGTAATTGTAAGCATTTTTGTTAAGTAGAAGTATTTTGATAAGTGTATTGAAGTCTTTCAAAAGTGTATAAATACATATTAAAACACTACATGTATATACATTTTAACTGAGTCGTTAAGTCATCGTTAGTCGTTACATGTAAGTGTTGTTTTGAAACCTTTAGGTTAACGATCTTGTTAAATGTTGTTAACCCAATGTTTATAATATCAAAAGAGATTTTAAATTATTATATTATCATGATATTATAATGTACGAATATCTCTTAATATGATATATATACATTAAATGTCGTTACAACGATAAACGTTACATATATGTCTCGTTTCAAAATCATTAAGTTAGTAGTCTTGTTTTTACATATGTAGTTCATTGTTAATATAATTAATGATATGTTTACTTATCATAATATCATGTTAACTATATATATAACCATATACATGTCATCCTATAGTTTTTTTTACAAGTTTTAACGTTCGTGAATCACCGGTCAACTTGGGTGGTCAATTGTCTATATGAAACCTATTTCAATTAATCAAGTCTTAACAAGTTTGATTGCTTAACATGTTGGAAACATTTAATCATGTAAACATCAATCTCAATTAATATATATAAACATGGAAAAGTTCGGGTCACTACAGGTAGGACGTTGGGCCCCGGATCCGACCATTCAGACCGATGGGGCAAAGGAAGGATGTGTTCCATATACGTACTTATATAAGTTTCTGTCGTGAACCAATGAGATAAAAATTGAGTAACATCAGCTACTCCAAAGAGTCGTGCTGCTGCAATAACATGTCCGCATGGTATGCCTGATCCCTGCCACTGCCCACATGAACAAACTTTATCTGCTAGATTAACGAGGCCATTTTTTCGTCCATCGCGCACTTCTACTAGATTGTTTGTCGATGGAATTGCTTGCCATCTTCTTGACTTTTTTGTCCTCTTGGCTAGTTTATGTTCAACATATGGAGTAACAGTTGAAGTAAGACTAACCGATTGGTTGCGATGTTTGAAATACCAATTTTGTGCCGAAGCACGAAAAAATTCCAATAACATGCAAACAGGTAGTTTTCGAGTATGTACAGATAGTGCATTAACAGACTCTACATTGTTGCTAGTAAGGTATGAATACCTAACATGTTCAGCTCTACTTCTAGACCATTTGTGGAACCCAACATCACTTAAAATTTTGTAAGACGCTTTCAATCTTCTTCGAAATACATTAAGATGATCCTCAAAATCCGACGCACGATACGCTTTGACCATTTTCCAATAATGCCATTCAAAATATTTGAATTTGTTGGATTTACTTTTAATGCTTGCAAACAAATGACGAGCGCAGAAACAGTGAAACGCTTCGGGGAACACGGTTGAAACACCGTGTGCTATTGGCAAACCTCGATCAGAAATAAAAGTAAGCTCTGACAACGATCACCCATTCCACAAGTCATTAAATGGTCTCGTAGGTTGCCCAAAAACCAATCCAAAGACTCGTTTGTCTAACCGCCAGCAATTCCATAAGCCAATGGCAAAATTCCATTATTGCCATCCATCGCAACAGCAACTAAATTTGTACCCAAATATCCTGCCTTCAAATGCACTTCATCGACGATGATTATCGGGCGACAATGTTGAACAAATGATCGAACCTACATGAATGAACAATGTTAAAACAAATATTTTTTAATAGATACGAAAGGAACGCAAGGACCCAAATAAATGGTAATAGTGATACTTACAACTACGCCAAGGGAATAATAACACATCAGAAATCTATTTTCTTTGTCTGTGATCAAATTCGTTACGCTTCTGGAGTTGTGAATCTTAATGTTATATAGGTAAATAGGAAGCATTTGATATGCCTCTTCACTACTCCCACGAAGCATCTGTAATGTATGACATTTGGCCCTCCATGCTTGATTGTAAGATATGCTGACACCGAATCGGTTGCCTATATCCGCACGTATATCGTTTGCTTTATATTCCCGGTTTGCAAATTTGAATGAATCCACAAGCATACTACCCAACACCTTTTTGGTTGCATGTTTATTGTTTCCCATAATTAGTGTGCGTGAGCATGTGTGTACGTCATGCAGTTTCTTTACCATAAAGTTTTCAGTGAATCGTATTTTGTAAGCACTACATTTTCACTCACAGTTTGGCAACACACATTTAGCGGTGTACCGAGATTTTTCTGACTTTACAGGCTTTATTTGGAAGTTTTTTTCAAGACATTTTGTAAAAAGGGTGTTTATAAACTCTTCTTTGTTTAGGAAAGTTTGACGAACTTTTATTAAATCTGACACCCTATACGTGGTTGGTATTTCAGTCGTATGTTCGCGCTCTTCCTCATGCTGACTCAAAAGAGTTGGCATATTCCAGAACGAATCTTGCTTTTCTTCTTCATATTGGAATTCGGCGTCTCCGTCTTTTCCTCCATCTGAATCACTATCTTCGACCAGAGGTACCTCAAACGGGTGGTTTAATTCTTTTTACATACGTTTTCAAGACCATAGTTATGCAAATCAAACTCTTCTATGTTTGGAAGTGGCAATTCAGGTTCTTCCACTTCGAAATTGTTACTTGCGAGGTTTTCTTCGGTATCATGTTGTAGTAACAATTGTTGTGGTTGGTGTTTTGGTGGTTTTGGTTTTTTTGGTCTTTAGGTGGTTTCTTGGTTTTGTTGTAGTAGTGGCTGGTTTGTCGAGTATTTTGTTTCTGGATTTCGTTGTGGCTGATGCATTATTACTCTATCGACAATATAAATATCAATAGGAGCATTTACAATTGCATATTGTAAAAACTCTTGAAAGTCTTCATCATCATCAGTAATATCAAAAACATGATTATTAAAAACATATCTCATTGAAACAGCTGCATTGGGTGGGAATTCAATCTTTTTAAGAACATTTTTTTAACAATATTCTCCGATTCATTGGTTTTACGGGCGCAATTGGGAGTCTTAACCGAATTCTAAAACAATCTCGTGGCATATATATGGGTATGTTGTTAATGTACTCAAAATAACCCCCACAACATATATTAACAACAAATTTATCATCATTAACACAATTCATAATGACAAAAAATAGTGAAAAAAATAGTTAAAATAGTACCTTAACGTAGGTATAAGCTCTGCATTGAAAACTTTTGAAATTGTTATGAGACTGTGATTTCAAAGTCTCATGGTCAATCTAAATATAGGGACAAAATATTATCCGTAAAAATCTAGGATATCTGACGAAATCTTATTCACAAAATCTTATTTCTGATCAGATAAGGTCGCAAGCTCGCAAGGCGCAAAGACGCAAGCTTGCGCCTTGCCAGGGCAAGACGCAAGTCTTCTTGCGTCTTGCGAGAGCAACCTGGCAATTTTTTTTTTTTAGGCTCCAGCACAAGACTTTGTTTGGGAATGGGCATTTTGGCTATAATCCCGTTTTTCTCCCATCCCTTAAATACATACCTACACTAGTTGGGCTTAAGAATGGGCTTATTATTTTACTCCTTCAAGCCTGCTAAACCTGTCCAATTTTTGCAAGCAATCCCCAAAACACCCTCAATGAAACACAATAAAAACAAAATATTTACGTTTTCATTCACCCCCAAACTCCCGCACTCTATAAAACCTTACAAAACCCTAATTTCACTCTGTTCTAAATTCACATCGCAATCGTATCCATTCGCTCACTGTTTCGTCTGGTCGATACACTTAGATTCATATACTTATGGATCACACTGCGGAACAAGACCAAGAACACGAAGTTTACGGCGGTGAAATTCCGGATGAAGGAGAGATGGATACTGATTTCGAGATGCCTAGAGATGAATCGGAAGATGTTGAAAATACTAATTCTAAGGTTTAATTTGTGTATTTATTTATTATTGGCGGTTATTAAAGTTAAATTATTTTAATTATAGGTTTTTTTTTTGTTAATATAGGATTTAGAGGATATGAAGAAGAGATTGAAGGAGATTGAAGAGGAAGCAGGTGCGCTTCGTGAAATGCAAGCGAAAGTTGAGAAGGAGATGGGTTCAGTTCAAGGTATTAGTTCTAATTTTGATGCATATGATAATTTATTCTTTAATTGGTACATAGATTAAGTTGTAGTAGGTAGTTGTATCAAGAGCTTGTTAAGCTGGAATAGATTTTTATGCTCTAATTTTTATGCATATGATAATCTATTGTTTAATTGGTATATTGATTAAGTTGTAGTAAGTAGTTGTATCTAATGCTTGTTAAGCTGTAGTGAATCAATTTGATGAAAACTAAGATGTTGGGGGTTTGGGTTAGCTCTTTTCAGTTGCTAATTATGACCTCTTTTTCGCATTTCATTTTTATTGGCCTACCTAATTTACCCGATAACTGTAACAGAAAAAACTGAAAATAGATAGACTATGGAGACTAAAATGTGAAAATTCTAACTTTGTTAAATCAGATGTAAAATCCTTTGGTGGACTGGGAAACGACATTCGAGCATATGCCGATTAAAGATTCTGCTAATTGTTTTATAGTAGCAAAGTGTTTGAAATCGCAAGTAACTCTAGTAGGTCTTTAAATCATTTGCTGAATTTAGTCCTTGCAAAGAGTTAGACTTGCTTTTGCTTATAGTAGCAGCAGGCAATGGCAGGTGGCAAGCCTAACCTAATATCCTACTAAGTTTAGTGAAAAACGCAAAACATAAAACAACGAGCCTACTTCATTTACTTGCTATCAAGACCACAACTGAAGGCTATAAAAAAGTAACTTGTAGAATTTTGTATGTGTGAAGAGAGCCAACATATTGTCCTGAGAAAGAAGCCAACATGCACTTTCACATTTTATACCATTGCTTTCACTTGAGATTGAAATCCACTAGTTTTCGAACTGAAAAGTCAGACCTTGGACATGGAGAATTATACCAAGATTGCCCGGTGGTTGTGGTTATATCTGGTAATTGAGACCCATACTCTCAAATTTGGGTCAAGCTTTCGGGTCAATCGGGTCTTGGAAAAAATTAGGCCCGACAATTTACACCAAAACTTAGAAAAGGTTCAATGAGCTTTTCTCCAACCTAGTGGGTCTTATACAAAATATAAAAGAACAAGTCGAATGGGTATCAAATTCTAAAGCTTAATAAATAGAAATAGGTCTAATGGGTCTTGTGAATGGGTTAAATGGGTCGAGCATAACAAGTTTCATCCGTCATCATTTATGAAAGCATTAAGACCACCTTTAACGGTGGCGTGCTCGGAAGTGTGTTGGCCAACACGCCGGCAAACACGCCGTAGCGCGGCGTGTTGGACCAAATATACGGCGGCATGCTTCAAGTTAACACATGAGTTTGAGGAGGCGTGCTTCAAGTTACCCATTTTTTAATTAGTTTTTATCCCCCTTTTCATCCAACTTCCAATCAGATTTTAACACATCACCCAACACGCCACTTAACACTCCACCCCATTACACACCGGTATGGCAGCACGCTCATCAAGCACCCCACCCCACCCAGTAACACGCCCATCATCCCCTTCAGGGATAAAGATGGTCTAATGGTTATATCAATTATTATCTAGATTAATATGTTCTTATATATAATAAATATTAATTATTAATAATTAATAATAACTAAGACAATATAATAAATGTAAAAAATCAAATATATAAGTATATGACCCGTTTTGACCTATTTGACCAATGACCCGTTTTGAATTGTTAACCAAACCGACCAACTTGACCCATTTGGACCCGTTTAAAATTTTTACCCGTTTGATCCATGACCCATTTCAACGTAAAACCGTTTTGACCCGTTACCCAAACTGACCCTACCTGACCCGTTTGCCAGAAATACTCATATCCTCACATGAGGTATTGGGTTCAAACCCACTAGTAGCATATCATCTGGTGGCTAGGAAAAATGGTTGGAAATGGTCACCGGATAACCTTGTTAGGCCGTGTACATTCGAGTATAAATACTACTCTTCTTTGGGTACCCTGAACATGGAAAACCATATTCGTTGATAACTATAAAAATGGCATATAGAAATAGTTTTCTCTGTAAGACCTTTCAATGTTGTCAAAGAATGCCTATGATCCTCAATAACTGCCTGTGATAAAGGTTATGTAGGTTTTGTCTTTGCTTTTTTTTTTTTTTTTTTTTTTTGCTTAGAGAAATGTTTTGCATTACATTATATCGCATTAAATTACACGTATTTACATGTTACATGTCTTTATGCCTACATAGTATACTTGCATGTTTTATACTGCATATTATACCTACATGTTTCACACCTACATGTTTACATACACATATTATACATACATGGCTTGTTATACTTGCATATTTGACACTTACCTATTTCACCTATATGTTCTATTACTTTACTTTGTTACATGCTATATTTATCTTTACTTTTTCCATGGTAAGGTTTCTATTTTATCTACTTTACTTGCATTTAGTTACTTCACTTAACGGATTTCATGGCTCTTCTGGCCGGAGGTCCTTAGGAAGCAGCCTCTCTGCCCTCTAGTATAGGGAGGGACGACTTCTTCTACCCGCGGACCGATAGGTATCCGTGGGTGGAGGAATGACTTCCCTTTTACTCTAGGGTAGTGGAAAGACTGTCTACATCTAACCTCCCCCATACTCCACTTTAGTGGAATTGGGTATTGTTGTTGTTGTTGTTGTTGCTTAGAGAAATGTTCCCTTCTGGTTTTATAGTATCTACCTGTTTTTTGTGACTTTTTATCTTCTCTCTTTTCAAGCGTCATGTGTAGCTTCTATTATTCACGTCATCCTTTCTTGTATTCCTTATCTGATATTATTTCTGCTGCAATGTGTTTGCTACTATATGTTTCTCTTACACTTAAGATATAAATGGTTTAGTATCTATGTTTATTTCATTTGACTGACATTACTTTTTGTTCTTTTAATGATGGAAATTGTCAGAAGATCCCAATGCTTCTGCCACACTGGCTCAGAAGGAAGAGGCAGATGCTCGTTCGATATACGTCGGTAATGTGAGATTTATGATCCTCTGACTTATTTCACTTTATTGTATCTCCTTGAATTATTTCTATTCTTAGCTTAGGAAATGATTATAAGACCTTTCCATTTTCTACACACAAACGTAAGAGCATTTATAAATGCAATGTGATTTTGTTAACCTTTTTAGATGAGATATATGGCCCTATTTGTGGCTTGAAGTGTTACCATTTTTTTAACTATTCTGCATTTGTCTCTCATTTTATTGGTCATGAATTACAGGTAGACTATGCATGTACACCTGAAGAGGTTCAGCAGCATTTTCAGTCATGTGGAACTGTGAATAGGGTGACAATCTTAACAGATAAATTTGGCCAACCAAAAGGTTTTGCATATGTAGAGTTTGTGGAACTTGAATCTGTTCAAAATTCATTGCTTTTGAATGAATCAGAATTGCATGGACGTCAACTCAAGGTCTTATTTGTCTCCATTGTTTTCAGTTCCAAATATCCACGAGGTGGCAACACGACCGGGTTGGGTGAAGGGTCAAAAGGGGTGGATAATAATCTAGTTTGGCATTTATAGCTTGGATTAGACCAATTAAAAAATTTCCATTTTGTAAAGTGTTTTCTCAAGGTTTGACCTGCTTAGTTTGTTATTATTATTTTGTTCCCACGTGGCCTGTATGAATTAAAAACATAACCCAATTTGGGTCTGAACTTTCGTCTCTAATCACACATTGGGGTTTAATACTTCTAATTAGTAGTTGTTGATGCTGTACAGGTTGCTGCTAAACGAACCAATGTTCCTGGGATGAAACAATTCAGAGGGAGGCGTCCAAGCCCATATGGGTTTCGCTCACGAAGTCCATATATGGCTGGCCCACCAATGTTTCCTCCTTATGGCTATGGGTAAGTACCTTAAAATTAAGCTAAAAGACCCGACCTAAAAGATAAAATGGTCAAGTGGATTGAAATTGTTTGAGTGTATTTAAATGTTATTCGTTTTCTGCTATTCATGGTTTAAGATTTATGCTGCAAACTTTTGGAAACTAACTTGCGTTTTATTATGTTGCAGAAGGATTCCAAGGGCCAGGAGGCCAATGTGGTACAGGCCATATTAATGATTTCACAATTGGTGCTGGAACCATCGCCTTTATAGTAGATGATTTTGTTCCATTGTGTACCGTTTTACCTGCATGCTCAAAAGTCGCGATATAATTCTCTTATTTATTTATAACTGACACTTGCAAATTGCGTTAAGAAATTAAGACTAATTGAGCCTTAGTGATCTTGTGTTTGTTATAGTTGGAAAAACAATGAGAGATTTTTGCTTAACAGGAAACTGTAGTTGTGCAGCTGCACACGTGTTTATTGTGCATGAGACATGGTTATTTATTAGCTCAACTAATGTAGCAAGGCTATCGGTCTCTTCAAGGTGTAAGGTTACACCTTCTATAATTGGTTTCACCTTTTGCTTTTATGGTTTGTGTTTGATCGGCCAAAAAAAAAAGATAAAAAGAAGAAATAAAAAAAAATATGGTAAGGTCTTATAATCGTCCTTATCTAATATAGTATATGTAACCATTATGCATTATGTGTGTAGCGTATAGTGACATATTGAACTGTTTTTATATCCATTAGACCATCTGTAACGGGGGGATGACGCAACAAGCAACACCAGTTTCTTGTTTTTTATTTTTATATTATTAATTTAAAAATATTATTTTTATCCTCTTTTAATATTTAACTCAATTATATTTTGACACATCATCGTAATACTTCTAACTAACACAAAAAAGAAACACCACCACTACTCCGCCCAAAAAAGTAGTCATCCAAAAAGTACAAAAAGGCAAGTGACACCACAAGTAACACCACTCACCGTTACAAATGGTCTTATGCATTATGTCCCGTGGTACTAAAACATGGGACAAAATCAGAAGTTAACATGCTGTTATTATGATTGATCGTTTGGTAATTGGTATTGTTCAACTATTGTTTAATAAGAGAATATTTCAGAAGTTAACTCGTTTTGAACATATTTTGTAATTGTATGATTCTAGCATCAGGATTAATGATCGTGTTTCTCACTTAAAAATGGAGAAAATAATTTGAAAGTGTGATTTAAGAGTGTTATCTTCTTTTTTCCACAAAAACAAGAAATTTAATAAAATTAAATTCAAAAGATCTAAAAGTGTTACTACGTATAAGATTAAGTTTGACCTGACAATATGTCTGATTCTCCAACTATCTAGATGACCCGACTATTGAAGATAAACCTAATGACCACTCATTGCACAATTATAAACTTATTAATAAATAAATATTCTAACTCCCGTAATTTAGTGGCATCATTTCATCGGTCCACAGACCCTACCTTACTGTTGAAACCGAATTAGAACCGGGTCGACCCGGCCCGCCATGCCCGACCCAGTACTGTAGCAACATTTTTTTCTTTTTTTTAGTTTTGGTTTCATTTATATTTTCTCATTTCGCGATGAAGTGCGGACGCAAAAACTAGTTCAATTTAATGTAGGAGTGCTACTCATTTACAACATTACTTGTCACTTTCTTGGATTTATCTGAAGTAGAATGACTTGACTACTCACTTTCAACGTTAGTTCATTTCGTACTACGCATATAATATTCATTTAACGTTGTGAAGATGTAATACATCACTACTTGTGGAAATTATAATTACCCACCATAATTGTTAAATTCATTACAAACACATAAGTTCATTACAAACAAACTACTTGTGCATGTATTGTAATTATTTACTAATTAACCATATTAGTTCCCGTAATTTAGTGGTACCATTTCATTGGCCTATAGGCTCTAAATTAATGTTGAAACCGAATTAGAACCGGGTCGACCCGACCCGCCCTGCTCGACCCGGTCTTGTAGCAACATTTTTTATTTTTGGGTTTTGGTTTCATTTATATTTTCTCATTCCGCGACGAAGTGCAGACTCAAAAACTAGTTCAATTTAATGTATGAGTGCTACTCATTTACAACATGGCTCATCACTTTCTTGAATTTATCTGAAGTATAATGACTTGACTACTCACTTTCTACGTTAGTTCATTTCGTACTACGCATATAATATTTATTTAACGTTGTGAAGGTGTAATACATCTAAACTACTTGTGAAAATTATAATTATCCACCGTAATCGATATTTTGTTAAAATTTATTACAAACAGATAAGTTTATTACAAGCAAACTACTTGTGCATGTATTATAATTATTTACTAATTAACCATATTAATTCCCGTAATTTAGTGGCACCATTTCATTGGTCCACATGCCCTAATTTATCGTTGAAACCGAATTAGAACCGGGTCGACCTGACCCATCCTGCTCGACCCGGTCTTGTAGCAACATTTTTTCTTGTTTTTGGTTTCATTTATATTTTCTCATTCCGCGACGAAGTGCGGACCCAAAAACTAGTTCACTTTAATTTACGAGTGCTACTCATTTACAACATGACTTATCACTTTATTGGATTTATCTCAAATAGAATGACTTGACTACTCACTTTCAACGTTAGTTCATTTCATACTACACATATAATATTCGTTTAACATGTGATGGTGTCATACATCTAAACTACTTGTGGAAATTATAATTATCCACCATAATCGATCTTTTGATAAATTCATTACAAACATATAAGTTCATTACAAGCAAACTACTTCTGCATGTATTATAATTATCTACTAATTAACCATATTAATTCCCGTAATTTAGTGACACCATTTCATTGGTCCACAGGCCCTAATTTACTATTGAAACCGAATTAGAACCGGGTCGACCCAACCCGCCTTGCTCGACCCGGTACTGTAACAATTTTTTTTTTTTTTTAAGGTTTTGGTTTCATTTATATTTTCTCATTCCGCAACGAAGTGCGGACCCAATAACTAGTTCCAAACTAATTGGTGTAAATACAACTCAAACTCCCCTAACTTAAACGGCGTCGAAACATTTAGGAAGGATCGAAAACAACCAAAACTGACTCATCGACATCAGCCACGGGAAATGACAACCAAACATGGTAACATTTGGTATTTGGCATTCATTACAGGAAGAATTAAGCTTTAGAATATATATGTTACTCATTCTTCTCAATTTCGTAGTGGTCAAAGACTCCAAATTTCAAGAAATGACACATTATTGTACTTTTATGTGATAATGTGAACTTTGGACTGATATACGAATTGTAGACTAAACTAGACATTATGGTTGTAAAACCTTATGACCTTTTTGTAATTCCAAAGAGCCTTGTTCGTTTTCTTAAACAAATAATTACCTCTTATATACTAAAGGCCGGATGGCCTTTAATTTTTCAAATGACAACACCACCACAATTACAAAAACTACCCTCTAACTATAGTCTAATTTGCAAGTTTTATAGGGGTATAAAACGTAAAATTATTATTTTATTTAAAATTTTAAGCAAACTCCACCCAAATTTTTAACGAATTGTATCTTTCCGCTCGCCGCACGTTAAATTTTTTCGACACCACCGTTCAACTCGAAATGATTTTACGAACAAATCGTAACTAGCTGCTTTCGAAACAGATGCATTATAAAAAACGCTAAACACGTCTAAAACGGGGCTTAATAAAAGGTTCGTTTTTTCTTTTGTAAATACATAACGCTACTTAACTATGAGTACGCAACCCGGAAGGCCCCGCCGCAACGTGCGGGCTGATTCGGATCTCGTTTATGACATTTAAAGAAACTCATCCTTCTCAATTAAATAGTTCACATTTTCTTTCAGGGTTGTTTCAACTTGCACTAATAAATATATTATTTCATCAGTCTTAATTTAATAGTTTTTTTTCTCTTTGAATGTGTGACGACCCGGAAATTTTCGACCAAATTTAAACTTAATCTTTGTATGATTTCGACACGATAAGCAAATTAAGTAAAGTTGATTATCAGGATTTTTAATTAAGTACATGAATTCATTTACACCTTTGACCATGCTCAACGATTCACGAAAAATTGTTTGTAAGTAAATGTGTGTGTGTGTGTGTGTATATATATATATATATATATATATATATATATATATATATATATATATATATATATATATATATATATATATATATATATAAATGTAAGCACATATATGTAATAATAAAATATAATTTAAACATTAGAAGTTAATATGTAAAATAAGATATAAATAATTAAGTTGTAATTAAAAAGGAATCTATATATAAATATATGATTTCTATATGTAATTATTATTATATGTATATTTGAATATATGTTAAAATATATAAAACTTAATAGTTACTAAAACTTATTATGTATAGATGTATTACCTAAACAATAATATGTAATATGAAAATATAAGATTTTATAATAAATATAGTTGTTATAATAATGTTATTATTACTTTCAATATTATTATAAATACTAGTGTTATTAATATTATTTTAAATATATAATCTATAGATACGAATTTGATATACGTAAATTATTATAGTATTATTACTAATATTATTAGTATCATTAATAATATTAGTATTATTATAATTATAATTAGTATTATTATTATTATGGTTAACATTATTATTATAAATTTTATAGTTAATATTATCATTATCATTAATAATATTATTACTACTAATATGTTGTTATAAATTTTATTATTATTATTATTATTATTATTATTATTATTATTATTATTATTATTATTATTATTTATAATATTGAGAGTATTATTAATATAGTTACATTTATAAGATTTATCTATTAAATATAGTCATAATTAATAAAATTAATAATAAATTATAAATATTGATATATGAATACAGATATATAATCAATATATATATAATTATATATAAATACATATACATATATAAGATACAGAGATACATATATATAATTACATATACGATTAATTACATATACGATTAATTATATATATAAATACCATATATACCTAAATAAATACATATATGTACGTATTCTGTTTTCTGTCTTTATCATACTGTGTTTTAAAGTGATTTCGGTCTACAAACTGGTTCAACGAATTCAAGTAATTCATATTAGCAAAAAAATTCGTACCAATCCATGTCAATTCATAGTTTTGTTTTATCTCAAATAAGTCTTGATTAAAAATTAAATTGCCGACTAATTTTACTTTATAATCAAATCAAACCCAGCTGTTGTAGTGACCCGAACTTTTCCATGTTTATATATATTAATTGAGATTGATATTTACATGATTAAATGTTTCCAACATGTTAAGCAATCAAACTTGTTAAGACTTGATTAATTGAAATATGTTTCATATAGACAATTGACCACCCAAGTTGACTGGTGATTCACGAACGTTAAAACTTGTAAAAACTATACGATGACATATATATGGTTATATATATAGTTAACATGTTTTTATTATAAGTATGTATCTCATTAGGTATTTTAACAATGAGTTATATACATAAAAATGAGACTATTAATTTAAGAAACTCGAAAACGATATATATAACGATTATCGTTATAACAACGTCTTACTAGGTACATATGAATCATATTAAGATATTGATACACTTGGTTAATTATGTTAAATGATAAGTAAATATATTATTAAGTGTATTAACAATGAAATACATATGTAAAAATAAGACTACTAACTTAATGATTTCGAAACGAGACATATATGTAACGATTATCGTTGTAACGACATTTAACTGTATATACATCATACTGAGATATATTATATATCATAATATCATGATAATATAACAATTTAACATCTCATTTATTATAATAAACAATGGGTTAACAACATTCAACAAGATCATTAACCTAAAGGTTTCAAAACAACATTTACATGTAACGACTAACGATGACTTAACGACTCAGTTAAAATATATATACATGTAGTGTTTTAATATGTATTCATACACTTTTGAAAGACTTCAAGACACTTATCAAAATACTTCTACTTAACAAAAATGCTTACAATTACATCCTCGTTCAGTTTCATCAACAATTCTACTCGTATGCACCCGTATTCGTACTCGTACAATACACAGCTTTTAGATGTATGTACTATTGGTATATACACTCCAATGATCAGCTCTTAGCAGCCCATGTGAGTCACCTAACACATGTGGGAACCATCATTTGGCAACTAGCATGAAATATCTCATAAAATTACAAAAATATGAGTAATCATTCATGACTTATTTACATGAAAACAAAATTACATATCCTTTATATCTAATCCATACACCAACGACCAAAAACACCTACAAACACTTTCATTCTTCAATTTTCTTCATCTAATTGATCTCTCTCAAGTTCTATCTTCAAGTTCTAAGTGTTCTTCATAAATTCCAAAAGTTCTAGTTTCATAAAATCAAGAATACTTTCAAGTTTGCTAGCTCACTTCCAATCTTGTAAGGTGATCATCCAACCTCAAGAAATCTTTGTTTCTTACAGTAGGTTATCATTCTAATACAAGGTAATAATCATATTCAAACTTTGGTTCAATTTCTATAACTATAACAATCTTATTTCAAGTGATGATCTTACTTGAACTTGTTTTCGTGTCATGATTCTGCTTCAAGAACTTCGAGCCATCCAAGGATCCATTGAAGCTAGATCCATTTTTTTCTTTTCCAGTAGGTTTATCCAAGGAACTTAAGGTAGTAATGATGTTCATAACATCATTCGATTCATACATATAAAGCTATCTTATTCGAAGGTTTAAACTTGTAATCACTAGAACATAGTTTAGTTAATTCTAAACTTGTTCGCAAACAAAAGTTAATCCTTCTAACTTGACTTTTAAAATCAATTAACACATGTTCTATATCTATATGATATGCTAACTTAATGATTTAAAACCTGGAAACACGAAAAACACCGTAAAACCGGATTTACGCCGTCGTAGTAACACCGCGGGCTGTTTTGGGTTAGTTAATTAAAAACTATGATAAACTTTGATTTAAAAGTTGTTATTCTGAGAAAATGATTTTTATTATGAACTTGAAACTATATCCAAAAATTATGGTTAAACTCAAAGTGGAAGTATGTTTTCTAAAATGGTCATCTAGACGTCGTTCTTTCGACTGAAATGACTACCTTTACAAAAACGACTTGTAACTTATTTTTCCGACTATAAACCTATACTTTTTCTGTTTATATTCATAAAATAGAGTTCAATATGAAACCATAGCAATTTGATTCACTCAAAACGGATTTAAAATGAAGAAGTTATGGGTAAAACAAGATTGGATAATTTTTCTCATTTTAGCTACGTGAAAATTGGTAACAAATCTATTCCAACCATAACTTAATCAACTTGTATTGTATATTATGTAATCTTGAGATACCATAGACACGTATACAATGTTTCGACCTATCATGTCGACACATCTATATATATTTCGGAACAACCATAGACACTCTATATGTGAATGTTGGAGTTAGCTATACAGGGTTGAGGTTGATTCCAAAATATATATAGTTTGAGTTGTGATCAATACTGAGATACGTATACACTGGGTCGTGGATTGATTCAAGATAATATTTATCGATTTATTTATGTACATCTAACTGTGGACAACTAGTTGTAGGTTACTAACGAGGACAGCTGACTTAATAAACTTAAAACATCAAAATATATTAAAAGTGTTGTAAATATATTTTGAACATACTTTGATATATATGTATATATTGTTATAGGTTCGTGAATCAACCCGTGGCCAAGTCTTACTTCCCGACGAAGTAAAAATCTGTGAAAGTGAGTTACAGTCCCACTTTTAAAATCTAATATTTTTGGGATGAGAATACATGCAGGTTTTATAAATGATTTACAAAGTAGACACAAGTACGTGAAACTACATTCTATGGTTGAATTATCGAAATCGAATATGCCCCTTTTTATTAAGTCTGGTAATCTATGAATTAGGGAACAGACACCCTAATTGACGCGAATCCTAAAGATAGATCTATTGGGCCTAACAAACCCCATCCAAAGAACCGGATGCTTTAGTACTTCGAAATTTATATCATATCCGAAGGGTGTCCCGGAATGATGGGGATATTCTTATATATGCATCTTGTTAATGTCGGTTACCAGGTGTTCACCATATGAATGATTTTTATCTCTATGTATGGGATGTGTATTGAAATATGAAATCTTGTGGTCTATTATTATAATTTGATATATATAGGTTAAACCTATAACTCACCAACATTTTTGTTGACGTTTTAAGCATGTTTATTCTCAGGTGATTATTAAGAGCTTCCGCTGTCACATACTTAAATAAGGACGAGATTTGGAGTCCATGCTTGTATGATATTGTGTAAAAACTGCATTCAAGAAACTTATTTTGTTGTAACATATTTGTATTGTAAATCATTATGTAATGGTCGTGTGTAAACAGGATATTTTAGATTATCATTATTTGATAATCTACGTAAAGCTTTTTAAACCTTTATTGATGAAATAAAGGTTATGGTTTATTTTAAAATGAATGCAGTCTTTGAAAAACGTCTCATATAGAGGTCAAAACCTCGCAACGAAATCAATTAATATGGAACGTTTTTAATCAATAAGAACGGGACATTTCAGTTGGTATCAGAGCGTTGGTCTTAGAGAACCAGAATTTTGCATTAGCGTGTCTTATCGAGTTTGTTAGGATGCATTAGTAAGTCTGGACTTCGACCGTGTTTACTTGAAAAATGATTGCTTAATAAATTTTGTTGGAAACTATATATTTTTAACATGTGAATATTATGTGATATATTAATCTCTTAACGCGTTTGATATTATGTGATAGATGTCTACCTCTAGAACAAGTTCCATTTACTCACCTAATAATAATGAAGAGTCAAATGTAAATTGGAATGATTCGTGGACTGATTCACAAGTTCCCGAAGAGGAACCGGAAGAAGAGTCGGAACCGGAAGAAGAATCGGAACCGGAAGAAGAATCGGAACCGGATGAAGAAATAGAACCGGTGGGGGAAATAATAAAACGGTTAAGTAAAAGAAAATCCTCAACCAACCGACCAAGGTTAATTATGGTCAATGGTGTTTCCGCCAAGGAAGCAAAATATTGGGAGGATTACCAATTCTCTGATGAATCGGATTCCGACGAGAATTCCGATGATGTTATAGAAATTACCCCAACTGAATTTAAAAAGGCAAAAGAAAATAATAAGGGAAAGGGCATAAAAATAGAGAAATCTAATTCCAACCCCGATGAACTTTATATGTATCGTCAAACCCCGAAGTCCTTAAGTTGTAACAATGACCCGGGAACCTCTAAACCACCAGGTTTTTCTAAACCAATGTGGATCACGACGGCTCGTATTAGGGGAACATCATATATCCCTAGAAACTTGGCAAAACGAACCAAAACCGAAGAAGAAGAAACAAGCGAGTCGGAATAAGATAGTTGTATTCGTGTGGTGTAATATATGTAATATAGTGTGCTTATGCTTTATGATATATGTAAAAATTGCTTATATTAATAAGTATATTTTTTTTATGAATCTAACTCTTGTCTATTTTACAGTATAAAAACACAAAATGGATAGACAACCCAATATTTTAAGAGACCTACCCGGAGACATGATTGATGAAATCTTGTCTAGAGTCGGCCAGAATTCCTCGGCACAACTATTTAAGGCGAGATCAGTTTGTAAGACATTCGAAGAACGTTCCAAGAATGTCTTGGTTTATAAGAGACTTTCGTTTGAAAGATGGGGGATATCACATTGGGAAACCCATAAGTTACGATGTGTTTACTTTGACGCATATATTGCGGGGAACCCAAATGCTATTTTACGCAACGGGTTAAGAAATTATTTTGACTCAATATATCCGAATATTGGACTTCGTGATTTAGAAAAAGCGGCTAACATGCAACATAAAGAAGCATGTTATGCTTACGGATTAGTAATGTTCGCTTCTCACCAAAGTGAGAACAAGAACATCGGGCTACAACTATTAAACAAAACGTTTCCACAAGTGACAGAGTCGGTAATTGGGGTAAGAAATGAGGTTTTTAGATTATTACGGGACTGTTGGACATTACGTAACCCTCGTCCCTTTGACGACGTTACAACACGCTGTCTTATCAACGGCCATGATGGTTATGTTGCACAAGACCAAGGATGGGAAGTAGTCCTAGTAAAACCAGAATGCATGACTTGTTTCTGGACGTATGAATTACGTGTCTTTATTGCCTTTGCTGAACGACTTGTGTACTAGCTAGAATTATCTTCACAACTATCTTGTATCAAAGTTATTGTGTGCTATATTTCAAGCTTTATGTAAAATAAGCGGTATTGTAAGTTTGTAAAATATTGTATAAAAGTTTGAACGCGAAATATTATTATAATCAGTTTTTCATATAGAATTGTAGTAGTTGAATTGTATATTAGCTACTAAGTATGAACTTAACGGGTAGGTACTACCCGAATTTTAAACTTATAAAACGCTAATATGAAGAAAAAGCTTTTATAAATGAGTTCATATTATGCTACGAAATACTATTAACTACTCTTAATATTCTGTATGATTAACTTGTTCCATTTGACTATTTTGAAGGAAATGGCACCGACTACTCGACACACCGTGAATATGAATGAAGAGGAATTCCGTACTTTTCTAGCTTCAAACATAGCCGCAGTACAGGCTGCGCTACATACCAACAATAACCTTGGATCTGACAGTACAGGAAATCGTGTAGGATGCACCTACAAAGAATTCACTGCCTGCAAACCTTTGGAATTTGATGGAACCGAAGGACCGATCGGATTGAAACGGTGGACCGAGAAGGTCGAATCGGTGTTTGCCATAAGTAAGTGTACTGAAGAGGACAAAGTGAAGTACGCTACGCATACCTTCACAGGTTCTGCGTTAACATGGTGGAATACCTATCTAGAGCAAGTGGGACAAGATGATGCGTACGCACTACCGTGGTCAGCATTCAAGCACTTGATGAACGAGAAGTACCGTCCCAGAACCGAGGTCAATAAGCTCAAGACAGAACTTAGAGGGTTACGAACCCAAGGATTTGATATTACCACGTACGAAAGACGATTCACAGAATTGTGCCTATTGTGTCCGGGAGCATTCGAAGATGAGGAAGAGAAGATTGACGCATTTGTGAAAGGATTACCGGAAAGAATCCAAGAAGATATAAGTTCACACGAGCCCGCCTCTATACAACAGGCATGTAGAATGGCTCACAAACTAGTGAACCAGATTGAAGAAAGAATTAAAGAACAGACTGCTGAAGAGGCCAATGTGAAGCGAGTCAAAAGAAAGTGGGAGGATAACGGTGATAAGAATCACCAATACAATAACAACAGCAATTACAACAATAATCGCAACAATTATCCCAACAATCGCAACATCAATCGCAACTACAACAAATGGCCCAACAACAACAACAACAACAGCAACAGCAACTACAACAATCATCCCAACAACAATAATAACCGCAACAACAACAACAATCAGAAGCAGCTATGCCAAAGGTGTGAAAAGTATCACTCGGGGTTCTGCACCAAATTTTGCAACAAGTGTAAAAGAAATGGTCATAGCGCGGCGAAGTGTGAGGTTTATGGACCAGGGTTTAATAGAACGAAAGGAACAAATGGTGTCGGAACGAGTAATGGCGGAGCAAGTAGTGTCGGAGCAAGTTATGCCAATGTAGTTTGTTATAAATGTGGAAAACCGGGCCACATTATTAGAAATTGCCCGAACCAGGAGAACACGAATGGACAAGGCCGCGGAAGAGTTTTCAATATTAATGCGGCAGAGGCACAGGAAGACCCGGAGCTTGTTACGGGTACGTTTCTTATTGACAATAAATCTGCTTACGTTTTATTTGATTCGGGTGCGGATAGAAGCTATATGAGTAGAGATTTTTGTGCTAAATTAAGTTGTCCATTGACGCCTTTGGATAGTAAATTTTTACTCGAATTAGCAAATGGTAAATTAATTTCAGCAGATAATATATGTCGGAATCGAGAAATTAAACTGGTTAGCGAAACATTTAAGATTGATTTGATACCAGTAAAGTTAGGGAGTTTTGATGTGATAATCGGTATGGACTGGTTGAAAGAAGTGAAAGCAGAGATCGTCTGTTACAAAAATGCAATTCGCATTATACGAGAAAAAGGAAAACCCTTAATGGTGTACGGAGAAAAGGGCAACATGAAGCTACATCTTATTAGTAATTTGAAGGCACAAAAACTAATAAGAAAAGGTTGCTATGCTGTTCTAGCACACGTCGAGAAAGTACAAACTGAAGAAAAGAGCATCAATGATGTTCCCATTGCAAAAGAATTTCCCGATGTATTTCCGAAAGAATTACCGGGATTACCCCCACATCGATCCGTTGAATTTCAAATAGATCTTGTACCAGGAGCTGCACCAATAGCTCGTGCTCCTTACAGACTCGCACCCAGCGAAATGAAAGAACTGCAAAGCCAATTACAAGAACTTTTAGAGAGTGGTTTCATTCGACCAAGCACATCACCGTGGGGAGCTCCTGTTTTGTTTGTCAAGAAGAAAGATGGTACATTCAGGTTGTGTATCGACTACCGAGAGTTGAACAAACTTACCATCAAGAACCGCTACCCACTACCGAGAATCGACGACTTATTTGATCAACTACAAGGCTCGTCTGTTTATTCAAAGATTGACTTACGTTCCGGGTATCATCAAATGCGGGTGAAAGAAGATGATATTCCAAAGACTGCTTTCAGAACACGTTACGGTCATTACGAGTTTATGGTCATGCCATTTGGTTTAACTAATGCACCAGCTGTGTTCATGGACCTTATGAACCGAGTGTGTGGACCATACCTTGATAAGTTTGTCATTGTTTTCATTGATGACATACTTATTTACTCAAAGAATGACCAAGAACACGGTGAACATTTGAGAAAGGTGTTAGAAGTATTGAGGAAGGAAGAATTGTACGCTAAGTTTTCAAAGTGTGCATTTTGGTTGGAAGAAGTTCAATTCCTCGGTCACATAGTGAACAAAGAAGGTATTAAGGTGGATCCGGCAAAGATAGAAACTGTTGAAAAGTGGGAAACTCCGAAACACATACGCCAGTTTTTAGGACTAGCTGGTTACTACAGAAGGTTCATCCAAGACTTTTCTAGAATAGCAAAACCCTTGACTGCATTAACGCATAAAGGGAAGAAATTTGAATGGAATGATGAACAAGAGAAAGCGTTTCAGTTATTGAAGAAAAAGCTAACTACGGCACCTATATTGTCATTGCCTGAAGGGAATGATGATTTTGTGATTTATTGTGATGCATCAAAGCAAGGTCTCGGTTGTGTATTAATGCAACGAACGAAGGTGATTGCTTATGCGTCTAGACAATTGAAGATTCACGAACAAAATTATACGACGCATGATTTGGAATTAGGCGCGGTTGTTTTTGCATTAAAGACTTGGAGGCACTACTTATATGGGGTCAAAAGTATTATATATACCGACCACAAAAGTCTTCAACACATATTTAATCAGAAACAACTGAATATGAGGCAGCGTAGGTGGATTGAATTATTGAATGATTACGACTTTGAGATTCGTTACCACCCGGGGAAGGTAAATGTGGTAGCCGATGCCTTGAGCAGGAAGGACAGAGAACCCATTCGAGTAAAATCTATGAATATAATGATTCATAATAACATTACTACTCAAATAAAGGAGGCGCAACAAGGAGTTTTAAAAGAGGGAAATTTAAAGGATGAAATACCCAAAGGATCGGAAAAGCATCTTAATATTCGGGAAGACGGAACCCGGTATAGGGCTGAAAGGATTTGGGTACCAAAATTTGGAGATATGAGAGAAATGGTACTTAGAGAAGCTCATAAAACCAGATACTCAATACATCCTGGAACGGGGAAGATGTACAAGGATCTCAAGAAACATTTTTGGTGGCCGGGTATGAAAGCCGATGTTGCTAAATACGTAGGAGAATGTTTGATGTGTTCTAAGGTCAAAGCTGAGCATCAGAAACCATCAGGTCTACTTCAACAACCCGAAATCCCGGAATGGAAATGGAAAAACATTACCATGGATTTCATCACTAAATTGCCAAGGACTGCAAGTGGTTTTGATACTATTTGGGTAATAGTTGATCGTCTCACCAAATTAGTACACTTCCTGCCAATAAGAGAAGATGACAAGATGGAGAAGTTAGCATGACTGTATTTGAAGGAAGTCGTCTCCAGACATGGAATACCAATCTCTATTATCTCTGATAGGGATGGTAGATTTATTTCAAGATTCTGGCAGACATTACAGCGAGCATTAGGAACTCGTCTAGACATGAGTACTGCCTATCATCCACAAACTGATGGGCAGAGCGAAAGGACGATACAAACGCTTGAAGACATGCTACGAGCATGTGTTATTGATTTCGGAAACAGTTGGGATCGACATCTACCGTTAGCAGAATTTTCCTACAACAACAGCTACCATTCAAGCATTGAGATGGCGCCGTTTGAAGCACTTTATGGTAGAAAGTGCAGGTCTCCGATTTGTTGGAGTGAAATGGGGGATAGACAGATTACGGGTCCAGAGATTATACAAGAAACTACCGAGAAGATCATCCAAATTCAACAACGGTTGAAAACCGCCCAAAGTCGACAAAAGAGCTACGCTGACATTAAAAGAAAAGATATAGAATTTGAAATTGGAGAGATGGTCATGCTTAAAGTTGCACCTTGGATAGGCGTTGTTCGATTTGGTAAACGAGGGAAATTAAATCCAAGGTATATTGGACCATTCAAGATTATTGATCGTGTCGGACCAGTAGCTTACCGACTTGAGTTACCTCAACAACTCGCGGCTGTACATAACACTTTCCACGTCTCGAATTTGAAGAAATGTTTTGCTAAAGAAGATCTCACTATTCCGTTAGATGAAATCCAAATCAACGAAAAACTTCAATTCATCGAAGAACCCGTCGAAATAATGGATCGTGAGGTTAAAAGACTTAAGCAAAACAAGATACCAATTGTTAAGGTTCGATGGAATGCTCGTAGAGGACCCGAGTTCACCTGGGAGCGTGAAGATCAGATGAAGAAGAAATACCCGCATCTATTTCCCGAAGATTCGTCAACACCTTCAACAGCTTAAAATTTCGGGACGAAATTTATTTAACGGGTAGGTACTGTAGTGACCCGAACTTTTCCATGTTTATATATATTAATTGAGATTGATATTTACATGATTAAATGTTTCCAACATGTTAAGCAATCAAACTTGTTAAGACTTGATTAATTGAAATATGTTTCATATAGACAATTGACCACCCAAGTTGACCGGTGATTCACGAACGTTAAAACTTGTAAAAACTGTACGATGACATATATATGGTTATATATATAGTTAACATGTTTTTATTATAAGTATGTATCTCATTAGGTATTTTAACAATGAGTTATATACATAAAAATGAGACTATTAATTTAAGAAACTCGAAAACGATATATATAACGATTATCGTTATAACAACGTCTTACTAGGTACATATGAATCATATTAAGATATTGATACACTTGGTTAATTATGTTAAATGATAAGTAAATATATTATTAAGTGTATTAACAATGAAATACATATGTAAAAATAAGACTACTAACTTAATGATTTCGAAACGAGACATATATGTAACGATTATCGTTGTAACGACATTTAACTGTATATACATCATACTGAGATATATTATATATCATAATATCATGATAATATAACAATTTAACATCTCATTTGTTATAATAAACAATGGGTTAACAACATTCAACAAGATCATTAACCTAAAGGTTTCAAAACAACATTTACATGTAACGACTAACGATGACTTAACGACTCAGTTAAAATATATATACATGTAGTGTTTTAATATGTATTCATACACTTTTGAAAGACTTCAAGACACTTATCAAAATACTTCTACTTAACAAAAATGCTTACAATTACATCCTCGTTCAGTTTCATCAACAATTCTACTCGTATGCACCCGTATTCGTACTCGTACAATACACAGCTTTTAGATGTATGTACTATTGGTATATACACTCCAATGATCAGCTCTTAGCAGCCCATGTGAGTCACCTAACACATGTGGGAACCATCATTTGGCAACTAGCATGAAATATCTCATAAAATTACAAAAATATGAGTAATCATTCATGACTTATTTACATGAAAACAAAATTACATATCCTTTATATCTAATCCATACACCAACGACCAAAAACACCTACAAACACTTTCATTCTTCAATTTTCTTCATCTAATTGATCTCTCTCAAGTTCTATCTTCAAGTTCTAAGTGTTCTTCATAAATTCCAAAAGTTCTAGTTTCATAAAATCAAGAATACTTTCAAGTTTGCTAGCTCACTTCCAATCTTGTAAGGTGATCATCCAACCTCAAGAAATCTTTGTTTCTTACAGTAGGTTATCATTCTAATACAAGGTAATAATCATATTCAAACTTTGGTTCAATTTCTATAACTATAACAATCTTATTTCAAGTGATGATCTTACTTGAACTTGTTTTCGTGTCATGATTCTGCTTCAAGAACTTCGAGCCATCCAAGGATCCATTGAAGCTAGATCCATTTTTTTCTTTTCTAGTAGGTTTATCCAAGGAACTTAAGGTAGTAATGATGTTCATAACATCATTCGATTCATACATATAAAGCTATCTTATTCGAAGGTTTAAACTTGTAATCACTAGAACATAGTTTAGTTAATTCTAAACTTGTTCGCAAACAAAAGTTAATCCTTCTAACTTGACTTTTAAAATCAATTAACACATGTTCTATATCTATAAGATATGCTAACTTAATGATTTAAAACCTGGAAACACGAAAAACACCGTAAAACCGGATTTACGCCGTCGTAGTAACACCGCGGGCTGTTTTGGGTTAGTTAATTAAAAACTATGATAAACTTTGATTTAAAAGTTGTTATTCTGAGAAAATGATTTTTATTATGAACATGAAACTATATCCAAAAATTATGGTTAAACTCAAAGTGGAAGTATGTTTTCTAAAATGGTCATCTAGACGTCGTTCTTTCGACTGAAATGACTACCTTTACAAAAACGACTTGTAACTTATTTTTCCGACTATAGACCTATACTTTTTCTGTTTAGATTCATAAAATAGAGTTCAATATGAAACCATAGCAATTTGATTCACTCAAAACGGATTTAAAATGAAGAAGTTATGGGTAAAACAAGATTGGATAATTTTTCTCATTTTAGCTACGTGAAAATTGGTAACAAATCTATTCCAACCATAACTTAATCAACTTGTATTGTATATTATGTAATCTTGAGATATCATAGACACGTATACAATGTTTCGACCTATCATGTCGACACATCTATATATATTTCGGAACAACCATAGACACTCTATATGTGAATGTTGGAGTTAGCTATACAGGGTTGAGGTTGATTCCAAAATATATATAGTTTGAGTTGTGATCAATAATGAGATACGTATACACTGGGTCGTGGATTGATTCAAGATAATATTTATCGATTTATTTCTGTACATCTAACTGTGGACAACTAGTTGTAGGTTACTAACGAGGACAGCTGACTTAATAAACTTAAAACATCAAAATATATTAAAAGTGTTGTAAATATATTTTGAACATACTTTGATATATATGTATATATTGTTATAGGTTCGTGAATCAACCCGTGGCCAAGTCTTACTTCCCGACGAAGTAAAAATCTGTGAAAGTGAGTTATAGTCCCACTTTTAAAATCTAATATTTTTGGGATGAGAATACATGCAGGTTTTATAAATGATTTACAAAGTAGACACAAGTACGTGAAACTACATTCTATGGTTGAATTATCGAAATCGAATATGCCCCTTTTTATTAAGTCTGGTAATCTATGAATTAGGGAACATACACCCTAATTGACGCGAATCCTAAAGATAGATCTATTGGGCCTAACAAACCCCATCCAAAGAACCGGATGCTTTAGTACTTCGAAATTTATATCATATCCGAAGGGTGTCCCGGAATGATGGGGATATTCTTATATATGCATCTTGTTAATGTCGGTTACCAGGTGTTCACCATATGAATGATTTTTATCTCTATGTATGGGATGTGTATTGAAATATGAAATCTCGTGGTCTATTATTATAATTTGATATATATAGGTTAAACCTATAACTCACCAACATTTTTGTTGACGTTTTAAGCATGTTTATTCTCAGGTGATTATTAAGAGCTTCCGCTGTCGCATACTTAAATAAGGACGAGATTTGGAGTCCATGCTTGTATGATATTGTGTAAAAACTGCATTCAAGAAACTTATTTTGTTGTAACATATTTGTATTGTAAACCATTATGTAATGGTCGTGTGTAAACAGGATATTTTAGATTATCATTATTTGATAATCTACGTAAAGCTTTTTAAACCTTTATTGATGAAATAAAGGTTATGGTTTGTTTTAAAATGAATGCAGTCTTTGAAAAACGTCTCATATAGAGGTCAAAACCTCGCAACGAAATCAATTAATATGGAACGTTTTTAATCAATAAGAACGGGACATTTCAGCTGTAAACGATGCCAATTGATCTTACATTATCTACTATCAAACACAAAACTCTATCACAGCTTTTATCTAAACAAATTTAATCAGAAAAGCATGAAGGACAGGTGATACTCTGTTCGTGTTATTATTTTTTTTATTTCATCTAATTCTTAATAAATTTAAAAATCTATTAATTTAGTTATGTTAGGAATTCACCATTTAAACTCTCTGCAAAGCTCCATTTCCCAATTTTCAGTATCGAGTCTAAATTCTTGAGTCAAAGCTTTATTCTAAAAAGTCAACCGAGATGTTCTTGACAAAAATTCGAGTTCGTTTTTAAATTTCAAGTTAAATTGAGGATACATAAAGTTTCAAGGAAGGATTTTAAATCTTTTTCATATAGAAATCGAAGCCTAAAACGACCTACAACTCATTATCAAAGATTGAGTTCATAGCGATTTAAAAAAAAAAAAAAGAAACTGCAGCTATTTAAAATCATTAAAATTATTTTTGTGTTTGTCAATTTAAAAACACTATGATAAGTTATTTATGTTTTGATATAACATCCTAGTTTAAACGAATTAGTAGCTGTTATGATTTGATTAAAGTTTCAATCGAATGAAACTGGGAAGGAGAAGAAGACGATTTCGTTTAGGGGATAAAAGAACTTAAAAGTTGTGTAATATCAGAAAATTGGCCACGGATGGATGGTTAAGGGGTGTTTGGTAGGAACGTGAGGTCTCGGGTTCGAACCCGGCTTCGTGCATTTTTTTTTAAAAGGGCTCCTTAAGGTAGTTTTCCTTACTTATAATTTTTATTATTATTATTA
This sequence comes from Rutidosis leptorrhynchoides, assembly GCF_046630445.1. Lineage (NCBI taxonomy): Eukaryota > Viridiplantae > Streptophyta > Magnoliopsida > Asterales > Asteraceae > Rutidosis > Rutidosis leptorrhynchoides. The sequence continues at coordinate 344,569,856 of NC_092341.1, forward strand.
TTATTATTATTATTATCATTATCATTATTATTATTATTATTATTATTATTATTATTATTATTATTATTATTATTATTATAGATTGTTATTGTTATTGTTATTGTTATTATTGATTTATATTATTATTAAGTATTAGTATTATTATTAGTATTATTACTATCATTTAGGATTTGTATTAATATCATTATTATTATTACGATTATTATTATTAAGAACCTAATAAAATTCGTTATCATATTGATTAATATTAGCACAAGTATCATTATAAGTATTAGAATTATTTTTATAAACATAAATATTATTAGTAATATCTTTAGTAGTAATAAAATGGTTGAAATCATTATTATTACTAAGTATTAAGTATTATTATCAAAAATGATTATTACCCTTATTACTAAATTTTTCATTTTATTTAAAAACTACTATTATTATCATTACTATGAGATTTATTATAAAAACTATCGTTAATATTATCAAACAAGATTATTAATACTATTATCATTATTATTAATATTAGTATTATTATTATTATTATTATTGTTATCACCTAACATATTATCTTAGTACTAAAAAACAAATGATATTTATATATAAATATATCTAATACATATAACATAACAAAATTTAATATTTTTATGTACAAAATGAATATACGAAACATATTTATTATTATTATAAAAAGGATATAACTAATAAATTCACATATATATATATATATATATATATATATATATATATATATATATATATATATATATATATATATATATATATATATATATATATATATTTCTGATTATAACTATGCATATTGATAAAAATACAAATGATATAGGTTCGTAAATCCGAGGCCAACCCTATACTTGTTCAATGTCGTCATATGTATTTTTACTACAAAATACAGTATGGTGAGTTTCATTTGCTCTCTTTTTAAATGCTTTTGCAATATATATTTTTGGGACTGAGAATAAATGCGCTGCTTTTATAAATGTTTTACGAAATAGATACAAGTAATCGAAACTACATTCTATGGTTGGATTATCGAATCAAATATGCCCCTTTGTAGCTTGGTAGCCTAAGAATTAGGGAAATGGCCCCTAATTGACGCGAATCCTAAAGATAGATCTATGGACTTTGACACGTCCCATTCGGGTTACGAATGCTTTAGTACTTCGATTACCATGTCCGATGAGAGTCCCGGAATGATGTGAATATTCTATATACATCCTGTTAGTTCGGTTATCAAGCGTTCACCATATGAATGATTTTTATCTCTATGCAGTTTGCGAAATGCCTGATATGAGAATGATGTTTATGAAATATGAAAATCTTGTGGTCTATTAAAATGATGGAAATGATTATTTATGTTAAACTAATGAACTCACCAAATTTTTTGGTTGACACTTTAAAGCATGTTTATTCTCAGGTATGAAAGAAATCTTCCGCTGTGCATTTGCTCATTTTAGAGATATTACTTGGAGTCATTCATGACATATTTCAAAAGACGTTGCATTCGAGTCATTGAGTTCATCAAGATTATTATTAAGTCAATTATAGTTGGATATATTATGAAATGATATGCATGCCGTCAACTTTCGATGTAAAGAAAGTTTGTCTTTTAAAAACGAATGCAATGTTTGTAAAATGTATCATATAGAGGTCAAGTACCTCGCGATGTAATCAACTATTACGAATCGTCTATAATCAATATGGACTTCATCCGGATAGATTAGGACGGGTTATGAAAGTTGGTATCAGAGCGGTGGTCTTAGCGAATCAGGTCTTGCATTAGTGTGTCTAACTGATAGTTGATAAGATGCATTAGTGAGTCTGGACTTCGACCGTGTCTGCATGTCAAAAGTTTTGCTTATCATTTCTAGTCGGAAATCATCTGCTTATCATCCTTAGAAAGTTACCTGCTTATCATTATTAGTCTAGACACGTCTTGCTACATTAATTGCATGAGTAGTGTATAGACAAAATTCACATCTTAGCGTATCTGCTAAATCATATCTTATCGTATTTGTTACTTTAAACTTTGCCTGACATATCCCGCAAATTCCTCCGTAATCTATGAAATCTTTGGATCTATATATATATATATATATATATATATATATATATATATATATATATATATATATATATATATATATATATATATATATCCTATGTAAATAGAATACCACCCAATAGCCGGAAAATCATTTTATATCGAAAAATCCTTTATCCAATCTTACGAAATGGAATTTGTCATCAGTTCAAGTCCCTCGGATTCCGAAATGGAATCCCACTCAAGCTCCGAAAGCAGTGTGACCGGAATGGATCAACCAATCAGTCATCATCTATTCTGGATGAATTGAGGATGGGTTCGTAGCTCCTCAATCATTGGAGACAAGAAGAAGGCGATCATTTCCATCCACCACATTGCCCTCTTGACGAAGAACCTGAAGCACTTACCGGCGAACCTATCCGAAACACCATTTTCTCTCTCATTTCCAGGGTATCTCGTCATGATTATATACTATACCAAATTCTAGATCATATTTATCCGCTCGTCCGAATCGACAATCACCCCGGTGTAATAGAAGAAGTCAACGAGATTCGCGCTCGGGTAGTGGCTTTGGAGAATATGGTGCAAAGGTTACAAACACCAGCAGCAGCACCAGCAGCATAACCAGTATCACCACCACCAACGCCAACAGTACCATTTCCACCACCAACAATAACCACATCGCAAACCTCAACTTCACAATCTGTCACACGAACATCAACGTCATACGCACCATAGATACCAAGGAGTACCAACAACAATGAACGATGAAGTATTAATTCATAACTTCATTGAAGAAATATTCTGCGAAGAATATGTGGTTTCTAAAAGTTTTAGAGATTACTTATTTTAGCTCAAACCGAAAAGCAAATGAGATTAATATCATGTTAACTCATTAAATCCATGATTATATCTGAAGAAAATATATATGCAAATATATTTTCATAACGATTGTAATTGAATTTTTTTTGTACAAACTGTTAATGATGAAAATATTTTAACGGGTAGGTAATACTCGAGGAATATTTAGAATTCACCTTAATAAGTTATACTGTACATTCTTCGAATCTGATTCAATAGTCATTTACTATCCTACTTACAACCACAGAAGTACGAATCCGCTCATCACAGAATAACCATTTTCATTTAATTTCATATTTGGATTTTGATTTATCAGAATCCAACAAGTGGCATAATGAAGAAAACATTTGGCAAAATAAAATTTGTTAGAAACAAACAAATTAACTATGAGAAATTTTGTTAAGAATTCACGCTAACTGTTCCTAGCTAACTGTTCCTAGCTAACTGATTACATTTTATTTATCGCAATTTATTTATCGCATTTTATTTATCGCAATTTTAATTCTCGCAATTTTATTTATCGTCATTTAATTTCTGTTATTTATTTTACGCACTTTATTTATCGTCATTCAAATACTGTTATTTACGCATTTAAATATCTGGACATATATACAAGGTTTTGACATATCATATCGACGCATCTATATATATTATTTGGAATAACCATATACACTGAATATGCAGTAATGCTGGAGTTAGCTATACAGGGTTGAGGTTGATTCTACAATAATATATATAGTTTGAGTTGTGATCGAGTCTGAGACATGTACACGGGTCACGATACGTATTAATTAATTCGAATATTATAAACTATATATAAATTATTGAATTAGTAACTGTAGACTGCTAACTGTGGACTACCAACATTGGACAATTAAAATGAATTAAAATATTGACTATAACATATGAAACTAAATAATTCTTCAAGTTTGCCACTTGATTTCATCTTAAACCTCATTTGTATCTTGACGATTACAATCTGCGTTCAAACTTTCATGATTTTTTGAAAACACCTCAATCGAGAGGATGAACCAACTGAACTTCATCTACGGAAGAAAAGATTGATACACTATATGCACCTGAAAAACTCTCGGAACCTGAGTAAACGTTTAACACGTATCTGTGCTAGCTCCTTTGGCGTTGTTATTACTGAAAATCACTTTGCAAATCCCTTTCCAAATTAGCCAATTTTGTCACAGCTTCAGCAAGTCAACTTTGACTTTTCATTCGGATTAACTTTATTATAACCTTGATATATAAGTTTACCTTTCGTCATCGTTACCGGAGAACCGTTTATATTCCACCACATTAGCAGCAAACTTACGAGCAACTTCATTACTCATCAGCTTAAGTCTCTCCGAAAAACCATTATATTTGTTCATTAAAACCCTATCATATACTCACCCGCATCTTGTAACGAGAATTTCCATAACAAGTACCAGGAAATCAGTAATCAGTATTTTGAATCTCGTAGCGTTTCTACATCAACAGTTATAAGTATATATATAATCCTTATCTCTTAGAATTATGATCTTCCATTCTGAAATTCTGAAAAGCACACAGTTTACAAATTGATACCCCAACTTTTGAAAAAGCTGAAAATCAGTAGAAATTGTAGACAACCTTAAACGACTTTGATCGTCGAAAGTATGATGATAAAGAATGAAGTGTTGGAAACGCTCAATAGGAAATTTAGTGCCGAAAAGCGAATTATGCGAAACTATGAAGGAGGCTGTGAACAAATCACAAAGACTAAACCTGCCTTCAAAGAATCCAGGTAATTCTGGATCCGATGAAATCTTTAGAGAATATCTTGCTCTGAAGTCATGTTAAAATCTTGCAGAAAATTTTTCTTCATCAACCTTCGAACTTAGAAATTCCAAAATATCATCATAAATATCTTCGATATTTCTGAGGATATTTTCACAAATATTCTTGTCCGAAATTATCTACCTCTTCGTGTTTTCTGTATTCCATTATATTGGAAACTTCAGTAAAATCTAAGTATAAATTATGAATGAATTGTGGAGAAGTGTTGAAAATTGAAGCATGAGTTATTATAATATAATGGCGCTTGGCCAACGTGATTATATTACAGTAAGTCATGCTGGGTTTCTAATGAAACGTTATGATGGTTCACAGTAGATCATACCATCATCATGTGCCATGTTACATAACTCTTTCATTCTAATTAACCTCTGAACATATCAAGAAAATATATTCTTGATAGTTCTATTCTCAGTGATTCTGGTAAATTGACAAATCAAATCGTGCTATTACGTTCTTTCATGATTAGAACATTGAGTTCATTCAAAACTCCATACTTACGAATTTTGGACCATTACTCGCTTTACCAGAGATCGAGAAGATAATAAAAAAGCAAAGAGCTCCGAAACATAAAGGAAGATATAAAACTCGACAACAACACAGAAATCACAAACCGTGTACATTAATACGAATAGCAATATACAGACACGGGAGTAGGAAAAATACTATAATCCCAAGAGCATGGTAGAAGTAAACAGATTCCTCCGGTGGTAGATGAAAAAGGAGAATGATCAATATGAAAGTCAGGAATATATCCAGAATTAAAACTGGATGAAGCATATTGATTGATGATTTGGAAGAATGAATTAAAGTATAGAAAATGGGAGTGGTGGGAAATAATGGAACGGAAGAAGATCATTTATAGTGGAGATACCAAACAAGGCAATCGAGACAGATGATCGCATTTAATTAAAGAGATCTTAATTTCCATAAATCCCGAAGAATCAAATCTTATAGATTTCCAAGATTTTCTTTTAAATCCCTTGATTTCCGAAATTCAAACGTGACCACGTCAAAAGCTAAGGCGAATCTTTATTTTCTCATTTCACTCTTTTGTGATAGCTCCATTCGTACTCTTCGAATAATCGAATTATTTCATCCTTATTACTCAATGATGATAAAACTCTATTTATCAACTTATATTCGTCATGAAAATATTTTTATTGTTAGCCATGACCACCTCACTCAAATTTCGGGACGAAATTTCTTTAACGGGTAGGTACTGTGACGACCCGAAAATTTTCGACCAAATTTAAACTTAATCTTTGTATGATTTCGACACGATAAGCAAAGTAAGTAAAGTTGATTATCAGGATTTTTAATTAAGTACATGAATTCATTTATACCTTTGACCATGCTCAACGATTCACGAAAAATTATTTGTAAGTAAATGTGTGTGTATATATATATATATATATATATATATATATATATATATATATATATATATATATAAGCACATATATATAATAATAAAATATAATTTAAACAATAGAAGTTAATATGTAAAATAAGATATAAATAATTAAGTTGTAATTAAAAAGGAATCTATATATAAATATATGGTTTCTATATGTAATTATTATTATATGTATATTTGAATATATGTTAAATATATAAAACTTAATAGTTACTAAAACTTATTATGTATAGATGTATTACCTAAACAATAATATGTAATATGAAAATATAATATTTTATAATAAATATAGCTGTTATAATAATGTTATTATTACTTTCAATATTATTATAAATACTAGTGTTATTAATATTATTTTAAATATATAATCTATAGATACGAATTTGATATACGCAAATTATTATAGTGTTATTACTAATATTATTAGTATCATTAATAATATTAGTATTATTATAATTATAATTAGTATTATTATTATTATGGTTAACATTATTATTATAAATTTTATAGTTAATATTATCATTATCATTAATAATATTATTATTACTAATATGTTATTATAAATTTTATTATTGTTATTATTATTATTATTATTATTATTATTTATAATATTGAGAGTATTATTAATATAGTTACATTTATAAGATTTATCTATTAATTATAGTCATAATTAATAAAATTAATAATAAATTATAAATATTGATATATGAATACAGATATATAATCAATATATATATATAGTTATATATAAATACATATACATATATAAGATACAGAGATACATATATATAATTACATATACGATTAATTACATATACGATTAATTATATATATAAATACCATATATACCTAAATAAATACATATATGTACGTATTCTGTTTTCTGTCTAATGTGATTTCGGTCTACAAAATGGTTCAACGAATTCAAGTAATTCATATTAGCAAACAAATTCATACCAATCTATGTCAATTCATAGTTTTGTTTTATCTCAAATAAGTCTTGATTAAAAATTAAATTGCCGACTAATTTTACTTTATAATCAAATCAAACCCAGCTGTAAACGATGCCAATTGATCTTACATTATCTACTATCAAACACAAAACTCTATCACAGCTTTTATCTAAACAAATTTAATCAGAAAAGCATGAAGGACAGGTGATACTCTGTTTGTGTTATTATTTTTTTTATTTCATCGAATTCTTAATAAATTTAAAAATCTATTAATGTAGTTATGTTAGGAATTCACCATTTAAACTCTCTGCAAAGCTCCATTTCCCAATTTTCAGTATCGAGTCTAAATTCTTGAGTCAAAGCTTTATTCTAAAAAGTCAACCGAGATGTTCTTGACAAAAATTCGAGTTCGTTTTTAAATTTCAAGTTAAATAGAGGATACATAAAGTTTCAAGGAAGGATTTTAAATCTTTTTCATAAAGAAATCGAAGCCTAAAACGACCTACAACTCATTATCAAAGATTGAGTTCATAGCGATTTAAAAAAAAAAAAAAAAATGCAGCTATTTAAAATCATTAAAATTATTTGTGTGTTTGTCAATTTAAAAACACTATGATAAGTTATTTATGTTTTGATATAACATCCTAGTTTAAACGAATTAGTAGCTGTTATGATTTGATTAAAGTTTCAATCGAATGAAACTGGGAAGGAGAAGAAGACGATTTCGTTTAGGTGATAAAAGAACTTAAAAGTTGTGTAATATCAGAAAATTGGCCACGGATAGATGGTTAAGGGGTGTTTGGTAGGAACGTGAGGTCTCGGGTTCGAACCCGGCTTCACGCATTTTTTTTAAAAGGGCTCCTTAAGGTAGTTTTCCTTACTTATAATTTTTATTATTATTATTATTATTATTATCATTATTATTATTATTATTATTATAGATTGTTATTGTTATTGTTATTGTTATTATTGATTTATATTATTATTAAGTATTAGTATTATTATTAGTATTATTACTATCATTTAGGATTTGTATTAATATCATTATTATTATTACGATTATTATTATTAAGAACCTAATAAAATTCGTTATCATATTGATTAATATTAGCACAAGTATCATTATAAGTATTAGAATTATTATTATAAACATAAATATTATTAGTAATATCTTTAGTAGTAATAAAATGGTTGAAATCATTATTATTACTAAGTATTAAGTATTATTATCAAAAATGATTATTACCCTTATTACTAAATTTTTCATTTTATTTAAAAACTACTATTATTATCATTACTATGAGATTTATTATAAAAACTATCGTTAATATCATCAAATGGGATTATTAATACTATTATCATTATTATTATTATTATTATTATTATTATTATTATTATTATTATTATTATTATTATTATTATTATTATTATTATTATTACTACTATTATTATTATTATTATTATTATTATTATTATTATTATTATTATTATTATTATTATTATTATTATTATTATCACCTAACATATTATCTTAGTACTAACAAACAAATGATATTTATATATAAATATATCTAATACATATAACATAACAAAATTTAATATTTTTATGTACAAAATGAATATACGAAACATATTTATTATTATTATAAAAAGGATATAACTAATAAATTCATATATATATATATATATATATATATATATATATATATATATATATATATATATATATATATATATATATATATATATATATATATATATATATATATATATATATTCGATTATAACTATGTATATTGATAAAAATACAAATGATATAGGTTCGTGAATCCGAGGCCAACCCTATACTTGTTCAATGTCGTCATATGTATTTTTACTACAAAATACAGTATGGTGAGTTTCATTTGCTCCCTTTTTAAATGCTTTTGCAATATATATTTTTGGGACTGAGAATACATGCGCTGCTTTTATAAATATTTTACGAAATAGACACAAGTAATCGAAATTACATTCTATGGTTGGATTATCGAAACGAATATGCCCCTTTGTAGCTTGGTAGCCTAAGAATTAGGGAAATGACCCCTAATTGACGCGAATCCTAAAGATAGATCTATGGACTTTGACACGTCCCATTCGGATTACGAATGCTTTAGTACTTCGATTATCATGTCCGATGAGAGTCCCGGAATGATGGGGATATTCTATATGCATCCTGTTAGTTCGGTTATCAAGCGTTCACCATATGAATGATTTTTATTTCTATGCAGTTTGTGAAATGCCTGATATGAGAATGATGTTTATGAAATATGAAAATCTTGTGGTCTATTAAAATGATGGAAATGATTATTTATGTTAAACTAATGAACTCACCAACTTTTTTGGTTGACACTTTAAAGCATGTTTATTCTCAGGTATGAAAGAAATCTTTCGCTGTGCATTTGCTCATTTTAGAGATATTACTTAGAGTCATTCATGACATATTTCAAAAGATGTTGCATTCGAGTCATTGAGTTCATCAAGATTATTATTAAGTCAATTATAGTTGGATATATTATGAAATGATATGCATGCCGTCAACTTTCGATGTAAAACAAGGTTGTCTTTTAAAAACGAATGCAATGTTTGTAAAATGTATCATATAGAGGTCAAGTACCTCGCGATGTAATCAACTATTACGAATCGTCTATAATCAATATGGACTTCGTCCGGATGGATTAAGACGGATTATGAAAGAATGCATCCTAAGCAGGGTCTTCCAACATTTCATTCATTTCTTGATTTGGAGCGAACGAGATGCGCCACCTAATGAGACGGATCTTAACACGAGTCTCGGTTAAGAACGATAAGTAGGCGATGCACAATCCTTGATGATACGTATGTTGACCTTGATTTGACAGATTCATCCAATTGTACCCAAACTCAAAGGAGGACTACAAGCTCGAGGCTCGATGAACGAGAAAACATCGACATTAAAAAAAGCAAATTTTACTAAAAGGTAACCATTTTACCTCAATTTCCTGTTTTAGGTAAACAATGTTTATTTTAATGTTTAAAAGATTGTTTTATCAAATAAAAAATCAAAACGTGTAGTATCGTTAGTTTTAAGTTATGACTCCGTCAAAAATTTTACGATACTCTATCTTTTTATGTAAATCATATGCAAGCCTGATCATTGGTACTTATGTGAGGATAACGAACATATGCAATCTTGATAATTGGCACATACGTGTGTCATTAATCTTCTACAATCATATTACGAACATAACGAAAAATAAGTAAACATCAAGTTCGTAAGAATCATCATTCACGAAGTCTTCCATATCCCAAGGTAAGTGCTAATACTCGCTTACATATGATTTACTTAGAAATGGATTATCGTTAAATTTTTGACGGAGTTCTAATTTAAAGTAACAATACTTATTTTTTTCATTAACATTTGATAAAACAAGCTTTTAAATGTCAAAATAAACGTAGATTAATTAAAATAGTAAATTGAGTTAAAAAAAAAAAAAAAAAAAGTTACTCCCTCCATCCCACAAATAGTGTCCACCAACAAAAAAAAAAAGTTGAATTTAAGATATCATGTTCAAATGTCTATTTTACCCTTCAATTAATATGTTTATGAGTTAATTAGTTTTCTTACCAAAGTAAGTGAGAGAAGAAATTATGAGTAAATGTTTTGCTTATTTTCATATATAAAAAAGGTAAAATTGAAGTTTCAGTGACTTTTTATTGTCATTTTGAATTGAATAAGAGACAGTTAATTTGAGACAGATATAAATAGCAATGTGTACCTTGTTATGAGAGGAGTGAGAATCTTTTAATAAAATTTGTCCTTAAAAAGTGGGGTTATCTGTTATAGAAATGCCGCCTAGAAGAAGATTGGGGCAATGAGGAGTTTGACGATATAGCCCAAACTACCGATTCGTTACCGAATCGCATAAGTATATTGTACACAACAATTAATATTCATGACTGTTAAGTACTATATATATATATATATATATATATATATATATATATATATATATATATATAGACTGTTAAGTACTATATAGACAAAATTTCATTCCTCGTCCCTGAACTTTACTTCGATTTTGACTCCCTGTCCTTTTTCTTTTTTTTGTGCATTCCTCGTCCCTAAACTATGAAAAGAGTACATCCCTCGTCCTCCCGTCTACTTTCTGTCAAAACCTGCCGTTACCCCTTATCACGTGCATGTCATGTGAGGGTATTTTAGTCTTTTTGGTGTTTTCTTCCCCAAGCTGATTTTCTTTCTCAAATAAAATATATACTATTACTAAAACACATAGTACAAGTACTCAATTCATCTTCATCTTTATCTTCAAGCTACACATGAACAAATCCAAATACAAATACAAACATACTCAAATCCAAACCAGATTAAACGAACCGTCAACATGCATATGGTTTGAAGACACAAATAAAAATAAATACAAAAATAAAATACAAACTTAAATCAATGTAGGAAACAAAATACAGATCTACAAATTTAAAAGAGGGGATATAACCCTGAATCCCAGAAGACTTCCCATGGCCTTGATTATCAATTCCATAAACTGCATATCCTGTCTTCACAAGTCTTAATGCAACTCATGTTTACATTTCATTAATTATTGATCGTAAGTTATAATTTGTTGTTAAAAAAGTTAGTTATAAATTATAATCTAATTACTATCCAAAACAGAGCAAGTCCAACATAGTAATATCCAAATTCAATGTTTATCCAAAACACCATTGATTATGGAAATCCAATAAGATCCAGCCTTCATTTGCAAAAAAAAAAAAAAAAAAAAATAAAAAAATAAAAATAAAAATCTAATCGTCGTTTGCATACACAGGATCTAACCGTGTATGAATATAGAAACGAGATCTAAATATATACAATTGATCTCTTCGACTAAAAATAAATGACGACTCCGATGGATGGATGACGGAAGCGATAGATGGATGACGGTTACTTTTTGTCAGATCTGAGCACAAGGTTGTTGATTTCAGTGAAATGAATCGATTCAACGAGCTTATACCTGTGCAAATCGTCGATTTCAGATCTATGAACAATTGAACATAAATACGTCGATTAGTTACATATTTTACATATTTAGAAATATAAATTGCATAAATTTGAATTGAAGCTATTGATTTATTACATGAATTGAGTGAAAATAGATCTATTGCTCGATTCGTGAATTTTAGTAGGTGGTGATTTTGATGATTTTGAGAGCTCTGGAAGAGATAAAAAAGAAAGAATTGGGGGTTTTTTATGATAGAAGAAGAAAAAACAATGACAAAAATACCCTCACATGACATGCACGTGATAAGGGGTAACGACAGGTTTTGACAGAAAGTAGACGGAGGGACGATGGATGTACTCTTTTCATAGTTTAGGGACGAGGAATGCACAAAAAAAAAAAGAAAAAGGACAGGGAGTCAAAATCGATGTAAAGTTCAGGGACGAGGAATGAAATTTTGTCTACTATATATATATATATATATATATATATATATATATATATATATATATATATATATATATAGTGAAAGGATCCCTAGAGAACTAGAGTATGTAGAGAACCCATAGAACTAATAGATTGAACTTCAATCTATGTGGAGATTGAGCTTCAATCTATGAAAAAAAAAATACAATCTGCAAAAAAAAAAAAAAATCTGCAAAAAAAAACAGTGAATCTGTACAGAAAAAAAGTGAATCTGCAAAAAAAAAAAAAATGCAAAAAAACGTCAATCTGCACAAAAAAAAAGTCAAATCTGCACAGAAAAAAGTCGATCCGCAAAAAAAAAAAGCTGCAAAAAAAAAACGCAGATTGACTCAATCTGCACGCAGATTGACTCAATCTGCATAAAAAAACAAAAAAAAGTCGATCTGTAAAAAAAAAAAAAGCTGGAAAAAATCGTCAATCTGCACGCAGATTGACTGAATCTGGAAAAAAAAAAATCTGAACAGAAAAAAAAAATCTGCAAAAAAAAAAATATGTGAATCTGCACGCAGATTTAGTGAATCTGCACGAGTTCCATGAGTTATCTACTACCTTTGGTTCTCCATGGATCCTCATATATATATATATATATATATATATATATATATATATATATATAGTAGACAAAATTTCATTCCTCGTCCCTGAACTTTACATCGATTTTGACTTCCTGTCCTTTTTCTTTTTTTTTTGCATTCCTCGTCCCTAAACTATAAAAAGAGTACATCCATCGTCCCTCCGTCTACTTTCTGTCAAAACCTGCCGGGGTATTTTTGTCATTGTGTTTTCTTCTTCTGTCATAAAAAACCCCCAATTCTTTCTTTTTTATCTCTTCCAGAGCTCTCAAAACCATCAAAATCACCACCTACTAAAATTCACGAATCGAGCAATAGATCTATTTTCACTCAATCCAGGTAATAAATCAATAGCTTGAATTCAAATTTATGCAATTTATATTTCAAAATATGTAAAATATGTAACTAATCGACGTATTTATGTTCAATTGTTCATAGATCTGAAATCGACGATTTGCACATGTATAAGCTCGTTGAATCGATTCATTTCACTGAAATCAACACACCTTGTTGGGGTTTTATTTCTCAGTTCTAGTGTGTTGAGTTAATTATCTCCACTTCCAAATGGAAAAACTAAAATCAACAATCTCACAAACCTTAATTCTCTCAATTTCACAATCCAATCTTCAATCTCTACCTATTACTTGTTCATCTCTCTATCATTTTTTCAATCAATTGCCCCAATTTCACCAAGTAATCCAACACAACCTCTCTATCACTTTATTTTCGTGTAATTAAAACCTAATTTCTGTTTATGTTTAATCGTGTGTGTGACTTTTGTTGATAATCAGATGATTCATGATTTAGCGCACAAGGAAACATCACTGTTTCTCAAGAACAAGGAGTCCGCGTTGGAATTTAAGCTCAAGGGAAACAAATGCTTCTCTAATGGAGACTATTCAAATGCTATACAATTTTACACTCAGGTTTGTTTACTGGCAACTTTATCAATACATGATATATGCTGCTATGTATGTTTGTATATTTTTTCCCCCCTGCTTATATCATATTGTAATGTTAAATGTTAATACCTGTTAATTAATATTAATATATATATTAAATTAATATAACATTTGTACTTATATGTGTATAGGCGCTACGAGTTGCTCCTAGAGATGAGGTTGACACAGGGAAGAATTTAGTAGCTACACTATACTTGAATCGTGCAGCTGTATTGCAGGTTCGTTTGAATTCTCTCGTTTTTTCATGTTTACGAGTAGCATTCATCTATAGTATACTATGAATAAGTTGTAAGTTATTTAGTTGAGTTGTAATAAGAACATTTTGGCAGTTGGCACTATATCATAAAGTATTCTTTCCTATCATTATTAAAACTGCAATAATTTTGGGACGTTGTTAATTTACCTTAGAAGTCACCATCTCCATTGCAAAAGAAAAATTATGATATCATGAGTTGTACGTTTAATTCGTGGGATTTGCTGTTATTTCGGATACCAAAACTTGTTTTGGACAGTTTTACTTTCGTCAAACCTATGGAGAGTAATGTCACATGTCACAACTTTCATGAAGGTGAAGGAGAATGTATTTACTTTTATATGGAATGTAGGATTGTAACAGTGGTTAATGTTTATAAATGGATAAGAAACCGTTGTATTATGATCAGTTGAGTCTATGACTAACCTATGTTATGTTTGTTGAACTTTGGTATAGAAAATGGGTCTTGTGGTGGAGTCTCTACGTGACTGTAATCGGGCTATTACAATATGTAGAAGTTACTCTAAGGTGAGATAACCTTCTTAAGCTTATTTCTGAACTTATGTTTGTGTAGTCTTTCTCTCTTAATTATCATGATATGTGACAATCATGTAAAATTTGTGAAGTCTTCACCCTATAATTTTCCTTTTTTCATTTTGCTTGATATAAGGGTGATAAAAAAAACTACCGGTACTGTCAACACTAGCTTTTATCATCTTTTGTTGCATATCTATCTTGTCTTAGTCTGAACACAATTTACATATCACAATATACTGTATTTGTAGGCATGGTATAGAAGAGGTAAGGCGAACGCTTCTATGGGAAAAATTGATGATGCAGTTTTTGACCTGAAAGTTTCATTATGTACGGAACAGTCCATAAGTGGAAAGAAACAGATAGAGGGCGAGATTAAGCTTATTATAAATCAACATAATGGGAAAGTTCTTCCACCAGCTGTAGCTAAACACAAAGAGTCTGAAATGCATGGTATAGCTTTTACGTCTATGAACTGCATAAATTATATAGTTCTATATGCTATGTCCACCCAATATATTTGTCTGCTACTAGTACTTGGCGCTTGAAGTAATAATGCTGTATTTTTAGGTTTTTTTACTTGATTGATAGAAATGAATATGGAAACATTGTGCCGGGGGAAAAATATCTAAACAAGTGACATTTATCTACTATGACAAAAAATTTGAGATGGAGGATAATGGTATAAGCTAAAAAAAAATCCTTTGTTTTGTCATAGTGTGATTTTTGGTTTTTGTCCATATTGTCATAAAGCATAAATTCATGATTATGCTTCTACCTATTTATCCTCTAATACCGCATTATTATCTTCCATTTAAAAGTTTGAGCATAATTATTTGTAGAACTTAATATTGTTTCTTAGTATTTATTTTCACGATTCTTACAATGTAGGTCCTCTTTAACAGATCAGCCACAGCAAGTACAATTGCAGTGTGTTTCTACAGAAACAAAAGGAAGAGGCATGGTGTCTTTGATTGACATACCTCAAACCACTTTGATTCATACAGAAGAACCTTATGCCTCGGTATGGCTGAAACTTTAGTCGGTCAACTTAAATTAGTCGGGTCAAAGTCGGTCAAAAGTCAACTTTTAAACGAAAATCCCAAGCCCTTTCAAAAATTAGCTGAGAAAAACACTGACTTACATAGTATCCATTAAAGTTAAATTAATAAATACACTATAACTATAGAAAACATTATAATAAACTATATATCATATAAACTAACACTACATCTTATTTGTAAATCATTTATTCTTAAAAGATTTATTATTTAATATATATTTATATAAAAGTTCTCACTCTTGATAGTGATCTTGCAGATAGTATCAAAACATTGTCGGGAAACTCATTGCCATTTCTGCTTCAATGAACTACCAGCCGATATTGTTCCATGTCCATCGTGTTCAATGGCTTTATATTGCTCTCAACTTTGCCAATTACAAGCCGGAGTTCAAGATTTACAAACCGATGCAGAGAATCACGAATTCGGTGTTGATTTGTCTAGTGATCTTGAAAAGTATGTTGCAAATGTTACCCAAGAAATGATTAATGATGTGCATATTAAGCAGAATCCCGAGCATAAGCATGAATGTGGAGTAAATTGGCCTGTTGCATTACCAACTGAAATTGCTTTGGCTGGTCGAGTTATAGTGAAGTCCATTGAGCAGAATAGGCATTTTGGTGAATCTTCCCCTGTTGTGAATTTGGTATGCCATACTCCCTCAGTCAAACTTGGTCAAATCTCAGGCAAAATTCGAGATTTCTCGGATAATCGATCAAACTTGGGATTACTCGGGAAGTTGGTCAATATCGGTCAAACTTGGTCAAAACTGGTCAAAGTCAACTTGGTCAAAACTGGTCAAAGTCAAACTTGGTCATACTCAAGTAACGATTTTTTGAACCTTGTAATCTACTGGTTAAGATTCATTAATCAGCTATTATCAACCATTGTTTCAGGATCTTTGTCACAATTATCTACAACTAGATTCAGAAGCTAAACTGGAGTTGCACATATCTTCCATCGTACTTATGATGTGTCTGCATCATTCTTATGGCTCTGATATTCCATTAAACGGGAACACAATTTCACAGGTGAGACTCTTTTGTTAACCTATTCTTCTACTTCTAACATATGATATAAAAAAAACTAAGGAAGATAAAAGGTTATAATAGTAGTTTGGTTTGTTAACCTACAATTAGTGACCACCTTTTATTGTCTTTCTCTCAATGCAGTGTGTCATACTTCTCTCACAGATCAATGTGAATTCTATGGCAATTGTTCGCATGAGATCTGCTGATTCTATGGGCCCACAAAGTTCAATCGGGAGTCATAGCACTTTGGAACAGGTTTTTATTTATCAAATATGCTCTCACCTGCAGAAGTTATTGATAACGTTAATTCTTTCAGCTTCTTAACATTCCAATTGTGCATTCTAAATGACAAATTGTGTCACATACCATTTCACTATTTGGCAATCTATTCGAGCTATATGCATAAACTCCTCATCGTTCACTTATTTAAGAAATACTGGCATTACACATCGTTGTACTCTTTACCTTATTTCGAGCTATATGCATAACGAATTTAGTGCTAATAACTCTATTTAACCTCATAAATAGCTGTTTCATCATGTTAAACAGTGTTTTTGATTGTGGTCTAATAGGTAAGAGTTGGTAAAGCAATTTATCTGGCTGGGAGCTTGTTCAACCATTCGTGCGAGCCAAACATTCATACATATTTTATTTCTCGAACTCTATATATACGAGCAATCGATTTCGTGGCTTCAGGTCAACCACTTGAGCTCTCTTATGGGCCACAGGTAAATATACTTCTGGAACTTTTGTTGGCGTGTTAAGGTTCATTTTGTTAGCTTTGACAGAATCTTGTTATTAGCCAGAGGTGGCAATTTTTACCCATATACTGACTGTATCGATATGGATTTTCTTTTATTTGAAATTGGCGTAAGAGGTCAAGCAAATTCACGTTTAGCTATAAAGAGAACAGGTAGATTAATTTTATGCATACAAAAACTCTTAAATTGCTCAATTCGGAAATTTACTATCTATTTATAACTTTTGTAACAATTAAAGCATTTAGTTATTCATAAGATTTTATAAAATATGAACAAAATGCATTTGTGCTCTATCCCGTTTTGACGCTTACTAAATATTTACCTGTTATCCAACCCGCCCATCTTGCCACCACTAATCTATATAAGTTTCTGCTGTATGATTTGATTTGCTACTTCTAATGTGAAGATCATTGGTATTGTTTTAAATCACAGCATAATTTTGTTACGACGTTTTTTCAGGTTGGCCAGTGGAGTTGTAACAAGCGTCAATCATCTTTAAAACAACAATATGCCTTTGAATGTTCGTGCACTGGCTGTTCACAACTAAACCTATCTGATCTGGTCATTAATTCTTTTCGATGCTTGAATAAAAATTGCTCTGGTGTAGTCTTGGATAGCTCTTTCGAAAAACATAAGGCCAACTCAATTCGTCGTGGTCTACCTCTGCAGGTGCTATTTAGTCAATGTGTTCAAATGGTATCATTATGTGTACCTATGTAGCTTATGATTCGCGTTCAACAGGAGGAGATCGAGAAACTGGCTAGCCTTTTGTTCAAAGAAACTGGTTCGGGTCATCAGATTGAACCTGGATATTGTTTGCGCTGTGGTGCTTATCGTGACCTGGATGCTTCAGATTCAGCAGTCAAGAAGGCTGAGATACATATTAAAAGGTATGGCCAGCTTTCAATTGTGTGCATGTTTTAATAATTAATATAAAATTATAATAACTAATTATAATTATTAATAATACTGTGGCCAAAATAGGTTGGAGGATTCATTAATTTCTGCTCAATTTTCCGCCGATATACTTTCAAATGCTTTGCAATCTTCAAATCTTGTTAAATCGGTGCTGCATCCCTACAACAAGAAAGTTGCAGAGGTCAGTTCTGTTTACATGCTCTTATTGTTCAATATATAAAATATAAATATAAATTAATATTAAATATAGCCATAAAATCATCATAGAGTTTACTTTTTGCACTGATAAAAAGTTTAATCAACGATTTGGCAGGTCGAGGACTGCCTAGCACAGGCACTATGCACAATAGGAGAATTAAGACAAGCACGGGACCATTGTCAAGCATCCATCAAGGTAAATTACAAATAATTACAGAATTAATATAATGAATGCCGAGATTTTGTATCCTAATGATTTTTTTTAATATGTAGATACTAGAGAAGCTTTATGGCCATGATCACATTGTGATTGGAAACGAGTTGGTAAAACTAGCATCGATTCAACTGTCTTTGGGTGAACCTGATGCTAAGGAAAGCATAAATCTAATCAACTTGATCTTTATAAGGCATTATGGGCCACATGTAGATGCCATATTCCCCCACCTACAGTTTCTAAAAAGAGGCTTCTAGAGTTGTTTAATTAGGATATGTGTATGTTACGCGTAATATGTAACTTAATAGGGGGTTTTTGGATTAGCCAATCTTTGGAGTTTATGGATAATAGAGTTATAGATTTGATTTTAAGCTCCCACAAGCCGAAACTAGAGCTTAAATTTATTGCTTTATTTTCTCACAAGTTTGTTTTTCGTTTCTTCATATATAAGTTTAAGGAATGCGACAACTTTGATACTTTGTTACTGATTATTTTGTTACGAAGGCATCAACCTGTGTTATGATTTTCCTGAATGGGTAAAGTGCAAGTGAATGCAACATAGTAACTTACGAATCAAATGAGTCGAATGTGACCTAATTATAAACAATTGGACCAACACCATGGCCAATACCAGTTCCTTTACAAAGGAAAGGTTTTGTTTCCAGCGGGACCACACTACTTTTCTTTGTAACATTGTTATAAAAACTATGTTTAGAGACAACAATAGTGGTGGTGTTCGTAGCAATAATAACATGAGTGTCTATTTGAGTTCTGGGTTTCGATTTTGCTGTCTTTATACTATTTGTCACTATCATCTGCTTTTTCTCTTTGACAGTCTTGATTTTCTTGTTAGAATCAATTGAGGTTGTCTTCAAAGTCTTGGATCGCAGTTGCGTTTTCTCAACTTTGACGGGTTTTTCATCTTTGACGGGGTTTTCAACTTTTATGGGCATTTCAACTTTTGTGGGTTTTTCAGTTTTTGTGCTTAAACGAACAACTAATGATGTAGCGTGACCATCCGTTTGCCTGAGTGGCCACCGAGTTGCCCAATAAGGCACACCACCCGGGTTCAAATCCTGGCTATGCCAAATTGTTCAAAAAGGGAGTGTGACCAGAGGGTGCGCATAATGCGCAATTCACCCGGTACCAGGACTCGCGCTCGGGTGCTTGATCACCCGAGGTTACCTTCTATGAAGGAGGCAATGTGCTTGTTCATATGAGGTTTGCTCGCTAATTCAAAAATGATGTAGCGTGACACGTGAGGCTTTCGACCTGTGTTCAATGAAGCAAAGGATCTAGAGAAGCGTGATAAGTAGGGGGTCTCTTGTTCAAAGCAAAAACATGTAGGTGGTAGTAAGAAATTTCAAAGAAAAAGAAAAAAGATGGGAAAGTTAGTACACAAGTTGTTCCGGCTCGACAAAACAAAAAAGTATCACAGTACGTCTTCCTTCCCTAGCTTTCACTTACTCAAAGCTTTAACAGCCCACATGTTAAACGACTTTCGTATATGTTATACGGTTTCAAATGTAATTATAAGCAAGTTATTAGTACTTAATTGGTCCAGTCCAAATTTGCAGTAGAAAGGAAAGTTGATATTTTAACAGTAGTTGACAGTGGATACAAATATAGATATGAATGACCTAATAATTGTTTGGATTGAAGCTTCCAAGGTTAATAAATGTATTGATCAAACATAGTTTATTGGAATGTAGTTACATTGGAATAAAACTCCAGAGATCCATCACCCATCTATACCAATATGTAAGACCCTAATATTTATTAAACAGAGATATATATAGAGTACATGAAGAGTGGGTGACCTTGTGTATTTAAACAGAGGTCAGAGAATGATCTGAGCTTGGTGAGCTCAGCGCACACATAAGGGTGCGCGTGGCGCACTTTTCACTGTAGCCGGATTCTGTTCCTTTTTAATCAGATACTTTGAAGGGCTTTTTGATAATTTCACTTGTGGACGAGTTAAGGCCAGTAGATCAGATCTTGGGGTGTCATTCACTCCAATTCCAACAACCTTATCCTATCCACTTCAATTTTAGAGAGAGAGTGAGATTCTTGTGTGAGAAAGCTCAAGCAAAGGAAGAAAGAGCTAGTTTTGAGTCTTAGCTCGAGTTATAAAGTTGTTTATCTCCTCTCTAGCTACGTTTTGGTTGTAGTGGTATGTTCTAACTTTGATTTCCTTACTTTGATTTATGTATGGGTTAGGGTTTGGGTAAATGAAGAACGTAAAACCCATATTTGGTGATTTTGGGTGTTCTTGGGTAAGATTGAGCCATGAGGACTCAAGAATGACTAACCTAGGGTTTCAAAGTGTTAATTGGGGTTTATGAGCCTAAATTGGTTAGTTAATTACTAGCACACCTAGATGTTTATTAAATGGGTGTGTAGACCTTAAAGTGGTCAAATGGGTAATAATTGACCTAATTGAGAAAGATGGGTATAAAATGCCCTAATTATGTATTAGTTAGTGTTGTTGGACCTTAATCACTAGCTTTTAGTGATATGTGGTGGTCTTGACATTTAGTGTACGGTTTTGGTGAAAATGGGGCATTTAATGCATTAAGTCATTAAATGCACATGTGTAAGTTGTTGGTATTTAGTCCAACTAGTTTGTGTGTTGATCGAGTACTTATTGTATTAGGTACTTTGCTTTGAAGCTCACGGAAGTATAAAACCGTCACCGAATCGTTAAGGTGAGTGGAATAATTATGCGTGTGCACATATAATGTATTTATTTGTGTAGTATGAATGTGGAATTATCGCGGTGTCCAAGACACCACATTCTAAGTAACGAGTAGTATTGTCGCGGTGTTCAAGACACTACTCATTATTTGATTGACATGTGGTATTGTCGCGGTGTTCAAGACACCACATTGTCATGGGAGTGGAATTGTCGCGGTGTTCAAGACACCACTCATTTTTTTGATTGACATGTGGAATCGTCGCGGTGTTCAAGACGCCACATTGTCATGGGGGTGAGTTAGTCGCGGTGTTCAAGACATCACCCGGGGGATTAGTGATTATGCGGTGTTTAATTAACACTAATGGATGTTATGAACTCCGACAGTCTTTTTCGAGTACCGTTCCCTAGTATGATTGGTTAACCATGGTTGTGTGAATTTGTGTACTAGCATATTTAATTGTGAACTATATGCTTTTGGAATCGCTAGCTTATTATGATTGCGGATATTGGTATATGCATAATGTTTGCATAGTTGTCGAATTGCTAGCTTGTATGCGGTATTGTGTAAGTGTTTGCAAGTAAGTAGGTTATATATGTGTATGTATAATTATTGCATTCACTAAGCTTTGCTTACCCTCTCGTTGTTTACCTTTTTATAGGCTCGGGCGTTGACAAGCGTAAGGGCGTTCGATTGGATTAGAGATCCCTCTTTGTATTGATAGGGGACGCTTTTGGATGTGTTAGCTTTTGAAGTTTGACCGAGAGTTGGGTAGTTTAACCCCCAAACATCATGCCCTAGTGTCGTTTGGAATTTAAACTAATTCGGTTGAAACTTATACTTTTGTACGAAACTCGTATTACGGCATATGTGGGCCCGATTTCGTAAAACTTATTTTATTATTGAATCGTGTGAGTTTTAACTATTATATCATGTTGTGAAAAGCGTTTCTTCTAAATATGTCGGGAAGTGGGAGATCTTTATTTGAAAAATGACAATTTCGGACAGAAGCTGATTTGGCCTGTGCGCGCCGCGCACCCTAAGGTGGTGCGCGTGGCGCACCCTTATGACATAAAAAAAAAATTATTTCGCGTATTCGGTTGGTTATTGGATTGGGTTGTTACAAGTTGTATCAGAGCATGGTCTAAGGGATTTAGGCGACTTGAGATAGGTTCCTAGACTTAGACTTGAATTGTGTATGCGCGTTATGCGGGACTTGTAGGAGACGGGTCGGACCGGGGATTGGTTAGTGCCTAGGTTTAGGCGAGCTAACTATGCGCTAATTGTTTTGTGTTGTGTTTTTGCAATCATCAAGTTAGATGGACGTTGTACTAGCGAGTTAATGCGACGTGCTCGCGTAACAATGATTAGCTACCATTGTTACGGGTCCAAATCGTGTCAAGCAAGCGATGTACGACGATTGTTGAGCAAGATGGGGCGGTGAGGTGAATCTGTATATGTGTCATTTCCTTTCGTTCGTTGTTTAACCTATTTCCGTTTTATAGAATGAAGATGAGAAATGGGCACTGTAGTGACCCGAACTTTTCCATGTTTATATATATTAATTGAGATTGATATTTACATGATTAAATGTTTCCAACATGTTAAGCAATCAAACTTGTTAAGACTTGATTAATTGAAATATGTTTCATATAGACAATTGACCACCCAAGTTGACCGGTGATTCACGAACGTTAAAACTTGTAAACACTATATGATGACATATATATGGATATATATATAGTTAACATGATACTATGATAAGTAAACATATCATTAAGTATATTAACAATGAACTACATATGTAAAAACAAGACTACTAACTTAATGATTTTTAAACGAGACATATATGTAACGATTATCGTTGTAAAGACATTTAATGTATATATATCATATTAATAGATATTCATACATGATAATATCATGATAATATAATAATTTAAAATCTCATTTGATATTATAAACATTGGGTTAACAACATTTAACAAGATCGTTAACCTAAAGGTTTCAAAACAACACTTACATGTAACGACTAACGATGACTTAACGACTCAGTTAAAATGTATATACATGTAGTGTTTTAATATGTATTTATACACTTTTGAAAGACTTCAATACACTTATCAAAATACTTCTACTTAACAAAAATGCTTACAATTACATCCTCGTTCAGTTTCATCAACAATTCTACTCGTATGCACCCGTATTCGTACTCGTACAATACACAGCTTTTAGATGTATGTACTATTGGTATATACACTCCAATGATCAGCTCTTAGCAGCCCATGTGAGTCACCTAACACATGTGGGAACCATCATTTGGCAACTAGCATGAAATATCTCATAAAATTACAAAAATATGAGTAATCATTCATGACTTATTTACATGAAAACAAAATTACATATCCTTTATATCTAATCCATACACCAACGACCAAAAACACCTACAAACACTTTCATTCTTCAATTTTCTTCATCTAATTGATCTCTCTCAAGTTCTATCTTCAAGTTCTAAGTGTTCTTCATAAATTCCAAAAGTTCTAGTTTCATAAAATCAAGAATACTTTCAAGTTTGCTAGCTCACTTCCAATCTTGTAAGGTGATCATCCAACCTCAAGAAATCTTTGTTTCTTACAGTAGGTTATCATTCTAATACAAGGTAATAATCATATTCAAACTTTGGTTCAATTTCTACAACTATAACAATCTTATTTCAAGTGATGATCTTACTTGAACTTGTTTTCGTGTCATGATTCTGCTTCAAGAACTTCGAGCCATCCAAGGATCCATTGAAGCTAGATCCATTTTTCTCTTTTCCAGTAGGTTTATCCAAGGAACTTAAGGTAGTAATGATGTTCATAACATCATTCGATTCATACATATAAAGCTATCTTATTCGAAGGTTTAAACTTGTAATCACTAGAACATAGTTTAGTTAATTCTAAACTTGTTTGTGACGCCCCGTACTAAATCATCACGCACGGACCATCATCAACAGGATCATTACAAGGTTAAGTACTATATGCGTTTTCAAAACAGAGTTTGCATTCATTAATAAAAGTGACGTCATAACAAACGTCGAATGTTTTACAATCCAAAAGTAAGCTTCACTAAGTAGAAGCATTAAATAAGTGTACGTGACCACAAAGGTCGTTACATGACATAGTTCCAAAAGTATATAAGTTTGAATGCAAGATAAGTAGTCATGCGATAACAACTCTAAGCAGCGGGTTCTACAGCACGACTAGTATGATAGCGGAAGCGACTTCAAGCACCTGAGAAATACACGCTTAAAAGGTCAACACAAAGGTTGGTGAGCTATAGTTTAAGTATAACAGTAATGTAAGTAGGCCACGAGATTTCGGTGCTACAACGAGCGTTTCAAAAGTATGTAAAAGTATATGCTTAACCGCGGGCACCCGGTAACTAACTTAACGTTTATGTACCCCCTAAAAGTGCACTTGGCAAATGCGTATAACCTCGAAGTATTAAACACTCGTTAAATGCTAGCGCGACTAGCCCGAGTGGGGATGTCAAACCCTATGCATCCATATCTAAGATTCGCGTTCACGGTTCAAAAACCAATGACTAAACGTTACCGAGCTAAAGGGAATGTTTCTGCCGTTATGTAACCCACACATATATAAAGTTTAAGTACTCGTGCCTATTATGTAAAACATAAAATGCGCATGTATTCTCAGTTCCCAAAATAAGTTAAAGTAAAAAGGGAAAGCTATAACTCACAATGATAAGTAGCGGTAAAATAGTAGTAATGTAGAGTCGGGAAAGTGTGCAAGTAATCGGTCCAAAAGTCCTCAACCTAAGTCAAATAGTACTAAGTCAGTAGCTTGTCTTAAAAGGTTGATAAGTATGTAAATAAGGTCATAAGGGTCATCATCAAACATCATCAAACGAAAGGTATAAGTATGTTTTGTTCATAAAGGAAGTTTTAAAACGAAGGCTGACTTCGGTCAGTCACCACGGTCTCTATACCTACTGAAATAAGGTGAGACCAGTGGCCATGGCTCCGTATATGAGTCCCTTAAGTGTGGTAAAAATCTCAGAAGCAAACTCGTCTTAGTTTGACCGTGGCGACGGTTTAAGTGCGAGTAGGTCAGAATTTTCTGCACAATGTTAGAGGACCTAGTGACGATCGGAGGGCCATAAATCCTAAACCGTAACTCGTATTAAGACGAGTCCTAAACGAAAAATTATCTACTCGAACAGAGCTAACTGAATATCACAGTTACAGTAGCCCAGGTGTTTAGGTCTGACTCAGAAAACAGTAAACAGAAAACAGAAACAGAAAACTAGAAAAGTAAATGGACTTAGTGACGCTCGGAGGGCCATAGACTCTAAACCGTAACTCGTATGAAGACGAGTCTTATATGAAAAGTTATCTACTCGAAAAGTTCTATCCAAAAATCAGGGTTAGATCAGCCCAGACCTACTGGTCTGTTACGGGTTCAGCTGATCAGAAAGTTTGGACAGAACAGTAAGTTTAAGGGAGTTCCGGTGGTTTTGGTGCTTGATGTTCATCATGGTTCTCATCCTTGATGCATATGGCTTCAAGTGTACAACTCATGGATGTGTTTACATCATTTTAACCAAGTCTTGACCATCATAACCCAAGTGAAAGTCTAAGTAAAGTCATTAAGCTAAATCATAATTACCATCCCTTGAATCTTTACTTTAGTGAAACCATAGGTTACAAAACTTTGATTATCAACTAGTAAAGTGTAATTTGAGTGCAAGAATGAAAATGATAAACTAAATAAACAAGTAACAAGTTCATGAGTTTCATACTTTTAAAGATTCAAGCCTAGGTCTTGATCTTTAGAAAGTAAACTTCAAGTTTACTAACATGAATGCATGTATGATTTTTACAACCACGAACTTACAATCTTTTATAACAATAGAGGTAGAACATAAACTAGAGAGTTTTGTTCTTGCATGTTCTTGTTAGCACAAGATAAATGAAGAATCAAACTAGAAAGTTTGCTCCTTAGTAATTAGTATGTAACAACAAGAAACTAGTAATTAAAACAACTACAAGTAAGTAAGCTATAACAAGATTAAGTAACAATTTAACAACAAAAGAAATGATGATGAAGATGATTGTTGGGGGCTGTTTTAGATGAAGAAAAAGAAGAGTAAATAAGCCTTGTTACTTACCAAGTAGAGAGAAAAAATGAGATCAATTGAAAGTGTGCAAGTATGTGTAAGTATAAGTGAGATAATACTAGAGAATATGTAGTTAAAATTTAAAAAACAATCCCACCCTCCAAGACCCCCATGGTGGACGGTTTTTAGGCCATCCATGGAGTGGTCAACATGCATTATTCTTGCATTGAAGTGTGGTGTTTGTGTGGAATGGGAAAAGCTAAGAGCATGAGGGAATATTGCTAGCATGCTTGTAAGAAATTGTCTTCCACTTAATTTATTTATTCCATGTTTATTATTAATTAGCCATTAGCATAATATGGGCTCCTAGTAGTCCATTAAGGGAGGTAGAGTGGGCCTATAAGTCCATAACCATGAGTCCATAACATTTAACAAGCCCAAGTTCAGGTAATTTACAAATTATTCCAACTAAAGCCCAAGTAACTAACTAATCACCATAGTTAATTAAAATGATTAATAAAATTAATCATGAATGTAAATAATACTTGAAATTATTATTCGTGTAAGTTTCGGGTGTCACAAAGACGTTTCGGGCATTAAAGAATCAAGTATGGTTTATCATGGCAACAAGTAAATGTAATAACATACATTCGTTTAATCACACGTATTAATAATAATAATTATTAATAAAATAATGTTGGAAAAACCAGGGTCGTTACATTACCCACCTGTTAAAGAAAATTTCGTCCCGAAATTTTAAGCTGAATCTGAAGGTGATGGAGGAGGTGGAAAAAGGTGAGGATACTTCTGTCTCATTTGATCCTCTCGTTCCCAAGTAAACTCAGGTCCTCGTTTGGCATTCCATCGAACTCGGACGATCGGAATCCTATTGTGTTTCAACTCCTTAACTTCACGTTCTATAATTTCAACAGGCTCTTCCACAAAGTGAAGTTTGTCGTCAATAGTAAGTTCCTCCAATGGTATGATCAGTTCAGGTGGAGCAAGACACTTCTTCAAGTTTGATACGTGGAAGGTAGGATGAACTGAGCTCAATTATGCTGGAAGATCAAGGCGATAAGCAACGGGTCCAACGCGCTCCAAAATTTCAAATGGACCAATGTACCGCGGGTTTAACTTTCCGCGCTTTCCAAAACGAATCACACCCTTCCAAGGTGCAACCTTCAACATAACGTGGTCACCAACATTGAATTCAAAGTCTTTACGTTTACTATCAGCATAACTCTTTTGGCGATCACGAGCTACCTTGAGTCTGTTTTGAATTTGGGCAATCTTCTCTGATGTTTCGTGGACTATCTCGGGCCCGGTGAGTTGCACTTCACCTAGCTCGGCCCAACAAAGAGGAGAACGGCACTTGCGGCCATACAATGCTTCAAAAGGTGCAGCTTTAATGCTCGAGTGGTAACTGTTGTTGTAAGAGAATTCGGCGAGTGGCAAATGCCTTTCCCAGGCCTTTCCAAAATCAATAACACATGTACGTAGCATGTCCTCCAAGGTTTGAATTGTTCGTTCACTTTGCCCGTCAGTCTGAGGGTGATATGCAGTGCTCATGTCGAGGCGAGTTCCCATGGCTTCTTGCAAAGAACGCCAAAATCTAGAAGCAAATCGAGGATCGCGATCGGAGATGATCGATAAGGGTATACCGTGTCGTGATACAACCTCTTTAATATAAAGTTGAGCAAGTCTCTCCATTGTATCGGTTTCTTTCATTGCTAAGAAATGTGCAGTCTTGGTAAGACGGTCAACAATAACCCAAATGGTATCGTATCCGCCCACTGTCTTTGGCAGTTTGGTGATAAAGTCCATAGTTATCATCTCCCACTTCCATTGTGGGATTTCCGGCAGTTGAAGTAACCCAGAAGGTTTTTGATGCTCGGCTTTAACGTTTGAGCAAGTCAAACACTTACTAACATAAGCTGCAACGTCTTTCTTGAGATTCGGCCACCAATATTGTTCTTTAATATCATGGTACATCTTGCCCGCTCCGGGATGAATCGAATATCTTGACTTGTGAGCTTCATCCAATATGAGGCTCTGTAAGTCTCCATAGCGTGGTACCCAAATTCTTCCGGCATAACATCGGAGTCCGGATTCTCTAACCTCGAATTTAGAGACGAGAATGTTCAAATATTCATATCGTAAGTGCTTCTCTATGAGAGCCTGTTCTTGGGCTGCTCGGATTTGGTTCTGGAGGTTGGAATGAATCGTGATGTTCAATGCTCGAACGCGAAGAGGTGCCGACCTCTCCTTTCGGCTTAAGGCGTCAGCAACAACGTTGGCCTTACCCGGATGATAGCGAAGTTCACACTTGTAATCATTTAGCGTCTCAATCCACCTTCGTTGTCTCATATTCAAATGTTTCTGATCGAATATATGCTGGAGACTCTTGTGATCGGTGAAGATAGTGCATTTAGTTTCATAAAGGTAGTGCCTCCACAATTTGAGCGCGAAGACAACGGCTCCAAGTTCAAGATCGTGTGTAGTATAGTTTCATTCGTGGATCTTAAGTTGACGAGAAGCATAGGCGATGACCTTCGTGCGTTGCATAAGCACACAACCATAACCAGTTTTCGAGGCGTCGCAGTAAACAACAAAATCGTCATTACCCTCAGGAAGTGATAGGATAGGCGCGGTGGTTAACTTCCGTTTCAAGAATTGAAACGCTTTCTATTACTCGTCTCCCCAAACAAATTTCTTTCCTTTGTGAGTGAGTGAGGTTAGCGGACGTGAAATCAGAGAGAAACCTTCGATAAACCTTCGGTAATAACCGGCAAGACCCAAAAATTGGCGGATGTGAGTCGGAGTAGTGGGGGTCTCCCACTTGCTGATAGCTTCGATCTTGGCGGGATCAACTTTGATGCCCTGGTCACTCACAACATGACCCAAAAACTGAACTTCCTTCAACCAGAATTCACACTTGGAAAACTTTGCGTAAAGTTGCTCACGTCTCAAAAGTTCAAGTACTAATCGGAGATGATGCTCGTGTTCTTCTTCGCTCTTAGAGTAGATGAGGATATCATCTATGAAGACTATAACAAATTTGTCCAAGTACGGCTTGCAAACACGATTCATAAGGTCCATAAATACAGCAGGTGCATTGGTCAGACCGAATGGCATTACAAGAAACTCATAATGTCCGTAGCGGGTTCTAAATGCAGTTTTCATCACGTCACTTTCCTTCACCCTCAACTGGTGATAGCCGGATCGTAAATCGATCTTTGAGTAAACACACGATCCTTGCAGTTGGTCAAAAAGATCGTCAATTCGTGGGAGAGGATATCGATTCTTGATTGTTAATTTGTTGAGCTCACGGTAGTCGATACACATTCGGAAGGATCCATCCTTCTTCTTTACAAACAACACAGGCGCGCCCCACGGCGAAGAACTCGGTTGAATAAACCCTCGATCAAGTAACTCTTGTAGCTGGCTTTGCAATTCTTGCATCTCGGAAGGTGCAAGTCTATAGGGTGCGCGAGCTACAGGTGCAGCTCCTGGCACTAAGTCGATTTGAAATTCTACTGCCCTCGGTGGCGGTAATCCCAGCAATTCTTCGGGAAAGACATCGGGGAACTCGTTCACAATACGCACATCTTCCACTTTCTTCTCCTCGGTTCCTACGGTTTTCACATGAGCTAGGACAGAAAGGCGTCCTTTCTTCATTATTTTCTGTGCTTTAATGCAACTGATGAGGTTCAATTGAGAGCTACATCTCTCTCCATAAATGATCAATGGCTCGCCATCTCCTTGCGGTATACGAAGAGCTTTGTCTCCACAAATAATCTCGGCTCTTATCTTAGTCAACCAATCCATGCCAACAATAACATCAAAACTTCCCAACTTAATGGGTATCAAGTCTATCTCAAAGTCTACACCGGCTATGTTGATAATAGCCCCTCGGCCAATTTGGTCCACTTTTTCAAGTTTTCCGTTGGCTACCTCGACAAGCATACTTTCCCTTAAAGGAACTAACGACCAATCTAACTTATCACAAAAGTGTCTACACACATAGCTCCTATCGGCACCAGTATCAAATAGGACAGAAACTAAAAGATTGTTGATTTCGAATATACCTGTCACCAAGTCGGGGTTGTCACATGCGTCCCTTGCATTAACATTGAAGGCTCTAGCACGTGGTGGTCCACCATCTTTACGCTTGTTTGGGCACTCGTTTCTGAAATGGCCCGTCTTCCCGCATTCCTAACACTTCTTAGGCCCATTGTGGTTGTCGTTTGGCTTCACATTCAATGTAGTAATCTTGCAATCCTTGCCAACATGCCTGGTCCGTTGGCACTTCTCGCAAACAACATTACAATACCCGGTGTGGTGCTTGTAGCACCTCTTGCATTGTGGTAGGGTTCCCTTGTAGTTCGGGTTAGAGCTTGTGCCGGGGTTGGTGTTGTTGTTGTTTTGCCTGAAACCTTCATGTCGCTTTGCCGGGTTTTGATCATAGTTTCTACCTCGGTTGTTGTTGTTGTGGTTGTTGTCCCATTTCCTCTTCTCGCCACTACCAGTTTCAAACTTAGCCTTCTCCGGCTCGTCAAGGATGATTTGATTCAAGAGAGTATGCGCCATGCGCATTGCTTCGGGAACACTTGGTGGCATGGATGAGGTAACATTGCCCTTGATGGACTTAGGAAGTCCCGAGAAGTATTTTTCCAAGCGCTTAAATTCGGGGGTGACCATGGTCGGGCACATAAGAGCCAACTCCAAAAACCTACGATTGTAACTGTTAAGGTCGTTCCCTACGGTCTTCAATTGCATAAATTCAATTTCCATTTTTTGGATTTCGGTCCTCGGACAGTATTCCTCGATCATAGCAGATTTAAATTCTTCCCAAGGCGTAGCATACGCCTCATCAATTCCTTGCGCTTGGGCCATGGTATTCCACCATGTAAGCGCGCCATCGAAAAGCATGCAAGATGCAAATTTCGTTTTGTTAGCCTCAGAGCAATTGCTAACCCTGAATACCGATTCTAACTTTTCGAACCATCTTGTGAGACCGACTGGTCCCTCAGTGCCACTGAAGTAGTGCGGCTTACAGCTTTGGAATTCCTTATATGTACACCCAATTTGGACGGGTGGAACAACCGGTGGTGGTGGTGGTGGAGCTTGGGGTTGCCTTTCAGCTAGAGCAGCAGCAACACGCTCGTTAATCATTTCCTCAATTTGTGCTGCGGTAGGGGTTGATCTCCCGTTGGCCATGATGTTCTAAACAAACATTTTGACTCAAGTCAAAATCCAGTATGCAAATAATAATAATATAGTGTATAACAATCAACATGAAAACAGCACAACACATGTTGATGAAGTAACGCAAGCAGATATAAGTACCACAAAACCATGATAATGTAAATAGAACACTTGTGCAAAAAGTAAACAACACAAATTTCTATTCATTAAAGATAATAAGTTCCATACATTACAATAAGTTCGTACGATACATAAGTGAAATATGAAATTCCAAAAGAGATTACAATACAGAATCTAATACAAAGTCCTACGGTGATGGTGGGTGCAAGATGTCCAAAACCTGAGCCAACTGCTCCTCAAGCTCAGTAACTCGGGCCTGAAGAATCTCAATCTCCCGCCTCAGTCCCTCATTAGAGGAAGATGGTGGGGCAGGTGGTGCTGGCGGTGCAGGTGGTGCTGGTGGTGCAGGTGGTGCTAGTGGTGCTGAAGTAGATGGTCCGGCTCTGGGTGGAGATGGTAATATCAGTGGGTCAGCAGGGTATGGCACCAGCCGTTTACTAGCAGTAATCCTCTGACGCCGACCAAAAGCGTCAGTGATAGTACGACCCGGAATAATGCCAGCGAAGCGATACCGCTTCTTCGGCGGGGTAGAGGGTGCCTGAATCGGTCTGTCAGCGGGATCCTCCTCATCACTGGAGTCATCAGATGTGGTGTTGTCTGAAGGAGCATCGGTGGAAGACCCGTCGTCTGAATCATGTGGTGGTGACACGGGTGGCTCAACTGGATATCCGAAGGCGGCCAACATCTGTCGGTGTCGGCCTGGCGTAATCACTGCTAGGTATCCGTCGGGAGTGCGTCGGCAGGGAGTGCGCCAGTGATTACGAAAAGGACCTTCCCCGAACTCCGCGGGGATCTCCATACCACCAATGCGAGCCAGTTGCCTCGGGGTTCTGGAAGAAGACGCTGGGGCAGGTGCACTAGAGCTAGCTCCGGAAGTGGAAGCGCCGGGATCGCCAGTGGGTGTCGGGGCCGAAATATCGGCAGCAGCAGCAGCAGCAGCAGCAGGTATAGCAGTAGGTGGGACAACGGGGTCTGAGCCTGTACTGCCCGGAATGCCAGCAGGTGGAACGTCCGACATCTGAACAAGGAAAAATAAATTTTTCCATGTCAGTAAGTCATAAAGCACGCAAATAATTGGCCAATAGTTTAAATCATGTATAACAGTAACTAGCATGGCAATAACAGCAAATCGTATGAAAGTAGCATGCAATCGAAAGCAAATAATAGCATGCAGTAGTGAAAACATGTAGTAACATACGGCATATAGCAGTAAAGGTAAGCAGCAACATATAGTAAACACAGCGGAAACAAGTAAGCTAGCAAGTTGTAGATTAGTCCTATTAGTGAATCCTACTCGGGTCGGTCTTAGACTCACTAATGCATCCTAATTCCCTACAACCAAGGCTCTGATACCAAATGTGACGCCCCGTACTAAATCATCACGTACAGACCATCATCAACAGGATCATTACAAGGTTAAGTACTATATGCGTTTTCAAAACAGAGTTTGCATTCATTAATAAAAGTGACGTCATAACAAACGTCGAATGTTTTACAATCCAAAAGTAAGCTTCACTAAGTAGAAGCATTAAATAAGTGTACGTGACCACAAAGGTCGTTACATGACATAGTTCCAAAAGTATATAAGTTTGAATGCAAGATAAGTAGTCATGCGATAACAACTCTAAGCAGCGGGTTCTACAGCACGACTAGTATGATAGCGGAAGCGACTTCAAGCACCTGAGAAATACACGCTTAAAAGGTCAACACAAAGGTTGGTGAGCTATAGTTTAAGTATAACAGTAATGTAAGTAGGCCACGAGATTTCGGTGCTACAACGAGCGTTTCAAAAGTATGTAAAAGTATATGCTTAACCGCGGGCACCCGGTAACTAACTTAACGTTTATGTACCCCCTGAAAGTGCACTTGGCAAGTGCGTATAACCTCGAAGTATTAAACACTCGTTAAATACTAGCGCGACTAGCCCGAGTGGGGATGTCAAACCCTATGGATCCATATCTAAGATTCGCGTTCACGGTTCAAAAACCAATGACTAAACGTTACCGAGCTAAAGGGAATGTTTCTGCCGTTATGTAACCCACACATATATAAAGTTTAAGTACTCGTGCCTATTATGTAAAACATAAAATGCGCATGTATTCTCAGTTCCCAAAATAAGTTAAAGTAAAAAGGGAAAGCTATAACTCACAATGATAAGTAGCGGTAAAATAGTAGTAATGTAGAGTCGGGAAAGTGTGCAAGTAATCGGTCCAAAAGTCCTCAACCTAAGTCAAATAGTACTAAGTCAGTAGCTTGTCTTAAAAGGTTGATAAGTATGTAAATAAGGTCATAAGGGTCATCATCAAACATCATCAAACGAAAGGTATAAGTATGTTTTGTTCATAAAGGAAGTTTTAAAACGAAGGCTGACTTCGGTCAGTCACCACGGTCTCTATACCTACTGAAATAAGGTGAGACCAGTGGCCATGGCTCCGTATATGAGTCCCTTAAGTGTGGTAAAAATCTCAGAAGCAAACTCGTCTTAGTTTGACCGTGGCGACGGTTTAAGTGCGAGTAGGTCAGAATTTTCTGCACAATGTTAGAGGACCTAGTGACGATCGGAGGGCCATAAATCCTAAACCGTAACTCGTATTAAGACGAGTCCTAAACGAAAAATTATCTACTCAAACAGAGCTAACTGAATATCACAGTTAAAGTAGCCCAGGTGTTTAGGTCTGACTCAGAAAACAGTAAACAGAAAACAGAAACAGAAAACTAGAAAAGTAAATGGACTTAGTGACGCTCGGAGGGCCATAGACTCTAAACCGTAACTCGTATGAAGACGAGTCTTATATGAAAAGTTATCTACTCAAAAAGTTCTATCCAAAAATCAGTGTTAGATCAGCCCAGACCTACTGGTCTGTTACGGGTTCAGCTGATCAGAAAGTTTGGACAGAACAGTAAGTTTAAGGGAGTTCCGGTGGTTTTGGTGCTTGATGTTCATCATGGTTCTCATCCTTGATGCATATGGCTTCAAGTGTACAACTCATGGATGTGTTTACATCATTTTAACCAAGTCTTGACCATCATAACCCAAGTGAAAGTCTAAGTAAAGTCATTAAGTTAAATCATAATTACCATCCCTTGAATCTTTACTTTAGTGAAACCATAGGTTACAAAACTTTGATTATCAACTAGTAAAGTGTAATTTGAGTGCAAGAATGAAAATGATAAACTAAATAAACAAGTAACAAGTTCATGAGTTTCATACTTTTAAAGATTCAAGCCTAGGTCTTGATCTTTAGAAAGTAAACTTCAAGTTTACTAACATGAATGCATGTATGATTTTTACAACCACGAACTTACAATCTTTTATAACAATAGAGGTAGAACATAAACTAGAGAGTTTTGTTCTTGCATGTTCTTGTTAGCACAAGATAAATGAAGAATCAAACTAGAAAGTTTGCTCCTTAGTAATTAGTATGTAACAACAAGAAACTAGTAATTAAAACAACTACAAGTAAGTAAGCTATAACAAGATTAAGTAACAATTTAACAACAAAAGAAATGATGATGAAGATGATTGTTGGGGGCTGTTTTAGATGAAGAAAAAGAAGAGTAAATAAGCCTTGTTACTTACCAAGTAGAGAGAAAAAATGAGATCAATTGAAAGTGTGCAAGTATGTGTAAGTATAAGTGAGATAATACTAGAGAATATGTAGTCAAAATTTAAAAAACAATCCCACCCTCCAAGACCCCCATGGTGGACGGTTTTTAGGCCATCCATGGAGTGGTCAACATGCATTATTCTTGCATTGAAGTGTGGTGTTTGTGTGGAATGGGAAAAGCTAAGAGCATGAGGGAATATTGCTAGCATGCTTGTAAGAAATTGTCTTCCACTTAATTTATTTATTCCATGTTTATTATTAAATAGCCATTAGCATAATATGGGCTCCTAGTAGTCCATTAAGGGAGGTAGAGTGGGCCTATAAGTCCATAACCATGAGTCCATAACATTTAACAAGCCCAAGTTCAGGTAATTTACAAATTATTCCAACTAAAGCCCAAGTAACTAACTAATCACCATAGTTAATTAAAATGATTAATAAAATTAATCATGAATGTAAATAATACTTGAAATTATTATTCGTGTAAGTTTCGGGTGTCACAAAGACGTTTCGGGCATTAAAGAATCAAGTATGGTTTATCATGGCAACAAGTAAATGTAATAACATACATTCGTTTAATCACACGTATTAATAATAATAATTATTAATAAAATAATGTTGGAAAAACCAGGGTCGTTACATTGTTCGCAAACAAAAGTTAATCCTTCTAACTTGACTTTTAAAATCAACTAAACACATGTTCTATATCTATATGATATGCTAACTTAATGATTTAAAACCTGGAAACACGAAAAACACCGTAAAACCGGATTTACGCCGTCGTAGTAACACCGCGGGCTGTTTTGGGTTAGTTAATTAAAAACTATGATAAAATTTGATTTTAAAGTTGTTATTATGAGAAAATGATTTTTATTATGAACATGAAACTATATCCAAAAATTATGATTAAACTCAAAGTGGAAGTATGTTTTCTAAAATGGTCATCTAGACGTCGTTCTTTCGACTGAAATGACTACCTTTACAAAAACGACTTGTAACTTATTTTTCAGACTATAAACCTATACTTTTCTGTTTAGATTCATAAAATAGAGTTCAATATGAAACCATAGCAATTTGATTCACTCAAAACGGATTTAAAATGAAGAAGTTATGGGTAAAACAAGATTGGATAATTTTTCTCATTTTAGCTACGTAAAAATTGGTAACAAATCTATTCCAACCATAACTTAATCAACTTGTATTGTATATTATGTAATCTTGAGATACCATAGACACGTATACAATGTTTCGACCTATCATGTCGACACATCTATATATATTTCGGAACAACCATAGACACTCTATATGTGAATGTTGGAGTTAGCTATACAGGGTTGAGGTTGATTCCAAAATATATATAGTTTGAGTTGTGATCAATACTGAGATACGTATACACTGGGTCGTGGATTGATTCAAGATAATATTTATCTATTTATTTCTGTACATCTAACTGTGGACAACTAGTTGTAGGTTACTAACGAGGACAGCTGACTTAATAAACTTAAAACATCAAAATATATTAAAAGTGTTGTAAATATATTTTGAACATACTTTGATATATATGTATATATTGTTATAGGTTCGTGAATCAACCAGTGGCCAAGTCTTACTTCCCGACGAAGTAAAAATCTGTGAAAGTGAGTTATAGTCCCACTTTTAAAATCTAATATTTTTGGGATGAGAATACATGCAGGTTTTATAAATGATTTACAAAATAGACACAAGTACGTGAAACTACATTCTATGGTTGAATTATCGAAATCGAATATGCCCCTTTTTATTAAGTCTGGTAATCTAAGAATTTGGGAACAGACACCCTAATTGACGCGAATCCTAAAGATAGATCTATTGGGCTTAACAAACCCCATCCAAAGTACCGGATGCTTTAGTACTTCGAAATTTATATCATATCCGAAGGGTGTCCCGGAATGATGGGGATATTCTTATATATGCATCTTGTTAATGTCGGTTACCAGGTGTTCACCATATGAATGATTTTTATCTCTATGTATGGGATGTGTATTGAAATATGAAATCTTGTGGTCTATTGTTACGATTTGATATATATAGGTTAAACCTATAACTCACCAACATTTTTGTTGACGTTTAAAGCATGTTTATTCTCAGGTGAATATTAAGAGCTTCCGCTGTTGCATACTAAAATAAGGACAAGATTTGAAGTCCATGTTTGTATGATATTGTGTAAAAACTGCATTCAAGAAACTGATTTCGATGTAACATATTTGTATTGTAAACCATTATGTAATGGTCGTGTGTAAACAGGATATTTTAGATTATCATTATTTGATAATCTACGTAAAGCTTTTTAAACCTTTATTTATGAAATAAAGGTTATGGTTTGTTTTAAAAATGAATGCAGTCTTTGAAAAACGTCTCATATAGAGGTCAAAACCTCGCAACGAAATCAATTAATATGGAACGTTTTTAATCAATAAGAACGGGACATTTCAGGCATGACACCAATGAAGGAGGTACGAGTGAGGATGTTGAGTTCACGGCCAAAGTTGAGGCCATCTTTAAACGCCAAAAAGCGGAGTTTCTAGAAGACGTTAAGAAGATGTTTCTAGATACGATCGACGAGCAACTAGTTAATGTGGTTAAGGAACAAGTTAAGCTTGTTCTACAAGATGATAATGTGGGGGAGACGGGACTTCTTTTATAAAAATTTCAAGGATTCTCAACCTCCCACCTTTGAAGGTGAACGAGACCCTCTTAAGAGTGCCCGTTGGATCTCCGATATGGAGGGGGCCTTCCGTACTTGCGAATGTCCTCTCAATAAGAAGACAAGGTACGGGTGTAGTATGTTGAGGGGCGATGCAAAGTTGTGGTGGGACGCAAAGATCCAAGTTTATGGTGAAGAACAATGCATGGAATTCACTTGGGATGAATTCATGGCGGAATTTTTCGACGAATACCGAACTTCGGCCGATCTTACAAGGCTTAAGGACGAGTTACGTTCCTTGAGGTAAGGGTCGATGGATTTGAACACTCTCAAATCCGTTTTCTTGTCCAAAACCCAATTTTGCCCGGAGTATATCGGGAATGATAAAATATTGAAGGAATATTTCTATCTAATCTTGAATGATAGTTATCAAGAGAATATTAGTGTGAACGTGGTGAAAAGTTTCGATGAGTTGTTCAATATGGCCAAAGGTTTCGAGGCGCTCGTGTTGAGAAAGAGTGGCTTTACTTTTGGCAAGAGCAAGTTCGAAGCTACTAGTCATTCGAACAAGAGGGGTAAGGGTGCAACCGAGAGTGTCATTAGTGTGAAGAAGAGTGTTCCCGGAGAATTCTGTTATTCTTGCCACAATTGTGGACGAAAGAGGCATATGGCCCGTGATTGCACCAACCCACCTTCTACAACCAAACTCACTTGTTATAATTGTGGTAAAGAAGGGCACAAGAGGCCGGAATGTCCCGATTTGAATAATTACCATGTTAAGAAGTTAGAGAAGGCGGCGGGTATGGCTAGGGGTCGCAATTACTTAATGACCAATGATGAGGCCAAGCAATCCAATGAAGTCGTCTCAGGTACTTTCATGGTTAACTCTAATCCGGCACGGATACTTTTTGATAGTGGTGCTAATTTGTCCTTTGTGTCGCCTCGATTTGTGCCTAAGTTAAATAAACCGCTAGCTAAGTTAAGTCATCCGATAGAAGTCGAAATAGCGGATGGTAAAACGGTGCTAGGGATTGATGTTTGTAAAAATTGTAATGTTGTGTTTGGTACCGAAATTTTTAAAATCGATCACATTCCGATGACTTTGGGTGATTTTGATATTGTCGTTGGTATGGATTGGCTCGATCGTTATAGAGCCTGATGTGCAAAACGTGGTATATGAATTGTTGTATGAAATAGTATAGAAAAATACCGATTAACGATTGCTACACACTAACGGGCAGTGTACCCGATCATGTAGTAGTATAGTAAATGGTAAATCCGTGTATCGTTCCAAAGACAATATCTAAGTCAAATTAGGATTATAAACTAAATTGTGATTAACTAATAAAATTACAATTACAATATATTTTGGTTTGCCCTTTTACGATGGACGAATCAAGTGATGAATAAGATTAAAAGACAATATTTTTGGTATTTTAAGTTTATGAAAGTAAAAGATAGTTTTGATATCAAATTAAGGAAATATGCTCATCTAGACTTTTTACCCTTAATGTTGAATGTTATTTAGGATTAAGATCGGATTGATTGGTTATGCACGAGAACTAATTAATTGGTTCACCAAGAGTAGTC
Organism: Rutidosis leptorrhynchoides; assembly: GCF_046630445.1. Classification (NCBI taxonomy): domain Eukaryota; kingdom Viridiplantae; phylum Streptophyta; class Magnoliopsida; order Asterales; family Asteraceae; genus Rutidosis; species Rutidosis leptorrhynchoides. The sequence goes on from NC_092341.1 coordinate 344,610,022, forward strand.
TTGCGCAAACACTCAAACGGGATTACACGACGCAAGTGATGTTCTTGTCATCTAAGACCTCCTATTTGTAATCAACTAATTCAACTAGTTTGAAGACTTGAAGAATGATCAAGCCAATGGTGTGTTGTACATGATCCACTCCTATATCAACTAAAGGTTTAACTTAGTTCATTCCCTTGGTCCGGTTAAATGCTCAATTCACCCAACCCAAGTAATTAACTAAGTGTTATAATAAGATCCCTATAAACGTCACTAGATAAGGCAAATCACTAACACATGTTAATTAATGGAACTAGGTAGTTGAAAGTGTATATAATAGATTCTAAGGAATTGGTCATTCTCCTAGACAATTACACATACTAATTAAGCTATTCCAAAGTATCTACAAGAGTCGTTCTTACATTCTTCTGTAAATTAATCATTTGAACTCAACTTATCCCTTTTGGCAAAAGACGGATAAACACATGTCACTAGGTGTAAATCAATTCATTAACTTAACAAGATGATGTTTCTTAATTAAATGAACATATCAACTAGTTGAATCGAAAGGATTAAACTTAACAAGAATGGTTCTTTTATTCAAACATCAAACTATCGTGCATAATAACAATCAATCAATAGTTAACATTCAACATTTCGGTTATTTATCTAGATGAACATAAAATGGACAAGCCAACAATCATGCTTGAAAACTTAAACAAAACAGTAACAAAGATAGAATTCGTTGTAAATACAAGATTGACCTTTTAGGAGTAATCTTGGATGAAGCTCTTGAATGATCCTTGATTCTTCAATGATTTGAGTGCTTGGATGCACTTTGATAAGCCCAAGAATTACTTTGATTCGTATGTTTTAGTCTCTGAACAGAAAGGAAACTGGTGCCCCTTCAAATGAAGCTGGAAAGAGGATTAAAAAGGCTGATTAGTGGTTGGAAAGTGGAGTGCACCAAGCGCACAATAGAGGTGCGCGGCGCGCACTGTTCACCTACTCCACCTTCTCTTTACAGCTTGACATCGCACTTTCAAATCTGCTTTACTGGTAAAGGTGCGCGGAGGGGTGCGCTGAGGGTACTACTGTGCGCGGCGCGCACATAGCTTGGCGCACTTTGGTTTTGGCCAAGAAATCTTCTGATCAAAATCTTGCATTGTGCGCTGAGCGCACCTTTAGTGGTGCGCTGAGCGCACCTTACTGTTCTTGGATTTCTGGTCTTGGTTTCGATCTCTGAGCTGAATCATACATAATCTTCCATATTTCTTCAAGTTTACAATGATTCTAGACTATATTACAATAATATGAAATACTAACGGAAATACTATGTTTACATACGAAATAAACAACAATAGGACTCGATACTGCGTCTAAAAATATGCTAATTTAAGCAATATCAAACCCCCCGCCCCGACACTTGACTCTTGCTTGTCCTCAAGCAAGTCTTGTCTCAAACATATTAATTCAAACCATAAAATAGAAAATACACACATTTATTGGAGAACACAATAATAGAAATCACACTCACACGATATAGTACACAAATTTACACTAGTCACACGAAGTACACAAAAACACACACATTATTTTGGAACACAAACTCACGCTTTATGAACACATGTTTACACATTTGGAATACACACTCGTTGATGTACAAACACAATTTATGAAACACACGCACACATTTGGATTGTTTGGGAGAGACGAACTTCGGTGAAAGTTCTTTAAAAATTTGGATCCTTAGGGAAAATTGGATCTTTGAGAAAACGTTTTAAGATTTTGAAAATGTCAATGCTAGTTTTTAAGCTAGACACGTTTTCTGGTTTTAACCTCAAATTTCGGTTGAGGGTAACTGAAAACCGAAGTCTCAGTCAACGATTAGTAAGCTATCCGCCCCCATGATTGTAGTATCATGGAACTCTTAACCGGGCGCCCCCTGACGCGATATAAATATCGGTCTTGCATGTCAATTTGTGTAATTTAGATCAAGGGTTAAAACTGCGAAGACTGAGCTATCGCGCGGGACAGATCCTGCTCCAGCTTATATACCGTAATCGGTTTTACACTGGATAGCTCCTTGGATTTACCCTACCAAGTTTATTTTCAGGTTTGAAAGTTCAAGACTTTCCCTTCCCACTGTACCTTATATCGTGATATGATATTGGTATGAAATGACATAGTTTAGGAAGTTTGCTATATCAAGTAAGGCGAAATTCGGAAGACTTTACTTCCTTCAAGGATGATCTAGATGCATCCTTTCTGTTTAGTGACTTTTATTCCTTTTATTTTCAAGCTAAAAGTACTTTAATCGTTTTAACTTTGTAAAATTTAGTAATAATAATTCGAAAAGATTAGTAAAATCCCCCATACTTGACTTTTTCGCTAATACTTTTAGTTTAAAAATTTAAAAATTTTCATAAAATGCGACAATAAGCCAAGTTGCATTGCTTATCCGAGAGAATTACCCCCTCCCCCACACTTAAAATTAAGTAAGGCCCTCATTACTTAAAATCAGAAATAATTTAAAAATTCACGAGGGCATTAGTGTGAAAAGAGTTCGAAAAACCTTGGCATAAAGTCGGAGATCGTGAAATGTAGGTGAGCGATGGCACTGAACTTAATGCCAGCATAAGAACATCATTCATTCCTTGATCTCTATCACAAATTCCAAATTGATTGTACTTCGCTGAACTTAATGCCAGCATCACTAAACCTTAACAATAAGAAATAAACAAACACACAAAATGAAATAGATAAAAGTGGTGTATTTAACACAACCACCACAAACGTCAATCGTACAACATAAATATTATAATTATTACAAACCATTGTTTTAAAAGAAACCATTCTAAAAATTACCAAAATGTTACCAAATAGGGCACATGAGCCCTCTAATTGTCACCAAAGAAGTTACCAAAAGGCCAGCCGGAGTAGGTGCCGGAACCATCATTCCTAGGTCTTCCCTGTGGGTAATGTTCCTCAAAGCGTCTTTGTGCATCTTGCATGACCGCTTGTTCCTCATATAATGGAGGACTAGGAATTCGGTTTGGGGTGTGGTAATAGGTCGGATGTTGGTAGGAGGTAGCATAATACTCTTGGGGGTTTTACATATATAAACCAACGTTATGGCGAAGCCAATCGCCCCTGTAATTCCCCCACCTTTGGTCATACCTTACCACCCTATTATGCTCGCGTTGTTCTTCATGATATTGGTTAAATTGTTGCCTTTGTTCCTCATATTGGTTATCCCTGTGTTGATAACCTACCCTCATATCATGAAAACCAGAAATTACTTCCTCCAACTCTTCTTCCCTTGACCTTTGTGTTCGCCTACGCCTTCGCCTTTGAGCTTGTGGTAACTCTTCTTCAGTTTCAGGTTCTTCCATGCGAACCTCTTCCTCCACATCATCTCCTCCAACACCGCTACCACCCGCTTCATGATCATGGGCACGCGGCTCTACATTTACTCTCGGAACAAATGGAATAAGCCTTTGATGATTATTGTATTCCAAAAATTCTGCATTCAAATAATACGTTTTGTTCAAAGGCTTCATTGTTGTACTGTTTGGAATTAACCGAGATAAATCGACACCAAAATGCCTAGCAATCTGGGTGATGTATTGCCCACCAACAATCTGATTCAACCCTCTATCTCCCCTCGAATTATCAAGATAACCTGCCAACGTAGATGGAATGTCTACACTGCTTTTGTTGTAGATTTTGTCTACAAGAAAAACATCGAGACGTGTTACCTTATTTGTTCCATGTTTTCTTGCATTAAAAGTACATGCAACTAGCCGAAGAATCATTCTTTTATCTTTATCATTTATATTAGTAAACTTACTTTGGCTAGAGGAGAATTGAATGTAACTCATATCGTTCCAAAATGGGCGTGGATCATAAGAATCGTCATAATACTCGGATGACCGCAATAAGCATTGAGTTGGTCATCATCAAGTTCGCCATATAAACCAAATACCCGAGCAAGCTCAATTTGACTAAGTGCCCGATCGATCCCACCTAAATAAAATCTCATGAAGTTTTGATTTGTCGGGTCCATAATGAGATCAAAACGTAAAGATGCTATGAACTCTTTGCATAATTATGGGTATATGACATCATTGAATCTCATAATTCGTTCCCATGCCCTGATCATTATTAACCTGCCCGTTAAAATCTGGTATTTTACCTCCAACATTCTAGACACTCGATCATACTCCCGTGCTTCCACCAATGGAGCCGGGTCAAAATACCACGTTGCATCACATGATTTGTCCGCTACCCAATTATATGCACTTGCGTAATTCGGATGGTCTCGGGCATAAGCTAACCAAATCCTTGGATCATTTTGATCCGGTGATCCTTCGGGTGAAGGTTGTCGTTAATTTGGTGGAGAATTTTGTTCATCTGGTGAAGAATCTTGTTCTTCACGATACCTGTGTGAAGGCTCTTCTTGTCGTTGATTTCTCCTTGATCTAAAGTTGTACTGCACACATAAAACATACACCAAAACAAAAGAGGCGCATAGAAAATGGTATGCATTAGTGTGAGTTTATCATAAATCAAGTATATGTTCAAAAATACATATAACACATAATTATGTTAATCATTCATGTAAACATTTTCTCAAAAGATCCAAGATTAACATAACTAGTCTAGCGTTTTAAAAACCAAATTTAAACATGAACCTCATATCATTCTCATCCCTTTAACAAACTATCACATTAGACTCAAAGTAATGGAAATTTAACAATTTTCAAGTATTTATATCAATTAAGAACCAAAACATGTTAGATTTCCAAAACATGAACCATGTCATGCTCAAAATGTGATACATACTTATGAAGTACACAAATTATCTCAAACATTCACAAACACTTAGCTAGGAACCAAATTCAACCAAATTCAAAGCCAAAATTCGTATTTAAATTCTACATAAACCCTAGAATCATGAATATACCCTAAAAACACAATGTAATATGATTTCAAGGCATACAAGGCAATTATAACAACCTAAAGCATGTTAATGTTTATAACAATTATCAATTCAAGAAAACCCACATAAATTTCTTAAACAATCCAAAAAAATTAAGCATGAAAACGAAGTATTGGAAAGAAAATTAAGTGGAATCATATGAACATACCCTAGGCATCTTGATTTAGGCTTTGATTTGAGAAGAATTGGTTAAAATTTGAAGAAGTGAAATTAGGGTTTGGAGTGTTTTAGTGAAAGAGAGCAAATGGATCTGCAATTTTGGGTGAGGAATGAGTGAAAAACGAATGTGTGGTGTTAAAGAGGAGATAAAATCGTGGACCCCACAAAAAATTGAAACAGATCCGAGCTCTTTGGGAGAGTGCGCCAAGCGCACACTTTGGTGGTGCGCGACGCGCACAAGTGTTCCAAGTTGAAACGCCTTCTGACCAAATTTTTACAAAGTGCGCTGAGCACACATATGAGGGGTGCATGGTGCACACAAGTTGGTTTTCAGGTATTTTCACATTTGGTCAGTACAGGGAGGTTGGTAACAGATTTGTGAATGTAGTGGTATTCAACAAAAATTAAAAATCACTCAAAATCATTAAAAATCAAGCAATCCTAATCCTAACATTTGTGAAGGTTTAAAAGCGAGTCGCTTCACCCGACTCTCCCCCAAACTTTAGGTAGCTTTGGGGGTTGAAAATGAGTTTTACCTCATCTTCAATGTTCATGGGTCCATCAACATATAGTTTGACCCTGTGTCCGTTTATCTTAAACGTATCACCCTTCGCATTCCGTAATTCCACCGTTCCATATGGAAAAACCTTGTTAACAATAAATGGTCCCATCCATCGGGACTTGAGTTTTCCAGGAAAAAGTTTAAATCGTGAGTTGAATAACAAAACACGATCACCCTCTTTAAAATCTTTTGGATTCTTAAGACGGTTATCGTGCCAAACTTTGGTCTTTTCCTTGTATATGAGTGAGTTTTCATAGGCATTATGTCTCAACTCATCCAACTCATTAAATTGGTTTAAACGTAGGTTTTCCGATTCTTCAAGATCGAGATTACATGTTTTAAGAGCCCAATGTGATTTGTGCTCTATCTTCAAAGGGAGATGACATGCCTTCCCATAGACTAGGCGGTAAGGTGTGGTTCCAATAGGAGTTTTGTAGGCGGTTCTAAATGCCCACAAAGCATCGTCAAGCTTCGTTGACCACACCTTAGGATTGGATCCAATGTAAGACCCAAATATTATCCTTGTATATAAGCGATGTTACGATACTCGAAGCGGGGTTTTGTTGTAACACCCTAGGCAAATCCCACATCGCCCACGAACATGAGTGATCATGGGATTATAAGGTAATACTCACGCTTAAATGATACAACGCGTTTTGGGACCACAGGCAGAGCAGATGTGTGAGTACGATGTAGTTAAGCGTGCTCGGGCGAGAGCACTACCAGGATAGGTGACCTCCTGGGAAAGTGCTTCTCGTGTGTGGTCGCCAAGAAAAAGTCGTGCGCCTGCGGGCAAAGCGGACAATATTGTGGTCATGTTAAGCTGGGGTGTTACATTTGTTGTATATATTTAAAACATGGAAGAATTCTGAACTGGGAGAGTCGTGCGTCGCGCGGCTATATGGTGCGCCGCGCCATCTGTCTGCGACAGATTCCCCTTTTCTTTTAATTAGATATTTTGAGGGCATTTTGGTAAAACTACTTTGGGACCCGAATTTAATGCCTTAGATCAGTTTGGGAGCCTCATTCACTCCATTCACAACCACCTTATCAACTTCCATTCAAATTTAGAGAGAGAGGAGGTTCTAGAGTGAGAAAACTCCATTAAAGGAAGAAGGAAGTCGAATCGAGTCTTGGTGCGAGTTCTAAAGTCATTCATCTAGTCGCTAGCTACGTGGTGATTGTGTTGGTAAGTTATAAAACCCAATTTCTTACTTTAATTGTGTTTAAGGGTTAGGGTTGGGTTAGTGTTGCACACAAAACCCATTTGCTAGTAAATTTGGGGGTTTTGGGTGAATTTGGGTCATGTAGATTCAAAGATGACCAATTAGGGTTTTCAAAGTATTAAATTATGTTTATAAGCCTAAATTGGTTATTTAATGTACTAGCACACTTATATATATGTAAATGGGTGTAATGACCTTGAAATGGGTCAAATGGGTCTTTAATAACCTAAGTGGTCTTGCTAGTGTGAAATTGAGTTAACCTTGTGATTTAAGAATGTAATAAGACCATAATTGGCCAGAGTTAGGGTTTTTGGTGAAGTTAACCCATTATTAGGGTTAATGGTGCAAAATGGGTTGAAATTGCACTTTGGGTCAAAATGGCTTTAGAATGGTGAAAGAATTGGTTGACCAACTTGAGTTGCGTTTAATAATATGTATAATGTGATTAGGTACGTTACATTGAGGTTTCGCAAGCTCGGGTATCTTTTCACAAGACTTTGAGGTGAGTGGAATAATTATATGCGTAGGTATATAATGTATCTATTTGTTGTAGCGTGAAATGTGTAGTGTCAAGGTGTTAAGATACCACGTTTCATGTGAAGAGTGTAGCATCGAGGTGTTAAGATGCCACTCGGGTGTAGCATCGAGGTGTTAAGATGCCACCTAGGAGTGTAGTGCCGAGGTGTTAAGACACCACTCCGTAAAATATGAGTGAAGAATCGAGGTGTTAAGATGCCACTCGGGGTGAAGTACCGAGGTGTTAAGGTGCCACCCTAGGGGTTAGTGGTGCGAGGTGTTAAGTGCCCTAACGGATGTTATGAACACCGATGGTGTTTTCGCGAGCGCCGTTCCCTTGTACGATTGGTTAACCATGGTTATTTGTGTTGTAAGCATATTATATTATTCGAGTTATATTTATATGCGGTTGTTATGCTAGTTTGTGGTATTGGTGAATTATAGCTTGTTATTGTGACGATAAGCTAATTGTGTTTGCTAGCATGTTTGCGGTATTGTGTAAGTGTATGCAAGTAGGTATAATTATATATGTATTCGTATAATTATTGCATTCACTAAGCTTTGCTTACCCTCTCGTTGTTTACCATTTTTATAGGTTCGGTTGTGGACAAGGGTAAGGGCATCGTTTTGGATTAGAGATCCCGTCGTTGACTAGGGGACGCTTTTGGATGTGTTGACTTTTGGAAGTTTGACCGAGACGTGGGTAGTCTAATCCCAAACTCCATGCTCATAGTGTAGTTTGGTACTAAACTTTTTGGTGGTCGAAACTCTTAAATTGTATTAAACTTGTATTTTGGGTCGTGTGGGCCCCGCTTGTAAAACATCATTTTTATGTTTGAATCGTGATAGTTTTACATATTTGAATGTGTGGTTAAAAGCGTGTCGTCTAAAAATGTCTGGAACTAGTCGATCTTTTTCGCATTTGAAATTTTCTGGACAGGCCTGAATGGCGCGCCGCGCGGCCATCCTGGCGTGCCGCGCCACTTCTCTGTACAGCAAAAAAAAAAAATTTTATTTTGTATTTTCACATGGTTTGGTCGCGGGTTGGTTTGGGTTGTTACAAGTAGTATCAGAGCATGGTCTAAGGGATCTAGGTGACTTGAGATATGCGCCTAGACTTAGACTTTTTGTGTGTGCGTTATGCGGGACTTGTAGGACTTTGGGTCGGATTGGGATTGGTTAGTGCATAGGTTTATGTAAACTAATCATGTGCTATTTGTTGTGTATGTTTAGCGAGCATCGAGCGAGATGGATGTTGTACTAGCAAGTTAATGCGACGTGCTCGCATAGTAATGACTAGCTACCATTATTACGGGTGCAAATCGTGTCAAACAAGTAATGTACGACGATTGTCGAGCGAGATGGGATAGTGTGGTATATATGTACGTACGTATGTGTTGTGTCTTTTCGTTTCATTGCTTAACCTCTTCCGTTTTATAGAATGAAGATGAGAAACGGACCCGATCATGATAACGGAAGTACAAGCGAGGACGCCGAGTTTTTGGCCAAGGTTGAGGCCGTCTTTAAAAAGTTAAAAGCGGATTTTCTTATGGACGTGTGAAAGGTCTTCCAAGATTCGGTCGATGGGCAAGTGACCGATTGATAAATGAACGAATGAAGGCCACTATCGAAGAGGCCCTTGATGCTAGAAACATTTATCTTCGCGGTGAAGGAGGTGAAGGAAGGCGGGACTTCCATTATAAGAATTTCAAGGACGCTCAACCCCCGATGTTTAATGGGGTGCGAGATCCTTTGAAGAGTACATGTTGGATCTCCGATATCGAGGGAGCTTTTCGTACCGCAGAATGCCCTCCCGAGAAGAAAACAAGGTATGGTTCAAGCATGTTGCGGGAGGAAGCTAAGTTGTGGTGGGACGATAAGATCAACTTATATGGCGAAGAACAATGTATGGGCTTGACATGGGAGGAGTTCAAGAAAGAATTTTTCAAAGAATACCGAACTTCATCCGATCTCGATAGAATCCGGGATGAGTTGCACCATTTGAAACAAGGGTCAATGGACTTGGTTACACTCAAGTCTACCTTTTTGGCAAAGACTCGTTTTTGCCCGGAATATGTGGGTGATGATCACAAGTTAATGAAGGATTTATACCGTACCTTGAATGATGAGTACAAGGGCAAGATTAGTCGGGGTATGGCTAAGTCGTTTGATGAATTGTTTGAGTTGGCTCGGGGTTTTGAGCCGGAGGTTCCAAGAAAGAGCGATTTCGCGTTTTCCAAAAGAAAGTTTGAAGGTTTTAGTTACTCTAACTCTTCAAATAAGAAGAACAAGAACAAGAAGGGTTCCGAAAGTGTCAATAGCGTGAAGAAGGGCGCTACCGGTGGTTTTTCTTATACGTGCTACAATTGTGGGCAACCGGGTCATATGGCTCGTGAATGTCCGAAACCAACTTCCGGAAACAAAATCACTTGTTTCAATTGCCGTAAAAAGGGGCACAAGAAGCCGGAGTGTCCCGATTTGCGAAACGATAATGTGAAGCGATTAGAGAAGGCGGCGGGTACGACTAGGGATCGCAATTACTTGATGACCAATGATGAAGCCAAACAATCGAACGAAGTTGTCTCAGGTACTTTCATGGTTAATTCTATTCCGGCAAGGATTCTTTTTGATAGCGGTGCAAATTTATCATTTGTGTCTCCAAAATTTGTGCCTAAACTCGATAGACAGTTAGCTAAGTTAAGTCGTCCGATAGAAGTCGAAATAGCGGACGGCAAGACGGTGCTAGTGGTTGATGTGTGTAAGAATTGTGATGTTGTTTTCGGTGCCGAAACCTTTAAAATTGATCTCATTCCAATGACCTTGGGCGATTTCGATATTGTCGTTGGTATGGATTGGCTCGATCGTTATAGAGCCGATATTGCATGCCATGATAAGTTTATTCGTGTGAAGACCCCAAGTGGGTGAGAGTTGATTATTCATGGTGATAAGCGAAGGAGACCGGTGCTGATATGCACTTTTGCACGGACACGTCGTTTTGTTGTTACCGGTGGCATGGCTTTCCTTGCTCATGTTGTCGATATTCGTAATGAGCCACCACCCATTCGTGAAATTCCGGTGGTTAATGAATTTGAAGACGTTTTTCCGGATGAGTTACCGGGTGTTCCAGCGGAAAGACAAGTTGAATTTCGCATCGAGTTGGTTCTGGGGGCTACCCCCATTGCTAAAACACCCTATCGTTTAGCGTCAACGAAAATGCAAGAGTTGTTGAATCAAATCCAAGAGTTGCTTGAAAAGGGTTTTATTCGACCGAGTGCTTCGCCATGGGGCACTCCGGTGTTATTTGTGAAGAAGAAGGATGGTAGCATGCGGATGTGCATCGATTATAGGGAGTTGAATAAAGTGACGATCAAGAATCGTTATCCTTTGCCTCGGATTGACGATTTGTTTGACCAACTCCAAGGTGCAACGTATTTCTCTAAAATCGACCTACGGTCCGGCTATCACCAAATGCAGGTCCGTGAGGAAGATATTGAGAAAACGGCTTTTCGAACACGTTATGGGCATTTTGAGTTCGTGGTTATGCCTTTTGGTCTTACGAATGCACCGGCGGCATTCATGGATCTTATGAACCGAGTGTGCCAACCTATGTTGGACAAGTCGGTAATAGTGTTCATTGACGACATACTAGTCTATTCGAAAAGTATGAACGAACATGAACGTCATTTGCGTGAGGTATTGAAGACGTTACGAAAGGAGAAGTTGTACGCAAAGTTCTCCAAATGTGAATTTTGGCTAAGGGAAGTCCAATTCCTTGGTCATATTGTGAACAAAGACGGTATTCAAGTAGATCCGGGGAAGATCGAGACGGTGAAGAGTTGGGGACGACCGACTACGCCTACGGAAATCCGAAGTTTTCTCGGATTGGCCGGTTATTATCGTCGGTTTTGTAGTGACCCGAACTTTTCCATGTTTATATATATTAATTGAGATTGATATTTACATGATTAAATGTTTCCAACATGTTAAGCAATCAAACTTTTTAAGACTTGATTAATTGAAATATGTTTCATATAGACAATTGACCACCCAAGTTGATCGGTGATTCACGAACGTTAAAACTTGTAAAAACTATATGATGACATATATATGGATATATATATATATATAGTTAACATGATACTATGATAAGAAAACATATCATAAAGTATATTAACAATGAACTACATATGTAAAAACAAGACTACTAACTTAATGATTTTTAAACGAGACATATATGTAACGATTATCGTTGTAAAGACATTTAATGTATATATATCATATTAAGAGATATTCATACATGATAATATCATGATAATATAATAATTTAAAATCTCATTTGATATTATAAACATTGGGTTAACAACATTTAACAAGATCGTTAACCTAAAGGTTTCAAAACAACACTTACATGTAACGACTAACGATGACTTAACGACTCAGTTAAAATGTATATACATGTAGTGTTTTAATATGTATTTATACACCTTTGAAAGACTTCAATACACTTATCAAAATACTTCTACTTAACAAAAATGCTTACAATTACATCCTCGTTCAGTTTCATCAACAATTCTACTCGTATGCACCCGTATTCGTACTCGTACAATACACAGCTTTTAGATGTACGTACTATTGGTATATACACTCAAATGATCAGCTCTTAGCAGCCCATGTGAGTCACCTAACACATGTGGGAACCATCATTTGGCAACTAGCATGAAATATCTCATAAAATTACAAAAATATGAGTAATCATTCATGACTTATTTACATGAAAACAAAATTACATATCCTTTATATCTAATCCATACACCAACGACCAAAAACACCTACAAACACTTTCATTCTTCAATTTTCTTCATTTAATTGATCTCTCTCAAGTTCTATCTTCAAGTTCTAAGTGTTCTTCATAAATTCCAAAAGTTCTAGTTTCATAAAATCAAGAATACTTTCAAGTTTGCTAGCTCACTTCCAATCTTGTAAGGTGATCATCCAACCTCAAGAAATCTTTGTTTCTTACAGTAGGTTATCATTCTAATACAAGGTAATAATCATATTCAAACTTTGGTTCAATTTCTATAACTATAACAATCTTATTTCAAGTGATGATCTTACTTGAACTTGTTTTCGTGTCATGATTCTGCTTCAAGAACTTCGAGCCATCCAAGGATCCATTGAAGCTAGATCCATTTTTCTCTTTTCCAGTAGGTTTATCCAAGGAAATTAAGGTAGTAATGATGTTCATAACATCATTCGATTCATACATATAAAGCTATCTTATTCGAAGGTTTAAACTTGTAATCACTAGAACATAGTTTAGTTAATTCTAAACTTGTTCGCAAACAAAAGTTAATCCTTCTAACTTGACTTTTAAAATCAACTAAACACATGTTCTATATCTATATGATATGCTAACTTAATGATTTAAAACCTGGAAACACGAAAAACACCGTAAAACCGGATTTACGCCGTCGTAGTAACACCGCGGGCTGTTTTGGGTTAGTTAATTAAAAACTATGATAAACTTTGATTTAAAAGTTGTTATTCTGAGAAAATGATTTTTATTATGAACATGAAACTATATCCAAAAATTATGGTTAAACTCAAAGTGGAAGTATGTTTTCTAAAATGGTCATCTAGACGTCGTTCTTTCGACTGAAATGTCTACCTTTACAAAAACGACTTGTAACTTATTTTTCCGACTATAAACCTATACTTTTTCTGTTTAGATTCATAAAATAGAGTTCAATATGAAATCATAGCAATTTGATTCACTCAAAAAGGATTTAAAATGAAGAAGTTATGGGTAAAACAAGATTGGATAATTTTTCTCATTTTAGCTACGTGAAAATTGGTAACAAATCTATTCCAACCATAACTTAATCAACTTGTATCGTATATTATGTAATCTTGAGATACCATAGACACGTATACAATGTTTCGACCTATCATGTCGACACATCTATATATATTTCGGAACAACCATAGACACTCTATATGTGAATGTTGGAGTTAGCTATACAGGGTTGAGGTTGATTCCAAAATATATATAGTTTGAGTTGTGATCAATACTGAGATACGTATACACTGGGTCGTGGATTGATTCAAGATAATATTTATCGATTTATTTCTGTACATTTAACTGTGGACAACTAGTTATAGGTTACTAACGAGGACAGCTGACTTAATAAACTTAAAACATCAAAATATATTAAAAGTGTTGTAAATATATTTTGAACATACTTTAATATATATGTATATATTGTTATAGGTTCGTGAATCAACAGTGGCCAAGTCTTACTTCCCGACGAAGTAAAAATCTGTGAAAGTGAGTTATAGTCCCACTTTTAAAATCTAATATTTTTGAGATGAGAATACATGCAGGTTTTATAAATGATTTACAAAATAGACACAAGTACGTGAAACTACATTCTATGGTTGAATTATCGAAATCGAATATGCCCCTTTTTATTAAGTCTGGTAATCTAAGAATTAGGGGACAGACACCCTAATTGACGCGAATCCTAAAGATAGATCTATTGGGCCTAACAAACCCCATCCAAAGTACCGGATGCTTTAGTACTTCGAAATTTATATCATATCCGAAGGGTGTCCCGGAATGATGGGGATATTCTTATATTTGCATCTTGTTATTGTCGGTTACCAGGTGTTCACCATATGAATGATTTTTATCTCTATGTATGGGATGTGTATTGAAATATGAAATCTTGTGGTCTATTGTTACGATTTGATATATATAGGTTAAACCTATAACTCACCAACATTTTTGTTGACGTTTAAAGCATGTTTATTCTCAGGTGAATATTAAGAGCTTCCGCTGTTGCATACTAAAATAAGGACAAGATTTAGAGTCCATGTTTGTATGATATTGTGTAAAAACTGCATTCAAGAAACTGATTTCGATGTAACATATTTGTATTGTAACCATTATGTAATGGTCGTGTGTAAACAGGATATTTTAGATTATCATTATTTGATAATCTACGTAAAGCTTTTTAAACCTTTATTTATGAAATAAAGGTTATGGTTTGTTTTAAAAATGAATGCAGTCTTTGAAAAACGTCTCATATAGAGGTCAAAACCTCGCAACGAAATCAATTAATATGGAACGTTTTTAATCAATAAGAACGGGACATTTCAGTTGGTATCCGAGCGTTGGTCTTAGAGAACCAGAAAATTTGCATTAGTGTGTCTTATCGAGTTTGTTAGGATGCATTAGTGAGTCTGGACTTCGACCGTGTTTTCTTTAAAAATGATTGCTTAACATTTTTGTTGGAAACTATATATTTTTAACATATGAATATTATGTGATATATTAATCTCTTAACGTGTTTGATATTATGTGATAGATGTCTACCTCTAGAACAAGTCCCATTGACTCACCTAATAATAATGAAGAGTCAAATGTAAATTGGAATGATTTGTGGACTGATTCACAAGTTCCCGAAGAGGAACCGGAAGAAGAGTCGGAACCGGAAGAAGAATCGGAACCGGAAGAAGAATCGGAACCGGATGAAGAAATAGAACCGGTGGGGGAAATAATAAAATGGTTAAGTAAAAGAAAATCCTCAACCAACCGACCAAAGTTAATTATGGTCAATGGTGTTTCCGCCAAGGAAGCAAAATATTGGGAGGATTACCAATTCTCCGATGAATCGGATTCTGACGAGAATTCCGATGATGTTATAGAAATTACCCCAACTGAATTTAAAAAGGCAAAAGAAAATAATAAGGGAAAGGGCATAAAAATAGAGAAATCTAATTCCAACCCCGATGAACTTTATATGTATCGTCAACCCCCGAAGTCCTTAAGTTGTAACAATGACCCGGGAACCTCTAAACCACCAGGTTTTTCTAAACCAATGTGGACAACGACGGCTCGTATTAGGGGAACATCATATATCCCTAGAAACTTGGCAAAACGAACCAAAACCGAAGAAGAAGAAACGAGCGAGTCGGAATAAGATAGTTGTATTCGTGTGGTGTAATATATGTAATATAGTGTTCTTATGCTTTATGATATATGTAAAAATTGCTTGTATTAATAAGTATTTTTTTTATGAATCTAACTCTTGTCTATTTTACAGTTTAAAAACACAAAATGGATAGACAACCCAATATTTTAAGAGACCTACCCGGAGACATGATTGATGAAATCTTGTCTAGAGTCGGCCAGAATTCTTCGGCACAACTATTTAAGGCGAGATCAGTTTGTAAGACATTCGAAGAACGTTCCAAGAATGTCTTGGTTTATAAGAGACTTTCGTTTGAAAGATGGGGGATATCACATTGGGAAACCCATAAGTTACGATGTGTTTACTTTGACGCATATATTGCGGGGAACCCAAATGCTATTTTACGCAACGGGTTAAGAAATTATTTTGACTCAATATATCCGAATATTGGACTTCGTGATTTAGAAAAAGCGGCTAACATGCAACATAAAGAAGCATGTTATGCTTACGGATTAGTAATGTTCGCTTCTCACCAAAGTGAGAACAAGAACATCGGGCTACAACTATTAAACAAAACGTTTCCACAAGTGACGGAGTCGGTAATTGGGGTAAGAAATGAGGTTTTTAGATTATTACGGGACTGTTGGACATTACGTAACCCTCGTCCCTTTGATGACGTTACAACACGCTGTCTTATCAACGGCCATAACGGTTATGTTGCACAAGACCAAGGATGGGAAGTAGTCCTAGTAAAACCAGAATGCATGACTTGTTTCTGGACGTATGAATTACGTGTCTTTATTGCCTTTGCTGAACGACTTGTGTACTAGCTAGAATTGTCTTCACAACTATCTTGTATCAAAGTTATTGTGTGCTATATTTCATGCTTTATGTAAAATAAGCGGTATTGTTAGTTTGTAAAATATTGTATAAAAGTTTGAACGCGAAATATTATTATAATCAGTTTTTCATATAGAATTGTAGTAGTTGAATTGTATATTAGCTACTAAGTATGAACTTAACGGGTAGGTACTACCCGAATTTAAACTTATAAAACGCTAATATGAAGAAAAAGCTTTTATAAATGAGTTCATATTATGCTACGAAATACTATTAACTACTCTTAATATTCTGTATGATTAACTTGTTCCATTTAACTATTTTGAAGGAAATGGCACCGACTACTCGACACACCGTGAATATGAATGAAGAGGAATTCCGTACTTTTCTAGCTTCAAACATAGCCGCAGTACAGGCTGCGCTACATACCAACAATAACCTTGGATCTAGCAGTACAGGAAATCGTGTAAGATGCACCTACAAAGAATTCACTGCCTGCAAACCTTTGGAATTTGATGGAACCGAAGGACCAATCGGATTGAAACGGTGGACCGAGAAGGTTGAATCGGTGTTTGCCATAAGTAAGTGTACTGAAGAGGACAAAGTGAAGTACGCTACGCATACCTTCACAGGTTCTGCGTTAACATGGTGGAATACCTATCTAGAGCAAGTGGGACAAGATGATGCGTACGCACTACCGTGGTCAGCATTCAAGCACTTGATGAACGAGAAGTACCGTCCCAGAACCGAGGTCAATAAGCTCAAGACAGAACTTAGAGGGTTACGAACCCAAGGATTTGATATTACCACGTATGAAAGACGATTCACAGAATTGTGCCTATTGTGTCCGGGAGCATTCGAAGATGAGGAAGAGAAGATCGACGCGTTTGTGAAAGGATTACCGGAAAGAATCCAAGAAGATATAAGTTCACACGAGCCCGCCTCCATACAACAGACATGTAGAATGGCTCACAAACTAGTGAACCAGATTGAAGAAAGAATTAAAGAACAGACTGCTGAAGAGGCCAATGTGAAGCAAGTCAAAAGAAAGTGGGAGGAAAACGGTGATAAGAATCACCAATACAACAACAACAGCAATTACAACAATAATCGCAACAATTATCCCAACAATCGCAACATCAATCGCAACTACAACAAACGGCCCAACAACAACAACAACAACAACAACAGCAACTACAACTACAACAATCATCCCAACAACAATAATAACCGCAACAACAACAACAATCAGAAGCAGCTATGCCAAAGGTGTGAAAAGAATCACTCGGGGTTCTGCACCAAATTTTGCAACAAGTGTAAAAGAAATGGTCATAGCGCGGCGAAGTGTGAGGTCTACGGACCAGGGGTTAATAGAACGAAAGGAACAAATGGTGTCGGAACGAGTAATGGCGGAGCAAGTAGTGTCGGAGCAAGTTATGCCAATGTAGTTTGTTATAAATGTGGAAAACCAGGCCACATTATTAGAAATTGCCCGAACCAGGAGAACACGAATGGACAAGGCCGTGGAAGAGTTTTCAATATTAATGCGGTAGAGGCACAGGAAGACCCGGAGCTTGTTACGGGTACGTTTCTTATTGACAATAAATCTGCTTACGTTTTATTTGATTCGGGTGCGGATAGAAGCTATATGAGTAGAGATTTTTGTGCTAAATTAAGTTGTCCATTGACGCCTTTGGATAGTAAATTTTTACTCGAATTAGCAAATGGTAAATTAATTTCAGCAGATAATATATGTCGGAATCGAGAAATTAAACTGGTTAGCGAAACATTTAAGATTGATTTGATACCAGTAGAGTTAGGGAGTTTTGATGTGATAATCGGTATGGACTGGTTGAAAGAAGTGAAAGCGGAGATCGTTTGTTACAAAAATGCAATTCGCATTATACGAGAAAAAGGAAAACCCTTAATGGTGTACGGAGAAAAGGGCAACACGAAGCTACATCTTATTAGTAATTTGAAGGCACAAAAACTAATAAGAAAAGGTTGCTATGCTGTTCTAGCACACGTCGAGAAAGTACAAACTGAAGAAAAGAGCATCAATGATGTTCCCATTGCAAAAGAATTTCTCGATGTATTTCCGAAAGAATTACCGGGATTACCCCCACATCGATCCGTTGAATTTCAAATAGATCTTGTACCAGGAGCTGCACCAATAGCTCGTGCTCCTTACAGACTCGCACCCAGCGAGATGAAAGAACTGCAAAGCCAATTACAAGAACTTTTAGAGCGTGGTTTCATTCGACCAAGCACATCACCGTGGGGAGCTCCTGTTTTGTTTGTCAAGAAGAAAGATGGTACATTCAGGTTGTGTATCGACTACCGAGAGTTGAACAAACTTACCATCAAGAACCTCTACCCACTACCGAGAATCGACGACTTATTTGATCAACTACAAGGCTCGTCTGTTTATTCAAAGATTGACTTACGTTCCGGGTATCATCAAATGCGGGTGAAAGAAGATGATATTCCAAAGACTGCTTTCAGAATACGTTACGGTCATTACGAGTTTATGGTCATGCCGTTTGGTTTAACTAATGCACCAGCTGTGTTCATGGACCTTATGAACCGAGTGTGTGGACCATACCTTGACAAGTTTGTCATTGTTTTCATTGATGACATACTTATTTACTCAAAGAATGACCAAGAACACGGTGAACATTTGAGAAAGGTGTTAGAAGTATTGAGGAAGGAAGAATTGTACGCTAAGTTTTCAAAGTGTGCATTTTGGTTGGAAGAAGTTCAATTCCTCGGTCACATAGTGAACAAAGAAGGTATTAAGGTGGATCCGGCAAAGATAGAAACTGTTGAAAAGTGGGAAACCCCGAAAACTCCGAAACACATACGCCAGTTTTTAGGACTAGCTGGTTACTACAGAAGGTTCATCCAAGACTTTTCCAGAATAGCAAAACCCTTGACTGCATTACGCATAAAGGGAAGAAATTTGAATGGAATGATGAACAAGAGAAAGCGTTTCAGTTATTGAAGAAAAAGCTAACTACGGCACCTATATTGTCATTGCCTGAAGGGAATGATGATTTTGTGATTTATTGTGATGCATCAAAGCAAGGTCTCGGTTGTGTATTAATGCAACGAACGAAGGTGATTGCTTATGCGTCTAGACAATTGAAGATTCACGAACAAAATTATACGACGCATGATTTGGAATTAGGCGCGGTTGTTTTTGCATTAAAGACTTGGAGGCACTACTTATATGGGGTCAAAAGTATTATATATACCGACCACAAAAGTCTTCAACACATATTTAATCAGAAACAACTGAATATGAGGCTGCGTAGGTGGATTGAATTATTGAATGATTACGACTTTGAGATTCGTTACCACCCGGGGAAGGCAAATGTGGTAGCCGATGCCTTGAGCAGGAAGGACAGAGAACCCATTCAAGTAAAATCTATGAATATAATGATTCATAATAACATTACTACTCAAATAAATGAGGCGCAACAAGGAGTTTTAAAAGAGGGAAATTTAAAGGATGAAATACCCAAAGGATCGGAGAAGCATCTTAATATTCGGGAAGACGGAACCCGGTATAGGGCTGAAAGGATTTGGGTACCAAAATTTGGAGATATGAGAGAAATGGTACTTAGAGAAGCTCATAAAACCAGATACTCAATACATCCTGGAACGGGGAAGATGTACAAGGATCTCAAGAAACATTTTTGGTGGCCGGGTATGAAAGCCGATGTTGCTAAATACGTAGGAGAATGTTTGACGTGTTCTAAGGTCAAAGCTGAGCATCAGAAACCATCAGGTCTACTTCAACAACCCGAAATCCCGGAATGGAAATGGGAAAACATTACCATGGATTTCATCACTAAATTGCCAAGGACTGCAAGTGGATTTGATACTATTTGGGTAATAGTTGATCGTCTCACCAAATCAGCACACTTCCTACCAATAAGAGAAGATGACAAGATGGAGAAGTTAGCACTACTGTATTTGAAGGAAGTCGTCTCCAGACATGGAATACCAATCTCTATTATCTCTGATAGGGATGGCAGATTTATTTCAAGATTCTGGCAGACATTACAGCAAGCATTAGGAACTCGTCTAGACATGAATACTGCCTATCATCCACAAACTGATGGGCAGAGCGAAAGGATGATACAAACGCTTGAAGACATGCTACGAGCATGTGTTATTGATTTCGGAAACAGTTGGGATCGACATCTACCGTTAGCAGAATTTTCCTACAACAACAGCTACTATTCAAGCATTGAGATGGCGCCGTTTGAAGCACTTTATGGTAGAAAGTGCAGGTCTCCGATTTGTTGGAATGAAGTGGGGAATAGACAGATTACGGGTCCGGAGATTATACAAGAAGCTACCGAGAAGATCATCCAAATTCAACAACGGTTGAAAACCGCCCAAAGTCGACAAAAGAGCTACGATGACATTAAAAGAAAAGATATAGAATTTGAAATTGGAGAGATGGTCATGCTTAAAGTTGCACCTTGGAAAGGCGTTGTTCGATTTGGTAAACGAGGGAAATTAAATCCAAGGTATATTGGACCATTCAAGATTATTGATCGTGTCGGACCAGTAGCTTACCGACTAGAGTTACCTCAACAACTCGCGGCTGTACATAACACTTTCCACGTCTCGAATTTAAAGAAATGTTTTGCTAAAGAAGATCTCACTATTCCGTTAGATGAAATCCAAATCAACGAAAAACTTCAATTCATCGAAGAACCCGTCGAAATAATGGATCGTGAGGTTAAAAGACTTAAGCAAAACAAGATACCAATTGTTAAGGTTCGATGGAATGCTCGTAGAGGACCCGAGTTCACCTGGGAGCGTGAAGATCAGATGAAGAAGAAATACCCGCATCTATTTCCAGAAGATTCGTCAACACCTTCAACAGCTTAAAATTTCGGGACGAAATTTATTTAACGGGTAGGTACTGTAGTGACCCGAACTTTTCCATGTTTATATATATTAATTGAGATTGATATTTACATGATTAAATGTTTCCAACATGTTAAGCAATCAAACTTGTTAAGACTTGATTAATTGAAATATGTTTCATATAGACAATTGACCACCCAAGTTGATCGGTGATTCACGAACGTTAAAACTTGTAAAAACTATATGATGACATATATATGGATATATATATATATAGTTAACATGATACTATGATAAGAAAACATATCATAAAGTATATTAACAATGAACTACATATGTAAAAACAAGACTACTAACTTAATGATTTTTAAACGAGACATATATGTAACGATTATCGTTGTAAAGACATTTAATGTATATATATATCATATTAAGAGATATTCATACATGATAATATCATGATAATATAATAATTTAAAATCTCATTTGATATTATAAACATTGGGTTAACAACATTTAACAAGATCGTTAACCTAAAGGTTTCAAAACAACACTTACATGTAACGACTAACGATGACTTAACGACTAAGTTAAAATGTATATACATGTAGTGTTTTAATATGTATTTATACACCTTTGAAAGACTTCAATACACTTATCAAAATACTTCTACTTAACAAAAATGCTTACAATTACATCCTCGTTCAGTTTCATCAACAATTCTACTCGTATGCACCCGTATTCGTACTCGTACAATACACAGCTTTTAGATGTATGTACTATTGGTATATACACTCCAATGATCAACTCTTAGCAGCCCATGTGAGTCACCTAACACATGTGGGAACCATCATTTGGCAACTAGCATGAAATATCTCATAAAATTACAAAAATATGAGTAATCATTCATGACTTATTTACATGAAAACAAAATTACATATCCTTTATATCTAATCCATACACCAACGACCAAAAACACCTACAAACACTTTCATTCTTCAATTTTCTTCATCTAATTGATCTCTCTCAAGTTCTATCTTCAAGTTCTAAGTGTTCTTCATAAATTCCAAAAGTTCTAGTTTCATAAAATCAAGAATACTTTCAAGTTTGCTAGCTCACTTCCAATCTTGTAAGGTGATCATCCAACCTCAAGAAATCTTTGTTTCTTACAGTAGGTTATCATTCTAATACAAGGTAATAATCATATTCAAACTTTGGTTCAATTTCTATAACTATAACAATCTTATCTCAAGTGATGATCTTACTTGAACTTGTTTTCGTGTCATGATTCTGCTTCAAGAACTTCGAGCCATCCAAGGATCCATTGAAGCTAGATCCATTTTTCTCTTTTCCAGTAGGTTTATCCAAGGAAATTAAGGTAGTAATGATGTTCATAACATCATTCGATTCATACATATAAAGCTATCTTATTCGAAGGTTTAAACTTGTAATCACTAGAACATAGTTTAGTTAATTCTAAACTTGTTCGCAAACAAAAGTTAATCCTTCTAACTTGACTTTTAAAATCAACTAAACACATGTTCTATATCTATATGATATGCTAACTTAATGATTTAAAACCTGGAAACACGAAAAACACCGTAAAACCGGATTTACGCCGTCGTAGTAACACCGCGGGCTGTTTTGGGTTAGTTAATTAAAAACTATGATAAACTTTGATTTAAAAGTTGTTATTCTGAGAAAATTATTTTTATTATGAACATGAAACTATATCCAATAATTATGGTTAAACTCAAAGTGGAAGTATGTTTTCTAAAATGGTCATCTAGACGTCGTTCTTTCGACTGAAATGACTACCTTTACAAAAACGACTTGTAACTTATTTTTCCGACTATAAACCTATACTTTTTCTGTTTAGATTCATAAAATAGAGTTCAATATGAAACCATAGCAATTTGATTCACTCAAAAAGGATTTAAAATGAAGAAGTTATGGGTAAAACAAGATTGGATAATTTTTCTCATTTTAGCTACGTGAAAATTGGTAACAAATCTATTCCAACCATAACTTAATCAACTTGTATTGTATATTATGTAATCTTGAGATACCATAGACACGTATACAATGTTTTGACCTATCATGTCGACACATCTATATATATTTCGGAACAACCATAGACACTCTATATGTGAATGTTGGAGTTAGCTATACAGGGTTGAGGTTGATTCCAAAATATATATAGTTTGAGTTGTGATCAATACTGAGATACGTATACACTGGGTCGTGGATTGATTCAAGATAATATTTATCGATTTATTTCTGTACATCTAACTGTGGACAACTAGTTATAGGTTACTAACGAGGACAGCTGACTTAATAAACTTAAAACATTAAAATATATTAAAAGTGTTGTAAATATATTTTGAACATACTTTAATATATATGTATATATTGTTATAGGTTCGTGAATCAACAGTGTCCAAGTCTTACTTCCCGACGAAGTAAAAATCTGTGAAAGTGAGTTATAGTCCCACTTTTAAAATCTAATATTTTTGGGATGAGAATACATGCAGGTTTTATAAATGATTTACAAAATAGACACAAGTACGTGAAACTACATTCTATGGTTGAATTATCGAAATCGAATATGCCCCTTTTTATTAAGTCTGGTAATCTAAGAATTAGGGAACAGACACCCTAATTGACGCGAATCCTAAAGATAGATCTATTGGGCCTAACAAACCCCATCCAAAGTACCGGATGCTTTAGTACTTCAAAATTTATATCATATCCGAAGGGTGTCCCGGAATGATGGGGATATTCTTATATATGCATCTTGTTATTGTCGGTTACCAGGTGTTCACCATATGAATGATTTTTATCTCTATGTATGGGATGTGTATTGAAATATGAAATCTTGTGGTCTATTGTTACGATTTGATATATATAGGTTAAACCTATAACTCACCAACATTTTTGTTGACGTTTAAAGCATGTTTATTCTCAGGTGAATATTAAGAGCTTCCGCTGTTGCATACTAAAATAAGGACAAGATTTGGAGTCCATGTTTGTATGATATTGTGTAAAAACTGCATTCAAGAAACTGATTTCGATGTAACATATTTGTATTGTAAACCATTATGTAATGGTCGTGTGTAAACAGGATATTTTAGATTATCATTATTTGATAATCTACGTAAAGCTTTTTAAACCTTTATTTATGAAATAAAGGTTATGGTTTGTTTTAAAAATGAATGCAGTCTTTGAAAAACGTCTCATATAGAGGTCAAAACCTCGCAACGAAATCAATTAATATGGAACGTTTTTAATCAATAAGAACGGGACATTTCAGGTTTATCCAAGACTTTTCTAAGATTGCTTCTCCATTAACGAAGTTGACGAGAAAGAATGCTAAGTTTAATTGGGAGAACGAGCAAGAAATTGCTTTTCAATTGCTAAAAGAGAAGTTGTGTCAAGCTCCGGTGTTAGTATTGCCGGAAGGTGTGGAAGATATGACGGTTTATTGTGATGCTTCGCTAAATGGGCTCGGGTGTGTCCTTATGCAAAGAGGTAAAGTCATCGCTTATGCCTCTCGACAATTAAAGGAGCACGAAACGAGGTGTCTGACTCATGATCTTGAGATGGCGGCGGTGGTACATGCGTTGAAAATTTGGCGCCACTACTTGTATGGGGTCAAATGTACGATTTATTCGGATCATAAGAATTTGAAACATCTTTTCACTCAACGAGTTTGAATTATCGTCAACGTAGATGGATGGATGTGGTGAAAGACTATGATTGTGAGATACTTTATCATCCGGGTAAGGCGAATGTTGTCGCGGATGCGTTGAGTCGAAAGAGTCAACATCCGGCGATAAAAGTAGGATCGTTACGCTTGATTATTACCAACGATATTCTTGAGAAGCTTGGTGAGATACAAATCGAGGCTTACGTTCACAACAAGCATTCGGAACGAATCGTGGGTCAATCGGAGTTCATTACTATGGGCCCGCGTGGTTTGTTGTCTTTTTAAGGAAGGGTGTGGGTGCCTAAGATGGGTGATTACCGGCGGGTGCTACTTGATGAAGCACATAAGTCCAAATATTCCATTCATCCGGGTGCGACGAAAATGTATCATGACTTGAAGAAAGATTATTGGTGGCCGGGCATGAAACGTGATGTTGTGAAGTATGTTGAGCAATGCGTCACGTGTTTACAAGTAAAAGCCGAACACCAAAAGCCGTATGGTAAGTTGCAACCGTTAGAAATCTCGAAATGAAAATGGGAGCACATTACCATAGATTTCATCACAAAGTTACCTAAAACGGCGAGAACCCAATTTGATTCGATTTGGGTTATAGTTGATAGATTGACGAAAAGTGCTTTGTTTCTTCCCATTAAAGAAGCGATATTGTCAGAGGTCTTGGCTAAGTTGTTTATCAAGGAAGTGGTCTCGCGACATGGGGTTCCTATATCTATTATTTCGGATCGAGATACCCGTTTTACATCTCGGTTTTGGGAAAAGTTTCATGAAGATATGGGTACACAATTGAAGTTGAGAACGGCGTATCATCCTCAAACGGACGGTCAAACCGAACGTACGAATCAAACTTTGGAAGATATGTTACGGGCGTGCATTATTGACTTCGGTGGTAGTTGGGATGAGCATTTGCCTCTGGTGGAATTCTCGTACAATAATAGTTATCATACTAGTATCGGGATGCCACCTTATGAGATGCTTTATGGGCGAAGGTGTCGAACTCCCATTTATTGGGGAGAAGTGGGTCAAAGAGAGATCGGGAGTACCGATTTAGTTTTGGAGACGAATAACAAGATTGATATTATTCGGGAACATTTGAAGAAGGCTCAAGATAGACAAAATTCGTATGCTGACAAACGTAGACGAACGATCGAATTTCAAGAAGGTGACATGGTGATGCTTAAGGTTTCACCATGGAAAGGTATTATTCGATTTCAAAAACGGGGAAAGTTAGCTCCTCGGTTTATTGGGCCATTCAAGGTTTTAGCTCGTGTTGGTGAAGTTGCGTATCGTTTGGAATTACCCGAAGAGCTTGCGGGGATCCATAACACGTTTCATGTTTCCCATCTCCGTAAGTGTCTTGCGGATGATTCTTCATGGATGCCATTAGACGAAATCGAGCTATACAACAAGTTAGAATATGTCGAGGAACCGATTGCTATCCTTGATGAGAAGGTGAAAATGTTGAGGAATACAGAGGTGAGAACCTTTAAGGTTCAATGGCGATGGAGTAAAGGTTTCGAGTTCACTTGGGAGCCCGAAGAATTCGTGTTGGTTTATCTTCCCTCTTGTCATGCGGCTTGGATTGCGAGGACGCAATCCGAATAAGTGGGGGAGAGTTGTAAGACCCAAATATTATCCTTGTATATAAGCGATGTTACGATACTCGAAGCGGGGTTTTGTTGTATATATTTAAAACATGGAAGAATTCTGAACTGGGGGAGTCGCGCGCCGCGCGGCTATATGGTGCCCCGCGCCATCTGTCTGTGACAGATTCCCCTTTTCTTTTAATTAGATATTTTGAGGGCATTTTGGTAAAACTACTTTGGGACCCGAATTTAATGCCTTAGATCAGTTTGGGAGCCTCATTCACTCCATTCACAACCACCTTATCATCTTCCATTCAAGTTTAGAGAGAGAGAGGAGGTTCTAGAGTGAGAAAACTCCATTAAAGGAAGAAGGAAGTCGAATCGAGTCTTGGTGCGAGTTCTAAAGTTGTTCATCAAGTCGCTAGCTACGTGGTGATTGTGTTGGTAAGTTATAAAACCCAATTTCTTACTTTAATTGTGTTTAAGGGTTAGGGTTGGGTTAGTGTTGCACACAAAACCCATTTGCTAGTAAATTTGGGGGTTTTGGGTGAATTTGGGTCATGTAGATTCAAAGATGACCAATTAGGGTTTTCAAAGTATTAAATTATGTTTATAAGCCTAAATTGGTTAGTTAATGTTCTAGCACACTTATATATATGTAAATGGGTGTAATGACCTTGAAATGGGTCAAATGGGTCTTTAATGACCCAAGTGGTCTTGCTAGTGTGAAATTGAGTTAACCTTGTGATTTAAGAATGTAATAAGACCATAATTGGCTAGAGTTAGGGTTTTTGGTGAAGTTAACCCATTATTAGGGTTAATGGTGCAAAATGGGTTGAAATTGCACTTTGGGTCAAAATGGCTTTAGAATGGTGAAAGAATTGGTTGATCAACTTGAGTTGCGTTTAATAATATGTATAATGTGATTAGGTACGTTACATTGAGGTTTCGCAAGCTCGGGTATCTTTTCACAAGACTTTGAGGTGAGTGGAATAATTATATGCGTAGGTATATAATGTATCTATTTGTTGTAGCGTGAAATGTGTAGTGTCAAGGTGTTAAGACACCACGTTTCACGTGAAGAGTGTAGCATCAAGGTGTTAAGATGCCACTCGGGTGTAGCATCGAGGTGTTAAGATGCCACCTAGGAGTGTAGTGCCGAGGTGTTAAGACACCACTCCGTAAAATATGAGTGAAGCATCGAGGTGTTAAGATGCCACTCGGGGTGAAGTACCGAGGTGTTAAGGTGCCACCCTAGGGGTTAGTGGTGCGAGGTGTTAAGTGCCCTAACGGATGTTATGAACACCGATGGCATTTTCGCGAGCGCCGTTCCCTTGTACGATTGGTTAACCATGGTTATTTGTGTTGTAAGCATATTATATTATTCGAGTTATATTTATATGCGGTTGTTATGCTAGTTTGTGGTATTGGTGAATTATAGCTTGTTATTATGACGATAAGCTAATTGTGTTT
The DNA here is from genome assembly GCF_046630445.1 of Rutidosis leptorrhynchoides. Classification (NCBI taxonomy): domain Eukaryota; kingdom Viridiplantae; phylum Streptophyta; class Magnoliopsida; order Asterales; family Asteraceae; genus Rutidosis; species Rutidosis leptorrhynchoides. The sequence goes on from NC_092341.1 coordinate 344,637,958, forward strand.
GCTAGCATGTTTGCGGTATTGTGTAAGTGTATGCAAGTAGGTATAATTATATATGTATTCGTATAATTATTGCATTCACTAAGCTTTGCTTACCCTCTCGTTGTTTACCATTTTTATAGGTTCGGTTGTGGACAAGGGTAAGGGCATCGTTTTGGATGAGAGATCCCGTCGTTGACTAGGGGACGCTTTTGGATGTGTTGACTTTTGGGAGTTTGACCGAGATGTGGGTAGTTTAATCCCAAACGCCATGCTCATAGTGTAGTTTGGTACTAAACTTTTTGGTGGTCGAAACTCTTAAATTGTATTAAACTTGTATTTTGGGTCGTGTGGGCCCCACTTGTAAAACATCATTTTTATGTTTGAATCGTGACAGTTTTACATATTTGAATGTGTGGTTAAAAGCGTGTGGTCTAAAAATGTCGGGAACTAGTCGATCTTTTTCGCATTTGAAACTTTCCGGACAGGCCTGAATGGCGCGCCACGCGGCCATCCTGGCGCGCCGCGCCACTTCTCTGTACAGCAAAAAAAAAAATTATTTTGTATTTTCACGTGGTTTGGTCGCGGGTTGGTTTGGGTTGTTACATCCAACCATTTTCTCAAGGATCCTTTTAAGTGCCCGATTCGTATTTTCAACTTGCCCACTTGTTTGTGGGTGATAAGATGTAGAAATTTTATGGGTTATCCCATAGCGTTTCAACACCTTTTCTAATTGGGTGTTGCAAAAATGGGTACCACGATCACTAATTAAAGCCTTCGGGGTATCGAATCAGGCAAAAAGCTCTTTAAGAAAAGTTACAACAACTCGTGCATCGTTTGTGGGGAGAGCCTTTGCCTCAGCCCATTTTGACACGTAGTCAACGGCAACGAGTATGTATTGGTTGGAATGAGACTTTGGGAATGGTCCCATGAAATCAATGCCCCAAATATCGAAAACCTCACAAACTTGGATTATGTTTTGAGGCATTTCGTCTCTTTGACTAATCTTTCCTGCCCTTTGGCAAGAATCGCATGATTTACATATTTGGTGGGCATCCTTGAAGATGGTAGGCCAATAAAAACCGGCCTCATAGACTTTTCTCCCCGTGATTTGGGGTCCGAAATGTCCACCAGTGGGACCAAGATGACATTGGAGAACAATTTGATTGCATTCTTCCCCGGAGACACATCGACGGATTATCCCATCGGGACACCGTTTAAAGAGATACGGGTTTTCCCAAAAATAGTATTTCAAGTGACTGAAAAATTTCTTCCGTTTTTGATGTGACATACCGGTTTCTAGGAATCCACCCGCAAGATAGTTGGTCTACAAACCAAGGATCATCAATTTTCTCAATTCTCATGAGATTTTCATCAGGAAAATTATCTTGAATAACGGTCTCATGGAGAACCTCAAGATTTGGGTTCTCAAGGCGAGAAAGGTGATCGGCTGCTAGGTTTTCGGCCCCCTTTTTGTCTTTAATATCAATGTCAAATTACTGCAAAAGCAAGACCCAATGTATTAATCAGGGTTTATGATAATGCTGAAAACGAACATATATTTCATAGCATTATCTCTCAAGAAAGACAAGCTTTTAGTTGCAATAGTTCTATTTACAAGTAATATTCGTTTAAATAATAAAAGGTGAAGACAAAAGACAGATTCGACGAATTGAAGACGTAAACGACCAAAAAGCTCAAAAGTACAAAATACAATCAAAGAGGTTCCAATTATTGATAAGAAACGTCTCAAAATTACAAGAGTACAAGATGCGAAACGCAAAGTACAAGATATTAAATTATACGCAAGGACGTTCGAAAATCCGGAACCGGGACCAAAGTCAACTCTCAACGCTCGACGCAACGGACTAAAAATTAAAGTTAACTATGCACATAAATAAAATATAATATTTAAATAATTCTTATAATTATTTATATATTATATTATTATTTATAAACATCGGCAAGAAAGAAAACAAAGGCATGTGAACTTCACCAGCTGGCCATGCGATCGCATGGCCTTGAAGAGTAATCTTCATGCGATCGCATGGAGGCCTTTTTCAGCCCACAGGCCTATAAATTCGCGTGTTTGGCTCAGTTTATATATCATATATCCATCTCTCCATATATACGTAAATATATTTATATTTATATTTTAATTTTAATTTTAATTTTAATTTTAATTTTAAATTCTAATAATAAAGGTATGTTAGCGAATGTTGTAAGGGTGTAAGTCAAAATTCTGTCCATGTAACGCTACACTATTTTTAATCACTGTAAGTTATGGTTAATGTTATTTTTAATTTAATGTCTCGTAGCTAAGTTATTATTATGCTTATTTAATACCGAAGTAATCATGATGTTGGGCTAAATTATTAAGATTGGGTAATTGGGCTTTGTACCATAATTGAGGTTTGGACAAAAGAACGACACTTGTGGAAATTAGACTATGGGCTATTAATGGGCTTTATATTTGTTTAACTAAATGATAGTTTGTTAATTTTAATATAAAGATTTACAATTGGACGTACCTATAAATAACCATATACACTCGATCGGACACGATGGGCGGGATATTTATATGTACGAATAATCGTTCATTTAACCGGGCATGGGAATGGATTAATAGTCTATGGAATTATTAAAACATGGGTGAAATTATGTACAAGGACACTTGGCATAATTGATAACAAAGTATTAAAACCTTGGGTTACACGCAGTCGATATCCTGGTGTAATTATTAAACAAAGTATTAAGACCTTGTTACAGTTTATGTCCCCAATTAGTTGGAATATTTGACTTCGGATATAAGGATAATTTGACGAGGATACTCGCACTTTATATTTATGACTGATGGACTGTTATGGACAAAAACCAGACGGACATATTGAATAATCCAGGACAAAGTACAATTAACCCATGAGAATAATCTAAAATCAACACGTCAAACATCATGATTACGGAAGTTTAAATAAGCATAATTCCTTTATTTTCATATTTAATTGCACTTCTAATTATCGCTCTTTTATTTATTGTCATTGTATTTAATTGCACTTTTAATTATCGTACTTTTTAATTATCGCACTTTTATTTATCGCAATTTCATTATCATTATTTACTTTACGCTTTAAATTAAGTCTTTTATTTATTTAATATTTTACATTAGGTTTTAACTGCGACTAAAGTTTTAAAAATTGACAAACCGGTCATTAAACGGTAAAAACCCCCTTTTTATAATAATAATATTACTTATATATATTTGTATTTTTATAAGTTAAACTAATATAGCGTTAAGCTTGTTTAAAAGATTCCATGTGGAACGAACCGGACTTACTAAAAACTACACTACTGTATGATTAGGTACACTGCCTATAAGTGTTGTAGCAAAGTTTAGGTATATCCATTCTATAAATAAATTAATATCTTGTGTAAAATTGTATCGTATTTAATAGTTATTTCGTTGTAAAAATAATACTATTTCCTAGTACACCTCGCACACATCAAGTATTTTTGGCGCCGCTGCCGGGGAAAATTCTGCTTAAACGCCGGAAGCGCAACGCTATATATATATAAAAAAAAGATTTTTATTAATTTTTAGTTTACTTTTATAAAAATACGTTTTTGTAAAAATACGTTTTAAATATACAAAAATATAAAAGAAAAAAAAAATATATATATTTAAGAGTTTGTTATATATATATATATATATATATATATAAAATTATAAAGTTTCTTTATTTTTATTTTAGTTTTTAAAATAAAATTTTTATTTAAGTTATATAAATATTATATATATATTTAAAACAGAAAACTGAAAAAGAAAAATATAAAAAAAACTCTCGGCCCGATCACTGTAGCAGCCCAGCATTTGGCCCGAATCCAAGGCCCATGCGATCGCATGGCTCCAGAACAGAAAACTCATGCGATCGCATGAGTTGACTGGACAGGCCTGATACCTTAGCTGTATCGAATTAGGGTTTTAATTAATATTAATTATTAATATAAACCCTAATTAGGTTTTTAGTTTTTAATTATTAGTTTAGTTTTTATTATTAATTTGTATTTTGAGTTTAATTAGTTTTATTAAATTATAAAATTAATACTTTTATAAAATAAATAATATAAAAATAATATTTTTATAAAAATTATACTTTTTACAACTTTAAGTATATTTTTATATTTTGTACCTTTTTATTCGTTTTAGCGTAATATTTGTATTTTTCGCTCGTTTTTTAGTTTCAAGTCATAGTTTTTGCCATAGTTATTTTTACTTCTAGATTTTTAGGTTTTGCCGTAAAATCCCTTAAGTGCTTTTTCTCTAGACTAAGATTTAAGTGCTTTAGAATTTTGCGACGCCGTTTTTATATTTTAGTACCTTTTTAAGTTATTGCCATTTGGGATATAGAATTTCTTTTAAGCTTTAATATTTTTAGACGCAACTTTTAATTTTTAGTTTTTAGTTCCTTTTTAAGTTTCGACGCGCTACATTCTTATTTTTATTTTTCGACTTTTTATTTTTTCGACGTTTTTCGACGCGCTCTTTTTCTTTCTTATTTCTCGACATTCTAGTTTTTAGGACATAGAATTTTTCTATTTCTTCTCTCTAAATTTCTTTAAACTTTAACGAAAAATTATTTTAAGTGGTTAAATTGATAGACATCAAAATTTTCTGGTTCGTAGTAATAGTTGGATTTGTACGTGGACCGGGTTATTGGAGCCAAACAGTACTCAATTATATTGAGACCAAACGAATCCTGCCCCTCTGCTGCATCTTTTGGCTATTCGAAACGTGGGCAAAATCAGAAAAGTCTATTAATTTGATAACTTATATAATTTTTCTTATTTTTATAACTAATAGGATATTCAGTGAATGCACCGAGCAAAACGTTCACCACCTTTTGTACGTTCACCACCTGTAACTCGATCTAGACATCTAGCAAATATTGTCGCCGTTGATTTTTCTTTAGAATCGTCATCCAGTCGACCAAGTTGTAGTGACCCGAACTTTTCCATGTTTATATATATATTAAATGAAATTGTTATTTACATGATTAAGTGTTTCCAACATGTTAAGCAATCAAACTTGTTAAGACTTGATTAATTGAAATAGGTTTCATATAGACAATTGACCACCCAAGTTGACCGGTGATTCACGAACGTTAAAACTTGTAAAAACTATACGATGACATATATATGGTTATATATATAGTTAACATGATTTTATTATAAGTATGTATCTCATTAGGTATCTTAACAATGAGTTATATACATAAAAATGAGACTATTAATTTAAGAAACTCGAAAACGATATATATAACGATTATCGTTATAACAACGTCTTACTAGGTACATATGAATCATATTAAGATATTGATACACTTGGTTAATTATATTAAATGATAAGTAAATATATTATTAATTGTATTAACAATGAAATACATATGTAAAAATAAGACTACTAACTTAATGATTTCGAAACGAGACATATATGTAACGATTATCGTTGTAACGACATTTAACTGTATATATATCATACTAAGATATATTATATATCATAATATCATGATAATATAACAATTTAACATCTGATTTGTTATAATAAACAATGGGTTAACAACATTCAACAAGATCGTTAACCTAAAGGTTTCAAAACAACATTTACATGTAACGACTAACGATGACTTAACGACTCAGTTAAAATGTATATATGTGTAGTGTTTTAATATGTATTCATAAACTTTTGAAAGACTTCAAGACACTTATCAAAATACTTCTACTTAACAAAAATGCTTACAATTACATCCTCGTTCAGTTTCATCAACAATTCTACTCGTATGCACCCGTATTCGTACTCGTACAATACACAGCTTTTAGATGTATGTACTATTGGTATATACACTCCAATGATCAGCTCTTAGCAGACCATGTGAATCACCTAACACATTTGGGAACCATAATTTGGCAACTAGCATGAAATATCTCATAAAATTACAAAAATATGAGTAATCATTCATGACTTATTTACATGAAAACAAAATTACATATCCTTTATATCTAATCCATACACCAACGACCAAAAACACCTACAAACATTTTCATTCTTCAATTTTCTTCATCTAATTGATCTCTCTCAAGTTCTATCTTCAAGTTCTAAGTGTTCTTCATAAATTCCAAAAGTTCTAGTTTCATAAAATCAAGAATACTTCCAAGATTGTAAGTTTACTTCCAAGTTTTCTAAATCCATTCCAAGTAATCATCCAAGATCAAGAAACCTTTGTTACTTACAGTAGGTTATCTTTCTAATACAAGGTAATAATAATATTCAAACTTTAATTCAATTTCTATAACTATAACAATCTTATTTCGAGTGGAAATCTTACTTGAAATTGTTTTCGTGTCATGATTCTGCTTCAAGAACTTTCAATCCATCCAAGGATCCTTTGAAGCTAGATCTATTTTTCTCATTTCCAGTAGGTTTATCCAAGGAACTTGAGGTAGTAATGATGTTCATAACATCATTCGATTCATACATATAAAGCTATCTTATTCGAAGGTTTAAACTTGTAATCACTAGAACATAGTTTAGTTAATTCTAAACTTGTTCGCAAATAAAAGTTAATCCTTATAACTTGACTTTTAAAATCAACTAAACACATGTTCTATATCTATATGATATGCTAACTTAATGATTTAAAACCTGGAAACACGAAAAACACCGTAAAACCGGATTTACGCCGTCGTAGTAACACCGCGGGCTGTTTTGGGTTAGTTAATTAAAAACTATGATAAACTTTGATTTAAAAGTTGTTATTTTGAGAAAATGATTTTTATTATGAACATGAAACTATATCCGAAAATTATGGTTAAACTCAAAGTGGAAGTATGTTTTCTAAAATGGTCATCTAGACGTCGTTCTTTCGACTGAAATGACTACCTTTACAAAAATGACTTGTAACTTATTTTTCCGACTATAAACCTATACTTTTTCTATTTAGATTCATAAAATAGAGTTCAATATGAAACCATAGCAATTTGATTCACTCAAAACGGATTTAAAATGAAGAAGTTATGGGCAAAACAAGATTGGATAATTTTTCTCATTTTAGCTACGTGAAAATTGGTAACAAATCTATTCCAACCATAACTTAATCAACTTGTATTTTATATTATGTAATCTTGAGATACCGTAGACACGTATACAATGTTTCGACCTATCATGTCGACACATCTATATATATTTCGGAACAACCATAGACACTCTATATGTGAATGTTAGAGTTAGCTATACAGGGTTGAGGTTGATTCCGAAATATATATAGTTTGAGTTGTGATCAATACTGAGATACGTATACACTGGGTCGTGGATTGATTCAAGATAATATTTATCGATTTATTTCTGTACATCTAACTGTGGAAAACTAGTTGTAGGTTACTAACGAAGACAACTGACTTAATAAACTTAAAACATCAAAATGTATTAAAAGTGTTGTAAATATATTTTGAACATACTTTGATATATGTGTACATATTTGTTATAGGTTCGTGAATCGACCAGTGGCCAAGTCTTACTTCCCGACGAAGTAAAAAAATCTGTGAAAGTGAGTTATAGTCCCACTTTCAAAATCTAATATTTTTGGGATGAGAATACATGCAGGTTTTATAAATGATTTACAAAATAGACACAAGTACGTGAAACTACATTCTATGGTTGAATTATCGAAATCGAGTATGCCCCTTTTTATTAAGTCTGGTAATCTAAGAATTAGGGAACAGACACCCTAATTGACGCGAATCCTAAAGATAGATCTATTGGGCCTAACAAACCCCATCCAAAGTACCGGATGCTTTAGTACTTCGAAATTTATATCATATCCGAAGGGTGTCCCGGAATGATGGGGATATTCTTATATATATTCATCTTGTTAATGTCGGTTACCAGGTGTTCACCATATGAATGATTTTTATCTCTATGTATGGGATGTGTATTGAAATATGAAATCTTGTGGTCTATTGTTATGATTTGATATATATAGGTTAAACCTATAACTCACCAATATTTTTGTTGACGTTTAAAGCATGTTTATTCTCAGGTGAATACTAAGAGCTTCCGTTGTTGCATACTAAAATAAGGACAAGATTTGGAGTCCATGTTTGTATGATATTGTGTAAAAACTGCATTCAAGAAACTAATTTCGATGTAACATATTTGTATTGTAAACCATTATGTAATGGTCGTGTGTAAACAGGATATTTTAGATTATCATTATTTGATAATCTACGTAAACCTTTTTAAACCTTTATTTATGAAATAAAGGTTATGGTTTGTTTTAAAAATGAATGCAGTCTTTGAAAAACGTCTCATATAGAGGTCAAAACCTCGCAACGAAATCAATTAATATGGAACGTTTTTAATCAATAAGAACGGGACATTTCAGTTGGTATCCGAGCGTTGGTCTTAGAGAACCAGAAATTTGCATTAGTGTGTCTTATCGAGTTTGTTAGGATGCATTAGTGAGTCTGGACTTCGACCGTGTTTTCTTTAAAAATGATTGCTTAACATTTTTGTTGGAAACTATATATTATTAACATGTATATATTATGTGATATATTAATCTCTTAACATGTTTGATATTATGTGATAGATGTCTACCTCTAGCATAAATCCCATTGACTCATCTAATAATAACTAAGAGTCGAATATATATTGGACTGATTCACAAGTTCCCGAAGAAGAACCGGAAGAAGAATCAGAACCGGAAGAAGAATCAGAACCGGAAGAGGAGGAACCGGAGGAGGAAATAGAACCGGTGGGGGAAATAATAAAAAGGTTAAGTAAAAGAAAATCCTTAACCAACCGACCAAGGTTAATTATGGTCAATGGTGTTTCTGCCAAGGAAGCAAAATATTGGGAGGATTACCAATTCTCCGATGAATCGGATTCCGACGAGAATTCCGATGATGTTATAGAAATTACCCCAACTGAATTTAAAAAGGCAAAAGAAAATAATAAGAGAGAGGGCATAAAAATAGAGAAATCTAATTCTAACCCCGATGAACTTTATATGTATCGTCAACCCTCGAAGCCCTTAAGTTGTAGCAATGACCCGGGAACCTCTAAACCACCAGGTTTTTCTAAACCGTTGTGGAAAACGACAACTCGTATTAGGGGAACATCATATATCCCTAGAAACTTGGCAAAACGAACCAAAACCGAAGAAGAAGAAACGAGCGAGTCGGAATAAGATAGTTGTATTCGTGTGGTGTAATATATGTAATATAGTGTGCTTATGCTTTATGATATATGTAAAAATTGCTTGTATTAATAAGTATTTTTTTTTATGAATCTAACTCTTGTCTATTTTACAGTATAAAAACACAAAATGGATAGACAACCCAATATTTTAAGAGACCTACCCAGAGACATGATTGATGAAATCTTGTCTAGAGTCGGTCAGAATTCTTCGGCACAACTATTTACGGCAAAATCAGTTTGTAAGACATTCGAAGAACGTTCCAAGAATGTCTTGGTTTATAAGAGACTTTTGTTTGAAAGATGGGGGATATCACATTGGGAAACCCATAAGTTACGATGTGTTTACTTTGACGCATATATTGCGGGGAACCCAAATGCTATTTTACGCAACGGGTTAAGAAATTATTTTGACTCAATGTATCCGAATATAGGACTTCATGATTTAGAAAAAGCGGCTAACATGCAACATAAAGAAGCATGCTATGCTTACGGGTTAGTAATGTTCGCTTCTCACCAAAGTGAGAAAAAGAACATCGGGCTATAACTATTAAACAAAATGTTCCCACAAGTGACGGAGTCGGTAATTGGGGTAAGAAATGAGGTTTTTAGGTTATTACGAGACTGTTGGTCATTACGTAACCCTCGTCCCTTTGACGACGTTACAACACGCTGTCTTATCAACGGCCATAACGGTTATGTTCCACAAGACCAAGGATGGGAAGTAGTCCTAGTAAAACCAGAATGCATGACTTGTTTCTGGACGTATGAATTACGTGTCTTTATTGCCTTTGCTGAACGACTTGTGTACTAGCTAGAATTATCTTCACAACTATCTTGTATCAAAGTTATTGTGTGCTATATTTCATGCTTTATGTAAAATAAGCGGTATTGTAAGTTTGTAAAATATTGTATAAAAGTTTGAACGCGAAATATTATTATAATCAGTTTTTCATATAGAATTGTAGTAGTTGAATTGTATATTAGCTACTAAGTATGAACTTAACGGGTAGGTACTACCCGAATTTAAACTTATAAAACGCTAATATGAAGAAAAAGCTTTTATAAATGAGTTCATATTATGCTACGAAATACTATTAACTACTCTTAATATTCTGTATGATTAACTTGTTCCATTTGACTATTTTGAAGGAAATGGCACCGACTACTCGACAAACCGTGAATATGAATGAAGAGGAATTCCGTACTTTTCTAGCTTCAAACATAGCCGCAGTACAGGCTGCGCTACATACCAACAATAACCTTGGATCTAGCAGTACAGGAAATCGTGTAGGATGCACCTACAAAGAATTCACTGCTTGCAAACCTTTGGAATTTGATGGAACCGAAGGACCGATCGGATTGAAACGGTGGACCGAGAAGGTCGAATCGGTGTTTGCCATAAGTAAGTGTACTGAAGAGGACAAAGTGAAGTACGCTACGCATACCTTCACAGGTTCTGCGTTAACATGGTGGAATACCTATCTAGAGCAAGTGGGACAAGATGATGCGTACGCACTACCGTGGTCAGCATTCAAGCACTTGATGAACGAGAAGTACCGTCCCAGAACCGAGGTCAATAAGCTCAAGACAGAACTTAGAGGGTTACGAACCCAAGGATTTGATATTACCACGTACGAAAGATGATTCACAGAATTGTGCCTATTGTGTCCGGGAGCGTTCGAAGATGAGGAAGAGAAGATCGACGCGTTTGTGAAAGGATTACCGGAAAGAATCCAAGAAGATATAAGTTCACACGAGCCCGCCTCCATACAACAGGCATATAGAATGGCTCACAAACTAGTGAACCAGATTGAGGAAAGAATTAAAGAACAGACGGCTGAAGAGGCCAATGTGAAGCAAGTCAAAAGAAAGTGGGAGGAAAACGGTGATAAGAATCACCAATACAACAACAACAGCAATTACAATAATAATCGCAACAATTATCTCAACAATCGCAACATCAATCGCAACTATAACAAACGGCCCAACAACAACAACAACAACAACAACAACAACAACAACAACAACAACAACAACAACAGCAACTACAACAATCATCCCAACAACAACAACAATCAGAAGCAGCTATGCCAAAGGTGTGAAAAGTATCACTCGGGGTTCTGCACCAAATTTTGCAACAAGTGTAAAAGAAATGGTCATAGCGCGGCGAAGTGTGAGGTCTACGGACTAGGGGTTAACAGAACGAAAGGAACAAATGGTGTCGGAACGAGTAATGGCGGAGCAAGTAGTGTCGGAGCAAGTTATGCCAATGTAGTTTGTTATAAATGTGGAAAATCGGGCCACATTATTAGAAATTGCCCGAACCAGGAGAACACGAATGGACAAGGCCGCGGAAGAATTTTCAATATTAATGCGGCAGAGGCATAGGAAGACTCGAAGCTTGTTACAGGTACGTTTCTTATTGACAATAAATCTGCTTACGTTTTATTTGATTCGGGTGCGGATAGAAGCTATATGAGTAGAGATTTTTGTGCTAAATTAAGTTGTCCATTGACGCCGTTGGATAGTAAATTTTTACTCGAATTAGCAAACGGTAAATTAATTTCAGCAGATTATATATGCCGGAATCGAGAAATTAAACTGGGTAGCTAAATATTTAAGATTGATTTGATACCAGTAGAGTTAGGGAGTTTTGATGTAATAGTTGGCATGGACTGGCTGAAGAAGGTGAAAGCAGAGATCGTATGTTATAAAAATGCAATTCGCATTGTACGAGAAGAAGGAGAACACTTAATAGTGTACGGAGAAAAGGGCAACATGAAGCTACATCTAATTAGTAATTTGAAGGCACAAAAACTAATAAGAAAAGGTTGCTATGCTGTTCTAGCACACGTCGAGAAAGTACAAACTGAAGAAAAGAGCAACAATGATGTTCCCGTCGCAAAAGAATTACCCGATGTATTTTCGAAAGAATTACCGGGACTACCTCCACATCGATCTGTTGAATTTCAAATAGATCTTGTACCAGGAGCTGCACCAATAGCTCATGCTCCTTATAGACTCGCACCCAGCGAGATGAAAGAACAGCAAAGCCAACTGCAAGAACTATTAGAACGTGGTTTCATTCGACCAAGCACATCACCATGGGGAGCTCCTGTTTTGTTTGTCAAGAAGAAGGATGGTACATTTAGGTTGTGTATTGACTACAGAGAGTTGAACAAACTTACCATCAAAAACCGTTATCCACTGCCGAGAATTGACGACTTATTTGATCAACTACAAGGCTCGTCGGTTTATTCGAAGATCGATTTACGTTCTGGATATCATCAAATACGAGTAAAGGAGGATGATATTCCAAAAACTGCTTTTAGGACGCGTTATGGTCATTACGAGTTTATGGTTATGCCGTTTGGATTGACTAACACACCAGCTGTGTTCATGGACCTTATGAACCGAGTGTGTGGGCCATATCTTGACAAGTTTGTCATTGTTTTCATCGATGACATACTTATTTACTCAAAGAATGATCAAGAGCATGAAGAACATTTGAGAAAAGTGCTAGAAGTATTGAGGAAAGAAAAACTGTACGCTAAGTTTTCAAAGTGTGCATTTTGGTTGGAAGAAGTTCAATTCCTCGGTCACATAGTGAACAAAGAAGGTATCCAGGTGGACCCGGCAAAGATCGAAACCGTTGAATAGTGGGAAACCCCAAAAAATCCGAAGCATATACGTCAATTTTTAGGATTGGCTGGTTACTACAGAAGATTCATCCAAGATTTCTCCAAAATAGCAAAAACCTTGACTACATTAACGCATAAAGGGAAGAAATTTGAATGGAAGGATGAACAAGAGAAGGCGTTTCAATTATTGAAGAAAAAGCTAACTACGGCACCTATATTGTCATTGCCTGAAGGGAATGATGATTTTGTGATTTATTGTGACGCATCAAAGCAAGGTCTCGGTTGTGTATTAATGCAACGGACGAAGGTGATTGCTTATGCGTCTAGAAAATTGAAGATTCACGAGCAAAATTATACGACGCATGATTTGGAATTAGGCGCGGTTGTTTTTGCATTGAAGACTTGGAGGCACTACTTATATGGGGTCAAAAGTATTATATATACCGACCACAAAAGTCTTCAACATATATTTAATCAGAAACAACTGAATATGAGGCAGCGTAGGTGGATTGAATTGTTGAATGATTACGACTTTGAGATTCGTTACCACCCGGGGAAGGCAAATGTGGTAGCCGACGCCTTGAGCAGAAAGGACAGAGAACCCATTCGAGTAAAATCTATGAATATAATGATTCACACTAACCTTACTACTCAAATAAAGGAGGCGCAACAAGAAGTTTTAAAAGAGAGAAATTTAAAGGATGAAATACCCAAAGGATCGGAGAAGCATCTTAATATTCGGGAAGACGGAACCCGGTATAGGGCTAAAAGAATTTGGGTACCAAAATTTGGAGATATGAGAGAAATGGAACTTAGAGAAGCTCATAAAACCAGATACTCAATACATCCTGGAACGGGGAAGATGTACAAGGATCTTAAGAAACATTTTTGGTGGCCAGGTATGAAAGCCGATATTGCTAAATATGTAGGAGAATGTTTGATGTGTTCTAAGGTCAAAGTTGAACATCAGAAACCATCAGGTCTACTACAACAACCTGAAATCCCGGAATAGAAATGGGAAAACATTACCATGGATTTCATTACTAAATTGCCAAGGACTGCAAGTGGTTATGATACTATTTGGGTAATAGTTGATCGTCTCACCAAGTCAGCACACTTCCTGCCAATAAGAGAAGATGACAAGATGGAGAAGTTAGCACGACTGTATTTGAAGAAAGTTGTCTCCAGACATGGAATACCAATCTCTATTATCTCTGATAGGGATGGCAGATTTATTTCAAGATTCTGGCAGACATTACAGCAAGCATTGGGAACTCGTCTAGACATGAGTACTGCCTATCATCCACAAACTGATGGGCAGAGCGAAAGGACAATACAAACGCTTGAAGACATGCTACGAGCTTGTGTTATTGATTTCGGAAACAGTTGGGATCGACATCTACTATTAGCAGAATTTTCCTACAACAACAGCTACCATTCAAGCATTGAGATGGCGCCGTTTGAAGCACTTTATGGTAGAAAGTGCAGGTCTCCGATTTGTTGGAGTGAAGTGGGGGATAGACAGATTACGGGTCCGGAGATAATACAAGAAACTACCGAGAAAATCATCCAAATTCAACAAAGATTGAAAACCGCCCAGAGTCGACAAAAGAGCTACGCGGACAGTAAAAGAAAAGATATAGAGTTTCAAATTGGAGAAATGGTCATGCTTAAGGTTTCACCTTGGAAAGGCGTTGTTCGATTTGGTAAATGGGGGAAACTAAATCCAAGGTACATTGGACCATTCAAGATTATAGATCGTGTCGGACCAGTAGCTTAACAACTGGAGCTACCTCAACAACTCGCGGCTATACATAACACTTTCCACGTCTCAAATTTGAAGAAATGTTTTGCTAAAGAAGATCTCCCTATTCCGTTGGACGAAATCCAAATCAATGAAAAACTTCAATTCATTGAAGAACCCGTCGAAATAATGGATCGTGAGGTTAAGAGACTTAAACAAAACAAGATACTGATTGTTAAGGTTCGATGGAATGCTCGTAGAGGACCCGATTTCACCTGGGAGCGTGAAGATCAGATGAAGAAGAAATACCCGCATTTATTTCCAGAAGATACGTCAACACCTCCAACTGCTTAAAATTTCGGGACGAAATTTATTTAACGGGTAGGTACTGTAGTGACCCGAACTTTTCCATGTTTATATATATATTAAATGAAATTGTTATTTACATGATTAAGTGTTTCCTGAAATGTCCCGTTCTTATTGATTAAAAACGTTCCATATTAATTGATTTCGTTGCGAGGTTTTGACCTCTATATGAGACGTTTTTCAAAGTCTGCATTCATTTTAAAACAAACCATAACCTTTATTTCATCAATAAAGGTTTAAAAAGCTTTGCGTAGATTATCAAATAATGATAATCTAAAATATCCTGTTTACACACGACCATTACATAATGGTTTACAATACAAATATGTTACAACAAAATAAGTTTCTTGAATGCAGTTTTTACACAATATCATACAAACATGGACTCCAAATCTCGTCCTTATTTAAGTATGCGATAGCGGAAGCTCTTAATAATCACCTGAGAATAAACATGCTTAAAACGTCAACAAAAATGTTGGTGAGTTATAGGTTTAACCTATATATATCAAATCATAATAATAGACCACAAGATTTCATATTTCAATACACATCCCATACATAGAGATAAAAATCATTCATATGGTGAACACCTGGTAACCGACATTAACAAGATGCATATATAAGAATATCCCCATCATTCCGGGACACCCTTCGGATATGATATAAATTTCGAAGTACTAATGCATCCGGTACTTTGGATGGGGTTTGTTAGGCCCAATAGATCTATCTTTAGGATTCGCGTCAATTAGGGTGTCTGTTCCCTAATTCTTAGATTACCAGACTTAATAAAAAGGGGCATATTCGATTTCGATAATTCAACCATAGAATGTAGTTTCACGTACTTATGTCTATTTTGTAAATCATTTATAAAACCTGCATGTATTCTCATCCCAAAAATATTAGATTTTAAAAGTAGGACTATAACTCACTTTCACAGATTTTTACTTCGTCGGGAAGTAAGACTTGGCCACTGGTTGATTCACGAACCTATAACAATATATACATATATATCAAAGTATGTTCAAAATATATTTACAACACTTTTAATATATTTTGATGTTTTAAGTTTATTAAGTCAGATGTCCTCGTTAGTAACCTACAACTAGTTGTCCACAGTTAGATGTACAGAAATAAATCGATAAATATTATCTTGAATCAATCCACGACCCAGTGTATACGTATCTCAGTATTGATCACAACTCAAACTATATATATTTTGGAATCAACCTCAACCCTGTATAGCTAACTCCAACATTCACATATAGAGTGTCTATGGTTGTTCCGAAATATATATAGATGTGTCGACATGATAGGTCGAAACATTGTATACGTGTCTATGGTATCTCAAGATTACATAATATACAATACAAGTTGATTAAGTTATGGTTGGAATAGATTTGTTACCAATTTTCACGTAGCTAAAATGAGAAAAATTATCCAATCTTGTTTTACCCATAACTTCTTCATTTTAAATCCGTTTTGAGTGAATCAAATTGCTATGGTTTCATATTGAACTCTATTTTATGAATCTAAACAGAAAAAGTATAGGTTTATAGTCGGAAAAATAAGTTACAAGTCATTTTTGTAAAGGTAGTCATTTCAGTCGAAAGAACGACGTCTAGATGACCATTTTAGAAAACATACTTCCACTTTGAGTTTAACCATAATTTTTGGATATAGTTTCATGTTCATAATAAAAATCATTTTCTCAGAATAACAACTTTTAAATCAAAGTTTATCATAGTTTTTAATTAACTAACCCAAAACAGCCCTCGGTGTTACTACGACGGCGTAAATCCGGTTTTACGGTATTTTTCGTGTTTCCAGGTTTTAAATCATTAAGTTAGCATATAATATAGATATAGAACATGTGTTTAGTTGATTTTAAAAGTCAAGTTAGAAGGATTAAATTTTGTTTGCGAACAAGTTTAGAATTAACTAAACTATGTTCTAGTGATTACAAGTTTAAACCTTCGAATAAGATAGCTTTATATGTATGAATCGAATGATGTTATGAACATCATTACTACCTTAAGTTCCTTGGATAAACCTACTGGAAAAGAGAAAAATGGATCTAGCTTCAACGGATCCTTGGATGGCTCGAAGTTCTTGAAGCAGAATCATGACACGAAAACAAGTTCAAGTAAGATCATCACTTGAAATAAGATTGTTATAGTTATAGAAATTGAACCAAAGTTTGAATATGATTATTAACTTGTATTAGAATGATAACCTACTGTAAGAAACAAAGATTTCTTGAGGTTGGATGATCACCTTACAAGAGTGGAAGTGAGCTAGCAAACTTGAAAGTATTCTTGATTTTATGTAACTAGAACTTGTAGAATTTATGAAGAACACTTAGAACTTGAAGATAGAACTTGAGAGAGATCAATTAGATGAAGAAAATTGAAGAATGAAAGTGTTTGTAGGTGTTTTTGGTCGTTGGTGTATGGATTAGATATAAAGGATATGTAATTTTGTTTTCATGTAAATAAGTCATGAATGATTACTCATATTTTTGTAATTTTATGAGATATTTCATGCTAGTTGCCAAATGATGGTTCCCAAATGTGTTAGGTGACTCACATGGGCTGCTAAGAGCTGATCATTGGAGTGTATATACCAATAGTACATACATCTAAAAGCTGTGTATTGTACGAGTACGAATACGGGTGCATACGAGTAGAATTGTTGATGAAACTGAACGAGGATGTAATTGTAAGCATTTTTGTTAAGTAGAAGTATTTTGATATGTGTATTGAAGTCTTTAAAAAGTGTATAAATACATATTAAAACAATACATGTATATACATTTTAACTGAGTCGGTAAGTCATCGTTAGTCGTTACATGTAAGTGTTGTTTTGAAACCTTTAGGTTAACGATCTTGTTAAATGTTGTTAACCCAATGTTTATAATATCAAATGAGATTTTAAATTATTATATTATCATGATATTATCATGTATGAATATCTCTTAATATGATATATATACATTAAATGTCTTTACAACGATAATCGTTACATATATGTCTCGTTTAAAAATCATTAAGTCAGTAGTCTTGTTTTTACATATGTAGTTCATTGTTAATATACTTAATGATATGTTTACTTATCATAGTATCATGTTAACTATATATATATCCATATATATGTCATCATATAGTTTTTACAAGTTTTAACGTTCGTGAATCACCGGTCAACTTGGGTGGTCAATTGTCTATATGAAACATATTTCAATTAATCAAGTATTAACAAGTTTGATTGCTTAACATGTTGGAAACATTTAATCATGTAAATATCAATCTCAATTAATATATATAAACATGGAAAAGTTCGGGTCACTACAGTACCTACCCGTTAAATAAATTTCGTCCCGAAATTTTAAGCTGTTGAAGGTGTTGACGAATCTTCTGGAAATAGATGCGGGTATTTTGTCATAACCCGACCTTAACCATAAGGACGAATACAATAACATATGATTTCATCGCGAGGTATTGACCTCTATATGCGACATTTTTCAAAAACTGCATTCAATTTTACAATACAAACCATAGCTTTTATTACAAATACAAGGTTTATGTAGTGACCCGAACTTTTCCATGTTTATATATATATTAATTGAGATTGATATTTACATGATTAAATGTTTCCAACATGTTAAGCAATCAAAATTGTTAAGACTTGATTAATTGAAATATGTTTCATATAGACAATTGACCACCCAAGTTGATCGGTGATTCACGAACGTTAAAACTTGTAAAAACTATATGATGACATATATATGGATATATATATAGTTAACATGATACTATGATAAGAAAACATATCATAAAGTATATTAACAATGAACTACATATGTAAAAACAAGACTACTAACTTAATGATTTTTAAACGAGACATATATGTAACGATTATCGTTGTAAAGACATTTAATGTATATATATATCATATTAAGAGATATTCATACATGATAATATCATGATAATATAATAATTTAAAATCTCATTTGATATTATAAACATTGGGTTAACAACATTTAACAAGATCGTTAACCTAAAGGTTTCAAAACAACACTTACATGTAACGACTAACGATGACTTAACGACTCAGTTAAAATGTATATACATGTAGTGTTTTAATATGTATTTATACACTTTTGAAAGACTTCAATACACTTATCAAAATACTTCTACTTAACAAAAATGCTTACAATTACATCCTCGTTCAGTTTCATCAACAATTCTACTCGTATGCACCCGTATTCGTACTCGTACAATACACAGCTTTTAGATGTATGTACTATTGGTATATACACTCCAATGATCAGCTCTTAGCAGCCCATGTGAGTCACCTAACACATGTGGGAACCATCATTTGGCAACTAGCATGAAATATCTCATAAAATTACAAAAATATGAGTAATCATTCATGACTTATTTACATGAAAACAAAATTACATATCCTTTATATCTAATCCATACACCAACGACCAAAAACACCTACAAACACTTTCATTCTTCAATTTTCTTCATCTAATTGATCTCTCTCAAGTTCTATCTTCAAGTTCTAAGTGTTCTTCATAAATTCCAAAAGTTCTAGTTTCATAAAATCAAGAATACTTTCAAGTTTGCTAGCTCACTTCCAATCTTGCAAGGTGATCATCCAACCTCAAGAAATCTTTGTTTCTTACAGTAGGTTATCATTCTAATACAAGGTAATAATCATATTCAAATTTGGTTCAATTTCTATAACTATAACAATCTTATTTCAAGTGATGATCTTACTTGAACTTGTTTTCGTGTCATGATTCTGCTTCAAGAACTTCGAGCCATCCAAGGATCCATTGAAGCTAGATCCATTTTTCTCTTTTCCAGTAGGTTTATCCAAGGAAATTAAGGTAGTAATGATGTTCATAACATCATTCGATTCATACATATAAAGCTATCTTATTCGAGGGTTTAAACTTGTAATCACTAGAACATAGTTTAGTTAATTCTAAACTTGTTCGCAAACAAAAGTTAATCCTTCTAACTTGACTTTTAAAATCAACTAAACACATGTTCTATATCTATATGATATGCTAACTTAATGATTTAAAACCTGGAAACACGAAAAACACCGTAAAACCGGATTTACGCCGTCGTAGTAACACCGCGGGCTGTTTTGGGTTAGTTAATTAAAAACTATGATAAACTTTGATTTAAAAGTTGTTATTCTGAGAAAATGATTTTTATTATGAACATGAAACTATATCCAAAAATTATGGTTAAACTCAAAGTGGAAGTATGTTTTCTAAAATGGTCATCTAGACGTCGTTCTTTCGACTGAAATGACTACCTTTACAAAAACGACTTGTAACTTATTTTTCCGACTATAAACCTATACTTTTTCTGTTTAGATTCATAAAATAGAGTTCAATATGAAACCATAGCAATTTGATTCACTCAAAACGGATTTAAAATGAAGAAGTTATGGGTAAAACAAGATTGGATAATTTTTCTCATTTTAGCTACGTGAAAATTGGTAACAAATCTATTCCAACCATAACTTAATCAACTTGTATTGTATATTATGTAATCTTGAGATACCATAGACACGTATACAATGTTTCGACCTATCATGTCGACACATCTATATATATTTCGGAACAACCATAGACACTCTATATGTGAATGTTGGAGTTAGCTATACAGGGTTGAGGTTGATTCCAAAATATATATAGTTTGAGTTGTGATCAATACTGAGATACGTATAAACTGGGTCGTGGATTGATTCAAGATAATATTTATCGATTTATTTCTGTACATCTAACTGTGGACAACTAGTTGTAGGTTACTAACGAGGACAGCTGACTTAATAAACTTAAAACATCAAAATATATTAAAAGTGTTGTAAATATATTTTGAACATACTTTGATATATATGTATATATTGTTATAGGTTCGTGAATCAACCAGTGGCCAAGTCTTACTTCCCGACGAAGTAAAAATCTGTAAAAGTGAGTTATAGTCCCACTTTTAAAATCTAATATTTTTGGGATGAGAATACATGCAGGTTTTATAAATGATTTACAAAATAGACACAAGTACGTGAAACTACATTCTATGGTTGAATTATGGAAATCGAATATGCCCCTTTTTATTAAGTCTGGTAATCTAAGAATTAGGGAACAGACACCCTAATTGACGCGAATCCTAAAGATAGATCTATTGGGCCTAACAAACCCCATCCAAAGTACCGGATGCTTTAGTACTTCGAAATTTATATCATATCCGAAGGGTGTCCCGGAATGATGGGGATATTCTTATATATGCATCTTGTTATTGTCGGTTACCAGGTGTTCACCATATGAATGATTTTTATCTCTATGTATGGGATGTGTATTGAAATATGAAATCTTGTGGTCTATTGTTACGATTTGATATATATAGGTTAAACCTATAACTCACCAACATTTTTGTTGACGTTTTAAGCATGTTTATTCTCAGGTGATTATTAAGAGCTTCCGCTGTCGCATACTTAAATAAGGACGAGATTTGGAGTCCATGCTTGTATGATATTGTGTAAAAACTGCATTCAAGAAACTTATTTTGTTGTAACATATTTGTATTGTAAACCATTATGTAATGGTCGTGTGTAAACAGGATATTTTAGATTATCATTATTTGATAATCTACGTAAAGCTTTTTAAACCTTTATTGATGAAATAAAGGTTATGGTTTGTTTTAAAATGAATGCAGTCTTTGAAAAACGTCTCATATAGAGGTCAAAACCTCGCAACGAAATCAATTAATATGGAACGTTTTTAATCAATAAGAACGGGACATTTCAGTTGGTATCCGAGCGTTGGTCTTAGAGAACCAGAAAATTTGCATTAGTGTGTCTTATCGAGTTTGTTAGGATGCATTAGTGAGTCTGGACTTCGACCGTGTTTTCTTTAAAAATGATTGCTTAACATTTTTGTTGGAAACTATATATTTTTAACATATGAATATTATGTGATATATTAATCTCTTAACGTGTTTGATATTATGTGATAGATGTCTACCTCTAGAACAAGTCCCATTGACTCACCTAATAATAATGAAGAGTCAAATGTAAATTGGAATGATTTGTGGACTGATTCACAAGTTCCCGAAGAGGAACCGGAAGAAGAGTCGAAACCGGAAGAAGAATCGGAACCGGAAGAAGAATCGGAACCGGATAAAGAAATAGAACCGGTGGGGGAAATAATAAAACGGTTAAGTAAAAGAAAATCCTCAACCAACCGACCAAAGTTAATTATGGTCAATGGTGTTTCCGCCAAGGAAGCAAAATATTGGGAGGATTACCAATTCTCCGATGAATAGGATTCCGACGAGAATTCCGATGATGTTATAGAAATTACCCCAACTGAATTTAAAAAGGCAAAAGAAAATAATAAGGGAAAGGGCATAAAAATAGAGAAATCTAATTCCAACCCCGATGAACTTTATATGTATCGTCAACCCCCGAAGTCCTTAAGTTGTAACAATGACCCGGGAACCTCTAAACCACCAGGTTTTTCTAAACCAATGTGGACAACGACGGCTCGTATTAGGGGAACATCATATATCCCTAGAAACTTGGCAAAACGAACCAAAACCGAAGAAGAAGAAACGAGCGAGTCGGAATAAGATAGTTGTATTCGTGTGGTGTAATATATGTAATATAGTGTTCTTATGCTTTATGATATATGTAAAAATTGCTTGTATTAATAAGTATTTTTTTATGAATCTAACTCTTGTCTATTTTACAGTTTAAAAACACAAAATGGATAGACAACCCAATATTTTAAGAGACCTACCCGGAGACATGATTGATGAAATCTTGTCTAGAGTCGGCCAGAATTCTTCGGCACAACTATTTAAGGCGAGATCAGTTTGTAAGACATTCGAAGAACGTTCCAAGAATGTCTTGGTTTATAAGAGACTTTCGTTTGAAAGATGGGGGATATCACATTGGGAAACCCATAAGTTACGATGTGTTTACTTTGACGCATATATTGCGGGGAACCCAAATGCTATTTTACGCAACGGGTTAAGAAATTATTTTGACTCAATATATCCGAATATTGGACTTCATGATTTAGAAAAAGCGGCTAACATGCAACATAAAGAAGCATGTTATGCTTACGGATTAGTAATGTTCGCCTCTCACCAAAGTGAGAACAAGAACATCGGGCTACAACTATTAAACAAAACGTTTCCACAAGTGACGGAGTCGGTAATTGGGGTAAGAAATGAGGTTTTTAGATTATTACGGGACTGTTGGACATTACGTAACCCTCGTCCCTTTGATGACGTTACAACACGCTGTCTTATCAACGGCCATAACGGTTATGTTGCACAAGACCAAGGATGGGAAGTAGTCCTAGTAAAACCAGAATGCATGACTTGTTTCTGGACGTATGAATTACGTGTCTTTATTGTCTTTGCTGAACGACTTGTGTACTAGCTAGAATTGTCTTCACAACTATCTTGTATCAAAGTTATTGTGTGCTATATTTCATGCTTTATGTAAAATAAGCGGTATTGTAAGTTTGTAAAATATTGTATAAAAGTTTGAACGCGAAATATTATTATAATCAGTTTTTCATATAGAATTGTAGTAGTTGAATTGTATATTAGCTACTAAGTATGAACTTAACGGGTAGGTACTACCCGAATTTAAACTTATAAAACGCTAATATGAAGAAAAAGCTTTTATAAATGAGTTCATATTATGCTACGAAATACTATTAACTACTCTTAATATTCTGTATGATTAACTTGTTCCATTTGACTATTTTGAAGGAAATGGCACCGACTACTCGACACACCGTGAATATGAATGAAGAGGAATTCCGTACTTTTCTAGCTTCAAACATAGCCGCAGTACAGGCTGCGCTACATACCAACAATAACCTTGGATCTGGCAGTACAGGAAATCGTGTAGGATGCACCTACAAAGAATTCACTGCCTGCAAACCTTTGGAATTTGATGGAACCGAAGGACTGATCGGATTGAAACGGTGGACCGAGAAGGTTGAATCGGTGTTTGCCATAAGTAAGTGTACTGAAGAGGACAAAGTGAAGTACGCTACGCATACCTTCACAGGTTCTGCGTTAACATGGTGGAATACCTATCTAGAGCAAGTGGGACAAGATGATGCGTACGCACTACCGTGGTCAGCATTCAAGCACTTGATGAACGAGAAGTACCGTCCCAGAACCGAGGTCAATAAGCTCAAGACAGAACTTAGAGGGTTACGAACCCAAGGATTTGATATTACCACGTACGAAAGACGATTCACAGAATTGTGCCTATTGTGTCCGGGAGCATTCGAAGACGAGGAAGAGAAGATCGACGCGTTTGTGAAAGGATTACCGGAAAGAATCCAAGAAGATATAAGTTCACACGAGCCCGCCTCCATACAACAGGCATGTAGAATGGCTCACAAACTAGTGAACCAGATTGAAGAAAGAATTAAAGAACAGACTGCTGAAGAGGCCAATGTGAAGCAAGTCAAAAGAAAGTGGGAGGAAAACGGTGATAAGAATCACCAATACAACAACAACAGCAATTACAACAATAATCGCAACAATTATCCCAACAATCGCAACATCAATCGCAACTACAACAAACGGCCCAACAACAACAACAACAACAACAACAGCAACTACAACAATCATCCCAACAACAATAATAACCGCAACAACAACAACAACAATCAGAAGCAGCTATGCCAAAGGTGTGAAAAGAATCACTCGGGGTTCTACACCAAATTTTGCAACAAGTGTAAAAGAAATGGTCATAGCGCGGTAAAGTGTGAGGTCTACGGACCAGGGGTTAATAGAACGAAAGGAACAAATGGTGTCGGAACGAGTAATGGCGGAGCAAGTAGTGTCGGAGCAAGTTATGCCAATGTAGTTTGTTATAAATGTGGAAAACCAGGCCACATTATTAGAAATTGCCCGAACCAGGAGAACACGAATGGACAAGGCCGTGGAAGAGTTTTCAATATTAATGCGGTAGAGGCACAGGAAGACCCGGAGCTTGTTACGGGTACGTTTCTTATTGACAATAAATCTGCTTACGTTTTATTTGATTCGGGTGCGGATAGAAGCTATATGAGTAGAGATTTTTGTGCTAAATTAAGTTGTCCATTGACGCCTTTGGATAGTAAATTTTTACTCGAATTAGCAAATGGTAAATTAATTTCAGCAGATAATATATGTCGGAATCGAGAAATTAAACTGGTTAGCGAAACATTTAAGATTGATTTGATACCAGTAGAGTTAGGGAGTTTTGATGTGATAATCGGTATGGACTGGTTGAAAGAAGTGAAAGCGGAGATCGTTTGTTACAAAAATGCAATTCGCATTATACGAGAAAAAGGAAAACCCTTAATGGTGTACGGAGAAAAGGGCAACACGAAGCTACATCTTATTAGTAATTTGAAGGCACAAAAACTAATAAGAAAAGGTTGCTATGCTGTTCTAGCACACGTCGAGAAAGTACAAACTGAAGAAAAGAGCATCAATGATGTTCCCATTGCAAAAGAATTTCCCGATGTATTTCCGAAAGAATTACCGGGATTACCCCCACATCGATCCGTTGAATTTCAAATAGATCTTGTACCAGGAGCTGCACCAATAGCTCGTGCTCCTTACAGACTCGCACCCAGCGAGATGAAAGAATTGCAAAGCCAATTACAAGAACTTTTAGAGCGTGGTTTCATTCGACCAAGCACATCACCGTGGGGAGCTCCTGTTTTGTTTGTCAAGAAGAAAGATGGTACATTCAGGTTGTGTATCGACTACCGAGAGTTGAACAAACTTACCATCAAGAACCGCTACCCACTACCGAGAATCGACGACTTATTTGATCAACTACAAGGCTCGTCTGTTTATTCAAAGATTGACTTACGTTCCGGGTATCATCAAATGCGGGTGAAAGAAAATGATATTCCAAAGACTGCTTTCAGAACACGTTACGGTCATTACGAGTTTATGGTCATGCCGTTTGGTTTAACTAATGCACCAGCTGTGTTCATGGACCTTATGAACCGAGTGTGTGGACCATACCTTGACAAGTTTGTCATTGTTTTCATTGATGACATACTTATTTACTCAAAGAATGACCAAGAACACGGTGAACATTTGAGAAAGGTGTTAGAAGTATTGAGGAAGGAAGAATTGTACGCTAAGTTTTCAAAGTGTGCATTTTGGTTGGAAGAAGTTCAATTCCTCGGTCACATAGTGAACAAAGAAGGTATTAAGGTGGATCCGGCAAAGATAGAAACTGTTGAAAAGTGGGAAACCCCGAAAACTCCGAAACACATACGCCAGTTTTTAGGACTAGCTGGTTACTACAGAAGGTTCATCCAAGACTTTTCTAGAATAGCAAAACCCTTGACTGCATTAACGCATAAAGGGAAGAAATTTGAATGGAATGATGAACAAGAGAAAGCGTTTCAGTTATTGAAAAAAAAGCTAACTACGGCACCTATATTGTCATTGCCTGAAGGGAATGATGATTTTGTGATTTATTGTGACGCATCAAAGCAAGGTCTCGGTTGTGTATTAATGCAACGAACGAAGGTGATTGCTTATGCGTCTAGACAATTGAAGATTCACGAACAAAATTATACGACGCATGATTTGGAATTAGGCGCGGTTGTTTTTGCATTAAAGACTTTCAGGCACTACTTATATGGGGTCAAAAGTATTATATATACTGACCACAAAAGTCTTCAACACATATTTAATCAGAAACAACTGAATATGAGGCAGCGTAGGTGGATTGAATTATTGAATGATTACGACTTTGAGATTCGTTACCACCCGGGGAAGGCAAATGTGGTAGCCGATGCCTTGAGCAGGAAGGACAGAGAACCCATTCGAGTAAAATCTATGAATATAATGATTCATAATAACATTACTACTCAAATAAAGGAGGCGCAACAAGGAGTTTTAAAAGAGGGAAATTTAAAGGATGAAATACCCAAAGGATCGGAGAAGCATCTTAATATTCGGGAAGACGGAACCCGGTATAGGGCTGAAAGGATTTGGGTACCAAAATTTGGAGATATGAGAGAAATGGTACTCAGAGAAGCTCATAAACCCAGATACTCAATACATCCTGGAACGGGGAAGATGTACAAGGATCTCAAGAAACGTTTTTGGTGGCCGGGTATGAAAGCCGATGTTGCTAAATACGTAGGAGAATGTTTGACGTGTTCTAAGGTCAAAGCTGAGCATCAGAAACCATCAGGTCTACTTCAACAACCCGAAATCCCGGAATGGAAATGGGAAAACATTACCATGGATTTCATCACTAAATTGCCAAGGACTGCAAGTGGTTTTGATACTATTTGGGTAATAGTTGATCGTCTCACCAAATCAGCACACTTCCTACCAATAAGAGAAGATGACAAGATGGAGAAGTTAGCACGACTGTATTTGAAGGAAGTCGTCTCCAGACATGGAATACCAATCTCTATTATCTCTGATAGGGATGGCAGATTTATTTCAAGATTCTGGCAGACATTACAGCAAGCATTAGGAACTCGTCTAGACATGAGTACTGCCTATCATCCACAAACTGATGGGCAGAGCGAAAGGACGATACAAACGCTTGAAGACATGCTACGAGCATGTGTTATTGATTTCGGAAACAGTTGGGATCGACATCTACCATTAGCAGAATTTTCCTACAACAACAGCTACCATTCAAGCATTGAGATGGCGCCGTTTGAAGCACTTTATGGTAGAAAGTGCAGGTCTCCGATTTGTTGGAGTGAAGTGGGGGATAGACAGATTACAGGTCCGGAGATTATACAAGAAACTACCGAGAAGATCATCTAAATTCAACAACGGTTGAAAACCGCCCAAAGTCGACAAAAGAGCTACGCTGACATTAAAAGAAAAGATATAGAATTTGAAATTGGAGAGATGGTCATGCTTAAAGTTGCACCTTGGAAAGGCGTTGTTCGATTTGGTAAACGAGGGAAATTAAATCCAAGGTATATTGGACCATTCAAGATTATTGATCGTGTCGGACCAGTAGCTTACCGACTAGAGTTACCTCAACAACTCGCGGCTGTACATAACACTTTCCACGTCTCGAATTTAAAGAAATGTTTTGCTAAAGAAGATCTCACTATTCCGTTAGATGAAATCCAAATCAACGAAAAACTTCAATTCATCGAAGAACCCGTCGAAATAATGGATCGTGAGGTTAAAAGACTTAAGCAAAACAAGATACCAATTGTTAAGGTTCGATGGAATGCTCGTAGAGGACTCGAGTTCACCTGGGAGCGTGAAGATCAGATGAAGAAGAAATACCCGCATCTATTTCCAGAAGATTCGTCAACACCTTCAACAGCTTAAAATTTCGGGACGAAATTTATTTAACGGGTAGGTACTGTAGTGACCCGAACTTTTCCATGTTTATATATATATTAATTGAGATTGATATTTACATGATTAAATGTTTCCAACATGTTAAGCAATCAAAATTGTTAAGACTTGATTAATTGAAATATGTTTCATATAGACAATTGACCACCCAAGTTGATCGGTGATTCACGAACGTTAAAACTTGTAAAAACTATATGATGACATATATATGGATATATATATATATAGTTAACATGATACTATGATAAGAAAACATATCATAAAGTATATTAATAATGAACTACATATGTAAAAACAAGACTACTAACTTAATGATTTTTAAACGAGACATATATGTAACGATTATCGTTGTAAAGACATTTAATGTATATATATATATCATATTAAGAGATATTCATACATGATAATATCATGATAATATAATAATTTAAAATCTCATTTGATATTATAAACATTGGGTTAACAACATTTAACAAGATCGTTAACCTAAAGGTTTCAAAACAACACTTACATGTAACGACTAACGATGACTTAACGACTCAGTTAAAATGTATATACATGTAGTGTTTTAATATGTATTTATACACTTTTGAAAGACTTCAATACACTTATCAAAATACTTCTACTTAACAAAAATGCTTACAATTACATCCTCGTTCAGTTTCATCAACAATTCTACTCGTATGCACCCGTATTCGTACTCGTACAATACACAGCTTTTAGATGTATGTACTATTGGTATATACACTCCAATGATCAGCTCTTAGCAGCCCATGTGAGTCACCTAACACATGTGGGAACCATCATTTGGCAACTAGCATGAAATATCTCATAAAATTACAAAAATATGAGTAATCATTCATGACTTATTTACATGAAAACAAAATTACATATCCTTTATATCTAATCCATACACCAACGACCAAAAACACCTACAAACACTTTAATTCTTCAATTTTCTTCATCTAATTGATCTCTCTCAAGTTCTATCTTCAAGTTCTAAGTGTTCTTCATAAATTCCAAAAGTTCTAGTTTCATAAAATCAAGAATACTTTCAAGTTTGCTAGCTCACTTCCAATCTTGCAAGGTGATCATCCAACCTCAAGAAATCTTTGTTTCTTACAGTAGGTTATCATTCTAATACAAGGTAATAATCATATTCAAACTTTGGTTCAATTTCTATAACTATAACAATCTTATTTCAAGTGATGATCTTACTTGAACTTGTTTTCGTGTCATGATTCTGCTTCAAGAACTTCGAGCCATCCAAGGATCCATTTGTGAGAACTCATCCCACATCGGTGGGGGAGGAGAACGAAACACCCCTTATAAAGGGTGTGGATACCTCCTCTAGTGGACGCGTTTTGAGGGTGAGTCCCGAGAAACAAAACCGTGAGCCACCGTGCGTCGGGGCAAAGCGGACAATATCCACTACGGGTTGTACTCGGGCTGTTACAAGATGGTATCAGAGCTGGGGCCCGCATCGATGTGCACTGCGGGGACGCAGTGTCCTGAGTGGGGGAGAGTGTGAGAACTCATCCCACATCGGTGGGGGAGGAGAACGAAACACCCCTTATAAAGGGTGTGGATACCTCCTCTAGTGGACGCGTTTTGAGGGTGAGTCCCGAGAAACAAAACCGTGAGCCACCGTGCATCGGGGCAAAGCGGACAATATCCACTACGGGTTGTACTCGGGCTGTTACACCATTGAAGCTAGATCCATTTTTCTCTTTTCCAGTAGGTTTATCCAAGGAAATTAAGGTAGTAATGATGTTCATAACATCATTCGATTCATACATATAAAGCTATCTTATTCGAGGGTTTAAACTTGTAATCACTAGAACATAGTTTAGTTAATTCTAAACTTGTTCGCAAACAAAAGTTAATCCTTCTAACTTGACTTTTAAAATCAACTAAACACATGTTCTATATCTATATGATATGCTAACTTAATGATTTAAAACCTGGAAACACGAAAAACACCGTAAAACCGGATTTACGCCGTCGTAGTAACACCGCGGGCTGTTTTGGGTTAGTTAATTAAAAACTATGATAAACTTTGATTTAAAAGTTGTTATTCTGAGAAAATGATTTTTATTATGAACATGAAACTATATCCAAAAATTATGGTTAAACTCAAAGTGGAAGTATGTTTTCTAAAATGGTCATCTAGACGTCGTTCTTTCGACTGAAATGACTACCTTTACAAAAACGACTTGTAACTTATTTTTCCGACTATAAACCTATACTTTTCTGTTTAGATTCATAAAATAGAGTTCAATATGAAACCATAGCAATTTGATTCACTCAAAACGGATTTAAAATGAAGAAGTTATGGGTAAAACAAGATTGGATAATTTTTCTCATTTTAGCTACGTGAAAATTGGTAACAAATCTATTCCAACCATAACTTAATCAACTTGTATTGTATATTATGTAATCTTGAGATACCATAGACACGTATACAATGTTTCGACCTATCATGTCGACACATCTATATATATTTCGGAACAACCATAGACACTCTATATGTGAATGTTGGAGTTAGCTATACAGGGTTGAGGTTGATTCCAAAATATATATAGTTTGAGTTGTGATCAATACTGAGATACGTATAAACTGGGTCGTGGATTGATTCAAGATAATATTTATCGATTTATTTCTGTACATCTAACTGTGGACAACTAGTTGTAGGTTACTAACGAGGACAGCTGACTTAATAAACTTAAAACATCAAAATATATTAAAAGTGTTGTAAATATATTTTGAACATACTTTGATATATATGTATATATTGTTATAGGTTCGTGAATCAACCAGTGGCCAAGTCTTACTTCCCGACGAAGTAAAAATCTGTGAAAGTGAGTTATAGTCCCACTTTTAAAATCTAATATTTTTGGGATGAGAATACATGCAGGTTTTATAAATGATTTACAAAATAGACACAAGTACGTGAAACTACATTCTATGGTTGAATTATCGAAATCGAATATGCCCCTTTTTATTAAGTCTGGTAATCTAAGAATTAGGGAACAGACACCCTAATTGACGCGAATCCTAAAGATAGATCTATTGGGCCTAACAAACCCCATCCAAAGTACCGGATGCTTTAGTACTTCGAAATTTATATCATATCCGAAGGGTGTCCCGGAATGATGGGGATATTCTTATATATGCATCTTGTTATTGTCGGTTACCAGGTGTTCACCATATGAATGATTTTTATCTCTATGTATGGGATGTGTATTGAAATATGAAATCTTGTGGTCTATTGTTACGATTTGATATATATATAGGTTAAACCTATAACTCACCAACATTTTTGTTGACGTTTTAAGCATGTTTATTCTCAGGTGATTATTAAGAGCTTCCGCTGTCGCATACTTAAATAAGGACGAGATTTGGAGTCCATGCTTGTATGATATTGTGTAAAAACTGCATTCAAGAAACTTATTTTGTTGTAACATATTTGTATTGTAAACCATTATGTAATGGTCGTGTGTAAACAGGATATTTTAGATTATCATTATTTGATAATCTACGTAAAGCTTTTTAAACCTTTATTGATGAAATAAAGGTTATGGTTTGTTTTAAAATGAATGCAGTCTTTGAAAAACGTCTCATATAGAGGTCAAAACCTCGCAACGAAATCAATTAATATGGAACGTTTTTAATCAATAAGAACGGGACATTTCAGTTTAAACAACTTAATAATGATTATCGTTTAGCGATAATCTTAGACTTACAAACTTTACATGTGATAATAACAATACGACCTCCAACATATTTTACATTACAAATTCTCCGATATGCAGTTTTATTTTTGACACAAATATGCATACTTAAGATCTTGCTTAAATTCAACATGTTGCAGCGGAAGCTTTTAGTTATCACCTGAGAATAAACATGCTTAAAACGTCAACATAAAGTTGGTGAGATATAGGTTTAATGCCAGCAGCGTTATAAATATAGACCACAAGATTTCATATATAAACGTTTTAATAAAAATATTCTAAGTTGTTGAGCACTTGATAACCATACTTAACATTTAATCAACGTCGCATATTCCCTTTATTATGAAATCTTACTACACCGTACCAAGTGTAGTTACCGAAACGAAGTACTGTGCAACCGTTGAATACTGGTCGTCCAGTCCGGTTGGGGTTGTCAGGCCCGATAGATCTATCAACAGGATTCGCGTTTACAATACCTCATGTAAATAATAGTTACCAAGTTACAGGGAAGTATGCCAGTGGTACAACTCAATGTAGAATATATATTTTTAATCACTTGTGTCCATAACGTAAATCATAAAATGCATGTATTCTCATCCCGAAATATTTAGAGTTTAAAAGTGGGACTATATACTCACCTTTTCCTTGAAGGTATTTAACTCGACTTGGTCTCCGATAGATATCACGAACCTAACCATATATATAATATATCAACATATTTTCTTTTCAAGTAATCGTTACATATATATATATATATATATATATATATATATATATATATATATATATATATACTTATAATACTTTTAATATTTTCTTAGTCCGTAGTTAGCAGTCTGTTGTTAATGGTCCATAATTAGTTGCTCAATAAAATAAATAAAGACCCCATCGTATTCGTATTGATCAGAATTAATCTCGACCCATGGTACCATGTTGTCAAATGACGTGTTGCGTACATAAAGTACCGTGTTGTCAGATGATGTGTTGCGTACAATCATGAGGTCTTATGATTAATCTTCTCGTGTTGTTTACGGGTGGTCCTGGAATATATAAAATCAAATCATAAGTAAATATATATTAAATATTATGTTAATTAGCCAAGATATGATTAATCCGATTTTGTCATAATATGATATATTACAGGTTTTGAAGTGTTTTAAAAATCAAATTAGAAGGATCTATTTAGTTTGCGAACAGGTTTGAAATCATTCAAACTATGTTCTTGTTGTTAAAAATTTTATAACACAAAATAAGATAGTTATATAAATATGAATCGAATAAGATTATGAATAAGGTTACTACCTCAAGTTACTTGGATAAAGCTACTGGAAAAGATAGAAAATAATCTTGATCAAACTTTCTTATGATGATTATAGGTTGTTCATGAAGCTAGTTCTTCATGAGTATTTGCTGAGATTGTGAAGAACACTTAGAGTTCCTAAGAGTGTGCTTTTTTTGGTTAGAGAAAGATGGTTGTAAGAATGAAATGAAAAACCAAGGTGATGGTGATACTTATAGGACAGTCTGGTTGTTGAGGGAACAGGGACAAATTATTGTGTTGAATTTTTGAGTAATAATGTATGCTAGCTTAAAATAAGATTCCCTCTTATGTAGGGCAGATCTAAAGCTGATAAGGATATTGATTTGGTATGTATTTTCCAATAGTAAATATGTATGGATGATGGGTATGATACGGTAAAAGAAGCTCAAAATCGGGCTTTTATTTTAGATCCAACCTGGCCAAAAATAAAATTTTAAGACATTTTTAATAAAGCAATGTTAGCCCCAAAAAAAATTTCCAAGCTGACCTGGCAGGGGCTCTGCCCCTTGGACCCCGCCAGGGGTTGCCACCCCTTGGACCCCGCTTATCGGGGGCGCTGCCCCCGAACCCCCATCATAATCAAGATAAGTTCAAACAAGTGTGCACTCCACACTTCCCCAAACTTGTTCGATATTTATCAAGATTATTTTGGTTACAAATTAATCCCATTACACTTAAATCATATTGGTGACATAAATCACAACACATTATAGATTGTAAGTATATATGTCAAAGAACGTTACATATAGTTATCGTTTTGAAAACTTAAGTTAGTGGCCTCAAAGTATACTTATAACTCATTGTTGTTAGTTCACAATGAAATGTTAAACCATCCTTAAATCATGTTAAATATGTATAGATATGTACATATACATAATCGTATAATTATCGTGTGTTATATAGTTCGTGATATCATCGGTCAAATTGGACGGTCAAACGTTGTGTGAAACTCTTTTCAAAAACATAAGTCTCAATAGTTTGGATTGCTTATCATGTTGGTAAGGTTTATTTTATGTAAATATTAATCTCATAAGTATAAAACGATCGGAAAAATCCGGGTCGTTACATATTTCTTCTTCATCTGATCTTCACGCTCCCAGGTGAACTCCGGTCCTCTACGAGCATTCCATCGAATCTTAACAATTGGTATCTTGTTTTGCTTCAGTCTTTTAACCTCACAATCCATTATTTCGACGGGTTCTTCGATGAATTGAAGTTTTTCGTTGATTTGGATTTCATCTAACGGAATAGTGAGATCTTCTTTAGCAAAACATTTCTTCAAATTCGAGACGTGGAAAGTGTTATGTACAGCCGCGAGTTGTTGAGGTAACTCAAGTCGGTAAGCTACTGGTCCGACACGATCAATAATCTTGAATGGTCCAATATACCTTGGATTTAATTTCCCTCGTTTACCAAATCGAACAACGCCTTTCCAAGGTGCAACTTTAAGCATGACCATCTCTCCAATTTCAAATTCTATATCTTTTCTTTTAATGTCAGTGTAGCTCTTTTATGGACTTTGGGTGGTTTTCAACCGTTGTTGAATTTGGATGATCTTCTCGGTAGTTTCTTGTATAATCTCCGGACCCGTAATCTGTCTATCCCCCACTTCACTCCAACAAATCGGAAACCTGCACTTTCTACCATAAAGTGCTTCAAACGGTGCCATCTCAATGCTTGAATGGTAGCTGTTGTTGTAGGAAAATTCTGCTAACGGTAGATGTCAATCTCAACTGTTTCCGAAATCAATAACACATGCTCGTAGCATGTCTTCAAGCGTTTGTATCGTCCTTTCACTCTGCCCATCAGTTTATGGATGATAGGCAGTACTCATATCTAGACGAGTTCCTAATGCTTGCTGTAATGTCTGCCAGAATCTTGAAATAACTCTGCCATCCCTATCAGAGATAATAGAGATTGGTATTCCATGTCTGGAGACGACTTCCTTCAAATACAGTCGTGCTAACTTCTCCATCTTGTCATCTTCTCTTATTGGTAGGAAGTGTGCTGATTTGGTGAGACGATCAACTATTACCCAAATAGTATCAAAACCACTTGCAGTCCTTGGCAATTTAGTGATGAAATCCATGGTAATGTTTTCCCGTTTCCATTCCGGGATTTCGGGTTTTTGAAGTAGACCTGATGGTTTCTGATGCTCAGCTTTGACCTTAGAACACGTCAAACATTCTCCTACGTATTTAGCAACATCGGCTTTCATACCCGGCCACCAAAAATGTTTCTTGAGATCCTTGTACGTCTTCCCCGTTCCAGGATGTATTGAGTATCTGGTTTTATGAGCTTCTCTAAGTACCATTTCTCTCATATCTCCAAATTTTGGTACCCAAATCCTTTCAGCCCTATACCGGGTTCCGTCTTCCCGAATATTAAGATGCTTCTCCGATCCTTTGGGTATTTCATCCTTTAAATTTCCCTCTTTTAAAACTCCTTGTTGCGCCTCCTTTATTTGAGTAGTAAGGTTATTATGAATCATTATATTCATAGATTTTACTCGAATGGGTTCTCTGTCCTTCCTGCTCAAGGCATCGGCTACCACATTTGCCTTCCCCGGGTGGTAACGAATCTCAAAGTCGTAATCATTTAATAATTCAATCCACCTACGCTGCCTCATATTCAGTTGTTTCTGATTAAATATGTGTTGAAGACTTTTGTGGTCGGTATATATAATACTTTTGACCCCATATAAGTAGTACCTCCAAGTCTTTAATGCAAAAACAACCGCGCCTAATTCCAAATCATGCGTCGTATAATTTTGTTCGTGAATCTTCAATTGTCTAGACGCATAAGCAATCACCTTCGTTCGTTGCATTAATACACAACTGAGACCTTGCTTTGATGCGTCACAATAAATCACAAAATCATCATTCCCTTCAGGCAATGACAATATAGGTGCCGTAGTTAGCTTTTTCTTCAATAACTGAAACGCTTTCTCTTGTTCATCCTTCCATTCAAATTTCTTCCCTTTATGCGTTAATGCAGTCAAGGGTTTTGCTATTCTGGAAAAGTCTTGGATGAACCTTCTGTAGTAACCAGCTAGTCCTAAAAACTGGCGTATGTGTTTCGGAGTTTTCGGGGTTTCCCACTTTTCAACAGTTTCTATCTTTGCCGGATCCACCTTAATACCTTCTTTGTTCACTATGTGACCGAGGAATTGAACTTCTTCCAACCAAAATGCACACTTTGAAAACTTAGCGTACAATTCTTCCTTCCTCAATACTTCTAACACCTATCTCAAATGTTCACCGAGTTCTTGGTCATTCTTTGAGTAAATAAGTATGTCATCAATGAAAACAATGACAAACTTGTCAAGGTATGGTCCACACACTCGGTTCATAAGGTCCATGAACACAGCTGGTGCATTAGTTAAACCAAACGGCATGACCATAAACTCGTAATGACCGTAACGTGTTCTGAAAGCAGTCTTTGGAATATCATCTTCTTTCACCCGCATTTGATGATACCCGGAACATAAGTCAATCTTTGAATAAACAGACGAGCCTTGTAGTTGATCAAATAAGTCGTCGATTCTCGGTAGTGGGTAGCGGTTCTTGATGGTAAGTTTGTTCAACTCTCGGTAGTCGATACACAACCTGAATGTACCATCTTTCTTCTTGACAAACAAAACAGGAGCTCCCCACGGTGATGTGCTTGGTCGAATGAAACCACGCTCTAAAAGTTCTTGTAATTGGCTTTGCAGTTCTTTCATCTCGCTGGGTGCGAGTCTGTAAGGAGCACGAGCTATTGGTGCAGCTCCTGGTACAAGATCTATTTGAAATTCAACGGATCGATGTGGGGGTAATCCCGGTAATTCTTTCAGAAATACATCGGGAAATTCTTTTGCAATGGGAACATCATTGATGCTCTTTTCTTCAGTTTGTACTTTCTCGACGTGTGCCAGAACAGCATAGTAACCTTTTCTTATTAGTTTTTGTGCCTTCAAATTACTAATAAGATGTAGCTTCGTGTTGCCCTTTTCTCCGTACACCATTAAGGGTTTTCCTTTTTCTCGTATAATGCGAATTGCATTTTTGTAACAAATGATCTCTGCTTTCACTTCTTTCAACCAGTCCATACCGATTATCACATCAAAACTCCCTAACTCTACTGGTATCAAATCAATCTTAAATGTTTCGCTAACCAGTTTAATTTCTCGATTCCGACATATATTATCTGCTGAAATTAATTTACCATTTGCTAATTCGAGTAAAAATTTACTATCCAAAGGCGTCAATGGACAACTTAATTTAGCACAAAAATCTCTACTCATATAGCTTCTATCCGCACCCGAATCAAATAAAACGTAAGCAGATTTATTGTCAATAAGAAACGTACCCGTAACAAGCTCCGGGTCTTCCTGTGCCTTTGCCGCATTAATATTGAAAACTCTTCCGCAGCCTTGTCCATTCGTGTTCTCCTGGTTCGGGCAATTTCTAATAATGTGGCCCAGTTTTCCACATTTATAACAAACTACATTGGCATAACTTTGTCCGACACTACTTGCTCCGCCATTACTCGTTCCGGCACCATTTGTTCCTTTCGTTCTATTAACCCCTGGTCCGTAGACCTCACACTTCGCCGCGCTATGACCATTTCTTTTACACTTGTTGCAAAATTTGGTGCAGAACCCCGAGTGATACTTTTCACACCTTTGGCATAGCTGCTTCTGATTGTTGTCGTTGTTGCAGTTATTATTGTTGTTGGGATGATTGTTGTAGTTGTTGTTGTTGTTGTTGTTGTTGTTGTTGGGCCGTTTGTTGTAGTTGTGATTGATGTTGCGATTGTTGGGATAATTGTTGCGATTATTGTTGTAATTGCTGTTGTTGTTGTATTGGTGATTCTTATCACCGTTTTCCTTCCACTTTCTTTTGACTTGCTTCACATTGGCCTCTTCAGCAGTCTGTTCTTTAATTCTTTCTTCAATCTGGTTTACTAGTTTGTGAGCCATTCTACAGGCCTGTTGTATGGAGGCGGGCTCGTGTGAACTTATATCTTCTTGGATTCTTTCCGGTAATCCTTTCACAAACGCGTCGATCTTCTCTTCCTCATCTTCGAATGCTCCCGGACACAATAGGCACAATTCTGTTAATCGTCTTTCGTATGTGGTAATATCAAATCCTTGGGTTCGTAACCCTCTAAGTTCTGTCTTGAGCTTATTGACCTCGGTTCTGGGACGGTACTTCTCGTTCATCAAGTGCTTGAATGCTGACCACGGTAGTGCGTACGCATCATCTTGTCTCACTTGCTCTAGATAGGTATTCCACCATGTTAACGCAGAACCTGTGAAGGTATGCGTAGCGTACTTCACTTTGTCCTCTTCAGTACACTTACTTATGGCAAACACCGATTCGACCTTCTCGGTCCACCGTTTCAATCCGATCGGTCCTTCGGTTCCATCAAATTCCAAAGGTTTGCAGGCAGTGAATTCTTTGTAGGTGCATCCTACATGATTTCCTGTACTGCTAGATCCAATGTTATTTTTGGTATGTAGCGCAGCCTGTACTGCGGCTATGTTTGAAGCTAGAAAAGTACGGAATTCCTCTTCATTCATATTCACGGTGTGTCGAGTAGTCGGTGCCATTTCCTTCAAAATAGTCAAATGGAATAAGTTAATCATACAGAATATTAAGAGTAGATAATAGTATTTCGTAGCATAATATGAACTCATTTATAAAAGCTTTTTCTTCATATTAGCGTTTTATAAGTTTAAATTCGGGTAGTACCTACCCGTTAAGTTCATACTTAGTAGCTAATATACAATTCAACTACTACAATTCTATATGAAAAACTGATTATAATAATATTTCGCGTTCAAACTTTTACACAATATTTTACAAACTTACAATACCGCTTATTTTACATATAGCATGAAATATAGCACACAATAAATTTGATACAAGATGATTGTGAAGATAATTCTAGCTAGTACATAAGTCGTTCAGCAAAGGCAATAAAGACACGTAATTCATACGTCCAGAAACAAGTCATGCATTCTGGTTTTACTAGGACTACTTCCCATCCTTGGTCTTATGGAACATAACCGTTATGGCCGTTGATAAGACAGCGTGTTGTAACGTCGTCAAAGGGACGAGGGTTACGTAATGTCCAACAGTCCCGTAACAATCTAAAAACCTCATTTCTTACCCCAATTACCGACTCCGTCACTTGTGGGAACGTTTTGTTTAATAGTTGTAGCCCGATGTTCTTGTTCTCACTTTGGTGAGAAGCGAACATTACTAATCCGTAAGTATAACATGCTTCTTTATGTTGCATGTTAGCCGCTTTTTCTAAATCACGAAGTCCAATATTCGGATATATTGAGTCAAAATAATTTCTTAACCCATTGCGTAAAATAGCATTTGGGTTCCCCGCAATATAAGGTAATAATCATATTCAAACTTTAATTCAATTTCTATAACTATAACAATCTTATTTCGAGTGGAAATCTTACTTGAAATTGTTTTCGTGTCATGATTCTGCTTCAAGAACTTTCAAGCCATCCAAAGATCCTTTGAAGCTAGATCTATTTTTATCATTTCCAGTAGGTTTATCCAAGGAACTTGAGGTAGTAATGATATTCATAACATCATTCGATTCATACATATAAAGCTATCTTATTCGAAGGTTTAAACTTGTAATCACTAGAACATAGTTTAGTTAATTCTAAACTTGTTCGCAAATAAAAGTTAATCCTTCTAACTTGACTTTTAAAATAAACTAATCACATGTTCTATATCTATATGATATGCTAACTTAATGATTTAAAACCTGGAAACACGAAAAACACCGTAAAACCGGATTTACGCCGTCGTAGTAACACCGCGGGCTGTTTTGGGTTAGTTAATTAAAAACTATGATAAACTTTGATTTAAAAGTTGTTATTCTGAGAAAATGATTTTTATTATGAAAATGAAACTATATCCAAAAATTATGGTTAAACTCAAAGTCGAAGTATGTTTTCTAAAATGGTCATCTAGACGTCGTTCTTTCGACTGAAATGACTACCTTTACAAAAATGACTTGTAACTTATTTTTCCGACTATAAACCTATACTTTTTCTGTTTAGATTCATAAAATAGAGTTCAATATGAAACCATAGCAATTTGATTCACTCAAAACGGATTTAAAATGAAGAAGTTATGGGCAAAACAAGATTGGATAATTTTTCTCATTTTAGCTACGTGAAAATTGGTAACAAATCTTTTCCAACCATAACTTAATCAACTTGTATTGTATATTATGTAATCTTGAGATACCATAGACACATATACAATGTTTCGACCTATCATGTCGACACATCTATATATATTTCGGAACAACCATAGACACTCTATATGTGAATGTTGGAGTTAGCTATACAGGGTTGAGTTTGATTCCAAAATATATATAGTTTGAGTTGTGATCAATACTGAGATACGTATACACTGGGTCGTGGATTGATTCAAGATAATATTTATCGATTTATTTCTGTACATCTAACTGTGGACAACTAGTTGTAGGTTACTAACGAAGACAGCTGACTTAATAAACTTAAAACATCAAAATGTATTAAAAGTGTTGTAAATATATTTTGAACATACTTTGATATATATGTACATATTTGTTATAGGTTCGTGAATCGACCAGTGGCCAAGTCTTACTTCCCAACGAAGTAAAAAAATTTGTGAAAGTGAGTTATAGTCCCACTTTTAAAATCTAATATTTTTGGGATGAGAATACATGCAGGTTTTATAAATGATTTACAAAATAGACACAAGTACGTGAAACTACATTCTATGGTTGAATTATCGAAATCGAATATGCCCCTTTTTATTAAGTCTGGTAATCTAAGAATTAGGGAACAGACACCCTAATTGACGCGAATCCTAAAGATAGATCTATTGGGCCTAACAAACCCCATCCAAAGTACCGGATGCTTTAGTACTTCGAAATTTATATCATATCCGAAGGGTGTCCCTGAATGATGGGGATATTCTTATATATATGCATCTTGTTAATGTCGGTTACCAGGTGTTCACCATATGAATGATTTTTATCTCTATGTATGGGATGTGTATTGAAATATGAAATCTTGTGGTCTATTGTTACGATTTGATATATATATATAGGTTAAACCTATAACTCACCAACATTTTTGTTGACGTTTAAAGCATGTTTATTCTCAGGTGAATACTAAGAGCTTCCGCTGTTGCATACTAAAATAAGGACAAGATTTGGAGTCCATGTTTGTATGATATTGTGTAAAAACTGCATTCAAGAAACTGATTTCGATGTAACATATTTGTATTGTAAACCATTATGTAATGGTCGTGTGTAAACAGGATATTTTAGATTATCATTATTTGATAATCTATGTAAACCTTTTTAAACCTTTATTTATGAAATAAAGGTTATGGTTTGTTTTAAAATGAATGCAGTCTTTGAAAAACGTCTCATATAGAGGTCAAAACCTCGCAACGAAATCAATTAATATGGAACGTTTTTAATCAATAAGAACGGGACATTTCAGTTGGTATCCGAGCGTTGGTCTTAGAGAACCAGAAATTTGCATTAGTGTGTCTTATCGAGTTTGTTAGGATGCATTAGTGAGTCTGGACTTCGACCGTGTTTTCTTTAAAAATGATTGCTTAACATTTTTGTTGGAAACTATATATTATTAACATGTATATATTATGTGATATATTAATCTCTTAACATGTTTGATATTATGTGATAGATGTCTACCTCTAGTACAAATCCC
The DNA here is from genome assembly GCF_046630445.1 of Rutidosis leptorrhynchoides. Lineage (NCBI taxonomy): Eukaryota > Viridiplantae > Streptophyta > Magnoliopsida > Asterales > Asteraceae > Rutidosis > Rutidosis leptorrhynchoides. The sequence continues at coordinate 344,680,172 of NC_092341.1, forward strand.
ATTGACTCATCTAATAATAACGAAGAGTCGAATATATATTGGACTGATTCACAAGTTCCCGAAGAAGAACCGGAAGAAGAATCAGAACCGGAAGAGGAGGAACCGGAGGAGGAAATAGAACCGGTGGGGGAAATAATAAAAAGGTTAAGTAAAAGAAAATCTTCAACCAACCGACCAAGGTTAATTATGGTCAATGGTGTTTCCGCCAAGGAAGCAAAATATTGGGAGGATTACCAATTCTCCGATGAATCGGATTCCGACGAGAATTCCGATGATGTTATAGAAATTACCCCAACTGAATTTAAAAAGGCAAAAGAAAATAATAAGAGAAAGGTCATAAAAATAGAGAAATCTAATTCCAACCCCGATGAACTTTATATGTATCGTCAACCCCCGAAGCCCTTAAGTTGTAGCAATGACCCGGGAACCTCTAAACCACCAGGTTTTTCTAAACCGTTATGGAAAACGACAACTAGTATTAGGGGAACATCATATATCCCTAGAAACTTGGCAAAACGAACCAAAACTGAAGAAGAAGAAGAAACGAGCGAGTCGGAATAAGATAGTTGTATTCATGTGGTGTAATATATGTAATATAGTGTGCTTATGCTTTATGATATATGTAAAAATTGCTTGTATTAATAAGTATTTTCTTTTATGAATCTAACTCTTGTCTATTTTACAGTATAAAAACACAAAATGGATAGACAACCCAATATTTTAAGAACCCTACCCGGAGACATGATTGATGAAATCTTGTCTAGAGTCGGTCAGAATTCTTCGGCACAACTATTTACGGCGAAATCAGTTTGTAAGACATTCGAAGAACGTTCCAAGAATGTCTTGGTTTATAAGAGACTTTCATTTGAAAGGGGATATCAAGTTGGGAAACCCATAAGTTACGATGTGTTTACTTTGACGCATATATTGCGGGGAACCCAAATGCTATTTTACGCAACGGGTTAAGAAATTATTTTGACTCAATGTATCCGAATATAGGACTTCATGATTTAGAAAAAGCGGCTAACATGCAACATAAAGAAGCATGCTATGCTTACGGGTTAGTAATGTTCGCTTCTCACCAAAGTGAGAAAAAGAACATCGGGCTACAACTATTAAACAAAACGTTCCCACAAGTGACGGAGTCGGTAATTGGGGTAAGAAATGAGGTTTTTAGGTTATTACGAGACTGTTGGTCATTACGTAACCCTCGTCCCTTTGACGACGTTACAACACGCTGTCTTATCAACGGCCATAACGGTTATGTTCCACAAGACCAAGGATGGGAAGCAGTCCTAGTAAAACCAGAATGCATGACTTGTTTCTGGACGTATGAATTACGTGTCTTTATTGCCTTTGCTGAACGACTTGTGTACTAGCTAGAATTATCTTCACAACTATCTTGTATCAAAGTCATTGTGTGCTATATTTCATGCTTTATGTAAAATAAGCTGTATTGTAAGTTTGTAAAATATTGTATAAAAGTTTGAACGCGAAATATTATTATAATCAGTTTTTCATATAGAATTGTAGTAGTTGAATTGTATATTAGCTACTAAGTATGAACTTAACGGGTAGGTACTACCCGAATTTAAACTTATAAAACGCTAATATGAAGAAAAAGCTTTTATAAATGAGTTCATATTATGCTACGAAATACTATTAACTACTCTTAATATTCTGTATGATTAACTTGTTCCATTTGACTATTTTGAAGGAAATGGCACCGACTACTCGACACACCGTGAATATGAATGAAGAGGAATTCCGTACTTTTCTAGCTTCAAACGTAGCCGCAGTACAGGCTGCGCTACATACCAACAATAACCTTGGATCTAGCAGTACAGGAAATCGTGTAGGATGCACCTACAAAGAATTCACTGCCTGCAAACCTTTGGAATTTGATGGAACCGAAGGACCGATCGGATTGAAACGGTGGACCGAGAAGGTCGAATCAGTGTTTGCCATAAGTAAGTGTACTGAAGAGGACAAAGTGAAGTACGCTACGCATACCTTCACAGGTTCTGCGTTAACATGGTGGAATACCTATCTAGAGCAAGTGGGACAAGATGATGCGTACGCACTACCGTGGTCAGCATTCTAGCACTTGATGAACGAGAAGTACCGTCCCAGAACCGAGGTCAATAAGCTTAAGACAGAACTTAGAGGGTTACGAACCCAAGGATTTGATATTACCACGTACGAAAGACGATTCACAGAATTGTGCCTATTGTGTCCGAGAGCGTTCGAAGATGAGGAAGAGAAGATCGACGCGTTTCTGAAAGGATTACCGGAAAGAATCCAAGAAGATATAAGTTCACACGAGCCCGCCTCCATACAACAGGCATGTAGAATGGCTCACAAACTAGTGAACCAAATTGAGGAAAGAATTAAAGAACAGACGGCTGAAGAGGCCAATGTGAAGCAAGTCAAAAGAAAGTGGGAGGAAAACGGTGATAAGAATCACCAATACAACAACAACAGCAATTACAATAATAATCGCAACAATTATCCCAACAATCGCAACATCAATCGCAACTATAACAAACGGCCCAACAACAACAACAACAACAACAACAACAACAACAACAACAACAACAACAACAGCAACTACAACAATCATCCCAACAACAATAACAACTGCAACAACAACAACAATCAGAAGCAGCTATGCCAAAGGTGTGAAAAGTATCACTCGGGGTTCTGCACCAAATTTTGCAACAAGTGTAAAAGAAATGGTCATAGCGCGGCGAAGTGTGAGGTCTACGGACCAGGGGTTAACAGAACGAAAGGAACAAATGGTGTTGGAACGAGTAATGGCGGAGCAAGTAGTGTCGGAGCAAGTTATGCCAATGTAGTTTGTTATAAATGTGGAAAATCGGGCCACATTATTAGAAATTTCCCGAACCAGGAGAACACGAATGGACAAGGCCGCGGAAGAGTTTTCAATATTAATGCGGCAGAGGCACAGGAAGACCCGGAGCTTGTTACGGGTACGTTTCTTATTGACAATAAATCTGCTTACGTTTTATTTGATTCGGGTGCGGATAGAAGCTATATGAGTAGAGATTTTTGTGCTAAATTAAGTTGTCCATTGACACCGTTGGATAGTAAATTTTTACTCGAATTAGCAAACGGTAAATTAATTTCAGCAGATAATATATGCCGGAATCGAGAAATTAAACTGGGTAGCGAAATATTTAAGATTGATTTGATACCAGTAGAGTTAGGGAGTTTTGATGTAATAGTTGGCATGGACTGGCTGAAGAAGGTGAAAGCAGAGATCGTATGTTATAAAAATGCAATTCGCATTGTACGAGAAGAAGGAGAACCCTTAATAGTGTACGGAGAAAAGGGTAACATGAAGCTACATCTTATTAGTAATTTGAAGGCACAAAAACTAATAAGAAAAGGTTGCTATGCTGTTCTAGCACACGTCGAGAAAGTACAAACTGAAGAAAAGAGCATCAATGATGTTCCCGTCGCAAAAGAATTTCCCGATGTATTTCTGAAAGAATTACCGGGACTACCTCCACATCGATCTGTTGAATTTCAAATAGATCTTGTACCAGGAGCTGCACCAATAGCTCATGCTCCTTATAGACTCGCACCCAGCGAGATGAAAGAACAGCAAAGCCAACTGCAAGAATTATTAGAACGTGGTTTCATTCGACCAAGCACATCACCATGGGGAGCTCCTATTTTGTTTGTCAAGAAGAAGGATGGTACATTTAGGTTGTGTATTGACTATAGAGAGTTGAACAAACTTACCATCAAAAACCGTTATCCACTGCCGAGAATTGACGACTTATTTGATCAACTACAAGGCTCGTCGATTTATTCGAAGATCGATTTACGTTCTGGATATCATCAAATACGAGTAAAGGAGGATGATATTCCAAAAACTGCTTTTAGGACGCGTTATGGTCATTACGAGTTTATGGTTATGCCGTTTGGATTGACTAACGCACCAGCTGTGTTCATGGACCTTATGAACCGAGTGTGTGGGCCATATCTTGACAAGTTTGTCATTATTTTCATCGATGACATACTTATTTACTCAAAAAATGATCAAGAGCACGAAGAACATTTGAGAAAAGTGCTAGAAGTATTAAGGAAAGAAAAACTGTACGCTAAGTTTTCAAAGTGTGCATTTTGGTTGGAAGAAGTTCAATTCCTCGGTCACATTGTGAACAAAGAAGGTATCCAGGTGGACCCGGCAAAGATCGAAACCGTTGAAAAGTGGGAAACCCCAAAAACTCCGAAGCATATACGTCAATTTTTAGGATTGGCTGGTTACTACAGAAGATTCATCCAAGATTTCTCCAAAATAGCAAAACCCTTGACTACATTAACGCATAAAGGGAAGAAATTTGAATGGAAGGATGAACAAGAGAAGGCGTTTCAATTATTGAAGAAAAAGCTAACTACGGCACCTATATTGTCATTGCCTGAAGGGAATGATGATTTTGTGATTTATTGTGACGCATCAAAGCAAAGTCTCGGTTGTGTATTAATGCAACGGACGAAGGTGATTGCTTATGCGTCTAGACAATTGAAGATTCACGAGCAAAATTATACGACGCATGATTTGGAATTAGGCGCGGTTGTTTTTGCATTAAAGACTTGGAGGCACTACTTATATGGGGTCAAAAGTATTATATATACCGACCACAAAAGTCTTCAACATATATTTAATCAGAAACAACTGAATATGAGGCAGCGTAGGTGGATTGAATTGTTGAATGATTACGACTTTGAGATTCATTACCACCCGGGGAAGGCAAATGTGGTAGCCGACGCCTTGAGCAGAAATGACAGAGAACCCATTCGAGTAAAATCTATGAATATAATGATTCACACTAACCTTACTACTCAAATAAAGGAGGCGCAACAAGAAGTTTTAAAAGAGGGAAATTTAAAGGATGAAATACCCAAAGGATCGGAGAAGCATCTTAATATTCGGGAAGACGGAACCCGGTATAGGGCTGAAAGAATTTGGGTACCAAAATTTGGAGATATGAGAGAAATGGTACTTAGAGAAGCTCATAAAACCAGATACTCAATACATCCTGGAACGGGGAAGATGCACAAGGATCTTAAGAAACATTTTTGGTGGCCAGGTATGAAAGCCGATATTGCTAAATATATAGGAGAATGTTTGACGTGTTCTAAGGTCAAAGCTGAACATCAGAAACCATCAGGTCTACTACAACAACCTGAAATCCCGGAATGGAAATGGGAAAACATTACCATGGATTTCATTACTAAATTTCCAAGGACTGCAAGTGGTTATGATACTATTTGGGTAATAGTTGATCGTCTCACCAAGTCAGCACACTTCCTGCCAATAAGAGAAGATGATAAGATGGAGAAGTTAGCACGACTATATTTGAAGGAAGTCATCTCCAGACATGGAATACCAATCTCTATTATCTCTTATAGGGATGGCAGATTTATTTCAAGATTCTGGCAGACATTACAGCAAGCATTGGGAACTCGTCTAGACATGAGTACTGCCTATCATCCACAAACTGATGGGCAGAGCAAAAGGACGATACAAATGCTTGAAGACATGCTACGAGCTTGTGTTATTGATTTCGGAAACAGTTGGGATCGACATCTACCGTTAGCAGAATTTTCCTACAACAACAACTACCATTCAAGCATTGAGATGGCGCCGTTTGAAGCACTTTATAGTAGAAAGTGCAGGTCTTCGATTTGTTGGAGTGAAGTGGGGGATAGACAGATTACGGGTCCGGAGATAATACAAGAAACTACCGAGAAAATCATCCAAATTCAACAAAGATTGAAAACCGCCCAGAGTCGACAAAAGAGCTACGCGGACAGTAAAAGAAAAGATATAGAGTTTGAAATTGGAGAAATGGTCATGCTTAAGGTTTCACCTTGGAAAGGCGTTGTTCGATTTGGTAAACGGGGGAAACTAAATCCAAGGTACATTGGACCATTCAAGATTATAGATCGTGTCAGACCAGTAGCTTACCAACTGGAGCTACCTCAATAACTCGCGGCTATACATAACACTTTCCACGTCTCAAATTTGAAGAAATGTTTTGCTAAAGAAGATCTCACTATTCCGTTGGACGAAATCCAAATCAATGAAAAAATTCAATTCATTGAAGAACCCGTCGAAATAATGGATCGTGAGGTTAAGAGACTTAAACAAAATAAGATACCGATTGTTAAGGTTCAATGGAATGCTCGTAGAGGACCCGAGTTCACCTGGGAGCGTGAAGATCAGATGAAGAAGAAATACCCGCATTTATTTCCAGAAGATACGTCAACACCTCCAACTGCTTAAAATTTCGGGACGAAATTTATTTAACGGGTAGGTACTGTAGTGACCCGAACTTTTCCATGTTTATATATATATTAAATGAAATTGTTATTTACATGATTAAGTGTTTTCAACATGTTAAGCAATCAAACTTGTTAAGACTTGATTAATTGAAATAGGTTTCATATAGACAATTGACCACCCAAGTTGACCGGTGATTCACGAATGTTAAAACTTGTAAAAACTATACGATGACATATATATGGTTATATATATAGTTAACATGATTTTATTATAAGTATGTATCTCATTAGGTATTTTAACAATGAGTTATATACATAAAAATGAGACTATTAATTTAAGAAACTCGAAAACGATATATATAACGATTATCGTTATAACAACGTCTTACTAGGTACATATGAATCATATTAAGATATTGATACACTTGGTTAATTATGTTAAATGATAAGTAAATATATTATTAAGTGTATTAACAATGAAATACATATGTAAAAATAAGACTACTAACTTAATAATTTCGAAACGAGACATATATGTAACGATTATCGTTGTAACGACATTTAACTGTATATATATCATACTAAGATATATTATATATCATAATATCATGATAATATAACAATTTAACATCTGATTTGTTATAATAAACAATGGGTTAACAACATTCAACAAGATCGTTAACCTAAAGGTTTCAAAATAACATTTACATGTAACGACTAACGATGACTTAACGACTCAGTTAAAATGTATATACATGTAGTGTTTTAATATGTATTCATAAACTTTTGAAAGACTTAAAGACACTTATCAAAATACTTCTACTTAACAAAAATGCTTACAATTACATCCTCGTTCAGTTTCATCAACAATTCTACTCGTATGCACCCGTATTCGTACTCGTACAATACACAGCTTTTAGATGTATGTACTATTGGTATATACACTCCAATGATCAGCTCTTAGCAGCCCATGTGAGTCACCTAACACATGTGGGAACCATCATTTGGCAACTAGCATGAAATATCTCATAAAATTACAAAAATATGAGTAATCATTCATGACTTATTTACATGAAAACAATATTACATATCCTTTATATCTAATCCATACACCAACGACCAGAAACACCTACAAACACTTTCATTCTTCAATTTTCTTCATCTAATTGATCTCTCTCAAGTTCTATCTTCAAGTTCTAAGTGTTCTTCATAAATTCCAAAAGTTCTAGTTTCATTAAATCAAGAATACTTTCAAGATTGCAAGTTTACTTCCAAGTTTTCTAAATCCATTCCAAGTAATCATCCAAGATCAAGAAACCTTTGTTACTTACAGTAGGTTATCTTTCTAATACAAGGTAATAATCATATTCAAACTTTAATTCAATTTCTATAACTATAACAATCTTATTTCGAGTGGAAATCTTACTTGAAATTGTTTTCGTGTCATGATTATGCTTCAAGAACTTTCAAGCCATCCAAGGATCCTTTGAAGCTAGATCTATTTTTCTCATTTCCAGTATGTTTATCCAAGGAACTTGAGGTAGTAATGATGTTCATAACATCATTCGATTCATACATATAAAGCTATCTTATTCGAAGGTTTAAACTTGTAATCACTAGAACATAGTTTAGTTAATTCTAAACTTGTTCGCAAATAAAAGTTAATCCTTCTAACTTGACTTTTAAAATCAACTGAACACATGTTCTATATCTATATGATATGCTAACTTAATGATTTAAAACCTGGAAACACGAAAAACACCGTAAAACCGGATTTACGTCGTCGTAGTAACACCGCGGGCTGTTTTGGGTTAGTTAATTAAAAACTATGATAAACTTTGATTTAAAAGTTGTTATTCTGAAAAAATGATTTTTATTATGAACATGAAACTATATCCAAAAATTATGGTTAAACTCAAAGTGGAAGTATGTTTTCTAAAATGGTCATCTAGACGTCGTTCTTTCGACTGAAATGACTACCTTTACAAAAATGACTTGTAACTTATTTTTCCGACTATAAACCTATATTTTTTCTGTTTAGATTCATAAAATAGAGTTCAATATGAAACCATAGCAATTTGATTCACTCAAAACGGATTTAAAATGAAGAAGTTATGGGCAAAACAAGATTGGATAATTTTTCTCATTTTAGCTACGTGAAAATTGGTAACAAATCTTTTCCAACCATAACTTAATCAACTTGTATTGTATATTATGTAATCTTGAGATACCATAGACACGTATACAATGTTTCGACCTATCATGTCGACACATCTATATATATTTCGGAACAACCATAGACACTCTATATGTGAATGTTGGAGTTAGCTATACAGGGTTGAGGTTGATTCCAAAATATATATAGTTTGAGTTGTGATCAATACTGAGATACGTATACACTGGGTCGTGGATTGATTCAAGATAATATTTATCGATTTATTTCTGTACATCTAACTGTGGACAACTAGTTGTAGGTTACTAACGAAGACAGCTGACTTAATAAACTTAAAACATCAAAATGTATTAAAAGTGTTGTAAATATATTTTGAACATACTTTGATATATATGTACATATTTGTTATAGGTTCGTGAATCGACCAGTGGCCAAGTCTTACTTCCCGACGAAGTAAAAAAATCTGTGAAAGTGAGTTATAGTCCCACTTTTAAAATCTAATATTTTTGGGATGAGAATACATGCAGGTTTTATAAATGATTTACAAAATAGACACAAGTACGTGAAACTACATTCTATGGTTGAATTATCGAAATCGAATATGCCCCTTTTTATTAAGTCTGGTAATCTAAGAATTAGGGAACAGACACCCTAATTGACGCGAATTCTAAAGATAGATCTATTGGGCCTAACAAACCCCATCCAAAGTACCGGATGCTTTAGTACTTTGAAAGTTATATCATATCCGAAGGGTGTCCCGGAATGATGGGGATATTCTTATATATATGCATCTTGTTAATGTCGGTTACCAGGTGTTCACCATATGAATGATTTTTATCTCTATGTATGGGATGTGTATTGAAATATGAAATCTTGCGGTCTATTGTTACGATTTGATATATATAGGTTAAACCTATAACTCACCAACATTTTTGTTGACGTTTAAAGCATGTTTATTCTCAGGTGAATACTAAGAGCTTCCGCTGTTGCATACTAAAATAAGGACAAGATTTGGAGTCCATGTTTGTATGATATTGTGTAAAAACTGCATTCAAGAAACTGATTTCGATGTAACATATTTGTATTGTAAACCATTATGTAATGGTCGTGTGTAAACAGGATATTTTAGATTATCATTATTTGATAATCTACGTAAAGCTTTTTAAACCTTTATTTATGAAATTAAGATTATGGTTTGTTTTAAATATGAATGCAGTCTTTGAAAAACGTCTCATATAGAGGTCAAAACCTCGCAATGAAATCAATTAATATGGAACGTTTTTAATCAATAAGAACGGGACATTTCACAAGTACTCCAATTCAAATTTCCGATAATCCATTTTTTGAACCCGACCTCACAATTGAGAATCCGGAGAATATTCAGGGACAATACATAGATCCTGAACCATTAATCTTTCCTCCGGAACCACCAATCATTCAAACAGAGATTGTTGAGGAACCTACCATTAAATCAAAATCCTATAGTGATTCAGATTCAACAAATTCAATCATGGAGAATCTGGAACCTCTAAGTATGGAAGACCGAATGAGAGCTAAACGCACTGGCCAAGGTCACGCAATTACTCAACCTGACATTAATGCGCCAGATTATGAAATCAAGGGACAAATTCTACACATGGTAACTAATCAATGTCAATTTAGTGGTGCGCCGAAGGAAGATCCAAATGAACATCTTTGTACCTTTAATAGGATCTGCACACTATTTAAAATAAGAGAAGTGGAGGATGAACAGATATATCTCATGTTATTTCCCTGGACTTTAAAGGGAGAAGCCAAAGATTGGTTAGAATCGTTACCTAAAGGGGCGATTGATACATGGGACGTTTTAGTTGAAAATTTTCTCAAACAATTCTTTCCGGCATCAAAAGCCATGAGACTTCAAGGAGAAATTGTTACGTTCACACAGAAGCCAAATGAAACTCTATATGAGGCTTGAACAAGATTTGGAAAGTTATTGAGAGGATGTCCGCAACATGGTTTAGACACTTGTCAAATAGTACAAATATTCTTCCAAGGATTCGACATCACTACAAGAAAAGACATCGATATAGCAGCTGGTGGTTCCATTATGAAGAAAACAGCAACTGATGCTTACAAAATTATTGATAACACTGCTTCCCACTCACATGAGTGGCACCAAGAAAAAGATATCGTTAGATCATCTAAAGCAGCTAGAGCCGATTCTATCCATGACTTAGATTCCATTTCCGCAAAGATAGATGTTGTCGAGAGACGAATGGAAAAGATGACAAAGGATATTCACTCAATACGAATTAGTTATGAGCAGTGTGGAGGACCACATTTGACAAAAGATTGTCTCAGTATTGAACTAACAATGGAACAAAGAGAGAATGTGAAATGTCCCGTTCTTATTTATTAAAAACGTTCCATATTAATTGATTTCTTTTCGAGGTTTTGACCTCTATATGAGACGTTTTTCAAAGACTGCATTCATTTTAAAACAAACCATTACCTTTATTTCATCAATAAAGGTTTAAAAAGCTTTACGTAGATTATCAAATAATGATAATCTAAAATATCCTGTTTACACACGACCATTACATAATGGTTTACAATACAAATATGTTACAACAAAATAAGTTTCTTGAATGCAGTTTTTACACAATATCATACAAGCATGGACTCCAAATCTCGTCCTTATTTAAGTATGCGACAGTGGAAGCTCTTAATAATCACCTGAGAATAAACATGCTTAAAACGTCAACAAAAATGTTGGTGAGTTATAGGTTTAACCTATATATATCAAATCATAATAATAGACCACAAGATTTCATATTTCAATACACATCCCATACATAGAGATAAAAGTCATTCATATGGTGAACACCTGGTAACCGACATTAACAAGATGCATATATAAGAATATTCCCATCATTACGGGACACCCTTCAGATATGATATAAATTTCGAAGTACTAAAGCATCCGGTACTTTGGATGGGGTTTGTTAGGCCCAATAGATCTATCTTTAGGATTCACGTCAATTAGGGTGTCTGTTCCCTAATTCTTAGATTACCAAACTTAATAAAAAGGGGCATATTCGATTTCGATAATTCAACCATAGAATGTAGTTTCACGTACTTGTGTCTATTTTGTAAATCATTTATAAAACCTGCATGTATTCTCATCCCAAAAATATTAGATTTTAAAAGTGGGACTATAACTCACTTTCACAGATTTTTACTTCGTCGGGAAGTAAGACTTGGCCACTGGTTGATTCACGAACCTATAACAATATATACATATATATCAAAGTATGTTCAAAATATATTTACAACACTTTTAATATATTTTGATGTTTTAAGTTTATTAAGTCAGCTGTCCTCGTTAGTAACCTACAACTAGTTGTCCACAGTTAGATGTACAGAAATAAATCGATAAATATTATCTTGAATCAATCCACGACCCAGTGTATACGTATCTCAATATTGATCACAACTCAAACTATATATATTTTGGAATCAACCTCAACCATGTATAGCTAACTCCAACATTCACATATAGAGTGTATATGGTTGTTCCGAAATATATATAGATGTGTCGACATGATAGGTCAAAACATTGTATACGTGTCTATGGTATCTCAAGATTACATAATATACAATACAAGTTGATTAAGTTATGGTTGGAATAGATTTGTTACCAATTTTCACGTAGCTAAAATGAGAAAAATTATCCAATCTTGTTTTACCCATAACTTCTTCATTTTAAATCCGTTTTGAGTGAATCAAATTGCTATGGTTTCATATTGAACTATATTTTATGAATCTAAACAGAAAAAGTATAGGTTTATAGTCGGAAAAATAAGTTACAAGTCGTTTTTGTAAAGGTAGTCATTTCAGTCGAAAGAACGACGTCTAGATGACCATTTTAGAAAACATACTTCCACTTTGAGTTTAACCATAATTTTTGGATATAGTTTCATGTTCATAATAACAATAATTTTCTCAGAATAACAACTTTTAAATCAAAGTTTATCATAGTTTTTAATTAACTAACCCAAAACAGCCCGCGGTGTTACTACGACGGCGTAAATCCGGTTTTACGGTGTTTTTCATGCTTCCAGGTTTTAAATCATTAAGTTAGCATATCATATAGATATAGAACATGTGTTTAGTTGATTTTAAAAGTCAAGTTAGAAGGATTAACTTTTGTTTGCGAACAAGTTTAGAATTAACTAAACTATGTTCTAGTGATTACAAGTTTAAACCTTCGAATAAGATAGCTTTATATGTATGAATCGAATGATGTTATGAACATCATTACTACCTTAAGTTCCTTGGATAAACCTACTGGAAAAGAGAAAAATGGATCTAGCTTCAACAGATCCTTGGATGGCTCGAAGTTCTTGAAGCAGAATCATGACACGAAAACAAGTTCAAGTAAGATCATCACTTGAAATAAGATTGTTATAGTTATAGAAATTGAACCAAAGTTTGAATATGATTATTACCTTGTATTAGAATGATAACCTACTGTAAGAAACAAAGATTTCTTGAGGTTGGATGATCACCTTACAAGATTGGAAGTGAGCTAGCAAACTTGAAAGTATTCTTGATTTTATGTAACTAGAACTTGTAGAATATATGAAGAACACTTAGAACTTGAAGATAGAACTTGAGAGAGATCAATTAGATGAAGAAAATTGAAGAATGAAAGTGTTTATAGGTGTTTTTGGTCATTGGTGTATGGATTAGATATAAAGGATATGTAATTTTGTTTTCATGTAAATAAGTCATGAATGATTACTCATATTTTTGTAATTTTATGAGATATTTCATGCTAGTTGCCAAATGATGGTTCCCACATGTGTTAGGTGACTCACATGGGCTGCTAAGAGCTGATCATTGGAGTGTATATACCAATAGTACATACATCTAAAAGCTGTGTATTGTACGAGTACGAATACGGGTGCATACGAGTAGAATTATTGATGAAACTGAACGAGGATGTAATTGTAAGCATTTTTGTTAAGTAGAAGTATTTTGATAAGTGTATTGAAGTCTTTCAAAATTGTATAAATACATATTAAAACACTACATGTATATACATTTTAACTGAGTCGTTAAGTCATCGTTAGTCGTTACATGTTAGTATTGTTTTGAAACCTTTAGGTTAACGATCTTGTTAAATGTTGTTAACCCAATGTTTATAATATCAAATGAGATTTTAAATTATTATATTATCATGATATTATCATGTATGAATATCTCTTAATATGATATATATACATTAAATGTCTTTACAACGATAATCGTTACATATATGTCTCGTTTCAAAATCATTAAGTTAGTAGTCTTGTTTTTACATATGTAGTTCATTGTTAATATACTTAATGATATGTTTACTTATCATAGTATCATGTTAACTATATATATATCCATATATATGTCATCATATAGTTTTTACAAGTTTTAACGTTCGTGAATCACCGGTCAACTTGGGTGGTCAATTGTCTATATGAAACATATTTCAATTAATCAAGTCTTAACAAGTTTGATTGCTTATCATGTTGGAAACACTTAATCATGTAAATAACAATTTCATTTAATATATATATAAACATGGAAAAGTTCGGGTCACTACAGTACCTACCCGTTAAATAAATTTCGTCCCGAAATTTTAAGCAGTTGGAGGTGTTGACGTATCTTCTGGAAATAGATGTGGGTATTTCTTCTTCATCTGATCTTCTCATTCCCAGGTGAACTCGGGTCCTCTACGAGCATTCCATCGAACCTTAACAATTGGTATCTTGTTTTGCTTAAGTCTTTTAACCTCACGATCCATTATTTCGACGGGTTCTTCGATGAATTGAAGTTTTTCGTTGATTTGGATTTCATCTAATGGAATAGTGAGATCTTCTTTAGCAAAACATTTCTTCAAATTCGACACGTGGAAAGTGTTATGTACAGCCGCGAGTTGTTGAGGTAATTCAAGTCGGTAAGCTACTGGTCCGACACGATCAATAATCTTGAATGGTCCAATATACCTTGGATTTAATTTCCCTCGTTTACCAAATAGAACAACGCCTTTCCAAGGTGCAACTTTAAGCATGACCATCTCTCCAATTTCAAATTCTATATCTTTTCTTTTAATGTCAGCGTAGCTCTTTTGTCGACTTTGGGCGGTTTTCAACCGTTGTTGAATTTGGATGATCTTCTCGGTAGTTTCTTGTATAATCTCCGGACCCGTAATCTGTCTATCCCCCACTTCACTCCAACAAATCGGAGACCTGCACTTTCTACCATAAAGTGCTTCAAACGGCGCCATCTCAATGCTTGAATGGTAGCTGTTGTTGTAGGAAAATTCTGCTAACGGTAGATGTCTATCCCAACTGTTTCCGAAATCAATAACACATACTCGTAGCATGTCTTCAAGCGTTTGTATCGTCCTTTCGCTCTGCCCATCAGTTTGTGGATGATAGGTAGTACTCATGTCTAGACGAGTTCCTAATGCTTGCTGTAATGTCTGCCAGAATCTTGAAATAAATCTGCCATCCCTATCAGAGATAATAGAGATTGGTATTCCATGTCTGGAGACGACTTCCTTCAAATACAGTCGTGCTAACTTCTCCATCTTGTCATCTTCTCTTATTGGCAGGAAATGTGCTGATTTGGTGAGACGATCAACTATTACCCAAATAGTATCAAAACCACTTGCAGTCCTTGGCAATTTAGTGATGAAATCCATGGTAATGTTTTCCCATTTCCATTCCAGGATTTCGGGTTATTGAAGTAGACCTGATGGTTTCTGATGCTCAGCTTTGACCTTAGAACACGTCAAACATTCTCCTACGTATTTAGCAACATCGGCTTTCATACCCGGCCACCAAAAATGTTTCTTGAGATCCTTGTACATCTTCCCCGTTCCAGGATGTATTGAGTATCTGGTTTTATGAGCTTCTCTAAGTACCATTTCTCTCATATCTCCAAATTTTGGTACCCAAATCCTTTCAGCCCTATACCGGGTTCCGTCTTCCCGAATATTAAGATGCTTCTCCGATCCTTTGGGTATTTCATCCTTTAAATTTCCCTCTTTTAAAACTCCTTGTTGCGCCTCCTTTATTTGAGTAGTAAGGTTATTATGAATCATTATATTCATAGATTTTACTCGAATGGGTTCTCTGTCCTTTCTGCTCAAGGCATCGGCTACCACATTTGCCTTCCCCGGGCGGTAACGAATCTCAAAGTCGTAATCATTCAATAATTCAATCCACCTACGCTGCCTCATATTCAGTTGTTTCTGATTAAATATATGTTGAAGACTTTTGTGGTCGGTATATATAATACTTTTGACCCCATATAAGTAGTGCCTCCAAGTCTTTAATGCAAAAACAACCGCGCCTAATTCCAAATCATGCGTCGTATAATTTTGTTCGTGAATCTTCAATTGTCTAGACGCATAAGCAATCACCTTCTCTCGTTGCATTAATATACAACCGAGACCTTGCTTTGATGCGTCACAATAAATCAAAAAATCATCATTCCCTTCAGGCAATGACAATATAGGTGCCGTAATTAGCTTTTTCTTCAATAACTGAAACGCTTTCTCTTGTTCATCATTCCATTCAAATTTCTTCCCTTTATGCGTTAATGCAGTCAAGGGTTTTGCTATTCTGGAAAAGTCTTGGATGAACCTTCTGTAGTAACCAGCTAGTCCTAAAAACTGGCGTATGTGTTTCGGAGTTTTCGGGGTTTCCCACTTTTCAACAGTTTCTATCTTTGCCGGATCCACCTTAATACCTTCTTTGTTCACTATGTGACCGAGGAATTGAACTTCTTCCAACCAAAATGCACACTTTGAAAACTTAGCGTACAATTCTTCCTTCCTCAATACTTCTAACACCTTTCTCAAATGTTCACCGTGTTCTTGGTCATTCTTTGAGTAAATAAGTATGTCATCAATGAAAACAATGACAAACTTGTCAAGGTATGGTCCACACACTCGGTTCATAAGGTCCATAAACACAGCTGGTGCATTAGTTAAACCAAACGGCATGACCATAAACTCGTAATGACCGTAACGTGTTCTGAAAGCAGTCTTTGGAATATCATCTTCTTTCACCCGCATTTGATGATACCCGGAACGTAAGTCAATCTTTGAATAAACAGACGAGCCTTGTAGTTGATCAAATAAGTCATCGATTCTCGATAGTGGGTAGCGGTTCTTAATGGTAAGTTTGTTCAACTCTCGGTAGTCGATACACAACCTGAATGTACCATCTTTCTTCTTGACAAACAAAACAGGAGCTCCCCATGGTGATGTGCTTGGTCGAATGAAACCACGCTCTAAAAGTTCTTGTAATTGGCTTTGCAGTTCTTTCATCTCTCTGGGTGCGAGTCTGTAAGGAGCACAAGCTATTGGTGCAGCTCCTGGTACAAGATCTATTTGAAATTCAACGGATCGATGTGGGGGTAATCCCGGTAATTCTTTCGGAAATACATGGGGAAATTCTTTTGCAATGGGAACATCATTGATGCTTTTTTCTTCAGTTTGTACTTTCTCGACGTGTGCTAGAACAGCATAGCAACCTTTTCTTATTAGTTTTTGTGCCTTCAAATTACTAATAAGATGTAGCTTCGTGTTGCCCTTTTCTCCGTACACCATTAAGGGTTTTCCTTTTTCTCGTATAATGCGAATTGCATTTTTGCAACAAACGGTCTCTGCTTTCACTTCTTTCAACCAGTCCATATCGATTATCACATCAAAACTCCCTAACTCTACTGGTATCAAATCAATCTTAAATGTTTCGCTAACCAGTTTAATTTCTCGATTCCGACATATATTATCTGCTGAAATTAATTTACCATTTGCTAATTCGAGTAAAAATTTACTATCCAAAGGCGTCAATGGACAACTTAATTTAGCACAAAAATCTCGACTCATATAGCTTCTATCCGCACCCGAATCAAATAAAACGTAAGCAGATTTATTGTCAATAAGAAACGTACCCGTAACAAGCTCCGGGTCTTCCTGTGCCTCTACCGCATTAATATTGAAAACTCTTCCGCGGCCTTGTCCATTCGTGTTCTCCTGGTTCGGGAAATTTCTAATAATGTGGCCCGGTTTTCCACATTTATAACAAACTACATTGGCATAACTTGCTCTGACACTACTTGCTCCGCCATTACTCGTTCCGACACCATTTTTTCCTTTCGTTCTATTAACCCCTGGTCCGTAGACCTCACACTTCGCCGCGCTATGACCATTTCTTTTACACTTGTTGCAAAATTTGGTACAGAACCCCGAGTGATACTTTTCACACCTTTGGCATAGCTGCTTCTGATTGTTGTTGTTGTTGCGGTTATTATTGTTGTTGGGATGATTGTTGTAGTTGCTGTTGTTGTTGTTGTTGTTGTTGGGTCATTTGTTATAGTTGCGATTGATGTTGCGATTGTTGGGATAATTGTTGCGATTATTGTTGTAATTGTGGTTGTTGTTGTATTGGTGATTCTTATCACCGTTTTCCTCCCACTTTCTTTTGACTTGCTTCACATTGGCCTCTTCAGCAGTCTGTTCTTTAATTCTTTCTTCAATCTGGTTCACTAGTTTGTGAGCCATTCTACATGCCTGTTGTATGGAGGCGGGGCTCGTGTGAACTTATATCTTCTTGGATTCTTTCCGGTAATCCTTTCACAAATGCGTCGATCTTCTCTTCCTCATCTTCGAATGCTCCCGGACACAATAGGCACAATTCTGTGAATCGTCTTTCGTACGTGGTAATATCAAATCCTTGGGTTCGTAACCCTCTAAGTTCTGTCTTGAGTTTATTGACCTCGGTTCTGGGACGGTACTTCTCGTTCATCAAGTGCTTGAATGCTGACCACGGTAGTGCGTACGCATTGTCTTGTCCCACTTGCTCTAGATAGGTATTCCACCATGTTAACGCAGAACCTGTGAAGGTATGAGTAGCGTACTTCACTTTGTCCTCTTCAGTACACTTACTTATGGCAAACACCGATTCGACCTTCTCGGTCCACCGTTTCAATCCGATCGGTCCTTCGGTTCCATCAAATTCCAAAGGTTTGCAGGCAGTGAATTCTTTGTAGGTGCATCCTACACGATTTCCTGTACTGCTAGATCCAAGGTTATTGTTGGTATGTAGCGCAGCCTGTACTGCGGCTATGTTTGAAGCTAGAAAAGTATGGAATTCCTCTTCATTCATATTCACGGTGTGTCGAGTAGTCGGTGCCATTTCCTTTAAAATAGTCAAATGGAACAAGTTAATCATACAGAATATTAAGAGTAGTTAATAGTATTTCGTAGCATAATATGAACTCATTTATAAAAGCTTTTTCTTCATATTAGCGTTTTATAAGTTTAAATTCGGGTAGTACCTACCCGTTAAGTTCATACTTAGTAGCTAATATACAATTCAACTACTACAATTCTCTATGAAAAACTGATTATAATAATATTTCGCGTTCAAACTTTTACACAATATTTTACAAACTTACAATACCGCTTATTTTACATATAGCATGAAATATAGCCCACAATAAATTTGATACAAGATGGTTGTGAAGATAAT
This sequence comes from Rutidosis leptorrhynchoides, assembly GCF_046630445.1. Classification (NCBI taxonomy): domain Eukaryota; kingdom Viridiplantae; phylum Streptophyta; class Magnoliopsida; order Asterales; family Asteraceae; genus Rutidosis; species Rutidosis leptorrhynchoides. Next base: position 344,699,237 of record NC_092341.1, read on the forward strand.
TCTAGCTAGTACACAAGTCGTTCAGCAAAGGCAATAAAGACACGTAATTCATAAGTCCAGAAACAAGTCATGCATTCTGGTTTTACTAGGATTACTTCCCATCCTTGGTCTTGTGGAACATAACCGTTATGGCCGTTGATAAGACATCGTGTTGTAACGTCGTCAAAGGGACGAGGGTTACGTAATGTCCAATAGTCCCGTAACAATCTAAAAACCTCATTTCTTACCCCAATTACCGACTCCGTCACTTGTGGGAATGTTTTGTTTAATAGTTGTAGCCCGATGTTCTTGTTCTCACTTTAGTGAGAAGCGAACAATACTAATCCGTAAGCATAACATGCTTCTTTATGTTGCATGTTAGCTACTTTTTCTAAATCACGAAGTCCAATATTCGGATATATTGAGTCAAAATAATTTCTTAACCCATTGCGTAAAATAGCATTTGGGTTCCCCGCAATATATGCGTCAAAGTAAACACATCGTAACTTATGGATTTCCCAATGTGATATCCCCCATCTTTCGAACGAAAGCCTTTTATAAATCAAGGCATTCTTGGAACGTTCTTCGAATGTCTTACAAACTGATCTCGCCTTAAATAGTTGTGTCGAAGAATTCTGACCGACTCTAGACAAGATTTCATCAATCATGTCTCCGGGTAGGTCACTTAAAATATTGGGTTGTCTATCCATTTTGTGTTTTTATACTGTAAAATAGACAAGAGTTAGATTCATAAAAAAAAATACTTATCAATACAAGCAATTTTTACATATATCATAAAGCATAAGCACACTATATTACATATATTACACCACACGAATACAACTATCTTATTCCGACTCGCTTGTTTCTTCTTCTTCGGTTTTGGTTCGTTTTGCCAAGTTTCTAGGGATATATGATGTTCCCCTAATACGAGCCGTCGTTTTCCACATTGGTTTAGAAAAACCTGGTGGTTTAGAGGTTCCCGGGTCATTGTTACAACTTAAGGACTTCGGGGGTTGACGATACATATAAAGTTCATCGGGGTTGGAATTAGATTTCTCTATTTTTATGCTCTTTCCCTTATTATTTTCTTTTGCCTTTTTAAATTCAGTTGGGGTAATTTCTATAACATCATCGGAATTCTCGTCGGAATCCAATTCATCGGAGAATTGGTAATCCTCCCAATATTTTGCTTCCTTGGCGGAAACACCATTGACCATAATTAACCTTGGTCGGTTGGTTGAGGATTTTCTTTTACTTAACCGTTTTATTATTTCCCCCACCGGTTTTATTTCTTCATCCGGTTCCGATTCTTCTTCCGGTTCTGATTCTTCTTCCGGTTCCGACTCTTCTTCCGGTTCCTCTTCGGGAACTTGTGAATCAGTCCACGAATCATTCCAATTTACATTTGACTCTTCATTATTATTAGGTGAGTCAATGGGACTTGTTCTAGAGGTAGACATCTATCACATAATATCAAACGCGTTAAGAGATTAATATATCACATAATATTCACATGTTAAAAATATATAGTTTCCAACAAAATTTGTTAAGCAATCATTTTTCAAGTAAACACGGTCGAAGTCCAGACTCACTAATGCATCCTAACAAACTCGATAAGACACACTTATGCAAAATTCTGGTTCTCTAAGACCAACGCTCTGATACCAACTGAAATGTCCCGTTCTTATTGATTAAAAACGTTCCATATTAATTGATTTCGTTGCGAGGTTTTGACCTCTATATGAGACGTTTTTCAAAGACTGCATTCATTTTAAAACAAACCATAACCTTTATTTCATCAATAAAGGTTTAAAAAGCTTTACGTAGATTATCAAATAATGATAATCTAAAATATCCTGTTTACACACGACCATTACATAATGGTTTACAATACAAATATGTTACAACAAAATAAGTTTCTTGAATACAAATTTTACACAATATCATACAAGCATGGACTCCAAATCTCGTCCTTATTTAAGTATGCGACAGCGGAAGCTCTTAATAATCACCTGAGAATAAACATGCTTAAAACGTCAACAAAAATGTTGGTGAGTTATAGGTTTAACCTATATATATCAAATCATAATAATAGACCACAAGATTTCATATTTCAATACACATCCCATACATAGAGATAAAAATCATTCATATGGTGAACACCTGGTAACCGACATTAACAAGATGCATATATAAGAATATCCCCATCATTCCGGGACACCCTTCGGATATGATATAAATTTTGAAGTACTAAAGCATCCGGTACTTTGGATGGCGTTTGTTAGGCCCAATAGATCTATCTTTAGGATTCGCGTCAATTAGGGTGTCTGTTCCCTAATTCTTAGATTACCAGACTTAATAAAAAGGGGCATATTCGATTTTGATAATTCAACCATAGAATGTAGTTTCACGTACTTGTGTCTATTTTGTAAATCATTTATAAAACCTGCATGTATTCTCATCCTAAAAATATTAGATTTTAAAAGTGGGACTATAACTCACTTTCACAGATTTTTACTTCGTCGGGAAGTAAGACTTGGTCACTGGTTGATTCACGAACCTATAACAATATATACATATATATCAAAGTATGTTCAAAATATATTTACAACACTTTTAATATATTTTGATGTTTTAAGTTTATTAAGTCAGCTGTCCTCGTTAGTAACCTACAACTAGTTGTCCACAGTTAGATGTACAGAAATAAATCGATAAATATTATCTTGAATCAATCCACGACCCAGTGTATACGTATCTCAGTATTGATCACAACTCAAACTATATATATTTTGGAATCAACCTCAACCCTGTATAGCTAACTCCAACATTCACATATAGAGTGTCTATGGTTGTTCCGAAATATATATAGATGTGTCGACATGATAGGTCGAAACATTGTATACTTGTCTATGGTATCTCAAGATTACATAATATACAATACAAGTTGATTAAGTTATGGTTGGAATAGATTTGTTACCAATTTTCACGTAGCTAAAATGAGAAAAATTATCCAATCTTGTTTTACCCATAACTTCTTCATTTTAAATCCGTTTTGAGTGAATCAAATTGCTATGGTTTCATATTGAACTCTATTTTATGAATCTAAACAGAAAAAGTATAGGTTTATAGTCGGAAAAATAAGTTACAAGTCGTTTTTGTAAAGGTAGTCATTTCAGTCGAAAGAACGACGTCTAGATGACCATTTTAGAAAACATACTTCCACTTTGAGTTTAACCATAATTTTTGGATATAGTTTCATGTTCATAATAACAATAATTTTCTCAGAATAACAACTTTTAAATCAAAGTTTATCATAGTTTTTAAGTAACTAACCCAAAACAGCCCGCGGTGTTACTACGACGGCGTAAATCCGGTTTTACGGTGTTTTTCGTGTTTCCAGGTTTTAAATCAATAAGTTAGCTTATCATATAGATATGGAACATGTGTTTAGTTGATTTTAAAAGTCAAGTTAGAAGGATTAACTTTTGTTTGCGAACAAGTTTAGAATTAACTAAACTATGTTCTAGTGATTACAAGTTTAAACCTTCGAATAAGATAGCTTTATATGTATGAATCGAATGATGTTATGAACATCATTACTACCTTAAGTTCCTTGGATAAACCTACTGGAAAAGAGAAAAATGGATCTAGCTTCAACGGATCCTTGGATGGCTCGAAGTTCTTGAAGCAGAATCATGACACGAAAACAAGTTCAAGTAAGATCATCACTTGAAATAAGATTGTTATAGTTATAGAAATTGAACCAAAGTTTGAATATGATTATTACCTTGTATTAGAATGATAACCTACTGTAAGAAACAAAGATTTCTTGAGGTTGGATGATCACCTTACAAGATTGGAAGTGAGCTAGCAAACTTGAAAGTATTCTTGATTTTATGTAACTAGAACTTGTAGAATATATGAAGAACACTTAGAACTTGAAGATAGAATTTGAGAGAGATCAATTAGATGAAGAAAATTGAAGAATGAAATTGTTATAGGTGTTTTTGGTCATTGGTGTATGGATTAGATATAAAGGATATGTAATTTTGTTTTCATGTAAATAAGTCATGAATGATTACTCATATTTTTGTAATTTTATGAGATATTTCATGCTAGTTGCCAAATGATGGTTCCCACATGTGTTAGGTGACTCACATAGGCTGCTAAGAGCTGATCATTGGAGTGTATATACCAATAGTACATACATCTAAAAGCTGTGTATTGTACGAGTACGAATACGGGTGCATACGAGTAGAATTGTTGATGAAACTGAACGAGGATGTAATTGTAAGCATTTTTGTTAAGTAGAAGTATTTTGATAAGTGTATTGAAGTCTTTCAAAATTGTATAAATACATATTAAAACACTACATGTATATACATTTTAACTGAGTCGTTAAGTCATCGTTAGTCGTTACATGTAAGTGTTGTTTTGAAACCTTTAGGTTAACGATCTTGTTAAATGTTGTTAACCCAATGTTTATAATATCAAATGAGATTTTAAATTATTATATTATCATGATATTATCATGTATTAATATCTCTTAATATGATATATATACATTAAATGTCTTTACAACGATAATCGTTACATATATGTCTCGTTTAAAAATCATTAAGTTAGTAGTCTTGTTTTTACATATGTAGTTCATTGTTAATATACTTAATGATATGTTTACTTATCATAGTATCATGTTAACTATATATATATCCATATATATGTCATCATATAGTTTTTACAAGTTTTAACGTTCGTGAATCACCGGTCAACTTGGGTGGTCAATTGTCTATATGAAACATATTTCAATTAATCAAGTCTTAACAAGTTTGATTGCTTATCATGTTGGAAACACTTAATCATGTAAATAACAATTTCATTTAATATATATATAAACATGGAAAAGTTCGGGTCACTACAGAATGTTTCATACATAAACCAAAGACCTGGAAATAATTATTAGAATAATTATCAACCGCCAAGACCGGTCTACAATCAGAATCAGAACTATAACCAAAATGTTCCATACAACAACCAACAAGGTCCAAGTAATCAACAAGTATCCAATAATACTTACAATCAGCAAAGACCTAATTTTCAAAATAAACCACCACAAACCGATGATAAAAAGCCAAATTTAGAAGACATGATGTCGAAGCTAGTTGATTCTCAAACTCAGTTTTTCACATCTCAGAAACAAACGAATGAACAAAATGCTCAAGCATTTAGAAATCAACAAGCTTCTATTCAAAATTTGGAACAAGAAGTAAGTAACCTAGCAAGGTTGATAGGTGAAAGAAAACTGGGAAGTTTACCTAGTGATACAAATGCTAACCCCCAGAATGAAACAGCTAAAGCCATTACCATGAGAAGTGGTATTACACTTAAACCACCTGAAATACCTGTAATTTCTGATGAAGCTATTCCTACTCCACAAGAACCACAACCTGAGCAAGATAAGGAAAAAGAACCGGTAGTTGAAAAGGTAAATGAAGATAACAAACAGTTAAGGCTAAACCTTATGTTAAACCATACCAACCACCACTTCCTTACCCAAGTAAAATGAGAAAAGAGAGACTTGAAGCCGAGCAACCCAAATTTTTGGATATGTTTTAACAGATAAATGTAAATCTTCCTTTCATTGATGTAATTTCAGGAATGCCTAGATATGCTAAATTTCTGAAAGATCTAATCACAAATAAAAAGAAAATGGAAGAACTCTCGGCTGTTACTATAAATGCTAATTGTTCAGCAGTGCTGTTGAATAAGATACCAGAAAAATTATCTGATCCAGGAAGTTTCACAATTCCATGTTTTCTGGGTAGTCTTAGTAAAATAGAAGCATTGGCAGACTTAGGTGCTAGTATAAATCTAATGCCGTATTCACTATACACTAAACTAGACCTTGGAGAATTGAAACCAACACGAATAAGCATACATCTAGCCGATAGATCAGTAAAATATCCTAGAGGGATAATGGAGAACATGCTAGTTAAAGTCGGTACTTTAGTATTTCTAGTAGATTTTGTTATTCTGGACATGGAAGAAGATTCTCGAGTTCCTCTCATATTAGGAAGACCATTCTTAAACACGGCTAAAGCAATAATAGACGTGTTGGGTAAGAAACTGACCCTAAGTATAGAGGACGAGAGTGTTACCTTTTCAGTTGATAGAGCAATGCAACAACCGCAATCTGCAGATGATACATGTTATTATATTCAAACTATAGAATCACATGCAGAATTGTTAGAAGAATTTCCAGAATTACAAGGAACAGGAGAATGTTCTTTAGGAGAATGAACTGAACCAATTGATGAAACTGAAATGTTAGATACACTTATGGCTAATGGATATGAACCAACAACAGAAGAAATTCAAATGCTAAAAGAAGAAGACAGATATCGATATAAATCATCGATAGAAGAACCACCGACATTAGAGTTAAAGCCACTTCCAAACCATTTAGAATACGCTTATTTACATGGTGAGTCTGAATTACCTGTAATAATATCGTCTTCTCTTACTGAAAATGAAAAATCTCAACTCATTTCTGTGCTAAAAGCTTATAAACCAGCTATTGCATGGAAAATTCATGATATTAAAGGAATAAGTCCTTCGTATTGCACACATAAAATCCTTATGGAAGAAGGTCATAAAATGTATGTGCAACGCCAATGAAGACTAAATCCTAAAATGCAAGATGTTGTTAAAAAATAAATTATTAAACTGCTAGATGCAGGTTTAATTTATCCAATCTCTGATAGTCCATGGGTAAGCCTAGTTTAATGCGTACCTAAGAAGGGTGGCATGACTGTCATCACAAATGAGAAAAATGAGCTTATTCCTACTAGGACTGTAACAGGATGGCGTATTTGTATTGATTATAGAAAATTGAATGACGCCACCAGAAAAGATCACTTTCCCTTACCTTTCATTGATCAAATGTTGGAAAGATTAGCCGGAAATAGTTACTATTGTTTTCTTGATGGTTTTTCTGGATATTTTCAAATTCCAATAGCACCCAAGGACCAAGAGAAAACCACATTCAAGTGCCCTTATGGTACTTTTGCTTACAAACGCATGCCATTTGGACTTTGCAACGCCCCTGCAACCTTTCAAATGTGCATGATGGCGATTTTTCACGACATGATAAAAGAATGCATGGAAGTTTTCATGGATGATTTTTCAGTCTTCGGTGATACTTTTGAATCATGTCTAGTTAATCTTGAACGAATGCTTATTAGATGCGAACAATCAAATCTAGTACTTAGTTGGGAGAAATGCCATTTCATGGTTAAAGAAGGCATCGTTCTTGGACATAAAATCTCAAAGGAAGGAATTGAAGTGGATAGAGCTAAAGTAGATGTAATTGCTAAACTTCCACATCCCACCAATGTTAGAGGAGTTAGGAGTTTTCTAGGGCATGACGGTTTTTACCGACGTTTCATAAAAGATTTTTCTAAAATTGCCACTCATATGAATAAACTCCTAGAAAAGGATGCTCCATTCATCTTTTTGGATGAATGCATCAAATCTTTTAATATTCTTAAAGAAAAACTCACTAATGCGCCGATCATGATAACTCCAAATTGGAATCTACCATTCGAATTTATGTGCGATGCAAGTGATTTTGCAATGGGAGCCGTTTTAGGACAAATGATTGAAAAACGATTTCAACCTATTTATTATGCTAGTAAGACGTTACAAGGAGCACAAACGAATTACACAACTACTGAAAAAGAACTCCTTGCTATTGTCTTTGCTTTTGACAAATTTCGTTCATATCTCGTTCTAGCTAAAACGGTGGTCTATACCGACCATTCTGCTCTTAGATACCTATTTTCGAAACAAGATGCTAAACCAAAATTAATCCGTTGGATCTTACTCTTACAAGAGTTCGATATTGAAATCCGAGATAAAAAGGGAGCAGAAAATCTCGCCGCTGATCATCTTTCTCGTCTTGAAAATCCCGAATTAGAAGTTCTAAATGAATCAGCCATACAAGACAACTTTCCTGATGAATATCTATTGAATATAGATTATAATGAAATTCCATGGTTTGCAGACTATGCATACTACTTAGTATGTGGATTCCTTGAAAAAGGATTGTCGTACCAAAAATGAAAGAAATTCTTTAGTGATATAAAACACTATTTTTGGGAAGATCCACATTTGTTTAAAAGTTGTCCCGATGGAATAATACGCCGATGTGTATTCGAAAATGAAGCTAGTAAAATCTTAAACCATTGTCACACAGGACCAACAGGAGGGCATTATGGGCCACAACTCACAGCAAGAAAAGTTTACGATGCTGGATTCTATTGGCCTACAATTTTCAAAGACGCACACCTTCTTTGCAAATCCTGTGATGCTTGTCAATGGGCCAGAAAAATAAGTCAACGTGATGAAATGCCACAAAATGTCATTCAAGTATGTGAAGTATTTGATATTTGGGGTATTGACTTTATGGGTCCATTTCCAAAATCTCATAAAAATCTCTACATTCTCGTTGCCATTGATTATGTATCTAAATGGGTGGAAGCACAAGCTCTCCCAACTAACGATGCACGAGTTGTAGTCAACTTTTTAAAACGTCTTTTTGCAAGGTTCGGAACACCGAAAGCTTTAATAAGTGATCGGGGTACTCATTTTTGTAATAATCAACTTGAGAAAGTTCTCAAAAGATATGGAGTAACTCATAAAATTTCCACCGCTTATCATCCACAAACAAGTGGACAAGTTGAAAATACCAACCGAGCTTTAAAACGTATTCTAGAGAAAACCGTAGGATCAAATCCGAAGGAATGGTCCATGAAATTGGAGGATGCACTCTGGGCTTTTAGAACAGCCTACAAAACTCCAATTGGAACCACACCTTTTAAACTCGTTTGCGGAAAAGCATGTCATCTTCCAATAGAAATTGAACACAAAGCATTTTGGGCTTTGAAAACATGTAATCTTGATTTACATGAAGCCGGACGTCTACGATTAAGTCAACTAAACGAATTAGAAGAATTAAGACATGAATTATATGAAAATTCATTAATCTATAAGGAAAGAACGAAGAAATGGCATGATAAAAGAATCAGAAGTTCAAAAGAATTTAAAGAAGGAGACAGAGTTCTTCTTTTCAATTTACGATTCAAGCTATTTCCTGGAAAATTGAAATCAAGATGGTCTGGACCATTCATAGTCAAAAGAGTTTTTCCGTATGGAACAGTAGAATTAATAAATTCAAATGGGATTGAATTTAAAGTTAATGGTCACAGAGTTAAACATTACATAGATAGTCCAATGGAAGTCAACAACGAAGTTAATCACAATTTTGACACCACAGCTAACTAAGTGTGGGGAGAATCAAGTCTTTAAAGGATAATATGTATTTCTGTTAGAGTTAGATGTTCTGTTTTCGTGTAGTTCTCGAAAATGGAATCTGAATGGTCTTTCCCTAGCAGACCCTAAAGAACTAGTCTTCTCCCCCCATTCTGAATTTTTATTTTTTTAGGTTTTACGAGATGAAGACTTCCTGTGAACTAAACCATGGTCTAATGCTACACGCTTTGATTACAAAACGTAATAATGACACCCTTCCAAGTGAAATAGTATCATTAATCAGAGGCAAATTGGACGGAGTAAGAAAAGAATCGAGAAACGAAAATAATAAGTTACAATTTGGTAAAGGAAAATCAAAATCCGCAGCGAAAAGGAGAGCTCGACACCTTGAAAGATGTCACAAATGCCACACGAAGGTAAATGTTCAAATAATCAAATCTATTCAAACACCGAATTTGTTACTTTATGCAGAGATGGACCGTTCATATGTTTAGAAGAAAAAATGTTGAACGCTCGAGGTTACGCCTATGTAGCTATGGAAAATCAATTAGTCCGACTATCTTATGAGTGGGCTAAAGCATATCACTAAGAATACTATCTCACAGGTAAGTATGTACAGTTTTTATTTTTATTTTTATTTTTAACCTTTTGATAATAAACGCTAATTTGTTCGCTATAAAGTATTAAATTAGTATTCGATAAAATTAGGTATGCGTGACCGAAATTATTGATGTCATATAAAAATTTATTACAACACTGCGAAATTTACCGTTTTTTCTTAAGGTATAAATATCTTTAATCAATCAACCCAAAATATTATAAAAATTCGTCATGAGTTAAACTAGGTTATGAAACCGAAATTACTTTACCGAAAAGAGGGGCATATTTTTGATAATATTTGATTGATTAAAGTGGGATAAAAGCCAAAAAGATTTTTAATTTTATTTTTACTTTGTTTTTAAAATTAATATATAAATATTAAATTAATATTGTAAACTTTTTAAATCAATATATTTAAAACAGTAAATATTTGAAAAATTAATATTTTTAATATAACTTTGTATGTATAAAAACAAAAATATAATTTAAGTTTGGTGTGAATTTTTAATATGAATTTTTAATTTTATGCATTTTAAATTTAAGTTTGGTGTGAATTTAAAAACAAAAATTTACTTTATTTCGTTAAGTTAAAAATTTGATTTTTAAAATTCGTCGTGAGTTGAAGACTAGGTCGTTGAACCGAAATTGCTTTACCCGAGGGAGGGACGAGAACTTTTATTATCATTATTTTTAATCTTATTAAATTAAAGTATGCCAAAAACATTTAAAAACCCCAAAAAATTCTTTACTTTTAAAACCGCGCTTAAAAATTGACAAATTTTAAAATTTTGTCGAGGGACGGACTAGGACAACGATCCGAAACGCCCTCATCCTAAAAAGAAACAAATTTTTAAAATTTTATTAATTTTATGTTTTATTAAAGTATAAAGTTTTTATAAATAAAAAAAAAGTACTGTTCCCGGACCCCCATGCGATCGCATGGGTTTTGAACTTCAACTCCATGCAATCGCATGGAGCTGGAAAATTGGCCAGGATCAAAAGGCAGTATGTTCTGCCTCACTCCACAAACACACACATATACACACGAAAATACTCTCAAATCCTCACCAAAATTCATCGTAATTCGTCAAATTTTTCGCTCTAATCATGAAATTGTTCAGAAGTTTATCAAAAAAGGTAAAAATTACACCCCTAAACTCTTAAATTCTCTAGTTTTTGTGATAATTACCAATATTTTACCTAATGCAATTTTATTTATTTCTAGTGTAATTAGTGTTAAATTGATAGTATTTTATTCATGTATAACCTAGATTGATGCTATTTAACATGATTTAAAGCAAAAAACTTCAAAAAATTTAGAAATCTAGGGTTTGTGTTCTTGAGCAATTTGGGGCTTTTTGATATAAACAGGTTATGGCCGATTTTTATCATGAATTATTGCTAAATTGAGTAGTGTAACATGTTTAGGTAGCTAAATGATCCAAACTTTAATCCTAAACATGATTTTTGAAGATGAAAGTGGACTTTTTAAGTGCAAAATTCATGAACTTGATTAATTTGATATAATTGCCATTTGAGACTTGTTTAATTGTTAGTAAAGGTTGTTTTAACATGTTATTTGAGTTAAATGCTTATGAACTTTGTATACATTTTCATATGTGCTTATTTGAAAAAGTGTAAAATTGTAAAAAAAAAATTGTGAAAATGTGTATAAGTTTAATTTTGATTGAACATGTTATTGTGATTGTTTTAAGTTGTTATTTTGCTAACACTAATGCATATTTGGATGCACAAATTTTGTGTTTAATGTGTTTTGCAGAGAGCCAATGCTGGAGGTTCATCATCATCATCATCATCTAGACGACCTGCTCCAGCTCCAGAACCAGAACCAGAAATGCAATATGAACCTGAACAAGTACCACAACAGGAACCACAACATCAGTCTGATCAACATGTACCTTATTATGATCCGCTACAGTTTGTTAATAAATTCATAGTATTTCCGATGCATCCACCTGTAGAATACCCAACGATTCCTGAACACACGTTGCATCCTAATCTGAGATTCGATAGACGATGGAGAGATTACCCGGTATATCAAAGTAATAAATTCAAATTAATAACGAAAGATGTAGAGGTGCCTAGGGTAATTGATTGAGATCCTTTGGAAAGGGTCCAATTAGCTGACCGTGTTAGGGAGCATCTGATTCAAAGGTATGGCAGTTCTTCTTTTACCGATTGGGAACGTCTATTCACCATTCGTAGACCTGTATATAAGGAATGGTGTGTTGAGCTGATGAGTACTATAGCATTAAATGTAGATGTAGATAGATTAGATGATAGATGTTTTCTTAGGTTTATACTAGGCGGTAGGATGTACAGGATGTTCATGCTGGACATGGCCAGGGCATTACAGATATATACGCCCGCTGAATTACTATTACCCGATTGTATGAATTTGATTTATCGTGGTGAAAGGGTAGATAGGAATTTTGACGCGAACGCCGTTTGGAGGCGTATGTCTGATTATAATGTTTTTGGGCGGGGAGGAACACATACCTACTTACATATTAACAGAGCCGAGCTTCGTATAATTCATAGATTTTGGCTAACTCGATTACACAGAGAGGTCACAACAAGGAAAAATTGACCTTACATGATTTATTTTACCTAAAGTGTATTCGAGACCCAAGAGGCTTTGTTAATATCCCCTACTGTGTTAGTTTTTATTTATCTAAGATGGTTGAAGGAATATAGGAAGGGGGGATTATAGGAGGATGTATTTTTATTACTCTCATTGGAGAGTATTTAGGTGTAGATAAGAACTAAGGGGGTCCACTTTTGGAATGTAGGGAACAGGTTGAGCTTTTAGGATTGAGGGTTTATACGGGTGCTAAGGTATTGAAGAGTAGACGCAACCAGGCAATACCCTATGTAGGTAGTCATCCTCAGGTAGAGAGAGGCTCAGATGAGGAGATGGAGGAAGCGGATGACATTAGGGATGTCATTCGGGAGGCTATGACTGATGTCTACCAGCGTGTAGATGAGGTAGACATGACAAACGCGGAGAGATTTCGTCAGATAGAGCAGTGGCAAGCCCGGAATGATTACGAGCATTCCAGGCAATGACAGCATGATAGATGGGACTATCATCAGCGTCAGATTATGAGCCGGCTGTCACCTCAGGAGCCCTACATCCCGACCCGACCAGCTTACTATCCTCCACACCAGCCCGAGATGAGACCGCCTTATACTCTCTACGACCCTAACCAGGCATACCAGTACACCTATCACCAACCATGGAACTCGGACGATGACATGAACTGGAACCCCTATCCATGATTGATATAGTTCCTGTTGGTAATTTTTATGATTGTTATTTTTTTTATTATTTCTGTTTATTTATGTTTAAACACATTATATTATGATACTTTTATTGTAATGTTTAATATTTTTATTATGTTGTACTAATATTTCATATTTAATTTGATAGTGGGATTTTAAGTCCCATTTCAAATTACCATGCATGTTTATATTTGTATGTATGTATAGTTTCAATTGTACAAAACAGGGTAAAACAGCGCATTTTCAAAGACTGGCATTAAGTTCAGCAAAAGCTAGTACTTTTTTCGACAAAACGAAAAACAAATGTGATGTAACAACAAGACGGAATGAACAAATGATGTGCACCATTTATCATTCAACAAATAAACGCCAATATGTTTGGAAACTTTGGTAAAATTTAATCATTTTTCTACGCTAATCACCCTCAATAATTTAAATTGTTACTAATTTCTTGCAAATGAGGGCATTGCAAGATCTTAAGTGTGGGAAAGGGTTAAATTCTTTCGGAATTTTAAAAATTTTTGATTTAAACACTTGGTTACCATTAAAAATACTAGTAAAGCAGTAGTTGTATTAGAATCTAGTGCTCTCTGATAATAAAGAACAGCCATAGTCTTATATACTGACTACCCAATTCTAGTAAAAATTTTCAAAATTTTCAATTAAATGAATTCAAAATCATGTTTATACATATTTATGAACGATAAAACTAGGTGTTAACACCGAAATTATTGTTATCTCGAAAAGGACATAAATTGAGAAACAACCCGAAATGTTAGAATTCATTTAAAATGGAATAGAGGACAATAAAAAGGAAAATAAAAGCCAAGTGTGGGAAAATTTACCAAGATATTTTAAACATATATCACATATTTCTGTAACAAATAATTGAAGATACTTTTGCTTTGGACTAAACTAAACAGTTTTACCCGATTTACTGTAAGAAAGATGGATCTACACGATGAATCAATTCCATCATTAAAAGGAAGTAAAGTCTTCCGAAAAAGACACGCGCTTCTTGATTTAGGTCATGAAGTTGTCGTCCAGACCAGCTGTAGGTTGACGAAAAATCTAGATAAGTCATCACTAAAATTAGCAGGAAATCCACGGACCCCAACATCAAACAGGGTTGCCAAGTGGTCAGACTTATCCTAACCATGAGAGGATCTGTCTTGTAAAATAGGGAGGACACCGTGCAAATTAGCTGGATAAGACTAATGAATCAGATCCCCAGAAAGGATAATCTTCTTAAAGATTAAAAATCAGCTGTTAAAGACTGATATTACTCAATCCTTGAGATTGACCTTAAAGATTGAGAATTACAAACTCATGGAATTCAATGATATCTAAACTCGAGCTTGAACGAGAAAATATTTTGATCAAAATCACAAACCGATTTGTTTTCTGAAAACCCATTTTCAATGCGTTCATTACCATTGAACGTAAAATCCTAAGAATTTACCTGGAATTCATTAGGTCACCTGAACCAAATCGGGTGTCAACCGTAAGAACGGTGGTTGCATAGCATGGTCAAAGACAGGACCTTGTGCCAGACCGGAAAATTATAAGGGTGAGCTTTACTATTGCTCCTACCAAGGATAGTAATTGCATCCGACACGTTATAGACCATAATTAAAAGCATGTCAGGGGACATTGCCTTAACAGTTGCTTGTTCAACGCTTTCCTTTACAACCGGACGGCAGTTTACCGAAAGGTAATATACGGAGCAAGTATACTGGACGTGTTGCTTTCCCAATACAAGGTTAGCAAGTGGGTGACACAAAACCACAAGTTTTGAGCTAAAATTTTCAAATCTGAAACCTACCAAACCCACAAAAACATTTTGCAAACACCGGTGAAGGGTTATTTCGGAAAAACTTATCTAGGGTAAAAGCGAGATTTAATTTTCAAAAGATCAAATGTTTTCATAAAGATCCAATTTCCTTAAGGATCTAAATTTTTATAGTCATGTGGGACTGTAAACCACATCGTTACTACCATTGTTCATACCGCCGTATAGAAATCACTGATGTACAAAGTGTGAAGAATAAAGAAGTGATTCTAATAATTTTATTTCAAGACTATATTGCTTGAGGACAAGCAACGCTCAAGTGTGGGAATATTTGATAATGCTGAAAACGAACATATATTTCATAGCATTATCCCTCAAGAAATGCAAGCTTTTAGTTGCAATAGTTCTATTTACAAGTAATATTCGTTTAAATAATAAAAGGTGAAGACAAAAGACAGATTCGACGAATTGAAGACGCAAACGACCAAAAAGCTCAAAAGTACAAAATACAATCAAAGAGGTTCCAATTATTGATAAGAAACGTCTCAAAATTACAAGAGTACAAGATGCGAAACGCAAAGTACAAGATATTAAATTATACGCAAGGACGTTCGAAAATCCGGAACCGGGACCAAAGTCAACTCTCAACGCTCGACGCAACGGACTAAAAATTACAAGTTAACTATGCACATAAATAAAATATAATATTTAAATAATTCTTATAATTATTTATATATTATATTATTATTTATAAATGTCGGCAAGAAAGAAAACAAAGGCATGTGAACTTCACCAGCTGGCCATACGATCGCAGGACCTTGAAGAGTAATTTTCATGCGATCGCATGGAGGCCTTTTTCAGCCCACAGGCCTATAAATTCGCGTGTTTGGCTCAGTTTATATATCATATATCCATCTCTCTATATATACGTAAATATATTTATATTTATATTTTAATTTTAATTTTAATTTTAAATTCTAATAATAAGGGTATGTTAGTGAATGTTGTAAGGGTGTAAGGCGAAATTCTGTCCGTGTAACGCTACGCTATTTTTAATCACTGTAAGTTATGGTTAATGTTATTTTTAATTTAATGTCTCGTAGCTAAGTTATTATTATGCTTATTTAATACCGAAGTAATCATGATGTTGGGCTAAATTATTAAGATTGGGTAATTGAGCTTTGTACCATAATTGGGGTTTGGACAAAAGAACGACACTTGTGGAAATTAGACTATGGGCTATTAATGGGCTTTATATTTGTTTAACTAAATGATAGTTTGTTAATTTTAATATAAAGATTTACAATTGGACATACTTATAAATAACCATATACACTCGATCGGACATTATGGGCGGGATATTTATATGTACGAATAATCATTCATTTAACCGGACACGGGAATGGAGTAATAGTCTATGGAATTATCAAAACAGGGGTGAAATTATGTACAAGGACACTTGGCATAATTGATAACAAAGTATTAAAACCTTGAGTTACACGCAGTCGATATCCTGGTGTAATTATTAAACAAAGTATTAAGACCTTGTTATAATTTAAGTCCCCAATTAGTTGGAATATTTGACTTCGGATATAAGGATAATTTGACGTGGATACTCGCACTTTATATTTATGACTGATGGACTGTTATGGACAAAAACCAGACGGACATATTGAATAATCTAGGACAAAGGACAATTAACCCATGGGAATAAACTAAAATCAACACGTCAAACATCATGATTACGGAAGTTTAAATAAGCATAATTCCTTTATTTTCATATTTAATTGCACTTCTAATTATCGCTCTTTTATTTATTGTCATTGTATTTAATTGCACTTTTAATTATCGTACTTTTTAATTATCGCACTTTTATTTATCGCAATTTCATTATCATTATTTACTTTACACTTTAAATTAAGTCTTTTATTTATTTAATATTTTACATTAGGTTTTAACTGCGACTAAAGTTTTAAAAATCGACAAACCGGTCATTAAACGGTAAAAACCCCTTTTTATAATAATAATATTACTTATATATATATTTGTATTTTTATAAGTTAAACTAATATAGCGTTAAGCTTGTTTAAAAGATTCCCTGTGGAACGAACCGGACTTACTAAAAACTACACTACTGTATGATTAGGTACACTGCTGAAAGGATCCGTTCATATACATTATAAACGATTCACAATAGTTGATTACATCGCGAGGTACTCGAGCACTAGTCAGGGATACACTATTGAAATATAAAAGTTAAGTTATGAGTGCTCACGTATCAATATTGAGATTCAATATTGCAGGAAAGTACGTAGACGAAACGAAAATGATAAACGTTAGGTTGACCTCACGAGCAATACCCTCGATCAATACCCATAACCTCCATAGCTATAACCCATAATTTCCTTAGCTCTATCCCGTTTGAAAACTTATTTTAAAATCGTCTGAATATAACTCCGTCGTAGTATTTTATGTATACTAATAATATCTTGAAATAATACAAAGAAAATATATATATGTGTAATTCGATTGAGAGAGTTTAGAGAAATATATTTTCAAGTTTCTATGAAATAATAAAACCTACTGAATTCTATTTATAATAGATTTTTGAATTATTAAAGTATGAATTATTAAAGTGAATTATTAAAGTATGAATTATTAAAGTGAATTATTAAAGTATGAATTATTAAAGTGAATTATTAAAGTGAATTATTAAAGTATGAATTATTAAAGTGAATTATTAAAGTATGAATTATTAAAGTTAAAGTAAAGTAAAAGTAAAGTAAAAGTAAAGTTAAAGTATAGTAAAAGTATAAAACTATGTACGTATAATACGCGTATAAATATATATAATATTAATTTAAATTGTTATATATATTTGATAAAATAAAATATAAATATCGTTATTTTATCATACTAGTTAAGTAATGAGTGGTCAAAAAGAATAGATTTCTTAAATTACAGTGGACCTCATAACATAGGCCCGTAATCATATCATAATGTATCTGATAATTCAATCATTTGATGTTATCTCTTAATTCTGTCAATAAATATATCGAAACAAATACGTTCATGTAAAGTATCATATATCTAATACTTTGTTAATGTTTTCAGTTAATATTATATATTATATATACATATCTATATACACATAATTGTTCGTGAATCGTCGAACACGGTCAAAGGATAATTGATTACATGAATGTAGTTCCAAACTTTTTGAGATTCAACATTACAAATTCTCTTATCGTGTCGGAAACATATAAAGGTTAAGTTTAAATTTGGTCGGAAATTTTCGGGTCGTCACAGTACCTATCCGTTAAAGAAATTTCGTCCCGAAATTTGATCGAGGTCGTCATGGCTAACTATAAAAATGTTTTCATGACGAATATGAGTTGATAAATAGAGTTTTATCATCATTGAGTAATATAGATAAAACAATTTGATTACGCG
Source organism: Rutidosis leptorrhynchoides (assembly GCF_046630445.1). Classification (NCBI taxonomy): domain Eukaryota; kingdom Viridiplantae; phylum Streptophyta; class Magnoliopsida; order Asterales; family Asteraceae; genus Rutidosis; species Rutidosis leptorrhynchoides. The sequence continues at coordinate 344,717,703 of NC_092341.1, forward strand.
AAGAGTATAAGTGAAGCTATCGCAAGAGAGTGAAATGAGTAAACGTATATTTATTTTAACCGATGACGTAGTTATGATTGATTTTCAGAATTCATTGGATTTAAAGAAAATCTTTGCAATAAGATTTGGTTCTTCGGCGATTAAGAAAATCATGACCTTCTTTGATTAAATGCGATAATCTGTCTCGATTTCTTTGTCTGATATTTTACTATAAATCCACCCCCTTCGTTTCTTTATTTCCACAGCTCACACCTTCTAGTCTTTTTCCCCAATTCATACTTTAAAGCATTCGTTAATATGCTTCATCCAGTATTGATTCTTGATATACTCTTAACTTTCATATCTGTCATTCTTCTTTTTCATCTACCTCCGGAGGAAGTTATTTTCTTCTACCATTACCTTGGGGTTATTGTGTTTTTCATTCTCCCGTGTCTTTATATTGCTATACGCATTGATATACACGGTTTGTAATTTCGAGGTTGTTATCGGGCTTTATATTCTCCATTATATTTCGGAGCTTCATGCTTTCATTTTCTCTTCCCAGCCTTAAGTCAAGCGGATAATGGTCCAGAATTCGTAGATATGAATTTTTGGATGAACATAGTTAATGTTCCAAGAAGAAAATCGTAATGGCACGATCTTAATTTGGCAACTTACCAGAATATCTGAAAATATAGAGCTATCAAGATGATATGTTCTTAATATGTTTGGAAATTGGGTAGAATGTAAGAGTCGTGTAAATAGTTCATGATGACGGTATGTTCTATGAATCATCACGTTCCATTAGAAACTCAGCATGACTTACTGTAATATAATCACGTTGATCAAGTGTCATTATATTATACTAACTCATGTTTCAGTTCCCAACACTGCTTTAAAAACATTCCTATTTTAAATTCGAATTTTTTTTTTCTTCGGAATTTAGAAACTAACACAGTTTCTTTTTATGTTGTAACGCAGATATTGCGAAGAGATAAAAGATTTCGGATAAGAATAGTTGTGAAAATATCTTCAGAAATATCGAAGATATTTATAATAAAAGATACGATAATATCTTAGAATTCTTAACATAGATTGATGATGAAGAAGATTTGTCTGTGAAGGTTTAGAATAAGAAGTAAGGTGTTTGCTAACGATTTCAGTAGACACTGAAACATTTGGATCCTTTGAAGGCAGGTTTAGTCTTTGTGATTTGTCCACAGCCTCCTTCATGGTCTGCTCAATCCATTTTCCAGTTTCAAACCTTCTCTTTTTCTCAGCTTTACCACCATACTATTCTTTATCATCAAACTTTTGACTGTTAAAGTCGTTTACAGTTTTTGCTGCTTCATCAGCATTTTTCCAATTTCGGAGAACTAGTTCATAGTTTGGGATGTTTTTCAGAAAATTCACATTCGAAGTATGTAAGTCTAGGAGATACACGTTATATGTATACATATAACTTTTAACGTAAAATTGTCACGAAATTCAAAATACTGATTGCTAATTCCCAGTAGTTGGTGTGACAATTATTGTTACAGGATGTAGATGAGTACATGATGGGGTTTTAATGAATAAGTATAGTGGATTTTCGGAGAGGCTTAAGTCGAAGGTTAATGAAGTTGTTGATAAGTTTACTGCTAATGTGACGAGATATGAAAGGTTCCCCGGTAACCATGATGAAGGGTTTATTCGTATAAACAAATGAAGGTGATTTGCTGGAGCTGTGACAAAATTTCCTATTTTGAAAAGAGATTGAAAAATTATATTTGGTAATAAATATGAAAGGATCTGACATGGATACATGTTAAACTATAACTTTGGTTTCGAGAGCTTTTCAGGTGCATGACAGTGGGTAATGTGTGGTTGGATAATCATCTCGCATGTCTTTAGGAATTTTGAAGTGTTTGAACACATATTGTAATTGTTAATATACATATGATGTTCTAAGATTTTGAATGATACAAATATTTTTGTGAGTTTCATGAATAGAAATGAGGTTCTAGGACAGTTTTGAAGTCAAAGTATAGTTTTGAAAGATGTAGGAATCTAAGAGTGATGATTTCGGTTATATCTTGAATCGAATTCTGAGATTTTAAAATCAGAATATGTAATTAGATTTTGAATGAGTATGGTTGTTTTGATTTCTATAAAAGAATGTATATTGTTGTGAAAGTAGGGAGTATAATGGATGACTTGCTGAATCAGATTCGAAGAATGTAACATATTAATTGTGAATTTATATATCTCTCGAGTATTACCTACCCGTTAAAAAAAAATTCACAATTAATATTTTGTACAAAAGAATTTTATTACAGTCTTTATGGAAATATATATGTGTATATTTCTTCAGATGTAATATAGATTTAATGAGTTAATATTAAATTAAACTCATTTGATTTATGGTTAAGGCTAGGATAGATAATTTCTAAACTTTAGAAATTACATAATCGCCGTAGAATGTTTCCCCAATGAAGTTATGAATCAATACTTAATCGTTGTGGTATTCCTTGGTATCTACATGGCGTATGACGTCGATGCTCGTGGGACAGATTGTGAAGTTGAGGTTTGCGATGCGGTTGTTGTTGGTGGTGGTAATGGTACTGTTGATGTTGTTGATGGTGGTACTGGTTATGCTGCTGGTGCTGCTGCTGGTGTTTGTAACCTTTGCACCATATTCTCCAAAGCCACTACCCGAGCGTGAAGCTCGTTGACTTCTTCTATTCCACCGGGGTGATTGTCGGTTCGGACGAGCGGATAAATAAGATCTAGAATTTGGTGTAGTATATAATCATGACGAGATACTCTGGAAATGAGAGAGAAAATGGTGTTTCGGACAGGTTCGCCAGTAAGTGCTTCAGGTTCATTGCCAAGAGGGCAATGTGGTGGATGAAAGGGATCACCTTCTTCTTGTCTCCAATGGTTAAGTAGATTACGAACCCATCCCCAATTCATCCCGAATAGATGATGGCTAATTGGTTGATCCATTCCGGTCACGCTGCTTTCGGAGCTCATGTGGAAATCCATATCGGTATAGCTGTCGGAATCCGAGGAACTCAAACTGGTTGAGGGATCCATCTTGTATGATCAGGGAAAGAATTTTTTTGTATGAAATAGATTGTAGAATTTAGATTTGGTATTCTTCAATACATAATTTACATATGTATATATAATACCAAAATCCCATAAATTACGGAGGAATCTTTGAAAGATGTCAGTCAAAGTTCACAGTAACAGATATGCTAAGATAAGAATTCGTCTATACACTATTATGCAATAAATGTAGGAAAACGCGTCTAGACTTAAGAATGATAAGCAGGTAATTTCCTAAGGGTGGTAAGTAGATGATTTCAGACTAAAAATGATAAGCAAAACTTTTGACATGCAGACACGGTCGAAGTCCAGACTCACTGATGCATCTTAACAACTATCAGTTAGACACACTAATGCAAGACCTGGTTCGCTAAGACCACCGCTCTGATACCAACTGAAAGGATCCGTTCATATACATTATAAACGATTCACAATAGTTGATTACATCGCGAGGTATTTGACCTCTATATGATACATTTTATAAACATTGCATTAGTTTTTAAAAGACAAACTTTCTTTACATCAAAAATTGACGGCATGCATACCATTTCATATTACATCCAACTATAATTGACTTAATATTAATCTTGATGAACTCAACGACTCGAATGCAACGTCTTTCAAAGTATGTCATGAATGACTCCAAGTAATATCCTTAAAATGAGCTAATGCACAGCGGAAGATTTCTTTAATACCTGAGAATAAACATGCTTTAAAGTGTCAACCAAAAGGTTGGTGAGTTCATTAGTTTATCATAATCAATCATTTCCATAATAGTAATAGACCACTTGATTTCAGTTTCTATAAATATCCGTACACTCGCGAGTGTATAAAAGTATTCTATAAGTTGTAGGCACCCGATAACAAGCCTTAACGTTCATGTTTTACCCTCTGAAGTACACCAGATCAGGTGTGTTTAATATAACCTCGAAGTACTAAAGCATCCCATAGTCAGGATGGGGTTTGTCAGGCCCAATAGATCTATCTTTAGGATTCGCGCCTACCGTACATAGACAAGTAGTTTAATGTTACCAAGCTAAGGGTATATTTCTGGTTTAAACCCACGTAGAATTAGTTTTAGTACTTGTGTTTATTTCGTAAAACATTTATAAAACAGCGCATGTATTCTCAGCCCAAAAATATATATTGCAAAAGCAATTAAAAAGGGAGCAAATGAAACTCACCATACTGTATTTCGTAGTAAAAATACATATAACGTCATTTAACAAGTGCAAGGTTGGCCTCGGATTCACGAACCTATATTAATTATATATATTTATATGTTGGTCAATATTTGTCTAACAATTTTTGGTCAAGTCATAGTGTACCACAATCCTAATGCTCGAGACTAATATGCAAAAGTCAACAAAAGTCAACTTAATCCAAAATGACTTCTAAAATTTATACGTGTTTATTATATAACTTAACTATAGTCATTTTATATATTTAAATATATTTATTAGATTTTATAATAATAAAAGTCATTTATTAATAAAAATTTATATTAACATTTATATATGATAAAATATACTTTTATATATCTTAAGTAGTAAAATTTATAAAGTTCACTTAATATCGTAAAACTATAGTGGTAAGTATTATTAATGTAATTATATTACGCGTGGTGAAAAATATCTTTGTATCCCCTATTTATTTGATAAAATAATATTGATCATAATAATAATAAGTAAAAGTTGTATTATTTTGTAATAATAATTATTATTATTCTATAAAAAAATAACAATATTTATATTTACTAAAAATGTTATTATGATAAAATGATAATACTAACATAATAGTAATAATGATATTTTATAATAACAATGATATTTCTATTAAAATAATAACGACGATAGTAATAATAATCATTTTAACAATAATACTAAAATTCAGTTGACTATAACTTCTAATCCGTTCATCGAAACCATTCGATATCTAAATGAAAAGTTCTTAATTTTTTGCTAGCTTTCCAATGACATGCATATCATATACCCTATCTCAGTAGCATATGTATCTAATTCAGGATTCAACAAACCTATCTAAGGACAATATCGAATGTACAAGCATGCATAATCCTATATACTCGAGCACTAGTTGTAACATCCCGCACTTTTTCGTTAAATTTATTTTAACGCCGTCTTTTTTTTTTAAATGATATCTCTCATTACCTATACTCGTACACTTCGTTAGCTAATGTTCTTGATAATCCCGTTATTCGATTACAACATCTCTCGTTAACTTGCGTTTTAAAAATATTCGATCGGTTAAATCCCGCACCCGCTTTGAAACTCGAGGGACCGGAGTTGCCAAATGGGCAAACTAGTTGACTAGGTCAACTAGTCAACCCATTTTTCATTCCATCATCTCCCTCATCTCTTTTCTCTCCATCTCAAGAACACACACACAAACCCATTCCATTCATTCATCATCTAAATTCAATCTTGGAAGCTCACAACAAATCCGACTACATATCCTTAATCCTCTCGTCATTCTCTACGATTTGATACTAACTTCATCGATTTTGGGTAACATTTCTAAAACTCTAGATTTCTCAAATTCGTGTTTTTGACTTGATATGTTGTTAGTTAGTGTCTATGGCTCGTGTATAACATGAATATATGATTTGTATGCTCGATCTTGATGTTTTGGTGTAACTAGCTTGAAAATGAAAAGTGTATGCTTAATCTTTGATTTTGGATGATGAAATGTGTTTAGATGTTAATGTTTGTGTGTTCAAAGTGTTAGTTACTTCAATAGCTTCGTTTTGGTGTGTTGATTGACATGAAAACCTTACATTAACATGATTAGTGATTTTGAGGTTTGGTTAGGGTTTGACAACTCTTAAAACGAACTTTTGATGCGTTAAATGCTTATTAATGTTATTGATAAGTGTTTAGTTGTATTACACGTTTCATTACCTTCAAAACGGCATATCATATGTATAAATTGGATTCCCGAAACTTGAATTGCAATTGATGAACTTGAAACCTTGTTTTGGAACGTTTAACGAACTTTCGACGAGATTTTTGTTGTCTAAAATGATAAATTTGATTTAGGAAATGTATCTAGTTGTGTTCCTTGTCGAAAGAGCTTTCCGGTGATATAAAATACATGTCTTGATTGTTTGCGGATCATAAACTAGGATTGATTGAAGTTTGGCTCGTGCCTTGTGTTTTCTGCAAACAGGACCTGTAAGCCTTTTGGGACGCCGTCCCAACCTCCTAGACGCTGTCCCACCCTTCATATTGGGACGCCGTCCTGACAATTGGGACGCCGTCCCACTCTTCATATCAGGACCCCGTCCTGATTTTTGGGACGCCGTCCTGATACACTAAAATGGGCTGTTTGCTTTGATCTTTTGACGTAAAATGTTTGCTATGCTACGGACCTCCGATTAACATGAAACTTGGCCAACATGCTCATATATGATTATATAACTTAGAAAAATTGTCGGATACCCAACCCGACCCCGTTGACTTTTCCGTTGACTTTGACCCGACCAAGTTTGACTTTTTGTCAAACTTAACCAAATACTTATGCAACCTTCCTAACATGATTAATTACTTGTAACTTGCATGAAACTTGACTAGTTGATTCACATGTTAATATAATCGAGTCGTAACGAGCCATAGGACTAATTGAACATCTTTGACCGTTTGTGTTTACCGATATTGATATAACCTATATGTTTAGGTCAAGACTAGCTTTGTCTTTACACGCGTTTACTTGTTGAAGTACTTTATTAACTCTCGCGCTCAAGGTGAGATCATAGTCCCACCTTTTCAACAACTTTTATACTTTTAAATCGTGGGCTGAGAAAACATATACTTTGTTACATCTTGTACTACTTACTTTTATGTTTTTTGAACACAAGTGTGAAAACAAACATTCCACGTGCGAGTTAGAACAAAAATGCCTCAATTCGATTATCATTAGTTACACTTGCAGGGTGTAAGCGAGAACTTATATTGTGTGGCCATACGGGTTTAACAAACCCTCATTCGGACGGTTCGCTACCGTTATGCGGATGAAATATATTTTTGTGTTTTAGTGCAGGTTCTAGCACTGTGTGATGGGGTAACGTTGGTTAAGTTTTGATAATTGAGTGCTCGCGTATAACAACACTTTTGGAATGCAAATGATTTGGATAATCTACGTTATGGAAATACAAAATCTTGTGGTTCAAAAACAACGTTTAATACTTACTAAACCTATGATTTCACCAACGTTTTCGTTGACAGATTCTTCTATGTTTTCTCAGGTTTTGAATGCTTAGTGATACATGCTTCCGCACTCTTTTGATACTTGCTTGGATGTCGAGTATACATGCATACATGGAGCGTCTTTTGGATACTTTTAAATTGTGTCGCATAAGTTTCATTTGTACTTAAAACTTGGTATCGTAACTTGTGGTGGAACTATTCTTGTAAAACTTGAACAACCTTTACATTTGAAATGAATGCGACATATCCTTTGGTCAAACGTTGTTTTAAAGACTTATGACCACGTAACGGGACCTAAGTAGACGGCGCCGTCAATGACGATTTGGTCGGGTCGCTACACTAGTCAGGGATACACTATTGAAATATAAAAGTTAAGTTATGAGTGCTCACGTATCAATATTGAGATTCAATATTGCAGGAAAGTACGTAGACGAAACGAAAATGATAAACGTTAGGTTGACCTCACGAGCAATACCCTCGATCAATACCCATAACCTCCATAGCTATAACCCATAATTTCCTTAGCTCTATCCCGTTTGAAAACTTATTTTAAAATCGTCTGAATATAACTCCGTCGTAGTATTTTATGTATACTAATAATATCTTGAAATAATACAAAGAAAATATATATATGTGTAATTCGATTGAGAGAGTTTAGAGAAATATATTTTCAAGTTTCTATGAAATAATAAAACCTATTGAATTCTATTTATAATAGATTTTTGAATTATTAAAGTGAATTATTAAAGTATGAATTATTAAAGTGAATTATTAAAGTATGAATTATTAAAGTAAATTATTAAAGTATGAATTATTAAAGTGAATTATTAAAGTGAATTATTAAAGTATGAATTATTAAAGTGAATTATTAAAGTATGAATTATTAAAGTGAATTATTAAAGTATGAATTATTAAAGTTAAAGTAAAGTAAAAGTAAAGTAAAAGTAAAGTTAAAGTATAGTAAAAGTATAAAACTATGTACGTATAATACGCGTATAAATATATATAATATTAATTTAAATTGTTATATATATTTGATAAAATAAAATATAAATATCGTTATTTTATCATACTAGTTAAGTAATGAGTGGTCAAAAAGAATAGATTTCTTAAATCACAGTGGACCTCATAACATAGGCCCGTAATCATATCATAATGTATCTGATAATTCAATCATTTGATGTTATCTCTTAATTCTGTCAATAAATATATCGAAACAAATACGTTCATGTAAAGTATCATATATCTAATACTTTGTTAATGTTTTCAGTTAATATTATATATTATATATACATATCTATATACACATAATTGTTCGTGAATCGTCGAACACGGTCAAAGGATAATTGATTACATGAATGTAGTTCCAAACTTTTTGAGATTCAACATTACAAATTCTGCTTATCGTGTCGGAAACATATAAAGGCTAAGTTTAAATTTGGTCGGAAATTTTCGGGTCGTCACAACTGCCTATAAGTGTTGTAGCAAGGTTTAGGTATATCCATTCTATAAATAAATAAATATCTTGTGTAAAATTGTATCGTATTTAATAGTTATTTCGTTGTAAAAATAATACTATTTCCTAGTACACCTCGCACACATCAAGTATTTTTAGTCGAATCTGTCTTTTGTCTTCACCTTTTATTATTTAAACGAATATTACTTGTAAATAGAACTATTGCAACTAAAAGCTTGTCTTTCTTGAGGGATAATTCTATGAAATATATGTTCATTTTCAGCATTATCAGTTTAGCATCTTGCTTAGTAAGCAAGTACTTTAAGGCCGAGTGGTCCGTGTAAACAACCGTCTTTGCTAGTACCAAGTAAGATCGGAATTTATCAAATGAAAAGACAATTGCCAGGAGTTCCTTCTCGGTGGTAGTGTAATTAAGTTGGGCTCCTTGCAATGTTTTACTAGCATAATAAATGGCCTGGAAATGTTTTTCAATTCTTTGCCCCAAGACAGCACCAATAGCAAAGTCACTCGCATCACACATAAGTTCGAATGGAAGTGACCAATTCGGTGATATGAGAATGGGTGATTTTGTGAGCTTTGCTTTAAGAAGATTAAATGCGTTTAGACACTCGTCCGTAAAGACAAATGGAGCGTCTTTCTCTAGAAGTTTGTTCATAGGGGTTGCAATTTTAGTAAAATCTTTAATGAATTGACGGTAAAAACCGGCGTGCCCCAGAAAACTTCTTACACCTTTCACATTCGACGGTGGTGGTAATTTGGCTATGACTTCCACTTTAGCTCTATCCACCTCCATACCTGCACAAGAAATTTTATGACCTAATACAATGCCCTCTCTTACCATAAAATGGCATTTTTCTCAGTTAAGCACAAGATTAGAATCTTCACACCTAATCAACATACGCTCAAGATTATTAAGACATGAGTCAAAAGAATCACCGAAGACTGAAAAGTCATCCATGAATACTTCCATAAAATCTTCAATCATATCATGAAAAATAGCTACCATACACCTTTGTAAGGTGGCAGGAGCATTGCATAAGCCAAAGGGCATACGTCGATAAGAGAAAGTACCATAAGAGTATGTAAAGGTGGTTTTCTCTTGGTCCTCGGGTACTATAGGGATTTGGAAATATCCCGAGAAACCGTCAAGAAAACAATAAAAGTTCTTTCCTGCTAACCTTTCCAACATTTGATCAATGTAAGGAAGGGGAAAATGGTCTTTTCGGGTAGCATCATTTAATTTTCTATAATCAATACATACCCTCCAACCCGTGACAGTCCTAGTGGAAATTAATTGGTCATTTTCGTTGGTGATAACGGTCATGCCACCCTTTTTGGGTACACACTGGACCGGACTCACCCAAGGACTATCTGAAATTGGGTAGATAAGACCCGCATCAAGGAGTTTGACAATCTTCTTTTTAACGACTTCTTGCATATTAGGGTTCAGTCGCCTTTGTCTTTGTACACATGACTTATAGTTATCTTCCATTAATATCTTATGTGTACAATAAGAGGGACTTATACCCTTGATGTCATGAATTTTCCATGCTAGAGCCGGTTTATGTGCTTTTAACATGGAAACAAGTTTAGACTTCTCACTTACAGAGAGTTCGGATGAAATGATAACCTGGAGAGTAGAATCCTCTTGAAGGTAAGCATATTCCAAGTGACTTGGAAGTGGCTTTAGTTCCAAAACGGGAGGTTCTTCAATTGATGTTTTACATCGGTACTCATTTTCTAAATCCAACTTTCTGTATTCTTCATCATTTGGCTCATAACCGTTAGCCATTAAGGTGGTCAACATCTCCACTTCTTCCACCATGTTCTCTTCATCACCTTCTGCCAAAATGCATTCTCCCGAACCTTGCAATTCTGGAAATTCCTGCAACAACTCTGAATATGTGTCTATGGATTGCAAATAATAATATTTATCATCAGTAGACTTGGGGTATTGCAAGGCATGGTCAGCGAAAAAGGTAACCTTAATATCCTCAATGCTAAGGGTCAATTTCTACCCATGAACGTTTATCATAGCTCTAGCGGTATTGAGGAAAGGTCGACCCAATATAAGAGGCACACGTGTGTCCTCCTCCATGTCCAAAATTACAAAATCGGCCGAAAATACTAGGGTACCCACTTTCACTAGCATATTCTCTAAAATTCCACGAGAGAATTTAACGGAGCGATCCGCTAGTTGAATTGCCATTCAGGTTGGTTTTAGTACCCCGGGGTCTAGCTTAACATACAATGAATAAGGCATTAAATTTATGCGAGCCCCTAAATCCGCTAATGCTTTAATGCATTCCAAATTTCCTAGGAGACATGGTATGGTAAAACTCCCAGGATCCGCTAACTTTTTTGGTATCTTGTTCATCAAAATTGCTGAAAAATTAGCATTCATGGTGACGGATGAAAGTTCCTCCATTTTCTTCCGATTAGTAAGTAAGTGTTTTAAGAACTTAGCATACTTTGGCATACCTGAAATTACATCAATAAAAGGCATATTTATGTTAATTTGTTTAAACATATCTAGAAATTTTGACCTTTTGGCTTCTAGCCTTTCTTGTTGTTGCTTCCTTGGGTATGGGAGCGGTGGTTGATATGGCTTCACTATGGGTTTCTCCCGTTCTTCCTTCTCAATCACTTGTTCCGGCTCCGTAACCGGTTCATCATTTTTGTTCAACGGAACACTGAAATCAGAATCTTCGGGCATTCTTGGAGCTTCGTATGCTAGACCACTCCATGTGGTGATAACATTGGCGTGCTCATTTTGGGGGTTCTTATTAGTATCGCCCGGTAAACTCCCTGGTTTTCTTTCACTAAGTAAACTAACTAAACCATTCATTTGCTTCTCCAAATTCTGAATTGAGGCTTGTTGGTTTCTAAACTAATGTTCGTTTTTCTCGTTCGTTTGGTTTATGTTTGTAACAAGCTGAGTTTGTGATGCAATCAACTTTTCCAACATACTCTCCAAATTTGACTTTTTCTCTTCCTGTTGGGGTTTTTGATAAAAACCTGGAGTTTGTTGTTGGAACCCACTACTTGACCCTTGTTGGTAATTGGAATTTTGACCTTGAGGGTTGTATGGGTTGTTGAAGTTTCGGTTAAACTGGGCTCTTCCTTGAAATTGATTATTATTTCTTTGGGTTATGAAAGCCACTTCTTCTTTCTGAGCCATTGTTAAACCGGCATCACAATCTTTTCCTAAATGGAGACCACCACAGTATTCACAACCCACCTTCATACTATGAATTTCCTTGGTGATCTTGTCCATATTTCGAGCAACACCGTCTATTTTCACACTTAGGGAACTAAGGTCATCATAAGCACCGGCGCCTTGGACTTGGGCATGACGAGTAATTGGTCTTTTTTGATGCCACTCATGAGAATAATCTGCTTGCTTCTCGATTATCTCATAAGCTTCTTGCTCGATTTTGTCCATGAGTGAACCTCCAGCCTCTTGATCAATAGAAATCCGGGTTGCAACATCACAACCCTTGTAAAAGATTTGGACTTTTTGGAAGGTATCCAAACCATGGTTTGGACAACCTCTTAGCATTTTGGAAAATCGATTCCATGCTTCATACAAGGTTTCCATCGTCTTTTGACAAAATTGGGTAATTTCTTGTTGGAGTCTCGCGGACTTAGAAGCTGGAAAATATTTCTTAAGAAATTTTTCCAACATACCATCCCAAGTTTCTATCGTAGCCTCGGACAATGAATCTAACCAACTCCGGGCTTCCCCATGGAGTGTCCATGGGAAAAGTCTTAAAAATATGGCTTGATCAGTGTCCGGTTGAAGTTTGAATAGAAGACATATCTCTTGAAAAAGACGAATATGTTCGTTTGCATCTTCATTCGGACCACCACCAAATTGACATCTGTTGTTAATCATTTGGAGAATAGGTCCTTTTATTTCAAATTTTACCTCACCAGGTGTCTGAGTAATTGCACTTCCTTGTCCGATTCGAGTTGCCTTCATCGTTGCCGCCATTGATTGTCTTGGTACCACCGGTCTTTCCTCTCTTTCCATTTCAAAATTTGGAGGATGAACGGGTTCACCAAATTCCAAATATCTTGGCTTGGTTGTACTTGATTCTGAATCAAAAGTTTCTTGCTTTGATGAAGATTCAAAAAGTTCAAGTACTTATTTTCGAATTCTTCCAAGCTTTCTATCAGGTTCTGTAAGCGGTGTAAGTAATGGAGAATCTGAACTTCGGGTATGTGGCATATGCAACCTAAAATCTGTCAATCACACAACTAACAAAACTATTAAACGCACCGATTCTATAAGTCTAAAAATCAAAGACTATTCATAATTTAAAAAGAATTGAGAAACTACTTAATCACAAATTAGTTAATAATTCTATTTTGACACAAAACTGTCTGCGGCAGTGGCGCCAAAAACTTGATGTGCAAAACGTGGTATATGAATTGTTGTATAAAATAGTATGGAAAAATACCGATTAAAGATTGCTACACACTAACGGGCAGTGTACCCGATCGTGTAATAGTATAATAAATGGTAAAATCCATGTATCGTTCCAAAGACAATATCTAAGTCAAATTAGGATTATAAACTAAATTGTGATTAACTAATAAAATTACAATTACAAGATATTTTGGTTTGCCCTTTTACGATGGGCGAATCAAGTGATGAATAAGATTAAAAGACAATATTTTTGGTATTTTATGTTTATGAAAGTAAAAGATAGTTTTGATATCAAATTAAGGAAATATGCTCATCTAGACTTTTTACTCTTAATGTTGAATGTTATTTAGGATTAAGATCGGATTGATTGGTTATGCACGAGAACTAATTACTTGGTTCACCAAGAGTAGTCTTGCGCAAACACTCAAACGGGATTACACGACGCAAGTGATGTTCTTGTCATCTAAGACCTCCTATTTGTAATCAACTAATTCAACTAGTTTGAAGACTTGAAGAATGATCAAGTCAATGGTGTGTTATACATGATCCACTCCTATATCAACTAAAGGTTTAACTTAGTTCATTCCCTTGATCTGGTTAAATGCTCAATTCACCCAACCCAAGTAATTAACTAAGTGTTATAATAAGATTCCTATAAACGTCACTAGATAAGGCAAATCACTAACACATGTTAATTAATGGAACTAGGTAGTTGAAAGTGTGTATAACAGATTCTAAGGAATTGGTCATTCTCCTAGACAATTACACATACTAATTAAGCTATTCCAAAGTATCTACAAGAGTCGTTCTTACATTCTTATGTAAATTAATCATTTGAACTCAACTTATCCCTTTTGGTAAAAGACGGATAAACACATGTCACTAGGTGTAAATCAATTCATTAACTTAACAAGATGATGTTTCTTAATTAAATGAACATATCAACTAGTTGAATTGAAAGGATTAAACTTAACAAGAATGGTTCTTTTATTCAAACATCAAACTATCGTGGATAATAACAGTCAATCAATAGTTAACATTCAACATTTTGGTTATTTATCTAGATGAATATAAAATGGAGTAGCCAACAATCATGCTTGAAAACTTAAACAAAACAGTAACAAAGATAGAATTCATTGTAAATACAAGATTGACCTTTTAGGAGTAATCTTGGATGAAGCTCTTGAATGATCCTTGATTCTTCAATGATTTAAGTGCTTGGATGCACTTTGATAAGCCCAAAAATTACTTTGATTCGTATGTTTTAGTCTCTGAACAGAAAGGAAACTGTTGCCCCTTCAAATGAAGCTGGAAAGAGGATTAAAAAGGCTGATTAGTGGTTGGAAAGTGGAGTGCGCCAAGCGCACAATAGAGGTACCCGGCGCGCACTGTTCACCTACTCCACTTTCTCTTTACAGCTCGACATCACACGTTCAAATCTGCTTTACTGGTAAAGGTGCGCGGAGGGGTGCGCTGAGCGCACTACTGTGCTCGGCGCGCACATAGCTTGGCGCATTTTGGTTTTGGCCAAGAAATCTTCTGATCAAAATCTTGCATTGTGCGCTGAGCGCACCTTTAGTGGTGCGCTGAGCGCACCTTTAGTGGTGCGCTGAGCGCACCTTACTGTTCTTGGATTTCTGGTCTTGATTTCGATCTCTGAGCTGAATCATACACAATCTTCCATATTTCTTCAAGTTTACAATGATTCTAGACTATATTACAATAATATGAAATAATAACGGAAATACTATGTTTACATACGAAATAAACAATAATAGGACTCGATATTGCGTCTAAAAATATGTCTACTTTAAGCAATATCAGAGCCAATATTGCATGCCATGAAAAATCTATTCGTGTGAAGACCCCAAGTGGGGGTGAGTTAATTATTCATGGCGATAAGCGAAGAAGACTTGTGCCGATATGCACTTTTGCACGGGCACGTCGTTTCCTTGTTAGTGGTGGCATGGCCTTTCTTGCCCATGTCGTTGATACTCGTGATGAGCCACCACCCATTCGTGAAATTCCGGTGGTAAATGAATTTGAAGACGTTTTTTCGGATGAGTTACCGGGTGTTCAGGCGGAAAGACAAGTTGAATTTCGCATTGAGTTGGTTCCGGGGGCTACCCCCATTGCTAAAACTCCTTATCGTTTAGAACCAACGGAGATGCAAGAGTTGTTAAATCAAACCCAAGAGTTGCTCGAAAAGGGTTTTATTCGACCGAGTGCTTCACCATGGGGCGCTCCAATTTTATTCGTGAAGAAGAAGGATGGTAGTATGCGGATGTGCATCAATTATCGGGAGTTGAACAAAGTGACGATAAAGAATCGTTATCTATTGCCTCGGATTGACGATTTGTTTGACCAACTCCAAGGTGCAACATATTTCTCTAAGATCGACCTACGGTCCGGCTATCACCAAATGCGGGTCCGTGAGGAAGATATTGAGAAAACGGCTTTTCGTACGCATTACGGGCATTATGAGTTTGTAGTTATGCATTTTGGTCTTACGAATGTACCAGCGGCATTCATGGACCTTATGAACCGAGTGTGCCAACCTATGTTGGACAAGTCGGTGATTGTGTTCATTGACAACACACTTGTCTATTCGAAGAGTATGAAGGAACATGAACATCATTTGCGTGGCGTGTTGAAGACGTTGCGGAAGGAGAAGTTGTATGCAAAATTCTCCAAATGTGAATTTTGGCTAAGGGAAGTTCAATTCCTTGGTCATATTGTGAACAAAGACGGTATTCAAGTAGATCCGGGGAAGATAGAGATGGTGAAGAGTTGGGGACGACCGACTACGCCTACGGAAATCCGAAGTTTTCTCGGATTGGCCGGTTATTATCGTCGGTTTATCCAAGATTTTTCTAAGATTGCTTCCCCATTGACGAAGTTGACGAGAAAGAACACGAGATTTAATTGGGAGAACGAGCAAGAAATTGCTTTTCAATTGTTAAAAGAAAAGTTGTGTCGAGCTCCAGTGTTAGTATTGCCGGAAGGGGTGGAATACATGACGGTTTATTGTGATGCTTCTTTAAATGCGCTCGGGTGTGTTCTAATGCAAAGGGGTAAAGTCATCGCTTATGCCTCTCGACAATTAAAGGAACACGAAACAAGATATCCGACTCATGATCTTGAGTTACGGCGGTTGTGCATGCGTTGAAAATTTGGCGCCATTACTTGTATGGCGTCAAGTGTACGATTTATTCGGATCACAAGAGTTTGAAACACCTTTTCGATCAACGAGATTTGAATTATCGTCAACGTAGATGGATGGATGTGGTGAAAGACTATGATTGTGAAATACTTTATCATCCGGGTAAGGCGAATGTGGTCGCGGATGCGTTAAGTCGAAAGAGTCAACATCCGGCGATACGAGTAGGATCGTTACGCAGGATTATTACTAACGATTTTCTTGTAAAGCTTGGCGAGACTCAAATCGAAGCTTTTGTTAACAATAAGCATGAGGAACGAATCGTGGGACAAACGGAGTTTATTACCTTAGGTCCGCATGGTTTGTTATCTTTTCAAGGAAGGGTGTGGGTGCCTAAAATGGGTGATCATCGAAGAGTGCTACTTGATGAAGCACATAAGTCAAGGTATTCCATTCACCGGGGCGCTACGAAAATATATCTTGATTTGAAGAAGGAGTATTGGTGGTTGGGCATGAAACGTGATGTTGTTAAGTATGTTGAACAATGTGTCACGTGTTTGCAAGTGAAAGCCGAACACCAAAAGCCGTATGGTAAGTTACAACCGTTAGAAATTCTGAAATGGAAATGGGAGAACATTACCATGGATTTCATCACAAAGTTACCAAAAACAGCGAGAACCCAATTTGACTCGATTTGGGTAATAGTTGATCGATTGACGAAAAGTGCCTTATTTCTTCCCATTCGAGAAGCTATATCGTCGAAGACTTTGGCTAAGTTGTTTATCAAGGAAGTGATATCAAGGCATGGGGTTCATATATTTATTATTTCGGGTCGAGATACCCGTTTACCATCTCGGTTTTGGGAGAAGTTTCATGAAGATATGGGTGCACAATTGAAATTGAGCACGGCGTATCATCCTCAAACAGACGGTCAAACCGAACATACGAATCAAACTTTGGAGGATATGTTACGGGCGTGTATTATTGATTTCGGTGGTAGTTAGGATGAGAACTTACCTTTGGTGGAATTCTCGTACAATAATAGTTATCATACTAGTGATAGTGCTCCAAATGAACATATATTTAGGCGCAATATCCTTCCAATATGTAAAGCTTTTAGTTACAATTGTTCTATTTTTATGTAATAATCGTTTAAATAAATAAGTGCGAAGACAAAAGACAGAATCGACGATTTGCAGACGCAAATGACCAAAAAGCTAAAAAGTACAAAGTACAATCCAAGTGGTTTAATTTATTGATGAGAAACGCCTAAAAATGACAAGAGTACAAGCCGCGAAATGCAAAGTACAAGATATCTAAGCGTACGAAAAGGTGTTCGAAAATCCGGAACTGAGACATAAACCGAGCATCAACGTACAACTCAACGGAGCTAAAATTACAAGTCAACTATGCACAAGAATATAATATAATATATATATAATTATATGAAATTATATATTATTATATTATATATTATAATACTCAGCAGCCCACGTTTAACTCAATTTGGTGAGCTGAAATCCGAAGCTCCGCACTCGCAGAGCTGTAAGGCACAAAAATACCGCACTCGCGGAGCTGTACAGTTCAAAGTGGGCCTATAAAACTCACGCATTCTGCTCGAATTCTGCATCCCTTTTTCACTCAATCTCTCTATCTATATACGATATATATATTTAAATTTATAATATTAAAGTTTAATTTAATATTAATAATAATTTGGGTTATTGTAAGAAATGTTTTACGGGTTTTAAAGTCGGAACTCTGTCCGTGTAACGCTACGCGATAAATAATCACTGTAAGCTATGTTCTTCCTTTTTAAATTAATGTATCGTAACTAAGTTATTATTATGCTTATTTGAGCCGAAGTAATCGTGATGTTAGACTAAATATTAAAGACGGAGTTATTGGATTTTGTACCATAATTAATGTTTGAACAAAAGACCGACACTTGTGGGCATTTGACTATGGACTATTAATAGATGGGAGGTATTGTCTAGTTGAGTGACAACTCATTGGAGTCTATCGAACCTATCTTCAAATTAATTAACTTAATAATTAATAATGATTATGGTTGTCCTATTTAGTGACATTCATACGTAATCTATTATAATCATTTAATTAATTATTCGGGTTGGGCAATTGATTATTCAAACTGATCAAGTGGGTAAATTAATATTCATATCTAATCAAAACATGGGTGGATTACATACAGTGATAACTGGTGTAATTTTTGACAGAAGTTATAACTGCGTCACAGTTTAAACTTTAATTAGTTGGAATATTTGACTTCGGGTATAAGGGTAATTTGACTAAGACACTCGCACTTTATATTTATGACCGATGGACTATTATGGACAAAAACCAGATAGGTTTCAAATAATCCAGGACCAAAGGACAATTAACCCAGAGTAATAAATTAAAATCAAAACGTCAAACATCATGGTTACGGAAGTTTAAATAAGCATAATTGTTCTATTTTATATCTCATTGTATTTTTATTTACTGTCATTTTTTTTATTGTCATTTTAATATTGTTATTTATTTTACACACTTTAATTATTGTCATTTATCTTTACGCTTAAAATATAAAATCGACAAACCGGTCATTAAACGGTAAACCCCCCTTTTATATATTATTATTATTATTATTACTATATATAATTATATACATTTTATATAAATATAGTTGTTAAAAATATAGTACGTATTTACTAGCTTCCTGTGGAATGAACCGGACTTACTAAAAACTACACTACTCTACGATTAGGTACACTGCCTATAAGTGTTGTAGCAAGGTTTAGGTATATCCATCTATATAAATAAATAAAACTTGTATCATATTTCGCCGTATTTCATATTAAAAATATAAGTATTTCGTATACACCGCTGCACACATCAAGTTTTTGGCGCCGCTGCCGGGGAGTCGAAAGCGAAACGCTATATATAAAAAAAAAATTTAAGCTATTTTTGTAAAAATATATTTATATAAGTTTTAAATATTAAAAAATCAAAATAAAAAAATATATATATCTATATTTTTAAATTAAAAAAGTTTTTATTTATTTTTTAGTTAGAAAAACTAATAAGTAATTTTTGTTAAAATATAAGTTTTACTTAAATTATATTTTCTAAAAATTAAAATCAGAAAAAGAAAATAAAAATCAAAATAAAAAAAAAATTTATCTGAACCTGCACGAATTTGAACCTGCCATCATCTGAGCCTGCATAGCTTCGCAGTCGTGGAGCTCTTCTCTTACAGAATACCGCAGTAGCGGAGCAGTCTCAGACTGCAACATTTGACTGCATTAATTACGAATTTAGGGTTTTAATTAATTATAATTATTATTATTAAACCTGAGGGTTTTAATCTAATATATTTTGTTTTGTTTAATTATAATTTGTGATTATTAGTTTTAATTATATTTATAAATTAATACTTTTATAAAATAATAATATAAAAATAATATTTTTATAAAAATAAGTAATCTTATCATTTTTTTTTATAAATTGTATATTTTTAAATATTTGTATATTTTTCGTTCGCAATTAGTTTTAAACTTAGTTTTTGCCATAGTTATTTTATATTTCTAAATTTTTAGGCTTTGCCGTAAAATTCCTTAAGTGCTTTTTCTTTAGATTAAGATTTAGGCGCTTTAGAATTTATGACGCAGTTTATAAATTTTAGTGCCTTTTTAAGTAATTACTGTTTTCCGTTTAGAATTCCTTCAAGCTTTAATACCTTTAGACGCAAGTTTTAATATTTAGTTTTTAGACTTTTAAGTTTCGACGCTCTACTTTCTTATTTTTATTTTTCGACTTTTTATTTTTCGACGTTTTTCGACGCATTCTTCTTCTTTCTCATTTCTACGCTCTAGTTTTTAGGACTTAGAATTTTCTTTATTTTCTTTAAATTTTGACGAAAAATTATTTTAAGCGGTTAAATTGATAGACATCCAAATTTTTTGCTTCGTAGTAATAGTTGGATTTGTTAGTGGCTGAGTTGTGGATTTTCTAACTTAAAGGATCCTGGCTCCCTGCTGCATCTTTTGGCTATTCGAAACGTGGGCAAAAGAAGAAAAGTCTATTAATTTGATAACTTATATAATTTTTTTTTATTTTTATAACTAATAGGATATTCATTGAATGCACCGAGCAAAAAGTTCACCACCTTTCATACGTTCACCACCTGTAACTCGATCAAGACATCTAGCCAATATTATCGCCGTTGATTTTTCTTTAGAATCGTCATCTAGTCGACCAAGTACCCCAATTCAAATTTCCGATAATCCATTTTTTGAACCCGACCTCACAATTGAGAACCCGGAGGATATTCAAGTACAATTCCGAGATCCTGAACCACTAATTATTCCTCCTGAACCACAAATCATTCAACCGGAGATTGTAGAGGAAGAAACCATTAAATCAAAATCCTCTAGTGATTCGGATTCAACAAATTCAATCATGGAAAATCAGGAATCTCTAAGTATGGAAGACCGAATGAGAGCCACACGCACTGGCCAAGGTCACGCCATTATTAAGCCAGGTGTTAATGCGCCAGATTATGAAATCAAAGGACAAATCCTACACATGGTAACTAATCAATGCCAATTTAGTGGTACACCAAAAGAAGATCCAAACGAACATCTTCGAACCTTTAATAGGATTTGTACTCTATTCAAAATCAGAGAAGTTGAGGATGAACAGATCTATCTCATGTTGTGTTCTGGACTTTAAAAGGAGAAGCCAAAGATTGGTTAGAATCGTTACCCGAAGGAGCGATTGACACATGGGATGTCTTAGTTGAAAATTTTCTTAAAGGATTCTTTCCGGCATCTAAAGCCGTGAGACTTCAAGGAGAAATTGTTACGTTCGCGCAAAAGCCAAATGAAACATTATATGAGGCATGGACAAGATTCGGAAAGTTGTTGAGAGGATGTCCTCAACACGGTTTAGACACTTATCAAATAGTACAAATATTCTACCAAGGTGTCGACGTTGCTACACGAAAAGACATCGACACAGCAGCTGGTGGTTCCATTATGAAGAAAATCGCAACCGAAGCTCACAAAATTATTGATAACACAGTCTCCCACTCACATTAGTGGCACCGGGAAAAAGATATTTTTCGTTCATCTAAAGTGGCTAGAGCCGATTCTAGCCATGACTTTGATTCCGTTTCCACAAAAATAGATGCTTTCGAGAGATGAATGGAAAAGATGACTAAAGATATTCACGCAATACGAATCAGTTGTGAGCAATGCGGTGGACCACACTTAACAAAAGATTATCGTTGTAACGACATTTAATGTATATATATCATATTAAGAGATATTCGTACATCATAATATCATGATAATATAATAATTTAAAATCTCTTTTGATATTATAAACATTAGGTTAACAACATTTAACAAGATCGTTAACCTAAAGGTTTCAAAACAACATTTACATGTAACGACTAACGATGACTTAACGACTCAGTTAAAATGTATATACATGTAGTGTTTTAATATGTATTTATACACTTTTGAAAGACTTCAATACACTTATCAAAATACTTCTACTTAACAAAAATGCTTACAATTACATCCTCGTACAGTTTCATCAACAATTCTACTCGTATGCACCCGTATTCGTACTCGTACAATACACAGCTTTTAGATGTATGTACTATTGGTATATACACTCCAATGATCAGCTCTTAGCAGCCCATGTGAGTCACCTAACACATGTGGGAACCATCATTTGGCAACTAGCATGAAATATCTCATAAAATTACAAAAATATGAGTAATCATTCATGACTTATTTACATGAAAACAAAATTACATATCCTTTATATCTAATCCATACACCAACGACCAAAAACACCTACAAACACTTTCATTCTTCAATTTTCTTCATCTAATTGATCTCTCTCAAGTTCTATCTTCAAGTTCTAAGTGTTCTTCATAAATTCCAAAAGTTCTAGTTTCATAAAATCAAGAATACTTTCAAGTTTGCTAGCTCACTTCCAATCTTGTAAGGTGATCATCCAACCTCAAGAAATCTTTGTTTCTTACAGTAGGTTATCATTCTAATACAAGGTAATAATCATATTCAAACTTTGGTTCAATTTCTATAACTATAACAATCTTATTTCAAGTGATGATCTTACTTGAACTTGTTTTCGTGTCATGATTCTGCTTCAAGAACTTCGAGCCATCCAAGGATCCATTGAAGCTAGATCCATTTTTCTCTTTTCCAGTAGGTTTATCCAAGGAAATTAAGGTAGTAATGATGTTCATAACATCATTCGATTCATACATATAAAGCTATCTTATTCGAAGGTTTAAACTTGTAATCACTAGAACATAGTTTAGTTAATTCTAAACTTGTTCGCAAACAAAAGTTAATCCTTCTAACTTGACTTTTAAAATCAACTAAACACATGTTCTATATCTATATGATATGCTAACTTAATGATTTAAAACCTGGAAACACGAAAAACACCGTAAAACCTGATTTACGCCGTCGTAGTAACACCGCGGGCTGTTTTGGGTTAGTTAATTAAAAACTATGATAAACTTTGATTTAAAAGTTGTTATTCTGAGAAAATGATTTTTATTATGAACATGAAACTATATCCAAAAATTATAGTTAAACTCAAAGTGGAAGTATGTTTTCTAAAATGGTCATCTAGACGTCGTTCTTTCGACTGAAATGACTACCTTTACAAAAACGACTTGTAACTTATTTTTCCGACTATAAACCTATACTTTTTCTGTTTAGATTCATAAAATAGAGTTCAATATGAAACCATAGCAATTTGATTCACTCAAAACGGATTTAAAATGAAGAAGTTATGGGTAAAACAAGATTGGATAATTTTTCTCATTTTAGCTACGTGAAAATTGGTAACAAATCTATTCCAACCATAACTTAATCAACTTGTATTGTATATTATGTAATCTTGAGATACCATAGACACGTATACAATGTTTTGACCTATCATGTCGACACATCTATATATATTTCGGAACAACCATAGACACTCTATATGTGAATGTTGGAGTTAGCTATACAGGGTTGAGGTTGATTCCAAAATATATATAGTTTGAGTTGTGATCAATACTGAGATACGTATACACTGGGTCGTGGATTGATTCAAGATAATATTTATCGATTTATTTCTATACATCTAACTGTGGACAACTAGTTGTAGGTTATTAACGAGGACAGCTGACTTAATAAACTTAAAACATCAAAATATATTAAAAGTGTTGTAAATATATTTTGAACATACTTTGATATACATGTATATATTGTTATAGGTTCGTGAATCAACCAGTGGCCAAGTCTTACTTCCCGACGAAGTAAAAATCTGTGAAAGTGAGTTATAGTCCCACTTTTAAAATCTAATATTTTTGGGATGAGAATACATACAGGTTTTATAAATGATTTACAAAATAGACACAAGTACGTGAAACTACATTCAATGGTTGAATTATCGAAATCGAATATGCCCCTTTTTATTAAGTCTGGTAATCTAAGAATTAGGGAACAGACACCCTAATTGACGCGAATCCTAAAGATAGATCTATTGGGCCTAACAACCCCCATCCAAAGTACCGGATGCTTTAGTACTTCGAAATTTATATCATATCCGAAGGGTGTCCCGGAATGATGGGGATATTCTTATATATGCATCTTGTTAATGTCGGTTACCAGGTGTTCACCATATGAATGATTTTTATCTCTATGTATGGGATGTGTATTGAAATATGAAATCTTGTGGTCTATTATTATGATTTGATATATATAGGTTAAACCTATAACTCACCAACATTTTTGTTGACGTTTTAAGCATGTTTATTCTCAGGTGATTATTAAGAGCTTCCGCTGTCGCATACTTAAATAAGGACGAGATTTGGAGTCCATGCTTGTATGATATTGTGTAAAAACTGCATTCAAGAAACTTATTTTGTTGTAACATATTTGTATTGTAAACCATTATGTAATGGTCGTGTGTAAACAGGATATTTTAGATTATCATTATTTGATAATCTACGTAAAGCTTTTTAAAACCTTTATCTATGAAATAAAGGTTATGGTTTGTTTTAAAAATGAATGCAGTCTTTGAAAAACGTCTCATATAGAGGTCAAAACCTCGCAACGAAATCAATTAATATGGAACGTTTTTAATCAATAAGAACGGGACATTTCAGTTGGTATCAGAGCGTTGGTCTTAGAGAACCAGAAAATTTGCATTAGTGTGTCTTATCGAGTTTGTTAGGATGCATTAGTGAGTCTGGACTTGGACCGTGTTTTCTTTAAAAATGATTGCTTAACATTTTTGTTGGAAACTATATATTTTTAACATATGAATATTATGTGATATATTAATCTCTTAACGTGTTTGATATTATGTGATAGATGTCTACCTCTAGAACAAGTCCCATTGACTCACCTAATAATAATGAAGAGTCAAATGTAAATTGGAATGATTCGTGGACTGATTCACAAGTTCCCGAAGAGGAACCGGAAGAAGAATCGGAACCGGAAGAAGAATCGGAACCGGAAGAAGAATCGGAACCGGAAGAATAAATAGAACCGGTGGGGGAAATAATAAAACGGTTAAGTAAAAGAGAATCCTCAACCAACCGACCAAGGTTAATTATGGTCAATGGTGTTTCCGCCAAGGAAGCAAAATATTGGGAGGATTACCAATTCTCCGATGAATCGGATTCCGACGAGAATTCCGATGATGTTATAGAAATTACCCCAACTGAATTTAAAAAGGCAAAAGAAAATAATAAGGGAAAGGGCATAAAAATAGAGAAATCTAATTCCAACCCCGATGAACTTTATATGTATCGTCAACCCCCGAAGTCCTTAAGTTGTAACAATGACCCGGGAACCTCTAAACCACCAGGTTTTTCTAAACCAATGTGGACAACGACGGCTCGTATTAGGGGAACATCATATATCCCTAGAAACTTGGCAAAACGAACCAAAACCGAACAAGAAGAAACGAGCGAGTCAGAATAAGATAGTTGTATTCGTGTGGTGTAATATATGTAATATAGTGTGCTTATGCTTTATGATATATGTAAAAATTGCTTGTACTAATAAGTATTTTTTTTTATGAATCTAACTCTTGTCTATTTTACAGTATAAAAACACAAAATGGATAGACAACCCAATATTTTAAGAGACCTACCCGGAGACATGATTGATGAAATCTTGTCTAGAGTCGGTCAGAATTCCTCGGCACAACTATTTAAGGCGAGATCAGTTTGTAAGACATTCGAAGAACGTTCCAAGAATGTCTTGGTTTATAAGAGACTTTCGTTTGAAAGATGGGGGATATCACATTGGGAAACCCATAAGTTACGATGTGTTTACTTTGACGCATATATTGCGGGGAACCCAAATGCTATTTTACGCAACGGGTTAAGAAATTATTTTGACTCAATATATCCGAATATTGGACTTCGTGATTTAGAAAAAGCGGCTAACATGCAACATAAAGAAGCATGTTATGCTTACGGATTAGTAATGTTCGCTTCTCACCAAAGTGAGAACAAGAACATCGGGCTACAACTATTAAACAAAACGTTTCCACAAGTGACGGAGTCGGTAATTGGGGTAAGAAATGAGGTTCTTAGATTGTTACGGGACTGTTGGACATTACGTAACCCTCGTCCCTTTGACGACGTTACAACACGCTGTCTTATCAACGGCCATAACGGTTATGTTCCACAAGACCAAGGATGGGAAGTAATCCTAGTAAAACCAGAATGCATGACTTGTTTCTGGACGTATGAATTACGTGTCTTTATTGCCTTTGCTGAACGACTTGTGCACTAGCTAGAATTATCTTCACAACTATCTTGTATCAAAGTTATTGTGTGCTATATTTCATGCTTTATGTAAAATAAGCGGTATTGTAAGTTTGTAAAATATTGTATAAAAGTTTGAACGCGAAATATTATTATAATCAGTTTTTTATATAGAATTGTAGTAGTTGAATTGTATATTAGCTACTAAGTATGAACTTAACGGGTAGGTACTACCCGAATTTAAACTTATAAAACGCTAATATGAAGAAAAAGCTTTTATAAATGAGTTCATATTATGCTACGAAATACTATTAACTACTCTTAATATTTTGTATGATTAACTTGTTCCATTTGACTATTTTGAAGGAAATGGCACCGACTACTCGACACACCGTGAATATGAATGAAGAGGAATTCCGTACTTTTCTAGCTTCAAACATAGCCGCAGTACAGGCTGCGCTACATACTAACAATAACCTTGGATCTAGCAGTACAGGAAATCGTGTAGGATGCACCTATAAAGAATTCACTGCCTGCAAACCTTTGGAATTTGATGGAACCGAAGGACCGATCGGATTGAAACGGTGGACCGAGAAGGTCGAATCGGTGTTTGCCATAAGTAAGTGTACTGAAGAGGACAAAGTGAAGTACGCTACGCATACCTTCACAGGTTCTGCGTTAACATGGTGGAATACCTATCTAGAGCAAGTGGGACAAGACGATG
Source organism: Rutidosis leptorrhynchoides (assembly GCF_046630445.1). NCBI lineage: Eukaryota > Viridiplantae > Streptophyta > Magnoliopsida > Asterales > Asteraceae > Rutidosis > Rutidosis leptorrhynchoides. The sequence continues at coordinate 344,744,617 of NC_092341.1, forward strand.
CGTACGCACTACCGTGGTCACCATTCAAGCACTTGATGAACGAGAAGTACCGTCCCAGAACCGAGGTCAATAAGCTCAAGACAGAACTTAGAGGGTTACGAACCCAAGGATTTGATATTACCACGTACGAAAGACGATTCACAGAATTGTGCCTATTGTGTCCGGGAGCATTCGAAGATGAGGAAGAGAAGATCGACGCGTTTGTGAAAGGATTACCGGAAAGAATCCAAGAAGATATAAGTTCACACGAGCCCGCCTTCATACAACAGGCATGTAGAATGGCTCACAAACTAGTGAACCAGATTGAAGAAAGAATTAAAGAACAAACTGCTGAAGAGGCCAATGTGAAGCAAGTCAAAAGAAAGTGGGAGGAAAACGGTGATAAGAATCACCAATACAACAACAACAGCAATTACAACAATAATCGCAACAATTATCCCAACAATCGCAACATCAATCGCAACTACAACAAACGGCCCAACAACAACAACAACAACAACAACAACAACAACAACAGCAACTACAACAATCATCCCAACAACAATAATAACCGCAACAACAACAACAACAATCAGAAGCAGCTATGCCAAAGGTGTGAAAAGAATCACTCGGGGTTCTGCACCAAATTTTGCAACAAGTGTAAAAGAAATGGTCATAGCGCGGCGAAGTGTGAGGTTTACGGACCAGGGGTTAATAGAACGAAAGGAACAAATGGTGTCGGAACGAGTAATGGCGGAGCAAGTAGTGTCGGAGCAAGTTATGCCAATGTAGTTTGTTATAAATGTGGAAAACCGGGCCACATTATTAGAAATTGCCCGAACCAGGAAAACACGAATGGACAAGGCCGCGGAAGAGTTTTCAATATTAATGCGGCAGAGGCACAGGAAGACCCGGAGCTTGTTACGGGTACGTTTCTTATTGACAATAAATCTGCTTACGTTTTATTTGATTCGGGTGCGGATAGAAGCTATATGAGTAGAGATTTTTGTGCTAAATTAAGTTGTCCATTGACGCCTTTGGATAGTAAATTTTTACTCAAATTAGCAAATGGTAAATTAATTTCAGCAGATAATATATGTCTGAATCGAGAAATTAAACTGGTTAGCGAAACATTTAAGATTGATTTGATACCAGTAGAGTTAGGGAGTTTTGATGTGATAATCGGTATGGACTGGTTGAAAGAAGTGAAAGCAGAGATCGTTTGTTACAAAAATGCAATTCGCATTATACGAGAAAAAGGAAAACCCTTAATGGTGTACGGAGAAAAGGGCAACACGAAGCTACATCTTATTAGTAATTTGAAGGCACAAAAACTAATAAGAAAAGGTTGCTATGCTGTTCTAGCACACGTTGAGAAAGTACAAACTGAAGAAAAGAGCATCAATGATGTTCCCATTGCAAAAGAATTTCCCGATGTATTTCCGAAAGAATTACCGGGATTACCCCCACATCGATCCGTTGAATTTCAAATAGATCTTGTACCAGGAGCTGCACCAATAGCTCGTGCTCCTTACAGACTCGCACCCAGCGAGATGAAAGAACTGCAAAGCCAATTACAAGAACTTTTAGAGCGTGGTTTCATTCGACCAAGCACATCACCGTGGGGAGCTCCTGTTTTGTTTGTCAAGAAGAAAGATGGTACATTCAGGTTGTGTATCGACTACCGAGAGTTGAACAAACTTACCATCAAGAACCGCTACCCACTACCGAGAATCGATGACTTATTTGATCAACTACAAGGCTCGTCTGTTTATTCAAAGATTGACTTACGTTCCGGGTATCATCAAATGCGGGTGAAAGAAGATGATATTCCAAAGACTGCTTTCAGAACACGTTACGGTCATTACGAGTTTATGGTCATGCCATTTGGTTTAACTAATGCACCAGCTGTGTTCATGGACCTTATGAACCGAGTGTGTGGACCATACCTTGACAAGTTTGTCATTGTTTTCATTGATGACATACTTATTTACTCAAAGAATGACCAAGAACACGGTGAACATTTGAGAAAGGTGTTAGAAGTATTGAGGAAGGAAGAATTGTACGCTAAGTTTTCAAAGTGTGCATTTTGGTTGGAAGAAGTTCAATTCCTCGGTCACATAGTGAACAAAGAAGGTATTAAGGTGGATCCGGCAAAGATAGAAACTGTTGAAAAGTGGGAAACCCCGAAAACTCCGAAACACATACGCCAGTTTTTAGGACTAGCTGGTTACTACAGAAGGTTCATCCAAGACTTTTCCAGAATAGCAAAACCCTTGACTGCATTAACGCATAAAGGGAAGAAATTTGAATGGAAGGATGAACAAGAGAAAGCGTTTCAGTTATTGAAGAAAAAGCTAACTACGGCACCTATATTGTCATTGCCTGAAGGGAATGATGATTTTGTGATTTATTGTGACGCATTAAAGCAAGGTCTTGGTTGTGTATTAATGCAACGAACGAAGGTGATTGCTTATGCCTCTAGACAATTGAAGATTCACGAGCAAAATTATACGACGCATGATTTGGAATTAGGAGCGGTTGTTTTTGCATTAAAGACTTGGAGGCACTACTTATATGGGGTCAAAAGTATTATATATACCGACCACAAAAGTCTTCAACACATATTTAATCAGAAACAACTGAATATGAGGCAGCGTAGGTGGATTGAATTATTGAATGATTACGACTTTGAGATTCGTTACCACCCGGGGAAGGCAAATGTGGTAGCCGATGCCTTGAGCAGGAAGGACAGAGAACCCATTCGAGTAAAATCTATGAATATAATGATTCATAATAACCTTACTACTCAAATAAAGGAGGCGCAACAAGGAGTTTTAAAAGAGGGAAATTTAAAGGATGAAATACCCAAAGGATCGGAGAAACATCTTAATATTCGGGAAGACGGAACCCGGTATAGGGCTGAAAGGATTTGGGTACCAAAATTTGGAGATATGAGAGAAATGGTACTTAGAGAAGCTCATAAAACCAGATACTCAATACATCCTGGAACGGGGAAGATGTACAAGGATCTCAAGAAACATTTTTGGTGGCCGGGTATGAAAGCCGATGTCGCTAAATACGTAGGAGAATGTTTGACGTGTTCTAAGGTCAAAGCTGAGCATCAGAAACCATCAGGTCTACTTCAACAACCCGAAATCCCGGAATGGAAATGGGAAAACATTACCATGGATTTCATCACTAAATTGCCAAGGACTGCAAGTGGTTTTGATACTATTTGGGTAATAGTTGATCGTCTCACCAAATCAGCACACTTCCTGCCAATAAGAGAAGATGACAAGATGGAGAAGTTAGCACGACTGTATTTGAAGGAAGTCGTCTCCAGACATGGAATACCAATCTCTATTATCTCTGATAGGGATGGCAGATTTATTTCAAGATTCTGGCAGACATTACAGCAAGCATTAGGAACTCGTCTAGACATGAGTACTGCCTATCATCCACAAACTGATGGGCAGAGTGAAAGGACGATACAAACGCTTGAAGACATGCTACGAGCATGTGTTATTGATTTCGGAAACAGTTGGGATCGACATCTACCATTAGCAGAATTTTCCTACAACAACAGCTACCATTCAAGCATTGAGATGGCACCGTTTGAAGCACTTTATGGTAGAAAGTGCAGGTCTCCGATTTGTTGGAGTGAAGTGGGGGATAGACAGATTACCGGTCCGGAGATTATACAAGAAACTACCGAGAAGATCATCCAAATTCAACAACGGTTGAAAACCGCCCAAAGTCGACAAAAGAGCTACGCTGACATTAAAAGAAAAGATATAGAATTTGAAATTGGAGAGATGGTCATGCTTAAATTTGCACCTTGGAAAGGCGTTGTTCGATTTGGTAAACGAGGGAAATTAAATCCAAGGTATATTGGACCATTCAAGATTATTGATCGTGTCGGACCAGTAGCTTACCGACTTGAGTTACCTCAACAACTCGCGGCTGTACATAACACTTTCCACGTCTCGAATTTGAAGAAATGTTTTGCTAAAGAAGATCTCACTATTCCGTTAGATGAAATCCAAATCAACGAAAAACTCCAATTCATCGAAGAACCCGTCGAAATAATGGATCGTGAGGTTAAAAGACTTAAGCAAAACAAGATACCAATTGTTAAGGTTCGATGGAATGCTCGTAGAGGACCCGAGTTCACCTGGGAGCGTGAAGATCAGATGAAGAAGAAATACCCGCATCTATTTCCAGAAGATTCGTCAACACCTTCAACAGCTTAAAATTTCGGGACGAAATTTATTTAACGGGTAGGTACTGTAGTGACCCGAACTTTTCCATGTTTATATATATTAATTGAGATTGATATTTACATGATTAAATGTTTCCAACATGTTAAGCAATCAAACTTGTTAAGACTTGATTAATTGAAATAGGTTTCATATAGACAATTGACCACCCAAGTTGACCGGTGATTCACGAACGTTAAAACTTGTAAAAACTATATGATGACATATATATGGTTATATATATAGTTAACATTATATTATGATAATTAAACATATCATTAAGTATATTAACAATGAACTACATATGTAAAAACAAGACTACTAACTTAATGATTTTGAAACGAGACATATATGTAACGATTATCGTTGTAACGACATTTAATGTATATATATCATATTAAGAGATATTCGTACATCATAATATCATGATAATATAATAATTTAAAATATCTTTTGATATTATAAACATTAGGTTAACAACATTTAACAAGATCGTTAACCTAAAGGTTTCAAAACAACATTTACATGTAACGACTAACGATGACTTAACGACTCAGTTAAAATGTATATACATGTAGTGTTTTAATATGTATTTATACACTTTTGAAAGACTTCAATACACTTATCAAAATACTTCTACTTAACAAAAATGCTTACAATTACATCCTCGTACAGTTTCATCAACAATTCTACTCGTATGCACCCGTATTCGTACTCGTACAATACACAGCTTTTAGATGTATGTACTATTGGTATATACACTCCAATGATCAGCTCTTAGCAGCCCATGTGAGTCACCTAACACATGTGGGAACCATCATTTGGCAACTAGCATGAAATATCTCATAAAATTACAAAAATATGAGTAATCATTCATGACTTATTTACATGAAAACAAAATTACATATCCTTTATATCTAATCCATACACCAACGACCAAAAACACCTACAAACACTTTCATTCTTCAATTTTCTTCATCTAATTGATCTCTCTCAAGTTCTATCTTCAAGTTCTAAGTGTTCTTCATAAATTCCAAAAGTTCTAGTTTCATAAAATCAAGAATACTTTCAAGTTTGCTAGCTCACTTCCAATCTTGTAAGGTGATCATCCAACCTCAAGAAATCTTTGTTTCTTACAGTAGGTTATCATTATAATACAAGGTAATAATCATATTCAAACTTTGGTTCAATTTCTATAACTATAACAATCTTATTTCAAGTGATGATCTTACTTGAACTTGTTTTCGTGTCATGATTCTGCTTCAAGAACTTCGAGCCATCCAAGGATCCATTGAAGCTAGATCCATTTTTCTCTTTTCCAGTAGGTTTATCCAAGGAAATTAAGGTAGTAATGATGTTCATAACATCATTCGATTCATACATATAAAGCTATCTTATTCGAAGGTTTAAACTTGTAATCACTAGAACATAGTTTAGTTAATTCTAAACTTGTTCGCAAACAAAAGTTAATCCTTCTAACTTGACTTTTAAAATCAACTAAACACATGTTCTATATCTATATGATATGCTAACTTAATGATTTAAAACCTGGAAACACGAAAAACACCGTAAAACCGGATTTACGCCGTCGTAGTAACACCGCGGGCTGTTTTGGGTTAGTTAATTAAAAACTATGATAAACTTTGATTTAAAAGTTGTTATTCTGAGAAAATGATTTTTATTATGAACATGAAACTATATCCAAAAATTATGGTTAAACTCAAAGTGGAAGTATGTTTTCTAAAATGGTCATCTAGACGTCGTTCTTTCGACTGAAATGACTACCTTTACAAAAACGACTTGTAACTTATTTTTCCGACTATAAACCTATACTTTTTCTGTTTAGATTCATAAAATAGAGTTCAATATGAAACCATAGCAATTTGATTCACTCAAAACGGATTTAAAATGAAGAAGTTATGGGTAAAACAAGATTGGATAATTTTTCTCATTTTAGCTACGTGAAAATTGGTAACAAATCTATTCCAACCATAACTTAATCAACTTGTATTGTATATTATGTAATCTTGAGATACCATAGACACGTATACAATGTTTCGACCTATCATGTCGACACATCTATATATATTTCGGAACAACCATAGACACTCTATATGTGAATGTTGGAGTTAGCTATACAGGGTTGAGGTTGATTCCAAAATATATATAGTTTGAGTTGTGATCAATACTGAGATACGTATACACTGGGTCGTGGATTGATTCAAGATAATATTTATCGATTTATTTCTGTACATCTAACTGTGGACAACTAGTTGTAGGTTATTAACGAGGACAGCTGACTTAATAAACTTAAAACATCAAAATATATTAAAAGTGTTGTAAATATATTTTGAACATACTTTGATATACATGTATATATTGTTATAGGTTCGTGAATCAACCAGTGGCCAAGTCTTACTTCCCGACGAAGTAAAAATCTGTGAAAGTGAGTTATAGTCCCACTTTTAAAATCTAATATTTTTGGGATGAGAATACATGCAGGTTTTATAAATGATTTACAAAATAGACACAAGTACGTGAAACTACATTCAATAGTTGAATTATCGAAATCGAATATGCCTCTTTTTATTAAGTCTGGTAATCTAAGAATTAGGGAACAGACACCCTAATTGACGCGAATCCTAAAGATAGATCTATTGGGCCTAACAACCCCCATCCAAAGTACCGGATGCTTTAGTACTTCGAAATTTATATCATATCCGAAGGGTGTCCCGGAATGATGGGGATATTCTTATATATGCATCTTGTTAATGTCGGTTACCAGGTGTTCACCATATGAATGATTTTTATCTCTATGTATGGGATGTGTATTGAAATATGAAATCTTGTGGTCTATTATTATGATTTGATATATATAGGTTAAACCTATAACTCACCAACATTTTTGTTGACGTTTTAAGCATGTTTATTCTCAGGTGATTATTAAGAGCTTCCGCTGTCGCATACTTAAATAAGGACAAGATTTGGAGTCCATGCTTGTATGATATTGTGTAAAAACTGCATTCAAGAAACTTATTTTGTTGTAACATATTTGTATTGTAAACCATTATGTAATGGTCGTGTGTAAACAGGATATTTTAGATTATCATTATTTGATAATCTACGTAAAGCTTTTTAAAACCTTTATCTATGAAATAAAGGTTATGGTTTGTTTTAAAAATGAATGCAGTCTTTGAAAAACGTCTCATATAGAGGTCAAAACCTCGCAACGAAATCAATTAATATGGAACGTTTTTAATCAATAAGAACGGGACATTTCAAGAACAAGGAAAGCTACCGAGTAATACTGAAGTAAATCCTCGGAATGAGAATGTTAATATGGTATCAACGAATTCTGAAAAACCAGCATCATAAGATGGGAAGGTTTTCGATGTGAGTAACAATGAAGAAGTTACACCACCACCACTACCCGAGTATGTAAAGCCAGTGGTGACACCATACAGACCACCCATCCTGTTTCCAAGAAAAGGAGTTGAGTATGAGCAAGTGATAGGTAATAAAGTTTGTGATACCTTTGGAAAAAAGAAGAAGAAAAAGAAGGTACAAGAAACAAAAACCGTAAGAATAAACCCGGTGAAGAAAGTTTCACCAAAACCTCCACCCAGGGTGGGTGATTCGGGTGAATTTATTGTTCCTTGTCTACTTAGTGATTGTGTCATGTATGATGCACTAGCAGATTTATGTGCGAGTATAAGTGTTATGCCTCTTTCATTATATAAGAGATTAGGAGTAGGTGAGTTAAGTCCAACAGAAATGAGTGTTCGACTCTTTGATCAAACCATTAAGCACCCAGTTGGAATTGCTGACAACCTACCCGTTCAAGTGAGTAATTTAACCTTTTTAGTCAAATTTATTGTCATTGACATAGAAGAGGACTCAAACGTTCCTCTAATTTTAGGTCGACCGTTCTTAGCATCCACCGGGGCGTTATTTGATGTACGAGAGGGTAGAATGACACTTAGTGATGGTGACAAATCGGTCACCTTTGTGAGTCGAAAGGCTAAATCTCCACCAACCAAAACCGTTGAACCAACAAAAATGATTGGTAAGAACCATGTAGTTTTACCAACTCCAACGGTAGTGCTTAACAATAATAAAACGTCTAAGTGTGGGGAAAATGAAGTAACACCTAATGATGACTTGATAACAAAGAACCCCGTTGTTGATACGAAATTAAATGACTCCGTTATTAACAGTTCAATGAAGAAACTTATTAAACGGATTCGCGATGCTAGAACCAAGGGGAACTTTACGTTATGTAACCGGTTAGTATCCAATCTATCGCCTAAAGAAAAGGAAAAACTGATTGAATTTGTGAATATAACACAGGAATCCGACCAATGTCTTAAAGCAAAAGTCACAGATATGCAAGTTGATTATGGTCCAAAAGAAATTGACAATGAAGTTAATCACAAATTCGACACCACGGCTACCTAAGTGTGGGGAGATTCAAATGTTCTAAAAAGAAAACGTTGTCTAGAGTTAGTTGTTCTGTTCTCGTGTAGTTCCGAGAATGGAATCCGATTGGTCTTTTCCACTAGCAGACACTAAAGAACTAGTTTTCTCCCTCCATTCTGAATTTTTGTTTTATAGGTTTTGTATGAAATTAATATGTTTTTTAAATTTAAGTTTTGTGTGAATTTAAAAACAAAATTTACTTTATTTCATTAAGTTTAAAAATTGATTTCTAAAATTTGTCATGAGTTAAAGACTAGATCATAGAATCGAAATTACTTTACCCAGAGACGGGGCGAAAAATTTTGTTATCATTATTTTTAATGTTACTAATCTAAAAAATAATAAAAAATTAAAAAACCTGAGAATCTTTGTTTTTAAAACACTCGCTTTAAAACGACAAATTTTAATTATTCATTTAAACTATTTTAATAAATAAAGGTTTTATAAAAAAATATATATATATTATATATATGTTTGTAGTTTATCTTATGTACAAAACAGGGTAAAACAACGCACTTTCAAAGACTGACATTAAGTTCGGCAAAAGCTACTAATTTTAACGACAAAACGTAAAATATCAAATGTGATATAAAACAATATGTTTGCAAACTCGGTATTTTTAATCATTTTTCTACACTAATCACCCTCATGAATTTAAATTTTTACTGATTGCTTGCAAATGAGGGCATTGCAAGATCTCAAGTGTGGGGAAGGGTTATAAATTCTCTCGGGTTTACACTTAGTTTAATTGCCAAATTTTGTCAAAATTTGAAAAAATTTCAACTAAATGAATTCAAAATCATGTTTATACATATTTATGAGCGATAAAAATGGGTTATAATACCGAAATTATTGTTACCTCGGAGAGAACATAAATGGAGAAACAACCCGAAACGCTTGAATTTATTTAAAATGGAATAAAGGAGAATAAAAAGGCAAAGAAAAGAATAAATAAAAGCTAAGTGTGGGAAGAATTTACCAAGTTCTTCAAAACATATATCACATATTTGTACAAGATTATTGCAGGTACTTTTGCTTTGGACTAAACTAATCAGTTTTACCTGATTTACTGTAATATATTTGAAAGAAAGATGGATCTACACGATGAATCAATTCCATCATTAAAAGGAAGTAAAGTCTTCCGAAAAAGACACGCGCTTCTTGATTTAGGTCAGGAAGTTGTCGTCCAAACCAGCTGTAGGTTGACGAAAAATCTAGAAAAGTCATCTTTAAAATCAGCAGGAAATCCACGGACCTCAGCATCAAACAGGGTCGCCATGTGGTCAGAATTATGATAACCATGAGAGGATTTGTCTCGTAAAATGGGGAGGGCGCCGTGCAAATTAGCTTGATAAGACTAATGAATCAGACCTCCAGAAAGGATAATCTCCTTAAAGATTAAAAATCAGCTTTTAAGACTGATATTACTCAATCCTTGAGATTGACCTTAAAAATTGAGAATTCATACTCATAGAATTCAATGATATCTAAACTCGAGCTTGAACGAGAAAATATTTTATCAAATTAAAACCGATTTGTTTTCTAAAAACCTATTTTCAATGCGTTCAATACCATTGAACGTAAAATCCTGAGAATTCATTGGAATTCATTAGGTCACCTGAACCAAATCGGGTGTCAACCGTAAGAACGGTGGTTGCATAGCATAGTCGAAGACAGGACCTTGTGCCAGACTAAAAAATTATAGGGTGATCTTTACTATTTCTCCTAAAAATGATAGTAATTGCATCCGACACATTTTTGACCATAATTATCTGCATGTCATGGGACATTGCCTTAACAGTTGCTTGTTCATCGCTTTCCTTTACAACCGGACGATAGTTTACCGAAAGGTAATATACGGAGCAAGTATACTGTACGTGTTGCTTTCCTAATACAAGGTTAGCAAGTGGGTGACACAAAACCACAAGTTTTGAGCTAAAATTTTAAAAATCTGAAACCCACAAAAATATTTTGCAAACACCGGTGAAGGGTTATTCCGGAAAACTTGTCTAGGGTAAAATCTAGCTTGAATTTTCAAAAGATCAAATGTTTTCATAAAGATCCAATTTCCTTAAAGGATCTAAATTTTTATAGTCATGTGGGACTGTAACCACATTGTTACTATCATTGCTTATACCGCCGTATCAAAATCACTGATGTATAAAGTGTGATTCGAGTGAAGTGTGATTTAATTTCAAGTTATGTATTGCTTGAGGACAAGCAACGTTTAAGTGTGAGGATATTTGATAGTGCTCCAAATGAACATATATTTAGGCGCAATAATCCTTCCAATATGTAAAGCATTTAGTTGCAATTGTTCTATTTTTATGTAATAATCGTTTAAATAAATAAGTGCGAAGATAAAAGACAGAATCGACGATTTGAAGACGCAAATGACTAAAAAGCTAAAAAGTACAAAGTACAATCCAAGTGGTTCAATTTATTGATGAGAAACGCCTAAAAATGACAAGAGTACAAGTCGCGAAATGCAAAGTACAAGATATCTAAGCGTACGAAAAGGCGTTCGAAAATTCGGAACTGAGACATAAACCGAGCATCAACGTACAACTCAACGGAGCTAAAATTACAAGTCAACTATGCACAAGAATATAATATAATATATATATTATTATATGAAATTATATATTATTATATTATATATTATAATATTTAGCAGCCCACGTTTAACTCACTTTGGTGAGCTGGAATCCGAAGCTCCGCGTGTAAGGCACAAAAGTACCGCACTCACGAAGCTGTACAGTTCAAAGTGGGCCTATAAAAGCTCACGCATTCTGCTCGAATTTTGCATCCCTTTTTCACTCAATCTCTCTATCTATATACGATATATATATTTATATTTATAATATTAAAGTTTAATTTAATATTAATAATAATTTGGGTTATTGTAAGAAATGTTTTACGGGTTTTAAAGTCGGAACTCTGTCCGTGTAACGCTACGCGATAAATAATCACTGTAAGCTATGTTCTTCCTTTTTAAATTAATGTATCGTAACTAAGTTATTATTATGCTTATTTGAGCCAAAGTAATCATGATGTTAGACTAAATATTAAAGACGGGGTTATTAGATTTTGTACCATAATTAATGTTTGAACAAAAGACCGTCACTTGTGGGCATTTGACTATGGACTATTAATAGATGGGAGGTATTGTCTAATTGAGTGACAACTCATTGGAGTCTGTCGAACCTATCTTCAAATTAATTAACTTAATAATTAATAATGATTATGGTTGTCCTATTTAGTGACATTCATACGGAATCTATTATAATCATTTAATTAATTATTCGGGTTGAGTAATTGATTATTCAAACTGATCAAGTGGGTAAATTAATATTCATATCTAATCAAAACAGGGGCGGATTATATACAGTGATAACTGGTGTAATTGTTGACAGAAGTGATAACTGCGTCACAGTTTAAATCTTTAATTAGTTGGAATATTTGACTTCGGGTATAAGGGTAATTTGACGAGGACACTCGCACTTTATATTTATGAGCGATGGACTATTATGGACAAAAACCAGATAGGTTTCAAATAATTCAGGACCAAAGGACAATTATCCCAGAGTAATAAATTAAAATCAAAATGTCAAACATCATGGTTACGGAAGTTTAAATAAGCATAATTGTTCTATTTTATATCTCATCGTATTTTTATTTACTGTCATTTTATTTATTGTCATTTTAATATTGTTATTTATTTTACACACTTTAATTATTGTCATTTATCTTTACGCTTAAAATATAAAATCGACAAACCGGTCATTAAACGGTAAACCCCCCCTTTTATATTGTAACAACCCAACATTGATTTACCAAAAACACGACACAAAAAAAAATTTCTGTGACTGCCCATCTGGACGGCGTCCAGAAATCGGGACGGCGTCCAGCCTTTACAACTGGGACGGCGTCCAAGGATTTGGGACGGCGTCCCAATGAACTAAAAAGTACTGATCAGTTTTTGTTTACACGCGAGCGAAAAACTCGCTCCACGACACTTTTCAACGAAACCATTTTCACAATATGACATATTAAGTAAAACTAAGATATTGCCACCATAAAAACAAGTTTTACAACCCCGGGCTCACAATGACCCGTTTTACAAATAAAGTAGCAGTTTCGACCCATTTATCTCTTTAGACGGATTAGAACTTTACAACCCAACCCAATACCAAGAGCATAATCTCGGGGACTACCAAATCCCCAATCCGCGTCCATATAACCAAAAGCTACCCCTTCAAGCCCAACCGCTCCTGCACGTCTAGTCTAACAACTAGCTAGCATCAATAACACAATACCTGTAAAAAGGTAAACAACGAGAGGGGTAAGCATAAAGCTTAGTGAATGCAATAATTATACACATACATATATAATATACCCACTTGCAAACACTTACTCACATACCGCATACATGCTAGCAACACAATTAGCTTATCATCACAATTACAAGCTATAACCTCCAATAATCAAGCTAGCATAACAAAAGCATATATAATATGAACAAATATAATATGCTTACGCTACAACACAAATAACCATGGTCGACCAATAGTACAAGGGAACGGCGCTCGCGAAAACGCCATCGGTGTTCATAACATCCGTTAGGGCACTTAGCACCTCGCACCACTAACCCCTAGGGTGGCACCTTAACACCTCGGCACATCACCCCGAGTGGCATCTTAACACCTCGATGCAACACTCATTATTTTACGGAGTGGTGTCTTAACACCTCGACACTACACTCCTAGGTGGCATCTTAACACCTCGATGCTACACCCGAGTGGCATCTTAACACCTCGATGCTACACTCTTCACGTGAAACGTGGTGTCTTAACACCTCGACACTACACCTTTCACGCTACAACAAATAGATACATTATATACATACGCATATAATTATTCCTCTCACCTCGAATTGCCCGCACAAGTTACAAACGTAAATCGCCTCCAAAAGCAACCGAGCAAACCTTTTACCTATAATACGCATATAGATATACAAACAATCAACATACATTCCCTACAAGGGAATTCGACACCAACACCCTTAACCGAGGGTTTATACCTACTGCCACAAACCGCCCATTTAGACACTTAAAGTGGACTTCACCAATTACCACTACGGGTGGTAATCCTGACCCATTCAAAGTCAATCCAATTTGACATAAGTCCCAAAAATATCTTTAATCACTAACGACTAGTGATTTACTTTCCAAAACATCGTTTAACACTTTAATCAAACCTTTATATACACGGTTCATAAATTCTCGATCTCATGACTTAGTTTGACAACATTTGAGGTTAACACCCATTTGTCATACCAACATGTTCTTATGAACATCTAAACACTAACACATGCAAGGTCCAAACTAACAATTCCATCAATTGAAACCCTAAGTCACCAATTCGGGTTTACATACATGAATCTTCCCCAAAAACCCCCAAACTTCACAATAAATGGGTTATAACTCTAACTAGCACAAACTTTAACTCAAACAATAATCTTAACAAAGAAATTCGGATTTAGAGCTTACCAACACTACCACCACGTAGCCGTGAACGAGGTGAACAACATTAACTCTTGCACCTTAACCCAAAATCAACATCCTTCTTCTTCAATGGAGCTTTCCTCTCTAAAACTCTCCCTCTCTCTCTAGGGTTTGGAGTGTTAGTGAGAAGGTGGAAGAGGTGAAAATGAGGATAAGATAGAGGTTGGATCAGTTTTAGAGGCTCAAAACCGACCCCCAAGTGAAAAGACTCAAATACCCTCTTTTAAAACCTTTAAAATACAGCTGCTGGCCTGTCAGGCACTTTGGACGGCGTCCAAAAAGCTTGGACGGCGTCCTAACCTTCATTTCAGGACGGCGTCCTGAAGTCTGGACGGAGTCCCAATTTACTGAGTCTGAAACTGAACTTGTTTTGGTCGTAACTTTCAAACCGTAACTCCGTTTTCGACGAATCAAATATCGTTGGAAACGTAATGAGATTTACTATCCAATGGTAAGGTTTTCAACTCCAACTTTATTTGGGATCCAAATATACACTTACATGCCTCGTATTTCGAATGACGCTCGAAATAACGTGCAACTGAAAAACGGGTGTTACAACTCTCCCCCACTTAAATTGGATCACGTCCTCGTGATCCGCACAAACACTAGAAGTTAAGCACTTCTCCCACTAACATTTCCGCTTCCAACGCGGAGTCACACAAGTAGTAAACTCATCCGAATCCTCGCTTCGTGCACTAACGCATCATAATACCACAATATTGGGTAATCAACCCACTAGTCGAAACAACCGTAACCGTTGCTCCTACGCCGAGTATCCAAACTCATACCATACACTTCACAATCGTCCTAAAAGTAGAACAATTTGCCGACAAACATCGCCGTCACGCCTCACGATCTTATGAAACACAACCAAGCCCGACATCCATAACATCTTCTACAAATCCGAAGATCTAACCACACGCTAATAATCACTAGCGTGCACTACCGCAATAAACGATATCTCATACACTCAACGTCCAGAATTTCCATTTAGGAAAATACGAAAATCACTACATATACCTTCAAGTTCTCTCGGCTGCAACACGCAACAAGCGTCATCCATAACTATATCGCCCTATGCGATCTTCTAAATTCACTACGCTGCGAACCAAGTCTTACATTAATCCAAATCGAGAAGGATTCATGCTTCCTTAAAATTTCGTACTCATTCGGTTCATAACCGTACTACTCGACCGATCATTCCTGAATATTCTTTAGGCCAAGAACCAAACTCCCTCCGGCTCTACACCGGATCATTCCTTCAACGAAAAAAATTTTAATAACCCCGCAATAACACTTAAGAAGCACCACTTTCCCGCCGACCGATCCACACACGACTATACGTCACTGGATTAATCCAGGACGACAATAATACACCACGAATTAGACGAAACATCAACACATCGTCATAGGGTTTCTCCTCTGAACCATACAATACGGCTTCCTAGTACTAGCATAGAAGCTATTCGTATACCAAAATCCCGTCAACGGCGTATCATCATCACAAAATTTCCGCAATTCGCCACACGACTCACAAAAATATTCACCATGCCGGGTGAACTTTCCTACCTAGACCGTCCGTTAAGGATGGTCTCAACATTTCAATGCAACTAACAGTCGCATCACTAAGGAGCACACTCTCGCAGACAAACAACATCTGCGTGTCTCGATGCGAGACAGTCAAAATCGACACTCTCCGCCTCACATTCGTCCATAAAGTGGAATAATCCACTGACAATCTCCACGATTGCGTTTCCCGACAGGGAAAAATACGATATTTGTCAGGATATCGAACTTGTTCTCATTCAATTATACTGTCCGGGTTTCACGACAACCCAGATTTTTCACTACGGGAGCACCCGCAATGACAACTTCATTCTCTCACTCCGGGATCTCAAACTTCACATTTGGTCTCATACCGCACATTGGTACTACACGACCACCGTACATAGGAAGTCTTACACTTCCTTCGATCCCATCATCACAATCTTCACGCATAACATTCTCGAGTTGTAACTCACAATCGTAAAGCACGATCTCGAGTTGACATTAGCAACCCGTCACTCTTCCTCGTTAGGAGCTCCGAATACCCATTGAGGCTTAGCACGGTACGCTCCAACATTTCACTATACATAACACCACTGGAGTTTTCCTCGGGCGGCAGTAAAAACTCCCCCACTTAGGATTTATCTCCATATTCTCACCGCCAAGATGATAACATCCCGCGGAATTGTAATTCCACGTCACACCTGACCATTCTCGCCGTTGGTCATAAACATCAATTCACCGCAAATTCGCTTTAGGCTCTCAGAGCCGACATGCACAATCACTTGAGACGTCGTACACGCGATGAAATCGCACCTTCATACCACAATTCACAACTAACTACCTTAATCGTTCGAAAAGCAAACTCCACAAAGTCTTACATATGCCTCTAAGCCTAGGCATATGTCACGCCGCTTACTTAGTCGTGATTCTCAGTCGAGATCACCCGACCTTCCACTTGACGAATCGTTATTAACAATTGCTCACTCTCGTGGAGAAGAGTGACCAATTCTGACACCATAATTGCGTCCACCACAATATCAACACTTCATCAAAACCCTTCGGACTAACCGACCATTAAGTCCGTCACCGGCTCACCGGTCATCTTTACCCGTCTATCACTTAAGAGCAACAAGATTCGCTCACCCGTCACTTCATAAGAAGTATTCGTCACAATGCTCTTAAACTTCGACTTTCGCAACCGTCGAATTACCATCACCCGTCGATCACTATTATAATCTCCGATGCTTCCAAGGGTATCTCACGGGCACCCTAAGCACAAAGTGATCTCACCACTACCGGAGTTGAACATTACACTAGCAGGTATAAAAAGGCACCTGACGCAGTGTCATGCAGACTCCCACCACAATCAAATGAATTTTAGAAAATCGATCTTTAGGTTCCATACACCCGATGTCACCCATCTCTCTATAATAATGACCCGAAGTCATACCTACCCGACAACCTTACGGTTTATTGTCTTATCGAAAGTTCCTAGCGATCACACGATACCCGCAGTTTCCACAAGGCCAAACGATATAGCCTAATGAGGCCCTTCATCTAACACAAGGAGATGCTCGGGGATACCAAGTCTTACACCCTTCTACATCTCGATAAAACCGCTACTACAAGGGATATTCCATTAGGAATGTTGCCCTATAATCTACAACACACTAACGCAATCAACATTACACGGGTCCCACTCCCATGAGTTTAACGACCCGAAGACTCCTCGATTCGCCAATTCCAAGGTGACTCACAACAAGAATCCTAACACGATTCTCTAACCACACACTCTACCGAGTGTAACTCAAAACTACAATCATTAGACTTGTCGCATTCCATTACAGAATTCAAGTCCTCGTCGCACACACGCAAGCGTAAATCGGTCATCCTAGTTACGATAGGTAACTAAAACCAATTACAATCTCAATAATGCACCCACTACTTAGGGTGGCTAAGCACGCACCAAACTTGTGAGTTGGCTCACTCACTTAACTAACCGAATCCATCGTAAAACTTCACGACTCGCAACGAACCCGATGCGACTACAAGCACATCACCCGAGACAACTATCACTTAGGAACCAATAAAGATTCCTCATTTATCCCGAATCTACCCCAACCATGCCACGTTTCCTCCGTTCGGTACTCGTCATGTCATGCTTGATGTCAAGATACACTTTCGTAATAATGGTGATCGGTCACTATTACAAATGCGTACCTTACCATTTCCACATGGTCACGCAAAGTACTTTACCCGGACTGACGCAACATTCACACAAAATAACACGCGATAACTCCTAGTACCCGAATGACCAAAGTCCTTACCGTGAACTTGATCACTCAAAACCGCCAAACCTTTAAATCTCTCCAATAGATTCATCTCTAAGACAACGCACCAATTAGATACCTGTATATATATATACACCAATATACAATAGTAATAAATGTACACAAGTACACAACAACGACAAGTCAACCTACAACCTAGGTGACTATCACTAAAACAACGTCCAAGTTCTCCTACTTACCTTAGGAACTAGCAATCTAAGGCACTAATTTACACGCGAAATGAGGCCCCACATCATCACACTTTGGACAAGCACTAGTCCTAGTTAGTCACCTACTCTAAGGCACTAACAAATCTTAATCCGACCCGTATTCCTACAAGTCCCGCAAATAACGCACAACGGCCAATAAGTCTAAGACTAGGCACCTATTCCAAGGTCACCTAATTCTCTTAGACTATGCTCTGATACCACTTGTAACAACCCAACATTGATTTACCAAAAACACGACACAAAAAAAAAATTTCTGTGACTGCCCATCTGGACGGCGTCCAGAAATCGGGAAGGCGTCCAGCCTTTACAACTGGGACGGCATCCAAGGATTTGGGACGGCGTCAGTTTTTGTTTACACGCGAGCGAAAAACTCGCTCCACGACACTTTTCAACGAAACCATTTTCACAATATGACATATTAAGTAAAACTAAGATATTGCCACCATAAAAACAAGTTTTACAACCCCGGGCTCACAATGACCCGTTTTACAAATAAAGTAGCAGTTTCGACCCATTTATCTCTTTAGACGGATTAGAACTTTACAACCCAACCCAATACCAAGAGCATAATCTCGGGGACTACCAAATCCCCAATCCGCGTCCATATAACCAAAAGCTACCCCTTCAAGCCCAACTACTCCTGCACGTCTAGTCTAACAACTAGCTAGCATCAATAACACAATACCTGTAAAAAGGTAAACAACGAGAGGGGTAAGCATAAAGCTTAGTGAATGCAATAATTATACACATACATATATAATATACCTACTTGCAAACACTTACTCACATACTGCATACATGCTAGCAACACAATTAGCTTATCATCACAATTACAAGCTATAACCTCCAATAATCAAGCTAGCATAACAAAAGCATATATAATATGAACAAATATAATATGCTTACGCTACAACACAAATAACCATGGTCGACCAATAGTACAAGGGAACGGCGCTCGCGAAAACGCCATCGGTGTTCATAACATCCGTTAGGGCACTTAGCACCTCGCACCACTAACCCCTAGGGTGGCACCTTAACACCTCGGCACATCACCCCGAGTGGCATCTTAACACCTCGATGCAACACTCATTATTTTACGGAGTGGTGTCTTAACACCTCGACACTACACTCCTAGGTGGCATCTTAACACCTCGATGCTACACCCGAGTGGCATCTTAACACCTCGATGCTACACTCTTCACGTGAAACGTGGTGTCTTAACACCTCGACACTACACCTTTCACGCTACAACAAATAGATACATTATATACATACGCATATAATTATTCCACTCACCTCGAATTGCCCGCACAAGTTACAAACGTAAATCGCCTCCAAAAGCAACCGAGCAAACCTTTTACCTATAATACGCATATAGATATACAAACAATCAACATACATTCCCTACAAGGGAATTCGACACCAACACCCTTAACCGAGGGTTTATACCTACTGCCACAAACCGCCCATTTAGACACCTAAAGTGGACTTCACCAATTACCACTACGGGTGGTAATCCCGACCCATTCAAAGTCAATCCAATTTGACATAAGTCCCAAAAACATCTTTAATCACTAACGACTAGTGATTTACTTTCCAAAACATCGTTTAACACTTTAATCAAACCTTTATATACACAGTTCATAAATTCTCGATCTCATGACTTAGTTTGACAACATTTGAGGTTAACACCCATTTGTCATACCAACATGTTCTTATGAACATCTAAATACTAACACATGCAAGGTCCAAACTAACAATTCCATCAATTGAAACCCTAAGTCACCAATTCGGGTTTACATACATGAATCTTCCCCAAAAACCCCCAAACTTCACAATAAATGGGTTATAACTCTAACTAGCACAAACTTTAACTCAAACAATAATCTTAACAAAGAAATTCGGATTTAGAGCTTACCAACACTACCACCACGTAGCCGTGAACGAAGTGAACAACATTAACTCTTGCACCTTAACCCGAAATCAACATCCTTCTTCTTCAATGGAGCTTTCCTCTCTAAAACTCTCCCTCTCTCTCTAGGGTTTTGAGTGTTAGTGAGAAGGTGGAAGAGGTGAAAATGAGGATAAGATAGAGGTTGGATCAGTTTTAGAGGCTCAAAACCGACCCCCAAGTGAAAAGACTCAAATACCCTCTTTTAAAACCTTTAAAATACAGCTGCTGGCCTGTCAGGCACTTTGGACGGCGTCCAAAAAGCTTGGACTGCGTCCTAACCTTCATTTCAGGACGGCGTCCTGAAGTCTGGATGGAGTCCCAATTAACTGAGTCTGAAACTGAACTTGTTTTGGTCGTAACTTTCAAACCGTAACTCCGTTTTTGACGAATCAAATATCCTTGGAAACGTAATGAGATTTACTATCCAATGGTAAGGTTTTAGAACATCAACTCTAACTTTATTTGGGATCCAAATATACACTTACATGCCTCGTATTTCCAATGACGCTCGAAATAACGTGTAACTGAAAAACGGGTGTTACATATATATTATTATTACTATATATAATTATATACATTTTATATAAATATAGTTGTTAAAAATATAGTACGTATTCACTAGCTCCCTGTGGAATGAACCGGACTTACTAAAAACTACACTACTCTAAGATTAGGTACACTGCCTATAAGTTTTGTAGCAAGGTTTAGGTATATCCATCTATATAAATAAATAAAACTTGTATCATATTTCGCCGTATTTCATATTAAAAATATAAGTATTTCGTATACACCGTTGTACACATCAACTAGTATCGGGATGCCACCTTACGAGATGCTTTATGGGCGGAGGTGCCGAACTCCGATTTGTTGGGGCGAAGTGGGTCAAAGAGAAATCGGGAGTACCGATTTGGTTTTAGAGACGAATAGCAAGATTGATATGATTCGGACTCATTTGAAAAAGGCCCAAGATAGACAAAAATCTTATGCCGATAAGCGTAGACGACAAATTGAGTTCCAAGAAGGCGACATGCTGATGCTTAAAGTTTCGCCATGGAAAGGTGTTATTCGATTTTGAAAACGGGGAAAGTTAGCTCCTCGGTTTATTGGTCCTTTTAACACTTTAGCTCGTGTTGGTGAAGTTGCGTATCGTTTGGAATTACCCGAAGAGCTTGCGGGGATCCATAACACATTTCATGTTTCCCATCTCCGTAAGTGTCTTGCGGATGATTCATCATGGGTGCCTTTAGACGAGATTGAGCTAAACAATAAGTTAGAATATATTGAGGAGCCGATTGCTATACTCGATGAGAAGGTCAAAAGGTTGAGAAATAAAGAGGTGAGAACGTTTAAGGTTCAATGGCGTCGTAGTAAAGGTTCCGAGTTTACTTGGGAGCCCGAAGAGTTCATGTTGGTTTACCTTCCCTCTTGTCATGCGGCTTGAATCGCGAGGACGCGCTCCGATTCAAGTGGGGGAGAGTTGTAAGACCCTAATATTTATTAAACAGAGATGTATATAGAGTACATGAAGAGTGGGTGACCTTGTGTATTTAAACAGAGGTCAGAGAATGATCTGAGCTTGGTGCGCTCAGCGCACACATAGGGGTGCGCGTGGCGCACTTTTCACTGTAGCCGGATTCTGTTCCTTTTTAATCAGATACTTTGAAGGGCTTTTTGGTAATTTCACTTGTGGACGAGTTAAGGCCAGTAGATCAGATCTTGGAGTGTCATTCACTCCGATTCCAACAACTTTATCCCATCCACTTCAATTTTAGAGAGAGGGTGAGATTCTTGTGTGAGAAAGCTCAAGCAAAGGAAGAAAGAGCTAGTTTTGAGTCTTAGCTCGAGTTATAAAGTTGTTTATCTCCTCTCTAGCTACGTTTTGGTTGTAGTGGTATGTTCTAACTTTGATTTCCTTACTTTGATTTATGTATGTGTTAGGGTTTGGGTAAATGAAGGACGTAAAACCCATATTTAGTGATTTTGGGTGTTCTTGGGTAAGATTGAGCCATGAGGACTCAAGAATGACTAACTTAGGGTTTCAAAGTGTTAATTGGGGTTTATGAGCCTAAATTGGTTAGTTAATTACTAGCACACTTAGATGTTTAGTAAATGGGTGTGTAGACCTTAAAGTGGTCAAATGGGTAATAATTGACCTAATTGAGAAAGATGGGTATGAAATACCCTGATTATGTATTAGTTAGTGTTGTTGGACCTTAATCACTAGCTTTTAGTGATATGTGGTGGTCTTGACATTTAGTGTACGGTTTTGGTGAAAATTGGGCATTTAATGCATTAAGTCATTAAGTGCACATGTGTAAGTTGTTGGTATTTAGTCCAACTAGTTTGTGTGTTGATCGAGTACTTATTGTATTAGGTACTTTGTTTTGAAGCTCACGGAAGTATAAA
Source organism: Rutidosis leptorrhynchoides (assembly GCF_046630445.1). NCBI lineage: Eukaryota > Viridiplantae > Streptophyta > Magnoliopsida > Asterales > Asteraceae > Rutidosis > Rutidosis leptorrhynchoides. The sequence goes on from NC_092341.1 coordinate 344,767,372, forward strand.
ACCGTCACCGAATCGTTAAGGTGAGTGGAATAATTATGCGTGTGCACATATAATGTATTTATTTGTGTAGTATGAATGTGGAATTGTCGCGGTGTTCAAGACACCACATTCTAAGTAACGAGTAGTATTGTCGCGGTGTTCAAGACACTACTCATTGTTTGATTGACATGTGGTATTGTCGCGGTGTTCAAGACACCACATTGTCATGGGAGTGGAATTGTCGCGGTGTTCAAGACACCACTCATTGTTTTGATTGACATGTGAAATCGTCGCGGTGTTCAATAAGCCACATTGTCATGGGGTGAGTTAGTCGCGGTGTTCAAGACATCACCCGGGGGATTAGTGATTACGCGGTGTTTAAGTAACACTAATGGATGTTATGAACTCCGACGGTCTTTTCCGAGTACCGTTCCCTAGTATGATTGGTTAACCATGGTTGTGTGAATTTTTGTACTAGCATATTTAATTGTGAACTATATGCTTTTGGAATCGCTAGCTTATTATGATTGCGGATATTGGTATATGCATAATGTTTGCATGGTTGTCGAATTGCTAACTTGTATGCGGTATTGTGTAAGTGTTTGCAAGTAAGTAGGTTATATATGTGTATGTATAATTATTGCATTCACTAAGCTTTGCTTACCCTCTCGTTGTTTACCTTTTTATAGGCTCGGGCGTTGACAAGGGTAAGGGCGTTCGATTGGATTAGAGATCCCTCTTTGTTTTGATAGGGGACGCTTTTGGATGTGTTAGCTTTTGAAGTTTAACCGAGAGTTGGGTAGTTTAACCCCCAAACATCATGCCCTAGTGTCGTTTGGAATTTAAACTAATTCGGTTGAAACTTATACTTTTGTACGAAACTCGTATTACGGCATGTGTGGGCCCGATTTCGTAAAACTTATTTTATTATTGAATCGTGTGAGTTTTAACTATTATATCATGTTGTGAAAAGCGTTTTATCTAAATATGTCGGGAAGTGGGAGATCTTTATTTGAAAAATGACAATTTCGGACAGATGCTGATTTGGCCTGTGCGCGCCGCGCACCCTAAGGTGGTGCGCGTGGCGCACCCTTCTGACATAAAAAAAAAATTATTATTTCGCGTATTCGGTTAGTTATTGGATTGGGTTGTTACACAATAATAACCAAATTTCCAAAAGACTTCTTTTGATCCTCCCTCTTCGTCAAGGTTTTCATTTAACGAGACTGCCACCTCGACGTTTAATTCGATGATCTTGAAATGTCTACTGAGAAAATGGAAGAAGACAAGTTTGTGCTATGCGAAAGGTTGATATCCGGTCCAATATGAGATTGTCCGGATCTTTAAACGGTGAATATTCTGATTAATTTTATCCTTGGTCAATTATAGTCGTAACTTTTTATAAAGATTTTCATCAATACTATATTATTATGAAGTTTTCGAATGACAGCTTGACTATCATTTAAGAAGTAAATTGGTGCATAAAGGAGTTGTAAAACTTGTTGGTTAGTGGCGGTTATCTCCAGGTAGTGGGTGGGTTTATATTGATGTACAATGAAATTAAGTATGTATTAATTTTTTAATAAAAGTTTTTAGGACTGTCGCGGGTCGCCTGTCGTTAAAAAACTTCTTTTATTATTAGGAATTTAATAATTTAATTATTTTTAAGAACAGTAATCTTTTTTCTTATTATTATTAGTGAATTTATTTTAATTTATTGAATAGTTTTTAATTTTTATTTTTATACAAGTCTTTATAAGTTAACTATCTAAAACTTGTAGTGAAAAAAATGCTAAGAAAATTGCAAGTTAATGTTTGTTTGGACTACTAGTTCGACGTAACAAAGCCCACTCGTTTATATATTGTCTCATAATATATACAATGGGTCATCGACTCATCGTCTGGGACTTGTCATTTCTTTGTCGCCACCGCCACCGCCACCGCCACCGCCACCGCCACCGCCATCCTCACCCTCACCAATCTGTAAGCTTATTGTCGTTATGTTCATTATTTCACTGTAATTAATCGCAGCATTTTTTGAAGGATTAATTTTACTTAATGTATATGTATATGGCTTGTGTTGTTTGAAAATGTTAGATAGATAAAAGTCGGAGTTAGGTTAATTAATTTCTTATTTAGAAGTATAATTATGGTTGCTTATATATTGTTCTATGACTATACCCTTTTGGATCTATATATGATGCAGGTTAAGTTAAGTATTAAATTATGGACTGCTTACAAAGCTCTTCTACTATCCCTCAAATTCAGGTTAGGTTTAGGATGTAACCGACATGAGTATTGGTGTGGATTGTTAATTAAATTGTTAATTATTATTACTAATGACATTGATTGATTTGTTTATTTGTGAAGGTGGGAATTAGTCGTCAAAAGCCAATTTCGTATGATTTTATAGGTCAAATGTCCTACGATGTGCTGACTAAGATACTGTCACTTATGCCTATTAAGGATGCAGTGGCCACCAGTGGTGTTGCTACACGATGGAGATACTTGTGGCGTAATTTAATGAAATTAAACTTTGATGGTAGGAGCACCACTTTTAATAAACCGTCCGTGGTTAAGTTAGAAAATGAGAAGTACATCAACCAGGTCCATTCGGTGATTAGAAGCTACAATCACCCGACTGTCAACGACTTTCGGATCCGTTATGGTCTTAACTGTAATCATAAGCATGATATTGATGAATGGATCCAATTTGCAATGAATAAGAAAGTCGAGTTTCTTGAACTGGATTTGACAAACCGTTGTCATTATATGTGTTCGCACGGTAAAGATTATGATTTTCCATCTAGATTTGCGGATGTACTACCTTATTTAAAAAAACTTATACTAATTAGGGTTAATGTGACGCAAGAAGTTTTTGAGGCATTTTTAAAGAATTCTCCACATCTTGAGATGATAGCAATTTTACTCCCACCATACCTTTATGATATTCACGTCAATGGTGGTCAGTCAATGGTGGTCAATCACGTAACTTAAAACACCTTCAAATATTGGATGTTTGTCAATTTAGATCCATTTATTTATCTGATTTGGACAACCTTGTATCGTTCACCTTCAATAGTTACAGTGTGGATTTACATCTTGCTCATCTTCCCAAATTGAAGGAAGTTAAACTTGGTTTGGTTTCGATGAATATTAATAATGTTTTCAGTCAGATGTCATTTGGTGCTTTGTCCCTGCAGTCTCTTTCCTTAAGTGTGAATCACCTCGAGGTTAGTATAGTAGTTCATCATCTTAATGTTTCTATAATGAATTACTATTATTAAAGAAATGTTTGTGAGGCTATTATATCTTTTTGCAGGGATATAATATACTACCTGAATCGGTTCCCAAGTTACTAAATCTGAAGAAATTAAGACTTTCATATGATGGTGACGGCGATGATTGTCTTCTATATTTGGCTTTCATGATGAATGCATGCCCAAATTTGGAGAATTTTTGTCTTAAGGTACTTGCACGATGTCCGGTTAATTTAACCGTTGTACTTGAAGGTACAAACAGTAGAGTATGGGGTCAGATTACTCGCCCGGGTAACCCGAACAGGGAAAACCTTACAACTAACTGTTGTACTGTATGTTAATCAATTTAACAAAAGTGTGGATCTTTTTAATTGCAGCCGAGTTGGACTTCAACAACCATAAGCAAGAAGAAAGCGAGGTGTGCTACAAATCCCCATAAAAACCTAAAGCTTGTTGAAATAGTGGAATATAAGGGTCGAAAATGTGACTATGAAGTTGCTGCATACATCATACAAACTGCTGTGGAACTCAAGAAAATTGTGATTGCAATTGAAAGGATTAATCCGAAGAAAGAGGAAGCTGCTCGATCTTCTGCGGAGCGCATAAAATTAATAAAGCCTCATGGTGTAGAGTTGATCATAATCTAATTTACCCTTTTAAAATTAAGCTTAGTATGTTAATTCATTAATTTGGAAGTTATTAAAGGTATGTAGACCTTCAACTCTTCAAGCTCACTGTGCATGTAATTTCAGCTGGTATTATAAGCGTTACTATATAGTAAGCTTAGTTTATGATAATTCACTTGAATCACATTAGAATTTGAATTTGGAAGTTATGAATGATCAATATATACACACAGTATCTTTATATAATTATATTGCTCCTCAGCCTCTGTTTAATAGGGCTGATTGAAATTCAAGCTACTGTTGACGATTGGCAGTTGGGAAACTAGGATTATGGTGTCATTGATACAAAACATAGAACAAAGACTTAACGATAGAATTACTGATTTCTGACTTGATTCAAATCTCTTCAACGCGGTTTTACAACTTGAAAATAGTTCATAAGTCTTTAGTAATACCATCTGTAACATTTTTCAGTATACAATACTAAGCAATCATTCAAAATTTCAGTTCATTTCGTTTCACAAATCACAAGTCACTTTTTATATTATATATATGAAAATAGTGCTTTAATTTATTGGTTTATTTCCTCACAAAAGAGCTTATAAGCTCAAAAAAATAAGCTTGCTTAAACATCTAAGTGAACAGATATGAGCTAATCCAAACATCCCCTTAGTAGAGATGTTTGTTTGTCTTTCGTTTCTTCATATATTTAAACTATAATGTATGTGACAACTTTGATTTGCATCAACCTATGTTATGATTATCCTGAATGGGTTAAATGCAACTGAATGAATCATATTAGCTTACGAATCAAATGAGTCCAAAGTTATCAAATTATAAAGTTAATGCATATAGCATCCTATATCTCATATTCTCATTATCCATAAATGGACCATTTTTATCTTTATCTCTTGGAGAGAAACAAAAAAACAAAAAAAAGAAAGGAAAAAAAAAAAAAAAGTAAGAGGAGGCACTAAGAAAGTAAGAATATCGTTTTTTTTTTTTTTTTTTTCTTGGGCCAAAAAACATTAACATTAATAACTGATCCGAAGATCAAACAGTACAAACGATACAACATAACCGACAATGAGCCCCAGCAAAGCTAAACTATTAGACCAAACAGTCTCACCAACGAGGTGAAAAGAATATCGTTTTTATTAGCCACTTCGCACTGAAATAACTCAACAGATTTAGGTGGGCCCCTCGATAGTTTTGGTAAGAGCTAAATGTGCACATAGAGGCAAACAACATGAATATACACTACTTGATCTAGGAAAACAATGTTAAAAATATACCGATAACATGATTATACAAAATAAAGAATACAACAGACAGACTGATGTTCCTAACCTTGAAGAATACAAAATATTTAGACTCCAAGATTACTGAATTTACATTGTGAAGTCTATGAAAATTCCCAGAATCACATACCATGCTCGGAAAAAGGCTGATAACAACACGAAGATGCAGGGGAGAAAACTTAGCTTAGAACCAAATTTACCCGGATCTGGAAATTCATATATCACAAATCTGACACTTTGATACTGAAGGAGAGACTGAAACTAATAAATAACATACAATACTGGGAGTTGAACTACCAGGTTCTCCAAAATAAGCTGTTAACATTTGTAGCCCGATTAACAATCAAACCTGAGCCAAATTATCAAATAGTCAGACATTGTTATAGTCCAAAGACAAAACTGACAATTTGGTAATCTTTTGAGACATTGTTATAGTACAAGTGAATAAGTATTGGAGAGATTGTTATACTCTCTTAAATAAATCCAAATATGAAGTATTAACTTAACCAATTAGGGAAAAAAATTAGAAAATTAATCCAACAAACTGACCATTTTTATTTGGGGTGATCTTTTGTATCAATAAACAATTGTATCAATGGAATAACGAAATTAGTCAATTAGTATAGTAACGGCCCATTGCTTTGTCACTTGCCAATCATATTTTGTTTAGTTAATACTGTAGTTAATAGTTAATAGCAATGTTATGTTTGACAAATGTGCTATATCTTTTCAGAAGACTGACTCTCTGAATACATTGCTCAGGGAATTAACTTGCAAGTTAATACGTTAAATTGCAGTCAAATGTTGAAAAGCTTTTATATTTTCATTTTAATATTTAAAAAAGATTACAGTACTATATTGATAATATGAATTTGATATGTTATTTTTAATAAAACTGGAAGAAAAAAAACAATGAAAAGATTTTGTGGGCCAACCCAACAAATTTATTCCAACCTTACATACGACATGACACAAATTTGACTGATTATACAACCTGGCTAACCCACCTGTTTGGTCACCTTTAGTTATGTTATCTAAATCAATAATGTGAACAAAACATATTGATAATTACCTTAGATTCTTAATCTTTCATCCCCTCCTGAAAATGCTAGAGGGGCTAGTTCCATCAGTTAGATTTAAATCAGCTTTAGTTTTTCTAGCAAACTTCAAAAGACGTTTAAATCCCTTTGGTCCATCTTTTTGGTTGACCATAGCCGGAGGCTGCTGAGCATTTCCCCACTCACAACTATCAGCTTCACTTGTCGTTTCCTCAAGAAGCATCTGAAATAAAGAATGACGAACACGTGGACTCGAGACACCAGCTGGCACCATATGATTGGCTGCACCAGTTATCTGCATGGGGCTTTCTTTACATGGAATAATCTCATCATCCTGATTATTCTCTTCAACTTCCACCCATGCAGTAGGTGAAATCGAAACTGTCGATTCTTCGTCCGCCTCAATTTTATTATCAACCATTTCAATATTCTTAATCCCATCAACATTGAATCTCTTATTAATGAAACTCTCTGGTTCTTCACTTTTGATGGGAGTATCCATTTGAATTTCTGGGTCTAGTTCAGTACAGGATTTTAGTGGTTCACACTCCTCTTGACTTTGACTTTGACTTTCACTTATGATTTCGGTGGTCTCAACCACCTGACTATTCTCAGGTTGAACCAGATCTCCAGTGCTAAGTGGTTCCTCAGGTTCAGGTTCAGCCACAGGTTTACTCTTGACAACAATTGGACCAACACCCGGGCCAATACCAGTTCCTTTACGGAGGAACGGTTTTGTTTCAAGTGGGACCACACTACTTTTCTTAGTAACTTTGTTGTAAAAACTAGGTTTAGAAACTGTGGTGACAGTGTTCTTAGCAATAACATCAGTGTCTATTTGGGTTCTGGGTTTCGGTTTTACTGTCTTTGTACCATTCGTCACTGTCACCTGCTTTTTCTCTTTAACAGTCTTGATTTTCTTGTCAGCATCAACTGGGGTTGACTTCAAAGTCTTGGATCGCACTTGTGTTTTCTCAACTTTCACAGGTTTTTCAACTTTTACAGGTTTTTCAACTTTTGTGGGTTTTTCAACTTTGACAGGTTTTTCTGCTTTTGTGCTTGAACGAACAACTGATGATGTGGCATGAGGTTTTCGACTTATAGTAGCAGTAGAAATGGTACCGGTTGGAGTTTTAGCAGGTGATGAGCCAGAAGGTCTAGGTGATGGTGTAGCGGGCCATGACTTGCGTACAGCTGGCAACGGTGATGGTTTAGTTGTAGTTGTAGCTTTCTTAACAACAGAAGTTTTCGATGTTTCCTTTCTTGAATTTGGCAAGTGGGTCGGGCTCTTTTGGGGTTTAACTTTATTCACAATAGCTTTTTTCCTACTAACATCACTTGTGTTAGTAGTAGTTATCTCAGCATTTAACATTTCCATCTCTTTGAACTGGGATTCAGTTACAGCCTTTTTTCCGGAAGCTTCCTTTTGTAGCTTTTCGTCTCTCTTTTGCTTATAATTATCATAAAATCCACCTCTTTGCTCCTTTATATTATTATTATTACTTTTCTTATTAACGGTGGTCGAACTATGACGTCGAACAGGCTTGCTTTCCATCATTGTCTTAAACAGCTGATTTAATTCTGCTTCCTTTTGTTGATTCCACTCAATAGAGTCGGGATGCGTTTCAAGTTCCCTAGTCTCCTTTTCAACATCTAATATATCAACAGTACCTTTTTTTGGTGAGGACAATTTTAGGTTTTCAACAGTTTCAGAAATTTCTTTACAAGACTCCGCATTGTCACCTGGCACCGACTCTGCATTGCCACTTGGCGCTGCATCTTTGGGATTGATTGTACAAGTTTCAATGCACTGGGTACCACTTTCACTCATTCCTGAACTCCATCTTCTCAGTACAGCTTTTGTTGCAACAGGTGCAGTCGACAACGCTTTCGGCTTCTCGGGTTCCACAACTTGATCTTTCTGTTTCTTTTCAAATAAACTGATTTTATCTTGCACACTCATTCTCAGCGCATTTCGTTTAGCTGATTTCTGTTGATCTTCATCTTCGCTACTAGTATCTTTATGAGTTGATATCTTCTCCCTAGTTGGAAAATAACCGAGACTCTTGATACTTATAGCGGCTGTCCTGCGTGGGCCCGTTCGTCCAATTTGGACTCGTCTCATTGGAGATGCTGACCGTCTAGGCGTTACAGATCTTGCAAAGGTCCGGCTTCGTTCAACAGATGGTTGGTCTTCTTCTTCTTCTTCACTTGAAAAAGAGTTTTCGCTATCAGATGAGCTTTGTCGTTCAACCTGTGCAGCTTTTGCTGGGGAGACACCGTATTTTACAGGTGGGTTCGATTGTGAAGGATGAGATGTGAATATACTTGTAGTTGTGGAGTCCTTTTGTGATGGGAATTGGCTCAATTCTATAAGCTTCTGTAATGAATCCCTGAAACAAATAGACGAAATGGTAAATCTTGATTCTTGTTTGAAGTTTACTATACTCAGAAGTTTATTAGAGATGGCAAGTTTGAGCCTTTTACTTGTGAATGGATTGATTCGAGTTATGTTTCATTGTTAATGGATTAAAAGGTAGAAAAAAGATGTAGCTATAAATGTTTGGGTTAACTTGCCCAACCCTTTTGACTGTTACCGACCTCTCGAACCAGCTCTGTTTGTACATTTACAGTATATTTTTAACCCATTAATTTACCTTATATTTTTATTTTTAAAGTATATTTATGGCCTTTTTGACTTTTACATTTTTATATTTTAAAAGCATATTTTTAATATGAATTTACCTTATATCTTCTGCTCCAAAATGATGAGCAAAGTTTTCCAAGTTGGAGACATCCTTGGGTGAGCATCTAGCATTAGTAGCCAGATTGAGGGCATCAGCTAATTGTTCTTTCAGTCCCGAGAGCCTTGAATCCACTGCTCGCAAAAGCTCATTCCTATCAGAACATAAATTTGGTTAAGAAAAGGAAAAAGAAACCTTAGGATATTGCAAACGAAAAAAACTTACTTAGATTCAAACGATGATGTCATACTAACTTCAGCCTCCTAAAGTATAAAAAACGAAAGATCATTTACTTTAAACCCATCATATACATAAATACAACAATTTTGGATGATATGGAAATAGCCAAAAAGGTGAACAATAATAGGACATACCTTCGCAAACAATGAAAGTTGGAACTTTCTGGTCTCTTCTAACTGAGAAATTTCATTTCCAATACTAATGAAGTCGGGTGAAGCAACAACGTTTAAAAATCTGAATCGAAAAAGTGAGCAAGAGCCAAGAAGAGATTGATAACCATCTTAACCCATGGAAAAATATGAAAATGAAATAAAAGAGATATGATATGGACCTTTTTAATGTAACTATTGTAAACCAGACAGCATCTTTAACATCATCAGGTGGTAAAATCCTGAAGTTTGAGTCGGTTGTTTTCGATGACAAATCTTTAACTTGAGGTAAATGTGACAACAGTTGTTCCAAGTCACCAGATGCAACCTTTTCAATTCTATTGTTAGCCGATACACATGCCTCGTACCTACAAAGCAGAAAAGGGGTTAAACCTGAAATCACAGTTCAAATACTGATAGATAGAAAGATCACCCACACACATGCATGAATTCAACAACTTGACATTTGTATGTAAGATTCAGGATTGCACTCACAATAATTCAGGATCAATCAATCAGAGATTACACAAAGAGAAATAAATTAAATCTGACAATTAATATCTCGGCCAATTAATTAATTAAGTTCAAAATAAAAATAAAAATTAAAACCTGTTATCACTTGGAAAAATCTGAAGTTCGATATAATTAAGTTGCGCATCAGGATCAATTCTTCTCTCCATCTTCAACAACCTGAATCAATGAATTTCCTAGGTCAACTCACTTTCAATTATCAATTATTGAAATTGAAATTGAAATTGAAATTCAACACATATCAAATAACGTTGAAGCAATAATAGTTTCAGCTGTTCACTAATCACTACAAACAATTCACTCCAAAATTGCTTTCAGATCAACACACTTATTACTGATTATATACAAAATACATATGTTTGCGTATATATATACTCACAGATTATAACAGATTAACCGTAATAATGAATTAAACATTAGATCTAGCATATAAAAAAGCCCTAGCTAACAATAATCGGAACTCGCCGACAAAATTTAAAGCTATTAACAACATTCTAAATCAATCAACAAATCATATCAAAACTATGAAATTAAAACAGCTGAACTATGCATATGTGAATAAGTAGCATTTAGAAGCACATATATTGATTTATAAACAAACCACAGGCACACAATACCTGGTGAAGGTAGTAATGTAGGGTAAAGAAATTGAAGTCAATGGAGAAATTGAAAAAATCGGTTGCAGATCTTTAATGCGGAGTTCAAGTAAGAGATGTTTGTACGAATCTGTGTGTGTATGTGTGTGTTTGTTGACTGTATTCAACAGTGAGATGAAATTTGCAGAGAGATTCAATAGTGAAGGCGCGTTGGGTTACGTTTAATTTATTAATTTAATTAAAATTAAACCAAAATTGGGAGACAATGAGACAGTGAGTGGACTGATGCGATTTATTTATAAAAAAACTAGTTTTATGAGCCCGTGCGTTTCAAAGTAATTTTATAAATTAGTTTTGATAAAATTAGTATTGATACTGATCAAATGTATAATATAATTACAATGAAAGAACCTTTTAGTATTGATGACATGAGTATGAAAGCATTAGTATTGGATACATTAGTATCGTAAACGTTAGTATTGAATACAATTATAATACAACAATCAATAGTTCTCTGACACAGTTTTCTGAACATATAGTGATACATTTTTGAGCCCGTCCATTAAAATACGTGTCCGCAAATATCAAAAAATTTGGTATACTTTAAGTTTTTTTAAATATCATTTATTGTATTTAATATTGATCTTTGATTGTTTGTTTAAATTAAGTTATATATCTAAATTTCATTGAAAGTTTATTCGTTTATTTATAGTATATTTCACACACACATATGTATGGTGGAGTACAATTTATGCTTGAATATAATCTTTTCTAGTATGATGCAAATTTTGTTTAATTTTTTTTTATGTGTATACCTCATTATAGCTAATAATAATATTGACACATTTAGTATTTAAGTAAATGTATTGAATTTAGAATATGAATACTTTCCTTATTTGAGAAAATCATTTAATATATGAAAAGAAGCGATAGAATAACATGTGGCAGAATTAACCAGGAAGTGACACGTCAGCATAAGTGCACGTGCTTTATAATATGTATAGATAGATATTACGAGTATTACTTAGACCATCCGTAATGTTGACCGGTGTCACTTTTAGTGTCACTTGCCTTTTTTCACTTTTTTACTGAGTATGACGTGTTACTTTTCTGAGTGGAGTAGTGGTGGTGTTACTTTTCTAGTGTTACTTTTAGTGAAATGCTGAGGTGACATTTTATTTTTCTTTTTTCTGTTTTATTTAATTTTATTTATATTGTTTTCAAATGACAAACATATATTAAATAAAAAACACATATTATTAATACCATTACTAATAAAAAAAATACATAATTAAAATTCATAATAAAGAAAAATTACATTTATTAAAATTTCTAAAAAAGAAAAATTATATTTATTAAAATTCATAAGAAAGACCTACAAACATAACCTACTGATCGGCATTAGACGGGAAGTTGTATGCACCCATTTGGCTACGAACATACTTTTTTAGATTTTGAAGATGTATCTTATCTTCAGGGTCTTCCAATGTTGCCGCTGATCTCCCCAACAAATCCATATGTGCTATCGCGGTTTTCATTTTAACATACTCATTGAATTTGTTATGCGAATCTATTTTTATTGATGCCACTTCTTCCATTTTGTCCATAAAATCTTCAACCCTTGACGAAATCGAACTTTTACCTCGAGAAGACACTCCCGCGTCCGAAGAAGCCGTAGTCTTTTGTGCTTTCTTAGCCTTATCGCGTCCGATTGGACGCGTCATCTGTACATTCCCAAACAACTCCGCCTCAAAGTCTTGAGAGAGGCTTATCGGGTCTCCTTGAGTTTCACCAACACCCGCCTCAAAGTCTTCCCGATCGCGAATAACCGGAACTTTTGGCAAATTCCACTTTGGATGTTGTTTCAAGAAATAAAAGGCATCTTTCATATTAAAACTTTTACCATAAGTATTAAAATAAGATTGCGCCGCGTCTTTGAAAATGTCATCATCATTTGCACCACTACGCCAATTATCTTTTATATCATTGAAAATTGGTAAAAACTCCGTACACGCCTTGTTAACCCCTCGCCATTTCGAAGATAAAGAATCCTCATTTCGGAACCATCCATATTCATTATTATTAAACTTATCCATAACCGACCGCCAAAAAGTATTACCCTTTTGGCCTCGACCAACAATTGGATTCTCCGACGTGTCGCAAAAACACTCCGCCAACCATACAAGCTCTTTCGTCGACCACGATTTTTGTGGTTTTTGTCGCGAACTAGTTTCCTCAACCGCTTTCCCTATAAACAAATATGTTAATAAATATATATGTATATAGTTATAGTATATAATTATACTATTAGTACTAACAGTTAATATATATATATATATATATATATATATATATATATATATATATATATATATATATATATATATATACACTATATACTATATAATTATATATATATATATATATAAGAATAACAGTTAACTATATATATATATATATATATATATATATATATATATATATATATATTTAGTATATATATATGTATATTATATATATATATATATATTTATACTAAAACAGTTAATAAATATATATATATATATATATATATATATATATATATATATATATATATATATATATATACTAAATATATAATATAATACTATATATATATAGTGTATATAAAATATATCGAACCTTTATCCTTTTTAGAGTGTTTTCGCGTTGCCCGTGGTAGGGATTGTGTACCCATCGCTTGCGGATCTTGTGTTTGTGGTAGCGTTTGTTGGTTTGGTAAAATTTGTTGTTGTTGGTTTGGAAACATTTGCGCTTTTGATTGATACATTCGTTGTTGATATAGCGCCCATTGTTGTTGTTGTTGTTCATAAGTTAACGCTTGATTTACACCGAATAAATTACGACCGACGTTCGCCAAATTTTGTGGACTAGGTGTAAGGATCGGTCGGTTTGAAACTCCGGGAGCATTTGGACTACCGAAAATCATTAGATTCGTAAACGAAGTAGTGTTGTTCATTTGTGGATCGGAATCACTAACTTGATTGCGAGGCGTGTTTGGGGTGTTGGGAGAATTAGACATTTTTTTTAGTGTGTATAAAAAAAATGAAAGAGTTTAAGTTGGATGTGTAGTTGAAGTGAATGTGTTTAGTTGTAGTGTATATGTATATATATATATATATATATATAGGGAAATATTAATAAAAAAAACAAACTATCACACCCCCAATTAGGGCCTAGGTGAATGTGACATTAATATCAAATAAACCAACATATTATAATATACTAGAACAATACTAAATGATAAGAACAAACTTTATTGAGTACGCAGCGGAAAATAAAATGTCGTTACAATAATGGAAAGTACAATAAAGTAATTGTTTCAAATGCAAGAATAATAAATGCGGTATCTCTTGATCCTAAGTCCAAGTAGCATCATATAAGCAGTAAGTAAATAAGCTTGATCAAACGGCACCTGAGACAAACATGCTAAAGTGTCAACCAAAAAGGTTGAGTGAAGTTCATAGGTTTAACAAAAATTGTAAGTAACTAGAGGGGGGGTGAATAGTTACTTAATGCATTTTTAACAATTTTTCGATTGATCACCAAATTCAATTTTACTTTGATCAACCAATTCAACTCAAACTTGATGTGTGTGGTGTATATGTTCAAAATGATAAATGAAGTAATGTAAAGAACATAGACACAAGGATTTATAGTGGTTCGGGTGGATGTTAACTAATCCACCTTAATCCACTCCCCGATTACACTAATCGGGATTTGTTGCTTCACTAAGCACTTTTCTCCAAACCCGGTGGAGATCCGATTTACAAGTCTCCAATCTTCTTTAGTAGACAACAAACCTAATCTTTTTATCCCTTCGAAAGATCAACTCTAACCTAGATCAACTTGTCTTCACCTTGGACAAGTATTAATCTCCAAATAAGATTAATCAACTTCCTAAGTCCCTTTTAAGGAAGTAGATCACTAAGCTAGCCTATGCTTCCACTAATTGAAGTTACAAGACTTATACACTCTGCAATGATGATCCTAACACAATACTAGGACATACATTACATTAAGTAAACTCACAAGATAAATGAATTTGATTAGTAAGTTTACAACAACCCAATTCTATATCTATAAGATCATAGAATCTTCTCTTGCTTGATCACATTTGAGTAGTAATTGATGCACTTGTGATCACTGGAGACATGCCTTTTAAATGTGCAAGAGGGGCAGCTTCAAATGAACTCAAATGTTTGCCTTTTATAGTGAGATTCAAAAAATAGCCGTTGACACACGGTTCCCAGCACGGTCGACCGTGGTGCGATCGTGCGTGCTCCAGTCCAAAATTGGTATCCGTTGTATAGCCGTTTGACTCAGATTTGAACACCACTTTTTGGCACATTTACTCCTTCTAGCACCTGCAAAAGAAACCAAACACCCTATACAAGTACTATATGCATTAAGTGTGTGAGATTTGGTCTTATTGCATGAAAGTGACTAATCATTCCAAAAGTGGCAAACCCAACATTCTTGGAGAAGTGTCTTGATTGATATTTAGGGAAATTTCAGATTGGTCAAGACTTAGTTAGTCACTTTAATGCTCTTGGTTCAATTCTAAAGGCTATTCACTATATCATTAACTTCCTAGTTCCAATTAATCTCAAGTCATGTTTTATTTGAGTTTAGTTAGGGATTAATTGAATAATGTCTCTATAGGATAATCATGAAGTATGTAGAGACATTAAGGTTAAGTTATTATTGAGCAAGCAATCATACTTAGTTACTTAGACTAGACCAAATTGACAATTAACTATTGTGAACCATTTTACACTTAATCTATTGGAGTAGGTTAGTTACTTAAATTCTAACTAATGAGCACATGGCAAACATATTAAGTTGACAAGTTTATGAGTATTAAGCATATTAGAAAGTAGCAAGTAATACTCACATAGCAAGAGATAGTTATTCTAAGATCAATCATATAGATACTTGTACAACTTATAATTCAATCACTTAATAAGTATAATGTGCAATATAACACATTTCATGATTAATGTGTAAGCACACATTAATATCCAACACATGCACAAGGGAAGAGCAATCTCTAGTTGGGACTTGGTGACCATCCTAAATGTATCTAAGTGTGTTTTAGGATTACAAGTCATTTCTAGTTTAACCTTGAGATCATTGTTCTTCATTTAGCCTTAATTAATCACTAAGTCCTCTTTAATAGCAATCATTGTTCTAGTGATATTGGCTTGCGTGTGTTGATACTTGATGATCATAATAAAAATATCTAGATAAGAATTAAGATCACAAGTTGTTTATTAACACTTATGTGTTATGCCTAATCTTGGTTAACTTGTCATTAAGATGTCATTAGGCGTAATTAATCACAATTAGTGTTTTTATGACCAAGACTCAATTGAGTATGGAGAGAGCATCTATCCTAAGTATGTTTAGAAAGGTTTCATGAATTATAGATGCCGGGAACTAGTCAAACTTTATTTGGTCAAAATTTGAGACAGAAGAAACTGCGGTCGCACTGCGGTTGACCGTGGTGGCGACCGTGCAACTTGTTTTCACAAAACTTCGTTGCAATTCAGTTTGGGATTTCACGGTTGACTATGCGGTCGACCGTACCTCGACCGTGTGTTTGCCTGAACTTTTAATTTCAGTCTTTAACCTATGTTTGACTTGGTCGTTTGCAAGATAAAGTATGGATTAGTGACCTTGCGTGTTTTATGTTAAGATGTCAGTCATCACTTATGTGTATGTGTGTGTGTCATCATCAAAACATATTCTTTGGTTAATTACACTTTGGTTAATCATACTTAAGTTTATCGTTTAGTGTATTAACCCACATTCAACCAACATTCTCCCCCTTTTGATGATGACAAACCATACAAGTGATGAGGGACATTTTGCTATAAATACGCAAGTGTTAACAATCACTTGTATCCATCTTTCTCTCCCTTTTGTCGAAGCAAAAAGGTTAGCTCCCCCTGGAACAAAGCTCGCCCTTAGAACAAAACTCCCCCTTAAATTGTACACGTTGAAAAAACATATATATTAAAACACAACAAGCACACATTTTATTCAAATTAAGCACGAAACATAGTAATGCATATATGAAGCTATGCATGGAAGACACATAAATTGGAAGCATAGGTAGGCATTCTTCAAATTGCCTTAGCCTATTTCTTGAAGTGAATATAGTGATGAGTGTCTCTTATAATTCCTTCTAGCTTGTTTAGATGTCGTCTGATTTTTAGAACATTTTCATGAATGACACTGATTTGTCCTGAGGTGGCAAGGAGGTTAAAGTTTGGAGAGTTATCAAGAGATGGTTCAACAAATGGTCTGGTTGAAGCTCTACAAATCGGGTATGACGATACTTGAGCGGTGTGGTGATAGGAGGTCGTCAATTTGAGATGAGCAAAGAGTTTAGTTAAGTGGACACCATAGGGTAGTTTCAAGAGTGGTTCTTGAGCTGCCTAACTGTGACAATCGCTCCAAATCCATATGGACGAACACGTCATTCATCGATTTCATTGCGAGGTATTTGACCTCTATATGATACGTTTTATAAACATTGCATTCTTTTGAAAAGGCAAACCATATATGAATATTTAAATCAAAGGTTTTCGACATCTGATGATTTCTACATATAGACAATCACCGTAAATAATAGTTTACAACAGTACTTCCATTGACAATGCAGTCAAAATAAGATACATGGTGATGATTTGGTGAATGCAACGTTTTCTTGAAAAATATGCCATGTAAGACTCCATGCACATAGCTTGTCTATCATATAAGCAAACAGCGGAAGACTTCTAGGAAACCTGAGAATAAACATGCTAACAAGTGTCAACACAAAGGTTAGTGAGTTCATAGTTTTAGTGTTTCGTATAATCTGTATATAAAAGTGGATCACAAGATTTCAGTTGTTTCATCCAGAAACGTTTATCAATAGATTCTGCATAACAGAGCACCCTGGTAAGTAAGCTTTAACGTTATAATGATAAATACCCCATTCGTTTTAATACACGCAAACCAACGTGTCCTAAACTTAAATAACACACGTCCGTTAAAAGGCTAGCGCTGTAGCTCGGACGGGGATGTCAAGCCCTATGGATCCATGTATAACTACTCGCGCCCACCAGTTCTTATAACCGGCAGTTACTAGTTACCAAAGCTAAGGAATTTTCAGTTCAAACTCGGTGTAGAATTTAGTATGTACTTGTATCCATTGCGTTTCAAATAAAGTGCATGTATTCTCAGCCCAAAAATATAGATTGCAAAAGCAATTAAAAAGGGAGCAATTGAAAACTCACCTTAGCAGCATATAAAGTCATTCACCAAAATGTAACTGAAACTCGAAATATCAAATAATCATAGATCTCAACCTAGAGAACATATGTTGGTCAATAAATGTCTATCAAGCTAGGTCAGGTCATAGTGTATCACAATCCTAATGCTCGAAATCGACATACAAAAGTTATCCAAAGTTGTTTCAAAAAGTCAATTTTGACAATAGTTCAACAAAACGAGATGTGTCTTATATAAGAATTCATTTTCTCGGCTGGTAATAGTTAAAAATCCATTTTATTAATCTCGTAGACAAGTTGTTTAAATCTTAATTGCAGATTCAAAAGCAATTTCAATTAACGTCAATCATAATTCAGTTGATCATATCTTTTAATCCGTTCATCGAAATTATACGATATCTAAATGAAAAGTTATTGATTTTTCGTCAGCTTTCCAAAAACATGTATATCATATACCTTTTACCAGTAATATATGTATTTAATTCGTGATTCATTATAAACTGTTTAACGACAAAATTTAGCATACAATCATGTATAAATATATATACTCGAGCACTAGACATGGATACACAATTAATATATAAAAGATAAGATATTGATGTCGTACGAGGTGTATATAAAATAGTTTATATTTTACTAGGAAAAACTATTAAATACGATACAATTTTACACAAGATATTTATTTATTTATAGAATGGATATACTTAAACCTTGCTACAACACTTATAGGCAGTGTACCTAATCGTACAGTAGTGTAGTTTTTAGTAAGTTCGGTTCGTTCCACAGGGAAATCTTTAAACAAAGCTCAACGCTATATTAGTTTACTTTTATAAAAATACAAATATATATATAAGTAATATTATTATTATAAAGGGGGGTTTTTACCGTTTAATGACCGGTTTGTCGATTTTAAGACTTTAGTCGCAGTTAAAACCTAATGTAAAATATAAAATAAATACAAGACTTTAAATTAAAGCGTAAAGTAAATAACGATAATGAAATTGCGAATAATAAAAATGCGATAAAATAAAATTTGCGATAATTAAAAAGTACGATAATTAGAAGTGCAATTAAATATAAAATAAAGGAAATTAAATATGAAATAAAAGAATTATGCTTATTTAAACTTCCGTAATCATGGTGTTTGACGTGTTGATTTTAGTTTTATGCCCATGGGTTAATTGTCCTTTGTCCTGGATTATTTAATATGTCCGTCTGGTTTTTGTCCATAACAGTCCATCAGTCATAAATATAAATTGCAAGTGTCCTTGTCAAATTATTATTATACCCGAAGATAAATATTCCAACTAATTGGGGATTCGAATTGTAACAAGGTTTTAATACTTTGTTTAATGAATACACCAGGTTATCGACTGCGTGTAAACCAAGGTTTTACTACTTTGTTAACAATTACACCAATTACCCTTGAATGTAATTTCACCCCTGTTTTAATTATTCTAGTGGCTATTAATCCATTCCCGTTTCCGGTTAAATGAACGATTATTCGTACATATAAATACCCCGCCCATCGTGTCCGATCGAGTGTATATGGTAATTTATAGGGACGCCCAATTGTAAATCTTTATATTAACATTAACAAACTTTCATTTAATTAAACAAATATAAAGCCCATTAATAGCCCATAGTCTAATTTCCACAAGTGTCGTTCTTTTGTCCAAACCCCAATTATGGTACAAAGCCCAATTACCCAATTTTAGTAATTAGCCCAACATCATGATTACTTCGTTTTAAATAAGCATAATAATAACTTAGCTACGAGACATTAATATAAAAAGGTTGAACATAACTTACAATGATTAAAAATAGCGTAGCGTTACACGGACAGAATTTCGACTTACACCCTTACAACATTCGCTAACATACCCTTATTATTAGAATTATAATTAAAATTAAAATTAAAATATAAATTATATATATATATATATCGTATAGATAGAGAAGAGAGAAAATAGAATATGAAATTTTGATCAGAATTCGGTTTGCTTTATAGGGATTTGTGATTTTTGGGGCTCCGCGACTCGCGGCCCTTTTGGCCTTCACACTCCGCGAGTCGCGAAGATAGAAATTACAGCTCACATCTTGGAGTTTTCTCTGCCGACGGTTTTTATTATATATATAATATATATATATAATTAATATAATTAATTATATATTATATTATATTTATATACATAGTTAACTTGTAATTTTTAGTCCGTTGCGTCGAGCGTTAAGAGTTGACTCTGGTCCCGGTTCCGGATTTTCGAACGTCCTCGCGTACAATTTAATATCTTGTACTTTGCGTTTTGAATCTTGTACTTTTGTAATTTCGAGACGTTTCTTATCAATAATTGGAACCTTTTTGATTGTCTTTTGTACTTTTGAGCTTTTTGGTCGTTTGCGTCTTCAATTCGTCGAATCTGTCTTTTGTCTTCACCTTTTATTATACAAACGAATATCACTTGTAAATAGAACAATTGCAACTAAAAGCTTGTCTTTCTTAAGGAATAATGCTATGAAATATATGTTCGTTTTTAGCATTATCAAATATTCCCACACTTGAGCGTTGCTTGTCCTCAAGCAATATCGTCTTGAAACACTAGAATCACTTCTTTATTCTTCACACTTTGTACATCAGTGATTTCTATACGGCGGTATAAACAATGGTAGTAATGATATGGTTTACAGTCCCACATGACTATAAAAATTTAGATCCATTAAGGAAATTGGATCTTTATGAAAACATTTGATCTTTTGAAAATTAAATCTAGTTTTTACCCTAGATAAGTTTTCCGGAATAACCCTTTACCGGTGTTTGCAAAATATTTTTGTGGGTTTGGTGGGTTTTAGATTTGAAAATTTTAGCTCAAAACTTGCTGTTTTGTGTCACCCACTTGCTAACCTTGTATTTGGAAAGCAACACGTCCAGTTTACTTGTTCCGTATATTACCTTTCGGCAAACTACCGTCCGGTTGTAAAGGAAAGCGTTGAACAAGCAACTGTTAAGGCAATGTCCCGTGACATGCTTTTGATTATGGTCTATAACGTGTCGGACGCAATTACTATCCTTGGTAGGAGCAATAGTAAAGATTATCCTATGATTTTTCGGTCTGGCACAAGGTCCTGTCTCTGACCATGCTATGCAACCACCGTTCTTACGGTTGACACCCGATTTGGTTCAGGTGACCTAATGAATTCCAGGTGAATTTCTAGGATTTTACGTTCAATGGTAATGAACGCATTGAAAATAGGGTTTTCAGAAAACAAATCGGTTTGTATTTTTGATCAAAATATTTTCTCGTTCAAGCTCGAGTTTAGATATCATCGAATTCCATGAGTTTGTAATTCTCAATCTTTAAGGTCAATCTCTAGGATTGAGTAATATTAGTCTTAAAAGTTGATTTTTAATCTTTAAGGAGATTATCCTTTCTGGGGATCTGATTCATTAGTCTTATCCAGCTAATTTGCATGGTGCCCCCCCATTGTACGAGATAAATCCTTCTCATGGTTAGGATAAATCTGACCACTTGGCGACCCTGTTTAATGCTGAGGTCCGTGGATTTCCTGCTGATTTTAGTGATGACTTTTCTAGATTTTTCGTCAACCTACAGCTGGTCTGGACGACAACTTCATGACCTAAATCAAGAAGCGAGTGTCTTTTTCGGAAGACTTTACTTCCTTTTAATGATGGAATTGATTCATCGTGTAGATCCATCTCTTCTTTTCTTTCATCGGGTAAAACAGTTTAGTTTAGTCCAAAGCAAAAGTATTTTCAGTTATTTGTTACAGATATATGTGACATATGTTTAAAATAACTTGGTAAATTTTCCCACACTTGGCTTTTATTTTCCTTTTTATCGTCCTCTATTCCATTTTAAATGAATTTTAACATTTTAGTTTGTTTCTCAATTTATGTCCTTTCCGAGGTAACAATAATTTCGGTGTTAAAACCTAGTTTTATCGTTCATAAATATGTATAAACATGATTTTGAATTCATTTAATTGAAAATTTTGAAAAATTTTACTAGAATTGGGTAGTCAGTATATAAGACTAGGGCTGTTCTTTTTTTATCAGAGAGCACTAGATTCTAATACAACTACTGCTTTACTAGTATTTTTAATGGTAACCAAGTGTTTAATATAAAAATTTTAAAATCCGAAAGAATTTAATCCCTTCCCACACTTAAGATCTTGCAATGCCCTCATTTGCAAGAAATCAGTAACAATTTAAATTATTGAGGGTGATTTGTGTGAAAATGATTAAATTTTTACCAAAGTTTCCAAATATATTGGCATTTGTTTGCTGAATGATAAATGGTGCACATCATTTGTTCATTCCGTCTTGTTGTTATTTCACATATATTTTGCATCTTGTCGTCAAAATTAGTTGCTTTTGCTGAACTTAATGCCAGTCTTTGAAAATGCGTTGTTTTACCCTGTTGTGTACATAAGATAAACTGCAAACATATATACATATTTTTGAAGTTTGGTATATTACCCCACATTCAAAAATTATTAAAATCTAAGAATAAAAGTTAGATAATTATAAAAATGATTACAATATTAACTAAAATATTAAATGTATCAATAATTACAAATTACAAAATAAATAAAAAAAATAATAATAAGTAAACTAAGGATGATATTGGTACCAATAGGGGTTCCAGGCATAATCATAAGTGCTATAGAATGCTTCGGCAGGGTCATACGTAGGATATGGTGGCTGCATCTCTATAGACCAAGGAGGGAAGACGGGTTTCGGTGTAGGAATATAGTTTCTACTTATATGTTGGCAATGAGCTATGATCTGGTTCTGATGAACTTGCCAATCTTCAAATGCTCTCTGTCTAGCATTTTCGTATTCCTGAGAAGCTATAAACCTATGCATTTCTTGCATCTCATTCCCCCCTCCTACATTACCTTGTTGCTGGTTTCTCTCCACCTGTGGATGTCTACCATGGTATCGTACTGCGGTGTTATTTCGCCTCTTCAAAACTTTCGCACCATGGTATACATTTAAACCTATAGTATCGCGGGGTTCCGGGTTTTCTAGTAATAATCTCCCCCGACTTATATCCACACCGAGATATTCACCAATCAAAGTAATAAAAATACCACCTCCTATTATGCTATGTGGTCGCATCCCCCGAACCATAGCTGATAAATAATAACCCACACAATATGGTATACTTACAGCGCTCTGTGGGTCTCGAATACACATATGGTAAAACAAATCTTGTTCATTTACTTTTTCTTTGTTCTTACCCCTTTGTGTAATCGAATTAGCTAAAAACCTATGTATCACTCTTAATTCGGCTCTATCTATATCCAAATAAGAGTAGTTTCCCCCTTTGAAACGGTGATGGCTTGTCATTTGACTCCACACACCGTGTGTATCAAAATTCTCATCTATCTTTCTACCGTTTAGTATCAATCCTCTACAATCGGCAGACGCTAACTCCTCAGGCGTATATATACATAAAGCCTGAGCCATGTCTAGTAAAGACATGTGGCGCATCGAACCGCCTAACAAAAATCTAATAAAAGAACGATCGGTTAAACTAGCTACCCGATCATTCAACTCTATACTACATAACAACTCTTCACACCATACTTTATATACAGGTCTACGTATGGTGAATAAACATATCCAGTCATTAAAAGAAGAACTACCATACCTCTGTACAAGTAATTCCCTAATTGGCCCGGCCAATTCTACAGCTTCTAAGGGTCCCCATTCTATGACCCTCGGCACCTCAACAACCTTAGAGTGAAGAGTATGCAAACCCCGTTGATATTTTGGATAATCTATCCAAAGTCTGTCAAATCTCAGGTTCGGGTGCAACTCTTCCAAATGCATATCGGAAAAGGTCATGACTGGATGAGGTACATCCTGCTTGTAGTAGTTATCCACCTCCTGTTGTTCCAAATTCTCAGCAGGAGCATTGCGGGCTTGGGATGAAGATTCACCCCTTTCATTCTGCAAAACACATCAAACACAAATTTTGTGCATCCAAATATGCATTAGTGTCAGCAAAATCATCAATCAAAATAATTACAATGACATTATCAATTTATATCAAACTTAAGCTTATTTTAACATTTTTATCAAATCTACACTTTTTCAAATAAGCATATACGAAAATTTTCGCCAAGTTCATAAGCATTCAACTCAAATAACATGTCAAAATAATCATTACTAGCAATTAAACAAGTCTCAAATGGCATTATCTTTCAAAAATCAAGTTCATGAATTTTAGACTTGAAAAAGTCCACTTTAATTCTCAAAATCATGTTTAGGCTCAAAGTTTGGATCATTTAACTACCTAGACATGTTACACTACTCAATTTAGCAACAATTCATGACAAAAATCGGCCATAACCTGTTTATATCAAAAAGCCCCAAATTTGCTCAAGAACACAAACCCTAGATTACTCAAAATTTGAAGTTTAAGGCTTCTAATCATGTTAAACAGCATCAATCTAGGTTATACAAGCATAATACATAAACAATTTAAGCTTAATTACACTAAAAAGCATCAAAATCAAATTGGGGAAAAAATAGCTCAAGAACATCAAATTTCGAATTAAATGGTGTTTAGGTGTAGAAATTTACCGTTTTTCTTGAGTAATTCTTAGATAGCATCCTTCTCAACATGATTTTAGCAAAAAATTTGGTGATTAACGGTTAAAAATTGGGATTTTTGGGGGTTTTTTTCGTGTTTTTCGGGTGCAGTTTCGAGCTGTATTTTTGCAGTGTGTTTTTTTTGTGGGGAGTAAACTGATCTGTTTTTGCGTTTTATTTTTTTTTCTGGGTTTTGGTCCCTCCGCGAGTCGCGGAGGTTTCCCTTTCAAACTCCGCGAGTCGCGGAGTTTGCTCTTTTTTTTTTTTTTTTTTTTTTATAATCTTTAACTTATAAAACAATTAAGTATTTAATTTTAAAATTTTGTTTCCCTTGTTATTTAGGACGAGGTCGTTTCGGATCGATGTCCTAGTCCGTCTCTCGACAAAATTTTAAAATTTGTCTTTTTGTAGCGATTGTTTTAAAAGCTAAGATTTTTGGTTTTTTTTTTTTTATGTTTTTGGCATACTTTAAATCAATAAGATTAAAAATAATGATAATAAAAGTTCTCGTCCCTCCCTCGGGTAAAGCAATTTCGGTTCAAAGACCTAGTCTTCAACTTACGACGAATTTTAAAAATCATATTCTTAACTTAATGAGATAAAGTAAATTTTTGTTTTTAAATTCACACAACTTAAATATGAAATTCAAAATTAATATTAAAAATTCACACCAAACTTAAAATTTGAAATGCATAAAATTAAAAATTCATATTTTAAAAATTAAAAATTCACACCAAACTTAATTTAAAAATTCATATTATAAATTCACACCAAACTTATATTAATTTTTCAAATATTTACAATTTTAAATATATTGTTTTTACAAAGTTTACAATATTAATTTAAGATTTAAATATTAATTTTAAAAACATGGTAAAGATAAATTTAAAAATCTTTTTGTCTTTTTATCCCACTTTAATCAATCAAATATTATCAAAAATATGCGCCCCTCTTTTCGGTAAAGTAATTTCGGTTCCAAGACCTAATTTAACTCATGACGAATTTTTGAAATATTTTGGGTTGATTGATTAAAGATATTTATACCTTAAGAATAAACGTTAAATTTCGCAGTGATGTAATAAATTTTTGAATGATATCAATAATTTCGGTCGCCAAACCTAATTTTATTTAATACCAATTTAATACTTTTTAGCGAACAAATTAGCGTTTATTATCAAAAGGTTAAAAATAAAAATAAAAACTGTACAGACATACCTGTGAAATAGATTTCTTAGTTATATGATCTATTCCATTCATAAGATAGTCGGTTTAATTGGTTTTCCATGGCTGCATAGGCGTAACCCCGAGCATTCAGTGTCTTTTCTTCTAAACATATGAACGGTCCGTCTCTGCATAAAGTAACAAATTCGGTATTTGAATAGGTTTGATTATTTGAACATTTACCTCCATGTGACCATTTTCCGCATTTGTGACATCGTTCTAGGTGTCGTGCTCTTCTTTTCGCTGCTGATTTTGATTTTCCTTTACCAAATTGTAACTTATTATCTTCGCATCTGGATTCTTTTCTAACTCCGTCCATTCTTTCTCTGATTACTGATACTAATTCGCTCGGTAGTATGTCATTATTACGTTTAGTGATCAAAGCGTGTAGCATTAGACCATGGTTTAGTTCACAGGCAGTCTTCATTTCGTAGAAACCTAAAAAAATAAAAATTCAGAATGGGGGGAGAAGACTAGTTCTTTAGGGTCTGCTAGGGAAAGACCATACGTGTTCCATTTTCGAAAACTACACGAAAACAGACAATCTAACTCTAACAGAAATACATATTATCCTTTAAAGACTTGATTCTCCCCACACTTAGTTAGCTGTGGTGTCGAAATTGTGATTAACTTCGTTGTCGACTTCCATCGGACCATGTATGTAATGTTTAACTCTGTGACCATTAACTTTAAATTCAATCCCATTTGAATTTATTAATTCTATCGTTCCGTATGGGAAAACTCTTTTGACTATGAATGGTCCAGACCATCTTGATTTCAATTTTCCAGGAAATAGCTTGAATCGTGAATTGAAAAGAAGAACTCTGTCTCCTTCTTTAAATTCTTTTGAACTTCTGATTCTTTTATCATGCCATTTCTTCGTTCTTTCTTTATAGATTAACGAATTTTCGTATGCTTCATGTCTTAATTCTTCTAATTCGTTTAGTTGACTTAATCGTAGACGTCCGGCTTCATGTAAATCAAGATTACATGTCTTCAAAGCCCAAAATGCTTTGTGTTCAATTTCTACTGGAAGATGACATGCTTTTCCATAAACAAGTCTAAAAGGTGTGGTTCCAATTGGAGTTTTGTAGGCTGTTCTAAAAGCCCAGAGTGCATCCTCCAATTTAATGGACCATTCCTTCGAATTTGATCCTACGGTTTTCTCTAGAATACGTTTTAAAGCTCGGTTGGTATTTTCAACTTGTCCACTTGTTTGTGGATGATATGCGGTGGAGATTTTATGAGTTACTCCATATCTTTTAAGAACTTTCTCAAGTTGATTATTACAGAAATGAGTACCCCGATCACTTATTAAAGCTTTCGGTGTTCCAAACCTTGCAAAAAGACGTTTTAAAAAGTTGACTACAACTCGTGCATCGTTAGTTGGGAGAGCTTGTGCTTCCGCCCATTTAGATACATAATCAATGGCTACGAGTATATATAGATTATTATGAGATTTTGGAAATGGACCCATAAAGTCAATACCCCAAATGTCAAATACTTCACATACTTGGATGACATTTTGTGGCATTTCATCACGTTGACTTATTTTTCCGGCCCTTTGACATGCATCACAGGATTTGCAAAGAAGGTGTGCGTCTTTGTAAATTGTAGGCCAATAGAATCCAGCTTCATAAACTTTTCTTGCTGTTAGTTGAGGCCCATAATGCCCTCCTGTTGGTCCTGTGTGACAATGGTTTAAAATTTTACTAGCTTCATCTCCAAATACACATCGGCGTATTATTCCATCGGGACAACTTTTAAACAGATGTGGATCTTCCCAGAAATAGTGTTTTATATCACTGAAGAATTTCTTTCGTCTTTGGTACGATAATCCTTTTTCAAGGAATCCACAAACTAAGTAGTTTGCATAGTCTGCAAACCATGGGATTTCTTTATAATCTATCTTCAATAGATATTCATCAGGAAAGTTGTCTTGTATGGCCGATTCATTTAGAACTTCTAATTCGGGATTTTCAAGACGAGAAAGATGATCAGCGGCGAGATTTTCTGCTCCTCTTTTATCTCGGATTTCAATATCGAACTCTTGTAAGAGTAAGATCCAACGGATTAATCTTGGTTTAGCATCTTGTTTTGAAAATAGGTATCTAAGAGCAGAATGGTCGGTATAGACCACCGTTTTTGCTAGAACGAGATATGATCGAAATTTGTCAAAAGCAAATACAATAGCAAGGAGTTCTTTTTCAGTAGTTGTATAGTTTGTTTGTGCTCCTTGTAATGTCTTACTAGCATAATATATAGGTTGAAATCGTTTTTCAATCCTTTGTCCTAAAACGGCTCCCATTGCAAAATCACTTGCATCGCACATTAGTTCAAATGGTAGATTCCAATTTGGTGTTATCATGATTGGTGCATTAGTGAGTTTTTCTTTAAGAATATTAAAAGATTTGATACACTCATCTGAAAAGATGAATGGCGCATCCTTTTCTAGGAGTTTATTCATAGGAGTGGCAATTTTAGAAAAATCTTTTATAAAACGTCGGTAAAAACCGGCATGCCCTAGAAAACTCCTAACTCCTCTAACATTGGTGGGATGTGGAAGTTTAGCAATTACATCTACTTTAGCTCTATCCACTTCAATCCCTTCTTTTGAAATTTTATGTCCAAGAACGATGCCTTCTTTAACCATGAAATGGCATTTCTCCCAATTAAGTACTAGATTTGATTTTTCGCATCTAATTAGCATTCGTTCTAGATTAACTAGACATGATTTAAATGTATCACCGAAGACTGAAAAGTCATCCATGAATACTTCCATGCATTCTTCTATCATGTCATGAAAAATCGCCATCATACACCTTTGAAAGGTTGCAGGGGCGTTACAAAGTCCAAATGGCATTCTTTTGTAAGCAAAAGTACCATAAGGGCACGTGAATGTGGTTTTCTCTTGATCTTCGGGTGCTATTGGAATTTGAAAATATCCGGAAAATCCATCTAGAAAACAATAGTAACTATTTCCGGCTAATCTTTCCAACATTTGATCTATGAAAGGTAAGGGAAAGTGATCTTTTCTGGTGGCGTCATTTAATTTTCTATAATCAATACATACACGCCATCCTGTTACAGTCCTAGTAGGAATAAGCTCATTTTTCTCATTTGTAATGACAGTCATGCCACCCTTCTTAGGTACGCATTGAACTGGGCTTACCCATGGACTATCAGAAATTGGATATATCAAACCTGCATCTAGCAGTTTAATAATCTCTTTCTTAACTACATCTTGCATATTAGGATTTAGTCTTCGTTGGCGTTGCACATACGTTTTATGACCCTCTTCCATAAGGATTTTATGTGTGCAATACGAAGGACTTATTCCTTTAATATCATGAATCTTCCATGCAATGGCTGGTTTATGAGCTTTCAACACAGAAATGAGTTGTGATTTCTCATTTTCAGTAAGAGAAGACGATATTATTACAGGTAATTCAGATTCACCATGTAAATAAGCGTATTCCAAATGGTTTGGAAGTGGCTTTAACTCTAATTTCGGAGGTTCTTCTATCGATGATTTATATCGATATCTGTCTTCTTCTTTTAGCATTTGAATTTCTTCTGTTGTTGGTTCATATCCATTAGCTATAAGTGTAGCTAACATTTCAGCTTCATCAATTGGTTCATTACCTTCTCCTAAAGAACATTCTCCTGTTCCTTGTAATTCTGGAAATTCTTCTAATAATTCTGCATGTGCATCTATAGTTTGAATATAATAACATGTATCATCTGCAGATTGTGGTTGTTGCATTGCTCTATCAACTGAAAAGGTAACACTCTCATCCTCTATACTTAGGGTCAGTTTCTTACCGAACACGTCTATCATTGCTTTAGCCGTGTTTAAGAATGGTCTTCCTAATATGAGAGGAACTTGAGAATCTTCTTCCATGTCCAAAACAACAAAATCTACTGGAAATACTAAAGTACCAACT
Organism: Rutidosis leptorrhynchoides; assembly: GCF_046630445.1. Lineage (NCBI taxonomy): Eukaryota > Viridiplantae > Streptophyta > Magnoliopsida > Asterales > Asteraceae > Rutidosis > Rutidosis leptorrhynchoides. The sequence continues at coordinate 344,796,974 of NC_092341.1, forward strand.
TTAACTAGCATGTTCTCCATTATCCCTCTAGGATATTTTACTGATCGGTCGGCTAGTTGTATACTTATTCTTGTTGGTTTCAATTCTCCAAGGTCTAGTTTAGCGTATAGTGAATACGGCATTAGATTTATACTAGCACCTAAGTCTGCCAATGCTTCTATTGAACTAAGACTACCCAGAAAACATGGAATTGTGAAACTTCCTGGATCAGATAGTTTTTCTGGTATCTTATTCAACAGCACTGCTGAACAATTAGCATTCATAGTAACAGCCGAGAGTTCTTCCATTTTCTTTCTATTTGAGATTAGATCTTTCAAGAATTTAGCATATCTAGGCATTCCTGAAATTACATCAATGAAAGGAAGATTTACATTTATCTGTTTAAACATATCCAAGAATTTGGATTGCTCGGCTTCAAGTTTTTCTTTCTTCATTTTACTTGGGTAAGGAAGTGGTGGTTGGTATGGTTTAACATAAGGTTTATCCTTAACTGTGTTATTTTCATTAATCTTTTCAACTACCGGTTCTTTTTCCTTATCTTGATCAGGTTGTGGTTCTTGTGGAGTAGGAATAGTTTCATCAGAAGTTACAGGTATTTCAGGTGGTTTAAGTGTTGTACCACTTCTTGTGGTAATAGCTTTAGCTGTTTCATTTCGTGGGTTAGCATTTGTATCACTAGGTAGACTTCCCGGTTTTCTTTCACCTATTAACCTTGCTAGGTTACTTACTTCTTGTTCCAGATTTTGAATAGAAGCTTGTTGATTTCTAAATGCTTGAGCATTTTGTTCATTGGTTTGTTTCTGAGATGTGAAAAACTGCGTTTGAGTTTCAACTAGCTTCGTCATCATATCTTCTAAATTCGGCTTTTTATCATCGGTTTGTTGTGGTGGTTTGTTTTGAAAATTTGGTCTTTGCTGATTATAAATATTATTGGATACTTGTTGATTGCTAGGACCTTGTTGGTTGTTGTATGGAATATTTCGGTTATAATTCTGGTTTTGATTGTAAATCGGTCTTGGCGGTTGATAATTATTCTGATAATTATTTCCAGGCCTTTGGTTTATGTATGAAATATTCTCTCTTTGTTCCATTGTTAATTCAATACTGAGACAATCTTTTGTCAAATGTGGTCCTCCACACTGCTCACAACTAATTCGTATTGAGTGAATATCCTTAGTCATCTTTTCCATTCGTCTCTCCACAGCATCTATCTTTGCGGAAATGGAATCTAAGTCATGGCTAGAATCGGCTCTAGCTGCTTTAGATGATCTAATGATATCTTTTTCTTGGTGCCACTCATGTGAGTGGGAAGCAGTATTATCAATAATTTTGTAAGCATCAGTTTCGGTTTTCTTCATAATAGAACCACCAGCTGCTATATCTATATCTTTCCTTGTAGTGATGTCGCATCCTTGGTAGAATATTTGTACTATTTGACAGGTGTCTAAACCATGTTGCGGACATCCTCTTAACAACTTTCCATATCTTGTCCACGCCTCATATAGAGTTTCATTTGGCTTTTGTGTGAACGTAACAATTTCTGCTTGAAGTCTTACGGCTTTAGATACAGGAAAGAATTGTTTAAGAAATTTGTCAATTAAAACATCCCATGTATCGATCGCCCCTTCAGGTAACGATTCCAACCAATCTTTGGCTTCTCCCTTTAAAGTCCAGGGAAATAACATGAGATATATCTGTTCATCCTCCACTTCTCGGATTTTAAATAGTGTGCAGATCCTATTAAAGGTACGTAGATGTTCATTTGGATCTTCCTTCGGCGCACCACTAAATTGGCATTGATTAGTCACCATGTGTAGAATTTGTCCTTTGATTTCATAATCTGGCGCATTAATGTCTGGATGAGCAATTGCGTGACCTTGGCCAGTGCGTTTAGCTCTCATTCGGTCTTCCATACTTAAAGGTTCCAGATTCTCCATAATTGAATTTGTTGAATCGGTATCACTAGATGATTCTGATTTAATGGTTCGTTCCTCAACAATCTCTGTTTGAATGATTGGTGGCTCCGGAGGAAAGTTTAATGGTTCAGGATCTACGAACCGTTCCTGAATATTCTCCGGATTCTCAATTGTGAGGTTGGGTTCAAAAAATGGATTATCGGAAATTTGAACTGAAGTACTTGGTCGACTGGATGACGATTCTAAAGAAAAATCAACGGCGGTTATATTTGCTAAATGTCTTGATCTAGTTACAGGTGGTGAACGTACAAAAGGTGATGAACGTCTTGCTCGGTGCATTCACTGAATATCCTATTAGTTTTTAAAAGGAAAGAAAAATTATAATAAGTTATCCAATCAATAGACTTTTCTGATTTTGCCCACGTTTCGAATAGCCAAAAGATGCAGCAGAGGGGCAGGATTCGTTTGGTCTCAATATAATTGAGGACTGTTTGGCTCCAATAACCCGGTCCACGTACAAATCCAACTATTACTACGAACCAGAAAATTTTGATGTCTATTAATTTAACCACTTAAAATAAATTTTCGTAATTTTAAGAAATTTAGATAAGAAGTAGAAAAAAAAATTCTAAGTCCTAAAAACTAGAATAGCGAGAAATAAGAGAGAAAAAGAGTTCGTCGCAAAAGGTCGAAAAAGAAAAAAAAAATGGTTGAAAAATAAAAGGTGACGGAAAAATAAAAGAAACTTAAAAATACTTAACTACCCTAACCTTATTACTACAACTAACTTAAAATTATAATCGCAAATTGAAATTACTAATTGGAATGATAATTGATACATAGTAAAAGGTCTAAAAATATTAAAGCTTACAGGAAAAACTAAATCCCAAATGGAATAACTTAAAAAGAAACTAAAACTTAAAAAGGCGTGGCAAAATTCTAAAGCACCTAAATCTTAGTCTAAAGAAAAAGCACTTAAGGAATTCTACGGCAAAGCCTAAAAATCTAGGAGTAAAAATAACTATGGCAAAAACTAAGTTTAAAATTAAATATGAGCGAAAAAATACAAATATTACGCTACAGCGATTAAAAAGGTACAAAATATAAAAATATACAAAAAGTTGTAAAAAGTACAATTTTTATAAAAATATTATTTTTATATTATTTTTTTAATAAAACTACTAATTTTACAAATTAATTAAACTAATTAATACTAAATAAAACAAATTATATAAAAAGTAAAAATAAAAATAAAACTAATAATAATAATAATAATAATAATTATTAGGTTAAATAATAATAATAATTAATTAAATCCCGTAATTAATGCAGGATTAGGGTTTCTGTCGCGTGTCAGAGAAGCTCCGCGAGTCGCGGCAATTAAAGCTTTAAACCCCGCGAGTCGCGGGGTTCAGAAATTCAGTTGACAGCTTGCAATATTCGACGCGTTTTTTCTTTATTTATTTATTTTTATTTTATTTTATTTTCTGTTTTCTGTTTTTTTTAATAAATAAAAGATTTTAAAATAAAACTTATATTTTTATAAACTAAAATAAAAATAAAGAGACTTATAAAACTTAAATATTTAACAAAATCTTAAAAATACTTATATTTTTGTTTTTCTTTTTATATTTTTCGAATATTTAAAAAGTATTTTTACAAAACGAATTTTAATAAAAGTAAACTAAATTTTTTTTTTATTTTATATATTAGCGTTGCGCTTCCGGCTTTTAAGATGATTCCCCGGCAGCGGCGCCAAAAATTACTTGATGTCGTACGAGGTGTATATAAAATAGTTTATATTTTACTAGGAAAAACTATTAAATACGATACAATTTTACACAAGATATTTATTTATTTATAGAATGGATATACTTAAACCTTGCTACAACACTTATAGGCAGTGTACCTAATCGTACAGTAGTGTAGTTTTTAGTAAGTCCGGTTCGTTCCACAGGGAAATCTTTAAACAAAGCTCAACGCTATATTAGTTTACTTTTATAAAAATACAAATATATATATAAGTAATATTATTATTATAAAGGGGGGTTTTTACCGTTTAATGACCGGTTTGTCGATTTTAAGACTTTAGTCGCAGTTAAAACCTAATGTAAAATATAAAATAAATACAAGACTTTAAATTAAAGCGTAAAGTAAATAACGATAATGAAATTGCGAATAATAAAAATGCGATAAAATAAAATTTGCGATAATTAAAAAGTACGATAATTAGAAGTGCAATTAAATATAAAATAAAGGAAATTAAATATGAAATAAAAGAATTATGCTTATTTAAACTTCCGTAATCATGGTGTTTGACGTGTTGATTTTAGTTTTATGCCCATGGGTTAATTGTCCTTTGTCCTGGATTATTTAATATGTCCGTCTGGTTTTTGTCCATAACAGTCCATCAGTCATAAATATAAATTGCAAGTGTCCTTGTCAAATTATTATTATACCCGAAGATAAATATTCCAACTAATTGGGGATTCGAATTGTAACAAGGTTTTAATACTTTGTTTAATGAATACACCAGGTTATCGACTGCGTGTAAACCAAGGTTTTACTACTTTGTTAACAATTACACCAATTACCCTTGAATGTAATTTCACCCCTGTTTTAATTATTCTAGTGGCTATTAATCCATTCCCGTTTCCGGTTAAATGAACGATTATTCGTACATATAAATACCCCGCCCATCGTGTCCGATCGAGTGTATATGGTAATTTATAGGGACGCCCAATTGTAAATCTTTATATTAACATTAACAAACTTTCATTTAATTAAACAAATATAAAGCCCATTAATAGCCCATAGTCTAATTTCCACAAGTGTCGTTCTTTTGTCCAAACCCCAATTATGGTACAAAGCCCAATTACCCAATTTTAGTAATTAGCCCAACATCATGATTACTTCGTTTTAAATAAGCATAATAATAACTTAGCTACGAGACATTAATATAAAAAGGTTGAACATAATTTACAATGATTAAAAATAGCGTAGCGTTACACGGACAGAATTTCGACTTACACCCTTACAACATTCGCTAACATACCCTTATTATTAGAATTATAATTAAAATTAAAATTAAAATATAAATTATATATATATATATATATCGTATAGATAGAGAAGAGAGAAAATAGAATATGAAATTTTGATCAGAATTCGGTTTGCTTTATAGGGATTTGTGATTTTTGGGGCTCCGCGACTCGCGGCCCTTTTGGCCTTCACACTCCGCGAGTCGCGGAGATAGAAATTACAGCTCACATCTTGGAGTTTTCTCTGCCGACGGTTTTTATTATATATATAATATATATATATAATTAATATAATTAATTATATATTATATTATATTTATATACATAGTTAACTTGTAATTTTTAGTCCGTTGCGTCGAGCGTTAAGAGTTGACTCTGGTCCCGGTTCCGGATTTTCGAACGTCCTCGCGTACAATTTAATATCTTGTACTTTGCGTTTTGAATCTTGTACTTTTGTAATTTCGAGACGTTTCTTATCAATAATTGGAACCTTTTTGATTGTCTTTTGTACTTTTGAGCTTTTTGGTCGTTTGCGTCTTCAATTCGTCGAATCTGTCTTTTGTCTTCACCTTTTATTATACAAACGAATATCACTTGTAAATAGAACAATTGCAACTAAAAGCTTGTCTTTCTTAAGGAATAATGCTATGAAATATATGTTTGTTTTTAGCATTATCAGATATGAATGCTCACGTATCAATATTGTGATTCAATATTGCAGGAAAGTACGTAGACGTAACAGAGATGATAAACACTAGTTTTGACTTGCGAATATTACCCACGAATATTACCCATAACCTCCATAGCTATGACCCATAATTTCCTTAGCTCTATCCCGCTCGAAAACCCATTTTGAAGGTGACACGCTCATAACCTCGTCGTAGTATTTTATATATAATATTAATTAATAATACTAATAATAATAAGATTAATAATAATATTAATCTTAATAATAATAATAATAATAATAATAATAATAATAATAATAATAATTATTATTATTATTTAAATAAATAAATACTTACGGAGTAAAATTGAGTGAGGAAACAAACTGGAACCAAATCGAGTTTTTATAGTATGTGGCCTGCTACAGTACCCCATGCGATCGCATGGGTTTTCAGTGCTTTTGCCATGCGATCGCATGGCCTCCCGATCCGCTTTTGTTTGCTAGTTCGTCGACATAAAAATACTGTAGCAATAGTGTTTACTGTAGCAAATAGTGTTTTACTGTAGCAAATAGTGTTTCACTGTAACAAATAGTGTTTTATTGTAGCAAAGTAGTTTTTCACTGTAGCACTGTAGCAAAGTCATTTTTTACTGTAGCAAATAGTGTTTTACTGTAGCAACTGGTGTTTTTCGAAAACACTGTAGCTTTTCGGGTACTGTAGCAATTCGAAAATACTGTAGTAAATTAGTGTTTTACTTGTTCATCTTAAACGTTTTAGTTAACTTATCTAAATATCAATCGAATGTTACTATCGTTTACTAAATAACTTGAAATCAAATATATCTAATTCTAACAGTTAATATTCCTTATTATTGTATGTGTCCAAATTACGTTATTTAAACAAACACTTTACCATTTATTCCGAATACTATTAAAAATGAATGATTTCCCAAATCAACGTGGACCTCACAACAGAGACCCGTAATAATATCATAATCCTTAAGGGACTCAATAAATATTCTTTCATTCAATCGTTTGGCATAATCTTTTAACTCCGTAGTTAAATATATAAATCAGATAATCAAACCAATAAGTTTAATGCACAGTATCATATACTCCACACTTTGTTACGTTTTTAAATTATAGTATATGTATCTATTTACATATAATTGTTCGCGAATCATTGAGAACAATCGAAGGGTAATTGAATAGTTCAAAATTTTGAGATTCAACTTCATAGACTTTGCTTATCATGTCGGAAACGTTAAAGATTAAGTTTAAATTTGGTTAAAAATTTCCGGGTCATCACACTGTTGCATTCTAGATGCCATCAGAAATGCAATGTTTACCTTAAGTGAGTGTATGAGACACCACAAAAGAGTAACCTCATTTGCATTCATTCTCCAAATTAATTTACCCTTTCCATATACATTTATGTAGATGATCTATTGCCATAGATCATATGCTGAAGCGAGGTGATGCACTAAGAAACCCTCTTTGTTGATGGACTCAAATTTGAGTGGTCCTTCACTCAGTGTTTCAAGAACACATTCTTTTTCCAACCATTTAGGAAACTCATCAAATGAGTTTAGGTTGAGGAAAAATTTGATCCCGTTACTTGGAACATCCATGATGTTTCCAAATTCTTCAAGTGTCAAGGAATAGCTTTTGCCATAGAGAGTGAATGATATCTTCATATCATTATGGAATTGGAAGTTTGCATAGAACTCATTCACATGAAGAGGATATAGAGGTCCTCGAAGATTGAGAAAGACATTCCAATTTACATTAGAGAAGTTGGCCAGCGAATAGGTTGAGAGTTGATGTGTTGACACTTCTCTTCCTTCGACAATTTATCTCATGATTTGGTTGTGGGGTTTTAGGGTTAGTGAAGGTGGGTATGAGTTTTGGTTGAGTATGCTAGTATTTATAGAGAGCTACTAGGGAGTACTTTTACTTTTCCATAAGTGAGGTAGGTTAAATGAGTAAAGTCTTTTGGTTGACTAGTCAATTCTTTATTGAGGGAAGTTATTTAGCCTAATAGGACAAAAAATGATTTGCAAAGTTTATTTTGCAGTAGGGCTTCAGTCATCCATGATGTAAGCCGTGGATTAATTGTTTAAAAAAATTTATCCTCGTTGCTGGTACAGAACACACACGATTAGACTCACGGTCGACTGTAGATCAGCCGTGTACAAATCTGACATGCTTGGATTTTTTGAATAAAGGCATATAATAAGCACACACAAATACTTTATTAAACACATGTATTAAAGTTCTCAAAACACAACATTCAACCATTCATCCACAAAAGGTTTTTATGAGAATTTGTTAGAATTCTTCACTTGATTCATCATCCTCCTCATTTCCTGACCTACATGTCAAACTTCTGTTTACTCCTTTAAGTAACTTCTTCATTTTTGATTCCTTTTTCAGACTTTTGATTTGAGTTTGATAGATCTTATCCATCTTGGCATTTACCCCGAGATCCCTCACCGGTTCATTTTCTTCTTCATTTTCACTGTCTGAAATCTCAATAGCTCCTCCGCTTGTTCCTGACTCATTGGTGGTTCTTCTTCGTTTGGAGGTTGATACTCCTGTTGCTTTTGATGGTAGGATTGGTTTATGTGTGAGTGGAAGAGAGTCATCACTTGTGATTTTGAGGTGCCTAAATAGTTTGTTTAGATGCATTCCATAAGGCAATCCTTGAGTTGTTTCGGTGATGAGTCCACTCATTTTGGTTGCCATCAGATAGGCAATATTTACCTCGATTCCATTTTCTAAACACCATAAGAGAGCAACTTGAGTAGCATGGATGTTTGAGTGATTTCCCGATTTGCAATAGATGTTGTAGTCAATGACTTTGTTCCAAACTTCATACTCAGGAGAGAGACGTCTACTCATTACTCCAGATCTCTAGATTTCAGAGCGAGAAACACTGTCTTTGCATAGTGCATCTATTACTGCCATTCTGTTGGAGATAAAACTTGGAAGATATGCCAGTCCATGATGCGAACTGAAGAACTTTTCACCACTTGTTGGAACTTGGAGAATGCGTTCGAAATCCTCAAGTGAGTAGAGGTAGTTGGTGCCTTGGAGACTGAAGGAGACTTCATCATTCACGAAATTGTAGTTTGCATAAAATTCGCGAATGAGAGATGGGTAAATGGGACCATCAAGAGTGAGAAATACTTCCCATTTAAGAGTTTTGAATTATCTCACAAGTTCCGGCATTTGATCGTGGGCAACCTTTCTTCCTTCAGCGATAGGACGTCTAGAGAGAAACCAAGCGTTGTACCTAATTCTCTCTGTAGGATCTGAAGGTGGGTTGTATGAGTCCTTTCTTTTTGGTTCATCTCCTCTTGCCATTTTCTACACAATGATACTTTTAATTAATTTAAAGTGCATAATTCAATTGTAGGCAACATGTTTTGCAAACTTTAATTATCATCAATACTTAGGTGTTTTGATGTTAATATTCTTCACATTTTCACTCTTCATTAGTGTTAATGAGTTTGCAACTAGATTAGGTTTTTCATAAAGTTCATATGTGTTCTAGACTTTTGAAATCATCATCAACACATGTTTTGACATTCAACATTATTACACTCAATTGGCAACAATGTTATTCATATCATATGAACAATGCTTCTATGAAAATCTAATCTAGATGTATAGTGAACCCTATAATCATTCAATGTTAAATCAATGCATAGATACAAGATAATCATTACTACAATTGTTTTTCAAGTTGTTCTTCAAGAGCAATTTCAATTGTTTGCATCAATTTAGGTTTTGATTCATTCTAGTTAGGGTTTCTTCATAACCTTAATTCATTATACAAACACAATTAAATGTTAGGAAAGTAAGGATTAATCATACCGAATGTAGGATTTGAATTTGAAGGAATGCGCGTTTTTCTTCGTGCGGTCGATCTTCTCAGCTGTGTGTAGGTGTGTGTGTTTTGAAGTAGGTTAAAAAGAAATAAGAGTGAGGGTTTAGTTTAAATTAAAACTGAATCAGACCATGCACGGTCGAAGCACGGTCGACCGTGGTGTTAGCCGTGTAGATATTTTTCCACGAACAGGGCAGGGGTCTGCGGTCGAGTACACGGTCAGCCGTTCTACTGCTGTGGATCCTTCTGATCACTCGTTTCTTCACTTCTTCTTTCTTCAAGCGCATTTTGACGATTCTTAGGTTCTATAGAATACTTGAGGACAAGTTTTCTTTTCCTAACATTGAGTGATTGCATCCTTCCGATGTTTAATCATCAATGACACGTAATATACTATATCTATACATATATATATATATATATATATATATATATATACGTTCAATCACACATATTATACACAAAATGCATCAACCTAGTATTTAGCATGCAATACATGTTTTCACATAAACACACAATCCTAAGGCAAGTAACCTTCCTACACTTAATCTTTTAAAATCATTTTTCAAAAACAATTTGCATTTGTAAGAAAAACCTTTCTTTTATACAAAGTCTTTTGAGAAGGTTATTCTGATTAGCATTTTGATCATTGATTTTGATTGATTTTAAGATTACCCAATCCTTGACTTATCCCTACCATGGAATTGCTAGCTTGGTCCATTTTTCCCATAATTTCAATTTTTCTAATAATAGATAATGGACTTTGATTACAAGATTTGTGTTTGTTAGAGTCATGGCATACATTAATTTCATGTTTTCCTCTTGACGAATCAAGTTTTCTTTTCAAAGTGTTATTTTCATCAATTAGAGCTTTGTTAAGTTGTGTAACTTTGGGTAATTCTTTCTCCAAAAGTTTTACTTTGTCACGACTACGATCATATACAAATTTAATAGTCTTGTAATCATCTAACAATTCTTCATAATTAGAAGGATAGAATACATGTACCTTATTGCAATCCATGTTGGAGACATCATCTTCTTTTAACGGAGATTCAACCTCTTCTTCACTTTGACCATCTTGATCCATATCATTCCAAGAGCTCATGAGGCAAAAGTCTTCATTTTCATTCAACCCTTTTGCTCAAAAATCACCAACCCTTTCAAAGCCCTTCTCTAATCCTTTACCCTTTAAACTCTTAGAGTTTAAATTTTCTTGAGAACATAGTGAGTCCCAACATTCTTTTGCACTTTCACATGAGATTATCTTTAATCTTTCTTCACTAGGAAGAGTTTCATGAAGTAGTGAAATTGCATCAAATTATTTCAAAACATCATAGTTTTGAAAAGTTAGCTTCACTAGTCTTGAACTAGCTTGTGGTACAAAGTCTCCTACTTTGATTATTCTCCACAAGTAGTAATCCTTAGATTTGAGGTAAGACTCAAATCTTGATTTCCACACATCAATATTCATCTTATCAAAGATTGGTGCTTCTTTCACCAATTCTTCCAAGTATCCCATCGTTTTAGTTGATCCGAGAATCGTTGACTCAGGTTTTTGCACGAAATGAATTGTGACGCTTTCGCGAACGTTTGTAGTGCAATGATTTGAGCAACTGCTTTGATACCAATTGTAAGTAACTAGAGGGGGGTGAATAGTTACTTAATGCGTTTTTAACAATTTTTCGATTGATCACCAAATTCGATTTTACTTTGATCAACCAATTCAACTCAAACTTGATGTGTGTGGTGTATATGTTCAAAATGATAAATGAAGTAATGTAAAGAACATAGACACAAAGATTTATAGTGGTTCGGGTGGATGTTAACTAATCCACCTTAATCCACTCCCCGATTACACTAATCGAGATTTGTTGCTTCACTAAGCACTTTTCTCCAAACCCGGTGGAGATCCGATTTACAAGTCTTCAATCTTCTTTAGTAGACAACAAACCTAATCTTTCTATCCCTTCGAAAGATCAACTCTAACCTAGATCAACTTGTCTTCATCTTGGACAAGTATTAATCTCCAAATAAGATTAATCAACTTCCTAAGTCCCTTTAAGGAAGTAGATCACTAAGCTAGCCTATGCTTCCACTAATTGAAGTTACAAGACTTATACACTCTGCAATGATGATCCTAACACAATACTAGGACATACATTACATTAAGTAAACTCACAAGATAAATGAATTTGATTAGTAAGTTTACAACAACCCAATTCTATATCTATAAGATCATAGAATCTTCTCTTGCTTGATCATATTTGAGTAGTAATTGATGCACTTGTGATCACTGGAGATATGCCTTTTAAATTTGCAAGAGGGGCAGCTTCAAATGAACTAAAATGTTTGCCTTTATAATGAGATTCAAAAAATAGCCGTTGTGTGATGACCTGGAAATTTCTGACCAAATTTAAACTTTATCTTTAAATGATTTAATGTTTTCGACACGATAAGCAAAGTCTGTAATATTGAGTCTCAAAGTTTTGGAACTATATTCATGTAATCAATTATTCTTTGACTAGATTCACGAACAATATATATATATATATATATATATATATATATATATATATATATATATATATATATATATATATATATATATATATATATATATATATATATATATATATAACTTAATGTGCATATATGATGTCAAAGCTAAGGGGTATAAAATACTATAAAATTTTACAACTAAAAACTATTAAATACGATATAATTTTACACAAGATATTTATTTATTTATAGAATGGATATACTTAAACTTTGCTATAACACTTATAGGCAGTGTACCTAATCGTACAGTAGTGTAGTTTTTAGTAAGTCCGGTTCGTTCCACAGGGAAAAATCTTTAAACAAAGCTTAACGCTATATTAGTTTTAATTTATAAAAATACAAATATATAAATAAGTAATATTATTATTATAAAAGGGGGGGTTTTTACCGTTTAATGACCGGTTTGTCGATTTTAAAAACTTTAGTCGCAGTTAAAACCTAATGTAAAATATTAAAAATAAATATAACTTAATTTAAAGCGTAAAGTAAATAACGATAATGAAATTGCGATAAATAAAAGTGCGATAAAATAAAATTGCGATAATTAAAAAGTACGATAATTAAAAGTGCAATTAAATAACAATAAATAAAAGTGCAATTAAATATAAAATAAAGGAAATTAAATATGAAATAAAAGAATTATGCTTATTTAAACTTCCGTAATCATGATGTTTGACGTGTTGATTTTAGTTTTATGCCCATGGGTTAATGGTCCTTTGTCCTGGATTATTCAATATGTCCGTCTGGTTTTTGTCCATAACAGTCCATCAGTCATAAATATAAAGTGCGAGTATCCTCGTCAAATTATCCTTATACCCGAAGTCAAATATTCCAACTAATTGGGGACTTCAACTGTAACAAGGTTTTAATACTTTGTTATCAATTATGCCAAGTATCCTTGTACATAATTTCACCCCTGTTTTAATAATTCTAGTGGCTATTAATCCATTCCCGTGTCCGGTTAAATGAACGATTATTCGTACATATAAATACCCCGCCCATCGTGTCCGATCGAGTGTATATGGTTATTTATAGGGACGTCCAATTGTAAATCTTTATATTAAAATTAACAAACTATCATTTAGTTAAACAAATATAAAGCCCATTAATAGCCCATAGTCTAATTTCCACAAGTGTCGTTCTTTTGTCCAAACCCCAATTATGGTACAAAGCCCAATTACCCAATTTTAGTAATTAGCCCAACATCATGATTACTTCGGTATTAAATAAGCATAATAATAACTTAGCTACGAGACATTAAATTAAAAAGGTTGAACATAACTTACAATGATTAAAAATAGCGTAGCGTTACACGGACAGAATTTCGACTTACACCCTTACAACATTCGCTAACATACCCTTATTATTAGAATTTAAAATTAAAATTAAAATATATATATATTACGTATGAATGAGGAGAAGAAAAAGATATGTTTTACGTTCAGAATGCGCGAGCTTTTATAGGCATTTTTGTAATTTGGGGCTCCGCGAGTCGCGGCATATTTCCCCTTCAAACTCCGCGAGTCGCAGAGTTTGCTTTTACAGCTCATCCCTTTTTGGATCTTCTTTGCCGACGGTTTTAATATATAAATATAATATATATATATATATATATAATTTATATAATTAATTATATATTATATTATATTTATATACATAGTTAACTTGTAATTTTTAGTCCGTTGCGTTGAGCGTTGAGAGTTGACTCTGGTCCCGGTTCCGAATTTTCGAACGTCCTTGCGTACAATTTAATATCTTGTACTTTGCGTTTCGAATCTTGTACTCTTGTAATTCTGAGACGTTTCTTATCAATAATTGGAACCTCTTTGATTGTATTTTGTACTTTTGAGCTTTTTGATCATTTGTGTTTTCAATTCGTCGAATCTGTCTTTTGTCTTCACCTTTTATTATTTAAACGAATATCACTTGTAAATAGGACAATTGCAACTAAAATCTTGTCTTTCTTGAGGGATAATGCTATGAAATATATGTTCGTTTTTAGCATTATCAAATATTCCCACACTTGAGCGTTGCTTGTCCTCAAGCAATATAGTCTTGAAATACTAGAATCACTTCTTTATTCTTCACACTTTGTACATCAGTGATTTCTATACGGCGGTATAAACAATGGTAGTAACGATATGGTTTACAGTCTCACATGACTATAAAAATTTAGATCCATTAAGGAAATTGGATCTTTATGAAAACATTTGATCTTTTGAAAATTAAATCTAGTTTTTACCCTAGATAAGTTTTCCGGAATAACCCTTCACCGGTGTTTGCAAAATATTTTTGTGGGTTTGGTGGGTTTCAGATTTGAAAATTTTAGCTCAAAACTTGCGGTTTTATGTCACTCACTTGCTAACCTTGTATTAGGAAAGCAACACGTCCAGTATACTTGCTCCGTATATTACCTTTCGGTAAACTACCGTCCGGTTGTAAAGGAAAGCGTTGAACAAGCAACTGTTAAGGCAATGTCCCCTGACATGCTTTTAATTATGGTCTATAACATGTCGGACGCAATTACTATCCTTTGTAGGAGCAATAGTAAAGCTCACCCTTATAATTTTCCGGTCTGGCACAAGGTCCTGTCTTCGACCATGCTATGCAACCACCGTTCTTACGGTTGACATCCGATTTGGTTCAGGTGACCTAATGAATTCCAGGTGAATTCCTTGGATTTTACGTTCAATGGTAATGAATGCATTGAAAATGGGTTTTTAGAAAACAAATCGGTTTGAAATTTTGATCAAAATATTTTCTCGTTCAAGCTCGAGTTTAGATATCATTGAATTCCGTGAGTTTATAATTCTCAATCTTTAAGGTCAATCTCAAGGATTGAGTAATATCAGGCTTAAAAGCTGATTTTTAATCTTTAAGGAGATTATCCTTTCTGGGGGTCTGATTCATTAGTCTTATCAAGCTAATTTGCACGGTGCCCTCCCCATTTTACGAGACAGATCCTCTCATGGTTAGGATAAGTCTGACCACTTGGCGACCCTGTTTGATGCTGAGGTCCGTGGATTTCCTGCTGATTTTAGAGATGACTTTTCTAGATTTTTCGTCAACCTACAGCTGGTCTGGACGACAACTTCATGACCTAAATCAAGAAGCGCGTTTCTTTTTCGGAAGACTTTACTTCCTTTTAATGATGGAATTGATTCATCGTGTAGATCCATCTTTCTTTCAAATATATTATAGTAAATCGGGTAAAACTTTTTAGTTTAGTCCATAGCAAAAGTATCTTCAATTATTTGTTACAGAAATATGTGACATATGTTTAAGATAACTTGGTGAATTTTCCCACACTTGGCTTTTATTTTTTCTTTTTGTTCTCCTCTATTCCATTTTAAATGAATTCTAACATTTTGGTTTGTTTATCAATTTTTGTCCTTTCCAAGGTAACAATAATTTCGGTGTTAACACCTAGTTTTATCGTTCATAAATATGTATAAACATGATTTTGAATTCATTTAATTGAAAATTTTGAAAAATTTTACTAGAATTGGGTAATTAGTATATAAGACTAGGGCTGTTCTTTATTATCAGAGAGCACTAGATTCTAATACAACTACTACTTTACTAGTATTTTTAATGGTAACCAAGTGTATTAGTTAAAAAATTTTAAAAATCCGAAAGAATTTAACCCCTTCCCACACTTAAGATCTTGCAATGCCCTCATTTGCAAGAAATCAGTAATAATTTAAATTATTGAGGGTGATTAGCGTAGAAAAATGATTAAATTTTACCAAAGTTTCCAAACATATTGGCGTTTGTTTGCTGAATGATAAATGGTGCACATCATTTGTTCATTCCATCTTGTTGTTTCATCACATTTGTTTTTCGTTTTGTCGTCTAAAGTACTAGCTTTTGCTGAACTTAATGCCAGTCTTTGAAAATGCGCTGTTTTACCCTGTTTTGTACAATCGACAATATACATACAATACAAATATAAACATGCATGGCAATTTGAAATGGGACTTAAAATCCCACTTTCAAATCCTAATTGTAAAATATTAGTACACAATAATAATAAAAATTACACAAATTACACAAATATATCCAATAACATAAGTTTAAACATGAATAATTAAAAAGATAAAAACATAAAAATCATAAAAATAACCAAATGGAACCAAATCAGTCTGGATAGGGGTTCCAGTTCATCTCATCAGGTGGGTTCCATTGTTGGTTATAGGTGTCCTGATAGGCTTGGTTATAGTCATACCGGTTAAAGGGTGGTCGGATCTCGGGGCTGTGTGGCGGAAAATAAGCAGGTCGAGTAGGTACATAGTTATTTGGTACCTAATATGATAGCTGGCTCATGATTTGGTGCTGATGAACTAACCAGCTATCGTGTTGGCGTCGCCTATAATCCTCGTATACTCACTCGGAGTTCCACTGCTCGTACATACTATGTCTGGCCGCGCTCGCCATTGATTCCTCATCTATACGAACGTGCACGTCATGAATAGCATCTCGAATGACATCCCTGATGTCTTCCGCTTCCTCCATTTCTTCGTCTGAACCCCTTTCTACCTGTGGATGATTACCTTCATAGGGAAGTGCCTGGTTGCGTCTACTCTTCAATACCTTAGCACCTACATAAACCCGCAATTCTATGGTCTCATCCTGTTCTCTACAAAGCTGTAATGGACCCTCTCGGTTCCTATCAACACCTAAATACTCTCCAATGAGAGTAACAAAAATACCTCCTCATATTATAATCCCTTCCTGCATTCCTTCGACCATTTTAGATAAATAAAAACCAACACAGTAAGGGATATTAACAAAGCTTCTCGGATCCCGAATACACTTTAGGTAGAATAAATCATGTAAGGTCAGTTTCTCCTTATTGTGACCTCTTTGTGTAATCGAGTTAGCCAAAAATCTATGAATCACACGAAGCTCGGCTTTGTTAATATGTAAGTAGGAGTGTTTCCCTCCTAGTGTAAAAACATTATAGTTTGACATACGCCTCCAAACGGCGTCAGCGTCAAAGTTCCTATCTACACTTTCACCCCGATAAATCAAACT
Organism: Rutidosis leptorrhynchoides; assembly: GCF_046630445.1. Classification (NCBI taxonomy): domain Eukaryota; kingdom Viridiplantae; phylum Streptophyta; class Magnoliopsida; order Asterales; family Asteraceae; genus Rutidosis; species Rutidosis leptorrhynchoides. The sequence continues at coordinate 344,814,089 of NC_092341.1, forward strand.
CATACAATCGGGTAGTAGCAATTCACTAGGAGTGTAAATCTGTAATGCCCTGGCCATGTCCATCATGGACATCCTGTACATCCTACCGTCAAGGATAAATCTAAGAAAACTTCTATCATCTAACCTATCTACATCTACATTTAAAGCTATAGTACTCATCAACTCAACACACCATTCCTTATATACAGGTCTGCAAATGGTGAAAAGACGTATCCAATCTGTAAAAGAAGAACTGCCATACCTTTGTACCAAATGTTGTCTAACACGGTCAGCTAGATGGACCGTTTCCAAAGGATTCCAATCAATTACCCTTGGCACCTCTACCTCTTTTGTTACTAATTTGAACTTATTACTTTGATATGATGGGTAATCTCTCCATCGTCTATCGAATCTCAAATTAGGATGTAACGTGTGTTCCGGAATTGTTGGGTATTCGACAGGCGGATGCGGCGGAAATACTGTCAATTCATTAGGTAACTGTAGCGGATCATAATAAGGTACGTGCTGTTCAGGTTGATGTTGTGGTTCCTGTTGTGGTTGTTGTTTAGGTTCATATTGCATTTCTGGTTCTGGTTCTGGAGCTGGAGCAGGCTGTCTAGATGATGATGCTCCTGAACCTCCAGTATCGGCTTTCTGCAAAATACATTAAACACAAAGTTTGTACATCCAAGTATGCATTAGTGTTAGCAAAATAACAATTTAAAATAATCACAATAACATGTTAAATCAAAATTAAACTTATACACATTTTCACAATTTTTCACAATTCTACACTTTTCCAAATAAGCACATATGAAAATGTAGACAAAGTTCATAAGCATTTTACTCAAATAACATGTCAAAATAGTCATTACTAACAATTAAACAAGTCTCAACTGGCAATTATATTAAATTAATCAAGTTCATGAATTTTGGACTAAAAAGTCCACTTTAATCTCCAAAAATCATGTTTAGGATCAATGTTTGGATCATTTAACTACCTAAACATGTTACATTACTTAATTTAGCAATAATTCATGACAAAAATCGGCCATAACCTGTTTATATCAAAAAGCCCCAAATTGCTCAAGAAAACAAACCCTAGATTTCTAAAATTTTTGAAGTTTTTGGCTTCAAATCATGTTAAATAGCATCAATCTAGGTTATACATGCATAAAATACTAACAATTTAACACTAATTACACTAGAAATTAACAAAATTGCATTAGGTAAAATATTGGTAATTATCACAAAAACTAGGAAATTTATGAGTTTAGGGGTGTAATTTTTACCTTTTTGCTGAAGAATGAGAATCTAGGCATGATTAGAGCGAAAAATTTGATGAATTACGGTGGAAAAATGATGAAATTTGGTGATATTTTGAGAGAGTTTCGTATATGTATGTGTGTTGTGGTATGGAGACAGAACAGCTCGCTGAGAGTTTTGATCTGGCCAGAAATCTAGCCTCATGCGATCGCATGAGGTTGGTGTGTAAACCCCATGCGATCGCATGGGGTGCCGGCTACAGTGCTTTCACCTTTTTTTTTATTAAAACCTTATACTTTATAAAACATAAAATTAATAAAATTTTAAAAATTTGTTTTCCTTTAGGAGCGAGGGTGTTTCGGATCGTTGTCCTAGTCCGTCCCTCGACAAAATTTTAAAATTTGTCAATTTAAAGCGCGGTTTTTAAAAGTAAAGATTTTTGGGTTTTTTTTTTAATATTTTTGGCATACTTTAATTCAATAAGATTAAAAATAATGATAATAAAAGTTCTCGTCCCTCCCTCGGGTAAAGCAATTTCGGTTCAACGACCTAGTCTTCAACATACGACGAATTTTAAAAAATCATATTTTTAACTTAGCGAAATAAAGTAAATTTTTGTTTTTAAATTCACACCAAACTTAAATTTAAAATGCATAAAATTAAAAATTCATATTTTAAAAATTAAAAATTGACTCCAAACTTAAATGCATAAAATTAAAAATTCATACCAAACTTAATTAAAAATATTAATTTTTTTAAATATATACAATTTTAAATATATATTAATTTTTAACAAGTTTACAATATTATTTTAATATTAATTTTAAAAACTTGGTAAAAATAAAATTAAAAATCTTTTTGGCTTTTATCCCACTTTAATCAATCAAATATTATCAAAAATATGTGCCCCTCTTTTCGGTAAAGTAATTTCGGTTCCATGACCTAATTTAACTCATGACGAATTTTTGAAATATTTTGGGTTGATTGATTAAAGATATTTATACCTTAAGAATAAACGTTAAATTTCGCAGTGATGTAATCAATTTTTGAATGATATCAATAATTTCGATCGCAAGACCTAATTTTATCGAATACCAATTTAATACTTTATAGCGAACAAATTAGCGTTTATTATCAAAAGGTTAAAAAAAAAAAACTGTACAAACTTACCTGTGAAATATATTTCTTAGTGATATGCTCTAGTCCACTCATAAGATAGTCGGACTAATTGGTTTTCCATGGCTACATAGGCGTAACCTCGAGCATTTAACGTTTTTTCTTCTAAACATATGAACGGTCCATCTCTGCATAAAGTAACAAATTCGGTGTTTGAATAGGTTTGATTATTTGAACATTCACCTTCGTGTGACCATTTTCCGCATTTGTGACATTTTTCAAGGTGTCGTGCTCTCCTTTTCGCTGCGGATTTTGATTTTTCTTTACCAAATTTTAACTTATTATCTTCGCATCTGGATTCTTTTCTTACTCCGTCCAATTTACCTCTGATTAATGATACTATTTCACTTGGAAGTGTATCATTATTACGTTTAGTGATTAAAGCGTGTAGCATTAGACCATGGTTTAATTCACAGGAAGTCTTCATTTCGTAAAACCTAAAAAAAATAAAAATTCAGAATGGGGGGAGAAGACTAGTTCTTTAGGGTCTGCTAGGGAAAGACCATTCGGGTTTCATTTTCGAGAACTACACGAAAACAGAAAATCTAACTCTAACAGAAATACATATTATCCTTTAAAAGACTTGATTCTCCCCACACTTAGTTAGCTGTGGTGTTGAAATTGTGATTAACTTCGTTGTCAACTTCCATTGGACTATTTATGTAATGTTTAACTCTGTGACCATTAACCTTAAATTCAATCCCAATTGAATTTATTAATTCTACTATTCCGTATGGGAAAACTCTTTTGACTATAAATGGTCCAGGCCATCTTGATTTCAATTTTTCAGGAAATAGCTTGAATCGTGAATTGAAAAGAAGAACTCTGTCTCCTTCTTTAAATTCTTTTGAACTTCTGATTCTTTTATCATGCCATTTCTTTGTTCTTTCCTTATAGATTAACGAATTTTCATATGCTTCATGTCTTAATTCTTCTAATTCGTTTAATTGACTTAATCGTAGACGTCCAGCTTCATGTAAATCAAGATTACATGTCTTCAAAGCCCAAAATGCTTTGTGTTCAATTTCTACTAGAAGATGACATGCTTTTCCATAAATGAGTCTAAAAGGTGTGGTTTCAATTGGAGTTATAGGCTGTTGATGATGTAGCGTGGGGGTACGTGATAGTACTATATTTTACTATGAAATACGTTACAAATTACACAAGTTTTAATTATTTATTTACAAATGGGATATACCTAAACCTTGCTACAACACTATAGGCAGTGTACCTAATCATAGAGTAGTATAGTTTTTAGTAAGTCCGGTTCGTTCCACAGGGAGCGGGCTTATTGCACACTATATTTTTAAACAACTATATTTGTACAAAATATATATAATTATATATAATAATATATAAAAGGGGGTTTACCGTTTAATGACCGGTTTGTCGATTTATATTTTAAGCAAAGCGTATAGTAAATGACGATATTTAAATAACAATATAAAATAAATAACAATAATTAAAATGACAATAAATAAAAGTACGAGGAAAAATGAAATAAAATATATTATGCTTATTTAAACTTCCGTAATCATGATGTTTGACGTGTTGATTTTTAGTTTATTCCCATGGGTTAATTGTCCTTTGTCCTAGATTATTTAATATGTCCATCTGGTTTTTGTCCATAACAGTCCATCGGTCATAAATTTAAATTGCGAGTGTCCTCGTCAAATTATTCTTATACCCGAAGTCAAATATTCTAACTAATTGGGAACTTAAACTGTAACAAGGTTTTAATACTTTGTTTAATAATTACACCAGGATATCGACTGCGTGTAACCCAAGGTTTTAATACTTTGTTATCAATTATGCCAAGTGTCCTTGTACATAATTTCACCCCTGTTTTAATAATTCCATAGACTATTAATCCATTCCCGTGTCCGGTTAAATGAACGATTATTCGTACATATAAATACCCCGCCCATCGTGTCCGATCGAGTGTATATGGTTATTTATAGGTACATCCAATTGTAAATCTTTATATTAAAATTAACAAACTATCATTTAGTTAAACAAATATAAAGCCCATTAATAGCCCATAGTCTAATTTTCACAAGTGTCGTTCTTTTGTCCAAACCCCAATTATGGTACAAAGCCCAATTACCCAATTTTAATATTTTTAGCCCAACATCATGATTACTTCGTCTTAAATAAACATAATAATAACTTAAGTACGAGACATTAATTTAAAAAGGAGAACATAGCTTACATTGATTATTTATCGCGTAGTGTTACACGGACAGAGCTCCGACTTTAAAACCCGTAAAAATAACTTTTACATAACCCAAACTAATCTAATATAACACTAATCTATATATATATATATATATATATATATATATATATATATATATATATATATTTATCTTATACTACGGAGTATTATTATTAATATTTATTATTTTTTATCGAACGAATGCATGGCCTTTTATAGGCGTTTTGATTTCTGACAGCTCCGCGAGTCATGGAGTTTTTGGCCTTCAAATTCCGCGAGTCGTGGAGTTTGAAAATCCAGCTCAGGATCCTTTGTCTCATAGCTTGTCGACATGATTATATATATATTTATAATATATAAATAATTTATATAATTATTTATATATTATATTTTATTCTTGTGCATAGTTGACTCATAATTTTTGGTCCATTGCGTCGGGCGTTGATAGTTGACTCATGTCCCGGTTCCGGATTTTCGAACGTCCTTGCGTACAATTTAATATCTTGTACTTTGCGTTTTGTAACTTGTACTCTTGTTATTTTTAGACGTTTTTCATCAATAAATTGAACCTTTTGAATTGTATCTTGAACATTTGAGCTTTTTGAACGTTTGTGTCTTCAAATCTTCGTTTTCGCCTTTTGTCTTCGCACTTATTTATTTAAACAATTACAATGAAAATATAATACAATTACATATGAAAACCTTTTATTTAGGAGGGATATTGCTATGAAATATATGTTCCTTTTTAGCCTTATCAAACATCCCCACACTTGAGCGTTGCTTGTCCTCAAGCAATACAGAACTTGAAATAAAAACATACATGAATCACTTTTTTTATTCATCACACTTTATACATTAGTGATTTTGAGATGGCGGTATGAACAATGGTAGTAACGATAGAACCATGGTTAAAGGTGGGTGTGTCATCCACAGTTGCCTCGGGTTTAGGTCAACGACACTTGCAATCAAATAGCCAATTTACTTTCTGTTTCCAAAGCAAAGTGCACATTTGAAAGGCGGTTTACAGTCCCACATGACTATGAAAATGTAGATCCTTAAGGAAATTGGATCTTTATGAAAACATTTGATCTTTTGAAATTTCAATCTAGCTTTTACCCTAGATAAGTTTTCCGGAATAACCCTTCACCGGTGTTTGCAAAATATTTTTGTGGGTTGTGTGGGTTTCAGATTTGAAAATTTTAGCTCAACACTTGTGGTTTTGTGTTACCCACTTGCTAACCTTGTATTAGGAAAGCAACACGTCCAGTTCACTTGTTCCGTATATTACCTTTCGGTAAACTACCGTCCGGTTGTAAAGGAAAGCGTTGAACAAGCAACTGTTAAGGCAATGTCCCCTGACATGCTTTTAATTATGGTCTATAATGTGTCGGACGCAATTACTATCCTTTGTAGGAGCAATAGTAAAGCTCACCCTTATAATTTTTCGGTCTGGCACAAGGTCCTGTCTTCGACCATGCTATGCAACCACCGTTCTTACGGTTGACACCCGATTTGGTTCAGGTAACCTAATGAATTTCAGGTGAATTTCTAGGATTTTACGTTCAATGGTAATGAACGCATTGAAAATGGGTTTTCAGAAAACAAATCGGTTTATAATTTGATCAAAATATTTTCTCGTTCAAGCTCGAGTTTAGATATCATTGAATTCCATGAGTTTGAATTCTCAATCTTTAAGGTCAATCTCAAGGATTGAGTAATATCAGGCTTAAAAGCTGATTTTTGATCTTTTAAGGAGATTATCCTTTCTGGGGATCTGATTCATTAGTCTTATCAAGCTAATTTGCATGGCGCCCTCCCCATTTTACGAGACAGATCCTCTCATGGTTAGGATAAGTCTGACCACATGACGACCCTGTTTGATGCTGAGGTCCGTGGATTTCCTGCTGATTTTAGAGATGACTTTTTTAGATTTTTCGTCAACCTACAGCTGGTCTGGACGAAAACTTCTTGACCTAAATCAAGAAGCGCGTGTCTTTTTCGGAAGACTTTACTTTCTTTTAATGATGGAATTGATTCATCGTGTAGATCCATCTTTTCTTTCAAATATATTACAGTAAATCGGGTAAAACTGATTAAAATCGTCCAAAACAAAAGTACCTGCAATAACTTTACAGAAACATGTGATAGATAGTTTTTAATTGAATAACTTGGTACATTCTCCCCAGACTTAGTTTCTTTCTTTGCCTTTTTATTCTCCTTTATTCCATTTTAAATGAATTCAATCGTTTTAGGGTGTTTCTCAATTTATATCCTTTCCGAGGTAACGATAATTTCGGTATTAACACCTAGTTTTCATCGTTCATAAATATGTATAAACATGATTTTGACTTCATTTAGTTGAAAAGTTTTCAAATTTTCACAAAATTTGGCAAATAAACCAAGTGTAAACCCGAGAGAATTTATAACCCTTCCCCACACTTGAGATCATGCAATGCCCTCATTTGCATGAAATCAGACTATAATTATAAATTCACGAGGGTGATAAGTGTAGAAAAGTGATTAAAAATACCCAGTTTGTAATTACAAATCTCGTCGAATGATAGATGGCGCGCCTCATCGTTCATTCCTTCTTGTTTTATCACACATGCTTTTTCTTAAAAACGGCTGCTTTTCTGAACTGTTTACTAATATTTGAAAAAGCGTCTTTTACCCTAATTGTGCATTTTTATTAACGAGTTATGCACTAACCCGAACCCCTAATTTAACGTTAAGTGGGGTTAGACTTCCCCACACTTAGCTGACGACATGTGAAATCGGTAGAATGAGTTCCACGAATTTGAGTAGTGAGCCAGTTATTTACATTTCGGGTGGTGTATAATATATCAATGGGTTTAAAGTTTAGACTCACCAGATCGTCACTACTTAATTCTTTTTTAAGTGTAGCTTTTAGTAAATGGATATGTCTCTTTTCTGGTTCTTGGTCAAATGGATCAATATACACCGACATACTTATTTCTATAGGGTGGACAATTCCTAATATTTCCTTCCTTTTATTCTCAGGATCAAAGTTTTCACCTCTATTACCCAATTGGGTGAAATTCGAGGTGTCATTATCTATTACAGCTCGTAGTTCATTTCCGGTGGATGATCCGTCTATTGAGAATATTGGGTTGGAAGGTTGTGGAATGGTGAAGTTCGGTTTGGCCTCGGGGGTAAAATTTTCAACGTTATCGTATTCCCAAGAGTACCAATTTATCACCCTTACTTCTTCTTTATCCATTGATGGATCGATGATTTCGTCGGTAGAGGCTAATGTGTCGATATGTTGTGAAATTTGTAAGACTGAATAAAAAGTATCATCGGGATAATTGGTGATTTCGGAGCTCTCGAATTCATCAAAATTCGATGATATGAGATTTTCTTGCACAATACTCCTCAGATCAACAGGTGTGTAGTCTGATAGAGTTTCAGCTTGCCAGTTTACAAACTCTCTCATTTGTTCATTTTGAGCATTGAGTTCTTCGAGTTTGATTTTCATATTGTCTAATAAATTTTCAGACACGTAATTTTCCTCGTCTACTGGTTGTTGAGTTTGGAAATATTCTTGGGAATAATCCAAATTTGAATTGTATTCTTCATAATCATTCCATTCAGGTTCCGTGGGTGCGTAATTTTCCATAGGAACGTAATAATAACATTCCCATGTTGAGTGATAATCTCCACAGATTTCACAACCAGTTATTGTTTCATCATTCGTGATCCAAGATTGACCGAACGAATTGTCATCAACACCCGTTTGAGAGTATTGATTTAATTGATTTTGGATATCAAAAAGAGTTTCCATAGCCTTGTTTTCAAAATTTTCCATTTTATTGCGATGGCCAAATTTTAGCTACAATGTGGTGCATTTACTAATTATCCTATTAGTTATAAAAATAGAAAAACTTATATAAGTTGTCCAATTAATAGACTTTTCTGCTTTTGCCCACGTTTCGAATAGCCAAAAGATGCAGCAGGGAGCCAGAACCCTTTAAATCGGAAGCTCACAACTCAGCCACTAACAAATCCAACTATTACTACGAAGCAGAAAATTGTCAACGTCCATTAATTTAACCACTTAAATAATTTTTCTTTCCGTTTGAGATAGTAGATAAGAAATAGAGACAATTTCTAAGTCCTAAAAACTAAAGCGTCGAGAAATAAGAAAGAAAAAGAATGCGCGTCGAAAAACGTCGAAAAATAAAAATAAGAAAGTAGCGAGTCGTGACTTAAAAGGCACTAAAATTTTAAAATCGTCGTAAAATTCTAAAGCACCTAAATCTTAGTCTAAAGAAATAGCACTTAAGGGATTTTACGGCAAAGCCTAAGAATCTATACATATAAAATAACTACGGAAAAACTAATTTTAAAACTAATTGCGAACGAAAAATATATAAAATATTACGATTACACTAAATAAAAGGATACAAATTATAAAAAGTGATAAAATTACTTATTTTTAAAAAATATTATTTTTATATTTTTATTTTTATATTTTATAAAAGTATTAATTTTTTATATATTAAAACTAAATATAATTAATTATAACTAATTAATTTAAAAACTTAAACTAAATAATAATAATAATAAAGTAATTAGGGTTAAATAATAATAATAATTAATAATGCCCCGTAATTAATGCGAAATAGGGTTTCTGGTCAGGCTGGTCAGAGCGGCTCCGTGAGTCGTGGAGTTTTAAGCCTGCAAACTCCGCGAGTCGTGGAGTTTGAAACAAACATTTTTTTTTTAATTTTATATTGTTTTTCTAAAAATATATAAAAATATATTTATACAAAAATAAATTAAAAATATAGCATTTCGCCGAGTCCCCGGCAGCGGCGCCAAAAACTTGATGATGTAGCGTGGGGGTACGTGATAGTACTATATTTTACTATGAAATACGTTACAAATTTCACAAGTTTTAATTATTTATTTACAAATGGGATATACCTAAACCTTGCTACAACACTATAGGCAGTGTACCTAATCGTAGAGTAGTATAGTTTTTAGTAAGTCCGGTTCGTTCCACAGGGAGCGGGCTTATTGCACACTATATTTTTAAACAACTATATTTGTACAAAATATATATAATTATATATAATAATATATAAAAGGGGGTTTACCGTTTAATGACCGGTTTGTCGATTTATATTTTAAGCGAAGCGTATAGTAAATGACGATATTTAAATAACAATATAAAATAAATAACAATAATTAAAATGACAATAAATAAAAGTACGAGAAAAAATGAAATAAAATATATTATGCTTATTTAAACTTCCGTAATCATGATGTTTGACGTGTTGATTTTTAGTTTATTCTCATGGGTTAATTGTCCTTTGTCCTAGATTATTTAATATGTCCGTCTGGTTTTTGTCCATAACAGTCCATCGGTCATAAATTTAAATTGCGAGTGTCCTCGTCAAATTATTCTTATACCCGAAGTCAAATATTCTAACTAATTGGGGACTTAAACTGTAACAAGGTTTTAATACTTTGTTTAATAATTACACCAGGATATCGACTGCGTGTAACCCAAGGTTTTAATACTTTGTTATCAATTATGCCAAGTGTCCTTGTACATAATTTCACCCCTGTTTTAATAATTCCATAGACTATTAATCCATTCCCGTGTCCGGTTAAATGAACGATTATTCGTACATATAAATACCCCGCCCATCGTGTCCGATCGAGTGTATATGATTATTTATAGGTACATCCAATTGTAAATCTTTATATTAAAATTAACAAACTATCATTTAGTTAAACAAATATAAAGCCCATTAATAGCCCATAGTCTAATTTTCACAAGTGTCGTTCTTTTGTCCAAACCCCAATTATGGTACAAAGCCCAATTATCCAATTTTAATATTTTTAGCCCAACATCATGATTACTTCGTCTTAAATAAACATAATAATAACTTAAGTACGAGACATTAATTTAAAAAGGAGAACATAGCTTACATTGATTATTTATCGCGTAGTGTTACACGGACAGAGCTCCGACTTTAAAACCCGTAAAAATAACTTTTACATAACCCAAACTAATCTAATATAACACTAATCTATATATATATATATATATATATATATATATATATATATATATATATTATATATATATTTATTTATCTTATACTACAGAGTATTATTATTAATATTTATTATTTTTTATCGAACGAATGCATGGCCTTTTATAGGCGTTTTGATTTCTGATAGCTCCGCGAGTCGTGGAGTTTTTGGCCTTCAAACTCCGCGAGTCGTGGAGTTTGAAAATCCAGCTCAGGATCCTTTGTCTCATAGCTTGTCGACATGATTATATATATATTTATAATATATAAATAATTTATATAATTATTTATATATTATATTTTATTCTTGTGCATAGTTGACTCATAATTTTTGGTCCATTGCGTCGGGCGTTGATAGTTGACTCATGTCCCGGTTCCGGATTTTCGAACGTCCTTGCGTACAATTTAATATCTTGTACTTTGCATTTTATAACTTGTACTCTTGTCATTTTTAGACGTTTTTCATCAATAAATTGAACCTTTTGAATTGTATCTTGAACATTTGAGCTTTTTGAACGTTTGTGTCTTCAAATCTTCGTTTTCGCCTTTTGTCTTCGCACTTATTTATTTAAACAATTACAATGAAAATATAATACAATTACATATGAAAACCTATTATTTAGGAGGGATATTGCTATGAAATATATGTTTCTTTTTAGCCTTATCAGCTGTTCTAAAAGCCCAGAGTGCATCCTCCAATTTAATGGACCATTCCTTTGAATTTGATCCTACGGTTTTCTCTAGAATACGTTTTAAAGCTCGGTTGGTATTTTCAACTTGTCCACTTGTTTGTGGATGATATGTGGTGGAGATTTTATGAGTTACTCCATATCTTTTGAGAACTTTCTCAAGTTGATTATTACAGAAATGAGTTCCCCGATCACTTATTAAAGCTTTCGGTGTTCCAAACCTTGCAAAAAGATGTTTTAAAAAGTTGACTACAACTCGTGCATCGTTAGTTGGGAGAGCTTGTGCTTCCGCCCATTTAGATACATAATCAATGGCAACGAGAATGTAGAGATTATTATGAGATTTTGAAAATGGACCCATAAAGTCAATACCCCAAATGTCAAATACTTCACATACTTGAATGATATTTTGTGGCATTTCATCACATTGACTTATTTTTCCGGCCCTTTGACAAGCATTACAGGATTTGCAAAGAAGGTGTGCGTCTTTGTAAATTGTAGGCCAATAGAATCCAGTATCATAAACTTTTCTTGCTGTTAGTTGTGGCCCATAATGCCCTCATGTTGGTCCTGTGTGACAATGGTTTAAGATTTTACTAGCTTCATCTCCGAATACACATCGACGTATTATTCTATCGGGACAACTTTTAAACAAATGTGGATCTTCCCAGAAATAGTGTTTTATATCACTGAAGAATTTCTTTCGTTTTTGGAACGACAATCCTTTCTCAAGGAATCCACAAACTAAGTAGTTTGCATAGTCTGCAAACTATGGAATTTCATTATAATCTATCTTCAATAGATATTCATCAGGAAAGTTGTCTTGTATGGCCGATTCATTTAGAACTTCTAATTCAGGATTTTCAAGACGAGAAAGATGATCAGCGACGAGATTTTCTGCTCATCTTTTATCTCGGATTTCAATATCGAACTCTTGTAAGAGTAAGATCCAACGGATTAATCTTGGTTTAGCATCTTGTTTCGAAAATAGGTATCTAAGAGCAGAATTGTCAGTATAGACCACCGTTTTAGCTAGAACGAGATATGATCGAAATTTGTTAAAAGCAAAGACAATAGCAAGGAGTTCTTTTTCAGTAGTTATGTAATTCGTTTGTGCTCCTTGTAACGTCTTACTAGCATAATATATAGGTTGAAATCGTTTTTCAATCCTTTGTCCTAAAATGGCTCCCATTGCAAAATCACTTGCATCGCACATAAGTTCAAACGGTAGATTCCAATTTGGTGTTATCATGATCGGCGCATTAGTGAGTTTCTCTTTAAGAATATTAAAAGATTTGATACATTTATCTGAAAAGATGAATGGAGCATCCTTTTCTAGGAGTTTATTCATAGGAGTGGCAATTTTAGAAAAATCTTTTATGAAGCGTCGGTAAAAATCGGCATGCCCTAGAAAACTCCTAACTCCTCTAACATTGGTGGGATGTGGAAGTTTAGCAATTACATCTACTTTAGCTCTATCCACTTCAATTCCTTCCTTTGAAATTTTATGTCCAAGAACGATACCTTCTTTAACCATGAAATGGCATTTCTCCCAATTAAGTACTAGATTTGATTGTTCACATCTAATAAGCATTCGTTTAAGATTAACTAAACATGATTAAAATGTATCACCGAAGACTGAAAGGTCATCCATGAAAATTTCCATGCATTCTTCTATCATGTCGTGAAAAATCGCCATCATGCACCTTTGAAAGGTTGCAGGGGCGTTGCAAAGTCCAAATGGCATGCGTTTGTAAGCAAAAGTACCATAAGGGCACGTGAACGTGGTTTTCTCTTGGTCTTCGGGTGCTATTGGAATTTGAAAATATCCGAAAAACCATCAAGAAAACAATAGTAACTATTTCCGGCTAATCTTTCCAACATTTGATCAATAAAAGGTAAGGGAAAGTGATCTTTTCTGGTGGCGTCATTTAATTTTCTATAATCAATACAAACACGCCATCCTGTTACAGTCCTAGTAGGAATAAGCTCATTTTTCTCATTTGTAATGACAGTCATGCCACCCTTCTTAGGCACGCATTGAACTGGGCTTACCCATGGACTATCAGAAATTGGATAAATTAAACCTACATCAAGCAGTTTAATAATTTCTTTCTTAACTACATCTTGCATATTAGGATTTAGTCTTCGTTGGCGTTGCACATACGTTTTATGACCTTCTTCCATAAGGATTTTATGTGTGCAATACGAAGGACTTATTCCTTTAATATCATGAATCTTCCATGCAATGGCTGGTTTATGAGCTTTCAACACAGAAATGAGTTGTGATTTTTCATTTTCAGTAAGAGAAGATGATATTATTACAGGTAATTCAGATTCACCATGTAAATAAGCGTATTCCAAATGGTTTGGAAGTGGCTTTAACTCTAATGTCAGAGGTTCTTCTATCGATGGTTTATATCGATATCTGTCTTCTTTTTTTAGCATTTGAATTTCTTCTGTTGTTGGTTCATATCCATTAGCAATTAGTGTAGCTAACATTTCAGTTTCATCAATTGGTTCAGTTCCTTCTCCTAAAGAACATTCTCCTGTTCCTTGTAATTCTGGAAATTCTTCTAACAATTCTGCATGTGAATCTATAGTTTGAATATAATAACATGTATCATCTGCAGATTGCGGTTGTTGCATTGCTCTATCAACTAAAAAGGTAACACTCTCGTCCTCTATACTTAGGGTCAGTTTCTTACCAAACACGTCTATCATTGCTTTAGCCGTGTTTAAGAATGGTCTTCCTAATATGAGAGGAACTTGAGAATCTTCTTCCATGTCCAGAATAACAAAATCTACTGGAAATACTAAAGTACCAACTTTAACTAGCATGTTCTCCATTATACCTCTAGGATATTTTATTGATCGATCGGCTAGTTGTATGCTTATTCTTGTTGGTTTCAATTCTCTAAGATCTAGTTTAGCGTATAGTGAATACGACATTAAATTTATACTAGCACCTAAATCTGCCAATGCTTCTATTGAACTAAGACTACCTAGAAAACATGGAATTGTGAAACTTCCTGGATCAGATAGTTTTTCTGGTATCTTATTCAACAGCACTGCTGAACAATTAGCATTCATAGTAACGGCCGAGAGTTCTTCCATTTTCTTTCTATTTGATATTAGATCTTTCAGAAATTTAGCATATCTAGGCATTCCTGAAATCACATCAATGAAAGGAAGATTTACATTTATCTGTTTAAACATATCCAAAAATTTGGATTGCTCGACTTCAAGTCTCTCTTTTTTCATTTTACTCGGGTAAGGAAGTGGTGGTTGGTATGGTTTAACATAAGGTTTATCCTTAACTGTGTTATCTTCATTAACCTTTTCAACTACCGGTTCTTTTTCCTTATCTTGCTCAGGTTGTGGTTCTTGCGGAGTAGGAATAGCTTCATCAGAAATTACAGGTATTTCATGTGGTTTGAGTATTGTACCACTTCTTGTGGTAATAGCTTTAGCTGTTTCATTCCGGGGGTTAGCATTTGTATCACTAGGTAGACTTCCCGATTTTCTTTCACCTATTAACCTTGCTAGGTTACTTACTTCTTGTTCCAAATTTTGAATAGAAGCTTGTTGATTTCTAAATGCTTGAGCATTTTGTTCATTAGTTTGTTTCTGAGATGTGAAAAACTGCGTTTGAGTTTCAACTAGCTTTGTCATCATATCTTCTAAATTTGGCTTTTTATCATCGGTTTGTTGTGGTTTGTTTTGAAAATTAGGTCTTTGCTGATTGTAAGTATTATTGGATACTTGTTGATTACTAGGACCTTGTTGGTTGTTGTATGGAACATTTCGGTTATAATTCTGGTTTTGATTGTAAATTGGTCTTGGCGGTTGATAAATATTCTGATAATTATTTCCAGGCCTTTGGTTTATGTATGAAATATTCTCTCTTTGTTCTATTGTTAGCTCAATACTAAGACAATCTTTTGTCAAATGTGGTCCTCCACACTGCTCACAACTAATTCGTATTGAGTGAATATCTTTAGTCATCTTTTCCATTCGTCTCTCGACAACATCTATCTTTGCTGAAATGGAATCTAAGTCATGGCTAGAATCGGCTCTAGCTACTTTAGATGATCTAACGATATCTTTTTCTTGGTGCCACTCATGTGAGTGGGAAGCAGTGTTATCAATAATTTTATAAGCATCAGTTTCGGTTTTCTTCATAATGGAACCACCAGCTGCTATATCGATGTCTTTCCTTGTAGTGATGTCGCATCCTTGGTAGAATATTTGTACTATTTGACAAGTGTCTAAACCATGTTGCGGACATCCTCTCAATAACTTTCCAAATCTGGTCCATGCCTCATATAGAGTTTCATTTGGCTTCTGTGTGAATGTAACAATTTCTCCTTGAAGTCTTACGGCTTTAGATGCCTAAAAGAATTGTTTAAGAAATTTTTCAACTAAAACGTCCCATGTATCAATCGCCCCTTCAGGTAACGATTCCAACCAATCTTTGGCTTCTCCCTTTAAAGTCCAGGGAAATAACATGAGATATATCTGTTCATCCTCAACTTCTCGGATTTTAAATAGTGTGCAGATCCTATTAAAGGTACGAAGATGTTCATTTGGATCTTCCTTCGGCGCACCACTAAATTGGCATTGATTTGTTACCATGTGTAGAATTTGTCCTTTGATTTCATAATCTGGCGCATTAATGTCTGGATGAGTAATTGCGTGACCTTGACCAGTGCGTTTAGCTCGCATTCGGTCTTCCATACTTAAAGGTTCCAGATTCTCCATGATTGAATTTGTTGAATCTGAATCACTAGAGGATTCTGATTTAATGGTTCGTTCCTCAACAATCTCTGTTTGAATGATTGGTGGTTCCGGAGGAAAGATTAGTGGTTCAGGATCTATGAATTGTCCCTAAATATTCTCCGGATTCTCAATTGTGAGGTCGGGTTCAAAAAATGGATTATCGAAAATTTGAATTGGAGTACTTGGTCGACTGGATGACGATTCTAAAGAAAAATCAACGGCGGCAATATTTGCTAGATGTCTTAATCGAGTTACAGGTGGTGAACGTACAAAAGGTAGTGAACGTCTTGCTCGGTACATTCACTGAATATCTTATTAGTTTTTAAAAGGAAAGAAAAATTATATAAGTTATCCAATTAATAGACTTTTCTGATTTTGCCCACGTTTCGAATAACCAAAAGATGCAGCAGAGGGGCAGGATTCGTTTGGTCTCAATATAATTGAGTACTGTTTGGCTCCAATAACCCGGTCCACGTACAAATTCAACTATTACTACGAACCAGAAAATTTTGATGTCTATCAATTTAACCACTTAAAATAAATTTTCGTAATTTTAAGAAATTTAGATAAGAAGTAGAAAAATTCTAAGTCCTAAAAACTAGAATGGGAAGAAATAAGAAAGAAAAAGAGCGCGTCGAAAAAGGTCGAAAAAGAAAAGGGTTGAACAATAAAAGGCGTCGAAAAATAAGAAAGAAACAAAAAATGACTATAAAACTTTAAAACACTCGACTAACCCAACCTTATTATTATCACTAACTTAAAATTAAAATTGCAAATTGAGATTACTAATTGAAGTGATAATTGATACATAGGTAAAAGGCGTCGAAACTTAAAAAGGAACTAAAAACTAAAAATTAAAAGTTGCGTCTAAAAATATTAAAGCTTACAAGTAAAACTATATCCCAAATGGCAATATCTTAAAAAGGTACTAAAACTTTAAAAAGGCGTCGCAAAATTCTAAAGCACCTAAATCTTAGTCTAAAGAAAAAGCACTTAAGGGATTTTACGGCAAAGCCTAAAAATCTAGAAGTAAAAAAAATAACTATGGCAAAAATTATGACTTAAAAGTAAATACGAGCGAGAAAATATAAAAATTACGCTAAAAACAAATAAAAAGGGACAAAATATAAAAATATACTAAAAGTTGTAAAAAGTACAATTTTTATAAAAATATTATTTTTATATTATTTATTTTATAAAAGTATTAATTTTATAAATTATTTAAACTAATTAACCTAAATACATAAACTAATTAAAATCTAAACTAACTAATTAAATATTAAAAACCTAATTAGGGTTTTAAATTAATAATAATAAATAATACCCGTAATAAATGCTGAATTAGGGTAAACTGTGGCGTGTCAGACGATCTCATGCGATCGCATGAAAATATGCCTTCGGGCTCATGCGATCGCATGAGCTTGGATTTTGGGCCAGGTTACGGGCTGCTACAGTAGCAGGCCCGAGAGTTTATTATTTTTTTTCTGTTTTAAATTCTGTTTTAAATATTTATATAATTACAAAATATTTAAATAAAATTTATATTTTTACAAACTAAAATAAAAATAAAGAAACTTTATAAAACTTATATATTTAACAAACTCTTAAAAATATTTATATTTTTGTTTTACTTTTTATATTTTTGAATATTTAAAACGTATTTTTACAAAAGCGTATTTTTTATAAAAGTAAACTAAAAATAAAAATCTTTTTTTTTATTTAGCGTTGCACTTCCGGCTTTTAAGCTAGATTTCGAATCCCCGGCAGCGGCGCCAAAAATACTTGATGTTATGCGAGAGGTGTATATGAAATAGCTTTATTTTTACAACTAAATACTTTTAAATACGATACAATTTTACACAAGATATTTATTTATTTATAGAATAGATATACATAAACCTTGCTACAACACTTGTAGGCAGTGTACCTAATCGTACAGTAGTGTAGTTTTTAGTAAGTCCGGTTCGTTCCACAGGGAAAAATCTTTAAACAATGCTTAACGCTATATTAGTTTTAATTTATAAAAATACAAATATATAAATAAGTAATATTATTATTATAAAAGGGGGATTTTTACCGTTTAATGATCGGTTTGTCGATTTTAAAAACTTTAGTCGCAGTTAAAACCTAATGTAAAATATTAAAAATAAATATAACTTAATTTAAAGCGTAAAGTAAATAACGATAATGAAATTGCGATAAATAAAAGTGCGATAAAATAAAATTGCGATAATTAAAAAGTACGATAATTAAAAGTGCAATTAAATAATAATAAATAAAAGTGCGATAATTAGAAGTGCAATTAAATATAAAATAAAGGAAATTAAATATGAAATAAAAGAATTATGCTTATTTAAACTTCCGTAATCATGATGTTTGACGTGTTGATTTTAGTTTTATGCCCATGGGTTAATTGTCCTTTGTCCCGGATTATTCAATATGTCCGTCTGGTTTTTGTCCATAACAGTCCATCAGTCATAAATATAAAGTGCGAGTATCCTCGTCAAATTATCCTTATACCCGAAGTCAAATATTCCAACTAATTGGGGACTTAATCTGTAACAAGGTTTTAATACTTTGTTATCAATTATGCCAAGTGTCCTTGTACATAATTTCACCCCTGTTTTAATAATTCTAGTGGCTATTAATCCATTCCTGTGTCCGGTTAAATGAACGATTATTCGTACATATAAATACCCCGCCCATCGTGTCCGGTCGAGTGTATATGGTTATTTATAGGGACGTCCAATTGTAAATTTTTATATTAAAATTAACAAACTATCATTTAGTTAGACAAATATAAAGCCCATTAATAGCCCATAGTCTAATTTCCACAAGCGTCGTTCTTTTGTCCAAACCCCAATTATGGTACAAAGCCCAATTACCCAATTTTAGTAATTAGCCCAACATCATGATTACTTCAGTATTAAATAAGCATAATAATAACTTAGCTACGAGACATTAAATTAAAAAGGTTGAACATTGTAATGACCCGGAATTTTCCGACCAAATTATACCTATGAGATTAATATTTATATAAATTAAACCATACCAACATGATAAGCAATCCAAATTGTTGAGACTTGTGTTTTTGAAAAGAGTTTTACACAACGTTTGACCGTCCAATATGACCGATGATATCACGAACTATATAACATACGATAATTATACGTTTGTGTATATATATGTATTTATATATATTTAACATGATCTAAGGATGGTTTAACATCTCATTGTGTACTAATGACAATGAGTTATAAGTATATTTTGAAATTACTAACTTAAGTTTTCAAAACGATAACTATACGTAACATTCTTTGATATATATACTTATAATCTATAATGCTTATACATGTATCGTATATATAATGTATTTAATCACTTTTTAAGGACTTAAATACATAAAAAAATATAAGTATATTCACAAAAGATAGCTATATTTGAATTCTCGTTCCGTTTCCTCAATATTTCTATACGTATATCTAGGGTATATGTACCCGTATCATACCCAGCTTCTATACGTATTTACTATTGGTATATACACATCAAATCAACATCCTAATCAACATTATTACTGCCCTAGATATGAGATAACTAGAATTTGTCAAGTAGTATGAATTATTAGTAAGAAAACAAAATTAGGAATCCTTTTCTTTCTTTATAAACTAAAAACGTTTTTATAAATGAACACCATTTCTTCACTCCATTTTCTCATACCTACACCCTCATTTCTCTCTCAAAATACTCCTAACTTCATACTTGATCATCTCCAAGCATTTTCCCCATCATTTAGCTTCAATTACAAGCCTTAAATACCATAATAAAACTCTTTCAAGAACACATCAAAATAACCACCCATTTGAAGAAGTTTACTTCCAACCTTTTGATCTAACTCCACCACTCTTTGATTCCAAAATTATTTCTTATCTTTTGCAGTAACTTTTTCCAAGTAACTTGAGGTAGTAACCTTGTTCATAATCTTATTCAATTCATATTCATATAGCTATCTTATTTTGTGGTATAAAATTTTAACAACAAGAACATAGTTTGAATGATTTCAAACTTGTTCGCAAACTAAATAGATCCTTCTAACTTGACTTTTAAAACACTTCAAGACATGTAATATATCATAATGATATGCTAACCTAACAAGATATAACTTGGTTTTACAAAGAACATCTTAAAAACTGAATCTACGTCTTCGGAGTGCAACCGGTGGCTGTTTTGGGTTGGATAATTAAAAACCATCTTGAACTTTGAATTGGAAGTTTATGTTCTGGAAAAATAATATTTCTTATGAATATGTTAACACATAAAAATTTCATGGTTTAACTCAAAGTGTAAGTATTTTTAGAAAAATGATCATTAAATGTTGTTTTTATGATGGAAAATGATCACTTTCATAAGTTTCATCAAAGTTTGACCTATAACCTATGATTTCGAATACAAACTAAGGTATTTTCAGTTCATATTCTTAAAATTTGACTCGATCCAAGGAAGTGGCAAGTTGAACCAACAAAAACGGAGTTGTAATGAAGAAACTACGACTAAAACAAGATTGGGTATCCGAAGCTAGTTTAGCTACGAAAATATTTGGAGAAAAAGTAAATTAATCATATCTTTCCTAATTAATATGATATTTTATATATAATTACTTATGATTTGATTTTATATATTTCAGGACCACCCGTAAACAACACGAGAAGATTAATCATAAGACCTCATGATTGTACGCAACACGTCATTTGACAACACGGTACTTTATGTACGCAACACGTCATTTGACAACATGGTACCATGGGTTGAGATTAATTCTGATCAATACGAATACGATGGGGTCTTTATTTATTTTATTTAAACAACTAATTGTGGACCACTAACATCGGACTGCTAACTACGGACTAAGAAAATATTAAAAGTATTAAAAGTATATATATATGTAACGATTACTTAAAAAGAAAATATGTTGATATATTATATATATGGTTAGGTTCGTGATATCTATCAGAGACCAAGTCGAATTAAATACCTTCAAGGCAAAATGTGAGTTTCATTTGCTCCCTTTTATATATATTTTTGGGACTGAGAATACATGCGCTGTTTTTATAAATATTTTACGAAATAGACACAAGTACTAAAACTAATTCTACGTGAGTTTAAACCAAAAATATACCCTTAGCTTGGTAACATTAAACTACTTGTCTATGTACGGTATGCGCGAATCCTAAAGATAGATCTATTGGGCCTGACAAACCCCATCCTGACTATGGGATGCTTTAGTACTTCGAGGTTATTTTAAGCACACCTGATCTGGTGTACTTCAGAGGGTAAAACATGAACGTTAAGGCTTGTTACTGGGTGCCTACAACTTATAGAATACTTTTATACACTTGCGAGTGTACATATATTTATAAACGGAAATCTTGTGGTCTATTAATATATTGAAATGATTGTTATGATAAACCTATGAACTCACCAACCTTTTGGTTGACACTTTAAAGCATGTTTTTTCTCAGGTATTAAAGAAATCTTCCGCTGTGCATTAGCTCATTTTAAGGATATTACTTGGAGTCATTCATGGCATATTTTG
The DNA here is from genome assembly GCF_046630445.1 of Rutidosis leptorrhynchoides. NCBI lineage: Eukaryota > Viridiplantae > Streptophyta > Magnoliopsida > Asterales > Asteraceae > Rutidosis > Rutidosis leptorrhynchoides. Next base: position 344,835,860 of record NC_092341.1, read on the forward strand.
AAAGACGTTGCATTCGAGTCATTGAGTTCATCAAGATTATTATTAAGCCAATTATAGTTGGATGTATTATGAAATGGTGTGCATGCCGTCAACTTTCGTTGTAAAGAAAGTTTGTATTTTAAAAACGAATGCAATGTTTGTAAAATGTATCATATAGAGGTCAAATACCTCGCGATGTAATCAACTATTGTGAATCGTTTATAATGTATATGAACGGGTCCTTTCAGTTGGTATCAGAGCGGTGGTCGTAGCGAACCAGGTCTTGCATTAGTGTGTCTAACTAGTAGTTGTTAGGATGCATTAATGAGTCTGGACTTCGATCGTGTCTACATGCCAAAAGTTTTGCTTATCATTTCTAGTCGGAAATCATCTGCTTATCATCCTTAGGAAATTACCTGCTTATCATTCATAAGTATAGACACGTTTTACTACATTTACTGCATTGATAGTGTATAGACGAATTCTTATCTTAGCATATCTGTTATTGCGAACTTTGACTGATATCTTTTCAAAGATTCTCCGTAATTTACGGGATTTTGGTATTATATATACATATGTAAATTATGTATTGAAGAGTACCAAATCTAACTCCTATAATCTATTCCATACCAAAAATTCATTTTTCCCATTATACAAGATGGATTCCGCATCTAGTTCGAATTCTTCAGATTCCGACAGTTATACCGATATGGATTTCCATTCGAGCTCCGAAAGCAGCGTCACCGGAATGGATCAACCAATTTCCCATCATCTATTCTGGATGAATTGGGGATGGGTTCGTAATATACTAAATCACTGGAGACAAGAAGAAGGTGATCCATTCCATCCACCAAATTGCCCTCTTGGCGATGAACCTGAAGCACTTACCGGCGAACCTATTCGAAACACCATTTTCTCTCTCATTTCTAGAGTATCTCGTCACGATTATATACTATCCCATATTACAAATCTTGTTCATTCGCTCGCTCCAACCGCTAATCATCCCGGTGTACTAGCAGAAGTTAACGAACTTCGCGCTCGCGTGACGGCTTTGGAGAACATGGTGCGAAGGTTGCAAACACCAGCAGTAGCACCAGCAGCATAATCAGCACCACCATCAATAACATCAACAATACCATCATCACCACTAACAAACAACATCCGCATTACACGTCTCGACATCATAATCTGTCCCACAAACATCAACATCACACGCACCATAGATACCAAGGAGTACCAACAATAATGAACGATGAAGTATTGATCCATAACTTCATAAATATTCTGCGAAGAATATGTGGTTTCAAAAAGTTTTAGAGATTTCTTATTCTAGCTCAAACCGAAAAGCAAATGAGATTAATATCATATTAACTCATTAAATTCATGATTTCATCTGAAGAAAATATATATGTATATATGTTTTCATAAAGATTGTAATTAAAAGTTCTTTTGTACAAAATATTAATGGTGAAATTTTTTTTTTAACGGGTAGGTAATACCCGAGGAATAATTAGATTTCATCTTAATAAGTTACATTGTACATTCGTCGAAGCTGATTCAATAGTCATTTACTATCCTACTTACAACCACCGATATATGTATCCGTTCACCGCAGAATAACCATTTTCATTCAATTTCATATTTGGATTTTGACTTCCCAGAATCCAACAAGTGGCATATGAAGAAAACATATGACAAAATAAAATCTGTTAGAAACAAACAAATTAACTATGAAAATTTTTGTTAAGAATCCACGCTAACTGTTCCAGCTAACTGTTCATAGCTAACTGATTACATTTTATTTATCGCAATTTAATTATCGCACTTTTATTTATCGTCATTTAATTTCTGTAATTATTTTACGCACTTTAAATATCAAGACACGTATACAATGTTTTGACATATTATATCGACGCATCTATATATATTATTTGGAATCACCATAGACACTCTATATGCAGTAATGATCGAGTTCTCTATACAGGGTTGAGGTTGATTCTACAATAATATATATAGTTTGAGTTGTGATCGAGTTTGAGACGTATACGGGTCACGACACGTATTAATTAATTCGTATATTATATATTAAACTATATATGAACTATTGGACTGTTACTGTGGACTATCGACTGTGGACTAATGACATTGGACAATTAAAATGAATTAAAATATTGATTATAACATATGAAACTAAACATTTCTTCAAGATTGCCACTTGATTTCATCTTAAACCTCATTGTATCTCGACGATTACAATCAGCGTTCAAATCTATCATGATTCTTAAAAATACCTCAATTGAGAGGATAAACCAACCGCACTTCATCTATGGAAGAAAAGATTGATGCATATAGTTATGCACCTGAAAAACCCTCGGAAACTGAGTAAACGTTTGACACGTATCTGTTCTAGTTCCTTTGACATTGTTATTACCGAAGATCGTTTTGCAATCCCTTTCCAAAGTAGCTAATTTTGTCACAGCTCCAGCAAGTTAACTCCGACTTTTCATCCGAAACAACTTTATTATAACTGCGATATATATGCGTACTCTTTATTGTTACTGGGGAACCTTTTATATTCCACAATATTACCATCAGCGATTAATCATTCTAAAAACACAATTCTCCTGAAACTACCTCGGTTTGATAACCGATGACCCATATCAGTTAACTTTGAAAATGCTGACGAAGCAGCATGTTGTAGATGATCTTAATGGCCAAAAGTTTGATGATAAAGAAAGGAGTGTTAGGAACGCTCGATAGAAAATTTAGTACCGAAAAGCGGATTATGTGAAACTATGAAGAAAGCCGTGGACAAATCACAACGAATAAGTTTGCCTTCAAAGAATCCAAATGATTCTGTGCCTGCTGAAATCGTTAGCAAAAATCTTATTTCTCATTCTAAACCTTCACAGACAAATCTTCTTCATCATCCATTGATATTAGAAATTCTAAGATATTCTCGTATGTTCTATTATAAATATCCTCCATATTTCTGGCGATATTTTCACAACTATTCTTATCTGAGATCATTTATCTCTCCGTAATATCTGCAACATAAAAGAAACTGTGTTAGTTTCTAAATTCTAAACCTTCGAGTTTAAAATATGAATGTTTTGAAGTAGTGTTGGGAACTGAAGCATGGATTAGTATAATATAATGACACTTGATCAACGTCATTATATTACAGTAAGTCATGCTGAGTTTCTAATGAAGCATGATGATTCACAGTACCGTCATCATGTGCCATTTACACGACTCTTACATTCTATCTAATCTCTAAACATATCAAGAGAATATTTTTCTGGATGACTCGGTCTTCTCCAGGGTATTCTGGTAATTTAACAAATCAAAATTGTTCTATTACCATTTTCTTCTTAGAGCATTAGCTATGTTCATTCTGAATTTCATATCTACGAATTCCGGACCATTACTCGCTTGACTCGAAGTTGGGAAGAGAAAACGAAAGCATGAAGCTCTGAAAAATAATGAAGAATATAAACTTCGATAATAACCTCGAAATTACAAACCGTGTATATCGATGCAGATAACAATATAGAGACACGGGAGAATTAAAAACACTATAAACACAAGAGTATAGTAGAAGTAAATAGATTCTTCTGGTGGTAGATTAAAAAAAAAAGAATGACAGATATAAAAGTTAGGAGTATATCAAGAATCAGGACTGGATGGAGCATATTGATGAATGCTTTAAAGTAAGAATCAAGGGAGAAAGAATAGAAGGTGTGAGTCGTGGAAAATAAGGAAACGAAGGGGTGAATTTATAGTGAAATATCCGATAGAGCAATCGAAACAGATTATTGCATATAATCAAAGAAGATCCTGATTTCCTTAATCACCAAAGAACCAAATCTTATTATATAAGATTCTCTTTAAATCCCTTAAATCCCGGAAATCAATCATAACTACGTCATCGGTTAAGACGAATATATTTTACTCATCTCACTCTTTTACGATAGTCTCATTTATATTCTTTGCATAATCGAATCGTTTTATCTACATTACTCAATGATGATAAAACTCCATTATCACCTTATATTTGTCATGAAAACCTTCTTATTGTTATCCATAACAACCTCTATCAAATTTCGGGGACGAAATTTCTTTAACGGGTAGGTACTGTAATGACCCGGAATTTTCTGACCAAATTATACCTATGAGATTAGTATTTATATAAATTAAACCATACCAACATGATAAGCAATCCAAATTATTGAGACTTGTGTTTTTGAAAAGAGTTTTACTCAACGTTTGACCGTCCAATATGACCGATGATATCACGAACTATATAACATACGATAATTATACGTTTGTGTATATATATGTATTTATATATATTTAACATGATCTAAGGATGGTTTAACATCTCATTGTGTACTAATGACAATGAGTTATAAGTATATTTTGAAATTACTAACTTAAGTTTTCAAAATGATAACTATACGTAACATTCTTTGATATATATACTTATAATCTATAATGCTTATACATGTATCGTATATATAATGTATTTAATCACTTTTTAAGGACTTAAATACATAAAACAATATAAGTATATTCACAAAAGATAGCTATATTTGAATTCTCGTTCCGTTTCCTCAAGATTTCTATACGTATATCTAGGGTATATGTACCCGTATCATACCCAGCTTCTATACATATTTACTATTTGTATATACACATCAAATCAACATCCTAATCAACATTATTACTGCCCTAGATATGAGGTAACTAGAATTTGTCAAGTAGTATGAATTATTAGTAAGAAAACAAAATTAGGAATCCTTTTCTTTCTTTATAAACTAAAAACGTTTTTATAAATGAACACCATTTCTTCACTCCATTTTCTCATACCTACACCCTCATTTCTCTCTCAAAATACTCCTAACTTCATACTTGATCATCTCCAAGCATTTTCCCCATCATTTAGCTTCAATTACAAGCCTTAAATACCATAATAAAACTCTTTCAAGAACACATCAAAATAACCACCCATTTGAAGAAGTTTACTTCCAACCTTTTGATCTAACTCCACCACTCTTTGATTCCAAAATTATTTCTTATCTTTTGCAGTAACTTTGTCCAAGTAACTTGAGGTAGTAACCTTGTTCATAATCTTATTCAATTCATATTCATATAGCTATCTTATTTTGTGGTATAAAATTTTAACAACAAGAACATAGTTTGAATGATTTCAAACTTGTTCGCAAACTAAATAGATCCTTCTAACTTGACTTTTAAAATACTTCAAGACCTGTAATATATCATAATGATATGCTAACCTAACAAGATATAACTTGGTTTTACAAAGAACATCTTAAAAACTGAATCTACGTCGTCGGAGTGCAACCGGGGGCTGTTTTGGGTTGGATAATTAAAAACCATCTTGAACTTTGAATTGGAAGTTCATGTTCTAGAAAAATGATATTTCTTATGAATATGTTAACACATAAAAATTTCATAGTTTAACTCAAAGTGTAAGTATTTTTAGAAAAATGATCATTAAATGTTGTTTTTATGATGGAAAATGATCACTTTCATAAGCTTCACCAAAGTTTGACCTATAACCTATGATTTCGAATACAAACTAAGGTATTTTCAGTTCATATTCTGAAAATTTGACTCGATCCAAGGAAGTGGCAAGTTGAACCAACAAAAACGGAGTTGTAATGAAGAAACTACGACTAAAACAAGATTGGGTATCCGAAGCTAGTTTAGCTACGAAAATATTTGGAGAAAAAGTAAATTAATCATATCTTTCCTAATTAATATGATATTTTATATATAATTACTTATGATTTGATTTTATATATTTCTGGACCACCCGTAAACAACACGAGAAGATTAATCATAAGACCTCATGATTGTACGCAACACGTCATTTGACAACACGGTACTTTATGTACGCAACACGTCATTTGACAACATGGTACCATGGGTTGAGATTAATTCTGATCAATACGAATACGATGGGGTCTTTATTTATTTTATTTAAACAACTAATTGTGGACCACTAACATCGGACTGCTAACTACGGACTAAGAAAATATTAAAAGTATTAAAAGTATATATATATGTAACGATTACTTAAAAAGAAAATATGTTGATATATTATATATATGGTTAGGTTCGTGATATCTATCGGAGACCAAGTCGAATTAAATACCTTCAAGGCAAAATGTGAGTTTCATTTGCTCCCTTTTATATATATTTTTGGGACTGAGAATACATGCGCTGTTTTTATAAATGTTTTACGAAATAGACACAAGTACTAAAACTAATTCTACGTGGGTTTAAACCAGAAATATACCCTTAGCTTGGTAACATTAAACTACTTGTCTATGTACGGTAGGCGCGAATCCTAAAGATAGATCTATTGGGCCTGACAAACCCCATCCTGACTATGGGATGCTTTAGTACTTCGAGGTTATTTTAAACACACCTGATCTGGTGTACTTCAGAGGGTAAAACATGAACGTTAAGGCTTGTTATTGGGTGCCTACAACTTATAGAATACTTTTATACACTTGCGAGTGTACATATATTTATAAACGGAAATCTTGTGGTCTATTAATATATTGAAATGATTGTTATGATAAACCTATGAACTCACCAACCTTTTGGTTGACACTTTAAAGCATGTTTATTCTCAGGTATTAAAGAAATTTTCCGCTGTGCATTAGCTCATTTTAAGGATATTACTTGGAGTCATTCATGGCATATTTTAAAAGACGTTGCATTCGAGTCATTGAGTTCATCAAGATTATTATTAAGCCAATTATAGTTGGATGTATTATGAAATGGTGTGCATGCCGTCAACTTTCGTTGTAAAGAAAGTTTGTCTTTTAAAAACGAATGCAATGTTTGTAAAATGTATCATATAGAGGTCAAATACCTCGCGATGTAATTAACTATTGTGAATCGTTTATAATGTATATGAACGGGTCCTTTCAAACATAACTTACAATGATTAAAAATAGTGTAGCGTTACACGGACAGAATTTTGACTTACACCCTTACAACATTCACTAACATACCCTTATTATTAGAATTTAAAATTAAAATTAAAATTAAAATATAAATATATATATATATATATATATATTACGTATGAATGAGGAGAAGAAAAAGATATGTTTTACGTTCAGAATGCGTGAGCTTTTATAGGCATTTTTGTAATTTGGGGCTCCGCGAGTCGCGGCATATTTCCCCTTCAAACTCCGCGAGTCGCGGAGTTTGCTTTTACAGCTCATCCCTTTTTGGATCTTCTTTTCCGACGGTTTTAATATATAAATATAATATATATATAATTTATATAATTAATTATATATTATATTTATATACATAGTTAACTTGTAATTTTTAGTCCGTTGCGTCGAGCGTTGAGAGTTGACTCTGGTCCCGGTTCTGGATTTTCGAACGTCCTTGCGTACAATTTAATATCTTGTACTTTGCGTTTTGAATCTTGTACTCTTGTAATTCTGAGACGTTTCTTATCAATAATTGGAACCTCTTTGATTGTATTTTGTACTTTTGAGCTTTTTGGTTGTTTGCGTCTTCAATTCGTCGAATCTGTCTTTTGTCTTCACCTTTTATTATTTAAACGAATATCACTTGTAAATAGGACAATTGCAACTAAAAGCTTGTCTTTCTTGAGGGATAATGCTATGAAATATATGTTCGTTTTTAGCATTATATATATATATATATATATATGATTTCAATTTATTTAGTAAACGATAGTAACATTCTATTATTGATTCGATTGATATTTAGATAAGTTAACTAAAACGTTTAAGATGAACCAGTAAAACACTAATTTGCTAAAGTATTTTTGAATTGCTACAGTACCCGAAAAACTACAGTGTTTTCGAAAATCACTAAGTAAAAAAAACTTTGCTACAGTAACTTTGCTACAGTAAAACACTATTTCAAAATGAAAATGTATATATGTGTATATGTATATACTACGAGACGATAATTTATAGAAGTAAATGACCAAAACACTCAAATGTATAAGTTATATCTCGAGTGGTATAGTTTATGGATAAATTAAGACTATATTTTGACAAAGGTACGAGTCACGAAATATAAAGTACTAGTTATTTAAACGTACGAAAGGACGTTCGAGAAACCGGAACTGGGACATAAGTCGAGTGACAACGTACGACTTATCGGAATAAAAATTACAAGTCAACTATGCACGTGAATTTAATATAATATATAATTAATTATATAAATTATATATATTATATATTAATATGTCGACAAGCTAAATGTTAAACAAGATGTGAGCTGGAAAATGTTCCCATGCGATCGCATGGGAAATGGTCATGGAGACCATGCGATCGCATGGCAGTAGAATTCAGGCCACAAGTATAAAAGCTCGACTTCTGATTCAGTTTACACACATCTTTCTATCTCTCTCGTATTATATATTATTATTATTATTATTATTATTATTATTATTAAGATTAATATTATTATTAATCTTATTATTATTAGTATTATTAATTAGTATTATACATAAAATACTACGACGAGGTCATGAGCGTGTAACTTTCAAAATGGGTTTTCATACGGGATAAAACTAAGGAAATTATGGGTTATAGCTATGGAGATTATGGGTAATATTCATGGGTATTGTTCGCAAGTCAAACCTAGTGTTTGTCATCTTTGTTGCGTCTACGTACTTTCCTGCAATATTGGATCACAATATTGATACGTGAGCATTCATATCTTATCTTTTATATATTAATTGTGTATCCATGTCTAGTGCTCGAGTATATATATTTATGCATGCTTGTATGCTAAATTTCATCGTTAAACATTTATGATGAATCACGAAGTAAATACATATATTACTGATAAAAGGTATATGCTATGCATGTTTTTGGAAAGCTGGCGAAAAATCAATAACTTTTCATTTAGAAATCGCGTAATTTCGGTGAACGAATTAAAAAATATGATCAACTGAATTATGATTGACATTAATTGAAATTGCTTTTAAAACTTGTTTGTAAGATTGATAAATTGGATTTTTGAATATTACCAGCCAAGTAAATGAATCCTTATATAAGGCACGTCTCGTTTTGTTGAATTATTGTCAAAATTGACTTTTTGAAACGACTTTGGATAACTTTTGTATGTCGATCTCGTGCATTAGGATTGTGATACACTATGACCTGACCTAGCTTGATAGACATTTATTAACCAACATATGTTCTCTAGGTTGAGATCTATGGTTATTTGGTAATCCGAGTTTCAGTCACATTTTGGTGAACGACTTTATATGCTGCTAAGGTGAGTTTCATTTGCTCCCTTTTTAAATGCTTTTGCAATATATATTTTTAGGCTGAGAATACATGCACTTTATTTTAAACACAATGGATACAAGTACATACTAAATTCTACATTGAGTTTGAACCGAAAATCCCTTAGCTTTGGTAACTAGTAACTGCCAGTTATAAGAACTGGTGGGCGCGAGTAGTAGTATATGGATCCATAGGGCTTGATATCCCCGTATGAGCTAGAGCACTAGCCTTTTAACGGACATATGCTATTTGAGAAGCATACACGTTGGTTTGCGTGTATTATTAAGATGATTATACAAAGGGTACAAATTATATATACGTTAAGTTTAGTTACCAGGGTGCTCAATTTCGTAGAATATTTTGATAAACGTTTCTGGATAAAACAACTGAAATCTTCTGATCCACCTTTATGTACAGATTATGCAAAACATTAAAACTATGAACTCACCAACCTTTGTGTTGACACTTGAAAGCATGTTTATTCTCAGGTTCCCTAGAAGTCTTCCGCTGTTTGCTTATATGTTAGACAAGCTATGTGCATGGAGTCTTACATGTCATATTTTTTAAGGAAACGATGCATTCACCAAATCATCACCATGTATCTTATTTTGACTCCATTGTCAACGGAAGTACTTATGTAAACTATTATTTATGGTGATTGTCTATATGTAGAAATCATCAGATGTCGAAAACCTTTGATTTAAATATTCATTTATGGTGTGCCTTTTCAAAAGAATGCAATATTTACAAAACGTATCATATAGAGGTCAAATACCTCGCAATGAAATCGATGAATGACATGTTTGTCCATATGGATTTGGAGCGATCATCACACGTTGACACACGGTTCCCAGCACGGTCGACCGTGGTGCGACCGTGCGTGCTCCAGTCCAAAATTGGTATCCGTTGTATAGCCGTTTGACTCAGATTTGAACACCACTTTTTGGAACCTTTACTCCTTCTAGCACCTGCAAAAGAAACCAAACACCCTATACAAGTACTATATGCATTAAGTGTGTGAGATTTGGTCTTATTGCATGAAAGTGACTAATCATTCCAAAAGTGGCAAACCCAACATTCTTGGAGAAGTGTCTTGATTGATATTTAGGGAAATTTCAGATTGGTCAAGACTTAGTTAGTCACTTTAATGCTCCTGGTTCAATTCTAAAGGCTAGTCACTATATCATTAACTTCCTAGTTCCAATTAATCTCAAGTCATGTTTTATTTGACTTTAGTTAGGGATTAATTGAATAATGTCTCTATAGGATAATCATGAAGTATGTAGAGACATTAAGGTTAAGTTATTATTGAGCAAGCAATCATACTTAGTTACTTAGACTAGACCAAATAGACAATTAACTATTGTGAACCATTTTACACTTAATCTATTGGAGTAAGGTAGTTACTTAAATTCTAACTAATGAGCACATGACAAACATATTAAGTTGACAAGTTTATGAGTATTAAGCATATTAGCAAGTAGCAAGTAATACTCACATAGCAAGAGATAGTTATTCTAAGATCAATCATATAGATACTTGTACAACTTATAATTCAATCACTTAATAAGTATAATATGCAATATAACACATTTCATGATTAATGTGTAAGCACACATTAATATCCAACACATGCACAAGGGAAGAGCAATCTCTAGTTGGGACTTGGTGACCATCCTAAATGTATCTAAGTGTGTTTTAGGATTACAAGTCATTTCTAGTTTAACCTTGAGATCATTGTTCTTCATTTAGCCTTAATTAATCACTAAGTCCTTTTTAATAGCAATCATTGTTCTAGTGATATTGGCTTGCGTGTGTTGATACTTAATGATCATAATAAAAATATCTAGATAAGAATTAAGATCACAAGTTGTTGACTAACACTTATGTGTTATGCCTAATCTTGGTTAACTTGTCATTAAGATGTCATTAGGCGTAATTAATCACAATTAGTGTTTTTATGACCAAGACTCAATTGAGTATGGAGAGAGCATCTATCCTAAGTATGTTTAGAAAGGTTTCATGAATTATAGATGCCGGGAACTAGTCAAACTTTATTTGGTCAAAATTTGAGACAGAAGAAACTGCAGTCGCACTGCGGTTGACCGTGGTGGCGACCGTGCAACTTGTTTTCACAAAACTTCGTTGCAATTCAGTTTGGGGTTTCACGGTTGACTATGCGGTAGACCGTACCTCGACCGTGTATTTGCTTGAACTTTTAATTTCATTCTTTAACCTATGTTTGACTTGGTCGTTTGCAAGATAAAGTATGGATTAGTGACCTTGCGTGTTTTATGTTAAGATGTCAGTCATCACTTATGTGTATGTGTGTGTGTCATCATCAAAACATATTCTTTGGTTAATTACACTTTGGTTAATCATACTTAAGTTTATCGTTTAGTGTATTAACCCACATTCAACCAACAAAAATGTTTGACCGTTGTTTTAGACCGCAAGATTTAGTTTATAAAGTTGATCTCGCAGGGATCAAAAAGTTATGCCAGTTCGTGATATTTAGACTAAACGTTCAAAGTTTGCCCCAATAACAAGTTGTGTCTATACTTGTCGGTTTAATTTCATCATTAAGTAATACAATGACTTGGTCAAGTGTATCGGGGACGTTACTCCCGATAGGCCTACTCCCAATAATTAAGAATGCATTTAACGAGCAATTAAAAATATCACTGTAGGGACTTAGTCGGACATAGTCGGGTATAGCATAGTTTAACAGTTGGTACTTGTGTCTAAATTGTAAATAGTAAAAGTAGCATGTGCCTCACTCCAAAAAGTTAAATAAGTTGCATGCAATAAAGAGTGGGGCTATGAGTTCACCTTAATAAGTAGGAGAGAGAGTTATTCCTCGGAATAGAAAGTTTGGATGAATGAGCAGAAAGTCAACCTAATGACATTTAAGAGTAGTTAAGTGTTTTGCCCAAATTTAAGTTTAAGTATGCAAGTGTTTTAAGTATAGTTCGTTTTACTAAGTTTCCATTCTTAGTAAGTTTCCACTTTTAGTAAGTTGCCACTTTTAGTAAGTTTCCACTTTTAGTAAGTTAGCGTTGAACACTAGTGAGTTGTTCTTAATAAGTCTACCACCTATTAAGTGTGAAAATAACTAAGTGTATGATTACTATAGTCGGGTTGATATTTTGGATCGTACCCAAACATCTATGCCACCGCCGAGTCACTAGAATGGCCAATTGTTACCAATTGGCCCAGGATTTCTTGACCAAAATCTAAGTTTGGAATTCGTAATCCACAAGCGTCCCATAGTGGTACCAAGGATCACCATAGGCCTTAAGCAACGTCGATGTTTTAGTAACTTCACGCTATCGTGAATGACTATTGTAACATAAGTATTATAATATAAGTAGTATATTATAAGTGTTAGTAATAGTATAAGTGTATAAGTGTTAAATAGTATTATAGGTAGTATTAGGGTTTTATTAATTAATTAGGTTTAATTAATTAAAGTAGTATTTAATAATTAGGGTTTAGTAATAAATGATTAGGGTTTAATTAATGTATTAGGGTTTTATTAAATTAGGGTTTAATAAATTAGGGTTAGGTTTAATTAGGGTTTTAGTTATTTAATATATATATATATATATATATATATATATATATATATATATATGTATGTATATATATATATATATATATGTATATATATATATGTATATATATATATGTATATGTATATATATATATGTATATGTATATATATATGTATATATATACATATATATATGTACATATATATATATACACACATATATATATATACACACACATATATATATATATATATACGCACACATATATATATATACACATATATATATATATATATGCACACACATATATATATATATATATATATATATATATATATATATATATATATATATATCGTGTATATGTATATATATATATAGTATTTTTTTTATATAAACCGTATGTATATGTATATATATAAAAATATTTTTTTTATATGTATATATATATGTATCGAATATGCATATGTATATATGTATATACTTTGTTTCCTTATTTAAACACAAACAAATCTTTTATCAAATCTTCTAGGTTTTAAAGATCAAACACCCTTATCCTTTTTTTTCCGGTCGACTACATATACATACATATTTTTTTTTCTTTCATGTATATATATATCTATGCGTGTACATGTATATAATGTATATGTATATGAATTAACAAGATTGTAACATGAATATGAACAAAGGTCAAAGTTTATGTAAATAAGTTTAGGGTTTATGTTATACCTTGAAGATTTGCAGATGTTAACAAAAGAAAATAAGAAACACTTGAAGATGAAGATCAAAGCACCCCAAATACTAAGAACACCTTGAATATCTTTGAAGAACACGAAGAACGAGCTTGAAGATCACTTGAAAACCCTTGAAGATGATGATGATTTTCGATGGTGGTGGTGGTGATTTTCGGTTTTTGGCCGAAAATAAGAGAGAGAGAGAGGGAGAGAGTCTTGAGAGAGATATGTGATTTTGATTTGGTACAAGAAAATGGTTTAGCCTAGGTCTCTATTTATAGGAGTGATTAGAGAATTCTAGAATTAGGTTTAGGTTAGGTTTTACTTAGGGAACAAGTCAAGATTAATGAGGAGGTGATGGGGGTTGCTTGGGCCGAAATTTTGGAGGGCAAAAGGGTAATTTTACCCTTCCTAAAATCGGCTAGGGTTTACATGGGATGGTTTGGAATTTTTTCACTTTAGTCCTTGTACTTTAGATTAGCTTATATCGTTCCTTAATTATCCAAGTTTAATTATTTAAGTGTACAAGGTTTAAGGTTATTTATTTGTTCACAAAAGTTTATTAGCTCATTATTTTTATCTTTTATTAACTTGTCGTTTATTACACAAGGTTAATTATTATGTTTTATAATTCTTAACGCTTAACAATTATCGGTTAAAGTTAAATCATTAAGTTTAATTACGTTGTTGGGCATTTAATATTGGAAAAATATAGAATGGAAAAATGAGGGTCGTTATACAAACGGTCAAAAGCTCCAAACGGTCAAAAATCCCGAACCAATCACGATGGGCCACGTGTCAGCGACACCCGTTTCTTCCCACTTTTCTTCTTCGCCGATGCCAAAGTGACACCGGCGACTAACGCCGCGATACAGCCGGAATCGACATTTCTTGGTGGCCACGTCAGCGAGTGACGCTGTCACCTCCGACCGATACAAATGGTCTTACTACCTTGTACTCTGTATTACAATAAAAAAATACACAATTTAAAAATAATTGTTGTTAATTTTTCAATCATATTCCTTACTCTTTTACATATAAAAAGTAGTGACGTAAAACATTATTTTTTTCATTTATGAAATTGAAGCATTAATTTAGAATATCCTTAAATAAAATAATGGACAATGGTTTAAGACGGAGACAATTAAATAAAAATGGATGAAATATTTTATCTTTATATAGTTAGAAATTAGTAAATTATATTTAAAATCAATTCAAATTTGTATAAATAATAAATGTAATAATAGATGTATACTTCTAGTATACATAGTAGTATTACACTATAGTATTTACTCCGTTCCATATTTATAGTCCAGTATTTCTTTTTTTTGACTGTCTCAAATTAATAGTCAAAAAGAAGTAAAAAGTAAAGGGAAAAACTGTAAAGTAAAAAAAAAAAATATGTGCAAGCATTTTTTCTTAAACTGTGTATTTTTTATCTGTGAACTATTAATGTGAGACGAAGGAGTAACCCATATTCGGCCCTGTAGCTACTAGTGTTCCCAACACAGATAAACAAATGATTGGAAGTGCATTAAGTATTGTATCAACTGATGCAGTAAAGGGAGTGTGGTACTTGTATTTTAAGTTCATGTTTGACTATAGCTAAATGCTATGATTCAACACTAAATATTGAACTGTTAAGCAATCAACGTAGCTGTTTATAATCTCTTATTGACAAAGAATGTTAGATGACAAAAATAGTGTGTCGAACCATTCAAGCTAGAAATACTCTAGTAACTATTCACGGGCTCTATTTTTTTTAAAACATATGATTGACTTATATCCGAAACACATATCAGATAAATATATTCATTTATATATATTGCTACGAAGATTCAGATGTTTCAATTTTTATGGTTGTTTTGTGCTGAGTTAGCGTCTCGACAATTGTCTAATGTATGATGATAAGTCGGTGAAGAAGTGTAATATATTTGGTTCCATTGGATTTTATTATTTCGCTTGATTTGGCGTCCATGGTTTTTCTTTTCTTATTATTAATTTTTTTTTAATATATCCTTGCTAAAAAAAATAAGTAACAAGCTATCAAACGTAGTTCTTACACTTAGCATGTCTGGTTGGTAATAAAATTAAGATGTATGGTCAGACTTTTTCAAATTTGGTGTGAGGATGAACTATGGTAAATAATATATTGAATCTTACTCGTATTTGATGGTAATAAAAAACACGTAGTATAAGCTTTTTGTCACACATAGACAATTCCAATCATTAGTTGTTGCTGTCTTCTTGCAAATACGTACTAAATACCAACTTAAATTGCCAAAAATTGCTCCGTTACGCACTTTTAATATTTTAGTGTTTTTCTTCTTTTGTGAGTGTGTAAGGTATTTTTTGTTTCACATGCTATTCGAGGTGCGCTCACCATCATGTGTAACAGCTGGTGGCCGAGGTGTTTCAGGGTTGAATATATGTGTTCTCGAGGTGACTCGTCTTGCTTTTCAGTGATTGTCGGTTGAGAATTGCGCGTATATGTTACGGCTTATGAATAATTTCCTCAGGTCTGTTTGTAGCGGCTTTCGGATGTTTTAGTTGATGGGTGTTTGCTTGTTTAAGCAGCTTTAGGGGTTGCGATTGTTTGCGGCGGGTGTTTAAATGTGGATGAGTTTCATTTGGTAGTAGTTTGTTGTTTAGATTCGTTTGTATTTGACTTACCAGCGTTCACTCAAGATTCACAAAGACGTAAGATTCACGACGATTTCAATAGTTATGTTGGTTGTATGTTTTAGTTGGTTTTTAATATTGCGTAAATTACTAAATTAGTAGGGTCATGTTCAATTGTTAGTTTCAAGTAGGTCATAGGGTTCACACTTTCAACCAGACTTTTCGAGGTCTGTACCAGCTATAACCAACTTAATCTTTGAATTCTTTTAATTTTAAAATCAATTTTAGCTAAATTTGATACTATATACGTACATGTATGTTAGAGCTCCCCCAATCCCTTTTGTCTTTGAACTATTTATTATTTATTTTAATTAAAATTTATAGATGATAGATTATAAATAAAATGGTAACAAACATCATCTTTCACACACATGTATATAGAAATAACAATGGATCGGATATATAGCAGTGATGTCGTATTTATATATATATTCATTTAGTTTTTGTTCATACATATCTATATCCATATCTATTTAATCGTTGTTCATCCATTCGTATTCATATTCACTGAATGAAGCGGGTTAATGGATGTCCATGAATATTAAAAAGATGTTATAGTATTTTTTTAATATGCGATGAAAAACCAAAATGTGGTATAGCAAAAATATATATATAACATGACATATCAACATATTTTCACAAAAATGTGTAATCTTTGTCGAATATAGAACACGTTTGCGAAATTTACTATAAAACATATATTATGATAAATTAAATATGCAATTTACTCGTTTATTTTGTTGGATATACTTGTTTTATTGTAATATATATCATAATTATTTCATTATAAGATCGAGAACAAAATGTAAATCTTGCGGTATATGCATTTGTATTAGTAAATATGTAAGCATATATTTATATTTATGTATTTGTATATATATTTCGGGTGTTAGTGGATATATCCATCGATGAAACATTTCATCCATGTTCACATTTAGATTCACTCATATCCGTATCCATATCTATTTAGGTTAATCCATATCCATTACAAAGCGGGTAAATTGGATGGATATCCGCTGGATAGGGTGACCATTGCCATCCCTACATATATACGAGGATCCAAAGAGAACTTAGGTAGGGAGATAACTCATAGAACCCACAGACTGAACTTCAATCTGTAGGCAGATTGAACTTTAGTCCGTGAACAGATAGACGTCTGTATGTGGACAGACTGAACTTCAGTATGTGGGGAGACTGAAAAAATAAGAAAATATATTATTATTTTATCATTCATATGAGCGCACAGATTGAACTAATACTGTGACAGATTGAACTCAATGTGTGGACAGATTGAACTCAACCTGTGACAGATTGAACTCAACCTGTGACTGATTTAACTCAATATGTGACAGATTAAACTTAATAAGTGGGCAGACTGAGTTCAATCTGTGGCAAATTGAAACCAATGTGGCACGGATTGAACTCAATATATCCACAGATCTCAATCTGTGACAGGTTGAACTCAATCCGTGACAGATTGAACTCAATCTGTGGGCAGATTGAGTTCAATCCGTGACAGGTTGATGCACAAACTCAACGCGGATTTTTTTCAGACTACCTACAGAAGCATGTACAAATGACTTATGTTTCAACTTTTAATAATCGACTTGTAGTTGGCACTGAATATGTTGTGATTGATTGAAGAATAGCAGCAACAAAACTTTACAACGCTAATAGTTATGCATATATTTTAGGTGCATATGGTAGATGCATCTATCAAATTCAAGCCTATAGCGAAAAGTAAAAACGTAGATCTGTTAGGATTCATCTCACAAATCTCTCTGCAAAGTTATAGATTATAACTCTTACATTTGAACTCGAATTCGTGAGTCAAAGATTCGGGGAAAAATCATCAATTTCTTCATGATTCAAATTCATAATCTATACAATGTTCATGTTATAATGACGATTGACGAGCATTAAATGCAACATTTTATGCAACTTTTATGTTGATATTATCATCTAAAACACCTTGAAGTGATGAATTGAATTCATTTTCATCGTTCATCACAACATGTTTTGTTTTTGCTTTGATTCTATGAGTTCTCTCATATCGAAAGTTATTTTCATTATATATATTTATTTTTATATATACAGAGATATACATAAAATAAACATATATGTATTTATACACTTATATATATTTACGAGGATAAGTTTTGGTAGATCTTGGAATAATAATTTTATATATATTGTCACATGGGGGGACCGGTATACTTTCACTTTAATTTATACACGAATATATCAATATATTCCAAACAGATGATACTTAGTGGCATCTGAGATCTCACACCTCAAATACTAAACAAAATCATACTGTAATAAACGTATAAAAGGTATGTTCGGTTAAGATCTCTACTACCATCGCCATTATTCTACGATGCATGTTCATCATCATAATTTCTAATAACATACCATCCTATATCCTTTCATATCCAATTTTATGTACTCGTATTTATTTAGATTTTAGAGATTAACGGTTAATGTTTAAAAAGATACTCTATTTAAATGACTTTATTTTGTATATCGTGTGTACAGGGCCGGTTCTGAGAGTTTTGTTGTTCGGTGCAGGGTGACAATAAGATGCCCTATTAAAATTTATAAACTTACTACATGGAGTGTTTGAAACGTTAGTTTTATATTGCATATTCTCACATTAATATCTTAAAAAATACTTTGTACATTATAGTGTAACAGTTTGAAAAGACAAGCTACATTTAAAAATGATAATGATAATGATAATTCATATTATATGTCATGTTTGAGATCGATATATTCAAAAATTATTTCTAATATGATACTAGAAAAAGATTAGATTTCAAATATATAATTTAATTTTTTACTAAAATATTACATACTTTGTAGAATTTATTTAAGAGGGCATAATAACCATAACTTATTATATCAATAAAATAAAATACTACTCCGTGTAATTCTTGTATTTAATAGAATCTAGAAACATCAAATTTGTATAGAAAAATTGTGTAGCTCGTTTAATATAACAAAGAATTATAATAGATGAAAAAAAATTCACAATTACCAATTTATTATTATTTAAAATATTCATACAGTTTCAAAAAATACACGTAAATGCATTACCTATTTATACTGTAAACTACATGTAAATGCATTACCTACTTGTATTATAAAGTATTGTACACATTTTTCTTCCTCCAGGTCACTCCACATTTCCCTTCTTCCTTATATACATTCATCTTTTTATTCATTCTCTTCAACTTGGTTATTTATTTTTTTTGAGGGAAAAAAAAAATCCGAATGCTGTATTTGATGCCCTTTCTAAATTGATGCCCAATGCGATCGCACCTGCGACCCTAGCCCGGGTCCGGCTCTGTGTGTGTATTGAATTTTAAGTGTCCAATCTCTTTTATACTTGTAAACACGGTGTGACAACTTACGTAGTTACCACATAATTATAAATGCAGATTACTTATTTAATCTAACTTTATTATTATTATTATTATTATTATTATTAATATTATTATTAATAATAATAATAATATTATTATTATTATTATTATTATTATTATTATTATTATTATTATTATTATTATTATTATTACTAGTGGAGGACCCGCGAATTCACGGGGCTATGTAAATGTTTGTAAAGAAATAATGTTTATGATTATTGTATTTAATTTAAGTAGTTATGTTAGTTGTTCTGTATCCAATGTATGTACTTAAAATTTAAAAACCAACCATATATGTTTGTAAATAACTTTAAAAGTTGAACATAGTATAAAATACTTAAACAGTTATTGTAGACATATAAAAAGCATTGATAATGAAAACCAAAAACATATTTATTATATAAAAAATCTAGAAGGAAATGTAGTCATTGAAATGAAACATAAAAACAAATAGAAAAGTTTGTTTGAGGCGTTTGGCTCGTGTGGTTACACAATCAGACCACGTTTATTGTACATCTAGCGTGGAAAAAAGAGGTGGTGTTACTTGACCTCGGTTATACATAGATAAGCGACAGGAGGACCGATACCTAACCCAATTCCAATGATGAATCTTCCAATCAACATCCCTACCAAATTATTGGTTGTTGCACTTATAAAAGTATGTGTAACTCATCCATAATATCAGTTTGATAACTTTTTTCCGGATCATATCATTATAGAAGTATAAACTAAGAAATACCCCTATAACATTTCTAAGTATATGATAGAAAAGAAAATTACCTGCTATCACCCGTTATCCAACTGCCCATATTGACACCCATAAGAGATTACATTAAATTCACTAATTTTGATTGAAGATTCTAATGCAGTACGCTCTTGAACCTGTAAGATGATTACACAATGATTATAAAGTCGCAAAATATGAAGCATTCATATTCATAATTACAACGTATAAAAATTTATGATACGGAAGGATGGTCTACGTCATACTTTTTAGTATTGTTATATCTTGATCTTGTACGTTATATTTTATATTGTATTTCTTCAAGTTCTTTACAATTGTTCCTTTTTCTCGAGAAGGATGGTGTTAATGGCATCCACAAGAACTACAATGTACAGAAGGATGGTGCTTGTGTATCAACATAAAATTGCTTATATCAACTCATATTTTATCTTTGCAGAACTATTTAAAAAAAAGTAATGCTTGGAAAATTACCTAACATACATGATCCTTCATGATATAGTACAATACTTTTTGTTGAATGACCATATGCTAAATCCGTCATCCATCTCACCTACAAAAGTAACTGAAGTTGTGCCATACATATAAACACATTAAGAAAAATGAATTAAATTACTTCAGCACCTTGGTAAATGTGACGATCGCTCCAAATCCATATGGACGAACACATCATTAATTGATTTCATTGCGAGGTATTTGACCTCTATATGATACGTTTTGTAAACATTGCATTCTTTTGAAAAGGCGCACCATAAATGAATATTTAAATCAAAGGTTTTCGACATATGATGATTTTTACATATAGACAATCACCATAAATAATAGTTTACAACAGTATTTCCGTTGACAATGCAGTCAAAATAAGATACATGGTGATGATTTGGTGAATGCAACGTTTCCTTGAAAATATGTCATGTAAGACTCCATGCACATAGCTTGTCTAACATCTAAGCAAACAGCGGAAGACTTCTAGGGAACCTGAGAATAAACATGCTAACAAGTGTCAACACAAAGGTTGGTGAGTTCATAGTTTTAATATTACACATAATCCGTATATCAATATGGATTACAAAAGTTCAGTTATTTTATTCAAAACGTTTATCAATATGTTTTAACATAAAAGGTGGACCACAAGATTTCAGTTGTTTCATCCGAAACGTTTATCAATTGGTTCTACAAAATTGAGCACCCTGGTAACTAAACTTTAATGCTTATATTATTTGTACCCTTTGTATAATCATCTTAATAATACACGCAAACCAACGTGTACGCTTCTCAAATAGCATACGTCCGTTAAAAGGCTAGCGCTCTAGCTCGGACGGGGATATCAAGCCCTATGGATCCATATACTACTACTCGCGCCCACCAGTTCTTATAACTGGCAGTTACTAGTTACCAAAGCTAAGGGATTTTCGGTTCAAACTCAGTGTAGAATTTAGTATGTACTTGTATCCATTGCGTTTAAAATAAAGTGCATATATTCTCAGCCCAAAAATATAGATTGCAAAAGCAATTAAAAAGGAAGCATATGAAACTCACACATATAAATATTGTATATCGGTTAATAAAACATTTGCATGTATTCTCAGCCCAAAAATGTAGAGAGTAAAAGGGATCTTATGAAACTCACGCATATAAATATTGTATATCGGTTAATAAAGCATTTGCATGTATTCTCAGTTCAAAATATATTTCAAAAGTATTTAATAAAGCAGTTGTAAAAACAGCGCATGTATTCTCAGTCCCAAAAATGTAAAGAGTAAAAGGGAGCAAATGAACTCACACATATAAATATTGTATATCGGTTAATAAAGCATTTGCATGTATTCTCAGCCCAAAAATGTAGAGAGTAAAAGGGATCTTATGAAACTCACTGTTTAATATTGATATACAATATTGTAGGAAAGCATATAGACGCATCGGAGATAATAAACACGAGGTTTGATTCACAAAAATACCCCCGAACATTACCCATAACCTCCTTGGCAATAACCCATATTTTCCTTAGCTCTAGCTCGCTCGGAAACTCGTTTTGAAAATTACTTGGACAGTACTCCGTCGTAATATTTTATGTACATTATTATTTTTGTATCGCAAAAATAATAATACTAATAATAAGATTAATAATAATCTTAATAATAATAATAATAATAATAATAATAATAAATATTATACGGAGTAATATATATTTGTGTATGTGTGTTTGATTTTTCATTCGAGCAAAACACCTGAATTTATAGTACCTGGCCTGGAATCTGGAGTCATGCGACTCGCATGGAAATGGCCTTCTGGCCATGCGACTCGCATGAGGACCAGGGACAGCTCACATTGTTTTGGCTCCTAGCTTGTCGACATAATATAAAATAAATATAAATATAATATATATAATTTAAATTAATTAATTATATATTATATTAAATTCACGTGCATAGTTGACTTGTAATTTTTGTTCCGATAAGTCGTACGTTGTCACTCGACTTATGTCCCGGTTCCGGTTTTTCGAACGCCCTTTCGTACGCTGAGAAAACTTGTACTTTACGTTTCGTGAATCGTACCTTTGTCAAAATATAGTCTTAAATCATCCATAAAATATACAACTGTAGCAAAGTTACTGTAGCAAAGTCAATTTTTACTGTAGCAATTCACTGTAGCAAAGTCAATTTCACTGTAGCAAATAGTGATTTTCAAAAACACTGTAGCATTTTGAGTAATGTGGCAATTTGAAAACACTGTAACAAATTAGTGTTTAACTGGTTCATCTTAAATGCTTTAGTTAACTTATCTAAATATCAATTGAATCAATAAACGAATGTTACTATCGTTTATTATATATATGTATATATCTTTTTAATATACATAAATCAGTTTTTAAATACACATTGGAAGTTATTTATAAATAAATTTTAATAATAAATATTTCAACTTATCATATACATTCAAATAGATATTTAAACCAATAAGTTTAATGTACGGTATCAAACAATTAATACATTGTTACCTTTTCATGTTATAGTATATATGTATCTATTTACATATAATTGTTCGCGAATCGTCGAAAACAACCGAAGGGTATTTAAATATATAAAAGTAATTCAAAAATTTTGAGATTCAGTTTTACAGACTTTGCTTATCGTGTCGAAAATGTTAATCATACAAAGATTAAGTTTAAATTTGGTCAGAAATTTCCGGGTCATCACAGTAAATCTTTAGATGACAGGATCACTGAGGTATATTCGAAAATCCAAAATTTATTGATAGCGCAATTCGAATTCTAGATCCATTTACTAAGGACATGTTTGACTGAAATAAACCAGACACATAAACATTCTTATGATCATTCATATATCTGCTAATCAGATATAGAATTTCTGATGATATGCAGAAATGGGTCATAAGGGTGGTCACCACAACTATTTTTTAAATGCAGACCTCTTTGACCAATTGTAGATTTCATGCAGCTCAAGCAAGTTTTTGGTCAAAACAAAAGACTACTTTATGAAAGTGAATTTCAGCATAACTTATAGTTATATCAAAGTAAATCATTGATTGTTCCAATCATAGACATAAAAATCTGTCATTAAAGCATACAAAATTAGATTAACCATTGGTAATGATCTTTATGAACTGAAACTCTAAATGGATATAACAAAAATATAAATGGATAACTTCAGTCATATATCTAGAACGAATACAAAAAAAGTTTTAATATGATGATGAACTTTTGTAATGATCTTTATGAACTGAAAATAAATTTCAAGTCTACAAACCTGTGATTTCTTTTCACAAGACTAACATCATGTATTTCCTTTAAGCATACACCATCACCATCAGTTTATATGTTCCATTTCTCTTTGTCATTTTATCAAACACCTTACATACACTTTCATAATCACTATATAATTATAACTTGCTGCAGCTGCATTTAAATCAAATAAGAAGAAATTGAAATCCGAATTAAAAAACAAATAAGCAACAAAACAAATTAGAAGTGAAAAATATTAAACACTTTCACCTTATTCATAGAATTAGTAAAACCTGGTCATGCTCCTTTCCATACTAACCAAACGAACAAAAATCAAATAAACTTTAAAATCAAAATCTTGACAGAAAAATCGAAAAGAAAACGTTAATGAAGAAAAGCAATACGAAAAATTAAAATTTAAGGCGACATCGTGATTAAGGATGTCATTAGTTTAAAGCACTAATCGATATATAAAGCAATAAACAGATGAAATCTTTAGATCTTTTCGCTATCAAACTGATGGATTTCACCTTCGATGCTTAACGCCGATGAATATGATCAGAATAATTAAATCATTGATGCATATGATCTGAATAATCAAATCATCTATATCGATTGGATTAAAATCAAATCAATAAACAGATTCATCAAAACTAATCTAAATTCAAATTAAACAGATTGATCAAAATCTGATTACCTTGCGCGAATTCGATATAGATGCCTGAAGAATCGATTTGTTTGGCGATGAATGGAGGATTGGATGAAGAATCGATTTAGGATTTTTTTGGTTGATTAGCTGAGTGTTACTGATTTGAGATGAGAGAGTTTTGAAGGGTTGAAGAAGACTGCGTAGCTTGCAAATGAATTTGAGATGGATCGATCCCTAATTTTAGGGCTAAACCCCGTACGTTTTTTTAGTTTTGAAGGCTAATTTTGTCTGATTACCTCTTAATCCAAGGATTGTCACGTGATTGAGGGTTGGTTTTGAAATGAATGGCTGTGATTAGAGGTGGTTAAAAGTTTGGATGGCTAGGATTTAATATTGATGAGATTTGTCACTCAATTGTGTGTTTACTTTAAGTATAAGAGAGATTATTATTATTATTTATTAAAAAAGTAGTATCATATTTGTCTGTCTATTATTTTTTGACAATTGATTTAAATGTCAACTACTTATCTATTAATGTAAATAGAAAATTAAATTTTTATTCTTATTTTTTTTTATTATAACAATAACTATAACAACTAGAGACCAGAGACGGAACTCCAAAACTTAAATATTTAATTGAGAGCTCTGTGACTCGTTCAAAGAGGGTCCACCAATAATTACCAATATTAATAAACATTAACATTAATTAATTATTATTTTTATTATTTTTTCTAACTATAAGGTAATGCCCGTGCGTTGCACGACTTGTCTCAAATTTCACTATTTTGTACATATATTTTGTTTGCCACTATGGAAATCTGCACATTCGAGTCATATGTACTAACGTATGATAAAACTATATATGAACAAAAGTTTACTAAAGGTGATCAAATGAGTTAACAAATGATGCAAAATACATTATAAAACATACATATTGTAGTACGATTCATAATATTGAAACATATATTACCTTTACAATTTACCGTTAAATTTTTGAAGGTGTCTCTTTATGACATCATATGTGACAATAAGTAATTACATAATAATTATAGTACATAAAAAAACTTCTAAATATAAACATGAACTGTTACGTATTATTACACCACACAATATAAAACTTGTGAATGGAATAAAATTGGAGGTGCATAACATTGAATAGGAATTGATATGAAATTAACAACTATTTATTAACTAATTACAATAATAATAATAAAGATATGTAACACCACCAAAAGTATTAAACGTTATAAATTTTTCAATAACTGTTATCTTTTTATTTTTCTTAATTTAAATTTAGTTATAAACATTCATTCATAAAAGGTAAAATTTATATGTCATAAATTATATGATTAGTTTCAATATTTTCATTTTCCTCATCATAATTGTGTCATAAATTTAAACTTAAGCTACATCATAAATAATAACAATAGTATTAAAATTTTCATTTTGCATATCTACATTGATAGATATCGTTATATATATATATATATATATATATATATATATATATATATATATATAAAATTATTTATGAAAATTAAATTAATAAATATGATTTATATATTTACATAGATAAAAAACATTACGCCTATAATAATCATACTTATATAAATTATAATCAAAACTTAATAGTAATAAAAATAATAATTATTATTATTATTAATCATAATCATAATCATATTCATAATTATAATTATGAACTATTATTTATATAAATTAAATAAATAAAATTATCTATATATTTACATGTCGTAATCATATTCATGATTATAATTATGAATTATAAATTATCATATTCTTAAGTATTAATCATCCAAGTTATACAATACAAATATACATTATAATAATCATAATATTAAAATATTAACATTAAAAAGAGAAGCTTCGGACGAATGGATCCAACATCGAGTCAACCACGTTTCCTCTTGCCTTATCCGCGGTTTACAATATTTTAAAATTGGTGTTTTCTTTCGATACCTACAAAAACAAACAAACATTTATTATATTTAATATATATATATATATATATATATATATATATATATATATATATATATATATAACTGTATCTACTATAATATCCTATATATCATTTCTTATTCTTTCTTAAAAAAATCGAGAATATAACATTAGTAATATGGTGTACTCTTGTGTATGATTGATATGAAAAAATGGAATGAAGATAACATATTTATAGGCTAAAAAAAATAACTTACGTTACTTAGGAGATGAAAGGTTTATATATTTATTGATTATTAATTACTTAATGTATTTATGACATTTTTATTTAATATGGTTTTTATTTTATTTTTTTTACTTTTTTACCATAATAATTTTTAACTTTTTTTACCAGTCTATTAAATTGCATGAGTAAATTTTATTAGTTAACCGTATTTAATACATTATACTTATGATTCTAGGACTCAATTACTATATATATATATATATATATATATATATATATATATATATATATATATATATATATATATATATATATATATATATAGATTAGTTATTTAATTAATTAATTTATTATTAAATTATTATTATTTATTTTATTTATTTATCTATGTATATGTATTAAATATTTCCATTTCAGTTACTAAACTAAAAAAGAAAAGATAAACGATGCAACTTCGTAATTTAATGTGATCGAATGTGCTTGTTGATATTCACTATAACCATGTTTTCTACTATTAACTCACTTGATGTCCCCAAAACATGCATTTGTTAAAACAAATTCATGTTTGGTTATTATTATAGACTCGAAAGTAACAAACATAATTGGATCATGTTCATTTCTCCACAGCTAAGAAACCTAAAGTGGACATGGGTGAATCTTAAAGCAACAATTTGAGTATGAAGATTTATAAAATTCCCACCAAGGTCTAAAGGTATCATTATTATCCTATTATAACACATATATATCATCTACTTTTGCTTTATCAACACAAAAGCAACAATGGTGCAAAGTTTCACACCTCACATGTCACCATATTCACTTTATACTCGGTTAGTTTAGATAAGTATAATATGTGCATTGACTCACTTTATAGAAACAAATCACAAAACTAATGACCTTTAGCCTAAAACTGTCCAATTATCAATGAATTATTCGTATGTCTTCTTTGAGACATCATCATATCTATAGACTCATAGACAAGTCCAGTTGATTGTTAAATAGAACACGTCTAAAATAACGAACCGCCTATATCAAGCCTGCCCGTCCCGGGCTAAATTGATTGTTACCGGTCATGCCCTCAGATTGGTTCGGGTTTCCTCTAGGGTAGTAGTTGGGGTAGTTGGGGGCAGGTTATACAACTACGGGAGATTAACGCGTGGGTGATTAAGTAACTAGGGGTTGATCACAAACTGATGTCCAAAAACAAAACTCCACATATATAGTTGATCCCATCAAAAACATGCATTTGTTAAAGGTAATTGTAACATACCATTTTGGTCATATAACATCACAATTGGATCAACCAAGGTCTAGATGCATCATTACATGTTCATTACAACACATCCAATATATCCAATATATCCAATATATATATATATATATATATATATATATATATATATACTCTAGCTTCATAATCACAAAAGCGGTTATGGTGGAAGGTTTTACACCCCACATGTCACCATGTTCAATTTACACAAGTATGAACAAATAAACTATTTTCTGGAAAAATAACAGCCTTTAACCTATTGGTATCTCACCATCAGTAAATATCCATATAATCAATGTATAATTTGTGAGATAAGCCTACTTTGAATCAGCAATAAACACAGGCGTTGGTAGTCGTTAGTTTGTTGTATGGGTATGAGTTCAATAGCAGGGTATATATTGGCATATGGGTATGAATGATACCCTATTCTATAGGTATCATACACATATGGCTTTAGTTTGACCAAACATGGACTAACCCAAGCCTAACACCAGTATAAATCTCATCAAGCTCTTCATTGTACTCCCCCGTTTCAAATCTATTGTCCCCACACAAAAAACACACATAATAATAAAAAAGTGACTGTTACATGTACTTTTCTGTTTACAGTTTTACCCTTTATTTTTTAACTATTTTTTTGTCCTACATGTATAAAGTAGGGGCAAAAAAACTTTATCACATTATTTTTTACCATTTATGGAAGTGGACCATTAATTTGAGACATTTTCTAACGCTTCTTTAATAGAGCTTGTGATCCATCTATGTTGAATGCAATCATTCGGCAATCTATTGTCTATTGCTGTTAATTTAGCAACACATTTTCATGTAACAATACTGATTATATTGATTGATACAACCCGCAGCTGCATTATACATTCAGAAAGAAACAATATATGTTTCAGTATACATGCCACAAAGAAACATAACGTTCGAAAATATTTACGGAAAATAATTTTATTCAAAAAATATAGTGTGTTTGTAGATCAATTAACCCAAAATGACTCGTTACGATTTGTGCCATAAGTGACACATTTTAACTCGTTACCCAGCTCCATCTCTAATACGGTGTGTTAAAAAAGGGTTCAAGTGTATGAAAATGTGTCGAACTTTACTAATATCCTTCATTAAATATAAACTGTTTTATTTTTTGCTGATGTTGGTGTCATATAAATTATCGCGCCAATACATCAAAATCGGTTCCATGTCACTAATTTACAATTTATAAGAGATTGAATGCATACAACAGATAATATTCAAAGTTGTACAAAAAGTTCAAAAACACAGTCAAAGATAGTAATGTGAAAAAATTACCATTTCCTTGTGTTGAAGAAGCATCTGAATCATCATCTTTGCAGTACGAAATGATAAGATCTTCATCACTTGTGATATATAATCTGTTAGTGTCTAAATCATCACTTGTGATATATAATTTGGCAAACATTGCACAAATAGAAAAGTATATGTCAAGTTTATTTATTTATATTAAACTATATTTATGCATAAATAGAGCCCTAAAAAAGTTTATACAAATCATCTTCTAACTACAGTTTTCCCTTGCTTACAATATCCAACAGATTTTTCATGTGAACCATTCCATTAATAGGCCAATATTTAGGCCCATGTATCACTTCCCGTTTAGATATTTATGTCAAAATGTTAAATACTAGCCCAACAAAAGCAAGGTTATATGTTGTTAGCTGCACAAAATAATGTTCCTAAATCCTAAAAATGGAAGGCATAATGTAACAACCAACCATATGTTTAGCAAACATCAAAATGCACAATTATACAATAAAATATAATCACCAACTTCAGAGCAGCATATCAACCAAAAAGAAACCCCAAATTCAGATCAACACGACAACAGAGATTTATTTCAAATTTCTATTGTGTGCCGTAACCTACAGGGTATACATATACAATTCTGTATGAACAAATCATTTTCTGTAACTGACTAATAAAAGATATAATTATCAATAAACGAATTAAGAACGATATAATTGAAATTGTATTTTAATTTAGGTTTAAATAAAGATTAAACCGGGTAAGCGTATGTTTTGGAACTTCTCTAAATCATCATCAGCTTTTTTTTTTTTTTTTCTGGATAAAACGTATCGCAGCTTTTCGAAGTCCGAGCGCTCTTATGATGTAAGTTGGCCAATTCTAATATCAAACCATAAGGCAAAATCATGACGACCAGATCGGCCAGTTCATTTACTTTGAGACATGAATCATCAAATCAACATACAACAATCACAAAAACAACTTATCTACTGAACAAAAGATTATGGCTGATAAATTCTGGTTAAATTAAAATATTGGCCACAGCCATTTAGATGTTACACAAGTACGTGTTCTCCTCCAAATCAAACCAAACAAAACAAACAACATTTAGCATAGCTACTAACGAGTCAAAAAAATAAAATAACCTTCCATGATTACACTACAAATGGAGAAATTGAAGGTAATATACCCAGACCATGGATAATTCATCCGTCTGGGACGAAAACGAGATAGGGACATGTGAAACGTTTAAGTGACGTTTGGTTTGTAGTCGGGAATAAGCAAGGATACATGTTTGATAATAGGAATTGGAACAGTTAAGGACTTGTAAACGAAACCCTTTAGTCACATTCTTGAACCAAACAACCCCTTAGACCAAACATGGACTAACCCTAGCCTATTACCAGTATAGATCTCGTTACGCTCTTCATCATAAAAAAGGGCGGTTATATCCTCTAAGGCTTCCGAAACGGTGCTTGTAATCCTTCTACCTTGTATCCTCTGCTTTGAATTGCACCTGCATCTTTTAACACTACTACTACTACTAGTTTTGTTCATCCCGCTGCAAATGCAATCATCTACTAATGCACCATTCATCGCCTTTACTTTAGCAAGACACTTTCCTGTCAGAATATTGCTGATATTGATAGACCCTGCAACTGCATTAACAAAGCAAATGTGGTTTCAACTGTTATGTCTTATCAATTTCAGGTTTTACATATGGTTGCTTGCAGCTATAACAAAAAGTAGATGTCAAAAATGGCATGTAAAAAGAAAATCAGTTATTTATTACCATTTCCTTCATTAGAAGATTCATCTGAATCAGCTTTGCAATATGAAATGATAACATCTTGATCACTAGTGATGTATATATTGTTAGTGTTGCAATCTGGATGCCACAATAAATGATCTTCAAATGAAGTCACGAGTTCCCCTCGAAAGTTCCATACAGCAACTGTTCTGTTCCTGAATGTTAAAAAAAGCTGGTTCTCGTATAGAAATATGAAGGCAGATGGTGTTATAAATTCTGTCCTGCTAACCTCTGTTAGCTCCGAATTGCGTACCTACATATATATATATATATAAAAAACGTGTACGGGTCAAACATGGTATAGATTTACATTACTTCAATACTTGTCAAACTTTCACTATAGAAAAACGTAGGTCTAATGCACTAATAGTACACTTGGGAGGACTCTTAATCTTTTCTACCAATCTGACCCATTTAAGCTTATCTTCTTATGTTATATATTTAACCCGTTAAAGATAAAATAATAAACCAAATCAACCTAATTCCAGGTAAACGGCGCAAAAATGACATTTTTATCTCAAATGTGAACAAATGAAGGAATAATAAAGAGGCTTACATCTAGAATCTGAAGATTCTCATTCTTTTGTTTAACAAGAAGCTTTTCGTTGAACTGTTCAATGAAATCGACTTTCTTATTCCGATGAAGAAGATGGTTAAATGTCTTCAAAACAGTCCCATCTTCAATAGACAGAATCTTGAGAGGAACGTGACCACTAGCTCTATTGAATATTAGCAACATGATGCCAGGGCTGTTTTGAGATATGATAAACACACATCTCAGCGTCTACATAAACAACAGTACTTTTGGTAACATATAAACACCATTAATCTATTTGCGACATCAACAGAATTACCTTATTTTGATTTCTTGAACATTTTTATCTGATATGGAGTATAGCATCATGTAGTTTTTCAAATCAAATACCTTGTAAACACTGGCATAGATAACAAAAACAAAGATTGAAGTCAGCAACATGAAATCACAAGATTGATAAAACAATGATCATATGGGTTAAAAATACCTATCTTGTGCAGAAAATGTGATTACTTTTCCATTAACATCATCAAACTCCACAAAACCAGGCCACTTTAAAGACTCTGACTCAAAAAGAGCGAATCCTGCATCTGGTTTACCTCTCCTTATGTATCTGACACCTTTGTACGCACACGCGCGCGCGCACACACACACACACACAAAAATAAGTTAGAAACATATCTTTAATAAAGCTAACAATCTAACATATCATTAGCAGATGAATGGTAAGTTTTCACATACTCAATCCCAGTTGTTCTACATTTTAAAGAGCTAAAACTGTCAGATGCATAGACTGAAACCGTAATGAGAGAGTCATTATTCTTGTTGTAAAACAAGCTTCTTATAACTTCATCAGGGCTAACATTCAGAAAACATATCCTCTCGTTGGTCTCTGAATATAATAAACAACATGTCAAACAAACCACACCATCATTAACAACACAATTCAAGTAGTCATTAGTTCGTCTTCCTAGTTATACCTCGACTAAATGCAGCACATATTCCAGATTGTGCAAGAGCAAAAACTATATCGCAAGCAGCAACAATCTCAACAACTTTCGACCTCTTCTTAAGAAATGGCAATACCATAGCACAGTGTCCCTTTGGATCATGGGTATCATATTCCTCCTGATGATCGAAACCATTCATCGTATTAAAGGTTATGAAACAAAAAACTTACTTTTCAATGAAAACTTAATATTAAACCAAATTATCAGCAACAATATATACCATACCCATAACGTATTAAAATTCAAGAAAGCCATAACCAATTGATGACCATCAGCAGTTGCATATATGTTAACAGACTTTAAGATGAAGAAGTAATATTTTCTAAAGAGAAAACTATAAAATAAGACAAAAACTCACTGACTCATGTGCCCTACCACCCTCAAGTCCCAAACTCAGCTACTACTTGGTGGAAATAGGCTCAAACAAAGGTCAAGTGATCATAAATAACACAACGCTTATACTTTAGCGTATCATTGAAAACCTTATCAAACCCAAATATATCAGTTAATAATATCTATTCTAGCTACAAACAAACTAGACATGAATTCTAAGTCAACTTTTGATTATCCTATGCAAATTAAAATCAAACAAACTGAAACAAAGAAGAAAACGAAAACAAATATATATGCATAAAAAACAAAAACCTGTAAGCGTATGTTTCTAAATCTCTCTTGAGCATCACACATACTAAAAGAACGATCTCTCTTTGAACAAATCTCTATCCTTTGAAGCTTTCTTCTCTTTAAGGAAAGAGAAGGAACGATAGGTAACAGAGCATGAAGATCCTTGCGTGTTTAGAGCATGAAGATGAAGATGACGATGAGAGCATGAAGATCCTTGTGTGTATAGATTATCTCAAAAGATTTATGGATTTGATGAGCGTAAAAGAAGATGCAGAAGCTGCTTTAGAGAGTATTAGGTTAGGAGTGAAATTGAAAGCAGAGTTGAAGAAAAAGTGGATGAGACAATAGGTATGGTGAGACAATATGTATGGTTGGAGATGTTTGATATGTTTTTTACAGCCATGGAAGTATATTCAAATCTGTACGCTACCTTTGATTGGAGTGAAGTATATTTTTTTCATTTCATTAAAAGGTCATGAGAAAAAAAACGTAAATGAACAAAAAGCTCAAAGAAAACATAGATAGTGCCTCCTAACTAATCAAAAATATCATTTCCTTTGCCTAATAGATAGTGTATAATGTCAACTACTTATCTATTAGTGTAAATAGAAAATTAAATGAAATTCTTATTCTTATTCTTATTATAACAACTAGCAAAAATCGGACCGCGTGTTGCTGCGGTTGTATTTAGATATAAGTTGGTAGATACTTAATAGACTTAATGAGCTACATGTTTTTAGTGTCATTTATGAAGCTAAGATCGAGGTAGAACCGAGGGGAGAAATTAAGGGGAAAAATGGGGCGGTAATGTCTAACTTGGCAGGTGCTCTCGACATCCACATGGTTAGCGTTTCTAAAAGGCGTCTATTTTGAGTATAGTTAGTTGCGTTGTGTGGGTAAAATTATTTAGAGTTTAATGGTCATGACAGTGAAAAATAGCTCGAAGCGAATAGGAAGTGTATATGTATAAAAGTTAAGGAAAAATGGTTAGTTTTTTAAAAAATCGCCCGTTTCGATCGCCGTGAGTTGCGTTGTGTTCGTAAAACTATTTCGGATTTAACGATGAAGTTGGGGGGAAATAACTCGCGGCGGATAGAAAGATAAGCTTCGTTAAAAATTTAGGTGAGTTGTTAGATTAAATTTGTGATGACCCGAAAATTTTCGACTAAATTTAAACTTAATCTTATTATGATCTCGACACGATAAGCAAAGTCTGTAAGTTTGAATCTCAAAAACTTTGAACTGTTTACATGAATGTATTTGCCCTTCGATTACTCCCGACGATTCACGAACCGTTGTTCATGTTTAAATGTGAATAGATATATATATAAATAACATTAACAAAGTATTAACTGATATATTCTGAGTTTAATCTATAATTAATATATTTGAGAATTTTAAAACATAATATTATAGCTTGAATATATATATATATATATATATATATATATATATATATATATATATATACATGATTTCTATACCTAATTATTAATATATGTATGTTGTAAAATATAAAGTATAAATATTATGTGTTGAAATTATAATATCTATTTCTGTTATAACATAACAGAATATTTTAAGTAAAACAGTGTACCTAATCGTACCTAATAATATTAATCTTAATAATAATAATAATAATAATAATAATAATAATAATAATAATAATAATAATAATAATAATAATAATAATAATAATAATAATAATAATAATAATAATAATAATAATAATAATATAAATATGGAGTATGATATGTATGTGTGTAAGACAGAGACCAAAATGCTCGAGCTTTTATAGGTGTGGCCTGATTCTGATGCCCATGCGATCGCATGGGTTTTATGCCTATTTGCCATGCGATCGCATGGCCGTCAGATCCAGCTCACATATTTTTTGTAATTTTGTTTGTCGACATAATTTAATATAATATATATAATATATTTAATTTAAATAATTAATTATATATTATATTAAATTCACATGCATAGTTGACTTGTAATTTTTGTTCCGATAAGTCGTACGTCATTACTCGACTTATGTCCCGGTTCCGGTTTTTCGAGTGTCCCTTCGTACGTTGAGAAAACTTGTACATTACGTTTCGCGACTCGTACCTTTGTCAAAATATAGTCTTAAATTATTCCTAAACTATACCACTCAAAGTATATCTTAAACTTTCAAGTATTTTGGTCATTTACTTCTATAAATCATCGTCTCGTTATTTGTTATTATATATATAATAACAGATTGTTTTATGACCAAGTTAATATTATATTTAAATATATATATTCAATATTTAATAAACACGTTTTTAAAATACATAACACAGGTTATTCATATATCTAATTCCAACAGTTAATATTCCTTATTATTGTATGTGTCCAAGTTACGTTATTTAAACAAACACTTTATCATTTGTTCCGAATACCGTTAAAAATGAATAATTTCTCAAATCAACGTGGACCTCTCAATAGAGACCCGTAATGATATCATAATCCTTAAGAGACTCAGTAAATGTCTTTTACTTGAATCGTTTGGCATAATCTTTTAACTCCGTAGTTAAATATATCAATCAGGTAATCAATCAAATAAGATTAATGCACAGTATCATATACCCAACACTTAGTTACGTTTTCAAGTTATAGTATATGTATCTATTTACATATAATATTCGTGCATCATCGTGAATAAACGAAAGGTAATTGAATAGTTCAAGAATTTTGAGATTCAGTTTAACAGACTTTGCTTATCGTATCGAAATCATATAAGATTAAGTTTAAATTTGGTCGAAAATTTTCGGGTCATCACAGTACCTACCCGTTAAAGAAATTTCGTCCCGAAATTTGAGTGAGGTCGTCATGGCTAACAATAAAAATGTTTTCATGACGTATATGAGTTGATAATTAGAGTTTTATCACCGTTGAATAATATGGATAACACAATCCAATTACTCGAAGCGTATGAGGGAAGTTATCGTAATAAAGTGAAATAGAGAATAGAGATGCGTCTTATCTCTTGACGTAGTAACGATTGATTTCCGAAATTTAAGGAATAGAAAGTCTTCATAATCTAAATAAGATTTGATTCTTCGGAATTTAAGAAAATTAAGATCTTCTTTAATTAAATGAGGTCACCTGCCTCGATTGCTCTGTCTGTTATTTTGCTTATAAATTAACCCCCTTTCGTCTCATTATTTTCACCACTCCTACATCTTCTTCCTCATTTCATACTTCCAAAAGATTGTGAAATGCTTCATCCAGTTCTTATTCTTGATATACTCCTAACTTTCATATCTGTCATTCTTCTTTTTCATCTACCACCAGAGGAAGTTACTTTCTTCTACCATTACCTTGGGGTTATAGTATTTTTCATTCTCCCGTGTCTTTATATTGCTATACGCATTGATATACACGGTTTGTAAATTTTGAGGTTGTTATTGGGCTTTATATTCTCCATTATATTTCGGAGCTTCATGCTTTCGTTTTCTCTTCCTGACCTTAAGTCAAGCGGATAATGGTCCAGAATTCGTAGGTATGAAGTTTCAGATGAACATAACTAATGTTCTAAGAAAGAAATGGTAATAGCACAATCTGACTTGTCAAATTACCAGAATACCTCAAAAAAGACCGAATCATTAAGAAAATATTTTCTTGATATTTTTAGAGATTATATAGAATGAAAGAGTTATGTAACATGGTTCATGATGATGGTA
This sequence comes from Rutidosis leptorrhynchoides, assembly GCF_046630445.1. Taxonomy (NCBI): domain Eukaryota; kingdom Viridiplantae; phylum Streptophyta; class Magnoliopsida; order Asterales; family Asteraceae; genus Rutidosis; species Rutidosis leptorrhynchoides. The sequence continues at coordinate 344,873,130 of NC_092341.1, forward strand.
TGATATGTGAACCTTTATCACGTTCCATTAGAAACTCAGCATGACTTACTGTAATATAATCACGTTGATCAAGTGTCGTTATATTATATTAACTCATGCTTTAATTCCCAACATTACTTCAAAACATTTATATTTTAAACTTGAAAGTTTCAGAATTTAGAAACTAAAATAGTTTCTTTTATGGTGTAACACAGATATCGTAAAGAGAAAATTGATTTTCGATAAGAATGATTATGAAATTATCTCCAAAAATATGGAGGATATTTATAATGAAAGATACGATGATATCTTAGAATTTCTAATATCAGAGGATGATGAAGAATATTGTCCGCAAGGGTTTAGATTCGGAAGCAAGGTATTCGTTAATGGCTTCAACAGATACTGAATCATTTGGATTCTTTGAAGACATGTTTCGTCCTTGTGATTTATCCACAGCCTCTTTCATACTTTGCTCAATCCGTTTTCCAGTTCCAAACTTTCTCTTTTTCTCAGCTTTACCACCATACTATTCTTTATCATCAAACTTTTGACTGTTAAGGTCGTTTACAGTTTTTGCTGCTTCATCAACATTTTTCCAAAATTCGGAGAACTAGTTTCGTAGTTTGGGGTGTTTTTCAGAAACTTCACATTCAAAGTATGTAAGTCCAAGAGGTAGACGTTATATGTACACATATAACTGTTGGCGTAGACGTGCTACAAGATTTCAAAATACTGATTGCTAATTCCTGATAGTTGGTATGGCAATTTCCGTTACAAGATGTGGATGAGTACATGATACGGTTTCAATGAGTATAAGGATTTTTTGGAAGGTCAAAGATCAATGAAGTTGTTGGTAAATTTACTGCTAATGTGGTGGAACATGAAAGGTTCCCCAGTAACAAAAACGTATATGCCAAAGTTACAAGTCTGAAAGGTCGTCGTTGACTGGTTGAACGGTTGATAATACTGGATACTTTTGGAAAGGAATTGCAAGGTTATTTTCAGTAATAACAATGCTAAAGGATCTTTCACATTTTTGAAGTCAAAGTATAGCTTTGAAAGATGTAGAGATCTAAGAATGATGTTACCCGTTAAATCTTGACTTGGATTCTGATCCGTCAATATCAGAATATGTAATTGAATTTGTATGGAAACGATTGTATATCGCTGTGAACATAGTTAATAATTTTTGAATCAAAGTTGAAGAATGTACAGTGTAACATATTAATTGTGAACTTAAATATTTCCCGGGAATTACCTACCCGTTAAAGATTTCACAAGTAATATTTTGTACAAAAGAATTTTTATTACCGTCTTTATGAAAATATATGTATGTATATTTTCTTCAGATGTAATACAGATTTGATGAGTTAATATCATATTAAGCTCATTTGATTTTTGACTTGAATTAGAAATGAATAAAACATTAAAGATTTAATAATCTTTACGGAGTATTTCACTAATGTAATCAATACTCAGTTTTATTGATATTTTCTCAGTGAATCATGTTGGTGCTCATGGAACTCTTGCTAACTTCGCAAGGTACGAATGATGTTTTCTAGAAAGTTTCGAATACATCGAAGATGAAAGTATAAAATCAACCATATAATTGAATAATATACTTAGTTTATTATGAAATGGAATTCATTGAGTTGGAAACAGAGATTGTAGTTAACGATGGTTAAGTCATTAACGAAGTATGTACATCATAGCATATTAGTAATATGAATTAACCGAGTAGTACCTACCAGTTAAGATTCACACGTAATAACTTGGTACGAAAAGATTTATTTTGATTTCAAAATTCATATATATTAAATATACATAAAATTTCTTCAGGGGAAATGAGTTAATACTTCATCGGTTATTGTTGCTGGTATTTCTTGGTAACTACGGTGCGTATGACGTTGATGCTTGTGGAACAGATTGTGAAGTTGAGGTTTGCGATGCGGATGTTGTTGGTGGTGGTAATGGTACTGTTGGTGTTGTTGTCGGTGGTACTGTTGATGCCGGTGATGCTGCTGGTGCTTGTAACCTTTGCACCATATTCTCCAAAGCCACTACCCGAGCGCGAAGCTCGTTGACTTCTTCTACTACACCGGGATGATTGTCGATTCGGACGAGCGGACGAATAAGATTTAGAATGTGAGATAGTATATAATCATGACTAGATACTCTGGAAATGAGAGAGAAAATGGTATTACGAACAGGTTCGCCGGTAAGTGCTTCAGGTTCTTCGCCAAGAGGGCAATGTGGTGGATGGAAGGGATCGCCTTCTTCTTGTCTCCAATAATTAAGTAGGCTACGAACCCATCCCCAATTCATCCAGAATAGATGATGGCTAATTGGTTGATCCATTCCAGTTACACTTTCTTCAGAGTTCAGGAGAATATCCATATCGGAATAGCTGTCGGAATTTAAGGAATTTGAACTAGATACGGGATCCATCTTGTATAATTAGATAGATGATTTTTGATATGAAATAGATTATAGAATTTAGTTTGGTATTCTTCAATACATAATTTACATATGTATATATAATACCAAATTTCATAAATCACGGAGAAATTTTCGGAAGATGTCAGGAAAAGTTTACAGCAACAGATACGCTAAGATATGAATTTTTGTCTATACACTATTTATGCAATCAATGCAGTAAAACGTGTCTAGACTTAAGAATGATAAGCATGTAATTTTTGACAAAAAATGATAAGCAAAACTTTTAACATGCAGACACGGTCGAAGTCCAGACTTACTAATGCATCTTAACAACTATCAGTTAGACACATTCATGCAAGACCTGGTTCGCTAGGACCAACGCTCTGATACCAACTGTGACGATCGCTCCAAATCCATTTGGCCGAATACGTCATTCATTGATTTCATTGCGAGGTATTTGACCTCTATATGATACGTTTTATAAACATTGCATTCTTTTGAAAAGGCACACCATAAATGAATATTAAATCAAAGGTTTTCGACATCTGATGATTTCTACATATAAACAATCACCTTATATAATAGTTTACAACAGTACTTCCGTTGACAATGCAGTCTAAATAAGGTACATGGTGATGAATTGGTGAATGCAACGTTTTCTTGAAAAATATGCCATGTAAGATTCCATGCACATAGCTTGTCTATCATATAAGCAAATAGCGGAAGACTTCTAGGGAACCTGAGAATAAACATGCTAACAAGTGTCAACATAAAGGTTGGTGAGTTCATAGTTTTAGTGTTTCGCATAATCTGCATATAAAAGTGGATAACAAGATTTCAGTTGTTTCATCCAGAAACATTTATCAAAATATTCTACGAAATTGAGCACCCTGGTAACTAAACTTAACGTATATATAATTTGTACCCTTTGTATAATTATCTTAATAATACACGTAAACCAACGTGTACGCTTCTCAAATAGCATACGTCCGTTAAAAGGCTAGTGCTCCAGCTCGGACGGGGATATCAAGCCCTATGGATCCATATACTACTACTCGCGCCCACCAGTTCTTATAACTGGCAGTTAACAGTTACCAAAGCTAAGGGATTTTCGGTTCAAACTCAGTGTAGAATTTAGTATGTACTTGTATCCATTGCGTTTAAAATAAATTGCATGTATTCTCAGCCCAAAAATATATATTGCAAAAGCAATTAAAAAAGGGATCAATGAAACTCACGCATATAAATATTGTATATCGGTTAATAAAGCATTTGCATGTATTCTCAGCCCAAAAATGTAGAGAGTAAAAGGGATCGTATGAAACTCACCTTAGCAGCATATAAAGTCGTTCACCAAAATGTGATCGAAACTCGGATTACCAAATAACCGTAGATCTCAACCTAGAGAACATATGTTGGTCAATAAATGTCTATCAAGCTAGGTCAGGTCATAGTGTATAACAATCCTAATGCTCGAGATCGACATACAAAAGTTATCCAAAGTCTTTTCAAAAAGTCAATTTTGACAATAATTCAACAAAACGAGACGTGCCTTATATATGGATTCATTTACTTGCCTGGTAATATTAAAAAATCCAATTTATTATTCTTACAAACAAGTTTCAAAAGCAATTTCAATCAATGTCAATCATAATTCAGTTGATCATATCTTTTAATTCGTTCACCGAAATTACGCGATTTCTAAATGAAAAGTTATTGATTTTTCGCCAGCTTTCCAAAAACATGCATATCATATACCTTTTATCAGTAATATATGTATTTACTTCGTGATTCATCATAACTGTTTAACGACAAAATTTAGCGTACAATAATGTATAAATATATACACTCGAGCACTAGTATGTATACACTATTAATTTATAAAATATAAAATATAAATGCTTACGTATTAATATTGAGATTCAATATTGTAGAAAAGTACGTAGACGCAACAGAGATGATAAACACTAGATTTGATTCATAAATATACCCTCGAACATTACCCATAACCTCTTTGGCAATAACCCATAATTTCCTTAGCTCTATCCCGCTCTTAAAACCATTTTGAAAGTGACACACTCATAACCTCGTCGTAGTATTTTATGTATAATACTAATTAATAATATTAATAATAATAAGATTAATAATAATATTAATCTTAATAATAATAAGATTAATAATAATATTAATCTTAATAATAATAATAATAATAATAATAATAATAATAATAATAATAATAATAATAATAATAATAATAATAATAATAATATAAATATGGAGTATGATATGTATGTGTGTAAGACAGAGACCAAAATGCTCGAGCTTTTATAGGTGTGGCCTGATTCTGATGCCCATGCGATCACATGGGTTTTATGCCTATTTGCCATGCGATCGCATGGCCGTCAGATCCAGCTCACATATTTTTTGTAATTTTGTTTGTCGACATAATTTAATATAATATATATAATATATTTAATTTAAATAATTAATTATATATTATATTAAATTCACATGCATAGTTGACTTGTAATTTTTGTTCCGATAAGTCGTACGTCATCACTCGACTTATGTCCCGGTTCCGGTTTTTCGAGTGTCCCTTCGTACGTTGAGAAAACTTGTACATTACGTTTCGCGACTCGTACCTTTGTCAAAATATAGTCTTAAATTATTCCTAAACTATACCACTCAAAGTATATCTTAAACTTTCAAGTATTTTGGTCATTTACTTCTATAAATCATCGTCTCGTTATTTGTTATTATATATATAATAACAGATTGTTTTATGACCAAGTTAATATTATATTTAAATATATATATTCAATATTTAATAAACACGTTTTTAAAATACATAACACAGGTTATTCATATATCTAATTCTAACAGTTAATATTCCTTATTATTGTATGTGTCCAAGTTACGTTATTTAAACAAACACTTTATCATTTGTTCCGAATACCGTTAAAAATGAATAATTTCTCAAATCAACGTGGACCTCTCAATAGAGACCCGTAATGATATCATAATCCTTAAGAGACTCAGTAAATGTCTTTTACTTGAATCGTTTGGCATAATCTTTTAACTCCGTAGTTAAATATATCAATCAGGTAATCAATCAAATAAGATTAATGCACAGTATCATATACCCAACACTTAGTTACGTTTTCAAGTTATAGTATATGTATCTATTTACATATAATTATTCGTGCATCATCGTGAATAAACGAAAGGTAATTGAATAGTTCAAGAATTTTGAGATTCAGTTTAACAGACTTTGCTTATCATATCGAAATCATATAAGATTAAGTTTAAATTTGGTCGAAAATTTTCGGGTCATCACAGCTTTTTGGTAATTTCACTTGTGGACGAGTTAAAGGCCAGTTGGTCAGTTTGTGGAGTATCATTAACTCCATTTTCAACTACCATATTCATATCACTTTAATTTTAGAGAGAGAGTGTGATTCTTGAGAGAGAAAGCTTAAATCCAAGAGGAAGAAGTTGTTCTCGGACCAAAGTGCGGGTATTAAAGTTGTTCATCTCCTCTCTAGCTCCGTTGTGGTTGTAGTGGTATGTTCTAACATTAATTTCCTTACTTTGATTTTGTGTAAGGGTTAGGGTTTGGGTAAATGAAGAACATAAAACCCATATTTGGTGATTTTGGGTGTTCTTGGGTAAGATGGAGTCATGAAGACTCAATGGTAACTAACCTAGGGTTTCAAAATGTTAAGTGATGTTTATGAGTTCTAATTGGTTAGTTAATCACTAGCACACCTAGTTAATTAGTAAATGGGTGTTATATGGGTTAGTAGATAACCCGAAATGGGTGTGTTGACTTTAAATTAGTCAAGGGGCTAATGATTGACCTAATTGGGAAATATGGGCATGAAATACCCTAGTTGTGTAATGGTTACTGTTCTTGGACCTTAATCACTAGCTTTTAAGTGATTAATGATGGTCTTGACCCTTAAAGGGCGGTTTTGGTGAAAATGGGGCATTTAATGCATTTAAGTCATTAAATGCACATGAGTGAAGTGTTGGTATTTAGTCCAACAAGTTTGTTTGTTGATCGAGTACTTATTATATTAGGTACCTTGCTTTGAAGCTTGTGGAGGTGTAAATCGTCACCAAATCGTTAAGGTGAGTGGAATGATTATATGCATATGTATGTAATGTATTTATTTGTATGCTATGGTATGAACCAAAGAGCCGGTAGTGCCATAGTATGTGCGAGCGTGCTATGATGTGAACCAAAGAGCCGGTAGCATCATAGTACGTGTGTTATAGTGTGAACCAAAGAGCCGGTAGCGCTATAGCACGATTTGTTAGGGTGTGAACCAAAGAGCAGGTAGCACCTTAGCATTGTTAGAGTGTGAACCAAAGAGCCGGTAGCACTCTAGCGTGAGTATGACTCGAGTTGTGATGTGAACCAAAGAGCAGGTAGCATCATGACAAATGCGTATGGTGTGAACCAAAGAGCCGGTAGCACCATGACGCGAGAATGGTTAACCATGGTTGTGTATTGTTTTGTAGCATATTATATTATGTCGATTACATGTTATTGATTATGCTAGTAGCGGTTTGTGGGAGATTATTAGCTTTGTACTTGAGATGGTATGCTAATTGTATTGCTAGCGTGTATGCGGTATATGTGTAAGTGATTGCAAGTAGGTATATTATATATATATGGGTATAATTATTGCATTCACTAAGCGTTGCTTACCCTCTCGTTGTTTATCTTTTTATAGGTTCCGGCGTTGACAAGGGTAAGGGCCTTCGATTGGATTAGAGATCCCGCTTGTTGTTTAGGGGACGCATTTGGGATGTGATAGCTTTGGAGTTTGACCGAGATTTGGGTAGTTTAACCCCAAACACCATGCTCATAGTGTCGTTTGGAATTTAAACTAGTGCGGTCGAAACTCGAACTTTTGTATGAAACTCGTAAAACGGCCGATGTGGGCCCCGTTTTGTAAAACTCATTTTATTATTGAATCGTGTGAGTTTTAACCATTATAACATATTGTGAAAAGCGTTTCGTCTAAATATGTCGGGAAGTGGGAGATCTTTAATTGAAAATTGACGAAGTCGGACAGAACTGAATGTGGGCCTGTGCGCGCCGCGCACCCTGAGGTGTGCGCGTGGCGCACTCCACTGTAAAAAAAAAAAAATTTATTAAACGTGTTCGATTGTATATTGGGTTGGGTTGTTACAAGTGGTATCAGAGCATGGTCTAAGGGATTTAGGCGACTTGAGATAGGTGCCTAGACTTAGATTTATTTATGTATGCGCTTTATGCGGGACTTGTAGGAGACGGGTCGGACCGGGAGTTGATTAGTGCTTAGGTTTATGTGAACTAACCTTGCGCTAATTGTTTTGTGTTGTGTTAGCAATCATCAAGTAAGATAGACGTTGTACTAGTAAGTTAATGCGACGTGCTCGCGTAACAATGATTAGCTACCATTGTTACGGGTTCAAATCGTGTCAAACAAGCGATGTACGACGATTGTTGAGCAAGATGGGGTAGTGTGGTGTATATGTACATTCATATGTGTTAGGTTTTCTCGTCCGTTGCTTAACCATTTCCGTTTTATAGTATGAAGACGAGAAACGGACCCGAGATCAATGAAGGGGGTTCGAGCGAGGATGTTGAGTTTACGGCCAAGGTTGAGGCCATTATGCAAAGGCGTCATGAGGCCTTCTTAGAGGATGTTAAGAAGATGTTCTTGGATTCGATTGACGAGCAAGTAGTCAATCTAGTCAAGGAACAAGTTAAGATTGTTCTTAAAGAGGATAACGCGGGAAGACGAGACTTCCACTATAAAAACTTCAAAGATGCTCAACCTCCCACCTTTGAAGGTGAACGAGACCCACTAAAGAGTGCTAGATGGATCTCCGATATGGAGGGGGCTTTCCGTACTAGTGAGTGCCCTCTCGATAAAAAGACGAGGTTTGGTAGTAGCATGATGAGGGGTGATGCCAAGTTGTGGTGGGATGCGAAAATCCGACTTTATGGCGAAGAACAAAGTATGAGTTTGACGTGGGACGAGTTTAAAGAGGAATTTTTCAAGGAGTACCGAACTTCGGCCGATCTTTCAAAGCTTAAGGACGAGTTACGTACTTTAAGGCAAGGGTCAATGGATTTGAACACTCTCAAGTCCACTTTCTTATCAAAGACCCAATTTTGCCCGGAGTATGACGGGAACGATCACATGTTGAAAGAAGATTTCTACCGAACCTTGAATGATAACTATCAAGAAAGGATTAGTAGAAATTTGGCGAAGACTTTTGATGAGCTATTTGATATCGCTAAGGGTTTTGAGTCGCTTGCTCCAAGAAAGAGTGACATCACCTTTGGCAAACGAAAATTTGAAGCTACTAGCCACTCGAACAAGAAGAACAAGAGTGTGACTGAGAGCGTCGGTAGTGCGAAAAAGGGGGCTTCTAAGAGTTTTGGGCACACGTGCTACAATTGTGGTCGACAAGGGCACTTGGCCCGTGATTGTACGAACTCATCTTCCAACAAAATCGTTTGTTTTAATTGTAACAAAGAGGGGCACAAGAGGCCGGAGTGTCCTGAATTGCGCAACGATTGAAAGGACCCGTCCAAATCCATCCGGACAAAGTCCACATCGATTATAAACGATTCACAATAGTTGGTTTCATTGCGAGGTATTTGACCTCTATATGATACATTTTACAAACATTGCATTCGTTTTTGAAAAGTCAATCTTTCATTACATCGAAAGTTGACGGCATGCATACCATTTCATAATATATCTAACTATAATTGACTTAATAATAATCTTGATGAACTCAACGACTCGAATGCAACGTCTTTTGAAATATGTCATGAATGACTCCAAATAATATCTTTAAAATGAGCAATTGCACAGCGGAAGACTTCTTTCATACCTGAGAATAAACATGCTTTAAAGTGTCAACCAAAAGGTTGGTGAGTTCATTAATTTATCATAAATAATCACTTCATAATTTTAATAGACCACAAGATTTCATATTTCCATTTCTCATAAACATACGTCCCATACATAGAGACAAAAATATCATTCATATGGATTGAACACCTGGTAACCGACATTAACAAGATGCATAATAAGAATATCCCCATTATTCCGGGATCCTCCTTCGGACATGATATAAATTTCGAAGTACTAAAGCATCCGGTATTTTGGATGGGGCTTTTTGGGCCCGATAGATCTATCTTTAGGATTCGCGTCAATTAGGGTGTCTGTTCCCTAATTCTTAGATTACCAGACTTAATAAAAAGGGGCATATTCGATTTCGATAATTCAACCATAGAATGTAGTTTTGATTACTTGTGTCTATATCGTAAAACATTTATAAAAGCAGCGCATGTATTCTCAGTCCCAAAAATATATATAAAAAGGGAGTAATGAAAACTCACCTAATGTATTTTGTAGTAAAAATACATGTGACTATATTGAACAACTGAACAATGCAGGGTTGGCCTCGGATTCACGAACCTATATCAATTATATATATATTAACACGTATAATGATAATCGAACAAAATTTATATATATATTATTATTATTGATATAATGTTATCTTAATAACTTATATGTTTTCTTAATAACTTGATTAATATATTTATTTTATATGCTTTTAAATAGATAACTAATATTTATAATAAGAATACTAATATATATATATATATATATATATATATATATATATATATATATATATATATATATATATATTTGTTAAATATATTTTTATATAACTAATATTTATTCGGTTAAAATAATACCGATAAATGAAAAGTCGTAATAGCTTTATAATAATACTAGTAGTTATGATAATATTAATAATAATACTTATTTTAAAAATAATGATAATAATATTAATGATTCTACTAATGATAATGATAATAATAGTTTTAATAGTAAAGATAATATTATTATAAATGATAATTTTAATACAAATGTTAATTTTAATACTTTTATTAATAATAAGAATAATAATAATAATAATAATAATAATAATAATAATAATAATAATAATAATAATAATAATAATAATAATAATAATAATAATAATAACTATGATATCTATAAAAAATACTTTTACTAATAATGATATTAATAATGATCTTAATAATAATAATGATACTTGAGTTATATACATATATTTATATTTTTATCTTTGCCACTTATAACCTAATTATAATTTTAGTCATTTTTAATATATTATTCGTTTTCATAAAATTATCTTTTATTATACTTATTTTTATTTCATACAATAGATTTTGTCATACTTTTGTTATATTTACATTCATATAGTCAAAAAGATAAATTCCTAATACTTCAATATTTTATTCATAATCATAATCATAGTCAAAATAATAATGTTTAAGGATGATACTAGTAATTATAATAATATTAGTGATAATATTAATTGTATTTTTAATCTTGTATATCATATCAATCATAATTTATAATAATAATAACAATATCAATATCAACAACAACAACAATAATAATAATAATAATAATAATAATAATAATAATAATAATAATAATAATAATAATAATAATAATTTGTTATACCATGAATCATTATCATCATTTCATGTTATCAACTCCTCATCATAGTAATCCATCATCATCATCATCATCATATGGTTTATCCTAATCATCATCTACGGATCACCATCATCATAATCGCTACTGTAAACATCTATCCATATCGCTTATCATCGTCTCTATCATCATCATGTTCATAGTCTTTCACTATCACCATCGACCATCATCATTATGTTATCATTATTTTCGTTAATGTTTTGTTACCATCATACATCATTCTCGTTATCGTAATTCATCGTGGACATTCATCATCTTTATAATCTATTCAACATCTTTTTGTATCATCACCGAATATTAGTCAGACAACGAAACAGGAAACGAAATTTAATTGTATTCGTTTTATGGGATTGTTTTTGTGACACAGGCCCAATAACAAAAGATTGGAATACGGCCCAGATAAAAACAGTCCATATATAAAAGCTCAAAACAGGCCTATAAAGATGTGAGGTTAATGGCCCAATCTAGTACCCGTATAAATTTAAAACAATTAGCTGTTGTACATATCTAGAATCCAAGGAACACATCCTTATCCTGACCCCTCCTCCATTCTTATTTTTATTCGTAAAAAGCAATTACGCGTTTTATTGGTGGCTCCAAATCAGATCGTGAATAGCAGAAGCAAAACATAGAAGAAAAAAAATTATATCGTCGTTTCATTAATCAACAATCATCATTCATATTATTCATCTTCTTTTGAGCAACAACCGTATTCATCTTCTGTTGTTTTCGATGATTGTAATAGAAAAGAAGTAGCAATGAGTATTATTAGTTTAAGGGTGGTGTTCGATTAGAATTAGAAAACGAAAAGAAAAATAAACGATGATGATGGTTGATAATAGTGGCGGTCTTGGATTATTGTTTGATGATGGTTTTGGTGTTCTCAACCAAACAAGAAAAAGAACAAAAAAATTTTGAAGTGGCGTGTGGTTGTAGCAGCGGTGCTGCAGTAGCATAAAGATGGTTTATGGTGGTATGTGATGATTGGTGTTTGAATAACAAAAGAGATAAAACAGCAAACCTTAATAATAGAAGTAGCTGCAGTGAAGCTTGAGTGTTGGAGGTGGTTTGTAAGTGATGGTTTAGGTGATGCTGTGTTCGAAAAAATAAGAAATCAAAAAAAAAATTATATATATATATATATATATATATATATATATATATATATATATATATATATATATATATATATATATATATATATATATATATATATATTCATGGTGGTTTGTAGGGTGGCGTGGGTGGTTGATAGGTGATGCATAGTGGGTTTGGTTTTGGTAACCGGTTGTAGAGGTGGTGGTGTATTTATGGACCGATGGTGGCGATTTGAAGGTGGTTTTTGGTGATGGATGTTCGGATAAAAAAAAATGTAACAGCAGCTGTAACTGGGTCGATGATGTTGGTGGTTCGGTTCTTGGCTAAAACATAAAGGGAAGTGAGATAAATAGATGATCAAGTAGAAGCTAGTGACTTTTATAAACATTTAGATACCAATTCTCTTTGTTTAACTTTTACCTTGTCAACCCAAATCATGGCAATCAGGGACACTAAATTATTGCAATCAGGAACAGGAAAAATAGAAAGCTGATTGGATGTATAACAATCTCGTGTAATTTCCTTGTTTTTATATATAGTAAATTAAGTATTATTAACTAATAAATATATTAATAATAATATTGTTAATATTAATAATAATAATTATCATAATAATTATAACATTAATAATAATGATAATAAGTTGTATCTTGATAGTAATAACAACAATTAATAATAATTTTATAAATAACGATAATGATAAAAATTAAAATAAACATTAATAATAATGCTAATACTTAATAATAATTTTTAATATAACACAATAATATTACCACGTAACTATTTATATGGAATGTAATATTATAAATTTTTTATATATATATATATATATATATATATATATATATATATATATATATATATATATATATATATATATATATATTATTTTACGGCTTTAATTCTAGAAAATAATTCGTATAATATTTTATTGATGTAATTCAAGTTATCAAGTCATAATATATATATATATATATATATATATATATATATATATATATATATATATATATATATATATATATATATATATATATATATATATATTCATATACACATATCTATATATTAGTTATTTGTCCGTGAATCGTCGGAAATAGTCAAAGGGTAATTGGATATATGAACATCGTTTCAAAATTTTCTAGACTCAACATTACATACTTTGCTTGTCGTATCGAAATCATATAAAGATTAAGTTTAAATTTAGTCGAAAATTCCCGGGTAATCACAACGATAATGTTAAGCGGCTAGAGAAGGCGGCGGGTACGGCTAGGCGTCGTAATTATTTGATGACCAATGAGGAAGCCAAGCAATCTAGCGAAGTTGTCTCAGGTACTTTCATGGTTAATTCCAATCCGGCAAGGATACTCTTTGATAGTGGTGCAAACTTGTCGTTTGTGTCACCAAAATTTGTGCCCAAACTTAATAAACCGTTAGCTAAGTTAAGTCGTCCTGTAGAAGTTGAAATAGCGGATGGAAAGACGGTGCTAGTGGTTAATGTGTGTAAAAATTGTAACGTTGTGTTTGGTGTCGAAAACTTTAAAATCGATCTCATCCCGATGACTTTGGGTGATTTTGATATCGTTGTTGGTATGGATTGGCTCGATCATAATAGAGCCGATATTGCATGCCATGAAAAATCTATTCGAGTGAAGACCCCTAGTGGGGGATAGTTAATTATTCATGGCGATAAACGAAGAAGACTTGTGCCGATATGCACTTTTGCACGGGCACGTCGTTTTCTTGTTGGTGGTGGCATGACTTTTCTTGCCCATGTTGTTGATACTCGTGATGAGCCACCACCCATTCGTGAAATTTCGGTGGTGAGTGAATTTGAAGACGTTTTCCCGGATGAGTTACCGGGTGTTCCGGCGGAAAGACAAGTTGAATTTCGCATTGAGTTGGTTCCGGGGGCTACCCCCATTGCTAAAACTCCTTATCGTTTAGCGCCGACGGAAATGCAAGAGTTGTTAAATCAAACCCAAGAGCTACTTGAAAAGGGTTTTATCCGACCGAGTGCTTCGCCGTGGGGCGCTCCGGTTTTATTCGTGAAGAAGAAAGATATTAGTATGCGGATGTGCATCGATTATCGGGAGTTGAACAAAGTGACGATCAAGAATCGTTATCCATTGCCTAGGATTGACGATTTGTTCGACCAACTCCAAGGTGCAACGTATTTCTCTAAAATCGACCTACGGTCCGGCTATCACAAAATGCGGGTCCGTGAGGAAGACATCGAGAAAACAGCTTTTCGAACGCGTTATGGGCATTTTGAATTCGCAGTTATGCCTTTTGGTCTTACGAATGCACCGGCGGCATTCATGGATCTTATGAACCGAGTGTGCCAACCTATGTTGGACAAGTCAGTAATTGTGTTCATCGACGACATACTTGTCTATTCGAAGAGTATGAAGGAACATGAACATCATTTGCGGAGTGTGTTAAAGACGTTGCGGAAGGAGAGGTTGTATGCTAAATTCTCCAAATGTGAATTTTGGCTAAGGGAAGTTCAATTCCTTGGCCACATTGTGAACGAAAATGGTATTCAAGTAGATCCGAGGAAGATAGAGACGGTAAAGAGTTGGGGACGACCGACTACGCCTACGGAAATCAAAAGTTTTCTCGGATTGGCCGGTTATTATCGTCGGTTTATCCAAGACTTTTCCAAGATTGCTTCTCCATTGACGAAGTTAATGAGAAAGAATGCGAGATTTAATTGGGAGAACGAGCAAGAAATTGCTTTTCAATTGTTAAAAGAGAAGTTGTGTCAAGCTCCGGTGCTAGTTTTGCCGGAAGGGGTGGAAGACATGACGATCTATTGTGATGCTTCTTTAAATGGGCTCGGTTGTGTTCTAATGCAAAGAGGTAAAGTCATCGCTTATGCCTCTCGACAATTAAAGGAACACGAGACGAGATATCCGACTCATGATCTTGAGTTGGCGGCGGTTGTTCATGCGTTGAAAATTTGGCGCCATTACTTGTATGGTGTCAAGTGTACGATTTATTCGGATCACAAGAGTTTGAAACATCTTTTTGATCAAAGGGATTTGAATTATCGTCAACGTAGATGGATGGATGTGGTGAAAGATTATGATTGTGAAATACTTTATCATCCGGGCAAGGCGAATGTGGTTGCGGATGCGTTAAGTCGAAAGAGTCACCACCCGGCGTTACAATTAGGATTGTTACGTATGATTATTACTAACGATTTTCTTGAAAAACTTGGTGTGATTCAAATTGAAGCTTAGGTTCACAACAAGCATGCGGAACGAATTGTGGGGCAATCGAAATTCATTACTATGGGTTCGCGTGGTTTGTTGTCTTTTCAAGGAAGAGTGTGGGTGCCTAAGATGGGGGATTATCGACAAGTGCTACTTGATGAAGCCCATAAGTCAAAGTATTCCATTCATCCGGGCGCGACGAAAATGTATCTTGATTTAAGGAAAGATTATTGGTGGCCGGGCATGAAACGTGATGTTGTAAAGTATGTTGAGCAATGCGTCACGTGTTTGCAAGTTAAGGCCGAGCATCAAAAGCCGTATGGTAAGTTACAACCGTTAGAAATCCCGAAATGGAAATGGGAGCACATTACCATGGATTTCATCACAAAGTTACCTAAAACGGCGAGAACCCAATTTGATTCGATTTGGGTGATTGTTGATCGATTGACGAAAAGCGCCTTGTTTCTTCCCATTCGAGAAGCAATATCATCGGAGACTTTGGCTAAATTGTTTATCAAAGAGGTAGTCGCTCGACATGGGGTTCCTATATCTATTATTTCGGATCGAGATACCCGTTTCATATCTCGATTTTGGGAAAAGTTTCATGAAGATATGGGTACACAATTGAAATTGAGCACGGCGTATCATCCTCAAACGGACGGTCAAACCGAACGTACGAATCAAACTTTGGAGGATATGTTGCAGGCGTGTATTATTGATTTCGGTGGTAGTTGGGATGAGCACTTACCTTTGGTGGAATTCTCGTACAATAATAGTTATCATACTAGTATCGGGATGCTACCTTATGAGATGCTTTATGGGCGAAGGTGTCGAACTCCGATTTGTTGGGGTGAAATTGGCCAAAAGGAAATCGGGAGTACCGATTTGGTCTTAGAAACAAATAGCAAGATTGATATGATTCGGGATCATTTGAAAAAGGCGCAAGATAGACAAAAGTCGTATGCCGACAAGCGTAGACGAATGATCGAATTTCAAGAAGGTGACATGGTGATGCTTAAGGTTTCGCCATGGAAAGGTGTTATTCGGTTTCGAAAACGAGGAAAGTTAGCTCCTCGGTTTATTGGACCATTTAAGGTTTTAGCTCGTGTTGGTGAAGTCGCGTATCGTTTGGAATTACCCGAAGAGCTTGCGGGGATCCATAATACATTTCATGTTTCCCATCTCCGTAAGTGTCTTGCGGATGATTCATCATGGGTGCCTTTGGACGAAATCGAGCTAAACAATAAGTTAGAGTATATTGAGGAGCCGATTGCCATACTCGATGAGAAAGTCAAAAGGTTGAGACATAAAGAGGTTAGGACTTTTAAAGTTCAATGGCGTCGTAGTAAGGGTTCCGAGTTTACTTGGGAGTTCGAAGAATTCATGTTGGTTTATCTTCCCTCTTGTCATGCGGCTTGGATTGCGAGGACGCGCTCCGATTCAAGTGGGGGAGAGTTGTAAGACCCAAATCTTCATTGTACACCAGAGTATATAGAGTACATAAAGTGTGGAAATGATTGTGCAGTTAAACAGAAGTCAGAGAGTAATCTGAGCTTAGTGCGCGCCGCGCACACCAAAGGGAGCGCGCCGCGCACTCCCCACTGTAGCCGGGCTTTTGCTGTTTTAATGAGATATTTTGATGGGCTTTTTGGTAATTTCACTTGTGGACGAGTTAAAGGCCAGTTGGTCAGTTTGTGGAGTATCATTAACTCCATTTTCAACTACCATATCCATATCACTTTAATTTTAGAGAGATAGTGTGATTCTTGAGAGAGAAAGCTTAAATCCAAGAGGAAGAAGTTGTTCTCGGACCAAAGTGCGGGTATTAAAGTTGTTCATCTCCTCTCTAGCTCCGTTGTGGTTGTAGTGGTATGTTCTAACTTTAATTTCCTTACTTTGATTTTGTGTAAGGGTTAGGGTTTGGGTAAATGAAGAACATAAAACCCATATTTGGTGATTTTGGGTGTTCTTGGGTAAGATGGAGTCATGAAGACTCAATGGTAACTAACCTAGGGTTTCAAAATGTTAAGTGATGTTTATGAGTTCTAATTGGTTAGTTAATCACTAGCACACCTAGTTAATTAGTAAATGGGTGTTAGATGGGTTAGTAGATAACCCGAAATGGGTGTGTTGACTTTAAATTAGTCAAGGGGCTAATGATTGACCTAATTGGGAAATATGGGCATGAAATACCCTAGTTGTGTAATGGTTAGTGTTGTTGGACCTTAATCACTAGCTTTTAAGTGATTAATGATGGTCTTGACCCTTAAATGACGGTTTTGGTGAAAATGGGGCATTTAATGCATTTAAGTCATTAAATGCACATGAGTGAAGTGTTGGTATTTAGTCCAACGAGTTTGTTTGTTGATCGAGTACTTATTATATTAGGTACCTTGCTTTGAAGCTTGTGGAGATGTAAATCGTCACCAAATCGTTAAGGTGAGTAGAATGATTATATGCATATGTATGTAATGTATTTATTTGTATGCTATGGTATGAACCAAAGAGCCGGTAGTGCCATAGTATGTGCGAGCGTGCTATGATGTGAACCAAAGAGCCGGTAGCGTCATAGTACGTGTGTTATAGTGTGAACCAAAGAGCCGGTAGCGCTATAGCACGATTTGTTAGGGTGTGAACCAAAGAGCAGGTAGCACCTTAGCGTTGTTAGAGTGTGAACCAAAGAGCCGGTAGCACTCTAGCGTGAGTATGACTCGAGTTGTGATGTGAACCAAAGAGCAGGTAGCATCATGACAAATGCGTATGGTGTGAACCAAAGAGCCGGTAGCACCATGACGCGAGAATGGTTAACCATGGTTGTGTATTGTTTTGTAGCATATTATATTATGTCGATTATATGTTATTGATTACGCTAGTAGCGGTTTGTGGGAGATTATTAGCTTTGTACTTGAGATGGTATGCTAATTGTATTGCTAGCGTGTATGCGGTATATGTGTAAGTGATTGCAAGTAGGTATATTATATATATATGGGTATAATTATTGCATTCACTAAGCGTTGCTTACCCTCTCGTTGTTTATCTTTTTATAGGTTCCGGCGTTGACAAGGGTAAGGGCCTTCGATTGGATTAGAGATCCCGCTTGTTGTTTAGGGGACGCATTTGGGATGTGATAGCTTTGGAGTTTGACCGAGATTTGGGTAGTTTAACCCCAAACACCATGCTCATAGTGTCGTTTGGAATTTAAACTAGTGCGGTCGAAACTCGAACTTTTGTATGAAACTCGTAAAACGGCCGATGTGGGCCCCGTTTTGTAAAACTCATTTTATTATTGAATCGTGTGAGTTTTAACCATTATAACATATTGTGAAAAGCGTTTCGTCTAAATATGTCGGGAAGTGGGAGATCTTTAATTGAAAATTGACGAAGTCGGACAGAACTGAATGTGGGCCTGTGCGCGCCGCGCACCCTGAGGTGTGCGCGTGGCGCACTCCACTGTAAAAAAAAAAAATTTATTACACGTGTTCGATTGTATATTAGGTTGGGTTGTTACAAGTGGTATCAGAGCATGGTCTAAGGGATTTAGGCGACTTGAGATAGGTGCCTAGACTTAGATTTATTTGTGTATGCGCTTTATGCGGGACTTGTAGGAGACGGGTCGGACCGGGAGTTGATTAGTGCTTAGGTTTATGTGAACTAACCTTGCGCTAATTGTTTTGTGTTGTGTTAGCAATCATCAAGCAAGATAGACGTTGTACTAGCAAGTTAATGCGACGTGCTCGCGTAACAATGATTAGCTACCATTGTTACAGGTTCAAATCGTGTCAAACAAGCGATGTACGACGATTGTTGAGCAAGATGGGGTAGTGTGGTGTATATGTACATTCATATGTGTTAGGTTTTCTCGTCCGTTGCTTAACCATTTCCGTTTTATAGTATGAAGACGAGAAACGGACCCGAGATCAATGAAGGGGGTTCGATCGAGGATGTTGAGTTTACGGCCAAGGTTGAGGCCATTATGCAAAGGCGTCATGAGGCCTTCTTAGAGGATGTTAAGAAGATGTTCTTGGATTCGATTGACGAGCAAGTAGTCAATCTAGTCAAGGAACAAGTTAAGATTGTTCTTAAAGAGGATAACGCGGGAAGACGAGACTTCCACTATAAAAACTTCAAAGATGCTCAACCTCCCACCTTTGAAGGTGAACGAGACCCACTAAAGAGTGCTCGATGGATCTCCGATATGGAGGGGGCTTTCCGTACTAGTGAGTGCCCTCTCGATAAAAAGACGAGGTTTGGTAGTAGCATGATGAGGGGTGATGCCAAGTTATGGTGGGATGCGAAAATCCGACTTTATGGCGAAGAAAAAAGTATGAGTTTGACGTGGGACGAGTTTAAAGAGGAATTTTTCAAGGAGTACCGAACTTCGGCCGATCTTTCAAAGCTTAAGGACGAGTTACGTACTTTAAGGCAAGGGTCAATGGATTTGAACACTCTCAAGTCCACTTTCTTATCAAAGACCCAATTTTGCCCGGAGTATGACGGGAACGATCACATGTTGAAAGAAGATTTCTACCGAACTTTGAACGATAACTATCAAGAAAGGATTAGTAGAAATTTGGCGAAGACTTTTGATGAGCTATTTGATATCGCTAAGGGTTTTGAGTCGCTTGCTCCAAGAAAGAGTGACTTCACCTTTGGCAAACAAAAATTTGAAGCTACTAGCCACTCGAACAAGAAGAACAAGAGTGTGACTGAGAGCGTCGGTAGTGCGAAAAAGGGGGCTTCTAAGAGTTTTGGGCCCACATGCTACAATTGTGGTCGACAAGGGCACTTGGCCCGTGATTGTACGAACTGGCCCGTGATAAAAGCTCCGCGAGTGCGGAGGTCTGGAATCCAGCTCATAGATTAAATCCAAAACGTGGGCTGCATATAATTATATTATATAATAATATATATAATTAATTATATATTGTATTATATTCTTGTGCATAGTTGACTTGTAATTTTTGGTCCGTTGCGTCGCGCGCTGAAAGTTGATTCATGTCTCGGTTCCGGATTTTTGAACGCCTTTCTGTACAATTTAATATCTTGTACTTTGTGTTTCACGGCTTGTACTCTTGTAACTTTTAGACGTTTCTCATCAATAATTTGAACCACTTTGATTGTACTTTGTACTTTTTAGCTTTTTGGTCGTTTGCGTCTTCAAATCGTCGAATCTGTCTTTTGTCTTCACCTTTTAATATTTAAACGAATATCACTTGTAAATAGAACAATTGCAACTAAAAGCTTGTCTTTCTTGAGGGATAATGCTATGAAATATATGTTCGTTTTTAGTATTATCAGTTGCCGATTGATTTTTACCCTTGGGAAATAATCCCTGCAGACCCGGTACACAGATCTGGAAATCTGTGGGGTGGCTTAATCAATCTGTTGTCCGTTTAGCGTTTAGCTGTTAGCAAGATGACTTCTAGTGAGAGAAAGTACTATGTGAGAGAGAAAGGTGAAGTCTCTGCTCACAAGTTGTCAGAATGTCTGAATGTGTAAAATGACGACCCAAGGGGTCTATTTATAGTGATAGATCCACCAGATTGTTCGGGGACACGTGTCAGATGATGATACGTTCTGTTATTTGTGATCCGAAATATGCGCTAGATGTGACGTTCTCCGGTCAGGGCTTAAGCGCTAGGCGGCCTTCAGGGCTTATGCATGACGGAAGCAGCCTGCACAGCGGAGAACGCTTGACGGACAGTTTCACAAAACCATTGTTCTCCGTATTCCTGATGCTATTTTCATGCGAATATTGTGCCTTTATGCGTATATACGATAGGATACACCATTATATCTACTACATACTAGTAAAAT
Source organism: Rutidosis leptorrhynchoides (assembly GCF_046630445.1). Taxonomy (NCBI): domain Eukaryota; kingdom Viridiplantae; phylum Streptophyta; class Magnoliopsida; order Asterales; family Asteraceae; genus Rutidosis; species Rutidosis leptorrhynchoides. The sequence goes on from NC_092341.1 coordinate 344,894,302, forward strand.
GCCACAAACATGACATCACCTTTTAATTTTTACCCTAGCTTAAAAAAAAAAAAAAAGGACACATGGCACATTACTAAACCCCCATGCTTACATCATCCACTTAATTAACTTTTAAATTAATTAATACAAAAAAATAAAAATAAAAAAAAAGGAATGTAAAAACGGAGTATTTTCAAATTACAAAAAAAAAAAAAAACAAAAAAACAAAAAAACAAAAAAAAAAATTAATAATAAAAGAAGACGCGTGCATTTTATCTTCAAATTTAACCTATAAAAACGGAGTATTCTTTTGCACGCCTGCTACCTTGTGAATTGTACCGCCACCGCTCCAATAAAAGACAGTAACCAAATTAAAACCATTCGATCCTCATCTCTCTCTCTGCTATGTACCCCTCTCCTTTTCTAAATCAAAAAACCCTTAATCAGTTCCATCTACATTCACCATCACCGCCATCATCTACATCCGCCACCATCACCGCCATCATCTACAGCCGCCGCCACCACCGCTGCTGCCATCTACAGCCGCCCTTAATCTCACCGCCGTGAAAATTGAGTGATGAACTGGTGGCGGGTTTACAAAGTCGAGTAAAATTGATTGAAGATTTAGGTTTTGTACCTTTATGCAATTACAATTTCATGGTTTATTTTTTCAGTGGGATAGTGAGATTCTATTCAGGTATTACCCTATAATATCTCTTTTTTCAATTTATGCATATGTTCAATATATACACTAATCATTTGTAGGTTGAAACATATGTTCACTTTATAACCAGCAGCACGTATAATTTTTATATTTAATCTAATCATTTGTAGGTTGAAATATTATTATTTAATTACACTCAACCATAAGGGCTTATGGAATAGAACCTGTTAACTGCATATTAATGTATGTTGTAATAAAATTATGCATTGCAAATGATTATTGTTATGTGCTAATAAAATGACTCTATTTGGTTCAACTTTTTAAATTTTGATTATAAAAGTAAACTAATTTAATTGGAATGTTTTGCTGCATTCATGTAATTGTTAGAACTTATTTAATATTTGTTGATGAGAACTTATTTGATGTTTGCAAGTTGAAGGCATTAAAAGGTTGACTGCTACAAGAATTGATGCTAAACTGATGATGATTCTCTTTCAAAAGAAAAGGTAACAAAAGTGATCATATGAAATTAGGTGGAAGTGGTTCTTAATCATTTGCAGGTATACATAATGATATTTTGATGAATTTTTGTAGCAATTAAATGCAGTTGCACCATGTTAAAGGTAAATAATGATTATGAAATTGCATATAAGGTGTTTGATTATGAAGTTGCACCATGTATTGAGTAACAATAACACATTATCCTTTACTCTTAAAGTTGTTTATAGGTATTGTCTTCTATGCACAATGGATGTTTCAAGATGAAGATGATGATTTATCCATTTCGTTCTTCGTAATGTAAATCTGATTGTGGGATATGGTTTTCATCTTCAGGTATAACATATATTTCTTAGTTCTTATTTCGATTTATGCCTATGTTCGACATTCACCTTTTTTTATCATTCTCAAATTTCAGATTTAATCTAAAGATAGATCAGATTGGGAGTAAAACTTTACATTTTAATCTTATCTTGGATTCCATATATTGTGGTTTAAATCCCAGGTATTCTTTAGATTTGGTAATTATAGGTTTTTTTTTTTGCTTGTTCCGATTTCCAATTAAAGTTGTTGTTCTTCTATTGTAGCGCTTTGATGAAATGCCTAAGAGAAAAAGATTATAAAGGTATATATCATTATTTCTGATTTCTCCTTTTTAGTTATAATCTGGGTGTAATGATGATTTAGGGTTTGTGACTAGATTTGAGATTATGTGTTTTTAAAGTAATAAACGAATCATTTTCTTTTTGGTATATGTGGTTTCGCTATTCATTGTACAAGTACTAAACGAATCATTTTCTTTCGTTATAATCTGGGTGTAATCAGTTACCATCCTTGTACGATACTTTTTATGCAGGTAATTTCGAATTATTTGAATAGTAACTGGTCCTTTCGATGTAAGTTGAGATGATACTACTTTAGTTGTACTGATTTCGGGTGAGTCGTACCGAGTTTGGCATAAACATTATAAGGGTACTAATTTTGATGCTGACAGCATTATGGAACTATTTTTTAAGTCATATTTGCATTTTCATCTATAATTATAGAAATTATAGATTATAGATAGATTGATTTTTCATATGCAGTATATCAATCATGGTGGTGCAAGTGGACTGTGGACATAATTGGTAGCAAAAGAGGTAGAGAATAATTTGATATTAGCACTTTTCAATCGATATTAGATGAAACAATCAACATTCCTTAACTATTTCATCTACATATTGATTTTATAACATATTATTCAATAATTTTTTCTTTAATATCCCGTGATTCCACGGGTCTCTGCACTAGTAAATTGTGAGATAAGCCTACTTTGAGTCAGCAATAAACACAGGCGTTGGTAGTCGTTAGTTTGTTCTATGGGTATGAGTTCAATAGCAGGGTATATATTGGAATATAGGTATGAATGATACCCTATTCTATAGGTATCATACACATATGGCTTTAGTTACACCAAGCCTATATCACCAGTATAAATCTCATTAAGCTCCCTTCATTGTAATAAACAACAGTTATGTCCTCCAACGCTTCTTTAATAGACCTCGTGATCCATCTATCTTAAATGCAATCATTCGGTAATCTATTGTCTATTGCTGTTAATTTAGCAACGCATTTTCATGTAACAATACTGATTATATATTGATTGATACAACCCGCAGCAGAGGCGAAGCCAGAATTTTATATTAAGAGATGCTAAACAAGAGTCGTTATTTCTACTAACCAACCATTTGTGCTTTATGTGTTAATTACTACTAATTTACTAATATAAGTTTTAATAATACTCTATCAGATCATTTTAACTTTATTATAACCACTTTTAAAAATACTATTCTCAAGTGTACTTACTACGTAATGCACAAATGTACTTTTGACAACTCTTTAATCCAAATAAATTATAATGAGTATATAATATTAATATTACTCCTTAATATTACATACAAAATAAAGAACTTACAAATATTAGCAAAAGGAAAATACAATCTATATCTATATAATCATTCAAAGCGTAATTTTAAAATTAAAGTATCAATAATAACTTGAGACTAAATCAAACGAATTAATAAAATTAAACCGTAATACCAGTATTAAAAAGTAGAAAGATATAAGTGAGTTGAAAAGTAAATAAAAAACTTGCATCAAAAAAATGACGACAGAGAACAACCAAATCCGGCACCCACCGTTAAAAGAATCCGACGCCGGGGACGGTGACCGTGTCCACTCCGTCCCGGCGTTAAAGCGCCGTTAAACTTCACCGTTGCCTTTCAGCGTTAGCCAGCCGACGTTGAGAAACTGCACCGTTGCCTTTCTTTCTTTATTTTTTTCTTTTATTTTTAATTTGTGCTTTTGAGAATCCATGAGTATTTTTTGTTTGCAGGTGACAATTGTTGAAGATGAATATGGAAGAAGAATAAGGTTAAATAGCGGCTAGTATTAGGTTAAATAAAATGGACCAATTTGATAATTAAGTGGGCCGAATTTGTTGGGCTAAATTTAGTTTATATATTTTTTTAAATGAGCTCTTAGACGAATTGTTTGTTTTTTATTTTAATAAAAATTAGTTTTTAAATATATTGTATTGTTTTTAAATTATTGTAATGGACTTTTAGTGTTTATTTTTTTTAAGTTTTTTAATGTTTATTATATTTATAATATATAATTAAACTAAATAATATTATTAAAAGTGTTAAAAAATAATTAAATAATGATTTAACACTGGGATTTAATACTGAACGATTTTCCCTATTTTAACCTCAGTGTTAAATCCAGTGTTAAATTTAACACTGGGATTTAACACTGAACGACTCATAGTGCTCTTATATTCTCTCTCTTTATTTTTATTATGGACCACACATAATATAAGAGATGCTACATTAGAATATCTCTTTATAATATGGGCTAGGAGTTAAGTGTGATGGGCCAGTTAGGGGATGCCCAACATCCCCAAATATATCCCTATTGGCTCCGCTACTGCGCAGCTGCATTATACATTCAGAAAGAAACAATATATGTTTCAGTATACAAGCCACAAAGAAGCATAACGTTTGAAAATATTTACGGAAAATATTTTTATTCAAAAAATAGAGTGTGTTTGCAGATCAATTAACCCAAAATGACTCGTTACGATTTGTGCCATAAGTGACACATTTTAACTCGTTACCCAGCTCCATCTTTAATATGGTTTCGAACTTTACTAATATCCTTCATTAAAAAAACTGTTTTATTTTTTGCTGATGTTGGTGTCATATAAATTATCGCTCCAGTACATCAAAATCGGTTCCATGTCACTAATTTACAATTTATAAGAGATTAGATACATACAACAGATAAGATTTAATAAAGTTCTACAATATAACAATACTGGATTGGCATAATTGGTTGCATTGCCCTCAAAAATTTCTTTGTGTTTAATGCCAAATGTTACTAGCTTAGCAACAGGGGGTTTTGACGGTGGTGGTGGAGGGCACGAGAGCCTTGTTGGGGTAGGGTTGGGTCGAGCTGCGTTTTTTAGTGCTGTCTTTACCTTTTCGAGGCGCTCTCGGGTTTTGTCCAGGCGACGATCTCCCAGTTGGAGATCTGGTTCAAGATGCGGGGGTTCTTTCGAGTTTTTGCAGTTAGGGTTTTTCTTTTGAAGGCTCGGGAAGCTGTGCGGACGCTAGTATTTTCCTGTTCTGTTGTTACGGAGACGATCGGCGTTCTCCTGATCGTTGACACCGTTCTGTTTTTTAGTCGTTGTGTTTGTGTAGTATTATCGGTATTTGAGAGTCCTGTAGTTATAGTTTTAGTTGTATTTTGATCTCCTTGTAAAACGCGATTTCTCACCCTGTTGGTGAGCCGTTTGAATAGATTTGTTTTGTACGGCTAGAGCTTGTTTTGGATTCTCTTGTATCGGTTGTATGAGTTGATCTTCGGATCCATTATTAATGTTATCGTTTTTTTGCCCAAAAAAAAAAAAAAAAAAAAAAAAAAAGTTTAGGCTATTTATGTGTATGTATTTGTCGCGAATTGTGGGTCAGGCATTTGGTTGTGATTGGATGATCCAGCTACTATACATTTGAGTTATATATTTAAAAATTTTGTTGCCTTTAAAAAAAAAAAATAAAGTTCTACAAAAAGTTCAAAAACAGAGTCGAAGATAGTAATGTGAAGATGAATCAGAAAATTACCATTTCCTTGTGTTGAAGAAGCATCTGAATCATCATCTTTGCAGTACGAAATGATAAAATCTTCATCACTTGTGATATATAATTTGTTAGTGTCTAAATCTGGATGCCAAAATAGCTACTTTTCCGTTTCTGGCTGATAAAAAAATGTCTCGTTCAGAAACCTCATGGCGTATTGTGTTAAATTTTCTGTCCCACTAAGACTACTCTCCATTAAACCTGTCATACAACCACATTGCTTCGAATTCATTTTTTGGTTGCGTAACACAATCTAAATTCTAATTTCTAAATTGGTGCAGATTGTTGAAATTCTACCCCACAGGTGAAGCAGGGTTCAAATGTCATTCGGTTAATGGTGATTTATTTGAAAGCAAGTGGTTATCGAATTATACTCAATGTCGTTCGAGATAACTCGATAATGTTATGAGAATTGCGGCTTTGAATGGTTAAATAACTGTCATTTTTCAGAAGGTATGAACAAAAAGTTGGGTCTTTTCTTTGAAAGCTTGCATATTTTCATTGAAACGTTTTATCATTTCATCGCACTCTTTAACTTCCTATATATGTATGGGAGTAATAAGACTTGTTTTTCATTCCCAAACAAACAAACAGAAAAATACACATTCTCTCATACACTTTTGAATTGAATCTTCTTGTCTAGACTCAACTCTCATTCTTATCTTATTCCAATTAGGATTTTTGTGATACCCCAAGATTGTGTCGTCGAAATACTTAATTATATATGAATAGAAATAGATAGAAAAGCTTACTCGAGCACGCACGCGTGCATATATAAATATAAAAATATGAGAGACACCACTAAAGTATTTTATTTTAAGCATTCATCAAATCAAATTCAACTACTTTTAAGCATTCATCTAACACCTCAATATAAGACAGAAAAAAAACAAGTAAACACATCCATGACAATTATTTAAAATACTAGAAGAAGCAGCCGATTGGTTTACTTGTTCTCGTCCATCCATCCACTTCTTCTCAAGCGCCATCTCCTCTTAACAACGTAAGTATAATCCGGAATACATAAGAAAAAGCAAGTATAATCGGGAATACATAAGAAAAAGTAAAATTAGATACACTGGAAACATAATAAAAACAACTAATAATAATAAAAAATAAATAATTAAATAATAACAGTCATAATTATAATAATAAATGCACCTTTTTCCTTTTACCTGCTCATTTTTCCCCCATCAAGATCTTGATTACATGCTCTATTTCCAAAGTGACACCAGTTGCAGCAACAGGTTTTGAACCAAGCATGCCGATAAGTTTATCGTAACGTCCTCCACAAGCAATCGTACCAACCTGCTGCATAAACATGCAGACAAGGTTATTGAACGGGTTGGGTTGAGTCTAGACCCATTTTTACCTTTACATTTATTTATGGAGGACCGGTTGAACCTGGTTCTTTCATTTTGTAAACAAACAAGTTTGAAAATCCCGATGGACCCATTTAATTGAGTTTTAAGTCTTGATTGCAAGGTACTACGTATCATATAAACTACTACATGGTCCAATCTAAAATTTAAAAAGCAGCAGCAGCAGCAGGAGCAGGAGCAGGAGCAGGAGCAGTAATAATAATAATAATAATAATAATAATAATTATAATTAACATAATAATAATAAAAATAATAATAAACAAACCTGTGTGGTCCCCCCTTTTAAAACAGCTTCAAATATGAAGCCAGTGTAGTAGTTAGGACGTCTTGACAAACTCAAACTTAGATCAAGAACCACTTTATCGACACATCCATCCATGTCTAACAAATGGAATAACTTCTCTAATTCGTTCAATGCCTGCTTTGAGGAGGCATTTTTTAGTAATTGGCTGTCTTCCTGTTTTAGTTCCGGTAATAATTTCTTAGGGTGGCCTCTCCGCAGCACAAACAAACCAATTTTCTCCACTGTCTCAACATCTAAGCCCTCATCCACGATCTAAAAATGACAGAATATTGTCATTATTCATTAAATAAACGAAACCACATAATTTAAAATCCTACATAATAATGCCATAATAATAAATAATAATAATAACTAATTATCCCCCAACTGAAGGTGATGATGATTGATCACAACCTACTACATTTACTTACGCGTTCCTTTTTAATTTGCTCAAACGACTGCTTGTCTAATTTGTCAATGCTTGAACAGACGGTTTGTAACATGTGAGGCGGCACACCGCATATATCCAACATTCCATCCAGTAACTTTCGGTGATTGAACTTTATCTACAGAAAGAAAGCAGGTGTAGTTAGTTGATGTTAATAATTGGTTGAATATATTAAGTAAAGATAGACGATTATGAATGTAATTGTTTTACAAAAATCTTATGGGAACTAATTTACCTCATAATCACCAAAATTGAGCTCATTCAGAAGTTGAGTAATAATATTGACTACCTCTAAGTCCGCTTCAATAGTTTCATCACCGGCAATGTCAAAATTACATTGATAATATTCATGGACTCTACTATACACGGTTGCCATTTGGTACGTTCTGAATGAATCTATATCATTATCAGCAACATATATAGCAAACGGGAGAATTAGATCATATCGGTGCGAACAAAGACTCTTACCATCCTGAAAACAGAAAAAATATGTCAAAAACAAAAAATACAATAAGCAAATATATATACATCACAAAACTTATATGCAACACAGATTAAGTCACCGCCGGGTCATGATACTCCCGAATAAACTTTGAACAATTTTCCCCGTAAATCCTTGTAAACAATTCTTTACATTTAACTACTGGAGTCTTAAATGTCATGCCCATAACCCAGTTCCTCTCAAACACATTGGCCACTATCAAGAATGCTCTGTGTCTAATAGCACAATCACCTGAGATAATAATGATAATAAATAATAATAATTAATAATAATAATAATAATAAATAATAATTACTCCGTAATTAATAGTAATAATAAATAATAACAAATAACTAAGTTTAGTAATAATTAATAATAATAACAATGATAATTCATAACAATACCGAACCTCTTCTACTATCAACCATAGCTTCTATTCTTGTTGTGTCCAAAATAGATGTGCTTTCATCGTTGTTGCTAGTCGTGCCATCTTTCTTCTTTTCCCACATCAATCTTTTTAATTCTTTCTTTAGCTTTCTTCTATCCTTTTTTATCATCTTCACCAATTCACTTTTATGTTCTCCATATTTTTTACAACTTTCAAGCTCCAATGACATTTCCGTAATCTGTTCATCTTGCTGATTAATTTGGTAACGTAACTTCTGTACTTCCCGGATGAGACTCGTCGATTTTTCCTCTAATAGTGTAATTTTTGTTACAGAATTTGAGTACTTGTTTTCCATCATCGACTTTTGACTACAAGCCTCATTCAATTCAGACGACATCTTATCAAATGAAATTTTCCATTTGCGAACTTTAGAGTTCATCTCCGCTTTTAGTTTCCTTTCTAGCTTTAGGGTACCATTAAGTTTCTCAATGACTTCATCTCTTTCTTTCAAATTTTTATTAAGATTATATATCTCAATATCTTTTTCTTTGATTCGTCGATCACATTCTGTTTCTAGGGCTTGTTTCTCCACCATGAGTTGTCTACAAATATCACACCCACTTTTATTCTCATTTCCTACATTTATTATCTGATTACGAAGAGAATTTAGCTCCAGCTCTGATAACTCTGCTAGCATTTCCAACCTGGAAATTTTACTTTTCAACACTTGTTTCTCCTCTTCATCCTCACTAAAACACCTAGTAAAATAAATAAATAAACAAAGCATTGAAGATTTGATAACTATTATTATTAGATCAATTAGACCACAGATAACGCAGCGTTTGTGGCCCTTATGTCGTCTACATGGCATGAGAAACGCCCCACAAACGCTCGGAATGGGGCGTTTGTGGGCGTTTGTCGGCAAAACACGCTGAGCAGAGAGGGCGTGACAATGAGGTGGCAGTCTATGATTGGTTCTAGATATTTTATCTCTCTAACTTTAATTTATTTAACCTCAAATACCAATCAAATAATACGTGATGATTAAGCGTTAATTGGTTAAAATTGGTTAAAATTATTAATGATTTAAAGGTTCAGATTGTTAATTATCATTATTATTATTATGAAAAATAATAAATTAAACCTCCTTCAATAAACTAACTGGGATTTTAATTCATTCAATAAACTCGAAATCTTTCTGGTCTATCAAGGCTCGAAAAGATTAAACCTAAAACTCTTTTCCTATAGAAACAGAAACTTTAAGTTTTGTGGAATCGATTTGATGTTTAGAACGAATTGAAGTGAAGGAACGTACATGTGACTTGTCTCGAATTCCATCTGTGGAGAGAACGATTTAGGGTTGGTGAAGGCTGAAGATGATAGCGTTAGATTGTGGCTGCAAATCGTTGGTGAACTAGGGTTTCTAATTGTGTGATCTTATTAACTGATGGCTTGTAAGTAATCGGATATTGGGCTAAGGAAGAGAACGGATTAACGGAAAGTAACTAGTTAGGCTAAATTGGCTGTTTGGGTTTTGACTTTTTTTAATTATAAATTTTGACATAATTACATAGATCGTAGTTATTGAGGACAGTGATATACATTAATGAGTGGGCAAAACTCATGCGTTGCACAATTTGTAATGATGTGCATAAGCTCTTACGCTATGCATGCGCATCACACGTGCTACGCACACGTACTATATGAGCGCCTAACGCAATATGACGCGCGGAGCAAACAGCTACCACGATCCCTACGACATGCAGTACTAGGGAAAGGCTGCAGATCGTGCTAAGGACTGCCCTTGATAGTCGCCATGATCCTAGAAACATAAGGAGGAGCAGACGACCGATAGATAGTATTAGGGACCACTATTGTTTTTACAACTTTTAGGTACTACGGTGCAAACATAGTACTATGGTCCCAATCAGGGCCGTCTTAATAATTTAAAGTCCCTAGACGAAAATAAAAATGGGCTCACATATACGTTAAATTTTTTTACTGCGTATAAAAAAATAATACTCCAATTTATCTATTTATTTAGTTACATTGTATTTAACTATCAAAAATATTTTTTTTTTATTTAATTAAATATATTGAGAAAATTTTTTACATATTCAAAATTTTGAACCATTCTAAATTTTTGAGCCCTAGGCAGTTGTCTATCTTGCTTATGCTCGAAGACAACTGTGGTCCCAATACATGTTGGTAAGAAGACAAACCCATATCGATAATAAATAAATATGGACTCACACCTCCAACAAAGCCATCTTGGAGAACAGCACACTACACATATACTATTATTGGTAACATGCGCTAGCAGAAGTGGTATTACTCACCCGCGCTACCAGATTTGCTGCATCATAAACTCACTCTAACGGCTACAGGTATACTATCATTTCCCTTCCTTTTTAACTCCTTTATTTTCTTTTACATTTAAACCGACTATTACCGACCAAAATCACCTCCCTTCCATTAACCGACCAAAACCACCCCACAGCGAAACGCGAGTTTATTTCCCTCGTTGGCTCTAAAACTCGAATACGGTCATGCAGTTTTATGTCCTTCTCTTTATGATTAGTTACAACTTTAGCCCATTATGACTAACAACCATTCTTTTAGTTTTTATGCTTTATATCTTAGAGCTCTTATGCAACTCCACAATGTGATCATCTTGGCTTAATTCTTTAGTGAAAGTTCACATTATCACATGTTTGACAACTTCCTCAACTATAAAACCTGAAATGATTTCCACGTGTAAATAAGTATCTAAAGTTCTTAGAAACAAATCAAATAAATTGCATTTTGGAACCGATATTGCCCCAATATATATATTTAATAAACAATATCAGAAGTGAAAATAAATCTGCTCTATGTCAAACTCGTGTCCAAGTTATTATGATTAGGCTTTATATTAGCCTTTTGATTATGAGTTTTTATTCAATTATTTGTGTTTGTTCTTCCTTTTGTAATCGTTATGAACTTTTTGTTAAAATACAATGCAAATTTAGAATAATATGGAATTAGTTAATGTATATGGGTAAAATATCTAGATATTAATATGTATATGAAAAATATCTAGATATTAAAATGTAAGGAAAAATCTAGATATTTATGTGTGTAAGAAATATCTAGATATTTATATGTATAAAAATATCTAGATATTTATATATATCCATGGAAATATCTAGTTTCTAGAAACTTCCATGGAGTAGTATAAATATAGGTGGGTGTTTCATTTGTGTAAGGTGTGAAAGTTGTGAGAGTGAAATAAGAAGTGAGTTGTGAAGAAGAGAAGAAGAGTGTGAGTTAGCGAAAGTAGAGAAGAGAAAGCTTGTAAGTAATATTGTAATTGTAATTTAATATAAGTGTTTTTATTAAGTTTCCCGATCAAGCCTTAGTTTGTGTTTAAGTTCTTAGTGCACTTTTGTTGTTCTTATTATATGGTCGGCTCTGCCGCCTAAGTAATACATGGTCGGTTATACCGCCTAAAGATATATGGTCGACACTGTCGCCTAAGTACATTGTGCACTAAGGATTTATAAAATTAAAGGCTAAACAACGCCAAAGTGTTGGTGTAGTGAGTCTTGTATAGTCTAGATCCTCTATAGTGGGTGTGTTGGGCTCGTCGAAGCTTCCAACAATTGGTATCAGAGCGGGTCGTTCGAGACCATTTCTAGTGGAGGAAATCGGTAAACGTTGGACGTTTACATCGACTTGTTTTCACCAAGGCTCTAAGGGAGATTCTGCCGGAGCACAGTTAGGAACTGTGAAAGCTCATCGGTCTGGGACCAAGCTTATTGGACGTTGGACGTCATGATGGCAGATCTTGCAAGTACGAGCAGTGGAATCAAGAGTCTCAATAACCACAACTATGGTTATTGGCGGACTTGTATAGAATCCTACCTACAAGGACAGGATTTATGGGAAATAGTTGCTGGCAGTGACACAGCGCCTCCGCCGAAAGAAAATGCCGAAGCCTTGAGAAAATGGAACATCAAGGCTGGGAAGGCTTTATTTATACTGAAGACTACAATCGAGGAGGATCTATTGGAGCACATCCGTGACGAGAAAACACCAAAGGCAGCTTGGGAAACTTTTGAAAAATTATTTTCAAAGAAGAATGAAACACGACTCCAGCTCTTGGAAAATGAGCTCGCAGGTATCTCACAAGGAAGTCTATCTATTTCTCAGTATTTCACCAAGGTGAAATCTATTTGTCGTGAGATATCTCAACTTGCTCCTGAAGAGAAAGTGAGTGATGCAAGGATGAAGAGAATTATCATCCATGGCTTAAGATCCGAGTATAATGGATTTATAGCCGCTGTAAGAGGATGGTCTACTCAACCATCATTAATAGAGCTGGAGAATTTATTGGCTAATCAAGAGGCATTAGCCAAGCAGATGAATGAAGTAACCATAAAAGATGGATAAGATGCACTCTTCACCAATAAGAAGAAAGCAACATCTCGAAGACAAGATGCGATGAAAGAAAGTCAGACATATGGATGGAAGAGTCACCCAAAGTCAAAAGGCAACACTTCAGGGGGAGCTCGGGGAGCTCAACAAGGAAGAAGAGATCATCGCCAACAATACGGGGAAAATGATAAGAGAAAGAATGGTGAATGCTTCAATTGTGGCAAGAAGGGTCATTTTGCTCGAGATTGTAGATTCCCCAAAAGGCGAACTTTCGAAGGAAATGTGGCCGCCACAGGAGATGAGAAGAAAGAGGTCACATTCGAAGCAACCATTAATGAGGAAACATGGGATGCAGAAGCTGGACTCTCTGTTGAAGCTGACATAGATGATCAAGCTCTTACAACAACTTTAAAGTCAAAAATAAACTACAAAGATGATTGGATCATCGATTCTGGATGCTCAAATCATATGGCCAACGATGGGACAAAGCTGCAAGAAATGGAGGATTACAAAGGAAAGAGAGTTGTGTTGACAGCCGACAATTCAAGGTTATCTATTTCTCACATTGGAAAGACAATAATTCCAAATGAAGGCGACTCTCATAAGCTCCAACTCGAGAAGGTGTATCTTGTCCCAGGCCTAAAGAAGAATTTACTGTCAGTACCACAATTGACAGCAGAAGGGAATTATGTGCTCTTTGGACCAGAAGATGTGTCTGTATTCAAGAGAGTGAAGGTGGTTGGCAATCCAATTATGCAAGGAAAAAGAATAGAGTCGGTCTATGTACTATCTGCTGAAACAGCATATGTGGATAAGACTCGAAAGAATGAGACTGTAGTGACCCGAACTTTTCCATGTTTATATATATTAATTGAGATTGATATTTACATGATTAAATGTTTCCAACATGTTAAGCAATCAAACTTGTTAAGACTTAATTAATTGAAATATGTTTCATATAGACAATTGACCACCCAAGTTGACCGGTGATTCACGAACGTTAAAACTTGTAAAAACTATATGATGACATATATATGGATATATATATATATAGTTAACATGATACTATGATAAGTAAACATATCATTAAGTATATTAACAATGAACTACATATGTAAAAACAAGACTACTAACTTAATGATTTTTAAACGAGACATATATGTAACGATTATCGTTGTAAAGACATTTAATGTATATATATATCATATTAAGAGATATTCATACATGATAATATCATGATAATATAATAATTTAAAATCTCATTTGATATTATAAATATTGGGTTAACAACATTTAACAAGATCGTTAACCTAAAGGTTTCAAAACAACACTTACATGTAACGACTAACGATGACTTAACGACTCAGTTAAAATGTATATACATGTAGTGTTTTAATATGTATTTATACACTTTTGAAAGACTTCAATACACTTATCAAAATACTTCTACTTAACAAAAATGCTTACAATTACATCCTCGTTCAGTTTCATCAACAATTCTACTCGTATGCACCTGTATTCGTACTCGTACAATACACAGCTTTTAGATGTATGTACTATTGGTATATACACTCCAATGATCAGCTCTTAGCAGCCCATGTGAGTCACCTAACACATGTGGGAACCATCATTTGGCAACTAGCGTGAAATATCTCATAAAATTACAAAAATATGAGTAATCATTCATGACTTATTTACATGAAAACAAAATTACATATCCTTTATATCTAATCCATACACCAATGACCAAAAACACCTACAAACACTTTCATTCTTCAATTTTCTTCATCTAATTGATCTCTCTCAAGTTCTATCTTCAAGTTCTAAGTGTTCTTCATATATTCTACAAGTTCTAGTTACATAAAATCAAGAATACTTTCAAGTTTGCTAGCTCACTTCCAATCTTGTAAGGTGATCATCCAAACTCAAGAAATCTTTGTTTCTTACAGTAGGTTATCATTCTAATACAAGGTAATAATCATATTCAAACTTTGGTTCAATTTCTATAACTATAACAATCTTATTTCAAGTGATGATCTTACTTGAACTTGTTTTCGTGTCATGATTCTGCTTCAAGAACTTCGAGCCATCCAAGGATCCGTTGAAGCTAGATCCATTTTTCTCTTTTCCAGTAGGTTTATCCAAGGAACTTAAGGTAGTAATGATGTTCATAACATCATTCGATTCATACATATAAAGCTATTTTATTCGAAGGTTTAAACTTGTAATCACTAGAACATAGTTTAGTTAATTCTAAACTTGTTCGCAAACAAAAGTTAATCCTTCTAACTTGACTTTTAAAATCAACTAAACACATGTTCTATATCTATATGATATGCTAACTTAATGATTTAAAACCTGGAAACACTAAAAACACCGTAAAACCGGATTTACGCCGTCGTAGTAACACCGCGGGCTGTTTTGGGTTAGTTAATTAAAAACTATGATAAACTTTGATTTAAAAGTTGTTATTCTGAGAAAATGATTTTTATTATGAACATGAAACTATATCCAAAAATTATGGTTAAACTCAAAGTGGAAGTATGTTTTCTAAAATGGTCATCTAGACGTCGTTCTTTCGACTGAAATGACTACCTTTACAAAAACGACTTGTAACTTATTTTTCTGACAATAAACCTATACTTTTTCTGTTTAGATTCATAAAATAGAGTTCATTATGAAACCATAGCAATTTGATTCACTCAAAACGGATTTAAAATGAAGAAGTTATGGGTAAAACAAGATTGGATAATTTTTCTCATTTTAGCTACGTGAAAATTGGTAACAAATCTATTCCAACCATAACTTAATCAACTTGTATGGTATATTATGTAATCTTGAGATATCATAGACACGTATACAATGTTTCGACCTATCATGTCGACACATCTATATATATTTCGGAACAACCATAGACACTCTATATGTGAATGTTGGAGTTAGCTATACAGGGTTGAGGTTGATTCCAAAATATATATAGTTTGAGTTGTGATCAATACTGAGATACATATACACTGGGTCGTGGATTGATTCAAGATAATATTTATCGATTTATTTCTGTACATCTAACTGTGGACAACTAGTTGTAGGTTACTAACGAGGACAGCTGACTTAATAAACTTAAAACATCAAAATATATTAAAAGTGTTGTAAATATATTTTGAACATACTTTGATATATATGTATATATTGTTATAGGTTCGTGAATCAACCAGTGGCCAAGTCTTACTTCCCGACGAAGTAAAAATCTGTGAAAGTGAGTTATAGTCCCACTTTTAAAATCTAATATTTTTGGGATGAGAATACATGCAGGTTTTATAAATGATTTACAAAATAGACACAAGTACGTGAAACTACATTCTATGGTTGAATTATCGAAATCGAATATGCCCCTTTTTATTAAGTCTGGTAATCTAAGAATTAGGGAACAGACACCCTAATTGACGCGAATCCTAAAGATAGATCTATTGGGCCTAACAAACCCCATCCAAAGTACCGGATGCTTTAGTACTTTGAAATTTATATCATATCCGAAGGGTGTCCCGGAATGATGGGGATATTCTTATATATGCATCTTGTTAATGTCGGTTACCAGGTATTCACCATATGAATGATTTTTATCTCTATGTATGGGATGTGTATTGAAATATGAAATCTTGTGGTCTATTATTATGATTTGATATATATAGGTTAAACCTATAACTCACCAACATTTTTGTTGACGTTTTAAGCATGTTTATTCTCAGGTGATTATTAAGAGCTTCCGCTGTCGCATACTTAAATAAGGACGAGATTTGGAGTCCATGCTTGTATGATATTGTGTAAAAACTGCATTCAAGAAACTTATTTTGTTGTAACATATTTGTATTGTAAAATATTATGTAATGGTCGTGTGTAAACAGGATATTTTAGATTATCATTATTTGATAATCTACGTAAAGCTTTTTAAACCTTTATTGATGAAATAAAGGTTATGGTTTGTTTTAAAATGAATGCAGTCTTTGAAAAACGTCTCATATAGAGGTCAAAACCTCGCAACGAAATCAATTAATATGGAACGTTTTTAATCAATAAGAACGGGACATTTCAGAGACGGCTGATCTGTGGCATGAACGTCTTGGGCATGTGGGATACAATAAGTTAAAGGAGATGATGGTGAAACGCATAGTAAATGGGCTTCCTCAAATTGATATCCGAACAGATACAATATGTGCTGGATGTCAATTTGGCAAAGCTCACCAATTGCCATTCAAGGAGTCAGCGCATCAGTCCAAGACACCACTAGAGCTAATACACTCAGATGTCTTCGGCCCAGTGAAACAAACATCACTTGGAGGTATGAAATATATGGTGACATTCATTGATGACTTCTCAAGATATGTGTGGGTTTACTTCATGAAGGAGAAGTCGGAGACTTTTCTGAAGTTTAAAGAGTTCAAGAACAAGGTAGAAAGTGAGCTCAATACTAAGATTCGATGCTTACGTACAGATAATGGAGGAGAATATTTATCAACCGAGTTCAATATCTATCTTGAGAAGCACAAGATCAGAAGGCAATTAACTTGCCCTAATACTCCACAACAGAATGGAGTGGCTGAACGTAAGAATCGTCATCTTGCTGAAACCTGTCGAAGTATGCTTCATGGTAAGAATGTACCAGGAAGATTTTGGGCCGAATGTATGAGGACGGCTTCATACGTGATTAACAGACTCCCACAAACAAAGTTGGGATATATTTCACCATATGAAAGATTATGGAAGATCAAGCCAACCGTCAATCATCTCAAGGTTTTTGGATGTGTATGCTATGTCTTCGTGCCAGATCATCTAAGAAGCAAATTTGATAAAAAAAGCAATTCGGTGCATTTTTGTCGGTTATGATGAATCAAGAAAAGGATGGAGATGTTGTGATCCAAATACCGGAAAGTGTCATACTTCAAGAAATGTGGTTTTTGATGAAGCTTCTTCATGGTGGTCACCTCAAAAGATAGATGTGACGATCGCTCCAAATCCATATGGACGAACACGTCATTCATTGATTTCATTGCGAGGTATTTGACCTCTATATGATACGTTTTGTAAACATTGCATTCTTTTGAAAAGGCACACCATAAATGAATATTTAAATCAAAGGTTTTCGACATCTGATGATTTTTTACATATAGACAATCACCATAAATAATAGTTTACAACAGTATTTCCGTTGACAATGCAGTCAAAATAAGATACATGGTGATGATTTGGTGAATGCAACGTCTCCTTGAAAAATATGTCATGTAAGACTCCATGCACATAGCTTGTTTAACATCTAAGCAAACAGCGGAAGACTTCTAGAAAACCTGAGAATAAACATGCTAACAAGTGTCAACACAAAGGTTGGTGAGTTCATAGTTTTATTGTTTCATATAATCTGTATATAAAGGTGGATCACAAGATTTCAGTTGTTTCATCCAGAAACGTTTATCAAAATATTCTACAAGATTGAGCACCCTGGTAACTAAGCTTTAACGTTATAATATAATTTGTACCCTTTGTATAATCATCTTAATAATACACGCAAACCAACGTGTACGTTTCTCAAATAGCATACGTCCGTTAAAAGGCTAGCGCTCTAGCTCGGACGGGGATGTCAAGCCCTATGGATCCATATACTACTACCTGCGCCCACCAGTTCTTATAACTGGCAGTTACTAGTTACCAAAGCTAAGGGATTTTCGGTTCAAACTCAGTGTAGAATTTAGTATGTACTTGTATCCTTTGCGTTTAAAATAAAGTGCATGTATTCTCAGCCCAAAAATGTATTGCAAAAGCAATTAAAAATGGATCAATGAAACTCACGCATATAAATATTGTATATCGGTTAACAAAGCATTTGCATGTATTCTCAGTCCAAAAATGTAGAGAGTAAAAGGGATCTTATGAAACTCACCTTAGCAGCGTATAAAGTCGTTCACCAAAATGTGATCGAAACTCGGATTACCAAATAACCGTAGATCTCAACGTATCAGTATTGAGATTCAATATTGTAGAAAAGTACGTAGACGTAACGGAGATGATAAACACTAGGTTTGATTCATAAATATACCCCCCGAACATTACCCATAACCTCCTTGGCAATAACCCATAATTTCCTTAGCTCTAGCTTGCTTGTAAATTTATTTTAAAAGTGACACGCTCATAACCTCGTCGTAGTATTTTATGTATAATACTAATAATATTACTAATAATAATTAGATTAATAATAATATTAATCTTAATAATAATAATATAATAATAATAATAATAATAATAATAATAATAATAATAATATTAAATAAAATAAATAAATATCTACGGAGTAATTAAAATAAGATCAGAAACAGAAATGATCGGGTATTTATAGTTGTGGCCTGTCCCTGGTGTCCATGCGATCACATGGCTGGGAAGGCTATATCCCATGCGATCGCATGGGCCGGCTGTCCAGCACACAATCCTTTTGTTTTCTTGCTTGTCGACATATTTTAATATTAATATAATTTATATAATTAATTATATATTATATTAAATTCATGTGCATAGTTGATTTGTAATTTTTGTCCCGAAAAGTCGTACGTCGTCACTCGACTTATGTCCCGGTTCCGGTTTTTCGAACGCCCTTTCGTACGCTGAGAAAACTAGTTCTTTTCGTTTCGTGACTCTTACCTTTGTCAAAATATAGTCTTAAATCATCCATAAACTATACCACTGTAACAAAGTTACTGTAGCAATTCACTGTAGCAAAGTCAATTTTTACTGTAGCAATTTCATTGTAGCAAATAGTGATTTTCGAAAACACTGTAGCATTTTGGGTACTGTAGCAATTTGAAAATACTGTAGTAAATTAGTGTTTTACTGGTTCATCTTAAACGCTTTAGTTAACTTATCTAAATATCAATCGAATCAATAAACGAATATCGTTTACTAAATAACTTGAAATTATATATATGTATATATCTTTTTAATATACATAAATCAATTTTTAAATACACATTGGAAGTTATTTATAAATAAATTTTAATAATAAATATTTCAACTTATCATATATATTCAAATAGATATTTAAACCAATAAGTTTAATGTACGATATCAAATAATTAATACATTGTTACCTTTTCAAGTTATAGTATATATGTATCTATTTACATATAATTGTTCGCGAATCGTCGAAAATAACCGAAGGGTATTTAAATATATAAAAGTAGTTCAAAAATTTTGAGATTTAGTTTTACAGACTTTGCTTATCGTGTCGGAAATGTTAATCATACAAAGATTAAGTTTAAATTTGGTCAGAAATTTCCGGGTCATCACAATAGAGCTTCCAGAATCTCATGGATTAGAAGAAGTTCCAGAAGAGAAAGAAGAACATAAAGAGCACATATCGGATCCAATTAAAGAAGGAGATGGATCGTACTATAAGGAAACAAGTCCATGGAAAACTGGGGTACATCAATCTACATCCGAAGAGGTTCGTCCAAGCCAAATGGATGCCGAGGAGCATGTGCCAGAATTACGGAGATCAACAAGGCCAAGGCAACCTAATCCGAGGTATGCCAATGCTGCTCATGTGGATGAATCAATACCTATTGAGCCTTCCACTTATGAAGAAGCAGCACAAAGTCAAGAATGGCAGAAAGCGATGGAAGAAGAAATTAATGCACTAAAAGAAAACCAGACATGGAGTTTAGTTCCAAAGCCAAAAGATGTAAAACCAATATCTTGTAAATGGGTTTACAAGGTGAAGACTCGATCAGATGGCTCCATTGAAAGGTATAAAGTTCGACTTATTGCTAGAGGTTTTTCTCAACAATATGGGCTGGATTATGAAGAAACGTTTAGTCCAGTGGCGAAGATCACAACAATTCGAGCTCTACTAGCTTTAGCCGCTAGCAAATCTTGGAAGTTGTGGCAGATGGATGTCAAGAACGCTTTCTTACATGGAGAACTTGACAAAGAAATTTATATGGAGCAACCAAGAGGCTTTGAGAACAAGTCCCATCCTGACCATGTCTGTAAATTAAAGAAAGCACTATACGGCTTGAAGCAGGCTCCAAGAGCTTGGTACGGGAAGATTGGCGAGTTCTTAGTACAAAGTGGTTTTACAGTTGCTCTTTCAGATTCTAGTTTATTTGTGAAACAAAATCAAGGAAAACTAGCCATAGTGCTAGTATATGTGGATGACTTAATCATCACAGGAGATCACTATGAGGAGATCCAAAGAACAAGAGAGAATCTGTCTATTAGTTTTCATATGAAGGAGCTTGGAGAACTCAAACATTTTCTTGGACTCGAAATAGAGCAGAAAAGAGAAGGATTATTTCTGGGACAACAGAAATATGCGCGAGATCTTTTACAAAAGTACGGAATGCTTAATTGCAAACCTATCTCAACTCCGATGGATCCGAATACAAAACTACGAGCTGATGAAGGAAAAAGTCTTCAAGATGTTACCATGTATCGAAAGATGGTCGGAAGTCTTATTTATCTCACACTAAGCCGGCCAGATATATCTTATGCAGTTGGAGTGGTTAGTCGATACATGAGCAATCCGAAGAAGCCTCACCTTGATGTTGTACGACGCATCTTAAGGTATGTTAAAGGCACTATTAACTTTGGCATTTTATATAAGAGAACAAAAGAATGTCGGGTGACTGGATATTGTGACGCTGATTATGCTGGAGACTATGATACACGACGGTCAACAACGGGATACATGTTTAGTTTTGGATCAGGAGTAATATCATGGTGCAGCAAGAGACAACCAACAGTATCCTTATCAAGCACTGAAGAAGAATATCGGTCGGCAGCATCAGCAACGCAAGAAATTACTTGGTTGAAACAACTAATGGAGGATCTACATCAATCAGCAGATTATCAAGTAAAGCTTTTCTGCGATAACCTATCAGCTATACGTCTAGCAGAAAATCCAGTCTTTCATGCGAGAACAAAACATATAGAAGTGCACTATCACTATGTTCGCGAAAAGGTTCTTGAAGGGGAGATCAAGATGGTGCCAACAAAGACAGATGAACAGGTTGCAGATATATTCACCAAGAGCCTAAGTAAACCGAAGTTTACAAAATTCAGAGAAGCACTTGAAATGGTCTGCAAGACATCGTTGGAAGAAAATTTGCATTGAGGGGGAGTGTTAAAATACAATGCAAATTTAGAATAATATGGAATTAGTTAATGTATATGGGTAAAATATCTAGATATTAATATGTATATGAAAAATATCTAGATATTAAAATGTAAGGAAAAATCTAGATATTTATGTGTGTAAGAAATATCTAGATATTTATATGTATAAAAATATCTAGATATTTATATATATCCATGGAAATATCTAGTTTCTAGAAACTTCCATGGAGTAGTATAAATATAGGTGGGTGTTTCATTTGTGTAAGGTGTGAAAGTTGTGAGAGTGAAATAAGAAGTGAGTTGTGAAGAAGAGAAGAAGAGTGTGAGTTAGCGAAAGTAGAGAAGAGAAAGCTTGTAAGTAATATTGTAATTGTAATTTAATATAAGTGTTTTTATTAAGTTTCCCGATCAAGCCTTAGTTTGTGTTTAAGTTCTTAGTGCACTTTTGTTGTTCTTATTATATGGTCGGCTCTGCCGCCTAAGTAATACATGGTCGGTTATACCGCCTAAAGATATATGGTCGACACTGTCGCCTAAGTACATTGTGCACTAAGGATTTATAAAATTAAATGCTAAACAACGTCAAAGTGTTGGTGTAGTGAGTCTTATATAGTCTAGATCCTCTATAGTGGGTGTGTTGGGCTCGTCGAAGCTTCCAACACTTTTCATCTTTCTTTGAAAGGTTCATGTATTTATTTGATTTCCTTGTTTGGAGAATAGATGAAGAATTTTTTTATACAACCAATGGTTTTTAGTCTAACAATACTAATGAATCTGTGTGTTGACAATCGATTTTGTTTCACTTGACCTACCCCAGCTTTTTTTTTTTTTTTTTTTTTTTTTCTGGATTTTGTTTCACTTGACCTATCACAGCTTTTTTGCCTGGATAAAAAGTATCGCAGCTTTTCAAAGGTTTCTTGACAAAAGGCGACCACTCCGAGCGCTCTTATGATGTAAGTTGGCCAATTCTAATATCAAACCATAAGGCCAAATCATGCCAACCAGATCGGCCGGTTCATTTGCTTTGAGACATGAACCATCAAACCAACATACAACAATCACAAAAACAACTTATCTACTGAACAAAAGAATATGGCTGATAAAATCTGGTTAAATTAAAATAATGGCCACAGCCATTTAGATCATACACAAGTATGTGTTCTCCAAATCAAACCAAACAAAACAAACAACATTTAGCATAGCTACTAACGAGTCAAAAAAATAAAATAACCTTCCATGATTACACTACAAATGGAGAAATTGTACATTACTTAGAGGTAATATACCCAGACCATGGATAATTCATCCGTCTGGGACGAAAAATGAGTTGGAGACATGTGAAACGTTTAAGTGACGTTTGGTTTGTAGTCGGGAATCAGCAAGGATACATGTTTGATAATAGGAATTGGAACAGTTAAGGACTTGTAAACAAAACCCTTTAGTCACATTCTTGAACCAAACAACCCCTTAGACCAAACATGGACTAACCCTAGCCTATTACCAGTATAGATCTCGTTACGCTCTTCATCATAAAAAAGGGCAGTTATATCCTCTAGGGCTTCTGAAACGGTGCTTGTAATCCTTCTACCTTGTATTCGCTGCTTTGAATTACACCTGCATCTTTTAACACTACTACTATTACTAGTTTTGTTCATCCCGCTGCAAATGCAATCATCTACTAATGCACCATTCATCGCTTTTACTTTAGCAAGACACTTTCCTGTCAGAATATTGCTGATATTAATAGAACCTGCAACTGCATCAATAAACCAAATGTGGTTTCAACTGTTGTGTCTTATCAATTTCAGGTTTTACATATGGTTGCTTGCAGCTATAACAAAAAGTAGATGTCAAAAATGGCATGTAAAAAGAAAATCAGTTATTTATTACCATTTCCTTCATTAGAAGATTCATCTGAATCAGCTTTGCAATATGAAATGATAACATCTTGATCACTAGTGATGTATATATTGTTAGTGTTGCAATCTGGATGCCACAATAAATGATCTTCAAATGAAGTCACGAGTTCCCCTCGAAAGTTCCATACAGCAACTGTTCTGTTCCTGAATGTTAAAAAAAGCTGGTTCTCGTATAGAAATATGAAGGCAGATGGTGTTATAAATTCTGTCCTGCTAACCTCTGTTAGCTCCGAATTGCGTACCTACATATATATATAAAAAAACGTGTACGGGTCAAACATGGTATAGATTTACATTACTTCAATACTTGTCAAACTTTCACTATAGAAAAACGTAGGTCTAATGCACTAATAGTACACTTGGGAGGACTCTTAATCTTTTCTACCAATCTGACCCATTTAAGCTTATCTTCTTATGTTATATATTTAACCCGTTAAAGATAAAATAATAAACCAAATCAACCTAATTCCAGGTAAACGGCGCAAAAATGACATTTTTATCTCAAATGTGAACAAATGAAGGAATAAAAAGGAGGCTTACATCTAGAATCTGAAGATTCACATCCTCTTGCTTAACAAGAAGCTTTTCGTTGAACTGTTCAATGAAATCGATTTTCTTATTCCGATGAAGAAGATGGTTAAATGTATTCAAAACAGTCCCATCTTCAATAGACAGAATCTTGAGAGGAACGTGACCACTAGCTCTATTGAATATTAGCAACATGATGCCAGGGCTGTTTTGAGATATGATAAACAAACATCTCAGCGTCTACATAAACAACAGTACTTTTGGTAACATATAAACACCATTAATCTATTTGCAACATCAAGAGAATTACCTGATTTTGATTTCTTGAACATTTTTATCTGATATGGAGTATAGCATCATGTAGTTTTTCAAATCAAATACCTTGTAAACACTGGCATAGATAACAAAAACAAAGATTGAAGTCAGCAACATGAAATCACAAGATTGATAATACAATGATCATATGGGTTAAAAATACCTATCTTGTGCAGAAAATGTGATTACTTTTCCATTAACATCATCAAACTCCACAAAACCAGGCCACTTTAAAGACTCTGACTCAAAAAGAGCAAATCCTGCATCTGGTTTACCTCTCCTTATGTATCTGACACCATTCACGCGCGCGCGCGCACACACACACACACAAATAAATTAGAAACATATCTTTAATAAAGCTAACAATCTAACATATCATTAGCAGATGAATGGTAAGTTTTCACATACTCAATCCCAGTTGTTCTACATTTTAAAGAGCTAAAACTGTCAGATGCATAGACTGAAACCGTAATGAGAGAGTCATTATTCTTGTTGTAAAACAAGCTTCTTATAACTTCATCAGGGCTAACATTCAGAAAACATATCCTCTCGTTGGTCTCTGAATATAATAAACAACATGTCAAACAAACCACACCATCATTAACAACACAATTCAAGTAGTCATTAGTTCGTCTTCCTAGTTATACCTCGACTAAATGCAGCACATATTCCAGATTGTGCAAGAGCAAAAACTATATCGCGAGCAGCAACAATCTCAACAACTTTCGACCTCTTCTTAAGAAATGGCAATACCATAGCACAGTGTCCCTTTGGATCATGGGTATCATATTCCTCCTGATGATCGAAACCATTCATCGTATTAAAGGTTATGAAACAAAACACTTAGTTTTCAATGAAAACTTAATATTAAACCAATTAAATTATCAGCAACAATATATACCATACCCATAACGTATTAAAATTCAAGAAAGCCATAACCAATTGATGACCATCAGCAGTTGCATATATGTTAACAGACTTTAAGATGAAGAAGTAATATTTTCTAAAGAGAAAACTATAAAATAAGACAAAAACTCACTGACTCATGTGCCCTACCACCCTCAAGTCCCAAACTCAGCTACTACTTGGTGGAAATAGGCTCAAACAAAGGTCAAGTGATCATAAATAACACAACGCTTATACTTTAGCGTATCATTGAAAACCTTATCAAACCCAAATATATCAGTTAATAATATCTATTCTAGCTACAAACAAACTAGACATGAATTCTAAGTCAACTTTTGATTATCCTATGCAAATTAAAATCAAACAAACTGAAACAAAGAAGAAAACGAAAACAAATATATATGCATAAAAAACAAAAACCTGTAAGCGTATGTTTCTAAATCTCTCTTGAGCATCACACATACTAAAAGAACGATCTCTCTTTGAACAAATCTCTATCCTTTGAAGCTTTCTTCTCTTTAAGGAAAGAGAAGGAATGATAGGTAACAGAGCATGAAGATCCTTGCGTGTTTAGAGCATGAAGATGAAGATGAGAGTTGAGAGCCTGAGGTTAACAAACCGTATAGATTATCTCAAAAGATTTATGGATTTGATGAGCGTAAAAGAAGATGCAGAAGCTGCTTTAGAGAGTATTAGGTTAGGAGTGAAATTGAAAGCAGAGTTGAAGAAAAAGTGGATGAGACAATAGGTATGGTTAGACAGTAATATGTATGGTTGGAGATGTTTGATATGTTTTTACAGCGATGGAAGTATATTCAAATCTCTACGCTACCTTTGATTGGAGTGAAGTATAATTTTTTCATTTCATTAAAAGGTCATGAAAAAGAAACACGTAAATGTAAATGATCAAAAAGCTCAAAGAAAACATGGGTAGTGGCTCCAACTAATCAAAAATCATCATTTCCTTTGCTTAATAGATAGTGTATAATGTCAACTACTTATTTATCTATTAGTGTAAATAGAAAATTAAATGAAATTCTTATTCTTATTCTTATTATAACAACTAGCAAAAATCGAACCGCGCGTTGCTGTTGTATTTAGATATAAGTTGGTAGATACTTAATAGACTTAATGAGCTACATGTTTTTAGTGTCTTTTATGAAGCTAAGATCGAGGTAGAACCGAGGGGAGAAATTAGGGAAAAAAATGGGGCGGTAATGTCTAACTTGGCAGGTGCTCTCGACATCCACATGGTTAGCGTTTCTAAAAGGCGTCTATTTTGAGTATAGTTAGTTGCGTTGTGTGGGTAAAATTATTTAGAGTTTAATGGTCATGACAGTGAAAAATAGCTCGAAGCGAATAGGAAGTGTATATGTATAAAAGTTAAGGAAAAATGGTTAGTTTTTTAAAAAATCGCCCGTTTCGATCGCCGTGAGTTGCGTTGTGTTCGTAAAACTATTTCGGATTTAACGATGAAGTTGGGGGAAAATAACTCGCGGCGGATAGAAAGATAAGCTTCGTTAAAAGTTTAGGTGAGTTGTTAGATTAAATTAAAATCAGAAAATTGAATTTTCAATTTGCACCCCTAAATGGAGGGGTAAGTGTGTAAATTGTATTAAAGTTTTGGGGGGGGGGGGGCAAAATGTAAGTTTTTTTTTCTTCCCCTTGTTGTCGTTTGCCATACCAAAAAACCCATGGCTATTAGTATATATGGCTATTAGTATATATAGGTAATAGGTAATAGGTAATAACAATAACATAACAATAACAATAATAACTAGAGAGTAGAGAAGGAACTCCAAAACTTAAATAATTTCATTGAGAGCTCTCTGATTCGTTCAAAGAAGGTCCACCAATAATTACCAACGAGGATTAAGACCCGCGCTTCGCTGCGGAGTGATTTTAATTGGTTAACGGTTGATTTATTAAACGTCCAGTAAAAGACGGTTAATGGTCGGTCAAAGAAACATTTAAAAAATAAAGGAATGAAAGAAAGAAGTTAAAAAAGTGTAAAAGAAAATTGGCAAAAAAGTTTTTAAAAAAACTTGTTTTACCGAATTACTCCCGAAAATGAAGGTATATTGTGATGACCCGTCCAAATTCATTTGGACGAATACATCATTCATCAATTTCACAGTGAGGTACTGACCTCTACATGATACGTTTTGTAAACATTTTTCATTTTTTTGAAAAGGCACACATAAATGAATATCAAATTCCAAGGTTTTTGACTTTTGATGATTTCTACATATAGACAATCATCGTAAATAATAGTTTACAATACTACATCCGTTGACAATTGATGTGCGTAGAGGTGTATACGAAATAGCTTATATTTTACTACGAAATACTATTAAATACGATAAAATTTTACACAAGTTATTTATTTATTTATAGAATGGATATACCTAAACCTTGCTACAACACTTATAGGCAGTGTACCTAATCGTACAGTAGTGTAGTTTTTAGTAAGTCCGGTTCGTTCCACAGGGAGCTAGCCAAGTTTAACGCTATATTTTAAAACTATATTTGTAAATATATAAATATATATAAAAGTATTATTATTATTATTATAAAAGGGGTTTTTACCGTTTAATGACAGGTTTGTCGATTTTAAAACTTTAGTCGCAGTTAAAACCTAATGTAAAATATTAAAAATAAAACTTAATTTAAAGCATAAAGTAAATGACAATAATTAAAGTGCGATAAATAAAAGTGCGATAAATAAAATGACAATAAATAAAATTGAGATAATTAAAAAGTACGATAATTAAAAGTGCAATTAAATATAATGACAGTAAATAAAAGTGCGATGAAATATGAAATAAAGGAATTATGCTTATTTAAACTTCCGTAATCATGATGTTTGACGTGTTGATTTTAGTTTATTACCATGGGTTAATTGTCCTTTGTCCTGGATTATTAAATATATCCATCTGGTTTTTGTCCATAACAGTCCATCAGTCATAAATATAAAGTGCGAGTGTCCTCGTCAAATTATTCTTATTTCCGAAGTCAAATATTCCAACTAATTGGGGACTTAAACTATAATTATACCAATTTTCCTTGTATATAATTCACCCCTGTTTTAATAAGTCCATTGACTATTAATCCATTCCCGTGTCCGGTTAAATGAACGATTATTAGTACTTATAAATATCCCGCCCATCGTGTCCGATCGAGTGTATGTGATTATTTATATTTACTTCTAATTGTAAATCTTTATATTAAATTAATGAACTATCATTCAATTAAACAAATATAAAGCCCATAGTCTAATTTCCACAAGTGTCGTTCTTTTGTCCAAACCCCAATTGTGGTACAAAGCCCAATTACCCCGTCTTTAATATTTTAGTCCAACATCACGATTACTTCAATTTAAATAAGTATAATAATAACTTAGCTACGAGACATTAATTTAAAAAGGTTGAACATAACTTACAATGATTAATAATAGCGTAGCGTTACACGGACAGAATTTCGACTTACACCCTTACAACATTCGCTAACATACCTTTATTATTATTAAATTAAAATTAAAATTAAAATTATAATATATATATATATATATATATATATATATATATATATATATATATATATATATATATATATTACGTGAGATAGAGAGTAGAGAAAGATGTATGGTATTCGCTCAAAACTGCGCATTTTATAGGAATGTGGCCAGAAAAAGTAGGCCATGCGATCGCATGGAAATTAGGCCTCCAGGCCATGCGATCGCATGGAGGTAGGATCCAGCTCACAATTCTTTGTTTCCTAGTTTGTCGACGGTTTTATTAAATAATATAATATATATATAATTTTAAGAATTAATTATATATTATATTATATTCATGTGCATAGTTGACTTGTAATTTTTAGTCCATTGCGTCGAGCGTTGAGAGTTGACTCTGGTCCCGGTTCCGGATTTTCGAACGTCCTTTCGTACAATTTAATATCTTGTACTTTGCGTTTTGCGGCTTGTACTCTTGTAATTTTTAGACGTTTCTCATCAATAATTTGAACCACTTTGATTGTACTTTGTACTTTTGAGCTTTTTGGTCATTTGCGTCTTCAATTCATCGAATCTGTCTTTTGTCTTCACCTTTTATTATTTAAACGAATATCACTTTTAAATAGAACAATTGCAACTAAAAGCTTGTCTTTCTTGAGGGATAATGCTATGAAATATATGTTCGTTTTTAGCATTATCAAATATTCCCACACTTGAGCGTTGCTTGTCCTCAAGCAATATAGTCTTGATATAAAAATACTAGAATCACTTCTTTATTCTTCACACTTTGTACATCAATGATTTCTATACGGCGGTATGAACAATGGTAGTAACGTTGTGGTTTACAGTCCCACATGACTATGAAAATTTAGATCCTTAAGAAAATTGGATCTTTATGAAAACATTTGATCTTTTTGAAAATTAAATCTAGCTTTTACCCTAGATAAGTTTTCCGGAATAACCCTTCACCGGTGTTTGCGAAATTGTTTTTGTGGGTTTAGTGGGTTTCAGATTTGAAAATTTTAGCTTAAAACTTGCAGTTTTGTGTCACCCACTTGCTAACCTTGTATTGGGAAAGCAACACGTCCAGTATACTTGCTCCGTATATTACCTTTCGGTAAACTACCGTCCGGTTGTAATGGAAAGCGTTGAACAAGCAACTGTTAAGGCAATGTCCCGTGACATGCTTTTGATTATGGTCTATATCGTGTCGGATGCAATTACTATCCTTTGTAGGAGCAATAGTAAAGATCACCCTATAGTTTTTCGGGTGATTAGCGTAGAAAAATGATTAAATTTTACCAAAGTTTCTAAACATATTGACGTTTGTTTGCTGAATGATAAATGGTGCACATCATTTGTTCATTCCCACTTGCTGTTACATCACATTTGTTTTTCGTTTTGTCGTCAAAATTAGTAGCTTTTGCTGAACTTAATGTCAGTATTTGAAAATGCGCTGTTTTACCCTGTTTTGTACATAAAATAAAATACATACAATACAAATATAAACATGCATGATAATTTGAAATGGGACTTAACATCCCACTTTCAAATCAAATATGAAATATTAGTACAACATAATAAAAATATTAAAACTTACATAAAAGTATCACAATATAATATGTTTAAACATAAATAAATAAAAATGATAAAAAAAAATAAAAATCATAAAAATCACCAACGGAACTATATCAATCTGGATAGGGGTTCCAGTTCATGTCGTCGGGCGGGTTCCATGGTTGGTTATAGGTGTACTAATAGGCCTGGTTAGGGTTGTAGAGAGTAAATGGTGGTCGCATATCTGGCTGGTATGGAGGATAGTAAGCAGGTCGGGTCGCTACGTAGTTATTTGGTACCTGAGGTGATAGCTGGCTCATGATCTGATGCTGATGATAGTGCTATCTATCATCCTGTCGTTGCCTAGAATGCTCGTACACATTCTCGGCTTGCCACTGCTCGTACCGACTATGTCTATCCTGGTTTGTCATTTCTACCTCATCTATACGCTGGTAGACGTCAGTCATAGCCTCCCTAATGACATCCCTAATCTCATCTGCTTCCTCCATTTCTTCATCTGAACCTTTCTCTACCTGTGGATGACGACCATCATATGGTACTGCCTGATTGTGTCTGCTTTTTAATACCTTAGCACCCTGATAGACCTTCAATCCTAAAGTATCATCCTGTTCCCTACATACCATAAGTGGACCCCCTTGATCCCTATTTACACCCAAATACTCTCCAATGAGAGTAACAAAAATACCTCCTCCTATTACTCCCCCGTCCTGTATTCCTGCCACTACTTTGGACAGATAAAAACCAACACAGTAGGGGATATTAACAAAGCTTCTAGGGTTTCGAATACATTTAAGGTAAAATAAATCGTGTAAGGTCATCTTCTCCTTGTTTTTACCTCTTTGTGTAATCGAATTAGCTAAAAATTTATGTATAATACGTAGCACTGCTTTGTTAATATCTAAATAGGAGTGTCTTCCTCCCAGCGTAAAAACATTATAATCTGACATACGCCTCCAGACGACGTCCACATCAAAATTCCTATCTACCCGCTCCCCATGATAAATAAAATTTGTACAATCGGGTAGTAA
Organism: Rutidosis leptorrhynchoides; assembly: GCF_046630445.1. Classification (NCBI taxonomy): domain Eukaryota; kingdom Viridiplantae; phylum Streptophyta; class Magnoliopsida; order Asterales; family Asteraceae; genus Rutidosis; species Rutidosis leptorrhynchoides. Next base: position 344,925,966 of record NC_092341.1, read on the forward strand.
TAATTCACTAGGAGTGTAAATCTGTAAAGCCCTGGCCATGTCCAGCATGGACATCCTGTACATCCTACGGCCAAGTAAAAATATAAGAAAACTTCTATCATCTAACCTAACTACATCCGCATTAAGTGAAATAGTACTCATAAGCTCAACGCACCACTCTTTATATACATGCCTACGAATGGTGAATAAACGTTCCCAATCGGGAAAAGAAGAGCTGCCATACCTTTGGATCAGATGCTGTCTAAATGAGTTAACTAGTTGGACCCTTTAAGGCTCCCAATCAATTACCCTCGGCACTTCTACATTTTTCATTACTAGTTTAAATTTGTTACTTTGGTACGTCGGGTAATCTCTCCAACTTCGATCAAATCTCAAATTGGGATGCAACTGTTCTTCATGAATCATTGGGTGTGCTGTTATCGGATGAATCAGAAACTGTACGTAGGCATTAACATATTCTAGTTGCGGATCATAATATGGTATGTGTTGATCAGGTTGTTGTTGTTGTTCCTGTTGTTGCTTCTGTTCAGGTTCTGGTTCATATTGTGGCTCATATGACATTTTTGGTTTAGGTTCTGGAGCAGGTTGTCTAGATGATGATGATGCACCATCAGTATCGGTATTTTTCTGCAAAACACATTAAACACAAAATTTGTGCATCCAAATATGCATTAGTGTTAGCAAAATAACAACCTGAAACAATTACAATAACATGTTCAATCAAAATTAAACTTATATACATTTTCACAATTTTAACAATTCTACACTTTTTCAAATAAGCATTTATGAAAATGTTTACAAAATTCATAAGTATTCTACTCAAATAACATGTCAAAATAACCATTACTAGCAATTAAACAAGTTTCAAATGGCATTTACATCAATTTAATCAAGTTCATGAATTTTAGACCTAAAAAGTCCACTTTAATTCTCAAAAATCATGTTTAGGATCAAAGTTTGGATCATTTTGCTACCTAAACATGTTACACTACTTAATTTAGCAATAATTCATGACAAAAATTGGCCATAACCTGTTTATATCAAAAAGCCCCAAATTGCTCAAGAACACAAACCCTAGATTTCTAAATTTTTTGAAGTTTTTGACTTCAAATCATGTTAAATAGCATCAATCTAGGTTATACATGCATAATATACTAACAATTTAACTCTAATTACACTAGAAATTAACAAAATCAAATTAGGTAAAATATTTATAAATATCACAAAAATTAAGAAATTTAAGAGTTTAGGGGTGTAATTTTTACCTTCTTGCTAAAAAATCCGAACCTAGGCATGATTAGAGTTGATTTTAGGACGAAATATGATGAATTTTGGTGAAAATTTGGGAATTTTTGAGGTGTTTTTGAGAGAGTTTCGTGTATATGTGTGTGTGTTTGTGGAAGAATAGAACAGCTCGTCTGCTTATGTTTCTGGCCAGATTTTAGGCCTCATGCGATCGCATGAGGTTTTAGTGTAAATCCCATGCGATCGCATGGGGTCCGTTTTTTTTATATATAAAAAGCTTATACTTTTACAACATAAATCAATAAATTTTTTAAAAATTTGTTTCTTTTTAGGAGTAAGGGCGTTTCGGATCGTTGTCCTAGTCCGCCTCTCGACAAAATTTTAAAATTTGTCACTTTTTAAGCGTCGTTTTAAAAGAAAAGATTTTTGGGTTTTTTTAATATTTTTGGCATCCTTTAATTCAATAAGATTAAAAATAATGATAATAAAAGTTCTCATCCCGCCCTCGGGTAAAGTAATTTCGGTTCAACGACCTAGTTTTCAACTCACGACGAATTTTTAGAAATCACATTTTTAACTTAATGAAATAAAGTAAATTTTTGTTTTTAAATTCACACCAAACTTAAATTTAAAATGCATAAAATTAAAAATTCATATTATTAAAATTAAAAATTCACACCAAATTTATATTATATTTTTGTTTTTATACATACAAACTTATATTAAAAATATTAATTTTTCAAATATTTACAAACTTAAATATATTGATTTTAAAAAGTTTACAATATTAATTTAATATTTATATATTAATTTTAAAAACATGGTAAAAATTAAAATAAAAAATCTTTTTGGTCTTTTATCCCACTTTAATCAATCAAATATTATCAAAAATATACACCCCTCTTTTCGGTAAAGTAATTTCGGTTACATAACCTAGTTTTACTCCTGAAGAATTTTTGAAATATTTTGGGTTGATTGATTAAAGATATTTATACCTTAAGAATAAACGGTAAATTTCGCAGTGATGTAATAAATTTTTGTATGATATCAATAATTTCGGTTACGCATACCTAATTTTATTGAATACCAATTTAATACTTTATAGCGAATGATTCAGCGTTTATTATCAAAAGGTTAAAAGCAATAAATAAAAAAAATAAAAACTGTACATACTTACCTGTGAGATAGAATTCTCAGAGACCTGCTTTAGCCGACTCATAGGAGAGTCGTGTGATTTGGTTCTCCATAGCTACGTAAGCGTAACCTCGATTCTTCAATATCTTTTCTTCTAAGCATATAAACGGTCCTTCTCTGCATAGAGTAACAAATTCGGTATTTGAATATGTTTGATTATTTGAACATTTACCTTCGTGTGACCATTTTCCGCATTTATAACATCTTTCAAGGTATCGTGCTCTTCTTTTTGTTGCAGATTTTGATTTTCCTTTACCAAAATGTATCTTATGATGATCTTTCCTGAGTTCTTTTCTTACTCTGTCCATTTTGCCTCTTATGAAGGATACCAGTTCACTCGGAAGTGTGTCATTATTACGTTTAGTAATCATAGCATGTAGCATTAGACCAAGATTCAGATCAAAGGAATTCTTCATCTCGTAAAATCTAAAAAAAAAAAAAATTCAGAATGGAGGGAGAAGACTAGTTCTTTAGGGTCTGCTAGGGAAAGACCATTCGGATTCCATTCTCGGAAACTACACGAAAACAGAATATCTAACTCTAACAGAAATATATATTACCCTAAAAAGATTCGAACCTTCCCACACTTAGTTAGCTGTGGTGTCGAAATTGTGATTAACTTCATCTTCAACTTCCATCAGATTATCTATGTAATGTTTAACTCTGTGACCATTAACCTTAAATTCAATTCCATTTGAATTTATTTGTTCTACTGTTCCATATGAAAAAACTCTTTTGACTATGAATGGTCCAGACCATCCTGATTTCAATTTTCCAGGAAATAGCTTAAATCGTGAATTGAAAAGAAGAACTCCGTCTCCTTCTTTAAATTCTTTTGAACTTCTGATTCTTTTATCATGTCATTTCTTCGTTCTTTCCTTATAGAATAACGAATTTTCATATGCTTCATGTCTTAATTCTTCTAATTCGTTTAGTTGACTTAACCGTAGACGTCCGTCTTCATGTAAATCAAGATTACACGTCTTCAAAGCCCAAAATGCTTTGTGCTCAATTTCTACTGGAAGATGACATGCTTTTCCATAAACGAGTTTAAAAGGTGTGGTTCCAATTGGAGTTTTGTAGGCTGTTCTAAAAGCCCAGAGTGCATCCTCCAATTTCATGGACCATTCCTTTGGATTCGTTCCTACAGTTTTTTCTAGAATACGTTTTAAAGCTCGGTTGGTATTTTCAACTTGTCCACTTGTTTGTGGATGATACGCGGTTGAGATTTTATGAGTTACTCCATATCTTTTAAGAACTTTCTCAAGTTGATTATTACAAAAATGAGTACCCCGATCACTTATTAAAGCTTTTGGTGTTCCAAACCTAGCAAAAAGACGTTTTAAAAAGTTGACTACAACTCGTGCATCATTAGTCGGGAGAGCTTGTGCTTCCGCCCATTTAGATACATAATCAATAGCAACGAGAATGTAGAGATTATTATGAGATTTTGGAAATGGACCCATAAAGTCAATACCTCAAACGTCAAATACTTCACATACTTGAATGACATTTTGTGGCATTTCATCACGTTGAATTATTTTTCCAGCCCTTTGATAAGCATCACAGGATTTGCAAAGAAGGTGTGCGTCTTTGAAAATTGTAGGCCAATAGAATCCAGCATCGTAAACTTTTCTTGCTGTAAGTTGAGGCCCATAATGCCCTCCTGTTGGTCCTGTGTGACAATGGTTTAAGATTTGACTGGCTTCATCCCCGAATACACATCGGCGTATTATTCCATCGGGACAACTTTTAAACTAATGTGGATCTTCCCAGAAATAGTGTTTTATATCACTAAAGAATTTCTTTCGTTTTTGGTACGACAACCCTTTTTCAAGGAATCCACATACTAAGTAGTTTGCATAGTCTGCAAACCATGAAATTTCACTATAATCTATCTTCAAAAGATATTCATCAGGAAAGTTATCTTGTATGGCCGATTCATTTAGAACTTCTAATTCAGGATTTTCAAGACGAGAAAGATGATCAGCGGCGAGATTTTCTGCTCCCTTTTTGTCTTGGATTTCAATATCATTCTTGTAAGAGTAAGATCCAATGGATTAATCTTGGTTTGGCATCTTGTTTCGAAAATAGGTATGTAAGAGCAGAATGGTCGGTATAGACCACCGTTTTAGCTAGAACGAGATATGAACGAAATTTGTCAAAAGCAAAGACAATAGCAAGGAGTTATTTTTCAGTAGTTGTGTAATTCGTTTGTGCTCCTTGTAACGTCTTACTAGCATAATAAATAGGTTGAAATTGTTTTTCAATCCTTTGTCCTAAAACGGCTCCCATTGCAAAATCATTTGCATCGCACATTAGTTCAAACGGTAGATTCCAATTTGGAGTTATCATGATCGGCGCATTAGTGAGTTTTTCTTTAAGAATATTAAAAGATTTGATGCATTCATCTGAAAAGATGAATGGAGCATCCTTTTCTAGGAGTTTATTCATAGGAGTGGCAATTTTAGAAAAATATTTTATGAAACGTCGGTAAAAACGGCATGCCCTAGAAAACTCCTAACTCCTCTAACATTGGTGGGATGTGAAAGTTTAGCAATTACATCTACTTTATCTCTATCCACTTCAATTCCTTCCTTTGAAATTTTATGACCAAGAACGATGCCTTCTTTAACCATGAAATGGCATTTCTCCCAATTAAGAACTAAATTTGATTGTTCGCATCTAATTAGCATTCGTTCAAGATTAACTAGACATGTTTCAAAAGTATCACCGAAGACTGAAAAATCATCCATGAAAACTTCCATTCATTCTTCTATCATGTCATGAAAAATCGCCATCATGCACCTTTGAAAAGTTGCAGGGGCATTGCAAAGTCCAAATGGCATGCGTTTGTAAGCAAAAGTACCATAAAGGCATGTGAATGTGGTTTTCTCTTGATCTTCGGGTGCTATTGGAATTTGAAAGTATCCTAAGAAACCGTCAAGAAAACAATAGTAACTATTTCCGGCTAATCTTTCCAACATTTGATCAATGAAAGGTAAGGGAAAGTGATCTTTTCTGGTGGCGTCATTTAATTTTCTATAATCAATACAAACACGCCATCCTGTTACAGTCCTAGTAGGAATAAGCTCATTTTTTTCATTTGTGATGACAGTCATGCCTCCTTTCTTAGGTACGCATTGAACTGGGCTTACCCATGGACTATCAGAGATTGGATAAATTAATCCTGCATCTAGCAGTTTAATAATTTCTTTCTTAACAACATCTTGCATATTAGGATTTAGTCTTCTTTGGCGTTGCACATACGTTTTATGACCTTCTTCCATAAGGATTTTATGTGTGCAATACGAAGGACTTATGCCTTTAATGTCATGAATCTTCCATGCAATAGCTGGTTTATGAGCTTTTAGAACAGAAATGAGTTGAGATTTTTCATTTTCAGTAAGAGAAGACGATATTATTACAGGTAATTCAGATTCACCATGTAAATAAGCATATTCCAAATGGTTTGGAAGTGGCTTTAACTCTAATGTCGGTGGTTCTTCTATCGATGATTTGTATCGATATCTGTCTTCCTCTTTTAGCATTTGAATTTCTTCTGTTGTTGATTCATATCCATTAGCCACGAGTGTAGCTAACATTTCAGTTTCATCAATTGGTTCTGTTCCTTCTCCTAAAGAACATTCTCCTGTTCCTTGTAATTCTGGAAATTCTTCTAACAATTCTGCATGTGAATCTATAGTTTGAATATAATAACATGTATCATCTGCAGATTGCGGTTGTTGCATGGCTCTATCCACAGAAAAGGTAACACTCTCGTCCTCTATACTTAGGGTCAGTTTCTTACCGAACACGTCTATTATTGCTTTAGCCGTGTTTAAGAATGGTCTTCCTAATATGAGAGGAACTCGAGAATCTTCTTCCATATTCAGAATAACAAAATCTACTGGAAATACTAAAGTACCAACTTTAACTAGCATGTTTTCCATTATCCCTCTGGGATATTTTACTGATCGATCGGCTAGTTGTATGCTTATTCTTGTTGGTTTCAATTCTCCAAGGTCTAGTTTAGCGTATAGTGAATACGGCATTAGATTTATACTAGCACCTAAATCTGCCAATGCTTCTATTGAACTAAGACTACCCAGAAAACATGGAATTGTGAAACTTCCTGAATCAGATAGTTTTTCTGGTATCTTATTCAACAGTACTGCAGAACAATTAGCATTCATAGTAACAGCCGAGAGTTCTTCCATTTTCTTTATATTTATGATTAGATCTTTCAAGAATTTAGCATATCTAGGCATTCCTGAGATCACATCAATGAAAGGAAGATTTACATTTATCTGTTTAAACATATCCAAGAATTTGGATTGCTCGGCTTCAAGTCTTTCTTTTCTCATTTTACTTGGGTAAGGAAGCGGTGGTTGGTATGGTTTAACATAAGGTTTAGCCTTAACTGTGTTATCTTCATTAACCTTTTCAACTACCGGTTTTGTTTTCTTATCTTGTTCAGGTTGTTGTGCCTGTGGAGTAGGAATAGAATCATCAGAAATTACAGGCATTTCAGGTGGTTTAAGTGTAATACCACTTCTTGTGGCAATATCTTTAGCTGTTTCATTCCGGGGGTTAGCATTTGTATCACTAGGTAGACTTCCCGGTTTTCTTTCACCTATCAACCTTGCTAGGTTGCTTACTTCTTGTTCCAAATTTTGAATAGAAGCTTGTTGATTTCTAAATGCTTGAGCATTTTGTTCATTGGTTTGTTTCTGAGATGTGAAAAACTGCGTTTGAGATTCAACTAGCTTTGACATCATATCTTCTAAATTTGGCTTTTTATCATCGGTTTGTGGTGGTTTATTTTGAAAAATAGGTCTTTACTGATTGTAAGTATTGTTAGATACTTGTTGATTGTTAGGACCTTGTTGGTTGTTGTATGAAACATTTCGGTTATAATTCTGGTTTTGATTGTAGATTGGTCTTGGCGGTTGATAATTATTCTGATAATTATTTCCAGGCCTTTGGTTAATGTATGAAACATTCTCTCTCTGTTCCATTGTTTGTTGATGTGTCAAGACGTAACCTTTAAAATGTAGACAATATGCTTAATAATTAACACATAATACAGGCAACTAAAACCCGATCATGCAGTAACTAGCAAGTAAATTGACCAGTTCGATCCACAGGGAGAAGTTTGTTTTAAGGACTTTAACAACGATTAATTATTCTAAAGGGAGGATTTGTGTTTGAAATTGTATTTTCGTTTAATGAAACAGTACATAAATATAATGAGTAACAAGAATGAGAATGCGGTGTTTACTTTTATGCTTGATAAATGACAGAGATTGTTCTTTTATAATTAAAACCGTTATGTGATAGTTACAATAGAGCAGTTTATATCAATTTCACAATTTCTATAAACTTAAGAGCTATGTTTAATTAATAAGATTCTTTCTTGGTTGAATTCACATAAAACCTAGTTTACTAACATCACTCTAAGTAAACTACATGATTGTATATCCTAAATATCGTTCAATTAACATCCTATACTCACATATAGGTGGCTAGATCACTAGGTGTTGAAGTATAAGCTATGGTCTTTGATAAACTCACATAAACTAAGTCATAACTTACATAATTGAACTAGGATACAAGGATGATTACAACAATGGATCTTTTAAAAGAACATGGTGATTTAGATTGATTAACTAACTAGATCCAACCCGGTTAAACTCACGTGAATCCTAAATTACAACAATCACTTGAGGTAATTTCATAACTATGTTGCTATGGAACTTATTCAATTACCGAATTTAAACACATAACAAAATCACTTAAGTTTATGCATCTAATCGTCTAGATTACTAGGTGTATTGAAGTATAGATTGTTTTCCTAGTTAACTCACATTAATAGGTTTGCAATCTATATAATTGAATAAATGAACTAAGCAAGCATAACAATGGTTCTTACGGTTGAACTAGATAATTTAATCAATCAAACATATATATAACTAGCATAACATCAAAGTATAGAACAATCCCAAGCCATAAATCTTACATTGAAGCAAACACACAAGGCTTTTAGCCTAACATAATCATAATAGAACTAATAGAACAGTAAATACAAGTTGAATTCATGTTTAAAAGATATAGAACAATAATACCAATAGTGATGAATGATCCTAGCTTAATCTTGATGTTGAAAGAGTGGAGATTGACTTGTAGCCTTCCTTGAACCTTGAAAATCGTATTAGAACTGAGGAAAAATGTAGTAGTGAAGGTCTGTGAAGTATGTAACCAAAGGCTCCATTAAATATGCTCAAAAGTTAGGTAAAATGGCCAGAAATTGACCAGATGCGCCTCATCTCTTTGGGATGCGCCGCATCTCTTTACGCTCAGTAGATTCCAGCTCGATTCTGCACTCAGAACTGTCGGCAGGGGACCAGATGCACCGCATCTGGGACAGATGCGCTGCATCTGGCTTGGATGCGCTGCATCCCTCTCAGATGCGCCGCATCTGAGGCTGTTTTGGTCTAGAAGTCTTTATGCTCCTCATCTGAAACTGTCAGGAGTTATTTGGTGCAGAGATGCGCCGCATGTAGTGACCCGAACTTTTCCATGTTTATATATATATTAAATGAAATTGTTATTTACATGATTAAGTGTTTCCAACATGTTAAGCAATCAAACTTGTTAAGACTTGATTAATTGAAATAGGTTTCATATAGACAATTGACCACCCAAGTTGACCGGTGATTCACGAACGTTAAAACTTGTAAAAACTAGACGATGACATATATATGGTTATATATATAGTTAAAATGATTTTATTATAAGTATGTATCTCATTAGGTATTTTAATAATGAGTTATATACATAAAAATGAGACTATTAATTTAAGAAACTCGAAAACGATATATATAACGATTATCGTTATAACGTCTTACTAGGTACATATGAATCATATTAAGATATTGATACACTTGGTTAATTATGTTAAACGATAAGTAAATATATTATTAAGTGTATTAACAATGAAATACATATGTAAAAATAAGACTACTAACTTAATGATTTCGAAACGAGACATATATGTAACGATTATCGTTGTAACGACATTTAACTGTATATACATCATACTAAGATATATTATATATCATAATATCATGATAATATAACAATTTAACATCTCATTTGTTATAATAAACAATGGGTTAACAACATTCAACAAGATCGTTAACCTAAAGGTTTCAAAACAACATTTACATGTAACGACTAACGATGACTTAACGACTCAGTTAAAATGTATATACATGTAGTGTTTTAATATGTATTCATACACTTTTGAAAGACTTCAAGACACTTATCAAAATACTTCTACTTAACAAAAATGCTTACAATTACATCCTCGTTCAGTTTCATCAACAATTCTACTCGTATGCACCCATATTCGTACTCGTACAATACACAGCTTTTAGATGTATGTACTATTGGTATATACACTCCAATGATCAGCTCTTAGCAGCCCATGTGAGTCACCTAACACATGTGGGAACCATCATTTGGCAACTAGCATGAAATATCTCATAAAATTACAAAAATATGAGTAATCATTCATGACTTATTTACATGAAAACAAAATTACATATCCTTTATATCTAATCCATACACCAACGACCAAAAACACCTACAAACACTTTCATTCTTCAATTTTCTTCATCTAATTGATCTCTCTCAAGTTCTATCTTCAAGTTCTAAGTGTTCTTCATAAATTTCAAAAGTTCTAGTTTCATAAAATCATGAATACTTCCAAGATTGCAAGTTTACTTCCAAGTTTTCTAAATCCATTCCAAGTAATCATCCAAGATCAAGAAACCTTTGTTACTTACAGTAGGTTATCTTTCTAATACAAGGTAATAATCATATTCAAACTTTAATTCAATTTCTATAACTATAACAATCTTATTTCGAGTGGAAATCTTACTTGAAATTGTTTTCGTGTCATGATTCTGCTTCAAGAACTTTCAAGCCATCCAAGGATCCTTTGAAGCTAGATCTATTTTTCTCATTTCCAGTAGGTTTATCCAAGGAACTTGAGGTAGTAATGATGTTCATAACATCATTCGATTCATACATATAAAGCTATCTTATTCGAAGGTTTAAACTTGTAATCACTAGAACATAGTTTAGTTAATTCTAAACTTGTTCGCAAATAAAAGTTAATCCTTCTAAATTGACTTTTAAAATCAACTAAACACATGTTCTATATCTATATGATATGCTAACTTAATGATTTAAAACCTGGAAACACGAAAAACACCGTAAAACCGGATTTACGCCGTCGTAGTAACACCGCGGGCTGTTTTGGGTTAGTTAATTAAAAACTATGATAAACTTTAATTTAAAAGTTGTTATTCTTAGAAAATGATTTTTATTATGAACATGAAACTATATCCAAAAATTATGGTTAAACTCAAAGTAGAAGTATGTTTTCTAAAATGGTCATCTAGACGTCGTTCTTTCGACTGAAATGACTACCTTTACAAAAATGACTTGTAACTTATTTTTCAGACTATAAACCTATACTTTTTCTGTTTAGATTCATAAAATAGAGTTCAATATGAAACCATAGCAATTTGATTCACTCAAAACGGATTTAAAATGAAGAAGTTATGGGTAAAACAAGATTGGATAATTTTTCTCATTTTAGCTACGTGAAAATTGGTAACAAATCTATTCCAACCATAACTTAATCAACTTGTATTGTATATTATGTAATCTTGAGATACCATAGACACGTATACAATGTTTTGACCTATCATGTCGACACATCTATATATATTTCGGAACAACCATAGACACTCTATATGTGAATGTTGGAGTTAGCTATACAGGGTTGAGGTTGATTCCAAAATATATATAGTTTGAGTTGTGATCAATACTGAGATACGTATACACTGGGTCGTGGATTGATTCAAGATAATATTTATCGATTTATTTCTGTACATCTAACTGTGGACAACTAGTTGTAAGTTACTAACGAGGACAGCTGACTTAATAAACTTAAAACATCAAAATATATTAAAAGTGTTGTAAATATATTTTGAACATACTTTGATATATATGTATATATTGTTATAGGTTCGTGAATCAACCAGTGGCCAAGTCTTACTTCCCGACGAATTAAAAAATCTGTGAAAGTGAGTTATAGTCCCACTTTTAAAATCTAATATTTTTGGGATGAGAATACATGCAGGTTTTATAAATGATTTACAAAATAGACACAAGTACGTGAAACTACATTCTATGGTTGAATTATCGAAATCGAATATGCCCCTTTTTATTAAGTCTGGTAATCTAAGAATTAGGGAACAGACACACTAATTGACGCGAATCCTAAAGATAGATCTATTGGGCCTAACAAACCCCATCCAAAGTACCGGATGCTTTAGTACTTCGAAATTTATATCATATCCAAAGGGTGTCCCGGAATGATGGGGATATTCTTATATATGCATCTTGTTAATGTCGATTACCAGGTGTTCACCATATGAATGATTTTTATCTCTATGTATGGGATGTGTATTGAAATATGAAATCTTGTGGTCTATTGTTACGATTTGATATATATAGGTTAAACCTATAACTCACCAACATTTTTGTTGACGTTTAAAGCATGTTTATTCTCAGGTGAATACTAAGAGCTTCCGCTGTTGCATACTAAAATAAGGACAAGATTTGGAGTCCATGTTTGTATGATATTGTGTAAAAACTGCATTCAAGAAACTGATTTCGATGTAACATATTTGTATTGTAAACCATTATGTAATGGTCGTGTGTAAACAGGATATTTTAGATTATCATTATTTGATAATCTACGTAAAGCTTTTTAAACCTTTATTTATAAAATAAAGGTTATGGTTTGTTTTAAAAATGAATGCAGTCTTTGAAAAACGTCTCATATAGAGGTCAAAACCTCGCAACGAAATCAATTAATATGGAACGTTTTTAATCAATAAGAACGGGACATTTCAGTTGGTATCCGAGCGTTGATCTTAGAGAACCAGAAAATTTGCATTAGTGTGTCTTATCGAGTTTGTTAGGATGCATTAGTGAGTCTGGACTTCGACCGTGTTTTCTTTAAAAATAATTGCTTAACATTTTTGTTGGAAACTATATATTATTAACATGTATATATTATGTGATATATTAATCTCTTAACATGTTTGATATTGTGTGATAGATGTCTACCTCTAGCACAAATCCCATTGACTCACCTAATAATAACGAAGAGTCAAATATATATTGGACTGATTCACAAGTTCCCGAAGAGGAACCGGAAGAAGAATCAGAACCGGAAGAAGAATCAGAACCGGAAGAGGAGGAACCGGAGGAGGAAATAGAACCGGTGGGGGAAATAATAAAACGGTTAAGTAAAAGAAAATCCTCAACCAACCGACCAAGGTTAATTATGGTCAATGGTATTTCCGCCAAGGAAGCAAAATATTGGGAGGATTACCAATTCTCCGATGAATCGGATTCCAACGAGAATTCCGATGATGTTATAGAAATTACCCCAACACAATTTAATAAGGCAAAAGAGAACAATAAGGGAAAGGGCATAAAAATAGAGAAATTTGATTCCAAACCCGATGAACTTTATATGTATCGTCAACACCCGTATTTCTTAAGTTGTGACAATAACCCGGGAACCTCTAAACCACCAGGTTTTTCTAAACCAATGTGGAAAACGACAGCTAGTATTAGGGGAACATCATATATCCCTAGAAACTTAGCAAAACGAACCAAAACTGAAGAAGAAGAAACGAGAGAGTCGGAATAAGATAGTTGTATTCGTATGGTGTAATATATGTAATATAGTGTGCTTATGCTTTATGATATATGTAAAAATTGCTTGTATTAATAAGTATTTTTTTTATGAATCTAACTCTTGTCTATTTTACAGTTTAAAAATACAAAATGGATAGACAACCCAATATTTTAAGAGACCTACCCGGAGACATGATTGATGAAATCTTGTCTAGAGTCGGTCAGAATTCCTCGGCACAACTATTTAAGGCGAGATCAGTTTGTAAGACATTCGAAGAATGTTCCAAGAATGTCTTGGTTTATAAGAGACTTTCGTTTGAAAGATGGGGGATATCACATTGGGAAACCCATAAGTTACGATGTGTTTACTTTGACGCATATATTGCGGGGAACCCAAATGCTATTTTACGCAACGGGTTAAGAAATTATTTTGACTCAATGTATCCGAATATATGACTTCATGATTTAGAAAAAGCGGCTAACATGCAACATAAAGAAGCATGCTATGCTTACGGGTTAGTAATGTTCGCTTCTCGCCAAAGTGAGAAAAAGAACATCGGGCTACAGCTATTAAACAAAACGTTCCCACAAGTGACGGAGTCGGTAATTGGGGTAAGAAATGAGGTTTTTAGGTTATTACGAGACTGTTGGTCATTATGTAACCCTCGTCCCTTTGACGACGTTACAACACGCTGTCTTATCAACGGCCATAACGGTTATGTTCCACAAGACCAAGGATGGGAAGTAGTCCTAGTAAAACCAGAATGCATGACTTGTTTCTGGACGTATGAATTACGTGTCTTTATTGCCTTTGCTGAACAACTTGTGTACTAGCTAGAATTATCTTCACAACTATCATGTATCAAAGTTATTGTGTGCTATATTTCATGCTTTATGTAAAATAAGCGGTATTGTAAGTTTGTAAAATATTGTATAAAAGTTTGAACGTGAAATATTATTATAATCAGTTTTTCATATAGAATTGTAGTAGTTGAATTGTATATTAGCTACTAAGTATGAACTTAACGGGTAGGTACTACCCGAATTTAAACTTATAAAACGCTAATATGAAGAAAAAGCTTTTATAAACGAGTTCATATTATGCTACGAAATACTATTAACTACTCTTAATATTCTGTATGATTAACTTGTTCCATTTGACTATTTTGAAGGAAATGGCACCGACTACTCGACACACCGTGAATATGAATGAAGAGGAATTCCGTACTTTTCTAGCTTCAAACATAGCCGCAGTACAGGCTGTGCTACATACCAACAATAACCTTGGATCTAGCAGTACAGGAAATTGTGTAGGATGCACCTACAAAGAATTCACTGCCTGCAAACCTTTGGAATTTGATGGAACCGAAGGACCGATTGGATTGAAACGGTGGACCGAGAAGGTCGAATCGGTGTTTGCCATAAGTAAGTGTACTGAAGAGGACAAAGTGAAGTACGCTACGTATACCTTCACAGGTTCTGCGTTAACATGGTGGAATACCTATCTAGAGCAAGTGGGACAAGATGATGCTTACGCACTACCGTGGTCAGCATTCAAGCACTTGATGAACGAGAAGTACCGTCCCAGAACCGAGGTCAATAAGCTCAAGACAGAACTTAGAGGGTTACGAACCCAAGGATTTGATATTACCACGTACGAAAGACGATTCACAGAATTGTGCCTATTGTGTCCGGGAGCGTTCGAAGATGAGGAAGAGAAGATCGACGCGTTTGTGAAAGGATTGCCGGAAAGAATCCAAGAAGATATAAGTTCACACGAGCCCGCCTCCATACAACAGGCATGTAGAATGGCTCACAAACTAGTGAACCAGATTGAGGAAAGAATTAAAGAACAGACGGCTGAAGAGGCCAATATGAAGCAAGTCAAAAGAAAGTGGGAGGAAAACGGTGATAAGAATCACCAATACAACAACAACAGCAATTACAATAATAATCGCAACAATTATCCCAACAATCGCAACATCAATCGCAACTACAACAAACGGCCCAACAACAACAACAACAACAGCAACTACAACAATCATCCCAACAACAATGACAATCGCAACAACAACAACAATCAGAAGCAGCTATGCCAAAGGTGTGAAAAATATCACTCGGGGTTCTGCACCAAATTTTGCAACAAGTATAAAGAAATGGTCATAGCGCGGCGAAGTGTGAGGTCTACGGACCAGGGGTTAACAGAACGAAAGGAACAAATGGTGTCGGAACGAGTAATGGCGGAGCAAGTAGTGTCGGAGCAAGTTATGCCAATGTAGTTTGTTATAAATGTGGAAAACCGGGCCACATTATTAGAAATTGCCCGAACCAGGAGAACACGAATGGACAAGGCCGCGGAAGAGTTTTCAATATTAATGCGGCAGAGGCACAGGAAGACCCGGAGCTTGTTACGGGTACGTTTCTTATTGACAATAAATCTGCTTACGTTTTAGTTGATTCGGGTGCAGATAGAAGCTATATGAGTAGAGATTTTTGTGCTAAATTAAGTTGTCCATTGATGCCGTTGGATAGTAAATTTTTACTCGAATTAGCAAATGGTAAATTAATTTCAGCAGATAATATATGTCGGAATCGAGAAATTAAACTGGTTAGCGAAACATTTAAGATTGACTTGATACCAGTAGAGTTAGGGAGTTTTGATGTGATAATCGGTATGGACTGGTTGAAAGAAGTGAAAGCAGAGATCGTTTGTTACAAAAATGCAATTCGTATTATACGAGAAAAAGGAAAACCCTTAATGGTGTACGGAGAAAAGGGCAACACGAAGCTACATCTTATTAGTAATTTGAAGGCACAAAAACTAATAAGAAAAGGTTGCTATGCTGTTCTAGCACACGTCGAGAAAGTACAAACTGAAGAAAAGAGCATCAATGATGTTCCCGTCGCAAAAGAATTTCCCAATGTATTTCCGAAAGAATTACCGGGATTACCCCCACATCGATCCGTTAAATTTCAAATAGATCTTGTACTAGGAGCTGCACCAATAGTTCGTGCTCCTTACAGACTCGCACCCAGCGAGATGAAAGAACTGCAAAGCCAATTACAAGAACTTTTAGAGCGTGGTTTCATTCGACCAAGCACATCACCGTGGGGAGCTCCTGTTTTCTTTGTCAAGAAGAAAGATGGTACATTCAGGTTGTGTATCGACTACCGAGAGTTGAACAAACTTACCATCAAGAACCGCTACCCACTACCGAGAATCGACGACTTATTTGATCAACTACAAGGCTCGTCTGTTTATTCAAAGATTGACTTACGTTCCGGGTATCATCAAATGCGGGTGAAAGAAGATGATATTCCAAAGACTGCTTTCAGAACACGTTACAGTCATTATGAGTTTATGGTCATGCCGTTTGGTTTAACTAATGCACCAGCTGTGTTCATCGACCTTATGAACCGAGTGTGTGGACCATACCTTGACAAGTTTGTCATTGTTTTCATTGATGACATACTTATTTACTCAAAGAATGACCAAGAACACGGTGAACATTTGAGAAAGGTGTTAGAAGTATTGAGGAAGGAAGAATTGTACGCTAAATTTTCAAAGTGTGCATTTTGGTTGGAAGAAGTTCAATTCCTCGGTCACATAGTGAACAAAAAAGGTATTAAGGTGGATCCGGTAAAGATAGAAACTGTTGAAAAGTGGGAAACCCCGAAAACTCCGAAACACATACGCCAGTTTTTAGGACTAGCGGGTTACTACAGAAGGTTCATCCAAGACTTTTCCAGAATAGCAAAACCCTTGACTGCATTAACGCATAAAGGGAAGAAATTTGAATGGAAGTATGAACAAGAGAAAGCGTTCCAGTTATTAAAGAAAAAGCTAACTACGGCACCTATATTGTCATTGCCTGAAGGGAATGATGATTTTGTGATTTATTGTGACGCATCAAAGCAAGGTCTTGGTTGTGTATTAATGCAACGAACGAAGGTGATTGCTTATGCGTCTAGACAATTGAAGATTCACGAACAAAATTATACGACGCATGATTTGGAATTAGGGGCAGTTGTTTTTGCATTAAAGACTTGGAGGCACTACTTATATGGGGTCAAAAGTGAAATGTCTCGTTCTTATTGATTAAAAACGTTCCATATTAATTGATTTCATTGCGAGGTTTTGACCTCTATATGAGACGTTTTTCAAAGACTGCATTCATTTTTAAAACAAACCATAACCTTTATTTCATAAATAAAGGTTTAAAAAGCTTTACGTAGATTATTAAATAATGATAATCTAAAATATCCTGTTTACACACGACCATTACATAATGGTTTACAATACAAATATGTTACATCGAAATCAGTTTCTTGAATGCAGTTTTTACACAATATCATACAAACATGGACTCCAAATCTTGTCCTTATTTTAGTATGCAATAGCGGAAGCTCTTAATATTCATCTGAGAATAAACATGCTTTAAACGTCAACAAAAATGTTGGTGAGTTATAGGTTTAACCTATATATATCAAATCGTAACAATAGACCACAAGATTTCATATTTCAATACACATCCCATACATAGAGATAAAAATCATTCATATGGTGAACACCTGGTAACCGACATTAACAAGATGCATATATAAGAATATCCCCATCATTCCGGGACACCCTTCGGATATGATATAAATTTCGAAGTACTAAAGCATCCGGTACTTTGGATGGGGTTTGTTAGGCCCAATAGATCTATCTTTAGGATTCGCGTCAATTAGGGTGTCTGTTCCCTAATTTTTAGATTACCAGACTTAATAAAAAGGGGCATATTCGATTTCGATAATTCAACCATAGAATGTAGTTTCACGTACTTGTGTCTATTTTGTAAATCATTTATAAAACCTGCATGTATTCTCATCCCAAAAATATTAGATTTTAAAAGTGGGACTATAACTCACTTTCACAGATTTTTACTTCGTCGAGAAGTAAGACTTGGCCACTGTTGATTCACGAACCTATAACAATATATACATATATATTAAAGTATGTTCAAAATATATTTACAACACTTTTAATATATTTTGATGTTTTAAGTTTATTAAGTCAGCTGTCCTCGTTAGTAACCTACAACTAGTTGTCCACAGTTAGATGTACAGAAATAAATCGATAAATATTATCTTGAATCAATCCACGACCCAGTGTATACGTATCTCAGTATTGATCACAACTCAAACTATATATATTTTGGAATCAACCTCAACCCTGTATAGCTAACTCCAACATTCACATATAGAGTGTCTATGGTTGTTCCAAAATATATATAGATGTGTCGAAATGATAGGTCGAAACATTGTATACGTGTCTATGGTATCTCAAGATTACATAATATACAATACAAGTTGATTAAGTTAGGGTTGGAATAGATTTCTTACCAATTTTCACGTAGCTAAAATGAGAAAAATTATCCAATCTTGTTTTACCCATAACTTCTTCATTTTAAATCCGTTTTGAGTGAATCAAATTGCTATGGTTTCATATTTAACTCTATTTTATGAATATAAACAGAAAAAGTATAGGTTTATAGTCAGAAAAATAAGTTACAAGTCGTTTTTGTAAAGGTAGTCATTTCAGTCGAAAGAACGACGTCTAGATGACCATTTTAGAAAACATACTTCCACTTTGAGTTTAACCATAATTTTTGGATATAGTTTCATGTTCATAATAAAAATCATTTTCTCAGAATAACAACTTTTAAATCAAAGTTTATCATAGTTTTTAATTAACTAACCTAAAACAGCCCGCGGTGTTACTACGACGGCGTAAATCCGGTTTTACGGTGTTTTTCGTGTTTCCAGGTTTTAAATCATTAAGTTAGCATATCATATAGATATAGAACATGTGTTTAGTTAATTTTAAAAGTCAAGTTAGAAGGATTAACTTTTATTTGCGAACAAGTTTAGAATTAACTAAACTATGTTCTAGTGATTACGAGTTTAAACCTTCGAATAAGATAGTTTTATATATATGAATCGAATGATGTTATGAACATCATTACTACCTCAAGTTTAGTAGGTAAACCTACTGGAAGTAACAAGAAATGATCTAGCTTCAAAGGATCTTGGATGGCTTGAAAGTTCTTGAAGTAGGATCATGACACAAAAACAAGTTCAAGTAAGATTTTTACTCGAATTAAGATAGTTTATAGTTATAGAAATTGAATCAAAGTTTGAATATGAATTTTACCTTGAATAAGAAAGATAACCTACTGTATATAACAAAGGTTTCTTGATCTTAGATGATTACTTGGAATGGATTAGAAAGCTTGGAAGTAAATTAGTAAACTTGAAGGGATTTTTGAAGTGTTCTTGAAGTGTTCTTCCTATGATGATTATAGCTTGATTCTTGAAGTGATTTTTGATGAAGATGATGATTAACTACTGGAAAAATACGTTCATAATAGTGTGTGTGTGTGTGTTGAGAGAGAATTAGAAAGAGAATTGGAAGTGAAATGGAGTGAATGATGAGTGGTAATTAGTGAGTGGTGAGTGGGGTTAAAAGGAGTTCTAGTTAGTTGACTAGCTCATGGTAGAAGTTAAAATTGATTAGTCATACATGACATAATCAAGGGTGGAATCCCATGCTAGTTCCTATTGGTATATACCTATAGTAAGTACGTTTTGAAGCTGTGTATAATACGGGTAAGAATACGACTAGAATTCTTGATGAAAGAAAAGAATGGGAAAGTAACTGTAACCATTTTCGTTAAGTATGAGTTTTTGATATATGTCTTGAAGTCTTCCAAAAGTATTTTAATACATCTAAATACACTACATGTATATACATTTTAACTGAGTCGTTAAGTCATCGTTAGTCGTTACATGTAAGTGTTGTTTTGAAACCTTTAAGTTAACGATCTCAATTAATGTTGTTAACCCATTGTTTATTATATCTAATGAGATGTTAAATTATTATATTATCATGATATTATGATATATTAATATACCTTAATATGATATATATACATTTAAATGTCGTTACAACGATAATCGTTACATATATGTCTCGTTTCGAAATCCTTAAGTTAGTAGTCTTGTTTATATGTATATAACTCATTGTTAATATACTTATGGAGATACTTACTTATCATAATCTCATGTTAACTATATGTATATCCATATATATATCGTCATGTCGTTTTTACAAGTTTTAACGTTCGTGAATCGCCGGTCAACTTGGGTGGTCAATTGTCTATATGAAACATATTTCAATTAATCAAGTATTAACAAGTTTGATTGCTTAACATGTTGGAAACATTTAATCATGTAAATATCAATCTCATTTAATATATATAAACATGGAAAAGTTCGGGTCACTACAGTACCTACCCGTTAAATAAATTTCGTCCTGAAATTTTAAGCTGTTGAAGGTGTTGACGAATCTTCTGGAAATAGATGCGGGTATTTCTTCTTCATCTGATCTTCACGCTCCCAGGTGAACTCGGGTCCTCTACGAGCATTCCATCGAACCTTAACAATTGATATCTTGTTTTGCTTAAGTCTTTTAACCTCACGATCCATTATTTCGACGGGTTCTTCGATGAATTGGAGTTTTTCGTTGATTTGGATTTTATCTAACGAAATAGTGAGATCTTCTTTAGCAAAACATTTCTTCAAATTCGAGACGTGGAAAGTGTTATGTACAGCCGCGAGTTGTTGAGGTAACTCAAGTCGGTAAGCTACTGGTCCGACACGATCAATAATCTTGAATGGTCCAATATACCTTGGATTTAATTTCCCTCGTTTACCAAATCGAACAACGCCTTTCCAAGGTGCAACTTTAAGCATGACCATCTCTCCAATTTCAAATTCTATATCTTTTCTTTTAATGTCAGCGTAGCTCTTTTGTCGACTTTGGGCGGTTTTCAACCGTTGTTGAATTTGGATGATCTTCTCGGTAGTTTCTTGTATAATCTCCGGACCCGTAATCTGTCTATCCCCCACTTCACTCCAAAAAATCGGAGACCTGTACTTTCTACCATAAAGTGCTTCAAACGGCGCCATCTCTGAAATGTCCCGTTCTTATTGATTAAAAACGTTCCATATTAATTGATTTCGTTGCGAGGTTTTGACCTCTATATGAGACGTTTTTCAATGACTGCATTCATTTTTAAAACAAACCATAACCTTTATTTCATAAATAAAGGTTTAAAAAGCTTTACGTAGATTATCAAATAATGATAATCTAAAATATCCTGTTTACACACGACCATTACATAATGGTTTACAATACAAATATGTTACATCGAAATCAGTTTCTTGAATGCAGTTTTTACACAATATCATACAAACATGGACTCCACATCTTGTCCTTATTTTAGTATGCAACAGCGGAAGCTCTTAGTATTCACCTGAGAATAAACATGCTTTAAACGTCAACAAAAATGTTGGTGAGTTATAGGTTTAACCTATATATATCAAATCGTAACAATAGACCACAAGATTTCATATTTCAATACACATCCCATACATAGAGATAAAAATCATTCATATGGTGAACACCTGGTAACCGACATTAACAAGATGCATATTTAAGAATATCCCCATCATTCCGGGACACCCTTCGGATATGATATAAATTTCGAAGTACTAAAGCATCCGGTACTTTGGATGGGGTTTGTTAGGCCCAATAGATCTATCTTTAGGATTCACGTCAATTAGGGTGTCTGTTCCCTAATTCTTAGATTACCAGACTTAATAAAAAGGGGCATATTTGATTTCGATAATTCAACCATAGAATGTAGTTTCACGTACTTGTGTCTATTTTGTAAATCATTTATAAAACCTGCATGTATTCTCATCCCAAAAATATTAGATTTTAAAAGTGGGACTATAACTCACTTTCACAGATTTTTACTTCGTCGGGAAGTAAGACTTGGCCACTGGTTGATTCACGAACCTATAACAATATATACATATATATCAAAGTATGTTCAAAATATATTTACAACACTTTTAATATATTTTGATGTGTTAAGTTTATTAAGTCAGCCGTCCTCGTTAGTAACCTACAACTAGTTGTCCACAGTTAGATGTACAGAAATAAATCGATAAATATTATCTTGAATCAATCCACGACCCAGTGTATACGTATCTCAGTATTGATCACAACTCAAACTATATATATTTTGGAATCAACCTCAACCCTGTATAGCTAACTCCAACATTCACATATAGAGTGTCTATGGTTGTTCCGAAATATATATAGATGTGTCGACATGATAGGTCGAAACATTGTATACGTATCTATGGTATCTCAAGATTACATAATATACAATACAAGTTGATTAAGTTATGGTTGGAATAGATTTGTTACCAATTTTCACGTAGCTAAAATGAGAAAAATTATCCAATCTTGTTTTACCCATAACTTCTTCATTTTAAATCTGTTTTGAGTGAATCAAATTGCTATGGTTTCATATTGAACTCTATTTTATGAATCTAAACAGAAAAATTATAGGTTTATAGTCGGAAAAATAAGTTACAAGTCGTTTTTGTAAAGGTAGTCATTTCAGTCGAAAGAACGATGTCTAGATGACCATTTTAGAAAACATACTTCCACTTTGAGTTTAACCATAATTTTTGGATATAGTTTCATGTTCATAATAAAAATCATTTTCTCAGAATAACAACTTTTAAATCAAAGTTTATCATAGTTTTTAATTAACTAACCCAAAACAGCCCGCGGTGTTACTACGACGGCGCAAATCCGGTTTTACGGTGTTTTTCGTGTTTCCAGGTTTTAAATCATTAAGTTAGCATATCATATAGATATAGAACATGTGTTTAGTTGATTTTAAAAGTCAAGTTAGAAGGATTAACTTTTATTTGCGAACACGTTTAGAATTAACTAAACTATGTTCTAGTGATTACAAGTTTAAACCTTCGAATAAGATAGCTTTATATGTATGAATCGAATGATGTTATGAACATCATTACTACCTCAAGTTCCTTGGATAAACCTACTGGAAATGAGAAAAATAGATCTAGCTTCAAAGGATCCTTGGATGGCTTGAAAGTTCTTGAAGCAGAATCATGGCACGAAAACAATTTCAAGTAAGATTTCCACTTGAAATAAGATTGTTATAGTTATAGAAATTGAATTAAAGTTTGAATATGATTATTACCTTGTATTAGAAAGATAACCTACTGTAAGTAACAAATGTTTCTTGATCTTGGATGATTACTTGGAATGAATTTAGAAAACTTGGAAGTAAACTTGCAATCTTGGAAGTATTCTTGATTTTATAAAACTAGAACTTTTGGAATTTATGAAGAACACTTAGAACTTGAAGATAGAACTTGAGAGAGATCAATTAGATGAAGAAAATTGAAGAATTAAAGTGTTTGTAGGTGTTTTTGGTCATTGGTGTATGGATTAGATATAAAGGATATGTAATTTTGTTTTCATGTAAATAAGTCATGAATGATTACTCATATTTTTGTAATTTTATGAGATATTTCATGCTAGTTGCCAAATGATGGTTCCCACATGTGTTAGGTGACTCAAATGAGCTACTAAGAGCTGATCATTGGAGTGTATATACCAATAGTACATACATCTAAAAGCTGTGTATTGTACGAGTACGATTATGGGTGCATACGAGTAGAATTGTTGATGAAACTGAATGAGGATGTAATTGTAAGCATTTTTGTTAAGTAGAAGTATTTTGATAAGTGTCTTGAAGTCTTTCAAAAGTGTATGAATACATATTAAAACACTACATGTATATACATTTTAACTGAGTCGTTAAGTCATCGTTAGTCGTTACATGTAAATGTTGTTTTGAAACCTTTAGGTTAACGATCTTGTTGAATGTTGTTAACCCATTGTTTATTATAACAAATGAGATATTAAATTGTTATATTATCATGATATTATGATATATAATATATCTTAGTATGATGTATATACAGTTAAATGTCGTTACAACGATAATCGTTACATATATGTCTCGTTTCGAAATCATTAAGTTAGTAGTCTTATTTTTACATATGTATTTCATTGTTAATACACTTAATAATATATTTACTTATCATTTAAAATAATTAACCAAGTGTATCAATATCTTAATATGATTCATATGTACCTAGTAAGACGTTGTTATAACGATAATCGTTATATATATCGTTTTCGAGTTTCTTAAATTAATAGTCTCATTTTTATGTATATAACTCATTGTTAAAATACCTAATGAGATACATACTTATAATAAAATCATGTTAACTATATATATAACCATATATATGTCATCGTATAGTTTTTACAAGTTTTAACGTTCGTGAATCACCGGTCAACTTGGGTGGTCAATTGTCTATATGAAACCTATTTCAGTTAATCAAGTCTTAACAAGTTTGATTGCTTAACATGTTGGAAACACTTAATCATGTAAATAACAATTTCATTTAATATATATATAAACATGGAAAAGTTGGGGTCACTACAGTACCTACCCGTTAAATAAATTTCGTCCCGAAATTTTAAGCAGTTGGAGGTGTTGACGTATCTTCTGGAAATAAATGCGGGTATTTCTTCTTCATCTGATCTTCTCATTCCTAGGTGAACTCGGGTCCTCTACGAGCATATCATATAGATATAGAACATGTGTTTAGTTGATTTTAAAAGTCAAGTTAGAAGGATTAACTTTTGTTTGCGAACAAGTTTAGAATTAACTAAACTATGTTCTAGTGATTACAAGTTTAAACCTTCGAATAAGATAGCTTTATATGTATAAATTGAATGATGTTATGAACATCATTACTACCTTAAGTTCCTTGGATAAACCTACTGGAAAAGAAAAAAATGGATCTAGCTTCAACGGATCCTTGGATGGCTCAAAGTTCTTGAAGCAGAATCATGCCACGAAAACAAGTTCAAGTAAGATCATCACTTGAAATAAGATTGTTATAGTTATAGAAATTGAACCAAAGTTTGAATATGATTATTACCTTGTATTAGAATGATAACCTACTGTAAGAAACAAAGATTTCTTGAGGTTGAATGATCACCTTACAAGATTGGAAGTGAGCTAGCAAACTTGAAAGTATTCTTGATTTTATGTAACTAGAACTTGTAGAATATATGAAGAACACTTAGAACTTGAAGATAGAACTTGAGAGAGATCAATTAGATGAAGAAAATTGAAGAATGAAAGTGTTTGTAGGTGTTTTTGGTCGGTGGTGTATGGATTAGATATAAAGGATATGTAATTTTGTTTTCATGTAAATAAGTCATGAATGATTACTCATATTTTTGTAATTTTATGAGATATTTCATGCTAGTTGCCAAATGATGGTTCCCACATGTGTTACGTGACTCACATGGGCTGCTAAGAGCTAATCATTGGAGTGTATATACCAATAGTACATACATCTAAAAGCTGTGTATTGTACGAGTACGAATACGGGTGCATACGAGTAGAATTGTTGATGAAACTGAACGAGGATGCAATTGTAAGCATTTTTGTTAAGTAGAAGTATTTTGATAAGTGTCTTGAAGTCTATCAAAAGTGTATGAATACATATTAAAACACTACATGTATATACATTTTAACTGAGTCGTTAAGTCATCGTTAGTCGTTACATGTAAATGTTGTTTTGAAACCTTTAGGTTAACGATCTTGTTGAATGTTGTTAACCCGTTGTTTATTATAACAAATGAGATGTTAAATTGTTATATTATCATGATATTATGATATATAATATATCTTAGTATGATATATATATACAGTTAAATGTCGTTACAACGATAATCGTTACATATATGTCTCGTTTCGAAATCATTAAGTTAGTAGTCTTATTTTTACATATGTATTTCATTGTTAATACACTTAATAATATATTTACTTATCATTTAACATAATTAACCAAGTGTATCAATATCTTAATATGATTCATATGTACCTAGTAAGACGTTATAACGATAATCGTTATATATATCGTTTTCGAGTTTCTTAAATTAATAGTCTTATTTTTTATGTATATAACTCATTGTTAAAATACCTAATGAGATACATACTTATAATAAAATCATGTTAACTATATATATAACCATATATATGTCATCGTATAGTTTTTACAAGTTTTAACGTTCGTGAATCACCGGTCAACTTGGGTGGTCAATTGTCTATATGAAACCTATTTCAATTAATCAAGTCTTAACAAGTTTGATTGCTTAACATGTTGGAAACACTTAATCATGTAAATAACAATTTCATTTAATATATATATATAAACATGGAAAAGTTCGGGTCACTACAATCTCAATGCTTGAATGGTAGCTGTTGTTGTAGGAAAATTCTGCTAACGGTAGATGTCGATCCCAACTGTTTCCGAAATCAATAACACATGCTCGTAGCATGTCTTCA
Organism: Rutidosis leptorrhynchoides; assembly: GCF_046630445.1. Classification (NCBI taxonomy): domain Eukaryota; kingdom Viridiplantae; phylum Streptophyta; class Magnoliopsida; order Asterales; family Asteraceae; genus Rutidosis; species Rutidosis leptorrhynchoides. The sequence continues at coordinate 344,952,575 of NC_092341.1, forward strand.
AGCGTTTGTATCGTCCTTTCGCTCTGCCCATCAGTTTGTGGATGATAGGCAGTACTCATGTCTAGACGAGTTCCTAATGCTTGCTCTAATGTCTGCCAGAATCTTGAAATAAATCTGCCATCCCTATCAGAGATAATAGAGATTGGTATTCCATGTCTGGAGACGACTTCCTTCAAATACAGTCGTGCTAACTTCTCCATCTTGTCATCTTCTCTTATTGGTAGGAAGTGTGCTGATTTGGTGAGACGATCAACTATTACCCAAATAGTATCAAAACCACTTGCAGTCCTTGGCAATTTAGTGATGAAATCCATGGTAATATTTTCCCATTTCCATTTCGGGATTTCGGGTTGTTGAAGTAGACCTGATGGTTTCTGATGCTCAGCTTTGACCTTAGAACACGTCAAACATTCTCCTACGTATTTAGCAACATCGGCTTTCATACCCGGCCACCAAAAATATTTCTTGAGATCCTTGTACATCTTCCCCGTTCCAGGATGTATTGAGTATCTGGTTTTATGAGCTTCTCTAAGTACCATTTCTCTCATATCTCCAAATTTTGGTACCCAAATCCTTTCAGCCCTATACCGGGTTCCGTCTTCCCGAATATTAAGATGCTTCTCCGATCCTTTGGGTATTTCATCCTTTAAATTTCCCTCTTTTAAAACTCCTTGTTGTGCCTCCTTTATTTGAGTAGTAATGTTATTACGAATCATTATATTCATAGATTTTACTCGAATGGGTTCTCTGTCCTTCCTGCTCAAGGCATCGGCTACCACATTTGCCTTCCCCGGGTGGTAACGAATCTCAAAGTCGTAATCATTCAATAATTCAATCCACCTACGCTGCCTCATATTCAGTTGTTTCTGATTAAATATGTGTTGAAGACTTTTGTGGTCGGTATATATAATACTTTTGACCCCATATAAGTAGTGCCTCCAAGTCTTTAATGCAAAAACAACCGCGCCTAATTCCAAATCATGCGTCGTATAATTTTGTTCGTGAATCTTCAATTGTCTAGACGCATAAGCAATCACCTTCATTCGTTGCATTAATACACAACCGAGACCTTGCTTTGATGTGTCACAATAAATCACAAAATCATCATTCCCTTCAGGCAATGACAATATAGGTGCCGTAGTTAGCTTTTTCTTCAATAACTGAAACGCTTTCTCTTGTTCATCCTTCCATTCAAATTTCTTCCCTTTATGCGTTAATGCAGTCAAGGGTTTTGCTATTCTGGAAAAGTCTTGGATGAACCTTCTGTAGTAACCAGCTAGTCCTAAAAACTGGCGTATGTGTTTCGGAGTTTTCGGAGTTTCCCACTTTTCAACAGTTTCTATCTTTGCCGAATCCACTTTAATACCTTTTTTGTTCACTATGTGACCGAGGAATTGAACTTCTTCCAACTAAAATGCACACTTTGAAAATTTAGCGTACAATTCTTCCTTCCTCAATACTTCTAACACCTTTCTCAAATGTTCACCGTGTTCTTGGTCCTTCTTTGAGTAAATAAGTATGTCATCAATGAAAACAATGACAAACTTGTCAAGGTATGGTCCACACACTCGGTTCATAAGGTCCATGAACACAGCTGGTGCATTAGTTAAACCAAACGGCATGACCATAAACTCGTAATGACCGTAACGTGTTCTGAAAGCAGTCTTTGGAATATCATCTTCTTTCACCCGCATTTGATGATACCCGGAACGTAAGTCAATCTTTGAATAAACAGACGAGCCTTGTAGTTGATCAAATAAGTTGTCGATTCTCGGTAGTGGGTAGGGGTTCTTGATGGTAAGTTTGTTCAACTCTCGGTAGTCGATACACAACCTGAATGTACCATCTTTCTTCTTGACAAACAAAACAGGAGCTCCCCACGGTGATGTGCTGGGTCGAATGAAACCACGCTCTAAAAGTTCTTGTAATTGGCTTTGCAGTTCTTTCATCTCGCTGGGTGCGAGTCTGTAAGGAGCACGAACTATTGGTGCAGCTCCTGGTACAAGATCTATTTGAAATTTAACGGATCGATGTGGGGGTAATCCCGGTAATTCTTTCGGAAATACATTGGGAAATTCTTTTGCGACGGGAACATCATTGATGCTCTTTTCTTCAGTTTTTACTTTCTCGACGTGTGCTAGAACAGCATAGCAACCTTTTCTTATTAGTTTTTGTGCCTTCAAATTACTAATAAGATGTAGCTTCGTGTTGCCCTTTTCTCCATACACCATTAAGGGTTTTCCTTTTTCTCGTATAATGCGAATTGCATTTTTGTAACAAACGATCTCTGCTTTCACTTCTTTCAACCAGTCCATACCGATTATCACATCAAAACTCCCTAACTCTACTGGTATCAAGTCAATCTTAAATGTTTCGCTAACCAGTTTAATTTCTCGATTCCGACATATATTATCTGCTGAAATTAATTTACCATTTGCTAATTCGAGTAAAAATTTACTATCCAAAGGCGTCAATGGACAACTTAATTTAGCACAAAAATCTCTACTCATATAGTTTCTATCCGCACCCGAATCAAATAAAACGTAAGAAGATTTATTGTCAATAAGAAACGTACCCGTAACAAGCTCCGGGTCTTCCTGTGCCTCTGCCGCATTAATATTGAAAACTCTTCCGTGGCCTTGTCCATTCGTGTTCTCCTGGTTTGGGCAATTTCTTATAATGTGGCCCGGTTTTCCACATTTATAAAAAACTACATTGGCATAACTTGCTCCGACACTACTTGCTCCGCCATTACTCGTTCCGACTCCATTTGTTCCTTTCGTTCTATTAACCCCTGGTCCGTAGACCTCACACTTCACCGCGCTATGACCATTTCTTTTACACTTATTGCAAAATTTAGCGCAGAACCCCGAGTGATACTTTTCACACCTTTGGCATAGCTGCTTCTGATTGTTGTTGTTGTTGCGGTTATTATTGTTGTTGGGATGATTGTTGTAGTTGTTGTTGTTGTTGTTGTTGTTGTTGGGCCGTTTATTGTAGTTGCGATTGATGTTGCGATTGTTGGGATAATTGTTGCGATTATTGTTGTAATTGCTGTTGTTGTTGTATTGGTGATTCTTATCACCGTTTTCCTCCCACTTTCTTTTGACTTGCTTCACATTGGCCTCTTTAGTAGTATGTTCTTTAATTCTTTCTTCAATCTGGTTCACTAGTTTGTGAGCCATTCTACATGCCTGTTGTATGGAGGCGGGCTCGTGTGAACTTATATTTTCTTGGATTCTTTCCGGTAATCCTTTCACAAACGCGTCGATCTTCTCTTCCTCATCTTCGAATGCTCCCGGACACAATAGGCACAATTCTGTGAATCGTCTTTCGTACGTGGTAATATCAAATCCTTGGGTTCGTAACCCTCTAAGTTCTGTCTTGAGCTTATTGACCTCGGTTCTGGGACGGTACTTCTCGTTCATCAAGTGCTTGAATGCTGACCACGGTAGTGCATACGCATCGTCTTGTCCCACTTGCTTTAGATAGGTATTCCACCATGTTAACGCAGAACCTGTGAAGGTATGCGTAGCGTACTTTACTTTGTCCTCTTCAGTACACTTACTTATGGCAAACACCGATTCGACCTTCTCGGTCCACCGTTTCAATCCGATCGGTCCTTCAGTTCCATCAAATTCCAAAGGTTTGCAGGCAGTGAATTCTCTGTAGGTGCATCCTACACGATTTCCTGTACTGCTAGATCCAAGGTTATTGTTGGTATGTAGCGCAGCCTGTACTGCGGCTATGTTTGAAGCTAGAAAAGTACGGAATTCCTCTTCATTCATATTCACGGTGTGTCGAGTAGTCGGTGCCATTTCCTTCAAAATAGTCAAATGAAACAAGTTAATCATACAGAATATTAAGAGTAGTTAATAGTATTTCGTAGCATAATATGAACTCATTTATAAAAGCTTTTTCTTCATATTAGCGTTTTATAAGTTTAAATTCGGGTAGTACCTACCCGTTAAGTTCATACTTAGTAGCTAATATACAATTCAACTACTACAATTCTATATGAAAAACTGATTATAATAATATTTCGCGTTCAAACTTTTATACAATGTTTTACAAACTTACAATACCGCTTATTTTACATAAAGCATGAAATATAGCACACAATAACTTTGATACAAGATAGTTGTGAAGATAATTCTAGCTAGTACACAAGTCGTTCAGCAAAGGCAATAAAGACATGTAATTCATACGTCCAGAAACAAGTCATGCATTCTGGTTTTACTAGGACTACTTCCCATCCTTGGTCTTGTGGAACATAACCGTTATGGCCGTTGATAAGACAGCGTGTTGTAACGTCGTCAAAGGGACGAGGGTTACGTAATGTCCAACAGTCCCGTAATAATCTAAAAACCTCATTTCTTACCCCAATTACCGACTCCGTCACTTGTGGGAACGTTTTGTTTAATAGTTGTAGGCCGATGTTCTTGTTCTCACTTTGGTGAGAAGCGAACATTACTAATCCGTAAGCATAACATGCTTCTTTATGTTGCATGTTAGCCGCTTTTTCTAAATCACGAAGTCCAATATTCGGATATATTGAGTCAAAATAATTTCTTAACCCATTGCGTAAAATAGCATTTGGGTTCCCCGCAATGTATGCGTCAAAGTAAACACATCGTAACTTATGGATTTCCCAATGTGATATCCCCCATCTTTCGAACGAAAGCCTTTTATAAACCAAGGCATTCTTGGAACGTTCTTCGAATGTCTTACAAACTGATCTCGCCTTAAATAGTTGTGCCGAAGAATGCTGACCGACTCTAGACAAGATTTCATCAATCATGTCTCCGGGTAGGTCTCTTAAAATATTGGGTTGTCTATCCATTTTGTGTTTTTATACTGTAAAATAGACAAGAGTTAGATTCATAAAAAAAATACTTAGTAATACAAGCAATTTTTACATATATCATAAAGCATAAGCACACTATATTACTTATATTACACCACACGAATACAACTATCTTATTCCGACTCGCTTGTTTCTTCTTCTTCGGTTTTGGTTCGTTTTGCCAAGTTTCTAGGGATATATGATGTTCCCCTAATACGAGCCATCGTTATCCACATTGGTTTAGAAAAACCTGGTGGTTTAGAGGTTCCCGGGTCATTGTTACAACTTAAGGACTTCGGAGGTTGACGATACATATAAAGTTCATCGGGGTTGGAATTAGATTTCTCTATTTTTATGCCCTTTCCCTTATTATTTTCTTTTGCCTTTTTAAATTCAGTTGGGGTAATTTCTATAACATCATCGGAATTCTCGTCGGAATCCGATTCATCGGAGAATTGGTAATCCTCCCAATATTTTGCTTCCTTGGCGGAAACACCATTGACCATAATTAACCTTGGTCGGTTGGTTGAGGATTTTCTTTTACTTAACCGTTTTATTATTTCCCCCACCGGTTCTATTTCTTCATCCGGTTCCGATTCTTCTTCCGGTTCCGATTCTTTTTCCGGTTCCGACTCTTCTTCCGGTTCCTCTTCGGGAACTTGTGAATCAGTCCACGAATCATTCCAATTTACATTTGACTCTTCATTATTATTAGGTGAGTCAATGGGACTTGTTCTAGAGGTAGACATCTATCACATAATATCAAACGCGTTTAGAGATTAATATATCACATAATATTCACATGTTAAAAATATATAGTTTCCAACAAAATTTGTTAAGCAATCATTTTTCAAGTAAACACGGTCGAAGTCCAGACTCACTAATGCATCCTAACAAACTAGATAAGACACACTAATGCAAAATTCTGGTTCTCCAAGACCAACGCTCTGATACCAACTGAAATGTCCCATTCTTATTGATTAAAAACGTTCCATATTAATTGATTTCATTGCGAGGTTTTGACCTCTATATGAGACGTTTTTCAAAGACTGCATTCATTTTTAAAACAAACCATAACCTTTATTTCATAAATAAAGGTTTAAAAAGCTTTACGTAGATTATCAAATAATGATAATCTAAAATATCCTGTTTACACACGACCATTACATAATGGTTTACAATACAAATATGTTACATCGAAATCAGTTTCTTGAATGCAGTTTTTACACAATATCATACAAACATGGACTCCAAATCTTGTCCTTATTTTAGTATGCAACAACGGAAGCTCTTAATATTCACCTGAGAATAAACATGCTTTAAACGTCAACAAAAATGTTGGTGAGTTATAGGTTTAACCTATATATATCAAATCGTAACAATAGACCACAAGATTTCATATTTCAATACACATCCCATACATAGAGATAAAAATTATTCATATGGTGAACACCTGGTAACCGACATTAACAAGATGCATATATAAGAATATCCCCATCATTCCGGGACACCCTTCGGATATGATATAAATTTCGAAGTACTAAAGCATCATGTACTTTGGATGGGGTTTGTTAGGCCCAATAGATCTATCTTTAGGATTCGCGTCAATTAGGGTGTCTGTTCCCTAATTTTTAGATTACCAGACTTAATAAAAAGGGGCATATTCGATTTCGATAATTCAACCATAGAATGTAGTTTCACGTACTTGTGTCTATTTTGTAAATCATTTATAAAACCTGCATGTATTCTCATCCCAAAAATATTAGATTTTAAAAGTGGGACTATAACTCACTTTCACATATTTTTACTTCGTCGAGAAGTAAGACTTGGCCACTGTTGATTCACGAACCTATAACAATATATACATATATATTAAAGTATGTTCAAAATATATTTACAACACTTTTAATATATTTTGATGTTTTAAGTTTATTAAGTCAGCTGTCCTCGTTAGTAACCTACAACTAGTTGTCCACAGTTAGATGTACAGAAATAAATCGATAAATATTATCTTGAATCAATCCACGACCCAGTATATACGTATCTCAGTATTGATCACAACTCAAACTATATATATTTTGGAATCAACCTCAACCCTGTATAGCTAACTCCAACATTCACATATAGAGTGTCTATGGTTGTTCCAAAATATATATAGATGTGTCGACATGATAGGTCGAAACATTGTATACGTGTCTATGGTATCTCAAGATTACATAATATACAATACAAGTTGATTAAGTTAGGGTTGGAATAGATTTGTTACCAATTTTCACGTAGCTAAAATGAGAAAAATTATCCAATCTTGTTTTACCCATAACTTCTTCATTTTAAATCCGTTTTGATTGAATTAAATTGCTATGGTTTCATATTTAACTCTATTTTATGAATCTAAACAGAAAAAGTATAGGTTTATAGTCGGAAAAATAAGTTACAAGTCGTTTTTGTAAAGGTAGTCATTTCAGTCGAAAGAACGACGTCTAGATGACCATTTTAGAAAACATACTTCCACTTTGAGTTTAACCATAATTTTTGGATATAGTTTCATGTTCATAATAAAAATCATTTTCTCAGAATAAAAACTTTTAAATCAAAGTTTATCATAGTTTTTAATTAACTAACCTAAAACAGCCCGCGGTGTTACTACGACGGCGTAAATCCGGTTTTACGGTGTTTTTCATGTTTCCAGGTTTTAAATCATTAAGTTAGCATATCATATAGATATAGAACATGTGTTTAGTTAATTTTAAAAGTCAAGTTAGAAGGATTAACTTTTGTTTGCGAACAAGTTTAGAATTAACTAAACTATGTTCTAGTGATTATGAGTTTAAACCTTCGAATAAGATAGTTTTATATATATGAATCGAATGATGTTATGAACATCATTACTACCTCAAGTTTAGTAGGTAAACCTACTGGGAGTGACAAGAAATGATCTAGCTTCAAAGGATCTTGGATGGCTTGAAAGTTCTTGAAGTAGGATCATGACACAAAAACAAGTTCAAGTAAGATTTTTACTCGAATTAAGATAGTTTATAGTTATAGAAATTGAATCAAAGTTTGAATATCAATTTTACCTTGAATAAGAAAGATAACCTACTGTATATAACAAAGGTTTCTTGATCTTAGATGATTACTTGGAATGGATTAGAAAGCTTGGAAGTAAATTAGTAAACTTGAAGGGATTTTTGAAGTGTTCTTGAAGTGTTCTTCCTATGATGATTATAGCTTGATTCTTGAAGTGATTTTTGATGAAGATGATGATTAACTACTGGAAAAATACGTTCATAATAGTGTGTGTGTGTGTTGAGAGAGAATTAGAAAGAGAATTGGAAGTGAAATGGAGTGAATGATGAGTGGTAATTAGTGAGTGGTGAGTGGGGTTAAAAGGAGTTCTAGTTAGTTGACTAGCTCATGGTAGAAGTTAAAATTGATTAGTAATACATGACATAATCAAGATTGGAATCCCATGCTAGTTCCTATTGGTATATACCCATAATAAGTACGTTTTGAAGCTGTGTATAATACGGGTAAGAATACGACTAGAATTCTTGATGAAAGAAAAGAATGGGAAAATAACTGTAACCATTTTCGTTAAGTATGAGTTTTTGATATATGTCTTGAAGTCTTCCAAAAGTATTTTAATACATCTAAATACACTACATGTATATACATTTTAACTGAGTCGTTAAGTCATCGTTAGTCGTTACATGTAAGTGTTGTTTTGAAACCTTTAAGTTAACGATCTCAATTAATGTTGTTAACCCATTGTTTATTATATCTAATGAGATGTTAAATTATTATATTATCATGATATTATGATATATTAATATACCTTAATATGATATATATACATTTAAATGTCATTACAACGATAATCGTTACATATATGTCTCGTTTCGAAATCCTTAAGTTAGTAGTCTTGTTTATATGTATATAACTCATTGTTAATATACTTATGGAGATACTTACTTATCATAATCTCATGTTAACCATATGTATATCCATATATATATCGTCATGTCGTTTTTACAAGTTTTAACGTTCGTGAATCGCCGGTCAACTTGGGTGGTCAATTGTCTATATGAAACATATTTCAATTAATCAAGTCTTAACAAGTTTGATTGCTTAACATGTTGGAAACATTTAATCATGTAAATATCAATCTCATTTAATATATATAAACATGGAAAAGTTCGGGTCACTACAAAAAGTATTATATATACCGACCACAAAAGTCTTCAACACATATTTAATCAGAAACAACTGAATATGAGGCAGCGTAGGTGGATTGAATTGTTGAATGATTACGACTTTGAGATTCGTTACCACCCGGGGAAGGCAAATGTGGTAGCCGACGCCTTGAGCAGGAAGGACAGAGAACCCATTCGAGTAAAATCTATGAATATAATGATCCACAATAACCTTACTACTCAAATAAAGGAGGCGCAACAAGGAGTTTTAAAAGAGGGAAATTTAAAGGATGAAATACCCAAAGGATCGGATAAGCATCTTAATATTCGGGAAGACGGAACCCGGTATAGGGCTGAAAGGATTTGGGTACTAAAATTTGGAGATATGAGAGAAATGGTACTTAGAGAAGCTCATAAAACTAGATACTCAATCCATCCTGAAACGGGGAAGATGTACAAGGATCTCAAGAAACATTTTTGGTGGCCGGGTATGAAAGCCGATGTTGCTAAATACGTAGGAGAATGTTTGACGTGTTCTAAGGTCAAAGCTGAGCATCAGAAACCATCAGGTCTACTTCAACAACCCAAAATCCCGGAATGGAAATGGGAAAACATTACCATGGATTTCATCACTAAATTGCCAAGGACTGCAAGTGATTTTGATACTATTTGGGTAATAGTTGATCATCTCACCAAATCAGCACACTTCCTGCCAATAAGAGAAGATGACAAGATGGAGAAGTTAGCACGACTGTATTTGAAGGAAGTCGTCTCCAGACATGGAATACCTATCTCTATTATCTCTGATAGGGATGGCAGATTTATTTCAAGATTCTGGCAGACATTACAGCAAGCATTAGGAACTCGTCTAGACATGAGTACTGCCTATCATCCACAAACTGATGGGCAGAGCGAAAGGACGATACAAACACTTGAAGACATGCTACGAGGATGTGTTATTGATTTCGGAAACAGTTGGGATCGACATCTACCGTTAGCAGAATTTTCCTACAACAACAGCTACCATTCAAGCATTGAGATGGCGCCGTTTGAAGCACTTTATGGTAGAAAGTGCAGGTCTCTGATTTGTTGGAGTGAAGTGGGGGATAGACAGATTACGGGTCCGGAGATAATACAAGAAACTACCGAGAAGATCATCCAAATTCAACAACGGTTGAAAACCGCCCAAAGTCGACAAAAGAGCTACGCTGACATTAAAAGAAAAGATATAGAATTTGAAATTGGAGAGATGGTCATGCTTAAAGTTGCACCTTGGAAAGGCGTTGTTCGATTTGGTAAACAAGGGAAATTAAATCCAAGGTATATTGGACCATTCAAGATTATTGATCGTGTCGGACCAGTAGCTTACCGACTTGAGTTACCTCAACAACTCGCGGCTGTACATAACACTTTCCACGTCTCGAATTTGAAGAAATGTTTTGCTAAAGAAGATCTCACTATTCCGTTAGATGAAATCCAAATCAACGAAAAACTTCAATTTATCAAAGAACCCGTCGAAATAATGGATCGTGAGGTTAAAAGGCTTAAGCAAAACAAGATACCAATTGTTAAGGTTCGATGGAATGCTCGTAGAGGACCCGAGTTCACCTAGGAATGAGAAGATCAGATGAAGAAGAAATACCCGCATTTATTTCCAGAAGATACGTCAACACCTCCAACTGCTTAAAATTTCGGGACGAAATTTATTTAACGGGTAGGTACTGTAGTGACCCCAACTTTTCCATGTTTATATATATATTAAATGAAATTGTTATTTACATGATTAAGTGTTTCCAACATGTTAAGCAATCAAACTTGTTAAGACTTGATTAACTGAAATAGGTTTCATATAGACAATTGACCACCCAAGTTGACCGGTGATTCACGAACGTTAAAACTTGTAAAAACTATACGATGACATATATATGGTTATATATATAGTTAACATGATTTTATTATAAGTATGTATCTCATTAGGTATTTTAACAATGAGTTATATACATAAAAATGAGACTATTAATTTAAGAAACTCGAAAACGATATATATAACGATTATCGTTATAACAACGTCTTACTAGGTACATATGAATCATATTAAGATATTGATACACTTGGTTAATTATGTTAAATGATAAGTAAATATATTATTAAGTGTATTAACAATGAAATACATATGTAAAAATAAGACTACTAACTTAATGATTTCGAAACGAGACATATATGTAACGATTATCGTTGTAACGACCTTTAACTGTATATACATCATACTAAGATATATTATATATCATAATATCATGATAATATAACAATTTAACATCTCATTTGTTATAATAAACAATGGGTTAACAACATTCAACAAGATCGTTAACCTAAAGGTTTCAAAACAACATTTACATGTAACGACTAACGATGACTTAACGACTCAGTTAAAATGTATATACATGTAGTGTTTTAATATGTATTCATACACTTTTGAAAGACTTCAAGACACTTATCAAAATACTTCTACTTAACAAAAATGCTTACAATTACATCCTCATTCAGTTTCATCAACAATTCTACTCGTATGCACCCGTAATCGTACTCGTACAATACACAGCTTTTAGATGTATGTACTATTGGTATATACACTCCAATGATCAGCTCTTAGTAGCTCATGTGAGTCACCTAACACATGTGGGAACCATCATTTGGCAACTAGCATGAAATATCTCATAAAATTACAAAAATATGAGTAATCATTCATGACTTATTTACATGAAAACAAAATTACATATCCTTTATATCTAATCCATACACCAACGACCAAAAACACCTACAAACACTTTAATTCTTCAATTTTCTTCATATAATTGATCTCTCTCAAGTTCTATCTTCAAGTTCTAAGTGTTCTTCATAAATTCCAAAAGTTCTAGTTTTATAAAATCAAGAATACTTCCAAGATTGCAAGTTTACTTCCAAGTTTTCTAAATTCATTCCAAGTAATCATCCAAGATCAAGAAACCTTTGTTACTTACAGTAGGTTATCTTTCTAATACAAGGTAATAATCATATTCAAACTTTAATTCAATTTCTATAACTATAACAATCTTATTTCAAGTGGAAATCTTACTTGAAATTGTTTTCGTGCCATGATTCTGCTTCAAGAACTTTCAAGCCATCCAAGGATCCTTTGAAGCTAGATCTATTTTTCTCATTTCTAGTAGGTTTATCCAAGGAACTTGAGGTAGTAATGATGTTCATAACATCATTCGATTCATACATATAAAGCTATCTTATTCGAAGGTTTAAACTTGTAATCACTAGAACATAGTTTAGTTAATTCTAAACTTGTTCGCAAATAAAAGTTAATCCTTCTAACTTGACTTTTAAAATCAACTAAACACATGTTCTATATCTATATGATATGCTAACTTAATGATTTAAAACCTGGAAACACGAAAAACACCGTAAAACCGGATTTGCGCCGTCGTAGTAACACCGCGGGCTGTTTTGGGTTAGTTAATTAAAAACTATGATAAACTTTGATTTAAAAGTTGTTATTCTGAGAAAATGATTTTTATTATGAACATGAAACTATATCCAAAAATTATGGTTAAACTCAAAGTGGAAGTATGTTTTCTAAAATGGTCATCTAGACGTCGTTCTTTCGACTGAAATGACTACCTTTACAAAAACGACTTGTAACTTATTTTTCCGACTAAAAACCTATACTTTTTCTGTTTAGATTCATAAAATAGAGTTCAATATGAAACCATAGCAATTTGATTCACTCAAAACGGATTTAAAATGAAGAAGTTATGGGTAAAACAAGATTGGATAATTTTTCTCATTTTAGCTACGTGAAAATTGGTAACAAATCTATTCCAACCATAACTTAATCAACTTGTATTGTATATTATGTAATCTTGAGATACCATAGACACGTATACAATGTTTCGACCTATCATATCGACACATCTATATATATTTCGGAACAACCATAGACACTCTATATGTGAATGTTGGAGTTAGCTATACAGGGTTGAGGTTGATTCCAAAATATATATAGTTTGAGTTGTGATCAATACTGAGATACGTATACACTGGGTCGCGGATTGATTCAAGATAATATTTATCGATTTATTTCTGTACATCTAACTGTGGACAACTAGTTGTAGGTTACTAACGAGGACAGCTGACTTAATAAACTTAAAACATCAAAATATATTAAAAGTGTTGTAAATATATTTTGAACATACTTTGATATATATGTATATATTGTTATAGGTTCGTGAATCAACCAGTGGCCAAGTCTTACTTCCCGACGAAGTAAAAATCTGTGAAAGTGAGTTATAGTCCCACTTTTAGAATCTAATATTTTTGGGATGAGAATACATGCAGGTTTTATAAATGATTTACAAAATAGACACAAGTACGTGAAACTACATTCTATGGTTGAATTATTGAAATCGAATATGCCCCTTTTTATTAAGTCTGGTAATCTAAGAATTAGGGAACAGACACCCTAATTGACGCGAATCCTAAAGATAGATCTATTGGGCCTAACAAACCCCATCCAAAGTACCGGATGCTTTAGTAATTCGAAATTTATATCATATCCGAAGGGTGTCCCGGAATAATGGGGATATTCTTATATATTCATCTTGTTAATGTCGATTACCAGGTGTTCACCATATGAATGATTTTTATCTCTATGTATGGGATGTGTATTGAAATATGAAATCTTGTGGTCTATTATTACGATTTGATATATATAGGTTAAACCTATAACTCACCAACATTTTTGTTGACGTTTAAAGCATGTTTATTCTCAGGTGAATACTAAGAGCTTCCGCTGTTGCATACTAAAATAAGGACAAGATTTGGAGTCCATGTTTGTATGATATTGTGTAAAAACTGCATTCAAGAAACTGATTTCGATGTAACATATTTGTATTGTAAACCATTATGTAATGATCGTGTGTAAACAGGATATTTTAGATTATCATTATTTGATAATCTACGTAAAGCTTTTTAAACCTTTATTTATTAAATAAAGGTTATGGTTTGTTTTAAAAATGAATGCAGTCTTTGAAAAATGTCTCATATAGAGGTCAAAACCTCGCAACGAAATCAATTAATATGGAACGTTTTTAATCAATAAGAACGGGACATTTCACCGCATCTAAGAGAGATGCTCCGCATTTGGACCTGTTTCAGTGGTTTCGGGCTGTTTTACGCGTTCAATCTTCGTTTTAACTCTGTTTTCACTGTTGGTCTTCATTTATTCATTCACAATGGACTTTTACAAATATACACGCATTACAATACATACGTACAACAATTACATACAAATGGAACAACTTTGGATCGAAATAACGGCAATAAACATGTATGATTTTGGCGTTATCAAAATCCCCACGCTTAAACCTTGCTTGTCCTCAAGCAAGACTTACAAGAAATCGAAATTTACTATAGTAAACACACTTATTTAATTGAGAATACAAAAATGGGAATCACACTCACTCGATATAGTACACAAGATACACAAGTTATTTTGGAACATAATAACTCACGCTATATGGAACACACACTCGGGTCACAATATATACACACTCACACTTTTTATTTCATACACGAATCAAACTCACGCGTTTTGAGTATACACACACCTTTGGAGTACACACACGAAATGAAATCACACCAAAGTTGAAAGGTGGGTTTTAAAGTCTACATTTCTTAAAAATTTGGATCCTTAGGGAAATTGGGACCTTTGCGAAATACCTTTTATATTTTGAAAATTAGACATGTTAGTTTTTACACTAACAAGTTTTTCGGTTTTAACCTCAAAGTCCGGTTGAGGGTAACTGAAAACCGAAGCCTCAGTCGGCACTTAGCAAGCTACTCACCCCCATGATTGAAGTATCATGGAACTTGAAACCGGATGTCCTAAAAATGGTTTAACACAATATAGTTCATAAAATAACATAAGTTTTTAGAAGAAACTATATCATGTCCAAATATCATCGGTGAACCATGAGTTTGCACACCTCAATTTGTTATGGCATATGTATGTTGGCCGCAGTCAACATAGATGCGGTTGATCTTTACGAAGATCATCCATCTGGGGATTAGATTCATTTGTCTTAAAAGCTAATTTGCAATGTGCCCCCCATTGTACGAGACAGATCCATCTCATGGTTAGGATAAGTCTGACCACCAAAAACCTTGTTTGATGCTGAGGTGAGGTGGATTTTCAGCCGATGATAGAGATGACTTTTCAAGATTTTTCGTCAACCTACAGCTGTTCTGGACTACATCATCTAACATAATTTAGCAAGTGTGTCATTTTAGAAGACTTGACTTCCTTCACAATCATTACATAGATGAGCATTGGATTAGATTGTTAGAACAACAAATTACTTGATGATTCTTTTTCATTCAGAATGTGGTATAGCATGATGATTATATCTTTTATATGACTACTAGTTTTATGATTTTTAACAAAATAAACTTAATCATTTGGTTGTTTCTTAATTTGTTTTGTGATAATAATTTCGGTGTATACACCTAGTTTTAAAATCTACAAATTTTAAACAAAATTTGAATTTATGAAGATAAAAGTTTAAAAATTTTCACCATTTTAAGCCTTTTTAACCAAAATCAAAAACCCGAAAGAATTTATAACTTCCTCCACACACTTGAGTTCATGTATCGCCCTCGTTACGTGAAATCAGAAAAATTTTAAATTCAAGAGGGTTAAAGAGTGTAAGAGAGTTTATTACTTTCAAGGTCTAAAACCGAAGTTAATGGGATGATGGCGCTGAACTGAATGCCAGCATAAGAACATCATCCACTTCTTGCAACCACAAAACAATCACCAATCAAGTATGTGCTGAACTTACTGCCAGTCTTTGTAAAAAATGCAGCATATAGCACAATGCTCACCTGTATCAATTCAAACAAAGCAAATATACGATTCACACAAATAAATGGGGGTGTACTCCATGTACTAAAAACCCCACTTTTAATTATATAAATTATTCAAATTACAATCATCCAAAATACTATCAAGTTATTACACACCAAACATAAAGATAAATTGTTTTTGAAACAAACCAACATCAATCAAACCTTTCACAACTTCTAGAATAATCACGTCAACTTCAGAAGAATCCCCAAAAAGAGTTACTTGGGCCAGCTCCACCTTCGTTTTGGTTTCCCGCGTCGTCGTCCTGAAATATTGAGGGGTTGTACCCCTAATAGGTTGCTTGAGCAGGGACAACAGCAGTGTCTTCATTAGGCGGGTTAGGGGGAGGAGGATAAGGCGCAGGATATGGATCACCCATTCGAACCCATGGTTCGTATGCAGGCCAAGGAGAGGGGGTATAGTTAGCGGGATCTGCAGCGTATGACACAGTCTGTTCATGTATCCAGTTAAGCTGATTTTGCTGCCCCACTTGAGTGTACCACGTTCGATCATTCCCTACATCAATGTAATGTTGCATCTCCCTGTTACTTGTATCGTAGTGATCAATTACCTTTTGAGTGTTTCTATCATTATGGAGTCGTAAGTCTGAAAATTGTCGCGCCATGTAAGCCTCCCAATCATTTCCCGGACCCGAACTACTTCCAACATTCGGCTGTGGATCTGGCTGCGGTTGCGGTTGTGGTTGTTGCGGTTGCCTGTTCTCGGGATCCACATACCTAGTTAGAAGGCCGTTCGACCCCTCATCAAAATGTTTGCCCTTGTATAACTTACTCTATCAAAGGCAATCATATGTTTCTCCTCTAACCCACTTGTATTGATACGAAAATGTTCGGCAATCCTGGTTACAAAATGGCCGTCCATGATTGGTGTAATCTTTTTTCCTTCTTCAAGAAGGAAAGTGAGAATCATTCGTGGAATATAAACATGGGTGTGATCCATTATTGCGTGAATGTACCAGATATCCAAGTTGGTAACTTTTTCGCTACTATTTTTTCGACAGTTTATGGTACTTAAAATGAATCTTTGGACGCATCGATGCTGGTAAGTACGTAGCTTGCTGCAAGTATGCTTGCTTGCACTATATGCGCTATTGCTCATGTCCACCCATGCTTCTGAATGATTAAAAGAAGAAACATAGTATATACATTGATTAAAGTAATTTTGCATCAATTGGTGTGGCAACCCTTCATAGATATCCAACGCCTTTACAAATTGTAGCAGTGTTAATGTCCGGTCTTGTCCTCCAAGACGAAATCTCATAAAGGTACCCGATGTTGGTGACGTGTAATCAACCCTAAGTAAACCAACGAATTCTTTGATTAAAAGTGGGTACACTCTTTCTTGCATTCTGAACAGGTTTTCCCATGCATATATTCGATGGCCTTGATACGATACTCGAAAAAGGTTGCGAAAATTTTGATATTCACCGACTTCTTCTAATGGTGTCCAATCGATATATTTCCCCGGATATACGTCTTTGTGTAGAAGTGCCTTCATTCGTTCATGATAGTTCCGGATGCCTCAAAACTGCATTGATCCATGGATCCGGAGTGGTTAATCCACGAACATTTTATTGTCGGTTGTCAATATCCATTTCTTCTTCTTCAACAACATTTTATTCCTCACTTGTTTCCTGATCTATAATTGCCGGGGCTTTTTGCTTCTTTGATTTTGGGTTTGATGATGATGCTCTAGTCTACAAAAACACAACAAAACCAAACAAACAAAACAACAAACCAAGTTGATTAGCATAAAAGTTATTCAAAACATCTTTCATATTGCACTAGCCAAAACCATGTAGAACACGTTATATCGTACGCATTACACAAACTCTCATGTCAAACATAATTCTATCATGGATGTATTTATCTCATTTTTAACAAACATCTACTAGTATGACTCATAATCTTTATCACTTTATAAGTTCAATCATATCTAGCATAATTAGTTTCACCAAAACAAGTATATGAAACCATTAGCATTCATCAATAAGCATGTCAAACAATATGCAATCAATGGTTATCATACATTTAGACACTAAAGTCGACTCAAGTATACAATTTCATCAAAAAGCCTAAGCATACAATCCTTAACTTCCGTAAATAAAACTTTTCAATTCGAACAAACACTAAGTTAAGGCATTTATGAGTTTAGCATAATCAATGAATTGCTTTAATTCCACTTAGATCACTTACTAGTCAACAAAAGTCAAAATCCCCAATTTAAGAACCCTAAAATTCAATAATTTGTGTAATCGTGTAATTCAACTAAGGTTCATGCGGATTTGCTAACGTATACTAGTAATTGAACTCTAAAACATCCCAATTTAAACAAGTAATGGTCATTCTTTCGAAATCCCCAAATTCATGAAGAACCCTAATTTCTAAAGTAAATTTTTGAGCAATTCATTATGAAATTCGAGCATGAATTGAAGCGACCCGTCCTAATCCATCCGGACAAAGTCCACATCGATTATAAACGATTCACAATAGTTGATTACATTGCGAGGTACTTGACCTCTATATGATACATTTTACAAACATTGCATTCCTTTTTGAAAATACAAACTTTCATTTCATTGAAAATTGACGACATGCATATCATTTCATAATACATCTAACTATAATTGACTTAATAATGATCTTGATGAACTCGATGACTCGAATGCAACGTCTTTTGAAATATGTCATGAATGACTCCAAGTAATATCTCTAATTGAGCAAATGCACAGCGGAAGATTTCTTTCATACCTGAGAATAAACATGCTTTAAAGTGTCAACCAAAAGGTTGGTGAGTTCATTAGTTTAACATAGATAATCATTTCTATCATTTTAATAGACCACAAGATTTAATATTTCCATTTCTCATAAACATACGTCCCATGCATAGAGACAAAAATATCATTCATATGGATTGAACACCTGGTAACCGACATTCACAATATGCATATAAGAATATCCCCATCATTCCGGGATCCTCCTTCGGACATGATATAACTTTCGAATTACTAAAGCATCCGGTACTTTGGATGGGGCTTGTTGTGCCCGATAGATCTATCTTTAGAGTTCGCGTCAATTAGGGTGTCTGTTCCCTAATTCTTAGATTACCAGACTTAATAAAAAGGGGCATATTCGATTTCGATTATTCAACCATATAATGTAGTTTCAATTACTTGTGTCTATTTCGTAAAACAGTTATAAAAACAGCGCATGTATTCTCAGTCCCAAAAATATATATTGTGAAAGCATTTAAAAAGGGATTAATGAAACTCACACATATAAATATTGTAAAACAGTTAATAAAGCATTTGCATGTATTCTCAGGCCAAAAATGTAAAGAGTAAAAAGGGCGAATGAAACTCACGCATCAAAATATTGTAAAACAGTTAATAAAGCATTTGCATGTATTCTCAGCCCAAAAACGTAAAAAGAAAAAAGGGCAAATGAAACTCACGCATATAAATATTGTAAAACAGTCTTTAAAACAGTGGATGTATTCTCAGCCCAAAAATATAAAGAGTAAAAGGGAGCAAATGAACTCACCAAATGTATTTTGTAGTAAAAATACATATGACGATATTGAACAATGCAGGGTTGGCCTCGGATTCACGAACCTATACCATTTGTGTATTCATTAATATATATAATCGTAATCGAATAAATATATATATTATTATTTATGATATAATTTTTATATTAATAACTTATATATTTTATTATATATTCATTTTGTATATTTTGGATAATTGAAAATATTAATATATCTAAATTATGGATGTTAAATATATTTTTATATAATTTCTCTTTTTGTTTACAAATACTAGTTATAATAACTCTAATATAATTATGATGATAATAATAATTTTCATACTACGAATAAATGACATTATTAATATTAGTTTTAAGAAAAAATATAGATTTAAAGAACTGATACTTTTAGTAGCAAGTATATTAATTTTTTTTTTATACTAACCTTACTAGTTAATGATAATATTGATAATAATAATAATAATAATATTACCAAAAATAATAATAATAATGATAATAAAAAAAAATTAAGACTACCTCACAATAAAAGCTCCAAAAATAAAATGCTCTTGCCCGGGCTCAAACCCGAGACCTCTCATTCAACGACCACATGCCCAACCTTCGCTCTACTATTTATTTTCTATTTTAAATCACGGATTTAATTCTTTTAACTAACATATCACAGTATTCTTCTTCATCCTTAATCATTTATCTTATGTTATCGCTAAAACTCATCTTCAAACTCATTAGTATGATTATCACTATCATTGATATATCATGTATCTTTAACATCATCACCATATCTATATTATCAATAATGTCCTAATTTACCATTGCCATCGTTATATGCTAACTGCACATCATCATCTCATAATCTTTCTTTATTCCCATATTTTTGGCCCAACAGCCTAACTTTGGCCCAACAACAAATAAGGATCTCGGCCCAAATGAACTTTGCACACAACCGAATCTGTTTTGGTTTTAATTAATCGAGTAAAAAAAAAAATATAGGGTATAGCAGCAACGACAATATCATCATGTTTTTGCATCATCACATCATCATTATCCTATTCTATACTTATCATTATCATTTATCATATCCTCATATATATTCATGATCATAATCCTAAATCATATCGAACCTTACCCAATCTTCCTCTATCATCATCGTTAATAATATTAACATGATAATCACCAACACATTTTGATTGTAATTATCGATATTCTTCTAGTTCATCTCATGTTCGTAGCATTATTATCATCATCTCATGATATCATGTTAACAACTTTTCGGTAAAAAGAAGAAAACCCATAACGACAATTTGGGTCTCCACTTGAATATCATGCCAATATTAGTAGACCCGGCTTTTGAGTGGTGTTTGAATTCAATTGGTATAAAGCAGTTTAAAAGCATTGATATAGGTTATCGATTAGATGTAAAGGTGGGGCTGTAGGGTATCGATTGAGTGGAGTAGGTATCGACTAGATGTAAAGGTGGGGTTAGGTTTTTGTGGATATGGGAAATAGAAACAGCATATCGAACGTTCCTTTTTGTTACATCATATCTGTTGGGCAATTTAAAAAAAAAACATATATGGTGACAGGAACATGCGTATTATTGGATATCAAAACATTGGATTCATTAGTTTAATTCCAAAGGAGTTGATGAATTGTGGAATTAAGTATTCAAGGATATGTGGCTAACATGATTAAAAAAAAAATAATAATAATGGACCTCCCTTTAAGTAATCCCTTTTGGTCGGCCAACAAAACATTTTTTTTTTATAACATGAAGCTAGTGAGTATATATCGGTGGTTGTGTTTAACAACAAGAAGCAAAAGGAAAATAATGACGAAAGGTGGTAACCTGGTATAGAAAGTGATGGCGGTTTTGGAAGAGAAAAGTGGTGAGTAGTGGCGGTTTAATGATCCACGAAGAAGAAGAAAAAGAAGGTGACAGACTCGGTGATTGTTCTTGGTACTTCTCGACTACTCAAATAAAAACAGAAGATCATAAGTGGCACGGTGGTGATATGGTGAATGAAAATGATAAGAGTGTTTGGTTTCATATCCATATGTATATGCTCTATATGTATATTTATACAAGTTAGATAATGAGTAAAAGAATAGAAACATGAGTGAACCTTAGTAGTAGTAAGCGTCTGGTTTCGTGATTATTCGAATCGAGAATAGAACCGAGACAGAGAGCAAATGTAGTGATGGAGAAAATGGTGATGGGTTTTGTGGTCACAAGAAAGAAGAGTGTTAGTAATACATGTATATATTATCTATATATATTCTTAGTGGATAGTGGAAAGAGATGTGTAGAATAGTAATCGAGAAAACACAGTAATATTAATTCAATTATCTTTGTGTGATTCCATCCCACTACTAATATAATAATATTAATAATATAATTATAATAATTATAATAATAATATAAAAAAAACGTGTTCTATTAAATTGACAGAAATCTTAATTTGTTTATATATGCCGATGGTTTTTAAGGATTGGATTTCGTACCCCGTTGGAAAATCGGTGACGAATAAAAGTCTTCGGAAAAATTCCAAATTTTTAGATTAACTATATTTATTTATTTTGGTCATTATGGTATAAAATTCAATCCTTAATTTGTTAAATAAAAATTACATCAAGTGTCCCTCTCAATTCTGGGTAAAATATAAAAATGTTAAAACTTAACAAATAGTTCCTAAATACATTTTTAATAAGCCTAAAATTTATAGAACTCATTTTCGTATCACCGTTCTTTTTTTAAAATTACATAAGTTTGAATTTAACTTGCTTAATATCAATCGAAACATCAAACGGGTATTAAAATCATTTAATATTTAATTTTTAATATAATTTATTTATATATAGAGATATATTTTAAATAATAATTATTATAATATCCTATTTTTATTTTATTAATTTTTAATAACAACAACATATAATATTACAAATTATATTTCAAATTATTATTTATATATACATACACACAATCTATTTACAATTAATTGTCGTGAATCGTCGAGAGCAGTTGAAGGTCAATTGAATATATGAAACAGTTCAAAACATTTTGAGATTCAACTAAAGTGACTTTGCTTATCGTGTCGAAATCATATCAAGATTAAGTTTAAATTTAGTCGGAAATTCCCGGGTCATCACAGTACCTACCCGTTAAAGAAATTTCGTCCCGAAATTTGATTGAGATGGTCATGGTTAACAATAAACATGTTTTCATGACGCATATGAGCTAGAAATTAGAGTTTTTTTTTTTTTTTTTTTTTTTTTTTTTTTTTTTTTTTATCATCAGTGAGTAATATGGATAAAATATATCGTTTATGTGAAGAGTACGAATGAAGCTATCACAAAAGAGTGAAATGAATAAATGCAGATTCGTTTTGTCTGGTGACGTAGTCACGATTTTAGAAAATAAGGTGCATCTTAACTTTTGACGTTGTCTTAGTTGAATTCCGGAATTCAAGGGATTTAAAGAAAATCTTCGAAATCTAAAAGATTTGATTCTTCGGCGAATAAGGAAATTATGATTTCTATAATTAAATACGGAGATCTGCCTTGATTTCTTTATCAGATAATTCACTATAAATTAACTTCTTCCGTTTCATTACCTTTACCATTACTATACTCAATTCCCAAATTCAAAAGATTGTGAAAATGCTTAATCCAGTTCTGATCCTTGTCCTTATCCTGACTATCGCCACAATCATTCTCCTTTTCTAACTTCCACTGGAGGAATCTGTTATCTTCTACTTCGCCCTTGGGGTTATAGTGTTTTTAATTCTCCCGTGTCTTTATGTTGCAATAAACATTGATATACACGGTTTGTAATTTCTGTATATATATTTTTTTAGCTTTATATTTCTTTTTATATTTCGGAGCTCCATGCTCTTGTTTTCTCTTCCCGGCTTCAAATCAAGCGAATAATGGCCCAGAATTTGTAGATATGAAATTTGGAATGAACATAGTTAATTTTCTAAGAAAGAAATTGTAATAGCACGATTTGATTTATCAAATTACCAGAATCTCTAAGAATAGAACTATCAAGAAAAATATGTTCTTGATATGTTTATAAATTAGACAGAACGTAAGAGTCGTGTAACATAGCACATGATGACGTTGTAATCTGTGAATCATCACATTCCATTTAGAAACTCAGCATGACTTACTGTAATATAATCACGTTGATCAAGTGTCATTATATTATACTAACTCATGCATCAGTTCCCAACACTACTTCAAAAACATTCATATTTTAAATTCGAAAGTTTACAGAATATAGAAACTAACAGTTTCTATATGATGCAACACTGATAGCACGAAGAGATTAATGATTTCAGATAAGAAAAGTTATGAAAATATATTCAGAAATATCAAGGATATTTATAATGAAAGATACGATAATATCTCGGAATATCTAAGATCAGAGGATGGTAGAAACTATTGTCCGCAAGGGTTTAGAGTAAGGAGCATGATATTCACTAAAGACTTTAGCAGACATTGAATCATTTGGATTCTTTGAAGTCAAACTTATTCTTTGTGATTTTTCCACGGCTTTCTTCATAGTTTCGCATAATCTGCTTTTCGGTACTAAATTTTTTCTATTGAATGTTTCCAATATAATGACACACAGGAAGCACGAAGAGGTATATAATTTCGGACGAGAATATTTATGAAAATATCCTCAGAAATATCGAAGATATTGATGATGATATTTTGGAATTTCTAAGTTCGATGGTTGATGGAGAAAGATTTTCCGCAAGATTTTAACATGACTCCGGAGCAAGATATTCTCTAAAGATTTCAACGGATCCAGAATTACCTGAATCCTTTGAATATAGGGTTTGGTCCTTGTATTTGTCCTTGGTCTCCTTCATGGGTAGCTCAATCTGTTTTTCAATACCCAATTTCGAGCGTTCCTAACACTCCTTTCTTTATCATCAAACTTTTGGCCGTTTAGACCATCTACCATTATTCTGTTTCTTCTGCATTTAATGCAATGATATCTGAATCATCGGCTATTAATCCGAGGTGGTTTCAGGAAAATTATGTTTTTAGATGATTAAATGCTGATGGTAATATGGTGGAATATGAAAGGTTCCCTGGTAACAATAAAAGAGCACGCGTATATATCAACGTTATAATAAGGTTGTTTCGTACGAAAAGTCGAAGTTGTCTTGCTGGAGCTGTGACAAAATTTGGCTATTTTGAAGAAGAACTGCAAAGTTATTTTGGGTAATAATAACACTAAAGAAATTAGCACAGTTATGTATTGAACGTTTACTCAGTTTCCGAGAGTCTTTCAAGTGCATTACTATATGCATCAATCTTTTCTTCCGTAAATGAAGTGCGGTTGGTTCATCCTCTCGATTGAGGTGTTTTCAAGAATCATGAAAGGTTTGAACGCAGAATGTAATCGTGAAGATACAAATGTTGTTTAAGACGAAATCAAGTGGCAACTTGAAGAATTGTTTAGTTTCATATGTTATAATCAATATTTTAATTCATTTTAATTGTCCAATGTTATTAGTCCACAGTCGATAGTCCACAGTTGACAGTCCAATAATTCATATATAGTTTAATATATAATATTCGTATTAATTAATACGTGTCGTGACCCGTATACGTCTCAGACTCGATCACAACTCAAACTATATATATTATTGTAGAATCAACCTCAACCCTGTATAGAGAACTCGATCATTACTGCATATAGAGTGTCTATGGTGATTCCAAATAATATATATAGATGCGTCGATATGATATGTCAAAACCTTGTATACGTGTCCCGATATTTAAAGTGCGTAAAATATATAACAGAAAATTAAATAACGATAAATAAAGTGCGTAAAGTAAATAACAGAAATTTAATGACGATAAATAAAATTGCCAGAATGTAAATTGCGATAAAATAAATTGCGATAAATAAAATGTAATCAGTTAGCTAGGATTTTGTTAGCGTGGATTCTTAACAAAATTTCTCATAGTTAATTTGTTTGTTTCTAACAAATTTTATTTTGTCCAATATTTTCTTCATTATGCCACTTGTCGGATTCTGATAGGTCAAAATCCAAATATGAAATTGAATGAAAATGATTATTCTGTGATGAACGGATTCGTATAGCTGTGGTTGCAAGTAGGATAGTAAATGACTGTTGAATCAGATTCGAAGAATGTACAGTGTAACTTATTAATGCGAAATCTAAATATTCCTCGGGTATTACCTACCCGTTAAAATATTTTCACCATTAACAGTTTGTACAATAAAAATTTTAATTACAATCTTTATGAAAACATATATACATATATATTTTCTTCAGACGTAATTATGGATTTAATGAGTCAATATGATATTAAACTCATTTGATTTACCGTTAGAATAAGAATATATATTCTCTAAAACATTAGAGATTACCTAATCGCCATGTCGAACGAAGATAAAGGATGTAGAACGATTCGTAGAACGATGATTATACTCGAGGTACAGAATGAGATGTTGAGGCATGGATTGTTGAAACTTGAGTTGTTGGTTGTACTGGTCCCATTGGTGCTGAGGCTGGTGATGGTACCGGTGTTGGTGATACAGCTGGTGCTTGCAAATTGTATATCGTGCTCTCTAAAGTTAATACTCGAGCTCGGAGTTCTCTAACTTCTTCTACTAACCCTGGTTGATTATCAGTGTGAGGTAGTGGTCGGATATCTTCTCTAGTTCCGTTAATGGTAGATTCAAGACGAAAAATTCTTGCAAATAGGGTATAAACGGTGTTGCGAACGGGTTCGCCGGTGAGCGGGTCAAGTACTCCAAGGTTAGGTGGTAGATTCGATTCATGATATGGAGTACCTTCTTCCCTTCTCCATAGGGTGAGTATGTCGCGAACCCACCCCCATTTTCTCCAGTAATCACGGTAGTTGATTGGTTGGTGTGCTCCTGTCACGCTGTCTTCGGAGTCAGAGGAACATGGTTGATTCGTAGAGGCCATCTTACGCGATCTCAGGAAAGATTTTTGGTATGAAAAGTTTAGTGACAGCAATTTATAGTTGGATGGTATTCTCAGTGCATAATTTGCATAGATATATATAGTACCAGGATCCCTTAAATTAAGGAGAAATTTACGAGAGATATCAGGCAAGGTCTACAGTAACAGATACGCTAAGATATGAATTTTGTCTATACACTATTCTTGCAGTCAACGCAGCAAGACGTGTCTAGACTAAGAATGATAAGCAGATAATTTTCGACACAAAATGATAAGGAAAACTTTTTGACATGCAGACACGGTCGAAGTCCAGACTTACTAATGCATCCTAACGACTTATCAGTTAGACACACTAATGCAGACCTGGTTCGCTAAGACCTCTGCTCTGATACCAACTGAAGCGACCCGTCCTAATCCATCCGGACAAAGTCCACATCGATTATAAACGATTCACAATAGTTGATTACATTGCGAGGTACTTGACCTCTATATGATACATTTTACAAACATTGCATTCCTTTTTGAAAATACAAACTTTCATTTCATTGAAAATTGACGACATGCATATCATTTCATAATACATCTAACTATAATTGACTTAATAATGATCTTGATGAACTCGATGACTCGAATGCAACGTCTTTTGAAATATGTCATGAATGACTCCAAGTAATATCTCTAATTGAGCAAATGCACAGCGGAAGATTTCTTTCATACCTGAGAATAAACATGCTTTAAAGTGTCAACCAAAAGGTTGGTGAGTTCATTAGTTTAACATAGATAATCATTTCTATCATTTTAATAGACCACAAGATTTAATATTTCCATTTCTCATAAACATACGTCCCATGCATAGAGACAAAAATATCATTCATATGGATTGAACACCTGGTAACCGACATTCACAATATGCATATAAGAATATCCCCATCATTCCGGGATCCTCCTTCGGACATGATATAACTTTCGAATTACTAAAGCATCCGGTACTTTGGATGGGGCTTGTTGTGCCCGATAGATCTATCTTTAGAGTTCGCGTCAATTAGGGTGTCTGTTCCCTAATTCTTAGATTACCAGACTTAATAAAAAGGGGCATATTCGATTTCGATTATTCAACCATATAATGTAGTTTCAATTACTTGTGTCTATTTCGTAAAACAGTTATAAAAACAGCGCATGTATTCTCAGTCCCAAAAATATATATTGTGAAAGCATTTAAAAAGGGATTAATGAAACTCACACATATAAATATTGTAAAACAGTTAATAAAGCATTTGCATGTATTCTCAGGCCAAAAATGTAAAGAGTAAAAAGGGCGAATGAAACTCACGCATCAAAATATTGTAAAACAGTTAATAAAGCATTTGCATGTATTCTCAGCCCAAAAACGTAAAAAGAAAAAAAGGGCAAATGAAACTCACGCATATAAATATTGTAAAACAGTCTTTAAAACAGTGGATGTATTCTCAGCCCAAAAATATAAAGAGTAAAAGGGAGCAAATGAACTCACCAAATGTATTTTGTAGTAAAAATACATATGACGATATTGAACAATGCAGGGTTGGCCTCGGATTCACGAACCTATACCATTTGTGTATTCATTAATATATATAATCGTAATCGAATAAATATATATATTATTATTTATGATATAATTTTTATATTAATAACTTATATATTTTATTATATATTCATTTTGTATATTTTGGATAATTGAAAATATTAATATATCTAAATTATGGATGTTAAATATATTTTTATATAATTTCTCTTTTTGTTTACAAATACTAGTTATAATAACTCTAATATAATTATGATGATAATAATAATTTTCATACTACGAATAAATGACATTATTAATATTAGTTTTAAGAAAAAATATAGATTTAAAGAACTGATACTTTTAGTAGCAAGTATATTAATTTTTTTTTTATACTAACCTTACTAGTTAATGATAATATTGATAATAATAATAATAATAATATTACCAAAAATAATAATAATAATGATAATAAAAAAAAATTAAGACTACCTCACAATAAAAGCTCCAAAAATAAAATGCTCTTGCCCGGGCTCAAACCCGAGACCTCTCATTCAACGACCACATGCCCAACCTTCGCTCTACTATTTATTTTCTATTTTAAATCACGGATTTAATTCTTTTAACTAACATATCACAGTATTCTTCTTCATCCTTAATCATTTATCTTATGTTATCGCTAAAACTCATCTTCAAACTCATTAGTATGATTATCACTATCATTGATATATCATGTATCTTTAACATCATCACCATATCTATATTATCAATAATGTCCTAATTTACCATTGCCATCGTTATATGCTAACTGCACATCATCATCTCATAATCTTTCTTTATTCCCATATTTTTGGCCCAACAGCCTAACTTTGGCCCAACAACAAATAAGGATCTCGGCCCAAATGAACTTTGCACACAACCGAATCTGTTTTGGTTTTAATTAATCGAGTAAAAAAAAAAATATAGGGTATAGCAGCAACGACAATATCATCATGTTTTTGCATCATCACATCATCATTATCCTATTCTATACTTATCATTATCATTTATCATATCCTCATATATATTCATGATCATAATCCTAAATCATATCGAACCTTACCCAATCTTCCTCTATCATCATCGTTAATAATATTAACATGATAATCACCAACACATTTTGATTGTAATTATCGATATTCTTCTAGTTCATCTCATGTTCGTAGCATTATTATCATCATCTCATGATATCATGTTAACAACTTTTCGGTAAAAAGAAGAAAACCCATAACGACAATTTGGGTCTCCACTTGAATATCATGCCAATATTAGTAGACCCGGCTTTTGAGTGGTGTTTGAATTCAATTGGTATAAAGCAGTTTAAAAGCATTGATATAGGTTATCGATTAGATGTAAAGGTGGGGCTGTAGGGTATCGATTGAGTGGAGTAGGTATCGACTAGATGTAAAGGTGGGGTTAGGTTTTTGTGGATATGGGAAATAGAAACAGCATATCGAACGTTCCTTTTTGTTACATCATATCTGTTGGGCAATTTAAAAAAAAAACATATATGGTGACAGGAACATGCGTATTATTGGATATCAAAACATTGGATTCATTAGTTTAATTCCAAAGGAGTTGATGAATTGTGGAATTAAGTATTCAAGGATATGTGGCTAACATGATTAAAAAAAAAATAATAATAATGGACCTCCCTTTAAGTAATCCCTTTTGGTCGGCCAACAAAACATTTTTTTTTTATAACATGAAGCTAGTGAGTATATATCGGTGGTTGTGTTTAACAACAAGAAGCAAAAGGAAAATAATGACGAAAGGTGGTAACCTGGTATAGAAAGTGATGGCGGTTTTGGAAGAGAAAAGTGGTGAGTAGTGGCGGTTTAATGATCCACGAAGAAGAAGAAAAAGAAGGTGACAGACTCGGTGATTGTTCTTGGTACTTCTCGACTACTCAAATAAAAACAGAAGATCATAAGTGGCACGGTGGTGATATGGTGAATGAAAATGATAAGAGTGTTTGGTTTCATATCCATATGTATATGCTCTATATGTATATTTATACAAGTTAGATAATGAGTAAAAGAATAGAAACATGAGTGAACCTTAGTAGTAGTAAGCGTCTGGTTTCGTGATTATTCGAATCGAGAATAGAACCGAGACAGAGAGCAAATGTAGTGATGGAGAAAATGGTGATGGGTTTTGTGGTCACAAGAAAGAAGAGTGTTAGTAATACATGTATATATTATCTATATATATTCTTAGTGGATAGTGGAAAGAGATGTGTAGAATAGTAATCGAGAAAACACAGTAATATTAATTCAATTATCTTTGTGTGATTCCATCCCACTACTAATATAATAATATTAATAATATAATTATAATAATTATAATAATAATATAAAAAAAACGTGTTCTATTAAATTGACAGAAATCTTAATTTGTTTATATATGCCGATGGTTTTTAAGGATTGGATTTCGTACCCCGTTGGAAAATCGGTGACGAATAAAAGTCTTCGGAAAAATTCCAAATTTTTAGATTAACTATATTTATTTATTTTGGTCATTATGGTATAAAATTCAATCCTTAATTTGTTAAATAAAAATTACATCAAGTGTCCCTCTCAATTCTGGGTAAAATATAAAAATGTTAAAACTTAACAAATAGTTCCTAAATACATTTTTAATAAGCCTAAAATTTATAGAACTCATTTTCGTATCACCGTTCTTTTTTTAAAATTACATAAGTTTGAATTTAACTTGCTTAATATCAATCGAAACATCAAACGGGTATTAAAATCATTTAATATTTAATTTTTAATATAATTTATTTATATATAGAGATATATTTTAAATAATAATTATTATAATATCCTATTTTTATTTTATTAATTTTTAATAACAACAACATATAATATTACAAATTATATTTCAAATTATTATTTATATATACATACACACAATCTATTTACAATTAATTGTCGTGAATCGTCGAGAGCAGTTGAAGGTCAATTGAATATATGAAACAGTTCAAAACATTTTGAGATTCAACTAAAGTGACTTTGCTTATCGTGTCGAAATCATATCAAGATTAAGTTTAAATTTAGTCGGAAATTCCCGGGTCATCACATGAATAAGGATTAGTAACAACAATACAAGCATATAATGACCAAAACATGAAGATTTAAACATCCCCACACTTAGAACAAGCTAAATCCGAATTTGAGAATGAAGAACACAAGAACCATGAAGAAATGAAGATTAATCTTACCTTTCTCATGTTGATAGACAGATTAGATGCTCAAAGATGGGTTTAATCGGTTGATTTAGTGTTTAGAGATGGAATCCTTGAGAGAAAATGAGATGAAGTTCGGAGTTGTAGGTGAAAAAATGAGTAAAATTGATAAAATCCCGTATTTGTGCAAAAAAAATAGGCAGACTCCCACATTCAGACACAGATGCGGCGTATCTGGAGCAGATGCGGCGCATCTGGCTCAGATGCGGCGCATCTGAAGCAGATGCGGTGCATCTGGTTTCCCAAATGCTGCTCATGACCAGTTATCGGCGCATCAAAAACTGTCAGGATTTTTCTTGTGTTCAGATGCGGCGCATCCAGCCTAGATGCGGCGCATCTGACCCCGTTTCATCAGTTTTTGACGTTTTTTCGTGTTTTAAACATTGCGGAAGGTCCCTAAACAACTTGGTTCATACTAAAGTTTGAAAAATCACTCAAATCACTCAAAACAATCAATCCTAAGAAACGAACACATGAAAGGAACTATTTACAATTTGTGAAGTTTATTAGCGAGTCGTTCACGCGACTCCTTCCCAAGTTAATTAGCATTGGGGGAGAAAGTGATGTCATCTTGAACCATGGTATCAAATCCATCAAAATAGAGTTTTAATCGATGACCATTCACTTTAAAAGTATTTCTGTTTCTAAACAACTCAACATATCCCGATGGAAATGCTTGTTTCACCAAATAAGGTCCCGTCTATTGGGACTTCAACTTTCCGGGAGAAAATTTAAACCGTGAGTTAAAAACCAAAACCTTATCACCGGTTTTAAACTCTTTCAATTCTTTCAATCGGGCATCATGCCACCTTTTCGTTTTCTCCTTATACGAGCTCGAATTCTCTTACGCTTCTAACCTCAATTCTTCCAATTCATGCATTTGCATGAATCAGTTTTCACCAGCCTTTTCCATGTCTAAATTACAAAGCTTCAATGCCCAGTATGCTCTATGTTCCACTTCAACCAGAAGATGGCACGCTTTACCATAAACAAGTCTAAATGGTGTGGTACTGATTGGTGTTTTAAAAGCAGTCCTAAAGGCCTACAACGCATCATCTAACTTGCGTTGCCAAATCTTAGGGTTGTTATCAACCGTCTTCTCAAGTATACGTTTTAAGGCACGATTCATGTTCTCCACTTGACCACTCGTTTGCAGGTGGTATGGAGTAGGGAAACGATGAGTTACGCCACACTTCTTCAACACCTTTTCAAGAAGGTTGTTGGCAAAATGTGTTCCTCGATCGGATATGAGCGCCTTTGGGATTGCAAAGCGCGAGAAGAGATTTTTCAAGAAGTTCACCACCACCCTAGCATCATTCGTAGGTAAAGCATTCGCTTTAGCCCACTTAGATACATAGTCAACGGCTACTAGGATGTACTTGCACTTATGGGAACTTGGAAATGGTCCCATGAAATCGATTCCCCAAATATCAAAGATTTCACAAACTTGGATGCCGGTTTGAGGCATCTCATCCTTTTTCGTGATGTTACCCGTTCGTTGGCATGCATTACACGTCCGAACGAAATTATGGGCATCTTTAAAGATCGTGGGCTAATAAAAGCCCGAGTCAAGGATTTTTCTTGCGGTGTGGTTTGGTCCGAAATGACCGCCGGTGGGCCCTTGATGGCAATGCTCAAGAATTTGTTGAGCCTCTTTTCTGTACACACAACGGTGAATCATTTGATCCGCACCAACATGAAATAGGTCGGGGTGTTCCCAGAAATAGGACTTCAAATCCGCAAAGAATTTCTTCTTTTGTTGATAAGAAAGTCCTTTTTGAAGAATGCCTGAAGCAAGATAGTTTGCAAAATGGGCAAACCATGGGATTTCAGATTCTTTGTCAACCCTCATTAGAGATTCGTCAGGAAATGTGTCCTTGATGATTGTATCATCGAGTTTATCTAATTCAGGGTTTTCAAGTCGGGATTGATGATCGGCAGCTAGATTCTCGGCTCCTTTCTTGTCACGTATCTCAATGTCAAATTCTTGAAGTAAAAGAACCCAACGTATGAGATGATGCTTTGCATCTAGTTTCGAGAATA
This sequence comes from Rutidosis leptorrhynchoides, assembly GCF_046630445.1. Taxonomy (NCBI): domain Eukaryota; kingdom Viridiplantae; phylum Streptophyta; class Magnoliopsida; order Asterales; family Asteraceae; genus Rutidosis; species Rutidosis leptorrhynchoides. Next base: position 344,985,984 of record NC_092341.1, read on the forward strand.
AGTACCTAAGGGCCGAATGGTCCGTGTAAACGATGGTTTTGGACAACACCAAATATGACCAAAATTTATCAAACGCATATACAACCGCCAAGAGCTCCTTTTCCGTGGTGGTATAATTAATTTGAGCTCCCGTTAGCATTTTGCTCGCATAATAAATTGGACGAAAATGATTATCGGGTCGTTGTCCTAAGACAGTACCTAAGGCATAGTCGCTCATGTCACACATTAACTCAAAAGGCATACTCCAATCCGGAGATACGATAATGGGAGCTTGTGTGAGTTTTGACTTTAGAATGGAGAATGCATTCTCGCAATTGGAATCGAAGTCAAATAGAGCATCCTTTCCAAGAAGTTTGATCATTGGGCGGACGATTTTAGAAAAATCTTTGATAAATCGTCTGTAGAATCCCGCATGACCAAGAAAGCTTCTAATGGCCTTGACATTCGTCGGTATAGGTAGCTTAGAGATAACTTCAATTTTAGCTTTATCTACCTCTATTCCCGCACGAGATATCTTGTGACCAAGTACAATGCCCTCCTTCACCATGAAGTGGCATTTTTCCCAATTTAGGACCAAGTTTGCTTTCTCACATCGGATAAGCATACGTTCAAGGTTAAAAAGACACGATTCAAAGGAGTCTCCAAACACGGAAAAGTCATCCATGAAGACTTCCATACAATCCTCTACCATATCATCAAAAATTGCCATCATGCACCTTTGAAAGGTTCCGGGTGCATTGCATAAACCAAATGGCATGCGGCGATAGGCAAAGGTCCCGAAAGGACAAGTGAATGTGGTCTTTTCTTGGTCGTTGGGATCAATTGGAATTTGGATGTAACCGGAGAAACCATCTAGAAAGAAATAATATTCTTTCCCCGCTAATCGTTCAATCATTTGATCAATAAAAGGCAACGGGAAATGATCCTTTCTAGTGGCATCATTGAGACATCTGTAATCAATACAGACTCTCCAGCCGGTAACCGTTCTAGTTGGAACGAGTTCATCCTTTTCATTTACAATAACGGTTGTACCCCCCTTTTTGGGTACTACTTGTACCTAACTAACCCAAGGACTATCGGAGATGGGGTAGATTAACCCAGCGTCAAGAAGCTTGACTACCTCCTTTTTAACAACCTCTTTCATGTTGGGATTTAGCCTACGTTGTCTTTGTACTACTGGTTTGAAGTCATTCTCAAGGAGAATTTTATGTGTACAATAAGACGGGTTTATCCCTGGAATGTCGGTCGTTTTCCAAGCTATAGCCTTTTTATGGGTTTTCAAAACAGAGATTAACCTATCCTTCTCGTTACCGGAAAGATGTGAAGCAATAATTACCGGTAATTGAGATGTACCTTCGAGATAAGCATATTCCAAGTGTTTGGGTAGCTCCTTAAGCTCTAGTACGGGTGGTTCTTCCAAGGAATTCTTTATTCGGAATCTATCTTTATTTCTGATATCTTCAAATGATTCCTCTTCCTTGGGAATTTCTTCTTCTATGGTCTCATCATCCGTGGCCACCTTCATCAACTCATCAAAATCCTCATCAATATTGAAGTGTTCACTTTCACTTACCGGGGCAAACCCCGAGGTATCGATTTCAAGTAGCTCCTTCAATTCGTCCTCAACACAAAGATTTATAACATCAATTTGAAAACAAGAGTCATCGGTGTAAGTGGGTCTTTTCATGGCTTTGTCAATATGACAAATTATTCTCTCGTTTCCCACACCTAGACTTAATTTTTCTTTTTGGACATTAATGATAGCATCTGCGGTGTTAAGGAAAGGACATCCTAAAATGATAGGAACTTTTGTGTCCTCTTGCATTTCTAGAATAACAAAGTCGACGGGAAAGATAAGTGAGCCAACTTTTACAAGAATATCCTCGGCTATACCTATGGGAGTATCAAATGATTGATTTGCTAATCAAATACCCATCCGGGTTGGTTTCAAGTCTTTTAAGTCAAGTTTCAAATATAACGAGTAAGGCATTAGGTTAACACTTGCATCTAGGTCGGCTAGTGCATCGTACACTACCGAATCACCCATCATACATCGGATGATAAAACTACCCAGATCTCCCAATTTTGGAGGTACATTTTGCTTTTTCAAGATGGCCGAACACTCCTCATGGAGGAATGTGGCAGAAACTTCGTGGTATTTATCCTTCGAGGATATGAGATCTTTCAAAAACTTCCCGTAATGGGGCATACCCTTAAGAACCTCCGCGAGTGGCATGTTAATGCTGATTTGCTTGATCATATCCGCAAATTTCTGATATTGACTCGCGAGTCTGTCTTTCTTCAATGCTTTTGGGTATGGAATAGGTGCCTTGTACACCTTCACTGGTGGTTCTTCACTTTCCTTCGATATGATTACTGGTGGATCATCTTTCTCTTGTTCTTTTTCAACATGCTCATCTACATCAACAGGTACCTGCAAAAAAGAAGGAGACAAAGGAACTTCCGGGGACTTATGGGTCTCCGGATTAGTGGTTAAACCACTTCTGGTAGTTATAGCATTTACATGCTCATTCCTTGTTTGATTGTTACTGGGATTCAATTGAGTATTTGAGGGGAGAGCACCAGGTGGTCTCTCTGCTAGTAACTGTGAGATCCTTCCAACATCCCTTTCTAAATTCTGAATCGTAGCTTGTTGATTTCGAATTTGCTGAGTTTGAAGTTTCGCATTTTGCTCGTGCTTAACCATAAAATCTCTCAAAAGATCTTCTAAACTGTTGACAGGAGGATATTTCCGGTTCATTGCTTCAACCGCCGAAAAGTCTTCAAAATTCATTTCACCTTTACGCAAGTAACCTAAAAAATTTGCTTGCTCTTCCATTATCGTTTGGTCGCATTCTCGAGTGAGATGGGGACCTTGGCACAATTCACACCCTACCCTGATAGCGTGCATTTCTTTGGTTACCTTCTCAATTTGCCTTGCTTGATTTGCCAATTGAACTTTTAATGCGGCGATTTCATCGTTGGTTTCGACATTAACAACCGTTGATGATCTAGAGAACTCCATCTCTTGATGCCAATTGTGAGAATGGGCTGCTGATGTGTGCGAGGTGTACTAGGAAATAATATTATTTTTACAACAAAATACTATTAAATACGATACAATTTTACACAAGATATTTATTTATTTATAGAATGGATATACCTAAACCTTGCTACAACACTTATAGGCAATGTACCTAATTGTACAGTAGTGTAGTTTTTAGTAAGTCCGGTTCGTTCCACAGGGAAAATTAAACAAGCTTAACTCTATATTAGTTTTAACTTATAAAAATACAAAAATATATATAAGTAGTATTATTATTATAAAAGGGGGTTTTTAACGTTTAATGACCGGTTTGTCAATTTTTAAAACTTTAGTCGCAGTTAAAACCTAATATAAAATATTAAAAATAAATATAACTTAATTTAAAGCGTAAAGTAAATAACGGTAATGAAATTGCGATAAATAAAAGTGCGATAAAATAAAATTGCGATAATTAAAGAGTACGATAATTAAAAGTGCAATTAAATACAATGACAATAAATAAAAGTGCGATAATTAAAAGTGTAATTAAATATGAAATAAAAGAATTATGCTTATTTAAACTTCCATAATCATGATGTTTGACGTGTTGATTTTAGTTTATTCCCATGGGTTAATTGTCCTTTGTCCTGGATTATTCGATATGTCCATACGGATTTGTCCATAATAGCCCATCAGTCATAAATATAAAGTGCGAAAGTCTTCGTCAAATTATTCTTATTCCCGAAGTTAAATATTCCAACTAATTGAGGATTCGAATTGTAACAAGGTCTTAATACTTTGTTTAATGAATACACCAGGTTATCGACTGCGTGTAAACCAAGGTTTTACTACTTTGTTAACAATTACACCAATTACCCTTGAATGTAATCCACCCCTGTTTCAACAAGTCTATTAACTATTAATCCAGTTCCGTGTCCGGTAAAATGAACAATTATTGGTATTTATAGATATCCCGTCCACCATACCCAGTTAAGCGTATGTGGTTATATATAAATACGTCAAATTATAAGTTTATATATTAAATTAACGAGGTATTATTTAATTAATATAAAGCCCATTAATAGCCTATAGTCTAATTGAAATGTCCCGTTCTTATTGATTAAAAACGTTCCATATTAATTGATTTCGTTGCGAGGTTTTGACCTCTATATGAGACGTTTTTCAAAGACTGCATTCATTTTTAAAACAAACCATAACCTTTATTTCATAAATAAAGGTTTAAAAAGCTTTACGTAGATTATCAAATAATGATAATCTAAAATATCCTGTTTACACACGACCATTACATAATGGTTTACAATACAAATATGTTACATCGAAATCAGTTTCTTGAATGCAGTTTTTACACAATATCATACAAACATGGACTCCAAATCTTGTCCTTATTTTAGTATGCAACAGCGGAAGCTCTTAATATTCACCTGAGAATAAACATGCTTTAAACGTCAACAAAAATGTTGGTGAGTTATAGGTTTAACCTATATATATCAAATCGTAACAATAGATCACAAGATTTCATATTTCAATACACATCCCATACATAGAGATAAAAATCATTCATATGGTGAACACCTGGTAACCGACAATAACAAGATGCATATATAAGAATATCCCCATCATTCCGGGACACCCTTCGGATATGATATAAATTTCGAAGTACTAAAGCATCCGGTACTTTGGATGGGGTTTGTTAGGCCCAATAGATCTATCTTTAGGATTCGCGTCAATTAGGGTGTCTGTTCCCTAATTCTTAGATTACCAGACTTAATAAAAAGGGGCATATTCGATTTCGATAATTCAACCATAGAATGTAGTTTCACGTACTTGTGTCTATTTTGTAAATCATTTATAAAACCTGCATGTATTCTCATCCCAAAAATATTAGATTTTAAAAGTGGGACTATAACTCACTTTCACAGATTTTTACTTCGTCGGGAAGTAAGACTTGGCCACTGTTGATTCACGAACCTATAACAATATATACATATATATTAAAGTATGTTCAAAATATATTTACAACACTTTTAATATATTTTGATGTTTTAAGTTTATTAAGTCAGCTGTCCTCGTTAGTAACCTATAACTAGTTGTCCACAGTTAGATGTACAGAAATAAATCGATAAATATTATCTTGAATCAATCCACGACCCAGTGTATACGTATCTCAGTATTGATCACAACTCAAACTATATATATTTTGGAATCAACCTCAACCCTGTATAGCTAACTCCAACATTCACATATAGAGTGTCTATGGTTGTTCCGAAATATATATAGATGTGTCGACATGATAGGTCGAAACATTGTATACGTGTCTATGGTATCTCAAGATTACATAATATACAATACAAGTTGATTAAGTTATGGTTGGAATAGATTTGTTACCAATTTTCACGTAGCTAAAATGAGAAAAATTATCCAATCTTGTTTTACCCATAACTTCTTCATTTTAAATCCGTTTTGAGTGAATAAAATTGCTATGGTTTCATATTGAACTCTATTTTATGAATCTAAACAGAAAAAGTATAGGTTTATAGTCGGAAAAATAAGTTACAAGTCGTTTTTGTAAAGGTAGTCATTTCAGTCGAAAGAACGACGTCTAGATGACCATTTTAGAAAACATACTTCCACTTTGAGTTTAACCATAATTTTTGGATATAGTTTCATGTTCATAATAAAAATAATTTTCTCAGAATAACAACTTTTAAATCAAAGTTTATCATAGTTTTTAATTAACTAACCCAAAACAGCCCGCGGTGTTACTACGACGGCGTAAATCCGGTTTTACGGTGTTTTTCGTGTTTCCAGGTTTTAAATCATTAAGTTAGCATATCATATAGATATAGAACATGTGTTTAGTTGATTTTAAAAGTCAAGTTAGAAGGATTAACTTTTGTTTGCGAACAAGTTTAGAATTAACTAAACTATGTTCTAGTGATTACAAGTTTAAACCTTCGAATAAGATAGCTTTATATGTATGAATCGAATAATGTTATGAACATCATTACTACCTTAATTTCCTTGGATAAACCTACTGGAAAAGAGAAAAATGGATCTAGCTTCAATGGATCCTTGGATGGCTCGAAGTTCTTGAAGCAGAATCATGACACGAAAACAAGTTCAAGTAAGATCATCACTTGAAATAAGATTGTTATAGTTATAGAAATTGAACCAAAGTTTGAATATGATTATTACCTTGTATTAGAATGATAACCTACTGTAAGAAACAAAGATTTCTTGAGGTTGGATGATCACCTTACAAGATTGGAAGTGAGCTAGCAAACTTGAAAGTATTCTTGATTTTATGAAACTAGAACTTTTGGAATTTATGAAGAACACTTAGAACTTGAAGATAGAACTTGAGAGAGATCAATTAGATGAAGAAAATTGAAGAATGAAAGTGTTTGTAGGTGTTTTTGGTCGTTGGTGTATGGATTAGATATAAAGGATATGTAATTTTGTTTTCATGTAAATAAGTCATGAATGATTACTCATATTTTTGTAATTTTATGAGATATTTCATGCTAGTTGCCAAATGATGGTTCCCACATGTGTTAGGTGACTCACATGGGCTTTTAAGAGCTGATCATTGGAGTGTATATACCAATAGTACATACATCTAAAAGCTGTGTATTGTACGAGTACGAATACGGGTGCATACGAGTAGAATTGTTGATGAAACTGAACGAGGATGTAATTGTAAGCATTTTTGTTAAGTAGAAGTATTTTGATAAGTGTATTGAAGTCTTTCAAAAGTGTATAAATACATATTAAAACACTACATGTATATACATTTTAACTGAGTCGTTAAGTCATCGTTAGTCGTTACATGTAAGTGTTGTTTTGAAACCTTTAGGTTAACGATCTTGTTAAATGTTGTTAACCCAATGTTTATAATATCAAATGAGATTTTAAATTATTATATTATCATGATATTATCATGTATGAATATCTCTTAATATGATATATATACATTAAATGTCTTTACAATGATAATCGTTACATATATGTCTCGTTTAAAAATCATTAAGTTAGTAGTCTTGTTTTTACATATGTAGTTCATTGTTAATATACTTTATGATATGTTTTCTTATCATAGTATCATGTTAACTATATATATATATCCATATATATGTCATCATATAGTTTTTACAAGTTTTAACGTTCGTGAATCACCGATCAACTTGGGTGGTCAATTGTCTATATGAAACATATTTCAATTAATCAAGTCTTAACAAGTTTGATTGCTTAACATGTTGGAAACATTTAATCATGTAAATATCAATCTCAATTAATATATATAAACATGGAAAAGTTCGGGTCACTACAGTACCTACCCGTTAAATAAATTTCGTCCCGAAATTTTAAGCTGTTGAAGGTGTTGACGAATCTTCTGGAAATAGATGCGGGTATTTCTTCTTCATCTGATCTTCACGCTCCCAGGTGAACTCGGGTCCTCTACGAGCATTCCATCGAACCTTAACAATTGGTATCTTGTTTTGCTTAAGTCTTTTAACCTCACGATCCATTATTTCGACGGGTTCTTCGATGAATTGAAGTTTTTCGTTGATTTGGATTTCATCTAACGGAATAGTGAGATCTTCTTTAGCAAAACATTTCTTTAAATTCGAGACGTGGAAAGTGTTATGTACAGCCGCGAGTTGTTGAGGTAACTCTAGTCGGTAAGCTACTGGTCCGACACGATCAATAATCTTGAATGGTCCAATATACCTTGGATTTAATTTCCCTCGTTTACCAAATCGAACAACGCCTTTCCAAGGTGCAACTTTAAGCATGACCATCTCTCCAATTTCAAATTCTATATCTTTTCTTTTAATGTCAGCGTAGCTCTTTTGTCGACTTTGGGCGGTTTTCAACCGTTGTTGAATTTGGATGATCTTCTCCGTAGTTTCTTGTATAATCTCCGGACCCGTAATCTGTCTATCCCCTACTTCACTCCAACAAATCGGAGACCTGCACTTTCTACCATAAAGTGCTTCAAACGGCGCCATCTCAATGCTTGAATGGTAGCTGTTGTTGTAGGAAAATTCTGCTAATGGTAGATGTCGATCCCAACTATTTCCGAAATCAATAACACATGCTCGTAGCATGTCTTCAAGCGTTTGTATCGTCCTTTCGCTCTGCCCATCAGTTTGTGGATGATAGGCAGTACTCATGTCTAGACGAGTTCCTAATGCTTGCTGTAATGTCTGCCAGAATCTTGAAATAAATCTGCCATCCCTATCAGAGATAATAGAGATTGGTATTCCATGTCTGGAGACGACTTCCTTCAAATACAGTCGTGCTAACTTCTCCATCTTGTCATCTTCTCTTATTGGTAGGAAGTGTGCTGATTTGGTGAGACGATCAACTATTACCCAAATAGTATCAAAACCACTTGCAGTCCTTGGCAATTTAGTGATGAAATCCATGGTAATGTTTTCCCATTTCCATTCCGGGATTTCGGGTTGTTGAAGTAGACCTGATGGTTTCTGATGCTCAGCTTTGACCTTAGAACACGTCAAACATTCTCCTACGTATTTAGCAACATCGGCTTTCATACCCGGCCACCAAAAATGTTTCTTGAGATCCTTGTACATCTTCCCCGTTCCAGGATGTATTGAGTATCTGGTTTTATGAGCTTCTCTAAGTACCATTTCTCTCATATCTCCAAATTTTGGTACCCAAATCCTTTCAACCCTATACCGGGTTCCGTCTTCCAGAATATTAAGATGCTTCTCTGATCCTTTGGGTATTTCATCCTTTAAATTTCCCTCTTTTAAAACTCCTTGTTGCGCCTCCTTTATTTGAGTAGTAATGTTATTATGAATCATTATATTCATAGATTTTACTCGAATGGGTTCTCTGTCCTTCCTGCTCAAGGCATCGGCTACCACATTTGCCTTCCCCGGGTGGTAACGAATCTCAAAGTCGTAATCATTCAATAATTCAATCCACCTACGCTGCCTCATATTCAGTTGTTTCTGATTAAATATGTGTTGAAGACTTTTGTGGTCGGTATATATAATACTTTTGACCCCATATAAGTAGTGCCTCCAAGTCTTTAATGCAAAAACAACCGCGCCTAATTCCAAATCATGCGTCGTATAATTTTGTTCGTGAATCTTCAATTGTCTAGACGCATAAGCAATCACCTTCGTTCGTTGCATTAATACACAACCGAGACCTTGCTTTGATGCATCACAATAAATCACAAAATCATCATTCCCTTCAGGCAATGACAATATAGGTGCCGTAGTTAGCTTTTTCTTCAATAACTGAAATGCTTTCTCTTGTTCATCATTCCATTCAAATTTCTTCCCTTTATGCGTTAATGCAGTCAAGGGTTTTGCTATTCTGGAAAAGTCTTGGATGAACCTTCTGTAGTAACCAGCTAGTCCTAAAAACTGACGTATGTGTTTCGGAGTTTTCGGGGTTTCCCACTTTTCAACAGTTTCTATCTTTGCCGGATCCACCTTAATACCTTCTTTGTTCACTATGTGACCGAGGAATTGAACTTCTTCCAACCAAAATGCACACTTTGAAAACTTAGCGTACAATTCTTCCTTCCTCAATACTTCTAACACCTTTCTCAAATGTTCACCGTGTTCTTGGTCATTCTTTGAGTAAATAAGTATGTCATCAATGAAAACAATGACAAACTTGTCAAGGTATGGTCCACACACTCGGTTCATAAGGTCCATGAACACAGCTGGTGCATTAGTTAAACCAAACGGCATGACCATAAACTCGTAATGACCGTAACGTGTTCTGAAAGCAGTCTTTGGAATATCATCTTCTTTCACCCGCATTTGATGATACCCGGAACGTAAGTCAATCTTTGAATAAACAGACGAGCCTTGTAGTTGATCAAATAAGTCATCGATTCTCGGTAGTGGGTAGCGGTTCTTGATGGTAAGTTTGTTCAACTCTCGGTAGTCGATACACAACCTGAATGTACCATCTTTCTTCTTGACAAACAAAACAGGAGCTCCCCACGGTGATGTGCTTGGTCGAATGAAACCACGCTCTAAAAGTTCTTGTAATTGGCTTTGCAGTTCTTTCATCTCGCTGGGTGCGAGTCTGTAAGGAGCACGAGCTATTGGTGCAGCTCCTGGTACAAGATCTATTTGAAATTCAACGGATCGATGTGGGGGTAATCCGGGTAATTCTTTAGGAAATACATCGGGAAATTCTTTTGCAATGGGAACATCATTGATGCTCTTTTCTTCAGTTTGTACTTTCTCGACGTGTGCTAGAACAGCATAGCAACCTTTTCTTATTAGTTTTTGTGCCTTCAAATTACTAATAAGATGTAGCTTCGTGTTGCCCTTTTCTCCGTACACCATTAAGGGTTTTCCTTTTTCTCGTATAATGCGAATTGCATTTTTGTAACAAACGATCTCCGCTTTCACTTCTTTCAACCAGTCCATACCGATTATCACATCAAAACTCCCTAACTCTACTGGTATCAAATTAATCTTAAATGTTTCGCTAACCAGTTTAATTTCTCGATTCCGACATATATTATCTGCTGAAATTAATTTACCATTTGCTAATTCGAGTAAAAATTTACTATCCAAAGGCGTCAATGGACAACTTAATTTAGCACAAAAATCTCTACTCATATAGCTTCTATCCGCACCCGAATCAAATAAAACGTAAGCAAATTTATTGTCAATAAGAAACGTACCCGTAACAAGCTCCGGGTCTTCCTGTGCCTCTACCGCATTAATATTGAAAACTCTTCCACGGCCTTGTCCATTCGTGTTCTCCTGGTTCGGGCAATTTCTAATAATGTGGCCTGGTTTTCCACATTTATAACAAACTACATTGGCATAACTTGCTCCGACACTACTTGCTCCGCCATTACTCGTTCCGACACCATTTGTTCCTTTCGTTCTATTAACCCCTGGTCCGTAGACCTCACACTTCGCTGCGCTATGACCATTTCTTTTACACTTGTTGCAAAATTTGGTGCAGAACCCCGAGTGATTCTTTTCACACCTTTGGCATAGCTGCTTCTGATTGTTGTTGTTGTTGCGGTTATAATTGTTGTTGGGATGATTGTTGTAGTTGCTGTTGTTGTTGTTGTTGTTGTTGGGCCGTTTGTTGTAGTTGCGATTGATGTTGCGATTGTTGGGATAATTGTTGCGATTATTGTTGTAATTGCTGTTGTTGTTGTATTGGTGATTCTTATCACCGTTTTCCTCCCACTTTCTTTTGACTTGCTTCACATTGGCCTCTTCAGCAGTCTATTCTTTAATTCTTTCTTCAATCTGGTTCACTAGTTTGTGAGCCATTCTACATGCCTGTTGTATGGAGGCGGGCTCGTGTGAACTTATATCTTCTTGGATTCTTTCCGGTAATCCTTTCACAAACGCGTCGATCTTCTCTTCCTCATCTTCGAATGCTCCCGGACACAATAGGCACAATTCTGTGAATCGTCTTTCGTACGTGGTAATATCAAATCCTTGGGTTCGTAACCCTCTAAGTTCTGTCTTGAGCTTATTGACCTCGGTTCTGGGACGGTACTTCTCGTTCATCAAGTGCTTGAATGCTGACCACGGTAGTGCGTACGCATCATCTTGTCCCACTTGCTCTAGATAGGTATTCCACCATGTTAACGCAGAACCTGTGAAGGTATGCGTAGCGTACTTCACTTTGTCCTCTTCAGTACACTTACTTATGGCAAACACCGATTCAACCTTCTCGGTCCACCGTTTCAATCCGATCGGTCCTTCGGTTCCATCAAATTCCAAAGGTTTGCAGGCAGTGAATTCTTTGTAGGTGCATCCTACACGATTTCCTGTACTGCTAGATCCAAGGTTATTGTTGGTATGTAGCGCAGCCTGTACTGCGGCTATGTTTGAAGCTAGAAAAGTACGGAATTCCTCTTCATTCATATTCACGGTGTGTCGAGTAGTCGGTGCCATTTCCTTCAAAATAGTTAAATGGAACAAGTTAATCATACAGAATATTAAGAGTAGTTAATAGTATTTCGTAGCATAATATGAACTCATTTATAAAAGCTTTTTCTTCATATTAGCGTTTTATAAGTTTAAATTCGGGTAGTACCTACCCGTTAAGTTCATACTTAGTAGCTAATATACAATTCAACTACTACAATTCTATATGAAAAACTGATTATAATAATATTTTGCGTTCAAACTTTTATACAATATTTTACAAACTTACAATACCGCTTATTTTACATAAAGCATGAAATATAGCACACAATAACTTTGATACAAGATAGTTGTGAAGACAATTCTAGCTAGTACACAAGTCGTTCAGCAAAGGCAATAAAGACACGTAATTCATACGTCCAGAAACAAGTCATGCATTCTGGTTTTACTAGGACTACTTCCCATCCTTGGTCTTGTGCAACATAACCGTTATGGCCGTTGATAAGACAGCGTGTTGTAACATCATCAAAGGGACGAGGGTTACGTAATGTCCAACAGTCCCGTAATAATCTAAAAACCTCATTTCTTACCCCAATTACCGACTCCGTCACTTGTGGAAACGTTTTGTTTAATAGTTGTAGCCCGATGTTCTTGTTCTCACTTTGGTGAGAAGCGAACATTACTAATCCATAAGCATAACATGCTTCTTTATGTTGCATGTTAGCCGCTTTTTCTAAATCACGAAGTCCAATATTCGGATATATTGAGTCAAAATAATTTCTTAACCCGTTGCGTAAAATAGCATTTGGGTTCCCTGCAATATATGCGTCAAAGTAAACACATCGTAACTTATGGGTTTCCCAATGTGATATCCCCCATCTTTCAAACGAAAGTCTCTTATAAACCAAGACATTCTTGGAACATTCTTCGAATGTCTTACAAACTGATCTCGCCTTAAATAGTTGTGCCGAAGAATTCTGGCCGACTTTAGACAAGATTTCATCAATCATGTCTCCGGGTAGGTCTCTTAAAATATTGGGTTGTCTATCCATTTTGTGTTTTTAAACTGTAAAATAGACAAGAGTTAGATTCAAAAAAAATACTTATTAATACAAGCAATTTTTACATATATCATAAAGCATAAGAACACTATATTACATATATTACACCACACGAATACAACTATCTTATTCCGACTCGCTCATTTCTTCTTCTTCGGTTTTGGTTCGTTTTGCCAAGTTTCTAGGGATATATGATGTTCCCCTAATACGAGCCGTCGTTGTCCACATTGATTTAGAAAAACCTGGTGGTTTAGAGGTTCCCGGGTCATTGTTACAACTTAAGGACTTCGGGGGTTGACGATACATATAAAGTTCATCGGGGTTGGAATTAGATTTCTCTATTTTTATGCCCTTTCCCTTATTATTTTCTTTTGCCTTTTTAAATTCAGTTGGGGTAATTTCTATAACATCATCGGAATTCTCGTCGGAATCCGATTCATCGGAGAATTGGTAATCCTCCCAATATTTTGCTTCCTTGGTGGAAACACCATTGACCATAATTAACTTTGGTCGGTTGGTTGAGGATTTTCTTTTACTTAACCGTTTTATTATTTCCCCCACCGGTTCTATTTCTTCATCCGGTTCCGATTCTTCTTCCGGTTCCGATTCTTCTTCCGGTTCTGACTCTTCTTCCGGTTCCTCTTCGGGAACTTGTGAATCAGTCCACAAATCATTCCAATTTACATTTGACTCTTCATTATTATTAGGTGAGTCAATGGGACTTGTTCTAGAGGTAGACATCTATCACATAATATCAAACACGTTAAGAGATTAATATATCACATAATATTCATATGTTAAAAATATATAGTTTCCAACAAAAATGTTAAGCAATCATTTTTAAAGAAAACACGGTCGAAGTCCAGACTCACTAATGCATCCTAACAAACTCGATAAGACACACTAATGCAAATTTTCTAGTTCTCTAAGACCAACGCTCGGATACCAACTGAAATGTCCCGTTCTTATTGATTAAAAACGTTCCATATTAATTGATTTCGTTGCGAGGTTTTGACCTCTATATGAGACGTTTTTCAAAGACTGCATTCATTTTTAAAACAAACCATAACCTTTATTTCATAAATAAAGGTTTAAAAAGCGTTACGTAGATTATCAAATAATGATAATCTAAAATATCCTGTTTACACACGACCATTACATAATGGTTTACAATACAAATATGTTACATCGAAATCAGTTTCTTGAATGCAGTTTTTACACAATATCATACAAACATGGACTCCAAATCTTGTCCTTATTTTAGTATGCAACAGCGGAAGCTCTTAATATTCACCTGAGAATAAACATGCTTTAAACGTCAACAAAAATGTTGGTGAGTTATAGGTTTAACCTATATATATCAAATCGTAACAATAGATCACAAGATTTCATATTTCAATACACATCCCATACATAGAGATAAAAATCATTCATATGGTGAACACCTGGTAACCGACAATAACAAGATGCATATATAAGAATATCCCCATCATTCCGGGACACCATTCGGATATGATATAAATTTCGAAGTACTAAAGCATCCGGTACTTTGGATGGGGTTTGTTAGGCCCAATAGATCTATCTTTAGGATTCGCGTCAATTAGGGTGTCTGTTCCCTAATTCTTAGATTACCAGACTTAATAAAAAGGGGCATATTCGATTTCGATAATTCAACCATAGAATGTAGTTTCACGTACTTGTGTCTATTTTGTAAATCATTTATAAAACCTGCATGTATTCTCATCCCAAAAATATTAGATTTTAAAAGTGGGACTATAACTCACTTTCACAGATTTTTACTTCGTCGGGAAGTAAGACTTGGCCACTGTTGATTCACGAACCTATAACAATATATACATATATATTAAAGTATGTTCAAAATATATTTACAACACTTTTAATATATTTTGATGTTTTAAGTTTATTAAGTCAGCTGTCCTCGTTAGTAACCTATAACTAGTTGTCCACAGTTAGATGTACAGAAATAAATCGATAAATATTATCTTGAATCAATCCACGACCCAGTGTATACATATCTCAGTATTGATCACAACTCAAACTATATATATTTTGGAATCAACCTCAACCCTGTATAGCTAACTCCAACATTCACATATAGAGTGTCTATGGTTGTTCCGAAATATATATAGATGTGTCGACATGATAGGTCGAAACATTGTATACGTGTCTATGGTATCTCAAGATTACATAATATACAATACAAGTTGATTAAGTTATGGTTGGAATAGATTTGTTACCAATTTTCACGTAGCTAAAATGAGAAAAATTATCCAATCTTGTTTTACCCATAACTTCTTCATTTTAAATCCGTTTTGAGTGAATAAAATTGCTATGGTTTCATATTGAACTCTATTTTATGAATCTAAACAGAAAAAGTATAGGTTTATAGTCGGAAAAATAAGTTACAAGTCGTTTTTGTAAAGGTAGTCATTTCAGTCGAAAGAACGACGTCTAGATGACCATTTTAGAAAACATACTTCCACTTTGAGTTTAACCATAATTTTTGGATATAGTTTCATGTTCATAATAAAAATAATTTTCTCAGAATAACAACTTTTAAATCAAAGTTTATCATAGTTTTTAATTAACTAACCCAAAACAGCCCGCGGTGTTACTACGACGGCGTAAATCCGGTTTTACGGTGTTTTTCGTGTTTCCAGGTTTTAAATCATTAAGTTAGCATATCATATAGATATAGAACATGTGTTTAGTTGATTTTAAAAGTCAATTTAGAAGGATTAACTTTTGTTTGCGAACAAGTTTAGAATTAACTAAACTATGTTCTAGTGATTACAAGTTTAAACCTTCGAATAAGATAGCTTTATATGTATGAATCGAATGATGTTATGAACATCATTACTACCTTAATTTCCTTGGATAAACCTACTGGAAAAGAGAAAAATGGATCTAGCTTCAATGGATCCTTGGATGGCTCGAAGTTCTTGAAGCAGAATCATGACACGAAAACAAGTTCAAGTAAGATCATCACTTGAAATAAGATTGTTATAGTTATAGAAATTGAACCAAAGTTTGAATATGATTATTACCTTGTATTAGAATGATAACCTACTGTAAGAAACAAAGATTTCTTGAGGTTGGATGATCACCTTACAAGATTGGAAGTGAGCTAGCAAACTTGAAAGTATTCTTGATTTTATGAAACTAGAACTTTTGGAATTTATGAAGAACACTTAGAACTTGAAGATAGAACTTGAGAGAGATCAATTAGATGAAGAAAATTGAAGAATGAAAGTGTTTTTAGGTGTTTTTGGTCGTTGGTGTATGGATTAGATATAAAGGATATGTAATTTTATTTTCATGTAAATAAGTCATGAATGATTACTCATATTTTTATAATTTTATGAGATATTTCATGCTAGTTGCCAAATGATGGTTCCCACATGTGTTAGGTGACTCACATGGGCTGCTAAGAGCTGATCATTGGAGTGTATATACCAATAGTACATACATCTAAAAGCTGTGTATTGTACGAGTACGAATACGGGTGCATACGAGTAGAATTGTTGATGAAACTGAACGAGGATGTAATTGTAAGCATTTTTGTTAAGTAGAAGTATTTTGATAAGTGTATTGAAGTCTTTCAAAAGTGTATAAATACATATTAAAACACTACATGTATATACATTTTAACTGAGTCGTTAAGTCATCGTTAGTCGTTACATGTAAGTGTTGTTTTGAAACCTTTAGGTTAACGATCTTGTTAAATGTTGTTAACCCAATGTTTATAATATCAAATGAGATTTTAAATTATTATATTATCATGATATTATCATGTATGAATATCTCTTAATATGATATATATACATTAAATGTCTTTACAATGATAATCGTTACATATATGTCTCGTTTAAAAATCATTAAGTTAGTAGTCTTGTTTTTACATATGTAGTTCATTGTTAATATACTTTATGATATGTTTTCTTATCATAGTATCATGTTAACTATATATATATATCCATATATATGTCATCATATAGTTTTTACAAGTTTTAACGTTCGTGAATCACCGATCAACTTGGGTGGTCAATTGTCTATATGAAACATATTTCAATTAATCAAGTCTTAACAAGTTTGATTGCTTAACATGTTGGAAACATTTAATCATGTAAATATCAATCTCAATTAATATATATAAACATGGAAAAGTTCGGGTCACTACACTAATTTCCACAAGTGTCGTTCTTTTATCCAAACCCCAATTATGGTACAAAGCCCAATTACCCAATTTTAATATTTAGTCCAACATCACGATTACTTCGGCATTAAATAAGCATAATAATAACTTAGCTACGAGACATTAATATAAAAATAACATTAACCATAACTTACAGTGATTAAAAATAGCGTAGCGTTACACGGACAGAATTTCGACTTACACCCTTACAACATTCGCTAACATACCCTTATTATTAGAATTAAAATTAAAATTAAAATTAAAATTATAATATATATATATATATATATATATATATATATATATATATATATATATATATATATATATATATTTACGTATGAATGAGAAGAGAAAAAGATGATCGAATTCAGCAAAATGCGTTGCTTTTTATAGGCCCCATCTGGATACTGTTGCCTCCGCGAGTGCGGATTTGTTTGCCTTTGAATCTCCGCGAGTGCGGAGCACTGGATTCCAGCTCACACACTTTGGATCCTAGCTTGCCGACGGATTTAAAATATAAATATAATATATATATAATTTTAAGAATTATTTATATATTATATTATATTTATGTGCATAGTTGACTTGTAATTTTAGCTCCGTTGCGTCGCGCGTTGAAAGTTGACTCAGGTCCCGGTTCCGAATTTTCGAACGTCCTTGAGTACAATTTAATATCTTGTATTTTGCGTTTCGCGTCTTGTACTCTTGTAATTTCGAGACGTTTCTCATCAATAATTTGAACCACTTTGATTGTACTTTGTACTTTTGAGCTTTTTGGTCGTTTGCGTCTTCAAATCGTCGAATCTGTCTTTTGTCTTCTCCTTTTATTATTTAAACGAATATCACTTGTAAATAGAACAGTTGCAACTAAAAGTTTGTCTTTCTTGAGGGATAATGCTATTAAATATATGTTCGTTTTTAGCATTATCAAATATTCCCACACTTGAGCGTTGCTTGTCCTCAAGCAATATAGTCTTGAAATAAAACTACTAGAATCACTTCTTTATTCTTCACACTTTGTACATCAGTGATTTCTATACGACGGTATAAACAATGGTAGTAACGATGTGGTTTACAGTCCCACATGACTAAAAAATTTAGATCCTTTAAGGAAATTGGATCTTTATGAAAACATTTGATCTTTTGAAAATTAAATCTAGCTTTTACCCTAGATAAATTTTTCAGAATAACCCTTCACCGGTGTTTGCAAATTGTTGTTGTGGGTTTGGTGGGTTTCATTTTTGAAAATTTTAGCTCAAAACTTATGGTTTTGTGTTACCCACTTGCTAACCTTGTATTGGGAAAGCAACACGTCCAGTATACTTGCTCCGCATATTACCTTTCGGTAAACTACCGTCCGGTTGTAAAGGAAAGCGTTGAACAAGCAACTGTTAAGGTAATGTCCCCTGACATGCTTTTATTTATGGTCTATAACGTGTCGGATGCAATTACTATCCTTTGTAGGAGCAATAGTAAAGCTCACCCTTATAATTTTCTGGTCTGGCACAAGGTCATGTCTTTGACCATGCTATGCAACCACCGTTCTTATGGTTGACACCCGATTTGGTTCAGGTGACCTAATGAATTCCAGGTGAATTCCTAGGATTTTACGTTCAATGGTAATGAACGCATTGAAAATGGGTTTTCAGAAAACAAATCGGTTTGTAATTTTTATCAAAATATTTTCTCGTTCAAGCTCGAGTTTAGATATCATTGAATTCCATGAGTTTGTAATTCTCAATCTTTAAGATCAATCTCTAGGATTGAGTAATATCAGGCTTAAAAGCTGATTTTTGATCTTTTAAGGAGATTATCCTTTCTGGGGATCTGATTCATTAGTCTTATCAAGCTAATTTGCACGGCGTCCTCCCCATTTTACAAGACAGATCCTCTCATGGTTAGGATAAGTCTGACCACTTGGCGACCCTGTTTGATGCTGAGGTCCGTGGATTTCCTGCTGATTTTAGTGATGACTTTTCTAGATTTTTCGTCAACCTACAGCTGGTCTGGACGACAACTTCCTGACCTAAATCAAGAAGCGCGTGTGTAGTGACCCGAACTTTTCCATGTTTATATATATATTAAATGAAATTGTTATTTACATGATTAAGTGTTTCCAACATGTTAAGCAATCAAACTTGTTAAGACTTGATTAATTGAAATAGGTTTCATATAGACAATTGACCACCCAAGTTGACCGGTGATTCACGAACGTTAAAACTTGTAAAAACTATACGATGATATATATATATATATATATATATATATATATATATATATATATATATATATATATATATATATATATATATATATATATATATATATATATATATATATATATATATATATATATATATATATATATATATATATATATGGTTATATATATAGTTAACATGATTTTATTATAAGTATGTATCTCATTAGGTATTTTAACAATGAGTTATATACGTAAAAATGAGACTATTAATTTAAGAAACTCGAAAACGACATATATAACGATTATCGTTATAACAACGTCTTACTAAGTACATATGAATCATATTAAGATATTGATACACTTGGTTAATTTTGCTAAATGATAAGTAAATATATTATTAAGTGTATTAACAATGAAATACATATGTAAAAATAAGACTACTAACTTAATGATTTCGAAACGAGACATATATGTAATGATTATCGTTGTAACGACATTTAACTATATATATATCATACTAAGATATATTATATATCATAAAATCATGATAATATAACAATTTAACATCTCATTTGTTATAATAAACAATGGGTTAACAACATTCAGCAAGATCGTTAACCTAAAGGTTTCAAAACAACATTTATATGTAACGACTAACGATGACTTAACGACTCAGTTAAAATGTATATACATGTAGTGTTTTAATATGTATTTATACACTTTTAAAAGACTTCAAGACACTTATCAAAATACTTCTACTTAACAAAAATGCTTACAATTACATCCTCGTTCAGTTTC
The DNA here is from genome assembly GCF_046630445.1 of Rutidosis leptorrhynchoides. Classification (NCBI taxonomy): domain Eukaryota; kingdom Viridiplantae; phylum Streptophyta; class Magnoliopsida; order Asterales; family Asteraceae; genus Rutidosis; species Rutidosis leptorrhynchoides. Next base: position 345,006,220 of record NC_092341.1, read on the forward strand.
ATCAACAATTCTACTCGTATGCACCCGTATTCGTACTCGTACAATACACAGCTTTTAGATGTATGTAATATTGGTATATACACTCCAATGATCAGCTCTTAGCAGCCCATGTGAGTCACCTAACACATGTGGGAACCATCATTTGGCAACTAGCATGAAATATCTCATAAAATTACAAAAATATGAGTAATCATTCATGACTTATTTACATGAAAACAAAATTACATATCCTTTATATCTAATCCATACATCAATGACCAAAAACACCTACAAACACTTTCATTCTTCAATTTTCTTCATCTAATTGATCTCTCTCAAGTTCTATCTTCAAGTTCTAAGTGTTCTTCATAAATTCCAAAAGTTCTAGTTTCATAAAATCAAGAATACTTCCAAGATTGCAAGTTTACTTCCAAGTTTTCTAAATCCATTCCATGTAATCATCCAAGATCAAGAAACCTTTGTTACTTACAGTAGGTTATCTTTCTAATACAAGGTAATAATCATATTCAAACTTTAATTCAATTTCTATAACTATAACAATCTTATTTCGAGTGGAAATCTTACTTGAAATTGTTTTCGTGTCATGATTCTGCTTCAAGAACTTTCAAGCCATCCAAGGATCCTTTGAAGCTAGATCTATTTTTCTCATTTCCAGTAGGTTTATCCAAGGAACTTGAGGTAGTAATGATGTTCATAACATCATTCGATTCATACATATAAAGCTATCTTATTCGAAGGTTTAAACTTGTAATCACTAGAACATAGTTTAGTTAATTCTAAACTTGTTCGCAAATAAAAGTTAATCCTTCTAACTTGACTTTTAAAATCAACTAAAAACATGTTCTATGTCTATATGATATGCTAACTTAATGATTTAAAACCTGGAAACACGAAAAACACCGTAAAATCAGATTTACGCCGTCGTAGTAACACCGCGGGCTGTTTTGGGTTAGTTAATTAAAAACTATGATAAACTTTGATTTAAAAGTTGTTATTCTTGGAAAATGATTTTTCTTATGAACATGAAACTATATCCAAAAATCATGGTTAAACTCAAAGTGGAAGTTTGTTTTCTAAAATGGTCATCTATACGTCGTTCTTTCGACTGAAATGACTACCTTTACAAAAACGACTTGTAACTTATTTTTCCGACTATAAACCTATACTTTTTCTGTTTAGATTCATAAAATAGAGTTCAATATGAAACCATAGCAATTTGATTCACTCAAAACGGATTTAAAATGAAGAAGTTATGGGTAAAACAAGATTGGATAATTTTTCTCATTTTAGCTACGTGAAAATTTGTAACAAATCTATTCCAACCATAACTTAATCAACTTGTATTGTATATTATGTAATCTTGAGATACCATAGACACGTATACAATGTTTCGACCTATCATGTCGACACATCTATATATATTTCGGAACAACCATAGACACTCTATATGTGAATGTTGGAGTTAGCTATACAGGGTTGAGGTTGATTCCAAAATATATATAGTTTGAGTTGTGATCAATACTGCGATACGTATACACTGGGTCGTGGATTGATTCAAGATAATATTTATCGATTTATTTCTGTACATCTAACTGTGGACAACTAGTTGTAGGTTACTAACGAGGACAGCTGACTTAATAAACTTAAAACATCAAAATATATTAAAAGTGTTGTAAATATATTTTGAACATACTTTGATATATATGTATATATTGTTATAGGTTCGTGAATCAACCAGTGGCCAAGTCTTACTTCCCGACGAAGTAAAAATCTGTGAAAGTGAGTTATAGTCCCACTTTTAAAATCTAATATTTTTAGGATGAGAATACATGCAGGTTTTATAAATGATTTACAAAATAGACACAAGCACGTGAAACTACATTCTATGGTTGAATTATCGAAATCGAATATGCCCCTTTTTATTAAGTCTGGTAATCTAAGAATTAGGGAACAGACACCCTAATTGACGCGAATCCTAAAGATAGATCTATTGGGCCTAACAAACCCCATCCAAAGTACCGGATGCTTTAGTACTTCAAAATTTATATCATATCCGAAGGGTGTCCCGGAATGATGGGGATATTCTTATATATGCATCTTGTTAATGTCGGTTACCAGGTGTTCACCATATGAATGATTTTTATCTCTATGTATGGGATGTGTATTGAAATATGAAATCTTGTGGTCTATTGTTACGATTTGATATATATAGGTTAAACCTATAACTCACCAACATTTTTGTTGACGTTTAAAGCATGTTTATTCTCAGGTGAATATTAAGAGCTTCCGCTGTTGCATACTAAAATAAGGACAAGATTTGGAGTCCATGTTTGTATGATATTGTGTAAAAACTGCATTCAAGAGACTGATTTCGATGTAACATATTTGTATTGTAAACCATTATGTAATGGTCGTGTGTAAACAGGATATTTTAGATTATCATTATTTGATAATCTACGTAAAGCTTTTTAAAACTTTATTTATGAAATAAAGGTTATGGTTTGTTTTAAAAATGAATGCAGTCTTTGAAAAACGTCTCATATAGAGGTCAAAACCTCGCAACGAAATCAATTAATATGGAATGTTTTTAATCAATAAGAACGGGACATTAATCAATTAACATTCTTTGTAGGATACATTGAGTCAAAATAATATCTTAACCCGTTGCGTAAAATAGCATTTGGGTTCCCCGCAATTTATGCGTCAAAGTAAACACATCGTAACTTATGGGTTTCCCAATGTGATATCCCCCATCTTTCAAACGAAAGTCTCTTATAAACCAAGACATTCTTGGAACGTTCTTCGAATGTCTTACAAACTGATTTCGCCGTAAATAGTTGTGCCGAAGAATTCTGACCGACTCTAGACAAGATTTCATCAATCATGTCTCCGGGTAGGTCTCTTAAAATATTGGGTTGTCTATCCATTTTGTGTTTTTATACTGTAAAATAGACAAGAGTTAGATTCATAAAAAAAAATACTTATTAATACAAGCAATTTTTACATATATCATAAAGCATAAGCACACTATATTACATATATTACACCACACGAATACAACTATCTTATTCCGACTCGCTCGTTTCTTCTTCTTCGGTTTTGGTTCGTTTTGCCAAGTTTCTAGGGATATATGATGTTCCCCTAATACGAGCTGTCGTTTTCCACAACGGTTTAGAAAAACCTAGTGGTTTAGAGGTTCCCGGGTCATTGTTACAACTTAAGGGCTTCGGGGGTTGACGATACATATAAAGTTCATCGGGGTTGGAATTAGATTTCTCTATTGATTAAAAACGTTCCATATTAATTGATTTCGTTGCGAGGTTTTGACCTCTATATGAGACGTTTTTCAAAGACTGCATTCATTTTTAAAACAAACCATAACCTTTATTTCATAAATAAAGGTTTAAAAAGCTTTACGTAGATTATCAAATAATGATAATCTAAAATATCCCGTTTACACACGACCATTACATAATGGTTTACAATACAAATATGTTACATCGAAATCAGTTTCTTGAATGCAGTTTTTACACAATATCATACAAACATGGACTCCAAATCTTGTCCTTATTTTAGTATGCAACAGCGAAAGCTCTTAATATTCACCTGAGAATAAACAGGCTTTAAACGTCAACAAAAATGTTGGTGAGTTATAGGTTTAACCTATATATATCAAATCGTAACAATAGACCACAAGATTTCATATTTCAATACACATCCCATACATAGAGATAAAAATCATTCATATGGTGAACACCTGGTAACCGACAATAACAAGATGCATATATAAGAATATCCCCATCATTCCGGGACACCCTTCGGATATGATATAAATTTCGAAGTACTAAAGCATCCGGTACTTTGGATGGGGTTTGTTAGGCCCAATAGATCTATCTTTAGGATTCGCGTCAATTAGGGTGTCTGTTCCCTAATTCTTAGATTACCAGACTTAATAAAAAGGGGCATATTCGATTTTGATAATTCAACCATAGAATGTAATTTCACGTACTTGTGTCTATTTTGTAAATCATTTATAAAACCTGCATGTATTCTCATCCCAAAAATATTAGATTTTAAAAGTGGGACTATAACTCACTTTCACAGATTTTTACTTCGTCGGGAAGTAAGACTTGGCCACTGTTGATTCACGAACCTATAACAATATATACATATATATTAAAGTATGTTCAAAATATATTTACAACACTTTTAATATATTTTGATGTTTTAAGTTTATTAAGTCAGCTGTCCTCGTTAGTAACCTATAACTAGTTGTCCACAGTTAGATGTACAGAAATAAATCGATAAATATTATCTTGAATCAATCCACGACCCAGTGTATACGTATCTCAGTATTGATCACAACTCAAACTATATATATTTTGGAATCAACCTCAACCCTGTATAGCTAACTCCAACATTCACATATAGAGTGTCTATGGTTGTTCCGAAATATATATAGATGTGTCGACATGATAGGTCGAAACATTGTATACGTGTCTATGGTATCTCAAGATTACATAATATACAATACAAGTTGATTAAGTTATGGTTGGAATAGATTTGTTACCAATTTTCACGTAGCTAAAATGAGAAAAATTATCCAATCTTGTTTTACCCATAACTTCTTCATTTTAAATCCGTTTTGAGTGAATCAAATTGCTATGATTTCATATTGAACTCTATTTTATGAATCTAAACAGAAAAAGTATAGGTTTATAGTCGGAAAAATAAGTTACAAGTCGTTTTTGTAAAGGTAGTCATTTCAGTCGAAAGAACGACGTCTAGATGACCATTTTAGAAAACATACTTCCACTTTGAGTTTAACCATAATTTTTGGATATAGTTTCATGTTCATAATAAAAATCATTTTCTCATAATAACAACTTTTAAATCAAAGTTTATCATAGTTTTTAATTAACTAACCCAAAACAGCCCGCGGTGTTACTACGACGGCGTAAATCCGGTTTTACGGTGTTTTTCGTGTTTCCAGGTTTTAAATCATTAAGTTAGCATATCATATAGATATAGAACATGTGTTTAGTTGATTTTAAAAGTCAAGTTAGAAGGATTAACTTTTGTTTGCGAACAAGTTTAGAATTAACTAAACTATGTTCTAGTGATTACAAGTTTAAACCTTCGAATAAGATAGCTTTATATGTATGAATCGAATGATGTTATGAACATTATTACTACCTTAATTTCCTTGGATAAACCTACTGGAAAAGAGAAAAATGGATCTAGCTTCAATGGATCCTTGGATGGCTCGAAGTTCTTGAAGCAGAATCATGACACGAAAACAAGTTCAAGTAAGATCATCACTTGAAATAAGATTGTTATAGTTATAGAAATTGAACCAAAGTTTGAATATGATTATTACCTTGTATTAGAATGATAACCTACTGTAAGAAACAAAGATTTCTTGAGGTTGGATGATCACCTTACAAGATTGGAAGTGAGCTAGCAAACTTGAAAGTATTCTTGATTTTATGAAACTAGAACTTTTGGAATTTATGAAGAACACTTAGAACTTGAAGATAGAACTTGAGAGAGATCAATTAGATGAAGAAAATTGAAGAATGAAAGTGTTTGTAGGTGTTTTTGGTCGTTGGTGTATGGATTAGATATAAAGGATATGTAATTTTGTTTTCATGTAAATAAGTCATGAATGATTACTCATATTTTTGTAATTTTATGAGATATTTCATGCTAGTTGCCAAATGATGGTTCCCACATGTGTTAGGTGACTCACATGGGCTGCTAAGAGCTGATCATTGGAGTGTATATACCAATAGTACATACATCTAAAAGCTGTGTATTGTACGAGTACGAATACGGGTGCATACGAGTAGAATTGTTGATGAAACTGAACGAGGATGTAATTGTAAGCATTTTTGTTAAGTAGAAGTATTTTGATAAGTGTATTAAAGTCTTTCAAAAGTGTATAAATACATATTAAAACACTACATGTATATACATTTTAACTGAGTCGTTAAGTCATCGTTAGTCGTTACATGTAAGTGTTGTTTTGAAACCTTTAGGTTAACGATCTTGTTAAATGTTGTTAACTCAATGTTTATAATATCAAATGAGATTTTAAATTATTATATTATCATGATATTATCATGTATGAATATCTCTTAATATGATATATATACATTAAATGTCTTTACAACGATAATCGTTACATATATGTCTCGTTTAAAAATCATTAAGTTAGTAGTCTTGTTTTTACATATGTAGTTCATTGTTAATATACTTTATGATATGTTTTCTTATCATAGTATCATGTTAACTATATATATATATATCCATATATATGTCATCATATAGTTTTTACAAGTTTTAACGTTCGTGAATCACCGATCAACTTGGGTGGTCAATTGTCTATATGAAACATATTTCAATTAATCAAGTCTTAACAAGTTTGATTGCTTAACATGTTGGAAACATTTAATCATGTAAATATCAATCTCAATTAATATATATAAACATGGAAAAGTTCGGGTCACTACAGTACCTACCCGTTAAATAAATTTCGTCCCGAAATTTTAAGCTGTTGAAGGTGTTGACGAATCTTCTGGAAATAGATGCGGGTATTTCTTCTTCATCTGATCTTCACGCTCCCAGGTGAACTCGGGTCCTCTACGAGCATTCCATCGAACCTTAACAATTGGTATCTTGTTTTGCTTAAGTCTTTTAACCTCACGATCCATTATTTCGACGGGTTCTTCGATGAATTGAAGTTTTTCGTTGATTTGGATTTCATCTAACGGAATAGTGAGATCTTCTTTAGCAAAACATTTCTTTAAATTCGAGACGTGGAAAGTGTTATGTACAGCCGCGAGTTGTTGAGGTAACTCTAGTCGGTAAGCTACTGGTCCGACACGATCAATAATCTTGAATGGTCCAATATACCTTGGATTTAATTTCCCTCGTTTACCAAATCGAACAACGCCTTTCCAAGGTGCAACTTTAAGCATGACCATCTCTCCAATTTCAAATTCTATATCTTTTCTTTTAATGTCAGCGTAGCTCTTTTGTCGACTTTGGGCGGTTTTCAACCGTTGTTGAATTTGGATGATCTTCTCGGTAGTTTCTTGTATAATCTCCGGACCCGTAATCTGTCTATCCCCCACTTCACTCCAACAAATTGGAGACCTGAACATTCTACCATAAAGTGCTTCAAACGGCGCCATCTCAATGCTTGAATGGTAGCTGTTGTTGTAGGAAAATTCTGCTAACGGTAGATGTCGATCCCAACTGTTTCCGAAATCAATAACACATGCTCGTAGCATGTCTTCAAGCGTTTGTATTGTCCTTTCGCTCTGCCCATCAGTTTGTGGATGATAGGCAGTACTCATGTCTAGACGAGTTCCTAATGCTTGCTGTAATGTCTGCCAGAATCTTGAAATAAATCTGCCATCCCTATCAGAGATAATAGAGATTGGTATTCCATGTCTGGAGACGACTTCCTTCAAATACAGTCGTGCTAACTTCTCCATCTTGTCATCTTCTCTTATTGGTAGGAAGTGTGCTGATTTGGTGAGACGATCAACTATTACCCAAATAGTATCAAAACCACTTGCAGTCCTTGGCAATTTAGTGATGAAATCCATGGTAATGTTTTCCCATTTCCATTCCGGGATTTCGGGTTGTTGAAGTAGACCTGATGGTTTCTGATGCTCAGCTTTGACCTTAGAACACGTCAAACATTCTCCTACGTATTTAGCAACATCGGCTTTCATACCCGGCCACCAAAAATGTTTCTTGAGATCCTTGTACATCTTCCCCGTTCCAGGATGTATTGAGTATCTGGTTTTATGAGCTTCTCTAAGTACCATTTCTCTCATATCTCCAAATTTTGGTACCCAAATCCTTTCAGCCCTATACCGGGTTCCGTCTTCCCGAATATTAAGATGCTTCTCCGATCCTTTGGGTATTTCATCCTTTAAATTTCCCTCTTTTAAAACTCCTTGTTGCGCCTCCTTTATTTGAGTAGTAATGTTATTATGAATCATTATATTCATAGATTTTACTCGAATGGGTTCTCTGTCCTTCCTGCTCAAGGCATCGGCTACCACATTTGCCTTCCCCGGGTGGTAACGAATCTCAAAGTCGTAATCATTCAATAATTCAATCCACCTACGCTGCCTCATATTCAGTTGTTTCTGATTAAATATGTGTTGAAGACTTTTGTGGTCGGTATATATAATACTTTTGACCCCATATAAGTAGTGCCTCCAAGTCTTTAATGCAAAAACAACCGCGCCTAATTCCAAATCATGCATCGTATAATTTTGTTCGTGAATCTTCAATTGTCTAGACGCATAAGCAATCACCTTCGTTCGTTGCATTAATACACAACCGAGACCTTGCTTTGATGCATCACAATAAATCACAAAATCATCATTCCCTTCAGGCAATGACAATATAGGTGCCGTAGTTAGCTTTTTCTTCAATAACTGAAACGCTTTCTCTTGTTCATCATTCCATTCAAATTTCTTCCCTTTATGCGTTAATGCAGTCAAGGGTTTTGCTATTCTGGAAAAGTCTTGGATGAACCTTCTGTAGTAACCAGCTAGTCCTAAAAACTGGCGTATGTGTTTCGGAGTTTTCGGGGTTTCCCACTTTTCAACAGTTTCTATCTTTGCCGGATCCACCTTAATACCTTCTTTGTTCACTATGTGACCGAGGAATTGAACTTCTTCCAACTAAAATGCACACTTTGAAAACTTAGCGTACAATTCTTCCTTCCTCAATACTTCTAACACCTTTCTCAAATGTTCACCGTGTTCTTGGTCATTCTTTGAGTAAATAAGTATGTCATCAATGAAAACAATGACAAACTTGTCAAGGTATGGTCCACACACTCGGTTCATAAGGTCCATGAACACAGCTGGTGCATTAGTTAAACCAAACGGCATGACCATAAACTCGTAATGACCGTAACGTGTTCTGAAAGTAGTCTTTGGAATATCATCTTCTTTCACCCGCATTTGATGATACCCGGAACGTAAGTCAATCTTTGAATAAACAGACGAGCCTTGTAGTTGATCAAATAAGTCGTCGATTCTCGGTAGTGGGTAGCGGTTCTTGATGGTAAGTTTGTTCAACTCTCGGTAGTCGATACACAACCTGAATGTACCATCTTTCTTCTTGACAAACAAAACAGGAGCTCCCCACGGTGATGTGCTTGGTCGAATGAAACCACGCTCTAAAAGTTCTTGTAATTGGCTTTGCAGTTCTTTCATCTCGCTGGGTGCGAGTCTGTAAGGAGCACGAGCTATTGGTGCAGCTCCTGGTACAAGATCTATTTGAAATTCAACGGATCGATGTGGGGGTAATCCCGGTAATTCTTTCGGAAATACATCGGGAAATTCTTTTGCAATGGGAACATCATTGATGCTATTTTCTTCAGTTTGTACTTTCTCGACGTGTGCTAGAACAGCATAGCAACCTTTTCTTATTAGTTTTTGTGCCTTCAAATTACTAATAAGATATAGCTTCGTGTTGCCCTTTTCTCCGTACACCATTAAGGGTTTTCCTTTTTCTCGTATAATGCGAATTGCATTTTTGTAACAAACGATCTCCGCTTTCACTTCTTTCAACCAGTCCATACCGATTATCACATCAAAACTCCCTAACTCTACTGGTATCAAATCAATCTTAAATGTTTCGCTAACCAGTTTAATTTCTCGATTCCGACATATATTATCTGCTGAAATTAATTTACCATTTGCTAATTCGAGTAAAAATTTACTATCCAAAGGCGTCAATGGACAACTTAATTTAGTACAAAAATCTCTACTCATATAGCTTCTATTCGCACCCGAATCAAATAAAACGTAAGCAGATTTATTGTCAATAAGAAACGTACCAGTAACAAGCTCCGGGTCTTCCTGTGCCTCTATCGCATTAATATTGAAAACTCTTCCACGGCCTTGTCCATTCGTGTTCTCCTGGTTCGGGCAATTTCTAATAATGTGGCCTGGTTTTCCACATTTATAACAAACTACATTGGCATAACTTGCTCCGACACTACTTGCTCCGCCATTACTCGTTCCGACACCATTTGTTCCTTTCGTTCTATTAGCCCCTGGTCCGTAGACCTCACACTTTGCCGCGCTATGACCATTTCTTTTACACTTGTTGCAAAATTTGGTGCAGAACCCCGAGTGATTCTTTTCACACCTTTGGCATAGCTGCTTCTGATTGTTGTTGTTGTTGCGGTTATTATTGTTGTTGGGATGATTGTTGTAGTTGCTGTTGTTGTTGTTGTTGTTGTTGTTGTTGTTGGGCCGTTTGTTGTAGTTGCGATTGATGTTGCGATTGTTGGGATAATTGTTGCGATTATTGTTGTAATTACTGTTGTTGTTGTATTGGTGATTCTTATCACCGTTTTCCTCCCACTTTCTTTTGACTTGCTTCACATTGGCCTCTTCAGCAGTCTGTTCTTTAATTCTTTCTTCAATCTGGTTCACTAGTTTGTGAGCCATTCTACATGCCTGTTGTATGGAGGCGGGCTCGTGTGAACTTATATCTTCTTGGATTCTTTCCGGTAATCCTTTCACAAACACGTCGATCTTCTCTTCCTCATCTTCGAATGCTCCCGGACACAATAGGCACAATTCTGTGAATCGTCTTTCGTACGTGGTAATATCAAATCCTTGGGTTCGTAACCCTCTAAGTTCTGTCTTGAGCTTATTGACCTCGGTTCTGGGACGGTACTTCTCGTTCATCAAGTGCTTGAATGCTGACCACGGTAGTGCGTACGCATCATCTTGTCCCACTTGCTCTAGATAGGTATTCCACCATGTTAACGCAGAACCTGTGAAGGTATGCGTAGCGTACTTCACTTTGTCCTCTTCAGTACACTTACTTATGGCAAACACCGATTCAACCTTCTCGGTCCACCGTTTCAATCCGATCGGTCCTTCGGTTCCATCAAATTCCAAAGGTTTGCAGGCAGTGAATTCTTTGTAGGTGCATCCTACACGATTTCCTGTACTGCTAGATCCAAGGTTATTGTTGGTATGTAGCACAGCCTGTACTGCGGCTATGTTTGAAGCTAGAAAAGTACGGAATTCCTCTTCATTCAAATTCACGGTGTGTCGAGTAGTCGGTGCCATTTCCTTCAAAATAGTTAAATGGAACAAGTTAATCATACAGAATATTAAGAGTAGTTAATAGTATTTCGTAGCATAATATGAACTCATTTATAAAAGCGTTTTCTTCATATTAGCGTTTTATAAGTTTAAATTCGGGTAGTACCTACCCGTTAAGTTCATACTTAGTAGCTAATATACAATTCAACTACTACAATTCTATATGAAAAACTGATTGTAATAATATTTTGCGTTCAAACTTTTATACAATATTTTACAAACTTACAATACCGCTTATTTTACATAAAGCATGAAATATAGCACACAATAACTTTGATACAAGATAGTTGTGAAGACAATTCTAGCTAGTACACAAGTCGTTCGGCAAAGGCAATAAAGACACGTAATTCATACGTCCAGAAACAAGTCATGCATTCTGGTTTTACTAGGACTACTTCCCATCCTTGGTCTTGTGCAACATAACCGTTATGGCCGTTGATAAGACAGCGTGTTGTAACGTCATCAAAGGGACGAGGGTTACGTAATGTCCAACAGTCCCGTAATAATCTAAAAACCTCATTTCTTACCCCAATTACCGACTCCGTCACTTGTGGAAACGTTTTGTTTAATAGTTGTAGCCCGATGTTCTTGTTCTCACTTTGGTGAGAAGCGAACATTACTAATCCGTAAGCATAACATGCTTCTTTATGTTGCATGTTAGCCGCTTTTTCTAAATCACGAAGTCCAATATTCGGATATATTGAGTCAAAATAATTTCTTAACCCGTTGCGTAAAATAGCATTTGGGTTCCCCGCAATATATGCGTCAAAGTAAACACATCGTAACTTATGGGTTTCCCAATGTGATATCCCCCATCTTTCAAACGAAAGTCTCTTATAAACCAAGACATTCTTGGAACGTTCTTCGAATGTCTTACAAACTGATCTCGCCTTAAATAGTTGTGCCGAAGAATTCTGGCCGACTCTAGACAAGATTTCATCAATCATGTCTCCGGGTAGGTCTCTTAAAATATTGGGTTGTCTATCCATTTTGTGTTTTTAAACTGTAAAATAGACAAGAGTTAGTTTCATAAAAAAATACTTATTAATACAAGCAATTTTTACATATATCATAAAGCATAAGAACACTATATTACATATATTACACCACACGAATACAACTATCTTATTCCGACTCACTCGTTTCTTCTTCTTCGGTTTTGGTTCGTTTTGCCAAGTTTCTAGGGATATATGATGTTCCCCTAATACGAGCCGTCGTTGTCCACATTGGTTTAGAAAAACCTGGTGGTTTAGAGGTTCCCGGGTCATTGTTACAACTTAAGGACTTCGGGGGTTGACGATACATATAAAGTTCATCGGGGTTGGAATTAGATTTCTCTATTTTTATGCCCTTTCCCTTATTATTTTCTTTTGCCTTTTTAAATTCAGTTGGGGTAATTTCTATAACATCATCGGAATTCTCGTCGGAATCCGATTCATCGGAGAATTGGTAATCCTCCCAATATTTTGCTTCCTTGGCGGAAACACCATTGACCATAATTAACTTTGGTCGGTTGGTTGAGGATTTTCTTTTACTTAACCGTTTTATTATTTCCCCCACCGGTTCTATTTCTTCATCCGGTTCCGATTCTTCTTCCGGTTCCGATTCTTCTTCCGGTTCCGACTCTTCTTCCGGTTCCTCTTCGGGAACTTGTGAATCAGTCCACAAATCATTCCAATTTACATTTGACTCTTCATTATTATTAGGTGAGTCAATGGGACTTGTTCTAGAGGTAGACATCTATCACATAATATCAAACACGTTAAGAGATTAATATATCACATAATATTCATATGTTAAAAATATATAGTTTCCAACAAAAATGTTAAGCAATCATTTTTTAAAGAAAACACGGTCGAAGTCCAGACTCACTAATGCATCCTAACAAACTCGATAAGACACACTAATGCAAATTTTCTGGTTCTCTAAGACCAACGCTCGGATACCAACTGAAATGTCCCGTTCTTATTGATTAAAAACGTTCCATATTAATTGATTTCGTTGCGAGGTTTTGACCTCTATATGAGACGTTTTTCAAAGACTGCATTCATTTTTAAAACAAACCATAACCTTTATTTCATAAATAAAGGTTTAAAAAGCTTTACGTAGATTATCAAATAATGATAATCTAAAATATCCTGTTTACACACGACCATTACATAATGGTTTACAATACAAATATGTTACATCGAAATCAGTTTCTTGAATGCAGTTTTTACACAATATCATACAAACATGGACTCCAAATCTTGTCCTTATTTTAGTATGCAACAGCGGAAGCTCTTAATATTCACCTGAGAATAAACATGCTTTAAACGTCAACAAAAATGTTGGTGAGTTATAGGTTTAACCTATATATATCAAATCGTAACAATAGACCACAAGATTTCATATTTCAATACACATCCCATACATAGAGATAAAAATCATTCATATGGTGAACACCTGGTAACCGACAATAACAAGATGCATATATAAGAATATCCCCATCATTCCGGGACACCCTTCGGATATGATATAAATTTCGAAGTACTAAAGCATCCGGTACTTTGGATGGGGTTTGTTAGGCCCAATAGATCTATCTTTAGGATTCGCGTCAATTAGGGTGTCTGTTCCCTAATTCTTAGATTACCAGACTTAATAAAAAGGGGCATATTCGATTTTGATAATTCAACCATAGAATGTAATTTCACGTACTTGTGTCTATTTTGTAAATCATTTATAAAACCTGCATGTATTCTCATCCCAAAAATATTAGATTTTAAAAGTGGGACTATAACTCACTTTCACAGATTTTTACTTCGTCGGAAAGTAAGACTTGGCCACTGTTGATTCACGAACCTATAACAATATATACATATATATTAAAGTATGTTCAAAATATATTTACAACACTTTTAATATATTTTGATGTTTTAAGTTTATTAAGTCAGCTGTCCTCGTTAGTAACCTATAACTAGTTGTCCACAGTTAGATGTACAGAAATAAATCGATAAATATTATCTTGAATCAATCCACGACCCAGTGTATACGTATCTCAGTATTGATCACAACTCAAACTATATATATTTTGGAATCAACCTCAACCCTGTATAGCTAACTCCAACATTCACATATAGAGTGTCTATGGTTGTTCCGAAATATATATAGATGTGTCGACATGATAGGTCGAAACATTGTATACGTGTCTATGGTATCTCAAGATTACATAATATACAATACAAGTTGATTAAGTTATGGTTGGAATAGATTTGTTACCAATTTTCACGTAGCTAAAATGAGAAAAATTATCCAATCTTGTTTTACCCATAACTTCTTCATTTTAAATCCGTTTTGAGTGAATCAAATTGCTATGATTTCATATTGAACTCTATTTTATGAATCTAAACAGAAAAAGTATAGGTTTATAGTCGGAAAAATAAGTTACAAGTCGTTTTTTTAAAGGTAGTCATTTCAGTCGAAAGAACGACGTCTAGATGACCATTTTAGAAAACATACTTCCACTTTGAGTTTAACCATAATTTTTGGATATAGTTTCATGTTCATAATAAAAATCATTTTCTCAGAATAACAACTTTTAAATCAAAGTTTATCATAGTTTTTAATTAACTAACCCAAAACAGCCCGCGGTGTTACTACGACGGCGTAAATCCGGTTTTACGGTCTTTTTCGTGTTTCCAGGTTTTAAATCATTAAGTTAGCATATCATATAGATATATAACATGTATTTAGTTGATTTTAAAAGTCAAGTTAGAAGGATTAACTTTTGTTTGCGAACAAGTTTAGAATTAACTAAACTATGTTCTAGTGATTACAAGTTTAAACCTTCGAATAAGATAGCTTTATATGTATGAATCGAATGATGTTATGAACATCATTACTACCTTAATTTCCTTGGATAAACCTACTGGAAAAGAGAAAAATGGATCTAGCTTCAATGGATCCTTGGATGGCTCGAAGTTCTTGAAGCAGAATCATGACACGAAAACAAGTTCAAGTAAGATCATCACTTGAAATAAGATTGTTATAGTTATAGAAATTGAACCAAAGTTTGAATATGATTATTACCTTGTATTAGAATGATAACCTACTGTAAGAAACAAAGATTTCTTGAGGTTGGATGATCACCTTACAAGATTGGAAGTGAGCTAGCAAACTTGAAAGTATTCTTGATTTTATGAAACTAGAACTTTTGGAATTTATGAAGAACACTTAGAACTTGAAGATAGAACTTGAGAGAGATCAATTAGATGAAGAAAATTGAAGAATGAAAGTGTTTGTAGGTGTTTTTGGTCGTTGGTGTATGGATTAGATATAAAGGATATGTAATTTTGTTTTCATGTAAATAAGTCATGAATGATTACTCATATTTTTGTAATTTTATGAGATATTTCATGCTAGTTGCCAAATGATGGTTCCCACATGTGTTAGGTGACTCACATGGGCTGCTAAGAGCTGATCATTGGAGTGTATATACCAATAGTACATACATCTAAAAGCTGTGTATTGTACGAGTACGAATACGGGTGCATACGAGTAGAATTGTTGATGAAACTGAACGAGGATGTAATTGTAAGCATTTTTGTTAAGTAGAAGTATTTTGATAAGTGTATTGAAGTCTTTCAAAAGTGTATAAATACATATTAAAACACTACATGTATATACATTTTAACTGAGTCGTTAAGTCATCGTTAGTCGTTACATGTAAGTGTTGTTTTGAAACCTTTAGGTTAACGATCTTGTTAAATGTTGTTAACTCAATGTTTATAATATCAAATGAGATTTTAAATTATTATATTATCATGATATTATCATGTATGAATATCTCTTAATATGATATATATATACATTAAATGTCTTTACAACGATAATCGTTACATATATGTCTCGTTTAAAAATCATTAAGTTAGTAGTCTTGTTTTTACATATGTAGTTCATTGTTAATATACTTTATGATATGTTTTCTTATCATAGTATCATGTTAACTATATATATATATCCATATATATGTCATCATATAGTTTTTACAAGTTTTAACGTTCATGAATCACCGATCAACTTGGGTGGTCAATTGTCTATATGAAACATATTTCAATTAATCAAGTCTTAACAAGTTTGATTCCTTAACATGTTGGAAACATTTAATCATGTAAATATCAATCTCAATTAATATATATAAACATGGAAAAGTTCGGGTCACTACACCAGCTGTGTTCATGGACCTTATGAACCGAGTGTGTGGGCCATATCTTGATAAGTTTGTCATTGTTTTCATCGATGACATACTTATTTACTCAAAGAATGATCAAGAGCACGAAGAACATTTGAGAAAAGTGCTAGAAGTATTGAGGAAAGAAAAACTGTACGCTAAGTTTTCAAAGTGTGCATTTTGGTTGGAAGAAGTTCAATTCCTCGGTCACATAGTAAACAAAGAAGGTACCCAGGTGGACCCGGCAAAGATTGAAACCGTTGAAAAGTGGGAAACCCCAAAAACTTCGAAGCATATACGTTAATTTTTAGGATTGGCTGGTTACTACAGAAGATTCATCCAAGATTTCTCCAAAATAGCAAAACCCTTGACTACATTAACGCATAAAGGGAAGAAATTTGAATGGAAGGATGAACAAGAGAAGGCTTTTCAATTATTGAAGAAAAAGCTAACTACGGCACCTATATTGTCATTGCATGAAGGGAATGATGATTTTGTGATTTATTGTGACGCATCAAAGCAAGGTCTCGGTTGTGTATTAATGCAACGGACGAAGGTGATTGCTTATGCGTCTAGACAATTGAAGATTCACGAGCAAAATTATACGACGCATGATTTGGAATTAGGCGCGGTTGTTTTTGCATTAAAGACTAGGAGGCACTACTTATATGGGGTCAAAAGTATTATATATACCGACCACAAAAGTCTTCAACACATATTTAATCAGAAACAACTGAATATGAGGCAGCGTAGGTGGATTAAATTGTTGAATGATTACGACTTTGAGATTCGTTACCACCCGGGGAAGGCAAATGTGGTAGCCGACACCTTGAGCAGAAAGGACAGAGAACCCATTCGAGTAAAATCTATGAATATAATAATTCACACTAACCTTACTACTCAAATAAAGGAGGCGCAACAAGGAGTTTTAAAAGAGAGAAATTTAAAGGATGAAATACCCAAAGGATCGGAGAAGCATCTTAATATTCGGGAAGACGGAACCCGGTATAGGGCTGAAAGGATTTGGGTACCAAAATTTGGAGATATGAGAGAAATGGTACTTAGAGAAGCTCATAAAACCAGATACTCAATACATCCTGGAATGGGGAAGATGTACAAGGATCTCAAGAAATATTTTTGGTGGCCGGGTATGAAAGCCGATGTTGCTAAATACGTAGGAGAATGTTTGACGTGTTCTAAGGTCAAAGCTGAACATCAGAAACCATCAGGTCTACTACAACAACCTGAAATCCCGGAATGGAAATGGGAAAACATTACCATGGATTTCATTACTAAATTGCCAAGGACTGCAAGTGGTTATGATACTATTTGGGTAATAGTTGATAGTCTCACCAAGTCAGCACACTTCCTGCCAATAAGAGAAGATGACAAGATGGAGAAGTTAGCACGACTGTATTTGAAGGAAGTCGTCTCCAGACATGGAATACCAATCTCTATTATCTCTGATAGGGATGGCAGATTTATTTCAAGATTCTGGCAGACATTACAGCAAGTATTGGGAACTCGTCTAGACATGAGTACTGCCTATCATCCACAAACTGATGGGCAGAGCGAAAGGACGATACAAATGCTTGAAGACATGCTACGAGCTTGTGTTATTGATTTCTAAAACAGTTGGGATCGACATCTACCGTTAGCAGAATTTTCCTACAACAACAGCTACCATTCAAGCATTGAGATGGCGCCGTTTGAAGCACTTTATGGTAGAAAGTGCAGGTCTTCGATTTGTTGGAGTGAAGTGGGGGATAGACAGATTACAGGTCCGGAGATATTACAAGAAACTACCGAGAAAATCATCCAAATTCAACAAAGATTGAAAACCGCCCAGAGTCGACAAAAGAGCTACGCGGACAGTAAAAGAAAAGATATAGAGTTTGAAATTGGAGAAATGGTCATGCTTAAGGTTTCACCTTGGAAAGGCGTTGTTCAATTTGGTAAACGGGGGAAACTAAATCCAAGGTACATTGGACCATTCAAGATTATAGATCGTGTCGGACCAGTAGCTTACCAACTGGAGCTACCTCAACAACTCGCGGCTGTATATAACACTTTCCACGTCTCAAATTTGAAGAAATGTTTTGCTAAAGAAGATCTCACTATTCTGTTGGATGAAATCCAAATCAATGAAAAACTTCAATTCATTGAAGAACCCGTCGAAATAATGGATCGTGAGGTTAAGAGACTTAAACAAAACAAGATACCGATTGTTAAGGTTCGATGGAATGCTCGTAGAGGACCCGAGTTCACCTGGGAGCGTGAAGATCAGATGAAGAAGAAATACCCGCATTTATTTCCAGAAGATACGTCAACACCTCCAACTGCTTAAAATTTTGGGACGAAATTTATTTAACGGGTAGGTACTGTAGTGACCCGAACTTTTCCATGTTTATATATATATTAAATGAAATTGTTATTTACATGATTAAGTGTTTCCAATATGTTAAGCAATCAAACTTGTTAAGACTTGATTAATTGAAATAGGTTTCATATAGACAATTGACCACCCAAGTTGACCGGTGATTCACGAACGTTAAAACTTGTAAAAACTATACGATGATATATATATATGGTTATATATATAGTTAACATGATTTTATTATAAGTATGTATCTCATTAGGTATTTTAACAATGAGTTATATACATAAAAATGAGACTATTAATTTAAGAAACTCGAAAACGATATATATAACGATTATCGTTATAACAACGTCTTACTAAGTACATATGAATCATATTAAGATATTGATACACTTGGTTAATTATATTAAATGATAAGTAAATATATTATTAAGTGTATTAATAATGAAATACATATGTAAAAATAAGACTACTAACTTAATGATTTCGAAACGAGACATATATGTAACGATTATCGTTGTAACGACATTTAACTGTATATATATCATACTAAGATATATTATATATCATAATATCATGATAATATAACAATTTAACATCTCATTTGTTATAATAAACAATGGGTTAACAACATTCAACAAGATCGTTAACCTAAAGGTTTCAAAACAACATTTACATGTAACGACTAACGATGACTTAACGACTCAGTTAAAATGTATATACATGTAGTGTTTTAATATGTATTCATACACTTTTGAAAGACTTCAAGACACTTATCAAAATACTTCTACTTAACAAAAATGCTTACAATTACATCCTCGTTCAGTTTCATCAACAATTCTACTCGTATGCACCCTTATTCGTACTCGTACAATACACAGCTTTTAGATGTATGTACTATTGGTATATACACTCCAATGATCAGCTCTTAGCAGCCCATGTGAGTCACCTAACACATGTGGGAACCATCATTTGGCAACTAGCATGAAATATCTCATAAAATTACAAAAATATGAGTAATCATTCATGACTTATTTACATGAAAACAAAATTACATATCCTTTATATCTAATCCATACACCAACAACCAAAAACACCTACAAACACTTTCATTCTTCAATTTTCTTCATCTAATTGATCTCTCTCAAGTTCTATCTTCAAGTTCTAAGTGTTCTTCATAAATTCCAAAAGTTCTAGTTTCATAAAATCAAGAATACTTCCAAGATTGCAAGTTTACTTCCAAGTTTTCTAAATCCATTCCAAGTAATCATCCAAGATCAAGAAATCTTTGTTACTTACAGTATATTATCTTTCTAATACAAGGTAATAATCATATTCAAACTTTAATTCAATTTCTATAACTATAACAATCTTATTTCGATTGGAAATCTTACTTGAAATTGTTTTCGTGTCATGATTCTGCTTCAAGAACTTTCAAGCCTTCCAAGGATCCTTTGAAGCTAGATCTATTTTTCTCATTTCCAGTAGGTTTATCCAAGGAACTTGAGGTAGTAATGATGTTCAAAACATCATTCAATTCATACATATAAAGCTATCTTATTCGAAGGTTTAAACTTGTAATCACTAGAACATAGTTTAGTTAATTCTAAACTTGTTCGCAAATAAAAGTTAATTCTTCTAACTTGACTTTTAAAATCAACTAAACACATGTTCTATATCTATATGATATGCTAACTTAATGATTTAAAACCTGGAACACGAAAAACACCGTAAAATCGGATTTACGCCGTCGTAGTAACACCGCGGGCTGTTTTGGGTTAGTTAATTAAAAATTATGATAAACTTTGATTTAAAAGTTGTTATTCTGGGAAAATGATTTTTCTTATGAACATGAAACTATATCCAAAAATCATGGTTAAACTCAAAGTGGAAGTTTGTTTTCTAAAATGGTCATCTAGACGTCGTTCTTTCGACTGAAATGACTACCTTTACAAAAATAACTTGTAACTTATTTTTCCGACTATAAACCTATACTTTATCTGTTTAGATTCATAAAATAGAGTTCAATATGAAACCATAGCAATTTGATTCACTCAAAACGGATTTAAAAT
This sequence comes from Rutidosis leptorrhynchoides, assembly GCF_046630445.1. Classification (NCBI taxonomy): domain Eukaryota; kingdom Viridiplantae; phylum Streptophyta; class Magnoliopsida; order Asterales; family Asteraceae; genus Rutidosis; species Rutidosis leptorrhynchoides. The sequence goes on from NC_092341.1 coordinate 345,027,049, forward strand.
GAAGAAGTTATGGGTAAAAAAGATTGGATAATTTTTCTCATTTTAGCTACGTGAAAATTGGTAACAAATCTATTCCAACCATAACTTAATCAACTTGTATTGTATATTATGTAATCTTGAGATACCATAGACACGTATACAATGTTTCGACCTATCATGTCGACACATCTATATATATTTTGGAACAACCATAGACACTCTATATGTGAATGTTGGAGTTAGCTATACAGGGTTGAGGTTGATTCCAAAATATATATAGTTTGAGTTGTGATCAATACTGAGATACGTATACACTGGGTCGTGGATTGATTCAAGATAATATTTATCAATTTATTTCTGTACATCTAACTGTGGACAACTAGTTGTAGGTTACTAACGAGGACAGCTGACTTAATAAACTTAAAACATCAAAATATATTAAAAGTGTTGTAAATATATTTTGAACATACTTTGATATATATGTATATATTGTCATAGGTTCGTGAATCAACCAGTGGCCAAGTCTTACTTCCCGATGAAGTAAAAGTCTGTGAAAGTGAGTTATAGTCCCACTTTTAAAATCTAATATTTTTGGGATGAGAATACATGCAGATTTTATAAATGATTTACAAAATAGACACAAGTACGTGAAACTACATTCTATGGTTGAATTATCGAAATCGAATATGCTCCTTTTTATTAAGTCTGGTAATCTAAGAATTAGGGAACAGACACCCTAATTGATGCGAATCCTAAAGATAGATCTATTGGGCCTAACAAACCCCATCCAAAGTACCGGATGCTTTAGTACTTCGAAATTTATATCATATCCGAAGGGTGTCCCGGAATGATGGGGATATTCTTATATGCATCTTGTTAATGTCGGTTACCAGGTGTTCACCATATGAATGATTTTTATCTCTATGTATGGGATGTGTATTGAAATATGAAATCTTGTGGTCTATTGTTACGATTTGATATATATAGGTTAAACCTATAACTCACCAACATTTTTGTTGACGTTTAAAGCATGTTTATTCTCAAGTGAATACTAAGAGCTTCCGCTGTTGCATACTAAAATAAGGACAAGATTTGGAGTCCATGTTTGTATGATATTGTGTAAAAACTGCATTCAAGAAACTGATTTCGATGTAACATATTTGTATTGTAAACCATTATGTAATGGTCGTGTGTAAACATGATATTTTAGATTATCATTATTTGATAATCTACGTAAAGCTTTTTAAACCTTTATTTATGAAATAAAGGTTATGGTTTGTTTTAAAAATGAATGCAGTCTTTGAAAAACGTCTCATATAGAGGTCAAAACCTCGCAACGAAATCAATTAATATGGAACGTTTTTAATCAATAAGAACGGGACATTTCAGCGTATCTTTTTCGGAAGACTTTACTTTCTTTTAATGATGGAATTGATTCATCGTGTAGCTTCATCTTTCTTTCAAATATATTACAGTAAATTGGGTGAAACTGATTAGATTAGTCTAAAGCAAAAGCATCTTCAGTTATTTGTACAAAAATATGTTATATATGTTCAAAATAACTTGGTAAATTTTCCCACACTTGACTTTTATTTTTTTTCTTTCTTTGCCTTTTTATTGTCCTCTATTCCATTTTAAATGAATTCTAACATTTTAGGTTGTTTCTCAATTTATGTCCTTTCTGAGGTAACAATAATTTCGGTGTTAACACCTAGTTTTATCGTTCATAAATATGTATAAACATGATTTAGAGTTCATTTAATTAAAAATTTTGAAAATTTTTACTAGAATTGGGTAGTCAGTATATAAGACTAGGGCTGTTCTTTATTATCAGAGAGCACTAGATTCTAATACAACTACTGTGTTACTAGTATTTTTAATGGTAACCAAGTGTTTTTAAGTTAAAAATTTTAAAAATCCGAAAGAATTTAACCCCTTCTCACACTTAAGATCTTGCAATGCCCTCATTTGCAAGAAATCAGTAACAATTTAAATTATTGAGGGTGATTAGCGTAGAAAAATGATTAAATTTTACCAAAGTTTCCAAACATATTGGCGTTTCTTTGTTGAATGATAAATGGTGCACATCATTTGTTCATTCTTGCAGTTGTTATTTTACATATATTTTGCTTCTTGTCGTCAAAATTAGTTGCTTTTGCTGAACTTAATGCCAGTCTTTGAAAATGCGCTGTTTAACCCTGTTTTGTACACGAGATAAACTACAAACATATATATAAATATTTTTGAAGTTGGGTATATCACCCCACATTCAAGAATTATTAAAAATCTAATAAGAAAAGTTAGAAAATTATAAAAACTATTAAAGTATCAAAAGAAATATTAAAAGTATAAAATTACAAGTTATCAAATAAATAAAAATAAAAGTAAAAGAAAATCAAGGTTGATAAGGATGGTGCCAGTAGGGATCCTATTCATAGCCGTATGTACTGTAGAATGCTTGAGCTGGGTCATATGTAGGGTACGGTGGTCGGGTCTGTATAGTCCAGGGAGGAAATATGGGCATTGGAGTCGCAATGTAAGTTGCATTTATGTGTGCATGATGACTCATGATTTGGTTTTGATGATACTGCCAATCTTGAAATGTTCGTTGTCTAGCCATTTCATACTCATGATGAGCCATAAAAAGTTGCATTTCTGTCATCTCATTCCCCCCTCCCACGTTACCTTGCTGCTGATCTCTTTCGACCTGTGGGTGAGAGCCATCATATGGTGCTGCAGCGTTATGTTTTTTCTTTAAAACCTTAGCACCATGATATACTTTCAAACCAATTGTATCACGGGGTTTCGGTGCTGCAATTATTAATCCCCCCCCCCCCCCCCGATTTCTATCGACACCAAGATACTCAGCAATTAGGGTAACAAAGATGCCACCTCCTATTATACCATTAGGCCGTATACTCTTAACTATAGCTGATAAATAATAACTCACATAATAAGGTATACTCACAGCGCTCTGTGGGTCTCGAATACACATGAGATAAAATAAATCATTCTCATTTACTTTCTCTTTGTTCTTACCTCGCTGTGTAATCGAATTTGCTAAGAACCTATGGATTACTCTTAGCTCAGCTCTATCAATATCAGTATAAGAGTTATTCCCCCCACGAAATCGGGTATGCCTAGTCATTCTACTCCATACACCATTCATATCAAAATTCTCATCAACCCTCCTACCCTCAACTATCAACCTTTGACAATCAGTAGATGCTAGTTCCTCAGGCGTATATATACACAAAGCCTGAGCCATGTCTAGTAGAGACATATGGCGCATCACACCTCCTAATAAAAATCTAAAAAAACTACGATCGGTTAAGGTAAAAACCCGATCATTTATTTCAATACTACACAATAACTCTACACACCATTCTCTATATACACGCCTACGTATATTAAACAAACGTTCCCAATCAGTAAAAGTAGAATTACCATACCTTTGTGTAAGTAATTCTCTGATTGAACCGGCCAATCCAACTGTTTCTAATGGTTCCCAATCTATGACTCTAGGTACTTCAATAACATTAGACTGAAGGGTGTGCAAGTTCCTCTGGTATTTTGGATAATCTATCCAATGTCGATCAAACCTTAAATTAGGATGTAAATCTGCCAATTCTATATTTGAATATGGAATGTATTGATGCGGTAGATCTTGTCTATATAGGTTATTAATCTCCTGTTCTGCTGCATTCTCAGGAGGAGCATTGTGAGCCTGAGATGCGGATGAAGATTCACCCCTTTCAGTCTGCAAAACACATTAAACACAATTTTTGTGCATCCAAATATGCATTAGTGTTAGCAAAATCATAAATCAAAACAATTACAATGACATGTTTAATCTATATTAAACTTTATACACATTTTCATAATATTAACAATTCTACACTTTTACAAATGAACATATATGAGAATGTATACAATGTTCTTTAGCTTTTATCTCAAATAACATGTCAAAATAATCATTACTAGCAATTAAACAAGTTCCAATTGGCATTCATATCAATTAAATTGAGTTCATGCATTTTTGACTCAAAAAGTCCACTTTAATTCTTGAAAATCATGTTTAGGATCAAAGTTTTGATCATTTAGCAACCTAAACATGTTACACTACTCAATTTAGTATAAACTAACAATAAAATTCGGCCATAACCCGTTTATATCAAAAAGCCCCAATTTTGCTCAAGAACACAAACCCTAGATTACTCAAAATTTGAAGTTTAAGGCTTCTAATCATATTAAATAGCATTAATCTAGGTTATACAAGCACAATATACAATCAATTTAAACACAATTACACTAGAAATCATCAAAATCAAATTATGAATATTTTTGTTCAAGAACACTAATAATCCGAATTAAAGGGTGTTTAGATGTAGAAATTACCGATTTTCTTGAGTAACTTCTTGGTAGCATCTTTCTCAACATGATTTTAGCAAAAAATTTGATGTTTATCGGTGAAAAATCGCGATTTTGGGAGTGGTTTTTGTGGGTTTTTCGCAGAAAAAAATAATAATATGGGTGTGTGGAAACTGGTCTGTTCGACCAGTTTATTTGGTCTGGGATTCCAGACCTCTGCGAGTGCTGTAGTAGGTACCCACAAAGTACCGCGAGTGCTGAATTATTTTTTTTATTTATTTTTTTAAAAAAACCTTAAACTTAATAAAACATATAATTAATTAAAAATTTAAATTTTATTTCTTTTTAGGATGAGGGCGTTTCGGATCGTTGTCCTAGTCCATCCCTCGACAAAATTTTAAAATTTCGTCATTTTAAAGCGTTGTTTTAAAAGCAAAGATTTTTAGTTTTTTTTAATGTTTTTGGCATACTTTAATTCAATAAGGCTAAAAATAATGATAATAAAAGTTCTCGTCCCTCCCTTGGGTAGAGCAATTTCGGTTCAACGACCTAGTTTTCAACTCACGACGAATTTTAAAAATCATATTTTTAACTTAACGAAATAAAGTAAATTTTTGTTTTTAAATTCACACCAAACTTAAATTTAAAATGCATAAAATTAAAAATTCATATTAAAAATTCACACCAAACTTAAATTATATTTTTATTTTTATACATACAAACTTATATTAAAAATATTAATTTTTCAAATATTTACAAACTTAAATATATTGATTTTAAAAAGTTTACAATAATAATTTAATATTAATTTTAATTTTAAAAATAAAGTAAAAATTAAAAATTAAAAATCTTTTTGGTCTTTTATCCCACTTTAATCAATCAAATATTATCAAAAATATACGCCCCTCTTTTCGGTAAAGTAATCTCGGCTATATTATCTAGTTTTACTCCTGACGAATTTTTGAAATATTTTGGGTTGATTGATTAAAGATATTTATACCTTAAGAATAAACGGTAAATTTTGCAGTGATGTAATAAATTTTTGTATGATATCAATAATTTCGATCGTAAAACCTAATTTTATTGAATATCAATTTAATAGTTTATAGCAAAAGATTTAGCGTTTATTATCAAAAGGTTAAAAGCAATAAAATAAAAATAAAAACTGTACATACTTACTTGTGAAATAGAATTCTTAGTGACCTGCTTTAGCCCACTCATAAGATAGTCGGACTAATTGGTTTTCCATAGCTACATAGGCGTAACCTCGAGCATTTAACATTTTTTCTTCGAAACATATGAACGGTCCATCTCTGCATAAAGTAACGAATTCGGTATTGGAATATGTCTGATTCGTCGAACATTTTCCTTCATGTGACCATTTTCTGCATTTGTGACATCTTTCAAGGTGTCGTGCTCTTCTTTTCACTGCGGATTTCGATTTTCCTTTACCAAACTGTAACTTATTATTTTCGTTCCTAGATTCTTCTCTTACTCCGTCCAATTTACCTCTGATTAATGATACCAATTCACTTGGAAGGGTGTCATTATTACGTTTAGTGATCAAAGCGTGTAGCATTAGACCATGGTTTAATTCACAGGAAGTCTTCATCTCGTAAAACCTAAAAAAAAAAAAAATTCAGAATGGGGGGAGAAGACTAGTTCTTTAGGGTCTGCTAGGGAAAGACCATTCGGATTCCATTCTCGAGAACTACACGAAAACAGAAAATTTAACTCTAACAGAAATACATATTATCCTTTAAAGATTCAAACTTCCCCACACTTAGTTAGCTGTGGTGTTGAAATTGTGATTAACTTCGTTGTCAACTTCCATCGGATGATGTATGTAATGTTTAACTATGTGACCATTAACCTTAAATTCAATCCCATTTGAATTTATTAACTCTACTGTTCCGTATGGGAAAACTCTTTTGACTATGAATGGTCCAGACCATCTTGATTTTAATTTTCCAGGAAATAGCTTGAATCGTGAATTGAAAAGAAGAACTCTGTCTCCTTCCTTAAATTTTTTTGAACTTCTGATTCTTTTATCATGCCATTTCTTCGTTCTTTCTTTATAGATTAACGAATTTTCGTATGCTTCATGTCTCAACTCTTCTAATTCGTTTAGTTGACTTAATCGTAGATGTCCGGCTTCATGTAAATCAAGATTACATGTCTTCAAAGCCCAAAATGCTTTGTGTTCAATTTCTACTGGAAGATGACATGCTTTTCCGTAAACGAGTTTAAAAGGTGTGGTTCCAATTGGAGTTTTGTAGGCTGTTCTAAAAGCCCAGAGTGCATCCTCCAATTTAATGGATCATTCCTTCGGATTCGATCCTACAGTTTTCTCTAGAATACGTTTTAAAGCTCGGTTGGTATTTTCAACTTGTCCACTTGTTTGTGGATGATAAGCAGTGGAGATTTTATGAGTTACTCCATATCTTTTGAGAACTTTCTCAAGTTGATTGTTACAAAAATGAGTACCCCGATCACTTATTAAAGCTTTCAGTGTTCCGAACCTTGCAAAAAGACGTTTTAAAAAGTTAACTACAACTCGTGCATCGTTAGTTAGGAGAGCTTGTGCTTCCGCCCATTTAGATACATAATCAATGACTACGAGAATGTATAGATTATTATGAGATTTTGGAAATGGACCCATAAAGTCAATACCCCAAATGTCAAATACTTCACATACTTGAATGACATTTTTTGGCATTTCATCACGTTGACTTATTTTTCCGGCCCTTTGACAAGCATCACAGGATTTGCAAAGAAGGTGTGCATCTTTGAAAATTGTAGGCCAATAGAATCCAGCATCGTAAACATTTCTTGTTGTGAGTTGAGGCCCATAATGCCCTCCTGCTGGTCTTGTGTGACAATGGTTTAAGATTTGACTAGCTTCATCCCCGAATACACATCGGCGTATTATTCCATCGGGACAACTTTTAAACAAATGTGGATCTTCCCAGAAATAGTGTTTTATATCACTAAAGAATTTTTTTCGTTTTTGGTACGATAATCCTTTTTCAAGGAATCCACATACTAAATAGTTTGCATAGTCTGCAAACCATGGAATTTCATTATAATCTATCTTCAATAGATATTCATCAGGAAAGTTGTCTTGTATGGCCGATTCATTTAGAACTTCTAATTCGGGATTTTCAAGACGAGAAAGATGATCAGCGGCGAGATTTTCTGCTCCCTTTTTATCTCGAATTTCAATATCGAACTCTTGTAAGAGTAAGATCCAACGGATTAATCATGGTTTGGCATCTTGTTTCGAAAATAGGTATCTAAGAGCAGAATGGTCGGTATAGACCACCGTTTTTGCTAGAACGAGGTATGAACGAAATTTGTCAAAAGCAAAGACAATAGCAAGGAGTTCTTTTTCAGTAGTTGTATAATTCGTTTGTGCTCCTTGTAACATCTTACTAGCATAATAAATGGGTTGAAATCATTTTTCAATCCTTTGACCTAAAACGGCTCCCATTGCAAAATCACTTGCATCGCACATTAGTTCGAATGGTAGATTCCAATTTGGAGTTATCATAATCGGCGCATTAGTGAGTTTTTCTTTAAGAATATTAAAAGATTTGATGCATTCATCTAAAAAGATGAATGGAGCATCCTTTTCTAGGAGTTTATTCATAGGAGTGGCAATTTTAGAAAAATCTTTTATGAAACGTCGGTAAAAACCGGCATGCCCTAGAAAACTCCTAACTCCTCTAACATTGGTGGGATGTGGAAGTTTAGCAATTACATTTACTTTAGCTCTATCCACTTCAATTCCTTCCTTTGAAATTTTATGACCAAGAACGATGCCTTCTTTAACCATGAAATGACATTTCTCCCAATTAAGTACTAGATTTGATTGTTCGCATCTAATAAGCATTCGTTCAAGATTAAATAGACATGATTCAAAAGTATCACCGAAGACTGAAAAGTCATCCATGAAAACTTCCATGCATTCTTCTATCATGTCGTGAAAAATCGCCATCATGCACCTTTGAAAGGTTGCAGGGGTGTTGCAAAGTCCAAATGGCATGCGTTTGTAAGCAAAAGTACCATAAGGGCACGTGAATGTGGTTTTCTCTTGGTCCTCGGGTGCTATTGGAATTTGAAAATATCCGGAAAAACCATCAAGAAAACAATAATAACTATTTCCGGCTAATCTTTCCAACATTTGATCAATAAAAGGTAAGGGAAAGTGATCTTTTCTGGTGGCGTCATTTAATTTTCTATAATCAATACAAACACGCCATCCTGTTACAGTCCTAGTAGGAATAAGCTCATTTTTCTCATTTGTGATGACAGTCATGCCACCCTTCTTAGGTACGCATTGAACTGGGCTTACCCATGGACTATCAGAAATTGGATAAATTAAACCTGCATCAAGCAGTTTAATAATTTCTTTCTTAACAACATCTTGCATATTAGGATTTAGTCTTCGTTGGCGTTGCACATATGTTTTATGACTTTCTTCCATAAGGATTTTATGTGTGCAATATGAAGGACTTATTCCTTTAATATCATGAATTTTCCATGCAATAGCTGGTTTATGAGCTTTTAGCACAGAAATGACTTGTGATTTTTCATTTTCAGTAAGAGAAGACGATATTATTACAGGTAATTCAGATTCACCATGTAAATAAGTGTATTCCAAATGGTTTGGAAGTGGCTTTAACTCTAATGTCGGTGGTTCTTCTATCGATGATTTGTATCGATATCTGTCTTCTTCTTTTAGCATTTGAATTTCTTCTGTTGTTGGTTCATATCCATTAGCCATAAGTGTAGATAACATTTCAGTTTCATCAATTGGTTCAGTTCCTTCTCCTAAAGAACATTCTCATGTTCCTTGTAATTCTAGAAATTTTTTTAACAATTCTGCATGTGATTCTATAGTTTGAATATAATAACATGTATCATCTGCAGATTGCGGTTGTTGCATGGCTCTATCAACTGAAAAAGTAACACTCTCGTCCTCTATACTTAGGGTCAGTTTCTTACCAAACACGTCTATTATTGCTTTGGCCGTGTTTAAGAATGGTCTTCCTAATATGAGAGGTACTTGAGAATCTTCTTCCATGTCCAGAATAACAAAATCTACTGGAAATACTAAAGTTCCAACTTTAACTAGCATATTCTCCATTATCCCTCTAGGATATTTTACTGATCGATCGGCTAGTTGTATGCTTATTCGTGGGTTTCAATTCTCCAAGGTCTAGTTTAGCGTATAGTGAATACGGCATTAAATTTATACTAGCACCTAAGTCTGCCAATGCTTCTATTGAACTAAGACTACCCAGAAAACATGGAATTGTGAAACTTCCTGGATCAGATAATTTTTCTGGTATCTTATTCAACAGCACTGCAGAACAATTAGCATTCATTGTAACAGCCTAGAGTTCTTCCATTTTCTTTCTATTTGTGATTAGATCTTTTAGAAATTTAGCATATCTAGGCATTCCTGAAATCACATCAATGAAAGGAAGATTGATATTTATCTGTTTAAACATATCCAAGAATTTAGATTGCTCGGCTTCAAGTCTCTCTTTTCTCATTTTACTCGGGTAAGGAAGTGGTGGTTGGTATGGTTTAACATAAGGTTTAGCTTTAACTGTGTTGTCTTCATTAACTTTTTCAACTACCGGTTCTGTTTCCTTATCTTGATCAGATTGTGGTTCTTGTGGAGTAGGAATAGCTTCATCAGAAATTACAGGTATTTCAGGTGGTTTAAGTGTAATACCACTTCTTGTGGTAATGGCTTTAGATGTTTCATTCCGGGGGTTAGCATTAGTATCACTAGGTAGACTTCCCGGTTTTCTTTCACCTATCAATCTTGCTAGGTTACTTACTTCTTGTTCCAGATTTTGAATAGAAGCTTGTTGATTTCTAAATGCTTGAGCATTTTGTTCATTGGTTTGTTTCTGAGATGTGAAAAATTGTGTTTGAGAATCAACTAGCTTTGACATCATATCTTCTAAATTTGGCTTTTTATCATCAGTTTGTGGTAGTTTATTTTGAAAATTAGGTCTTCGCTGATTGTAAGTATTATTAGATACTTGTTGATTGATACGACCTTGTTGGTTGTTGTATGGAGCATTTCGGTTATAATTATGGTTTTGATTATAGTTTGGTCTTGGCGGTTGATAATTATTCTGATAATTATTTCCAGGCCTTTGATTTATGTATGAAACATTCTCTCTTTGTTCCATTGTTAGTTCAATACTGAGACAATCTTTTGTCAAATGTGGTCCTCCACACTGCTCACAACTAATTCGTATTGAATGAATATCTTTAGTCATCCTTTCCATTCGTCTCTCGACAGCATCTATCTTTGCAGAAATGGAATCTAAGTCATGGCTAGAATCGGCTCTAGCTGCTTTAGATGATCTAACGATATCTTTTTCTTGATGCCACTCATGTGAGTGGGTAGCAGTGTTATCAATAATTTTGTAAGCATCAGTTGCTGTTTTATTCATAATGGAACCACCAGCTGCTATATCGATGTCTTTCCTTGTAGTGATGTCGCATCCTTGGTAGAATATTTGTACTATTTGACAAGTGTCTAAACCATGTTGCGGACATCCTCTCAATAACTTTCCAAATCTTGTCCAAGGCTCATATAAAGTTTCATTTAGCTTTTGTGTGAACGTAACAATTTCTCCTTGAAGTCTCATGGCTTTAGATGCCGGAAAGAATTGTTTAAGAAATTTTTCAACTAAAACGTTCCACGTATCAATCGCCCCTTCAGGTAACGATTCAAACCAATCTTTGGCTTCTCCCTTTAAAGTCCAGGGAAATAACATGAGATATATCTGTTCATCCTCCACTTCTCTTATTTTAAATAGAGTGCAGATCCTATTAAATGTACGAAGATGTTCATTTGGATCTTCCTTCAGCGCACCACTAAATTGGCATTGATTAGTCACCATGTGTAGAATTTGTCCTTTGATTTCATAATCTGGTGCATTAATGTCTGGTTGAGTAATTACGTGACCTTGGCCAGTGCGTTTAGCTCGCATTCGGTCTTCCATACTTAGAGGTTCCAGATTCTTCATGATTGAATTTGTTGAATCTGAATCACTAGAGGATTCTGATTTAATGGTTGGTTCCTCAACAATCTCTGTTTGAATGATTGGTGGTTCCGGAGAAAAGATTAATGATTCAGGATCTATGAATTGTCCCTGAATATTCTCCAGATTTTCAATTGTGAGGTCGGGTTCAAAAAATGGATTATCGAAAATTTGAATTGGAGTACTTGGTTGACTGGATGACGATTCTAAAGAAAAATCAACGGCGACAATATTTGCTAGATGTCTTGATCGAGTTACAGGTGGTGAACGTACAAAAGGTAGAACGTTTTGCTCGGTGCATTCACTGAATATCCTATTAGTTTTTAAAAATAAGAAAAATTATATAAGTTATCAAATTAATAGACTTTTCTGCTTTTGCCCACGTTTCGAATAGCCAATAGATGTAGCAGGGAGCCAGAACTCTTTAAATCGGAAGCTCACAACTCAGCCACTAACAAATCCAACTATTACTACGAAGCAGAAATTTTGGATGTCTATCAATTTAACCGCTTAAAATAATTTTTCGCTGAAATTTAAAGAAATTTTAGAGAAGAAATAGAAAATAAACTAAGTCCTAAAAACTAGAGTGGCGAAAAATAAGAAAGAAAAAGAGCGCGTCGAAAAACGTCGAAAAATAAAAGTTTAAATAATAAAAGGTGAAGACAAAAGACAGATTCGACGAATTGAAGACGCAAACGACCAAAAAGCTCAAAAGTACAAAGTACAATCAAAGTGGTTCAAATTATTGATGAGAAACGTCTCGAAATTACAAGAGTACAAGACGCGAAACGCAAAATACAAGATATTAAATTGTACGCAAGGACGTTCGAAAATCTGAAACCGGGACCTGAGTCAACTTTCAACGTGCGACACAACGGAGCTAAAGTTACAAGTCAACTATGCACATAAATATAATATAATATATAAATAATTCTTAAAATTATATATATATATATATATATATATATATATATATATATATATTATATTTATATTTTAAATCCGTCGGCAAGCTAGGATCCAAAGTGTATGAGCTGGAATCCAGTGCTCCGCACTCGCGGAGATTCAAAGGCAAACAAATCCGTACTCGCGGAGGCAACAGTATCCAGATGGGGCCTATAAAAAGCAACGCATTTTGCTGAATTCGATCATCTTTTTCTCTTCTCATTCATACGAAAATATATATATATATATATATATATATATATATATATTTATATTATAATTTTAATTTTAATTCTAATAATAAGGGTATGTTAGCGAATGTTGTAAGGGTGTAAGTCGAAATTCTGTCCGTGTAACGCTACGCTATTTTTAATCACTGTAAGTTATGGTTAATGTTATTTTTATATTAATGTCTCGTAGCTAAGTTATTATTATGCTTATTTAATGTCGAAGTAATCGTGATGTTGGACTAAATATTAAAATTGGGTAATTGGGCTTTGTACCATAATTGGGGTTTGGATAAAAGAACGATACTTGTGGAAATTAGACTATGGGCTATTAATGGGCTTTATATTAATTAAATGATACCTCGTTAATTTAATATATAGACTTATAATTTGACGTATTTATATATAACCACATACGCTTAACTGGGTACGGTGGGCGGGATATCGATAAATACCAATAATTGTTCATTTTACCGGACACGGAACTGGATTAATAGTTAATAGACTTGTTGAAACAGGGGTGGATTACATTCAAGGGTAATTGGTGTAATTGTTAACAAAGTAGTAAAACCTTGGTTTACACGCAGTCGATAACCTGGTGTATTCATTAAACAAAGTATTAAGACCTTGTTACAATTCGAATCCCCAATTAGTTGGAATATTTGACTTCGGGAATAAGAATAATTTGACGAAGACTTTCGCACTTTATATTTATGACTGATGAACTATTATGGACAAATCCGTATGGACATATCGAATAATCCAGGACAAAGGATAATTAACCCATGGGAATAAACTAAAATCAACACGTCAAACATCATGATTATGGAAGTTTAAATAAGCATAATTCTTTTATTTCATATTTAATTGCACTTTTAATTATCGCACTTTTATTTATTGTCATTGTATTTAATTACACTTTTAATTATCGTACTCTTTAATTATCGCAATTTTATTTTATCGCACTTTTATTTATCGCACTTTTATTTATCGCAATTTCATTATCGTTATTTACTTTACGCTTTAAATTAAGTTATATTTATTTTTAATATTTTATATTAGGTTTTAACTGCGACTAAAGTTTTAAAAATCGACAAACCGGTCATTAAACGGTAAAAACCCCCTTTTATAATAATAATACTACTTATATATATTTTTGTATTTTTATAAGTTAAAACTAATATAGCGTTAAGCTTGTTTAATTTTCCCTGTGGAACGAACCGGACTTACTAAAAACTACACTACTGTACGATTAGGTACACTGCCTATAAGTGTTGTAGCAAGGTTTAGGTATATCCATTCTATAAATAAATAAATATCTTGTGTAAAATTGTATCGTATTTAATAGCATTTCATTGTAAAATAATACTATTTCCTAGTACACCTCGCACACATCAAGTATTTTTGGCGCCGCTGCCGGGGATAAACCCAGTTCAAAAACTTGATGTGTTCAATTCGTCGAATCTGTCTTTTGTCTTCACCTTTTATTATTTAAACAAATATCACTTGTAAATAGAACAGTTGCAACTAAAAGCTTGTCTTTCTTGAGGGATAATGCTATTAAATATATGTTCGTTTTTAGCATTATCAGCTGCTATATCGGCAATTATTGTGTGAGCTTCTTCGGGCGTTTTTTTCATGATTGATCCTCCTGCTGCAACATCTATATCCTTTCGGGTAGCCACATTGACTCCTTTATAGAATATCTGGACCTTTTAGAATGTATTCAACCCGTGTTGAGGACATACCCTAAGCATTTTATTGAATCGGGTCCAAGCTTCATAAAGAGTCTCATTTGACTTTTGCTTGAAGTGATTTATATTACTTTGCAATTTTGCTGCTTTTGAAGTAGGGAAGAATTCTGACAAAAACGTATCCATCATGTCATTCCAATCTTCAATAGCCAATCTCTTGCATCATCCTTTAGGGACCATGGAAAGATTTTTAAACATGCAACTTCAAAGGTGACATCTTTGATTTTGAAAAGCTTGCAAATGCTTACAAACTTACGAAGATGCTCGTTAGTATCCTCATTTGGGGCTCCACCGAATTGGCATGTATTAGTCACCATGTGGAGAAATTGGCCCTTTATTTCAAAACCATCAGTCATCGTAGGTCGAATAATTGCGTGGCCCTGACCTGTTCTTGTTGCCTTCATTAATGCATCCATCGTTTGATTTGTAGCAGTCATCTCTTCCTCTTCTTTAATAACTGGCTCGATGATTGGTTGAACAATTGGTTCAGAGTTAGAATCTAATGAAAGTGATTCTAAACCCTGAGCAAGAGATTCTACTTCTTGAGCTCTTAAGCGTTCGTGAAGTTCTCTTTCAGGTTCAGGATATGAAGGAATTAAATTAGAGTTGGAAGAACGTAGATTCATGCACTAATACCTATCCTGCAATCACAACACCACAAATAAACCAATTGCAAAAACACAAGCTTACAATAAAAAGTAACTTTTCTAGAAATTGAATTCCTACAAAAGGATCGAATAATTCAAAGTTTATTAAAATCTTTTAACAAAACCGCTCCCCGGCAGCGGCGCCAAAAAGTTGATGTGTCAAGACGTAACCTTTAAAATGTAGACAATATGCTTAATAATTAACACATAATACAGGCAACTAAAACCCGATCATGCAGTAACTAGCAAGTAAATTGACCAGTTCGATCCACAGGGAGAAGTTTATTTTAAGGACTTTAACAACGATTAATTATTCTAAAGGGAGGATTTGTGTTTGAAATTGTATTTTCGTTTAATGAAACAGTAAATAAATATAATGAGTAACAAGAATGAGAATGCGGTGTTTACTTCTATGCTTGATAAATGACAGGGATTGTTCTTTTATAATTAAAACCGTTATGTGATAGTTACAATAGAGCAGTTTATATCAATTTCACAATTTCTATAAACTTAAGAGCTATGTTTAATCAACAAGATTCTTTCGTGGTTGAATTCACATAAAACCTAGTTTACTAAGATCACTCTAAGTAAACTACATGATTGTATATCCTAAATATCGTTCAATTAACATCCTATACTCACATATAGGTGGCTAGATCACTAGGTGTTGAAGTATAAGCTATGGTCTTTGATAAACTCACATAAACCAAGTCATAACTTACATAATTGAACGAGGATACAAGGATGATTACAACAATGGATCTTTTGAAAGAACATGGTGATTTAGATTGATTAACTAACTAGATCCAACCCGGTTAAACTCACGTGAAACCTAAATTACAACAATCACTTGAGGTAATTTCATAACTATGTTGCTATGGAACTTATTCAATTACCGAATTTAAACACATAACAAAATCACTTAAGTTTATGCATCTAATCGTCTAGATTACTAAGTGTATTGAAGTATAGATTGTTTTCCTAGTTAACTCACATTAATAGGTTTGCAATCTATATAATTGAAGAAATGAACTAAGCAAGCATAACAATGGTTCTTACGGTTGAACTAGATAATTTAATCAATCAAACATATATATAACTAGCATAACATCAAAGTATAGAACAATCCCAAGCCATAAATCTTACATTGAAGCAAACACACAAGGCTTTTAGCCAATAGAACTAATAGAACAGTAAATACAAGTTGAATTCATGTTTAAAAGATATAGAACAATAATACCAATAGTGATGAATGATCCTAGCTTAATCTTGATGTTGAAAGAGTGGAGATTGACTTGTAGCCTTCCTTGAACCTTGAAAATCGTATTAGAACTGAGGGAAAATGTAGTAGTGAAGGTCTGTGAAGTATGTAACCAAAGGCTCCATTAAATAGGCTCAAAAGTTAGGTAAAATAGCCAGAAAATGGCCAGAAATTGACCAGATGCGCCGCATCTCTTTGGGATGCACCACATCTCTTTACGCTCAGTAGATTCCAGCTCGATTCTGCACTCAGAACTGTCGGCAGGGGACCAGATGCGCCGCATCTAGGACAGATGCGCTGCATCTGAGGCTGTTTTGGTCCATAAGTCTTTATGCTCCGCATCTGAAACTGTTGGGAGTTATTTGGTGCAGAGATGCGCCGCATCTAAGAGAGATGCGCTGCATTTGGACCTGTTTCAGTGGTTTCGGGCTGTTTTACGCGTTCAATCTTCGTTTTAACTCTGTTTTCGCTGTTGGTCTTCATTTATTCATTCACAATGGACTTTTACAAATATACACGAATTACAATACATACGTACAACAATTACATACAAATGGAACAACTTTGGATCGAAATAACGTCAATAAACATGTATGATTTTGGCGTTATCATTTGTTCAATACTGAGACAATCTTTTGTCAAATGTGGTCCTCCACACTGCTCACAACTAATTCGTATTGAGTGAATATCTTTAGTCATCTTTTCCATTCGTCTTTCGACAGCATCTATCTTTGCAGAAATGGAATCAAAGTCATAGCTATAATCGGCTCTAGCCGCTTTAGATGATCTAACGATATCTTTTTCTTGGTGCCACTCATGTGAGTGGGAAGTAGTGTTATCAATAATTTTGTAAGCTTCAATTGATGTTTTCTTCATAATGGAACCACCAGCTGCTATATCTATGTCTTTTCTTATAGTGATGTCGCATCCTTGGTAGAATATTTGTACTATTTGATAAGTGTCTAAACCATGTTGCGGACATCCTCTCAATAACTTTCCAAATCTTATCCACGCCTCATATAGAGTTTCATTTAGCTTTTGTGTGAACGTAACAATTTCTCCTTGAAGTCTCACTGCTTTAGATGCCGGAAAGAATTGTTTAAGAAATTTTTCAACTAAAACGTTCCATGTATCAATCGCCCCTTCAGGTAACGATTCCAACCAATCTTTGGCTTCTCCCTTTAAAGTCCAGGGAAATAACATGAGATATATCTGTTCATCCTCCACTTCTCTTATTTTAAATAGAGTGCAGATCCTATTAAATGTACGAAGATGTTCATTTGGATCTTCCTTCGGCGCACCACTAAATTGGCATTGATTAGTTACCATGTGTAGGATTTGTCTTTTCATTTCATAATCTGGCGCATTAATGTCTGGTTGAGTAATTGCGTGACCTTGGCCAGTGCGTTTAACTCTCATTCAGTCTTCCATACTTAGAGGTTCCAGATTTTCCATGATTGAATTTGTTGAATCTGAATCACTAAGGGATTCTGATTTAATGGTTTGTTCCTCGACAATCTCTGTTTGAATGATTGGTGGTTCCGGAGGAAAGATTAATGGTTCAGGATCTCTGAATTGTCCCTGAATATCCTCCAGATTCTCAATTGTGAGGTCGGGTTCAAAAAATGGATTATCGAAAATTTGAATTGGAGTACTTGGTCAACTGGATGACGACTCTAAAGAAAAATCAACGGCGACAATATTGGCTAGATATCTTGATCGAGTTACAGGTGGTGTACGTATAAAAGGTGGTGAACGTTTTGCTCGGTGCATTCACTGAATATCCTATTAGTTATAAAAATAAAAATTATATAAGTTATCAAATTAATAGACTTTTCTGATTTTGCCCACGTTTCGAATAGCCAATAGATGCAGCAGGTAGCCAGGACCCTTTAAATCGGAAGCCCAAAACTCACCACTAACAAATCCAACTATTACTATGAACCAAAAAATTTTAGATGTCTATCAATTTAACCACTTAAAATAATTTTTCATCGAAGTTTTAAAGAAATTTTAGAGAAGAAGTAGAAAATTCTATGTCCTAAAAACTAAAGTGTCGAGAAATAAGAAAGAAAAAGAGCGCGTCGGAAAACGTCGAAAAATAAAAGGTCGAAAAAATAATAAAAAGAACGTAGCGCGTCGAAACTTAAAAGTCTAAAAACTAAAAATTAAAAGTTACGTCTAAAAGTATTAAAGCTTAAAAGAAATACTATATCCAAAACGGTAATAACTTAAAAAGTACTAAAATCTTAAAACGGCGTCGCAAAATTCTAAAGCACTTAAATCTTAGTTTAAAGAAAAAGCACTTAAGAGATTTTACGGCAAAGCCTACAAATCTAGAAATAAAAATAACTACGGCAAAGTACTAAGTTACGAACTAATTACGAGCGAAAAATACAAATTACGAATTAAACTAATAAAAAGATACGAAGATATAAAAATAAAACAAAAGTTATAAAAATATTATTTTTATAAAAATATTATTTTTATATTATTTATTTTATAAAAGTATCAATTTTATATAATTAATAAAACTATTAAAACTTAATATTACAATTTAAATAATAAAACTAAAATTAATATTAAAAACTAATTAAATAAATAAAACCTAATTAGGGTTAAATAATAATAATTAATAATAAACTTAACCCTAATTTCGTACGTACTAGGATCAGGGCAGTCAAATCACTCCATGCGATCGCATGGAGTGGTAGTTAAAAGTTCATGCGGTCGCATAAATTAGGAAATCGGGCCAGATTGTTTGGGCTGCTACAGTGTAGCCCGTTTACAGTTTATTTTTTTCTATTTTTAATTTTATGTTTTATAAATATATAAAGTATTTATATAAAATAAATAAAAACTTATATTTTTACAAAAAAAAAAAAAAACTACCTATTAGTTTTTGTAACTAAAAGAAAATACAAACTTTTTAATTTTTTTTATATTTTGAACAACTCTTAAAAATATATATATTTTGTTTTTCTTTTTATATTTTTGTATTTTTAATATTTAAAACGTATTTTTACAAAAGTAAATTAAAAGTCTTTATATATATATATATATATATATATATATATATATATATATATATATATATATATATATATATATATATATATATATATATATAGCGTTTCGCTTCCGGCGTTTAAGCAGTTCCCCGGCAGCGGCGCCAAAAATACTCGATGTGCGTAGAGGTGTATACGAAATAGCTTATATTTTACTACGAAATACTATTAAATATGATACAATTTTACACAAGTTATTTATTTATTTATAGAGTGGATATACCTAAACCTTGCTACAACACTTATAGGCAGTGTACCTAATCGTACAGTAGTGTAGTTTTTAGTAAGTCCGGTTCGTTCCACAGGGAGCTAGCCAAGTTTAACGCTATATTTTTAAAACTATATTTGTAAATATATAAATATATATAAAAGTAGTATTATTATTATAAAAGGGGGTTTTTACCGTTTAATGACCGGTTTGTCGATTTTAAAACTTTAGTCGCAGTTAAAACCTAATGTAAAATATTAAAAATAAAACTTAATTTAAAGCGTAAAGTAAATGACAATAATTAAAGTGCGATAAATAAAAGTGCGATAAATAAAATGACAATAAATAAAATTGCGATAATTAAAAAGTACGATAATTAAAAGTGCAATTAAATATAATGACAGTAAATAAAAGTGCGATGAAATATGAAATAAAGGAATTATGCTTATTTAAACTTCCGTAATCATGATGTTTGACGTGTTGATTTTAGTTTATTAACATGGGTTAATTGTCCTTTGTCCTGGATTATTCAATATGTCCATCTGGTTTTTGTCCATAACAGTTCATCAGTCATAAATATAAAGTGCGAGTGTCCTCGTCAAATTATTCTTATATCCGAAGTCAAATATTCCAACTAATTGGGGACTTAAACTATAATTATACCAATTTTCCTTGTATATAATTCACCCCTGTTTTAATAAGTCCATTGACTATTAATCCATTCCCGTGTCCGGTTAAATGAACGATTATTAGTACTTATAAATATCCCGCCCATCGTGTCCGATCGAGTGTATGTGGTTATTTATAGGTACGTCTAATTGTAAATCTTTATATTAAATTAATGAACTATCATTCAATTAAACAAATATAAAGCCCATTAATAGCCCATAGTCTAATTTTCACAAGTGTCGTTCATTTGTCCAAACCCCAATTATGGTACAAAGCCCAATTACCCCGTCTTTAATATTTTAGTCCAACATCACGATTACTTCAATTTAAATAAGCATAATAATAACTTAGCTACGAGACATTAATTTAAAAAGGTTGAACATAACTTACAATGATTAATAATAGCGTAGCGTTACACGGACAGAATTTCAACTTACACCCTTACAACATTCGCTAACATACCTTTATTATTATTAAATTAAAATTATAATATAAATATATATATATTACGTGAGATAGAGAATAGAGAAAGATGTATGGTATTCGCTCAAAACTGCGCCTTTTATAGGAATGTGGCCAGAAAAAGTAGGCCATGCGATCGCATGGAAATTAGGCCTCCAGGCCATGCAATCGCATGGAGGTACGATCCAGCTCACAATTCTTTGTTTCCTAGTTTGCTGACGGTTTTATTAAATAATATAATATATATATAATTTTAAAAATTAATTATATATTATATTATATTCATGTGCATAGTTGACTTGTAATTTTTAGTCCGTTGCGTCGAGCGTTGAGAGTTGACTCTGGTCCCGGTTCCGGATTTTCGAACGTCCTTTCGTACAATTTAATATCTTGTACTTTGCGTTTTGCGGCTTGTACTCTTGTAATTTTTAGACGTTTCTCATCAATAATTTGAACCACTTTGATTGTACTTTGTACTTTTTAGCTTTTTGGTCATTTGCGTCTTCAATTCGTCGAATCTGTCTTTTGTCTTCACCTTTTATTATTTAAACAAATATCACTTGTAAATAGAACAATTGCAACTAAAAGCTTGTCTTTCTTGAGGGATAATGCTATGAAATATATGTTCGTTTTTAGCATTATCAACAATGCAGTCAAAATAAGATACATGGTGATGATTTTGTGAATGCAACGTTTTCTCTAATAAAGCATGTATGACTCCATGTACATAGCTTGTATAACATATAAGCAAACAGCGGAAGACTTCTAGGAACCTGAGAATAAACATGCTTAAAAGTGTCAACACAAAGGTTGGTGAGTTCATAGTTTTAATGTTGCGCATAATCTGTATATAAAGGTGGATTACAAGATTTCAGTTGTTTCATCCAGAAACGTTTATCAAAATATTCTACAAGATTGAGCACCCTGGTAACTAAGCTTTAACGTTATAATAAGTACCCCTGTTTTAACATACATGCAACCAACATGTACAATACACGCAATCCAACGTGTACTAAACTCAAATAGTATACGTCTGTTTTATAGTTCAGGCTAGGGTTTCTATACCTGGAACAGACGGGGATGTCAAGCCCTATGGATCCATATATAACTACTCGCGCCCACCAGTTCTTATAACCGGCAGTTACTAGTTACCAAAGCTAAGGGATTTTCGGTTCAAACTCGGTGTAGAATTTAGTATGTACTTGTATCCATTGCGTTTAAAATAAAGTTCATGTATTCTCAGCTCAAAAATATAGATTGCAAAAGCAATTAAAAAGGGAGCAAATGAAACTCACCTTAGCAGCACATAAGGTCATTCACCGAAATGTGACCGAAACTCGGAATGCAAAATAACCGTAGATCTCAACCTAGAGAACATATGTTGGTCAATACATGTCTAACAAGCTAGGTCGGATCATAGTGTATCACAATCCTAATGCTCCAGACCGACATGTAAAAGTTAACAAAAGTCATCTCAAAAAGTCAACATGACCCAATATGATCTTTAAATCTTTACATGTTTATTATATTAACATAGTATAATTCTTGATAGTTGAACGAATTTATAGTTTATTAAACTCAAAACATTATTTATTTCAGGAGTTATATTATATTTGAATGATCAAGGCAATTGAATATATTTTAACATTTCATATAGTTTCTCAATACTTGTAAAATACAGATTATAGTGTTTATAAAGCTTTAAAACATGATAAGACAGTCAACTTTGACAATTGATCAACAAAACAAAACGTGTCTTATATAGAAATTCATTTACTCGATTAGTAATATCTAAAAATCCAATTTATCAATCTCATAGACAAGTTGTTTAAATATTAATTTACAGTTTCAAACACAATTTTTAATTAACGTCAAACATAATTCAATCCGTTCATCGAAATCACGCGATTTCTATATGAAAAGTTATTAATTTTTCGATAGCTTTCCAACGACATGTATATCATATACTTTATATCATTAGCATATGTATCAAATTCGTGATTCATCATAAGCTATCTAACGACAAAATTACAGCATACAAGCATGCATAAACATATATATACTCGAGCACTAGACATGGATACACTATTAATATATAAAAGATAAGATATGAATGCTCACGTATCAATATTGTGATTCAATATTGCAAGAAAGTACGTAGACGCAACGAAAATGATAAACGCTAGGTTGACCTTTGACTCATGATCCTAACCCCCAAGCAATACCCATAACCTCCATAGCTATAACCCATAATTTCCTTAGCTCTATCCAGCTCGAAAAGCTTGTTTTGAAATCGTTTGGGCATAACCTCGTCGTAATATTTTATGTATAATAATACTAATAATAATACTCCTAACTATAAGATTAATAATAATATTAATCTTAATAATAATAATAATAATAATAATAATAATAATAATAATAATAATAATAATTTTAATATATATGTATATAGAGCAGAGAGATATGAAATTGTGTAAAAAAAACTCGAGCAGAAACTGACCTTTTATAGGCAAATTTTTGGAATCTGATGCCTATGCGAGTGCATGGGGTTTTAGTGCATTTCTCATGCACTCGCATGGCTCATGCAAGTGCATGGGGTTTTAGTGCATTTCTCATGCACTCGCATGGCCAGCTGGTCCAGCTCATTTTATTTGGTTTTCTTGTTTGTCGACATATTATTATATATATATAATTTATATAATTTATATTAAATATATATATATATTATATTATATTCATGTGCATAGTTGACTTGTAATTTTAGTTCCGATAACTTGTACGTTTACGTTCGACTTATGTTCCGGTTCCGGTTTTTCGAACGTCCTTTCGTACGTTTAGAAAACTTGTGCTTTACGTTTCGTGATTCGTACCTTTGTCAAAATATAGTCTTAAATTATCAATAAACTATATTACTCAAAGTGTATCTTGAACTTTCGAGTGTTTTGATCATTTGCTTCTTTAAATCATTTTCTCGTTATTTATCAAAGTATATTTAATAATATTATTTTTAAATCAAAATGTTTTATGACCAAGTTAATATTATATTTTATCACTTTGTAAAATATATATTCAAATTACGTTATTTAAACAAAAACATTTTAATAATTAAATTCTATCGTATCGAAAAACGTTTTCGCACGTTTGGAGCTAAATCAATAGAATATTATGAAATTTAGTTCTTCACTAACTTTTTGCCTAATTTTCGTTATTTGACACTTTGTTCTCAATGGTAGATTACTTTACCAATTATTCCGAATACCGTAAAAAAAGAACGATTTCTCAAATCAATGTGGACCTCGTCATAAAGACCCGTAACAATATCATAATGTATCTGATAATTCAATCATTTGAGATTATCTTTTAATTCCTTCGATAAATATGTTAAACATATATTGAAACAAATACGTTCATGTAAAGTATTATACATCTAATACTTTGTTAACGTTTTCAATTACTATAACTATATATTGTATATACATGTCTATATACACATAAGTATTCGTGAATCGTCGAGCATAGTCAAAAGGGTAATTGAATATATGAACATAGTTCCAAATTTTTCGAGACTCAACTTTACAGACTTTGCTTATCGTGTCGGAATCATATAAAGATTAAGTTAAATTTGATCGGAAATTTCTGGGTCGTCACAGTACCTACCCGTTAAAGAAATTTCGTCCCGAAATTTGATTGGGATCGTCATGGCTGACAATAAGTATGTTTTCGTGACTCATACGAGTTGAAAATTAGAGTTTGATCACCATTGAGTAATATAGATAAAACGATTCGATTATGTGAAGCGTACGAGTGAAGCTGTCACAAAAGGTTGATATAGAGATTTAACTTTTGACGTAGTCATGGTGAATTTTTGGATTTCAAGGAATTTAAAGATAATCCTTGAAATCTATAATAGATTTGATTCTCCGGTATTCAAGGAAATTATGATCCTCTTTGATTAAATGTGGTAATCTGCCTCGATTGCTATGTCTGATATTTCGCTATAAATTGACCTCTTCCGTTCCATTATTTTCTCCACCTCTATACTTTCTTCCTTAAATCATACTTCCAAAAGATTGTGAAAATGCTTAATCCAGTTCTGATTCCTGATATTTTCTTGGCTATCGTATCCTTCATTCTTCTGTTTCTTCTGCCACCGGAGGAATTTATTTTCTTCTACTATTACCTTGGGGTTATAATGTTTTTAATTCTTCCGTGTCTTTGATATGCACGGTTTGTAATTTAGGTGTTGTTGTCGGGCTTTTTATTTTCCCTTATATATAGGAGCTCAACGCTTTTATTTTTTCTTCCCGACTTCAAGTCTAGCGAATAATGGTCCAGAATTCGTAGGTATGGAGTTTCGAATGATCATAATATACAAAGCAGAAAGGAAAGGTAATAGCACGATTTGGTTTGTCAAATTACCAGAATATCCGGAAAAGACCGAATTGTAGTGACCCGAACTTTTCCATGTTTACATATATTAAATGAAAACTGTATTTACATGATTAAATGTTTCCAACATGTTAAGCAATCAAACTTGTTAAGACTTGATTAAATGAAATAGGTTTCATATAGACAATTGACCACCCAAGTTGACCGGCGATTCACGATCGATAAAACTTGTAAAAACGACATATTGATATATATATATATATATATATATATATATATATATATATATATATATATATATATATATATATATATATATATATATATATATATATATAGTTAACATGATATTATGATAAGTAAATATCTCACTAGGTATATTAACAACGAGTTATATACATAAAAATGAGATTACTAAGTTAAGAAACTCGAAACGATATATATAACGATTATCGTTATAATAACGTCTTACTAAATACATATGTATCATATTAAGATATGGTTGCACTACATTAACATGATAAAATGATAATTTTGTATATCATTAAGTATGATAACATGAACTACATATGTAAAACAAGACTACTAACTTAAGAATTTCGAAACGAGACATATATGTAAAGATTATCGTTGTAATAGTATTTTAACATATAAATGATGTTAAGATATATTTTTACACCATGTTGTTATGTTAACATAACAATTTAACATCTCGTTTAGGTATACTAACAATGGATTAGTTACATCTAACAAGATCGTTAACTTATAGGTTTCAAAACAACACTTACATGTAATGACTAACGATGACTTAACGACTCCGTTAAAATGTATATACATGTAGTATATTTAAATGTATTTAAACACTTTTGAAAGACTTCAAGACATGTATCAAAGTACTTCTACTTAGCAAAAATGCTTACAATTACATCCTCATTCGTTTTCATCAACAATTTTACTCGTATACACCCGTATTCGTACTCGTACAATACACAGCTTCTAGATGTATGTACTATTAGTATATACACTCCAATGATCAGCTCTTAGCAGCCCATGTGAGTCACCTAACCATGTGGGAACCATCATTTGGCAACTAGCATGAATGATTACACAAAATTACAAACTAATGGAGCCTATATGGTGACACCATATTCGCGTGAATGAACACACACATACACACTTTCATTTTGCAACTTACATGCATCAAACTACTCTCTCTCAAGTGTTCTTCCATTGTTCTAAGTGTTCTTCATCATCATCATTAAAATCTAGCTCAATCTAGTTCATAAATCCATACATAAACCAAGTTATAAAACAACTACTCAAGAACACACCAACAACACTTCCAAGTTTGCTAGCTTACTTCCAATCTTGCAAATTCACTTTGAGTGATCATCCAACCTCAAGAAATCTTTCTTATTTACAGTAAGATATCTTTCTAATACAAGGTAATACTCATATTCAAACTTTGATTCAATTTCTATAACTTTAACAATCTTATTTCGAGTGGAAATCTTACTTGAACTTGTTTTCGTGTCATGATTCTACTTCAAGAACTTTCAAGCCATCCAAGGATCCTTTGAAGCTAGATCTATTTTTCTCATTTCCAGTAGGTTTATCCACAAAACCTGAGGTATTAATGATGTTCATAATATCATTCGATTCATATATATAAA
This sequence comes from Rutidosis leptorrhynchoides, assembly GCF_046630445.1. Taxonomy (NCBI): domain Eukaryota; kingdom Viridiplantae; phylum Streptophyta; class Magnoliopsida; order Asterales; family Asteraceae; genus Rutidosis; species Rutidosis leptorrhynchoides. The sequence goes on from NC_092341.1 coordinate 345,053,784, forward strand.
ACTACCTTATTCGAAGGTTTAAACTTGTAATCACTAGAACATAGTTTAGTTAATTCTAAACTTGTTCGCAAACAAAAGTTAATCCTTCTAACTTGACTTTTAAAATAAACTAAACACATGTTCTATATCTATATGATATGCTAACTTAATGATTTAAAACCTGAAAACACGAAAAACACCGTAAAACCGGATATACGCCGTCGTAGTAACACCGCGGGCTGTTTTGGGTTAGTTAATTAAAAACTATGTTAAACTTTGATTTAAAAGTTGTTCTTCTGGGAAAATTATTTTTCTTATGAGCATGAAACTATATCCAAAAATCATGGTTAAACTCAAAGTGAAAGTATGTTTTTCAAAATGGTCATCAAGACGTCGTTCTTTCGACTGAAATGACTACCTCTTATAATATTGACTTGTAACCTGTATTTACGACTATAAACTTATATTTTCTCTGTTTATATTCATAAACTTAAGTTCAATATGAAACCATAGCAACTTGAATCACTCAAAACGGATTTAAAACGAAGAAGTTATGGGTAAAACAAGATTGGATAATTTTGCTTGTTGTAGCTACGTGAACATTGGTAACAAATCTATATTAATCATATCCTAGCTAACTCATATTGTATTATACATGTATTCTAATATATTATGTAATCTTGGGATACCATAGACACGTATACAAATGTTTTGACATATCATATCGACCCATGTATATATATTATTTGGAACAACCATAGACACTCTATATGCAGTAATGTTTGAGTTAGCTATACATGGTTGAGGTTGATTCCAAAAATATATATACTTTGAGTTGTGATCTAGCCTGAGACGTGTATACACTGGGTCGTGGATTGATTCAAGATAATATATATCGATTTATTTTTGTACATCTAACTGTAGACAATTAGTTGTAGGTTACTAACGAGGACAGCTGACTTAATAAACTTAAAACAGTAAAACGTATTAAAAATGTTGTAAATATATTTTGAACATACTTTGATATATATGTACATATTTGTTATAGGTTCGTGAATCGACCAGTGGCCAAGTCTTACTTCCCGATGAAGTAAAAATCTGTGAAAGTGAGTTATAGTCCCACTTTTAAAATCTAATATTTTGGGATGAGAATACATGCAGTTTTATAAATGTTTTACGAAATAGACACAAGTAAATGAAACTACATTATATGGGTGAATGATCGAAGCCGAATATGCCCCTTTTTGCTTGGTAGCCTAAGAATTGGTAAACCGATCTACTAATTGACGCGAATCCTAAAGATAGATCTATTGGGCCTAACGAACCCCATCCAAAGTACCGGATGCTTTAGTACTTCGAATTCTTTTTTATCATGTCCGAAGGATTTCCCGGAATGATAGGGGATATTCTTATATGCATCTTGTTAATGTCGGTTACCAGGTGTTCACCATATGAATGATTTTTATCTCTATGTATGGAATGTATATTGAAATATGAAATCTTGTGGTCTATTATTACGATTTGATAAATATATAGGTTAAACCTATAACTCACCAACATTTTTGTTGACGTTTAAAGCATGTTTATTCTCATGTGATTATTAAGAGCTTCCGCTGTTGCATGCTAAAATATGGACAAGATTTGGTGTCAGCATGCTTGTATAATATTGTTTAAAACTGCATTCAAGATTTACTTTGTTGTAACATATTAATATTGTAAACCAATATGTATTGGAGCTCGTTCATACGGATGTGTTTGGTCCAACCAATATAGATTCACATGGAGGTTCTCGCTATTATGTCACCTTCATTGACGACTCCACTCGAAAGGTATGAGTTTATTTTCTTAAAGCTAAATCCAATGTATTTAATACTTTTGTGAAGTGAAAAGCTATGGTAGAAAATGAGATTAACTTGAAGGTGAAGTGCTTGAAGTCAGATAATGGAGGGGAATATGGTAGTCTTGAGTTTAAAGACCATTGTGCAAAGCTCGGTATTAGAATGTTGAAAACGGTACCAAAAACACCGCAACACAATGGGGTCGCCGAACGTATGAATCGTACGTTAAATGAATGGGCTAAGAGTATGAGACTACATGTCGGTTTGCCTAAGATGTTTTGGACGGATGCGGTAAGCACGGCGGCTTATTTGATAAATAGGGGACCCTCAACACCGTTGGGTTTCTGAATTCCCGAGGAAGAATGGCAAGGTAAGAAGGTGGGTTATGGTCACCTTAGGATCTTTGGATGTAATGCATATGTGAAGACCAAAGATGCGGATAGAGACAAGCTTGAAGCTAAGTTAAAGAAGTGTTTTTTCATAGGCTACGGGTCGGATGAAATGGGCTATCGTTGTTGGGACAACGAAGCTAGAAAAGTAATTTGTTCGCGAGATGTTACTTTTGATGAAGATTCGGTCTATGGCAAATCGAAAACGGGGAGTCCTAAACCGAGTCATGTTACTTTTGACAATGTTTCTATTGATGATCCTGCAGGTTCTAGTGGGAGTACGGGAAACAATGAATTGCCAACAAACGGTGAGGCGTCGGAAAATGCTAATGATGGGGATGGTTCGGAAAGCGGTGATGATTCCAAACATAGTGCGAGTTCTAGTGATGAGGAGGATACAAATGAAACCGGTTCAACCATTTCGGTTGCTCCTATACCAAGACGCTCGACTAGAGTGCCCAAACCTAATCCTAGGTATTCTCCATCAAACTACTTGCTCTATACCAAAAATGGTGAACCCGAAAGTTACTTTGAGGCAAGGAAGACAAAAGAATCCATACAATGGGAGCTTGCCATGAAAGAAGAGATGGGGTCACTTGAGAAGAATAAAACTTGGTCACTAGTGAAGTTACCTCATGATAAAAGGGTGATGCAAAACAAATAGGTATATAGAATCAAGAATGAGATGGATGGAAAGAAAAGGTACAATGCTCGTTTGGTAGTCAAAGACTTTCAACAAAAGGAAGGGGTTGACTACAAAGAGATATTTTCACCGGTAGTTAAAATGACTACTATCCGTTTGGTACTTTCTATGGTTGCATCCGAAGACTTACATCTAGAGCAACTAGATGTGAAGACCGCATTCTTGCATGGTGATCTTGTTGAAGAGATCTACATGAGGCAACCCGAGGGCTTTGAGGTAAAGGGTAAAGAGAAATGGGTTTGTAAGCTAAAGAAAAGTTTGTATGGATTGAAGCAAGCACCTAGGCAATGGTACTTAAAGTTTGATGATTTTATGAAAAAGATTGGTTTCTTAATATGTGAAGCGGATCACTGTTGCTACTTGAAGAAACTCAAATCTTCTTATATAATCTTATTGTTGTATGTTGATGACATGTTACTTGCAGGTTCCAACATGTCCGAAATTAACAAGTTGAAGGGATTACATTCCCGTGAATTCGAGATGAAAGATCTTGGTGGTGCTAAGCAAATACTTGGCATGAGTATTGTGCGTGATCGTGTGAAAGGTACTCTATACTTGTCTCAATCCAAATATATTGAGAAAGTAGTAGAGATGTTCAATATGGAGAATTCAAAGGCTCGTTCTATGCCTTTGGGTAGCACGATTAAGTTATTGAAAAGTCAATCACTAAAGACGGTAAAAGACAAAATGGACATGGAAAAGGTTCCATATGCATCGGCCGTGGGTAGTATTATGTATGCCATGGTTTGTACAAGACTCGATATTGCTCAAGCAGTGGGAGTTGTAAGTCGTTATATGTCTAATCCGGGGAAAGAGCATTGGGAAGCGGTCAAATGGTTGCTTCATTATTTGAAAGGTACTTCTAATATGGGATTGTGTTTCTTCAAAAACAATTTCATACTTAGGGGTTATGCGGATGCTGATTTGGGTGGATGTGATAATTCGAGGAAAAGCACTACGGGTTATGTTTTCACAATAGGGAAGACAGCGGTTAGTTGGATGTCTCGACTACAAAAGAGTGTTGCTTTATCAACCACTGAAGCCGAATATATGGCTATTGCAGAAGCTTCTAAAGAGCTTATTTTGTTGAAGAACTTCTTAGGTGAGTTGGGTAAAAGACAAGACTATTGCGTATTGTGATAATCAAAGCGCGGTTCATCTTGGGAAGAATCCGGTGTTTCATAGTCGTACGAAACACATCAAGATAAGGTATCATTTTATTCGACAACATATAAATGATGGTACTTTATTATTGGAGAAAATCCTTGGTACGAAGAATCCTGCTGATATGTTTACTAAGGTGGTTACGATAGGTTTTGCATTACCTCAATTGGTCTTCTCACGAATTGATGAGAGAAGACCCCAGCTAGAGATGTGAATGGTGTTACAAGTTTAACAAGTAGTATTTAAGACCTTTTATCGAAAGTCTACTCATCCGAAGAATGTGTTGAGCGTGCTTGTCCCAAATGGTATTTGGCGGTAATCGAAGGTGGTTTAATGTTCTTGGTTAAAATCATTGATATTAATGGAGTTTTGTTCAAAGTCTCCAAGTGGGAGATTTGTTGGAGTGTGGAGACGTTTAAACAACAAGGAACATCTTTCTGAGCATTGATGCGGCGCATCCAAGGGTAGATGCGGCGCATTCATCAAGCGTTTTATGCCGAAGGTTTTGGATGCGGCGTTTCAAGCTGATATGGCGCATCAAAGGGCAGAGATGCGGCGCATCACTTCTAGATGTGGCGCATCTGTAGCTGGTACTTGAATCTGAAACGTGGAAAGCAAAAGGGATGTGGCGCATCGCCTGCCTGTCAGCAAGTTGTCAACTTGCACACTTGACATCCGAGCATGCTTAGCCTACCTTTCACTTTTGGTGCAAAGTTGGATACTTTACACCTAAAATTGGGGCTGTGATCATGCCATTACAAGGTGGAAAGCATGGCTAGTTAGTAAACAAGATGATTACTTGACATGATGAAGATTCCTAGCTAGTTGTCATGGTTTTCTTGTTTTCTCCTATATATAGAACTCATTGTATGCAATTGTAACACACCACTCTCAAATATTCAGTAAATAAACGATCTCTAGTTGGTCCGTGGACTAAAGTAATCACAACGATTGCATATAACCACGTTACATCGTGTGCCGTTCTTTACATTTGCGCATTTATTATCTTTCGTTCATTAAGTGGGTTTGAGTGATCTTGTTGGAATCACTACTCGGCAAGTAATCTTGTAAAATTACTTGCGTTGTTTTGGGTCCTAATATCCTAACAATTCCTCAACCCCCACCCCTAAAAAAAATAATAATAAAAAAATAAATAAATAAAGGATTGGATTGAACAAATTGAATGAACTTTGATAATCATTTACATTGAAAAATAACCACATTCGTTTTTTACTTCTTTGTGGCATTTTATCGAGCACTTGGTGTTCTAAGTAATAGTAACATTATGCAACCCATTATATATCTACGATTTCATATCCTCCATCCTCATCTACAAAAGCCAAATCAACAAACATATAATATTAGATAAAGAAAAAAGTCACAATTTAATCATTTATACTCGGATGTAAAAACTAATTCAGTGAGAATTGCCTTATGTCATGTGTTGCGAGTGTTGTCAATCCATTGTAGTAGATATAACAAAATTATTCTGAATCGCAGCAAAAGCAACAATCAATAAAATTATCTATATTAACATCAAATCGAAATTAAGTTTAATAAAATAGTGATTTGTACAAAATCATTATGAATCATTGCAAAAGCAAGCAATTCAAGCAAAGAAAAACCCTAAATTAATCAGCATCAATTTTAAAAACTATGCTTCAAGATACGATTACGATTTAAAACATGAAAATACCTGACAAAATGTTTGATTGAACTCAGTTTGAAATCTGATCGAATCTAAGAAGCGATAAAAAATGAGAAAATCGATCGTGATTACAAAACCGATGGGATAAATTCCATTTTGTGAATTGAGTTAACGTCGATGGCGATGGCTTAGTTAAGCTCTTTATGTTGTTGTCCCGTATCCTTTTCTTAATTATCCACTTTTTTGTTATTATTTTTTAAAATAATTGCTGACATCACAATATACATTGTAAATTCAACACGTGTCTTGTTAAGGGAAAATTAAGGAAGAATTAATTTAAGGATTATAATAGAATCTATAAATAGATATTGATTCTCATATTGTTGAATACATTCTTCATAAAAAAATCTCTTATTTTATTTATTTATCTATGTTTTATTTATCTATGTATTATGTATTTATATTTATATTTTTTCATTTCAGCTACTAAACTAAAAAAGAAAAGATACACGATGCAACTTCGTAATTTAATGTGATCGAATGTGCTTGTTACTATTTAATAAACAATATCAGAAGTGAAAATAATTCTGCTCCATGTCAAACTATGAGTATTCAATTAGTTGTGTTTATTCTTCCTTTTGTAATCGTTATGAACTTTTCTTTCTTTAAAAGGTTCGTGTATTTATTTGATTTCCTTGTTTGGAGAATAGATGATGAATTTTTCATACACCAATGGTTTTTAGTCCAACAATACTAAACTAATGAATCTGTTTGCTGACAAGCGATTTTGTTTCAATTGACCTATCACAGCTTTTTTTTTTCTGGATAAAACGTATCGCAGCAAGGTTTCTTGACAAAAGGCGACCACTCGAGCGCTCTTATGATTTAAGTTGGCCAATTCTAATATCAAACCATAAGGCAAAATCATGACGACCAGATCGGCCGGTTCATTTACTTTGACATGAATAATCAAATCTACATACAACAATCACAAAAACAACTTATCTACTGAACAAAAGATTATGGCTGATAAATTCTGGTTAAATTAAAATATTGGCCACAGCCATTTAGATCTTACACAAGTACGTGTTCTCCTCCAAATCAAACCAAACAAAACAAACAACATTTAGCATAGCTACTAACGAGTCAAAAAAATAAAATAACCTTCCATGATTACACTACAAATGGAGAAATTGAAGGTAATATACCCAGACCATGGATAATTCATCCGTCTGGGACGAAAACGAGATAGGGACATGTGAAACGTTTAAGTGACGTTTGGTTTGTAGTCGGGAATCAGCAAGGATACATGTTTGATAATAGGAATGGGAACAGTTAAGGACTTTTCAACCAAACCCTTTAGTCATATTCTTGAACCAAACAACCCCCTTAGTTTAGTTAGACCAAACATGGACTAACCCTAGCCTATTACCAGTATAAATCTCGTTACGCTCTTCATCATAAAAAAGGGCAGTTATATCCTCTAGGGCTTCTGATACGGTGCTTGTAATCCTTCTACCTTGTATCCTCTGCTTTGAATTGCACCTGCATCTTTTAACACTACCACTATTACTAGTTTTGTTCATCCCGCTGCAAATGCAATCATCTACTAATGCACCATTCATCGCCTTTACTTTAGCAAGACATTTTCCTGTCAGAATATTGCTGATATTAATAGAACCTGCAACTGCATTAATAAAACAAATGTGGTTATAAAATTCATCACTCAAATAGACTGTTTAACAGTAAATGGATCTAAACTACCATCTCTAAATGCTTGCTTCAACTGCTATGTCATATCAATTTCAACTTTTAAATACGGTTACATGCAGCTATATCAAAATGTAAATATCAAAAGTGGCATGTAAAAGGAAAATCAGTGGATATTTACCATTTCCTTCATTAGAAGATTCATCTGAATCAGCTTTGCAATATGAAATGATAAGATCTTGATCACTAGTGATGTATATATTGTTAGTGTTGCAATCTGGATGCCACAATAAATGATCTTCAAATGAAGTCACAAGTTCGCCTCGAAAGTTCCATACAGCCACTGTTCTGTTCCTGAATGTCAAAAACAACTGGTTCTCGTATAGAAAGATGAAGGCCGATGGTGTCATAAATTCTGTCCTGCTAACCTCTGTTAGCTCCGAATTGCGTACCTACATATAGAAGAACGGGTACGGGTCAAAAACAAGGCTAAATCAATACTTGTCAGGCTTTTATATATAATAGAATAATCTAGGATATTTAATGCACTAATAATAGTATAATACACTTGGGACGACTTAATTTGTTCTACCAATGTGACCCATTTAAGCTTATCTTCTTATTTTATATATTATATTTGACCCATTAAAGATAATCTAATAATCCAAACCAAACCCATTCAGAGGTACACGGTGCAAAACTGCCATTTCAGTTACATGTGTGAACAAATGAGAGAAAAAAAAGAGATTCTTACATCTAGAATCTGAAGATTCTCATTCTCTTGCTTAACAAGAAGCTTTTCGTTGAACTGTTCAATGAAATCCACTTTCTTATTCCGATGAAGAAGATGGTTAAATGTCTTCAGAACAGTTCCATCTTCAATAGACAGAATCTTGAGAGGAACATGACCACTAGCTTTATTGAATATTAGCAACATGATGCCAGGGCTGTTTTGAGAGATGATAAACAAACATCTTAGTCTACATAAACAACAGTACTATAGGTACAGAAAGACAATAAATAAACAATAAATAACATATAAACACCATTAATCTATTTGCAGCATCAAAAGAATTACCTTATTTTGATTTCTTGAACGTTTTTATCTGATATGGAGTATAGCATCATGTAGTTTTTCAAATCGAATACCTTGTAAATACTGGCATAGATAACAAAAACAAAGATTGAAGTGAGCAACATGAAATCACAAGATTGATAATACAATGATCATATGGGTTAAAAATACCTATCTTGTGCAGAAAATGTGAGTACTTTGCCATTAACATCATCAAACTCCACAAACCCGGGCCACTTTAAAGACTCGGACTCAAAAAGAGCAAATCCTGCATCTGGTTTACCTCTCCTTATGTATCTGACACAATTGTATGCACAAAAAACTTAGAAACGTATCTTTAAAAACGCCTAACATGTAATTAGTACATAAATGGTAAGTTTTCACATACTCAATCCCAGTTGTTCTACATTTTAAAGAGCTAAAACTGTCAGATGCGTAGACTGAAACAGTAATCAGTGAGTCATTATTCTTGTTGTAAAACAAGCTTCTTATAACTTCATCAGGGCTAACATTCAAAAAACATATCCTCTCGTTGGTCTCTGCATAATATAAACAACATGTCAAACAAACCACACCATCATTAACAACATAATTGAAGTGGTTATTATTTCTTCTTCCTACTTATACCTCGACTAAATGCAGCACAGATTCCAGATTGTGCAAGAGCAAAAACTATATCGCGAGCAGCAACAATCTCAACAACTTTCGACCTCTTCTTAAGAAATGGCAATACCATAGCACAGTGTCCCTTTGGATCATGGGTATCATACTCCTCCTGATGACATCATTCATCATATAAAAGGTTACGAAACAAGACACTTACTTCTCAATCAAAACTTAATATCAAACCAATTCAATAGTAACAATATCTAACATACCCATACCCATAAAAAAGCCATAACCAATTGACCATCAGTATTTGCATACTCCTATATGTTAACAGACTAAGATAAAGTGATCCAAAACAAGACTCAGCAGAAAACAGAATCACTTCCCAAATTTCATATTTAGTTTTGTACAGTTAACTCACATTATAAGAATACTCTCCATTTTTTTTACCACTCCGTTTTTTTTTTTTTAACCAATTATAACACCAAAATGTCTACTTGCATCATGTTAAGCTCATATTGTATCTTCTAAAGCGCAAAATATATAATTTGCATACTCTATGAGCTTCTAAACAACACAACACTTATACTTAGTGTATCATTGAAAACCTTTTCAGCCCAAATACATCAGTTAATAACTCATCTAGCTACAAACTAGAGATCAATTCTAACTCAACTTATACTTACCGTATACAAATCAAAATCGAACAAATTGAAACAAAGAAGAAAACGAAAACAAATATATGCATAAAAAATAAAAACCTGTAAGCGTATGTTTCTAAATCTCTCTTGAGCATCACACATACTAAAAGAACGATCTCTCTTTGAACAAATCTCTCTCCTTTGAAGCTTCTTAACACTATTCACAAAACCATCACCACCTCCACGAGGCCGTTTCTTCGCCACCACTCTCCGGCCACTACACGGCCGTGGACTCGCCGTTATCCTCCGTCCGTCCATAGCGTTTTACCTCTATACCGCACAAAAATACAAAATCAAAACCCTAAAAACTTCTATGTACACAATTCATGTGCTCCTGTGCTCGAATACAACACATCTGGTATCCAAATCTAACCAATTTATAAAAACCCTAATCCTCAGGACCATAAAACAAATTATTAGGGCTTTTGTATTGCCCGTGGTCCTGAGCAATTATTTGCACAAATTTAAGCAATTGATTAACAAGACTCTATTAGTCTATTATTATCACGCTAATTTACCTTATACATGCCCTAAATCTATGTATATGGAAATTGTGTATCTATATTTTCTGTTTCTCTCTCTAAAAAATAATACTACTCCGTACGATAGAAAGAGAGAGAGATTGAAATGTGATAGAACGAAGGGGCTACTATGAAAAATTTTTTACTTAATAAAACAAAAATAAATATATGTTGGAATTTATGATGGTTTGAAGTCCGCCTTGATTTCAAAATTTATATTTACAGTTTTTAGCCCTGTTACTTCTTTCATTTGCAAATGAATACTTTTATTTAACAATTTTAATTACATTTGTTACCCTGTTGTTTCTGTCTTTTGCAAATAAGGGCCTTTATTTCAGAATTTTTGAACCTGTTATTGAACAAAAGATAAAGATAAAAATAAGAAAGAACATACACATTTCACATTATAATTTTGTTGCATAGCTAGGCTACTGAGATTAAACAACGATTTCTGGTCTGATATAGTTCATGTGTTATCATCGTCATTAAAAAAATGTGACTCGTTATAGTAAGAAAGAGAAGAACGACGATAAATCGAAACTTTATTGAACGATGATAAATCGAAACCTTTCTCCTTGTCATGATTATAATATATTTTCTCAAACACCTACAGCACGTTAAAAGGGGATACCTCCTACTACTGAAAATACGTATTTTTGAGTTGTGTTCTTTTACACAAGAGGACTTGGAAAGAACAAATAAGTTTGAATTTGAATAAGTATGATTAAATACTGTAATGTTTTTTGTACTTACCAAAGGATCATTCTCTTTGTGAATAAATTGATTTGATTAATATTTTATATGCAAATTAATGACTTTTTAGTTTTACAGCGTGTCTCAAGTGTGCCAGACCGGAATTAATCATAGAAAGTGAATATAAAAAGTTTAAAATGAAACAAAAACTAAACTTTTCAGAAATTGAAGGTAAATCTTAAATTGTAATAATGTCGTAGGTGGAGTATAAATTTAAGATGTTGTCATTGTGAGTTTACAAAATGGAGTATAATTTAACATGTTGTAGCCAGTAGCCTAGTAGGTATAGCTAAACTTCTCCATATAGATCCATTCATATCAAACACATATTTTGAGCTTCAAATGAAACAAGCCTTCATTACATAGATAAAGATATAGATATATGCACATTGAGATCGAATCAAACAATGGGACGTTACATAATAAACATATTTCTAGTCAAGCAACATCGAATTCGCACATTAATATATCCTGTTTCCTAACAAATACGAACATTAGCATGATGTGAATGTTCTTGAACTCCCGAGTGATCCACGAAGTATCTTTTACACTGCTGCTTGTAGTGGTTGTGATTCTACTCTTCGGAAGACACTTGTCAAAAAGTTGTCAACAATGGTCAAAAACTCTTGTGGCTTTTCCTCTTGAGGCAAGTGACCACAATTCTTTATAACTTGAAGGTGAGATCCAGGGATGGCTTGTGAAAGCCTCACTGAGTTCCAAGATGGTACAAGACGGTCATTATCACCCGTGATGATCAAAACTGTTACAATTGGCCATGATATTTGATGAGCCTCTTGACATAACTTATCTATGATTAAATTTCGTTTTGAACACTTTTCCTTAAGTGGTAAGATTAGGTCAGACGGGTTGGATAATGGGTCAAGCATGTACTCCATCCCATATTAATTGTCGAGTATTTCATTGTGGGTTGTCCCCTATTAATTATTAATTATCCACTTCTATAAAAAGATAATAATGAAGTAAAGTTCTGATAAACCCTTGATGTTTTTTTTGAACAACATGTTAAGAGTCATTGACGGGGGTCGGAAGCTACCCACCCGATCATATCTGGACCATGTGTCAGGTGGAAACCCTAAATTAACTGCCCAGAAGGCACAATCTAAAGAAAACCCCATAGAAGAACCTCGAATTAATTGCCCAAAAGGCACAATTTGAAGATGACTCCCCTTGGATTCGAACTCACGACGTATGCATTTAAGACAAAAATGTAGGTCAAATGCAAGTAAAGTAACAAAAATTTACAGTGTAATTGGGACGGGGAGTACTTTTTAAGGAGTTGGCACGTGTAGGACTGGAAGGATTGACCACCAAATACTTTTTTGTTCAATACTTTTTAGATAATTAATACACTTATTATTATATTTTGAGTATAAAAGGGAAGGTAAAAAGGAACACTATTTATTCATCAAATTCATACATAAAAGGATTTAGGAGACTTTGGAGGACTTTCAATCCGTTTGAGTTGTTACTACTTTACTAATAAGTAAATGGGTACATATTGCCACCTCTACGAGTTGTATTTTCATATGTTCATATTTACGAGTAGTTCATTACGATGTTACCTATTTGTGGGTTTATCACATCTGTAATTATGTTTCCTACCAAGTAAATGAAAGCCATAAAACGAAACATTAAAATGACCAAACTAGTAGTGAACCTAAACTTCTGAATATGAAGTTTTGTATGTATAAAATTAGTAAAAAACTTAAATTGCTATTGGGTATTGGGTCTTGTTGTTGTTGTTGTTGTTGTTAAACTGCTAAAGGAGTGTCTACATCTTACCTCCCCCATACACCACTGATGTGGTATTGGGTTTTGTTGTTGTTGTTGTTAAACTGCTAAAGGAGTTTTTAGTTTCGCTGTCGACGCACTTAAGAAAAACAGAAAAACGAAATAAAAGAACAAGCATTTGAACCTGGACATGAGATTTCGGCTAATCTTTCAGGCAATGGTGGTTTTGATTCAGGCACTGAACCAGCAAGCATCTCTGCTGTGAATTCCACAAGTGCCTTATCCCAACCCTTTGTTCGTAACGGCTGCAAGTAAATCACAAGTGTATCAAAACATATCCAGATTATACCAAATTTTTACTACATTTACTTCAAAATGTCCAACTTCTGAATTTTATATGTCAAATGTGATAAAATAAGAGCTAATTTATAAAACTTTGACCCAGTATATCTTGCTTCTCGTCACAAATCTGCACTCTTTGTTGCAAAAAGGCCAACAATAAAAAAAGAAAAGAAAAAAGTGATTTTATGGTATATTTGGCGGGAAAAAGTTGCGGTTATTCCCAGCACTTACAATTTGTACAAATAAACACACGCTTGATGAGGCGTGTTTTTGGAAAGGTTGGAAAAGTCGTGAGACGGAGACGAGTCGGTCGGGACTTTGAAACGACTACTCGACCAGTCGGTTGAATCGAGGACTAGTCAGACGTTAACTTTTACTAATATATATATTTTAACGTATATATCTTACACACAGATGTATCAAAAATATGTATAAGGCACAATATAAAGAATATTAAAAATTTGACCTAACTTTGACCGACTCAGACTGACTTTGACCATGAATTTTTAGCTGTTTACAACACTAGTTCTTGGCATTAGATGAGAGAGAGAAAAGAGTCTTAGTTCCTTACTCTGGTATAAGACTCAAGAATGCTATCAGTAACAAGGCTTGCATCATACCACGCATTTTTAATGGCAGTTATCCCAAATTTATCAATCACCGTCCGTACCTAAAACGGACAATAACTGATGTTAGATTCCTACCAACCACAACTCATATTCTACTTATTGTATATTTTTTATATTGAGTTGAAATTTCATCATAGAAAAAAGCTGAAATCGTACAGTAGTAGTCTCGTTACCAGTGTTAGTGCAATAGGGGAACGGAGGAAAGCAGATAAGGTTTTCTTGTAAAGGGAATCAACCATATTAGCCATTCCTCTAAGTAGATGCATTACGGTTTGGGCTATGAATCTGGACAACTTTGAAAAAATACTCAAGAAACTAAAAATCGGATTTTTAGGCTTCTCTGAATTCGAATTGTCTTGCTGATCTTTTTCTTTGACTTTTTTGGAGGTAGTCAATGGAGCTATGATTGCAGGGGCGACAAGAATCATGGCAGCAACACGTTCAGGTGCTTGAAAATATGTTTGAGCCGCTACAAGGCAACCAGCTGAATGCCTGCATCTCATTACCAATGGTTCTCAAATAAGAAAAAGGATTTTTTTTTTTAAGACTAAACTGGTCAAATGGCCCAAACGGGTCAAAAGTCCAAAAATTGTACTCTTGATGTATTAAACCTCCTAAATAGTATGATTTGATTGAAACAACATAACTTTTGTAAGCATCTATGATACATTAATGATTAAATAAATGGGCAAAATGTGTTGCTGGTCACAGCTTAACCTGTTTTGACTCGTTTTGACACCTCTCCATCTCAGAATAATTGATCGCTTGGAACATTTTATGTAATATTAGAGTTAGTAAAGATAATAAATACTCCGTAACTATTATGATTTGCCAATATTGAAAGCAAATACGAATTAAGGAAAGTGTACATACCCGACCAAGATTGCCTTATCAGAAGCCAAGAAATCAATGAAGTACAAAGTTACCATGACAGAAAACGCCATAGAATACGGATTAACTGGCTTTGTATCCTGACCCCCATTAGTGGAAGTACGCTTGTGAGGATTATCGACCCTTGAGGTCAACCCAAAAGCCGGTCTATCAAATGATAGAACTTTTGTACCAGCAATTTTAGCCAAAGGCTTCATAACTTCATTCCATGAGAACAAAGAGGCTCCAAATCCATGTAACAAGATTAGTGGGAATTTAAGTTTTTCCATTCGTGAAGATAAATCTGAGGTGGCAACATCGTGTAACAAGTCTTGTGCATCAGATTCTGGATCGCAAATCTTGTGGTGTAGCTGTAACCCTTGAAACTCACAAAAGCAACTGTCAGGGTCAGCTAAAACTGTGGGGTCCACTAGTTCGTCTTGGTCTATGCCAACTATTCTCCTTCCTTTCTTCTTTTGGACTGCGGACAATGGTTCTGAGAATAACTAAAACGGCACTCCATCAATTATCCAAATTCACAAAGCGAAAATATGGAAAAAAGAGATGGTGACCAAGCCTGCTAGGGATCTTATAGTTCGAAAAGCTAGAACAAAGATATGTCCAACAACATTTCACACCAATTATCTAAAAAGTTATCGTATAGAATTTCAGAATATCTGTTAATATCTTACTCGTATTCTGTCTCTCAAACAGCAATTAGTTTTCACATACTTCTGTTACATATATAATCATACTAGTATAATGATCCTTTTAGCTCCACATTTATCACATTTCAACCATATAATCAAGTATATCATCTAATGTGGCGCACATTCTATTTCAATTTTATTCTGCACAAAACATATCACTAAACTATATCAAACTATTAGAACTGGATGTTAAGAGTATAGATTCTTTAATGTCTCTACGAGAACTTAGAAGACATAATGATTATAGAGAAGATTATCCCAACAATTCAATTTGGAGCCTAAATTATATTTTGGGCTAATTGCACGAATATAGAGCTAACTTATCATGTACTATTACTAATTACTATTACATATAACTTGCTTCCAAAAGTTATTATCAGTGTTACAAACTTTAAGTTGTTGCTATCGTATGTGTGCAAGTTAGGATGACGTGGCACCTTCAATTGATGCCACATCAAGACAAAGCCTTAACAAAAACTGAAAATAATACCGGTTAAAAGATTAGGAGGTAATGTATTACAGAGAACAGCAAGCATTAAAATTCGTTACACACATATGACCGTTATACGAAAACAATTCTTGACTAGTTAGATACATCTACACGCGTATGGCTAAGTTCATTCGTCAATCAAGTGCACTTGATGCACATATAGTTAGGTGCAGCAAGGTTTTAATATATGAGGAATTGATTATATATATTTTTAAAATATTCGGAAACAATATGTTTAAATTTAAATAATACAATATGATAATATGATATCTACTTTTTGATTAACTCCTTGCTATAACAAATAGTCTAAATCTATATTTTGATGCCCTAATGTTTTCTGCATCATATGCAGTCACATTTCTTGCTAACCTCGAATAGTTAGTGATAAATGCAATCAAAATGTCCCTGATTAACAAAAAAAAAAAAAAAAAAAAAAAAACTCAAGGAGCAGTAATTTACCGGAATTCTCACTACCGGAGCTAATGAACGATGAAGATGCAGCAGTTATGATAGATTCGCGTCCATATCTCTTGATTTCGCAATGAACCGGCGATTGATTCACTTCAACCACCGGAAATTTGGAAGACGATTGCCGCCGGCCAGGAAACAGAACCTGATTATATGTTACAAAACTACTACTAATAATCATTGAGAATTGGAGGATCTAATCTAATAATAAGATGATTATAATGATAAAAGATTGTGAATTTGTATCAGTACAAAAAGGTTATATAATTAGGCGGGAAGTAACCACTGGTGTGGTTATTTTATCGGAGATTTAGTTTATGAGGCCGTTAAGTACTCCACGGGGTGGTTGTTCTGGATGACGTCGTTGTGTTGTAGTCGACTTAAAAAAGTCAATATTTTGACTTGTTTGGACTTTGGACTAATAAATCTATTATTAGTGTAAACATTGAAACCCTAAAATGGAAGCCCTAAAATTGATACAAGTCGTAGTAGTGTTTGAATTATTTCATCAAAGAAGCCACTTAAACTTCTTGCCCCAAAGCACACCATTTATCGTTCAAAGAGTAGAATGTCAACTTAGAAGTCTTTTAATAGATCAACAAAGAAGTTGCTAGATGATCAAGCATATACTTTCGAGGACAAATATACCCTTAATTGCAAATAAAGTGGAGTTAAGGATCTTAGAATTTATCTATCTGCTTCACTTATTGTGAATAACCCAGATCGATATAATGATATCGATGAAGTGGATAAAATTTTTAAGTCCACTATCAATGACGTTTGTTGATCGATGGCCCAAGGAAGGTTTATAAGTTACCCTCACAGTGGACTGACCTAGAAACCTTGAGGATAAGAGTTGTAATCGAACGTAATGTTGTCGTATGAAGAATCAGATAGGGTTAAGGCTACTAAAGGGTCATATATTTTTTTTTTGTCCCGATGTAGGTCATATATAAAAAAAAAATACTATTATAGGCCATAAACTTTAAAAAAAATGTGTGAATGTAAATCAACTTAACTTGTTGACCTGATAAATAATGTTGTTCGTTTGATTTTTTTCCGAAACTTTGACTTCAAAATTCGGATTCATTTCTTCGATTTAATAGCTGAAAATTTACAGATAGTTTCACAAAGAGATTTCGATCACATCTATATTTTTACATTTCGCTATAACCTCTCATATTGATCTAGTGCTCAAATCGAGCACGGTTTTCGGTGAAGGATGAACTCGAGATTAAACTTTATGAATTTGTGGTTGATTATCAGTTCTGATGATGTGCGAAACTTCGTTTGATGTTATGATTCACTAATCTGAAGTCAATTTGTTAAGAGAATCATCCTTGATCGATTTTGTATATTGAGCTTCAAAAAAAGTATACTTTTTTTTGTTCCACTATAAGCTATATACCAAAAAAAAATACTAATGTATTTCACATACTTTCAAAAAGTGTATCGATGTAAACAAAAGGTGACCTGTTTAGCCGGTAACAGGTAACAGGTTACCTCTTGTTTACATCGATACACCTTTTGAAAGTATGTGACCTATATTAGTATTATTATTTTTTTGGTATATGGCCTACATCGAAACAAAAAAAAAAGTATATGACCCTTTAGTAGCCTTAACCCAATCAGATATAAAGTAGGCTACGTAACATTGTTTTGTCGATTATGGAGACGTGGTTTGTATTTATAGGTAAACCTTATATCTAGAACCATCCAAACCGACCTAATCCCTTCACAAGCTAACTCCCGATATAATCGGCTTATGAAAAGAATCTCGTCCAGATCCGAATAATACTGTTAACTGACTTTAGGGGATGTGTGTGTGGCACGCAACCCACATGATGGCCACACTCAGTTATATATTTGGTCAAAGTAGTGCACATAAGATGAAAATCTTGCGCATTGACTTTCCTTATTTATCGCAAATGAGCGCAATTAATCTGCATGTGAAAATATACGCATGATTAAGTCCTCCAGTTCGATGTTATGGGTTACAAAGCTCGTGATGTCAAACTCTTTAAATCGTAATCATTGCACAAAATAAAAAGACGACACTCATAAAATGTTTTGCTCGCGCACAGGGCCGTTCTGGTGTAATCTTGTGCCCTTGGCGAGTCTGGAAAAACGCCCTCTGATATCGCATATTTAATACGCGTTTTCCTTAGCGATATGTAACACCGGCAAAAAAAATTTTTTTTTTTTAAACACAGCGGAAGACTTTATTAACAAACACACTATAAGTCGCGTCATTACATTAATCTGAGTAATTAAGTTTAAGTTTACACAATGGTGTTACGTTATTACAAAACATGATTTAAACAAAAGTCCACATCAGAGTAGGGTTGTCAAATATGTCTTCTGTATCAGCACCCATCCCGACTAGCAGTACCTAAACCTGCAAGGGGAGAATATGTGGGGGCTTAGCACACCGCTAAGTGAATGGAATCTATCTAACGGATATAGCTTAAGTCACACACAAACTATATACTAACAACAACACATGCTAACTACCAACTAGCATACAATAAGACAATACGAGGATCGGCGGTTTGTACGAGCACACGACTCCTAGCTGATCGGACTTGAGTCTACCGATAGTCCCTGCTACTCAATTCACAGTATAATTATCCAGATGCAGGGGATGCATCGTTCACACTATACTTTACAATCAGTAGCCTATGGACCCAACCTCCCCTAGGCACGGTTGACCTCATACAGACTCTAACCTCTCCTAGGCACGGTCTCGAGTCCTCAGTCTCCCTAAGCCCGACTGGTGCCATTCACACAGTATACACATAAATCACATACAACATCAGGCATACTATATTATTCTAACATGGCAATTTCTACATTATGCATGGTAAAAGAGTCAACCACAGTAGCATGATATGCTACTTAAACTCTATCCGGAGATAGACCCACTCACCAATTACCAGCAACTGCTCAGTTATTATTTCTGAGCTTTCTCCTTGTCCTTATAACCTGAGAACAACACAAACAAAGTTAATATACATATCCAATAAATAATATAATCATTTTATACGATTAACTAGGTCATAACACCATATATTCATAATTTTATGAGTCTACATCATGACTCCACTCAATAATGGCATACAGGTGCGTGCAAAACACGACATACACACTAAAACTCCTTTTCCGGCCCAAAAACAGTTTGATCTAGTTTCTTAAAAGTTCACCATTGAAAAGTATTCTTTATTACAATTCTAACGATAGTTTATTCATCAAAAACGGAGTTACGTTTTGAAAGTTACGCCCGTTTCAATTTCATAAAAGGTACTGTAGCAAATAGTGACACTGTAGCAACACGGTACTGTAGCAATAGCGACACTGTAGCAACTCGGTACTGTAGCAAATAGTGACACTGTAGCAACTCGGTACTGTAGCAAATAGTGACACTGTAGCAACTCGGTATTGTAGCAAAATACTGTAGCAAAATACTGTAGCAACTGGTTTCGAACAAGTTCGCTGATTTCGAACATTTTTCGCCCAAAACTCGATTTTTGAGCGATTTTGATCAAATTTTAAGCACAAGAAAGTTACTAAACATATATACAACCTATTTCTAACATCAATTAAGCATAACCAACACATTTAAGCAAGAATCAAACCCAAAATCACACTTTTTAACTCAAGAACATAAAAACCCAATTTCTAACAATCAAAGTATGGATTCAACAAGACAAACCTGAGATGATGCTCACAATGATGCTAGAAATCAGTTTCTAAAGTCTCTTAATCCAATTTCAAGTTTAGATCAATTAGAGTTTGTGAAAAGGATGAAGTTTAGGTACGGGTGTGTGTGTAGAATTTTCAAGAATGAAAAGGAAATGAGCTGTACTATACACTTAAAAGGGTTAAAAACCCATACCCAATCACACACTGGTATTTATCAGTTATCTTATCTGATAACCTTTCGTATCTCCTTAGGCGGTCCTAACGGAGTCCAAATTAAATAAACCAACCTGTTCTGGGACCCTTGTCACAAACTGGTCACAACACAATTATAATAAAATACTAATAAAATAATTAAAATAAAAGCACTTAAGACTAAGTACAAACTATAAGGGTAAAATAGACAACTTACAACTAGCCCGGGTTTCAGTCTGTTACAAATCCACCCCCTTAAGAAGATTCCGTCCTCGGAATCTGGTCTTGGTCAAACAAATGAGGGTAGCGATTTCTCATCAACTCTTCTGTCTCCCACGTAAAGTTAGAACCCAAACTGTGTTTCCACTCAATCAACACCATCGGAATCTCTTTCTTTCTCAGCTTAGTCACCTTTTGGTCAACCACACGGACCGGCTCTTCCACCAATTTCTTATTCAAATCGACCCTTAAATCTTCTAAAGGAAGAAGTTGTGTTTCATCATCGACTTTACACTTATGAAGATAACATACGTTGAATGTATTATGAATACCGGCTAACTCTGGAGGAAGATCTAAC
This sequence comes from Rutidosis leptorrhynchoides, assembly GCF_046630445.1. Classification (NCBI taxonomy): domain Eukaryota; kingdom Viridiplantae; phylum Streptophyta; class Magnoliopsida; order Asterales; family Asteraceae; genus Rutidosis; species Rutidosis leptorrhynchoides. The sequence goes on from NC_092341.1 coordinate 345,074,606, forward strand.
ACCACAGTCTGATCATACAACACTTCACTGATCGAAAACGGACCAATAAATCTCGGTGCTAACTTACCACGTTTACCGAATCTGATAACCCCTTTCCACGGCGAAACTTTCAGATACACTCGTTCACCCACATTAAAGGTTACCGGACGTCTACGCGGATCAGCATACATTTTCTGCCTATCTCTAGCGGCTTTCAACTTTTCTCGCGCGATTGCAACTTTTTCGGCTGTCATTTGAACAATTTCGGGACCTGCAAACTGTTTCTCCCCGGCTTCTAACCAACAAGTCGGAGTTCTGAAACGACGACCGTATAACATTTCATAGGGCGGCATCCCTATACTCGAATGATATGAATTATTATATGCGAATTCGACCAACGGCAAATGTGTATCCCACGAACCACCGTATTCTAACACACAAGCCCTTAACATATCCTCCAAAGTCTGTATCGTTCTTTCACTCTGTCCGTCTGTCTGAGGATGATAAGCTGTACTTAAATTCACACGTGTACCCAGATTCTGTTGAAGACTATTCCAAAAATTTGACACAAATCTGGAATCTCTGTCTGAAACGATCGATAACGGCACACCATGATGACTAACTATTTCTTTCACATACAATTCGGCTAACTCACTTAACGAAGCTGTCTCACGAGTAGCAAGAAAATGAGCACTTTTAGTTAGACGATCCACTATTACCCAAATCATATCATGTCTTTTCTGAGTTCGAGGTAATTTGGTCACAAAATCCATCGTTATATGTTCCTATTTCCACTATGGAATCTGTAACTGACGTAACGAACCATAAGGTTTCTGATGTTCTGCCTTCACTTGAGCACATATATGACACTTTTCGACATAACGGGCGATATCTGGTTTCATTGTTGGCCACCAATACACTGTTTTCAAATCATGATACATCTTATTACTACCCGGATGTACTGTCAATCTGGATTTGTGAGCTTCCGTCATGATTAAATCCCTCAAATCTTCAAGCTTAGGCACCCAAACACGATTGTTTAAGGTCTTTAGTCCACGTGAGACATCAATTAAGTCCACTTTTCGTTTGGTCATTTGTTCAGATTTAATATGTCCGTCCTCTAAAGCATAGGCCTGAATGGTTTTGAAGTTGTTAATCAAATCTGAAGTTATATTCAAACGAAGAAATTTCACATTTTCACTTGACTTTTTACGACTTAGCGCATCTGCAACCACATTTGCCTTACCCGGATGGTATTTAATTTCACAATCGTAACCTTTGATCAACTCTTGCCATCGTCTCTGACGCATATTCAATTCTTTCTGTGAGAAGATATACTGCAAACTCTTGTGATCTGTACATATAACACAATGGGTTCCATACAAATAGTGTCTCCACAGTTTCAAAGCAAACACTACTGCAGCCATTTCAAGATCATGCACTGGATAATTTTTCTCATGAACTTTCAACTGTCGCGAGGCGTAGGCGATTACTTTATCTCTTTGCATTAATACACAACTCAACCCAGCATATGATGCATCACAGTATACCACGAAGTTGTCTGAACCTTCTGGTAAAGCTAACACTGGTGCCTGACACAGTAGCTGTTTCAAAATCTGAAAAGTCTTTTCCTGTTCATCAGTCCATCAAAAGGCCACATCTTTACGAGTCAACTTAGTCAACGGACCCGCTATTTTCGAGAAATCCTTGATAAATCTGCGATAATAACCGGCTAATCCCAGAAAACTCTTAATCTCAGTCTGAGTCTTCGGAGAATTCCAATTCATTACCGCTTCTATCTTTGTCGGATCAACTTTTATACCTTCGGCACAAATCATATGACCCAAAAACTGCACTTCACGTACCAAAATTCACACTTTGAAAATTTTGCAAATAGTTGTTCACGTTTCAACATGTTCAAAACTTGTCTCAGATGTTCAGCATGTTCACTTTCGGTCTTTGAATACACTAGTATATCATCTATAAACACAATCACAAACTTATCTAAGAACGGGCGATACACTATATTCATTAGATCCATGAAGATTGCTGGCGCATTCGTCAACCCAAACGGCATGACAATAAATTCATAATGACCATACGTTGTTCTGAACGCTGTTTTCGGTATATCTGATTCAGCAACACGAACCTGATGATATCCGGATCATAAGTCTATCTTAGAAAAGAATGAAGCACCCTGTAACTTATCGAACAAATCGTCTATTCGAGGTAACGGATACTTATTCTTCACTGTTCTTTTGTTCAATTCACGATAATCAATACACATACGCATTGACCCATCTTTCTTTTTAACAAACAATACCGGAGCACCCCAGAGTGAAGAACTCGGTCGGATAAACCCACGATCTAATAGTTCTTGAATCTGTGACATCATTTCACGGATTTCAGACGGCGCTAATCGGTATGGAGCTTTTGCAACTGGAGTTGTTCCAGGAACCAACTCAATCTTATATTCGACTTCCCTTACCGGAGGCAGACCTGGTAACTCATCTGGGAACACTTCGGGAAATTCTGATACTATCGGAATATCGGTCACTGTTTTCTTTTCTTTCTTCGCATCAATTACATATGCAAGAAATGATTCACAACCCTTTCCCATCGACTTTTTCGCTTTCATCATGGTTATCAACGGAAGATTATACCCGCTTCGCTCCCCTCGGGCCACAACACGGGTTCCATCGGTCAGACGAAAGGTAATCATTTTCCTATTGCACTTAATATTAGCCCTAAGCGAGCTCAACCAATCCATTCCTAGTACTACATCAAAGCTAGGAATAGGTAACACTAAACAAGTCACCGGGAAAGACTTCCCTTCGATCTCTATACAAACCCCAGTCACATAGGTTGTGACGGGTGTGGTCTTACCATCGGCTACTTCTACACTAACTGGCTTGGGTAACACAGTAGCTGATAAATTCAACTTAGCACATAAATCTAGGGACATAAAATACCTATTGGCACCACAATCAAACAATACGCGAGCAGGTATTGAGTTGATTAGAAACATACCGGTGATCACTTTTTCGGTTGCCACAGCATTCTCAACCGACATCTGAAAAGCTCTAGCCTCTGCTATTGAAGGGTTCTTCCTCTTCTGCCCACTCGAGGCAGTTGACCCTCCAGCTGATGCTGAACGCGCCCCTGACCCTGCCCGGGAACTACCACTCTTCGACGGACAACTAATTGCACGATGCCCTGGTTTGTAACAACTCCAACACACACTATTCGGATACGGGCATGCTGAAGACTCATGCCCAACAACACCACACTTTAAGCATCTTCTTGTAGCCTCAGAACACTGACCACTGTGAGAAGATCGACACGTGTGACACCAATTCCCTTTACCTGATCTAGATCCAGTACTACTCTGACCACTTTTACCCTTCAATTTAAACCCACTAGACTTCTTAGATTTAGATCCTGATTGACCAGATACTCGCCCACCTTGTTGTAGCACATTACCAAACATTCTGTTTCTGGCGGCCTGAACATCACTTTCTACCATCTTAGCCATCACAACAGCTTGAGACAATGATATAGCTGTTCTAACAAAAGTTCTGTACTCAGGCAGAATGATATTAACAAAATGCTGGATACGAGACGCTTCGTCTGGCACCCATTGTTGTACAAACCTCAGTTTATCCATAAACTTCTCTACTACCTCATCGATCGTCATTTGAGGTGTCATCTTCATTTCAAGAAACTCAGTCTTGATTCGGTTCATATCAAACGGATTACAATAATGTTCACACACCTTCCCATAAAACTGCTCCCATGTGATCATACTCACTTGCTCTTTCGGTATACTGAAAATCAAAGAATCCCACCAAATCATAGCCCTACCTTTCAACAGTCTACTAGCATATGTTACCTTCAACTCGGGTTCACACTGACACGCTTCAAATACCCTTTCAACTTCTCGCAACCAATTGAGAGTTACAGTCGGATCAGTACTTCCAGAGAACTCGGAGGGTTTGCAATCACGAAAATTTTTATAAGTACACTGATAATGCTAAAAACGAACATATATTTCATAGCATTATTCCTCAAGAAAGACAAGCTTTTAGTTGCAATTGTTCTATTTACAAGTGATATTCGTTTAAATAATAAAAGGTGAAGACAAAAGATAGATTCGACGAATTGAAGACGCAAACGACCAAAAAGCTCAAAAGTACAAAATACAATCAAAGAGGTTCCAATTATTGATAAGAAACGTCTCAGAATTACAAGAGTACAAGATCCAAAACGCAAAGTACAAGATATTAAATTGTACGCAAGGACGTTCGAAAATCCGGAACCAGGACCAGAGTCAACTCTCAATGCTCGACGCAACGGACTAAAAATTACAAGTCAACTATGCACATGAATATAATATAATATATAATTAATTCTTAAAATTAATATATATATTATATTATATTTAAAATCCGTCGGCAAGAAATGATCCAAAATGGAGTGAGCTGTAAAATCAAACTCCGCGAGTTACGGAGTTTGAAGGGGAAAAGTGCCGCGACTCGCGGAGTACCCAATTCTGAAACTTCCTATAAAAGCCAACGCATTCGACGAGTTTTAAATATCCAAAATTCTATCTATCTCTCTATATGTAAACGTGTATATATATATATATATATATATATATATATATATATATATATATATATATATATATATATATATATATATATATATTTATATTTTAATTTTAATTTCTAATAATAAGGGTATGTTAGCGAATGTTGTAAGGGTGTAAGTCGAAATTCTGTCCGTGTAACGCTACGCTATTTTTAATCATTGTAAGTTATGTTCAACCTTTTTAATTTAATGTCTCGTAGCTAAGTTATTATTATGCTTATTTAAACCGAAGTAATCATGATGTTGAGCTAAAAATATTAAAATTGGGTAATTGGGCTTTGTACCATAATTGGGGTTTGGATAAAAGAACGACACTTATGGAAATTAGACTATGGGCTATTAATGGGTTTTATATTAACTAAACAATACCTTGTTAATTCAATATACAAACTTATAATTTGACGTATTTATATATAACCACATACGCTTGACTGGGTACGGTGGGCGGGATATCTATAAATACCAATAATTATTCATTTTACCGGACACGGAACTGGATTAATAGTTAATAGACTTGTTGAAACAGGGGTGAATTACATTCAAGGGTAATTGGTGTAATTGTTAACAAAGTAGTAAAACCTTGGTTTACACACAGTCGATAACCTGGTGTATTCATTAAACAAAGTATTAAAACCTTGTTACAATTCGAATCCCCAATTAGTTGGAATATTTGACTTCGGGAATAAGAATAATTTGACGAAGGCTTTCGCTCTTTATATTTATGACTGATGGACTATTATGGACAAATCCGTATGGACATATTAAATAATCCAGGACAAAGAACAATTAACCCATGGGAATAAACTAAAATCAACACGTCAAACATCATGAATATGGAAGTTTAAATAAGCATAATTCCTTTATTTTCATATTTAATTGCACTTCTAATTATCGCACTTTTATTTATTGTTATTGTATTTAATTGCACTTTTATTTATTATCTTTGTATTTAATTGCACTTTTAATTTTCGTACTCTTTAATTATCGTAATTTTATTTTATCTCACTTTTATTTATCGCAATTTCATTATCGTTATTTACTTTACGCTTTAAATTAAGTCTTTTATTTATTTAATATTTTACATTAGGTTTTAACTGCGACTAAAGTTTTAAAATCGACAAACCGGTCATTAAACGGTAAAAACCCCCCCTTTTATAATAATAATATTACTTATATATATATTTGTATTTTTATAAATTAAACTAATATAGCGTTAAGCTTTGTTTAAAGATTTCTTCCTGTGGAACGAACCGGACTTACTAAAAACTACACTACTGTACGATTAGGTACACTGCCTATAAGTGTTGTAGCAAGGTTTAAGTATATCCATTCTATAAATAAATAAATATCTTGCGTAAAATTGTATCATATTTAATAGTATTTCGTTGTAAAATTTAATAGTATTTTATACCCCTTAGCTTTAACTATCAAGTATTTTTGGCGCCGCTGCCGGGGACCAATCTACCTTAAAAGCCGGAAGCGCAACGCTAATATAAAAAAAAAAGTTTTTTATTTTTAGTTTACTTTTATAAAAATACGTTTTTGTAAAAATGCGTTTTAAATATTAAAAAACATAAAAAGAAAACAAAAATATAAATATTTTTAAGAGTTTGTTAAATATTTAAGTTTTATAAAGTTTCTTTATTTTTATTTTATAAAAATATAAGTTTTATTTAAATATTTTGTGTTTATTTAAAACATATATAAAAAAAAGAAACCAAAAAAAAATACATATATATAAATCTATTTTTAAGATTTTTATAAAATTATAAAGTATCTTATATTTTTTTAAAAATATAAGTTTTATTTAGTTTTTATAAATATTTTATATAAATATTTAAGCAGAAAATATAATAAAAATAATAAAACCGAAACCCGTCGAATTTGACCTGCACCTCTTTTGGACCTGCAACCTCCGCGACTTGCGGAGGTTTTGAACTGGGATCACCGCGACTCGCGGAGTTCTCTCTGACAGGCCACATGAAGCCCTAATCTGCATTAATTACGGGTTTTTATTATTATTATTTAAATTAAACCCTAACTAGGGTATTTTTATTATATAATGTAGTTTTTATTTTTATTTTGTATTTTAAGTTTAATTAGTTTAATTAGTTTATAAAATTAATAGTTTTATAAAATAAATAATATAAAAATAATATTTTTATAAAAATTGTACTTTTCACAACTTTTAGTATATTTTTATATTTTGTTCCTTTTTATTTGTTTTAGCGTAATATTTATATTTTTCGCTCGTAGCTAGTTTTAAGTTCTAGTATTTTGCCGTAGCTTATTTTTATTTCTAGATTTTTAGGCTTTGCCGTAAAATCCCTTAAGTGCTTTTTCTTTAGACTAAGATTTAGGTGCTTTAGAATTTTGTGACGCCTTTTTAAGTTTTGGTACCTTTTTAAGATATTGCCATTTGGGATATAGTTTTTCTTGTAAGCTTTAATATTTTTAGACGCAACTTTTAATTTTTAGTTTTTAGTTCCTTTTTAAGTTTAGACGCACTATTTTCTTATTTTTTTTTTCGACGCCTTTTACCTATGTATCAATTATCACTCCAATTAGTAATCTCAATTTGCAATTTTAATTTTAAGTTAGTAATAGTAATAAGGTTGGGTTAGTCGAGTATTTTAAAGTTTCATAAGTCAATTTTTTTTTTCTCTCTTTCTTATTTTTCGACGCCTTTTATTTTTCAACCCTTTTCTTTTTCGACCTTTTTCGACGCGCTCTTTTTCTTTCTTATTTCTCGCCATTCTAGTTTTAGGACATAGATTTTTATTCTATTTCTTATCTAAATTTCTTAAAATTACGAAAATTTATTTTAAGTGGTTAAATTGATAGACATCAAAATATTCTGGTTCGTAGTAATAGTTGGATTTGTACGTGGACCGGGTTATTGGAGCCAAACAGTACTCAATTATATTGAGACCAAACGAATCCTGCCCCTCTGCTGCATCTTTTGGCTATTCGAAACGTGGGCAAAATCAGAAAAGTCTATTAATTGGATAACTTATATAATTTTTCTTTCCTTTTAAAACCTAATAGGATATTCAGTGAATGCACCGAGCAAGACGTTCACCACCTTTTGTACGTTCACCACCTGTAACTCGATCAAGACATCTAGCTAATATTACCGCCGTTGATTTTTCTTTAGAATCGTCATCCAGTCGACCAAGTACTCCAATTTAAATTTCTGATAATCCATTTTTTGAACCCGACCTCACAATTGAGAATCCGGAGAATATTCAGGGACGATTCATAGATCCTGAACCATTAATTTTTTCTCCAGAACCACCAATCATTCAAACAGAGATTGTTAAGGAACGAACCATTAAATCAGAATCCTCTAGTGATTCAGATTCAACAAATTCAATCATGAAAAATCTGGAACCTTTATGTATGGAAGACCGAATGCGAGCTAAACGCACTGGCCAAGGTCACGCAATTACTCATCCAGACATTAATGCGCCAGATTATGAAATCAAAGGACAAATTCTACACATGGTGACTAATCAATACCAATTTAGTGGTGCGCCGAAGGAAGATCCAAATGAACATCTTCGTACCTTTAATAGGATCTGCACACTATTTAAAATCCGTGAAGTTGAGGATGAACAGATATATCTCATGTTATTTCCCTGGACTTTAAAGGGAGAAGCCAAAGATTGGTTGGAATCGTTACCAGAAGGGGCGATTGATACATGGGACGTTTTAGTTGAAAATTTTCTTAAACAATTCTTTCCGGCATCTAAAGCAGTAAGACTTCAAGGAGAAATTGTTACGTTCACACAGAAACCAAATGAAACTCTATATGAGGCGTGGACAAGATTTGGAAAGTTATTAAGAGGATGTCCGCAACATGGTTTAGACACCTGTCAAATAGTACAAATATTCTACCAAGGATGCGACATCACTACAAGGAAAGACATCGATATAGCAGCTGGTGGTTCTATTATGAAGAAAACCGAAACTGATGCTTATAAAATTATTGATAACACTGCTTTCCACTCACATGAGTGGCACCAAGAAAAAGATATCGTTAGATCATCTAAAGCAGCTAGAGCCGATTCTAGCCATGACTTAGATTCCATTTCTGCAAAGATAGATGCTATCGAGAGACGAATGGAAAAGATGACTAAGGATATTCACTCAATACGAATTAGTTGTGAGCAGTGTGGAGGACCACATTTGATAAAAGATTGTCTTAGTATTGAGCTAACAATGGAACAAAGAGAGAATGTTTCATATCTAAACCAAAGGCCTGGAAATAATTATCAGAATAATTATCAACCGCCAAGACCAATTTACAATCAAAACCAGAATTATAACCGAAATATTCCATACAACAACCAACAAGGTCCTAGCAATCAACAAGTATCCAATAATACTTACAATCAGCAAAGACCTAATTTTCAAAACAAACCACAACAAACCGATGATAAAAAGCCGAATTTTGAAGATATGATGACGAAGCTAGTTGAAACTCAAACGCAGTTTTTCACAACTCAGAAACAAACTAATGAACAAAATGCTCAAGCATTTAGAAATCAACAAGCTTCTATTCAAAATTTGGAACAAGAAGTAAGTAACCTAGCAAGGTTAATAGGTGAAAGAAAACTGGGAAGTTTACCTAGTGATACAAATGCTAACCCCCGGAATGAAACAGCTAAAGCCATTACCACAAGAAGTGGTACAACACTTAAACCACCCGAAATACCTGTAATTTCTGATGAAGCTATTCCTACTCCATAAGAACCACAACCTGAACAAGATAAGGAAAAAGAACCGGTAGTTGAAAAGGTTAATGAAGATAACACAGTTAAAGCTAAACCTTATGATAAACCATACCAACCACCACTTCCTTACCCGAGTAAAATGAAAAAAGAGAAACTTGAAGCCGAGCAATCCAAATTCTTGAATATGTTTAAACAGATAAATGTAAATCTTCCTTTCATTGATGTGATTTCAGGAATGCCTAGATATGCTAAATTCTTGAAAGATCTAATCTCAAATAGAAAAAAATGGAAGAACTCTCGGCCGTTACTATGAATGCTAATTGTTCTCAGTGCTGTTGAATAAGATACCAGAAAAACTATCTGATCCAGGAAGTTTCACAATTTCATGTTTTCTGGGTAGTCTTAGTTCAATAGAAGCATTGGCAGATTTAGGTGCTAGTATAAATTTAATGCCGTATTCACTATACACTAAACTAGACCTTGGAGAGTTGAAACCAACAAGAATAAGCATACAACTAGCCGATCGATCAATAAAATATCCTAGAGGGATAATGGAGAACATGCTAGTTAAAGTTGGTACTTTAGTATTTCCAGTAGATTTTGTTGTTCTGGACATGGAAGAAGATTCTCAAGTTCCTCTCATATTAGGAAGACCATTCTTAAACACGGCTAAAGCAATGATAGACGTGTTCGGTAAGAAACTGACCCTAAGTATAGAGGACGAGAGTGTTACCATTTCAGTTGATAGAGCTATGCTACAACCACAATCTGCAGATGATACATGTTATTATATTCAAACTATAGATTCAAATGCAGAATTGTTAGAAGAATTTCCAGAATTACAAGGAACAGGATAATGTTCTTTAGGAGAAGGAACTGAACCAATTGATGAAACTGAAATGTTAGCTACACTAATAGCTAATGGATATGAACCAACAACAGATAAAATTCAAATGCTAAAAGAAGAAGACAGATATCGATACAAATCATTGATAGAAGAACCTCCGACATTAGAGTTAAAGCCACTTCCAAACTATTTGGAATACGCTTATTTACATGGTGAATCTGAATTACCTGTAATAATTGAAATGTCCCGTTCTTATTGATTAAAAACATTCCATATTAATTGATTTCGTTGCGAGGTTTTGACCTCTATATGAGACGTTTTTCAAAGACTGCATTCATTTTAAAACAAACCATAACCTTTATTTCATCAATAAAGGTTTAAAAAGCTTTACGTAGATTATCAAATAATGATAATCTAAAATATCATGTTTACACACGACCATTACATAATGGTTTACAATACAAATATGTTACAACAAAATAAGTTTCTTGAATGCAGTTTTTACACAATATCATACAAGCATGGACTCCAAATCTCGTCCTTATTTAAGTATGCGACAGCGGAAGCTCTTAATAATCACCTGAGAATAAACATGCTTAAAACGTCAACAAAAATGTTGGTGAGTTATATGTTTAACCTATATATATCAAATCGTAACAATAGACCACAAGATTTCATATTTCAATACACATCCCATACATAGAGATAAAAATCATTCATATGGTGAACACCTGGTAACCGATATTAACAAGATGCATATATAAGAATATCCCCATCATTCCGGGACACCCTTCGGATATGATATAGATTTCGAAGTACTAAAGCATCCGGTACTTTGGATGGGGTTTGTTAGGCCCAATAGATCTATCTTTAGGATTCGCGTCAATTAGGATGTCTGTTCCCTAATTCTTAGATTACCAGACTTAATAAAAAGGGGCATATTCGATTTCGATAATTCAACCATAGAATGTAGTTTCACGTACTTGTGTCTATTTTATAAATCATTTATAAAACCTGCATGTATTCTCATCCCAAAAATATTAGATTTTAAAAGTGGGACAATAACTCACTTTCACAGATTTTTACTTCGTCGAGAAGTAAGACTTGGCCACTGTTGATTCACGAACCTATAACAATATATACATATATATTAAAGTATGTTCAAAATATATTTACAACACTTTTAATATATTTTGATGTTTTAAGTTTATTAAGTCAGCTGTCCTCGTTAGTAACCTACAACTAGTTGTCCACAGTTAGATGTACAGAAATAAATCGATAAATATTATCTTGAATCAATCCACGACCCAGTGTATACGTATCTCAGTATTGATCACAACTCAAACTATATATATTTTGGAATCAACCTCAACCCTGTATAGCTAACTCCAACATTCACATATAGAGTGTCTATGGTTGTTCCGAAATATATATAGATGTGTCAACATGATAGGTCGAAACATTGTATACGTGTCTATGGTATCTCAAGATTACATAATATACAATACAAGTTGATTAAGTTATGGTTGGAATAGATTTGTTACCAATTTTCACGTAGCTAAAATGAGAAAAATTATCCAATCTTGTTTTACCCATAACTTCTTCATTTTAAATCCGTTTTGAGTGAATCAAATTGCTATGGTTTCATATTGAACTCTATTTTATGAATCTAAACAGAAAAAGTATAGGTTTATAGTCGGAAAAATAAGTTACAAGTCTTTTTTGTAAAGGTAGTCATTTCAGTCGAAAGAACGACGTCTAGATGACCATTTTAGAAAACATACTTCCACTTTGAGTTTAACCATAATTTTTGAATATAGTTTCATGTTCATAATAAAAATCATTTTCTCAGAATAAAAACTTTTAATCAAAGTTTATCATAGTTTTTAATTAACTAACCCAAAACAGCCCGCGGTGTTACTACGACGGCGTAAATCCGGTTTTACGGTGTTTTTCGTGTTTCCAGGTTTTAAATCATTAAGTTAGCATATCATATAGATATAGAAAATGTGTTTAGTTGATTTTAAAAGTCAAGTTAGAAGGATTAACTTTTGTTTGTGAACAAGTTTAGAATTAACTAAACTATGTTCTAGTGATTACGAGTTTAAACCTTCGAATAAGATAGTTTTATATATATGAATCGAATGATGTTATGAACATCATTACTACCTCAAGTTTAGTAGGTAAACCTACTGGAAGTGACAAGAAATGATCTTGCTTCAAAGGATCTTGGATGGCTTGAAAGTTCTTGAAGTAGGATCATGACACAAAAACAAGTTAAAGTAAGATTTTTACTCGAATTAAGATAGTTTATAGTTATAGAAATTGAATCAAAGTTTGAATATGAATATTACCTTGAATAAGAAAGATAACCTACTGTATATAACAAAAGTTTCTTGATCTTAGATGATTACTTGAAATGGATTAGAAAGCTTGGAAGTAAATTAGTAAACTTGAAGGGATTTTTGAAGTGTTCTTGAAGTGTTCTTCCTATGATGATTATAGCTTGATTCTTGAAGTGATTTTTGATGAAGATTATGATTAACTACTGGAAAAATACGTTCATAATAGTGTGTGTGTGTTGAGAGAGAATTAGAAAGAGAATTGGAAGTGAAATGGAGTGAATGATGAGTGGTAATTGGTGAGTGGTGAGTGGGGTTAAAAGGAGTTCTAGTTAGTTGACTAGCTCATGGTAGAAGTTAAAATTGATTATTCATACATGACATAATAAAGAGTGGAATCCCATGCTAGTTCCTATTGGTATATACCCATAGTAAGTACGTTTTGAAGCTGTGTATAATACGGGTAAGAATACGACTAGAATTCTTGATGAAAGAAAAGAATGGGAAAGTAACTGTAACCATTTTCGTTAAGTATGAGTGTTTTGATATATGTCTTGAAGTCTTCCAAAAGTATTTTAATACATCTAAATACACTACATGTATATACATTTTAACTGAGTCGTTAAGTCATCGTTAGTCGTTACATGTAAGTGTTGTTTTGAAACCTTTATGTTAACGATCTCAATTAATGTTGTTAACCCATTGTTTATTATAGTTAATGAGATGTTAAATTATTATATTATCATGATATTATGATATATTAATATATCTTAATATGATATATATACATTTAAATGTCGTTACAACGATAATCGTTACATATATGTCTCGTTTCGAAATCCTTAAGTTAGTAGTCTTGTTTATATGTATATAACTCATTGTTAATATACTTATGGAGATACTTACTTATCATAATCTCATGTTAACCATATGTATATCCATATATATATCGTCATGTCGTTTTTACAAGTTTTAACGTTCGTGAATCGTCGGTCAACTTGGGTGGTCAATTGTCTATATGAAACATATTTCAATTAATCAAGTCTTAACAAGTTTGATTACTTAACATGTTGGAAACATTTAATCATGTAAATATCAATCTCAATTAATATATATAAACATGGAAAAGTTCGGGTCACTACAGTACCTACCCGTTAAATAAATTTCGTCCCGAAATTTTAAACTGTTAAAGGTGTTGACGAATCTTCTGGAAATAGATGCGGGTATTTCTTCTTCATCTAATCTTCATGCTCCCAGGTGAACTCGGGTCCTCTACGAGCATTCCATCGAACCTTAACAATTGGTATCTTGTTTTGCTTAAGTCTTTTAACCTCACGATCCATTATTTCGACTGGTTCTTCGATGAATTGGAGTTTTTCGTTGATTTGGATTTCATCTAACGGAATAGTGAGATCTTCTTTAGCAAAACATTTCTTCAAATTCGAGACGTGGAAAGTGTTATGTACAGCCGCGAGTTGTTGAGGTAACTCAAGTCGGTAAGCTACTGGTCCGACAAGATCAATAATCTTGAATGGTCCAATATACCTTGGATTTAATTTCCCTCGTTTACCAAATCGAACAACGCCTTTCCAAGGTGCAACTTTAAGCATGACCATCTCTCCAATTTCAAATTCTATATCTTTTCTTTTAATGTCAGCGTAGCTCTTTTGTCGACTTTGGGCGGTTTTCAACCGTTGTTGAATTTGGATGATCTTCTCGGTAGTTTCTTGTATAATCTCCGGACCCGTAATCTGTCTATCCCCCACTTCACTCCAACAAATCGGAGACCTGCACTTTCTACCATAAAGTGCTTCAAACGGCGCCATCTCAATGCTTGAATGGTAGCTGTTGTTGTAGGAAAATTCTGCTAACGGTAGATGTCGATCCCAACTATTTCCGAAATCAATAACACATGCTCGTAGCATGTCTTCAAGCGTTTATATTGTCCTTTCGCTCTGCCCATCAGTTTATGGATGATAGGCAGTACTCATGTCTAGACGAGTTCCTAATGCTTGCTGTAATGTCTGCCAGAATCTTGAAATAAATCTGCCATCCCTATCAGAGATAATAGAGATTGGTATTCCATGTCTGGAGACGACTTCCTTCAAATACAGTCGTACTAACTTCTCCATCTTATCATCTTCTCTTATTGGCAGGAAGTGTGCTGATTTGGTGAGACGATCAACTATTACCCAAATAGTATCAAAACCACTTGCAGTCCTTGGCAATTTAGTGATGAAATCCATGGTAATGTTTTCCCATTTCCATTATGGGATTTCGGGTTGTTGAAGTAGACCTGATGGTTTCTGATGCTCAGCTTTGACCTTAGAACACGTCAAACATTCTCCTACGTATTTAGCAACATCGGCTTTCATACCCGGCCACCAAAAATATTTCTTGAGATCCTTGTACATCTTCCCCGTTCCAGGATGTATTGAGTATCTGGTTTTATGAGCTTCTCTAAGTACCATTTCTCTCATATCTCTAAATTTTGGTACCCAAATCCTTTCAGTCCTATACCGGGTTCCGTCTTCCCGAATATTAAGATGCTGCTCTGATCCTTTGGGTATTTCATCCTTTAAATTTCCTTCTTTTAAAACTCCTTGTTGCGCCTCCTTTATTTGAGTAGTAAGGTTATTATGAATCATTATATTCATAGATTTTACTCGAATGGGTTCTCTGTCCTTCCTGCTCAAGGCATCGGCTACCACATTTGCCTTCCCCGGGTGGTAACGAATCTCAAAGTCGTAATCATTCAACAATTCAATCCACCTACGCTGCCTCATATTTAGTTGTTTCTGATTAAATATGTGTTGAAGACTTTTGTGGTCGGTATATATAATACTTTTGACCCCATATAAGTAGTGCCTCCAAGTCTTTAATGCAAAAACAACCGCGCCTAATTCCAAATCATGCGTCGTATAATTTTGCTCGTGAATCTTCAATTGTCTAGACGCATAAGCAATCACCTTCGCTCGTTGCATTAATACACAACCGAGACCTTGCTTTGATGCATCACAATAAATCACAAAATCATCATTCCCTTCAGGCAATGACAATATAGGTGCCGTAGTTAGCTTTTTCTTCAATAACTGAAACGCTTTCTCTTGTTCATCCTTCCATTCAAATTTCTTCCCTTTATGCGTTAATGCAGTCAAGGGTTTTGCTATTCTGGAAAAGTCTTGGATGAACCTTCTGTAGTAACCAGCTAGTCCTAAAAACTGGCGTATGTGTTTCGGAGTTTTTGGGGTTTCCCACTTTTCAACAGTTTCTATCTTTGCCGGATCCACCTTAATACCTTTTTTGTTCACTATGTGACCGAGGAATTGAACTTCTTCCAACCAAAATGCACACTTTGAAAATTTAGCGTACAATTCTTCCTTCCTCAATACTTCTAACACCTTTCTCAAATGTTCACCGTGTTCTTGGTCATTCTTTGAGTAAATAAGTATGTCATCAATGAAAATAATGACAAACTTATCAAGGTATGGTCCACACACTCGGTTCATAAGGTCCATGAACACATCTGGTGCATTAGTTAAACCAAATGGCATGACCATAAACTCGTAATGACTGTAACGTGTTCTGAAAGCAGTCTTTGGAATATCATCTTCTTTCACCCGCATTTGATGATACCCGGAACGTAAGTCAATCTTTGAATAAACAGACGAGCCTTGTAGTTGATCAAATAAGTCGTCGATTCTCGGTAGTGGGTAGCGGTTCTTGATGGTAAGTTTGTTCAACTCTCGGTAGTCGATACACAACCTGAATGTACCATCTTTCTTCTTGACAAACAAAACAGGAGCTCCCCACGGTGATGTGCTTGGTCGAATGAAACCACGCTCTAAAAGTTCTTGTAATTGGCTTTGCAGTTCTTTCATCTCGCTGGGTGCGAGTCTGTAAGGAGCACGATCTATTGGTGCAGCTCCTGGTACAAGATCTATTTGAAATTCAAAGGGTCGATGTGGGGGTAATCCCGGTAATTCTTTCGGAAATACATCGGGAAATTCTTTTACGACGGGAACATCATTGATGCTCTTTTCTTCAGTTTGTACTTTCTCGACGTGTGCTAGAATAGCATAGCAACCTTTTCTTATTAGTTTTTGTGCCTTCAAATTACTAATAAGATGTAGCTTCGTGTTGCCCTTTTCTCCGTACACCATTAAGGGTTTTCCTTTTTCTCGTATAATGCGAATTGCATTTTTGTAACAAACGATCTCTGCTTTCACTTCTTTCAACCAGTCCATACCGATTATCACATCAAAACTCCCTAACTCTACTGATATCAAGTCAATCTTAAATGTTTCGCTAACCAGTTTAATTTCTCGATTCCGACATATATTATCTGCTGAAATTAATTTACCATTTGCTAATTCGAGTAAAAATTTACTATCCAAAGGCGTCAATGGACAACTTAATTTAGCACAAAAATCTCTACTCATATAGCTTCTATTCGCACCCGAATCAAATAAAACGTAAGCAGATTTATTGTCAATAAGAAATGTACCCGTAACAAGCTCCGGGTCTTCCTGTGCCTCTGCCGCATTAATATTGAAAACTCTTCCACGGCCTTGTCCATTCGTGTTCTCCTGGTTCGGGCAATTTCTAATAATGTGGCCCGGTTTTCCACATTTATGACAAACTACATTGGCATAACTTGCTCCGACACTACTTGCTCCGCCATTACTCATTCCGAGACCATTTGTTCCTTTCGTTCTATTAACCCCTGGTCCGTAGACCTCACACTTCGCCGCGCTATGACCATTTCTTTTACACTTGTTGCAAAATTTGGTGCAGAACCCCGAGTGATACTTTTCACACCTTTGGCATAGCTGCTTCTGATTGTTGTTGTTGTTGCGGTTATTATTGTTGTTGGGATGATTGTTGTTGTTGTTGTTGTTGTTGTTGTTGTTGTTGTTGTTGTTGTTGTTGTTGTTGTTGGGCCGTTTGTTGTAGTTGCGATTGATGTTGCGATTATTGGGATAATTGTTGCGATTATTGTTGTAATTGTTGTTGTTGTTGTATTGGTGATTCTTATCACCGTTTTCCTCCCACTTTCTTTTGACTTGCTTCACATTGGCCTCTTCAGCAGTCTGTTCTTTAATTCTTTCTTCAATCTGGTTCACTAGTTTGTGAGCCATTCTACATGCCTGTTGTATGGAGGCGGGCTCGTGTGAACTTATATCTTCTTGGATTCTTTCTGGTAATCCTTTCACAAACGCGTCGATCTTCTCTTCCTCATCTTCGAATGCTCCCGGACACAATAGGCACAATTCTGTGAATCGTCTTTCGTACGTGGTAATATCAAATCCTTGGGTTCGTAACCTTCTAAGTTCTGTCTTGAGCTTATTGACCTCGGTTCTGGGACGGTACTTCTCGTTCATCAAGTGCTTGAATGCTGACCACGGTAGTGCGTACGCATCGTCTTGTCCCACTTGCTCTAGATAGGTATTCCACCATGTTAACGCAGAACCTGTGAAGGTATGCGTAGCGTACTTCACTTCGTCCTCTTCAGTACACTTACTTATGGCAAACACCGATTCGACCTTCTCGGTCCACCGTTTCAATCCGATCGGTCTTTCGGTTCCATCAAATTCCAAAGGTTTGCAGGCAGAGAATTCTTTGTAGGTGCATCCTACACGATTTCCTGTACTGCTAGATCCAAGGTTATTGTTGGTATGTAGCGCAGCCTGTACTGCGGCTATGTTTGAAGCTAGAAAAGTACGGAATTCCTCTTCATTCATATTCACGGTGTGTCGAGTAGTCGGTGCCATTTCCTTCAAAATTATCAAATGGAACAAGTTAATTATACAGAATATTAAGAGTAGTTAATAGTATTTCGTAGCATAATATGAACTCATTTATAAAAGCTTTTTCTTCATATTAGCGTTTTATAAGTTTAAATTCGGGTAGTACCTACCCGTTAAGTTCATACTTAGTAACTAATATACAATTCAACTACTACAATTCTATATGAAAAACTGATTATAATAATATTTCGCGTTCAAACTTTTATACAATATTTTACAAACTTACAATACCGCTTATTTTACATAAAGCATGAAATATAGCACACAATAACTTTGATACAAGATAGTTGTGAAGATAATTCTAGCTAGTACACAAGTCGTTCAGCAAAGGCAATAAAGACACGTAATTCATACGTCCAGAAACAAGTCATGCATTCTGGTTTTACTAGGACTACTTCCCATCCTTGGTCTTGTGAATTATAACCGTTATGGCCATTGATAAGACAGCGTGTTGTAACGTCGTCAATGGGACGAGGGTTACGTAATGTCCAACAGTCCCGTAACAATCTAAAAACCTCATTTCTTACCCCAATTACCGACTCCGTCACTTGTGGGAATGTTTTGTTTAATAGTTGTAGGCCGATGTTCTTGTTCTCACTTTGGTGAGAAGCGAACATTACTAATCCGTAAGCATAACATGCTTCTTTATGTTGCATGTTAGCCACTTTTTCTAAATCACGAAGTCCAATATTCGGATATATTGAGTCAAAATAATTTCTTAACCCATTGCGTAAAATAGCATTTGAGTTCCCCGCAATATATGCGTCAAAGTAAACACATCGTAACTTATGGATTTCCCAATGTGATATCCCCCATCTTTCGAACGAAAGCCTTTTATAAACCAAGGCATTCTTGGAACGTTCTTCGAATGTCTTACAAACTGATCTCACCTTAAATAGTTGTGCCGAAGAATTCTGACCGACTCTAGACAAGATTTCATCAATCATGTCTCCGGGTAGGTCTCTTAAAATATTGGGTTGTCTATCCATTTTGTGTTTTTATACTGTAAAATAGACAAGAGTTAGATTCAAAAAAAAAAAATACTTATTAATACAAGCAATTTTTACATATATCATAAAGCATAAGCACACTATATTACTTATATTACACCACACGAATACAACTATCTTATTCCGACTCGCTTGTTTCTTCTTCTTCGGTTTTGGTTCGTTTTGCCAAGTTTCTAGAGATATATGATGTTCCCCTAATACGAGCCGTCGTTATCCACATTGGTTTAGAAAAACCTGGTGGTTTAGAGGTTCCCGGGTCATTGTTACAACTTAAGGACTTCGGGGGTTGACGATACATATAAAGTTCATCGGGGTTGGAATTAGATTTCTCTATTTTTATGCCCTTTCCCTTATTATTTTCTTTTGCCTTTTTAAATTCAGTTGGGGTAATTTCTATAACATCATCGGAATTCTCGTCAGAATCCGATTCATCGGAGAATTGGTAATCCTCCCAATATTTTGCTTCCTTAGCGGAAACACCATTGGCCATAATTAACCTTGGTCGGTTGGTTGAGGATTTTCTTTTACTTAACCGTTTTATTATTTCCCCCACCGGTTCTATTTCTTCATCCGGTTCCGATTCTTCTTCCGGTTCCGATTCTTCTTCTGGTTCCGACTCTTCTTCCGGTTCCTCTTCGGGAACTTGTGAATCAGTCCACGAATCATTCCAATTTACATTTGACTCTTCATTATTATTAGGTGAGTCAATGGGACTTGTTCTAGAGGTAGACATCTATCACATAATATCAAACGCATTAAGAGATTAATATATCACATAATATTCACATGTTAAAAATATATAGTTTCCAACAAAATTTGTTAAGCAATCATTTTTCAAGTAAACACGGTCGAAGTCCAGACTCACTAATGCATCCTAACAAACTAGATAAGACACACTAATGCAAAATTCTGGTTCTCTTAGACCAACGCTCTGATATCAACTGAAATGTCCCGTTCTTATTGATTAAAAACGTTCCAAATTAATTGATTTCGTTGCGAGGTTTTGACCTCTATATGAGACGTTTTTCAAAGACTGCATTCATTTTAAAATAACCATAACCTTTATTTCATCAATAAAGGTTTAAAAAGCTTTACGTAGATTATCAAATAATGATGATCTAAAATATCCTGTTTACACACGACCATTACATAATGGTTTACAATACAAATATGTTACAACAAAATAAGTTTCTTGAATGCAGTTTTTACACAATATCATACAAGCATGGACTCCAAATCTCGTCCTTATTTAAGTATGCGACAGCGGAAGCTCTTAATAATCACCTGAGAATAAACATGCTTAAAACGTCAACAAAAATGTTGGTGAGTTATATGTTTAACCTATATATATCAAATCGTAACAATAGACCACAAGATTTCATATTTCAATACACATCCCATACATAGAGATAAAAATCATTCATATGGTGAACACCTGGTAACCGACATTAACAAGATGCATATATAAGAATATCCCCATCATTCCTGGACACCCTTCAGATATGATATAGATTTCGAAGTACTAAAGCATCCGGTACTTTGGATGGGGTTTGTTAGGCCCAATAGATCTATCTTTAGGATTCGCGTCAATTAGGGTGTCTGTTCCCTAATTCTTAGATTACCAGACTTAATAAAAAGGGGCATATTCGATTTCAATAATTCAACCATAGAATGTAGTTTCACGTACTTGTGTCTATTTTGTAAATCATTTATAAAACCTGCATGTATTCTCATCTCAAAAATATTAGATTTTAAAAGTGGGACTATAACTCACTTTCACAGATTTTTACTTCGTCGAGAAGTAAGACTTGGCCACTGTTGATTCACGAACCTATAACAATATATACATATATATTAAAGTATGTTCAAAATATATTTACAACACTTTTAATATATTTTGATGTTTTAAGTTTATTAAGTCAGCTGTCCTCGTTAGTAACCTACAACTAGTTGTCCACAGTTAGATGTACAGAAATAAATCGATAAATATTATCTTGAATCAATCCACGACCCAGTGTATACGTATCTCAGTATTGATCACAACTCAAACTATATATATTTTGGAATCAACCTCAACCCTGTATAGCTAACTCCAACATTCACATATAGAGTGTCTATGGTTGTTCCGAAATATATATAGATGTGTCGACATGATAGGTCAAAACATTGTATACGTGTCTATGGTATCTCAAGATTACATAATATACAATACAAGTTGATTAAGTTATGGTTGGAATAGATTTGTTACCAATTTTCACGTAGCTAAAATGAGAAAAATTATCCAATCTTGTTTTACCCATAACTTCTTCATTTTAAATCCGTTTTGAGTGAATCAAATTGCTATGGTTTCATATTGAACTCTATTTTATGAATATAAACAGAAAAAGTATAGGTTTATAGTCAGAAAAATAAGTTACAAGTCGTTTTTATAAAGGTAGTCATTTCAGTCGAAAGAACGACGTCTAGATGACCATTTTAGAAAACATACTTCCACTTTGAGTTTAACCATAATTTTTGGATATAGTTTCATGTTCATAATAAAAATCATTTTCTCAGAATAACAACTTTTAAATCAAAGTTTATCATAGTTTTTAATTAACTAACCCAAAACAGCCCGCGGTGTTACTACGACGGCGTAAATCCGGTTTTACGGTGTTTTTCGTGTTTCCAGGTTTTAAATCATTAAGTTAGCATATCATATAGATATAGAACATGTGTTTAGTTGATTTTAAAAGTCAGGTTAGAAGGATTAACTTTTGTTTGTGAACAAGTTTAGAATTAACTAAACTATGTTCTAGTGATTACGAGTTTAAACCTTCGAATAAGATAGTTTTATATATATGAATCGAATGATGTTATGAACATCATTACTACCTCAAGTTTAGTAGGTAAACCTACTGGAAGTGACAAGAAATGATCTAGCTTCAAAGGATCTTGGATGGCTTGAAAGTTCTTGAAGTAGGATCATGACACAAAAACAAGTTCAAGTAAGATTTTTACTCGAATTAAGATAGTTTATAGTTATAGAAATTGAATCAAAGTTTGAATATGAATATTACCTTGAATAAGAAAGATAACCTACTGTATATAACAAAAGTTTCTTGATCTTAGATGATTACTTGGAATGGATTAGAAAGCTTGGAAGTAAATTAGTAAACTTGAAGGGATTTTTGAAGTGTTCTTGAAGTCTTCTTCCTATGATGATTATAGCTTGATTCTTGAAGTGATTTTTGATGAAGATGATGATTAACTACTGGAAAAATACGTTCATAATAGTGTGTGTGTGTGTGTGTGTGTGTGTTGAGAGAGAATTAGAAAGAGAATTGGAAGTGAAATGGAGTGAATGATGAGTGGTAATTGGTGAGTGGTGAGTGGGGTTAAAAAGAGTTCTAGTTAGTTGACTAGCTCATGGTAGAAGTTAAAATTGATTAGTCATACATGACATAATCAAGAGTGGAATCCCATGCTAGTTCCTATTGGTATATACCCATAGTAAGTACGTTTTGAAGCTGTGTATAATACGAGTAAGAATACGACTAGAATTCTTGATGAAAGAAAAGAATGGGAAAGTAACTGTAACCATTTTCGTTAAGTATGAGTGTTTTGATATATGTCTTGAAGTCTTCCAAAAGTATTTTAATACATCTAAATACACTACATGTATATACATTTTAACTGAGTCGTTAAGTCATCGTTAGTCGTTACATGTAAGTGTTGTTTTGAAACCTTTATGTTAACGATCTCAATTAATGTTGTTAACCCATTGTTTATTATATCTAATGAGATGTTAAATTATTATATTATCATGATATTATGATATATTAATATATCTTAATATGATATATATACATTTAAATGTCGTTACAACGATAATCGTTACATATATGTCTCGTTTCGAAATCCTTAAGTTAGTAGTCTTGTTTATATGTATATAACTCATTGTTAATATACTTATGGAGATACTTACTTATCATAATCTCATGTTAACCATATGTATATCCATATATATATCGTCATGTCGTTTTTACAAGTTTTAACGTTCTTGAATCGCCGGTCAACTTGGGTGGTCAATTGTCTATATGAAACATATTTCAATTAATCAAGTCTTAACAAGTTTGATTGCTTAACATGTTGGAAACATTTAATCATGTAAATATCAATCTCAATTAATATATATAAACATGGAAAAGTTCGGGTCACTACAATAATATCGTCTTCTCTTACTGAAAATGAAAAATCACAACTCATTTTTGTGTTGAAAGCTCATAAACCAGCCATTGCATGGAAGATTCATGATATTAAAGGAATAAGTCCTTCGTATTGCACACATAAAATCCTTATGGAAGAAGGTCATAAAACGTATGTGCAACGCCAACGAAGACTAAATCCGAATATGCAAGATGTAGTTAAAAAATAAATTATTAAACTGCTAGATGCAGGTTTAATTTATCCAATTTCTGATAGTCCATGGGTAAGCCCAGTTCAATGCGTGCCTAAGAAGGGTGGCATGACTGTCATTACAAATGAGAAAAATGAGCTTATTCCTACTAGGACTGTAACAGGATGGCGTGTATGTATTGATTATAGAAAATTAAATGATGCCACCAGAAAAGATCACTTTCCCTTACCTTTTATTGATCAAATGTTGGAAAGGTTAGCCGGAAACAGTTACTATTGTTTTCTTGATGGTTTTTCCGGATATTTTAAAATTCCAATAGCACCCGAGGACCAAGAGAAAACCACATTCACGTGCCCTTATGGTACTTTTGCTTACAAACGCATGCCATTTGGACTTTGCAACGCCCCTGCAACCTTTCAAAGGTGCATGATGGCGATTTTTCACGACATGATAGAAGAATGCATGGAAGTTTTCATGGATGACTTTTCAGTCTTCGGTGATACATTTGAATCATGTCTAGTTAATCTGGAACGAATGCTTATTAGATGCGAACAATCAAATCTAGTTCTTAATTGGGAGAAATGCCATTTCATGGTTAAAGAAGGCATCGTTCTTGGTCATAAAATTTCAAAGGAAGGAATTGAAGTGGATAGAGCTAAAGTAGATGTAATTGCTAAACTTCCACATCCCACCAATGTTAGAGGAGTTAGGAGTTTTTTAGGGTATCCCGGTTTTTACCGACGTTTCATAAAAGATTTTTCTAAAATTGCCACTCCTATGAATAAACTCCTAGAAAAGGATGCTCCATTCATCTTTTCAGATGAATGCATTAAATCTTTTAATATTCTTAAAGAGAAACTTACTAATGCGCCGATCATGATAACACCAAATTGGAATCTACCATTCGAACTAATGTGCGATGCAAGTGATTTTGCAATGGGAGCCATTTTAGGACAAAGGATTGAAAAACGATTTCAACCTATATATTATGCTAGTAAGACGTTACAAGGAGCACAAAGGAATTACACAACTACTGAAAAAGAACTCCTTGCTATTGTCTTTGCTTTTGATAAATTTTGTTCATATCTCGTTCTAGCAAAAACGGTAGTCTATACCGACCATTCTGCTCTTAGATACCTATTTTCGAAACAAGATGCTAAACTAAGATTAATCCGTTGGATCTTACTCTTACAAGAGTTTGATATTGAAATCCGAGATAAAAGAGGAGCAGAAAATCTCGCCGCCGATCATCTTTCTCGTCTTGAAAATCCTGAATTAGAAGTTCTAAATGAATCGGCCATACAAGACAACTTTCCTGATGAATATCTATTGAAGATAGATCATAATGAAATTCCATGGTTTGCAGATTATGCAAACTACTTAGTATGTGGATTCCTTGAAAAAGGATTATCATACCAAAAACGAAAGAAATTCTTCAGTGAAATAAAACACTATTTCTGGGAAGATCCACATTTGTTTAAAAGTTGTCCCGATGGAATAATACGCCGATGTGTATTCGGAGATGAAGCTAGTAAAATTTTAAACCATTGTCACACAGGACCAACAGGAGGGCATTATGGGCCTCAACTAACAGCAAGAAAAGTTTATGATGCTGGATTCTATTGGCCTACAATTTACAAAGACGCACACCTTCTTTGAAAATCCTGTGATGCTTGTCAAAGGGCCAGAAAAATAAGTCAACATGATGAAATACCTCAAAATGTCATTCAAGTATGTGAAGTATTTGACATTTGGGGTATTGACTTTATGGGTCCATTTCCAAAATCTCATAATAATCTCTACATTCTCGTAGCCATTGATTATGTATCTAAATGAGCGGAAGCACAAGCTCTCCCAACTAACGATGCACGAGTTGTAGTCAACTTTTTAAAATGTCTTTTTGCAAGGTTTGGAACACCGAAAGCTTTAATAAGTGATCGGAGAACTCATTTCTGTAATAATCAACTTGAGAAAGTTCTTAAAAGATATGGAGTAACTCATAAAATCTCCACTGCATATCATCCACAAACAAGTGGACAAGTTGAAAATACCAACCGAGCTTTAAAACGTATTCTAGAGAAAACCGTAGGATCAAATCCGAAGGAATGGTCCATTAAATTGGAGGATGCACTCTGGGCTTTTAGAACAGCCTACAAAACTCCAATTGAAACCACACCTTTTAAACTCGTTTACGGAAAAGCATGTCATCTTCCAGTAGAAATTGAACACAAAGCATTTTGGGCTTTGAAAACATGTAATCTTGATTTACATGAAGCCGGGCGTCTACGGTTAAGTCAATTAAACGAATTAGAAGAATTAAGACATGAAGCATATGAAAATTCCTTAATCTATAAGGAAAGAACGAAGAAATGGCATGATAAAAGAATCAGAAGTTCAAAAGAATTCAAAGAAGGAGACAGAGTTCTTCTTTTCAATTCACGATTCAAGCTATTTCCTGAAAAATTGAAATCAAGATGGTCTGGACCATTCATAGTCAAAAGAGTTTTCCCATACGGAACAGTAGAATTAATAAATTCAAATGGGATTGAATTTAAAGTTAATGGTCACAGAGTTAAACATTACATACATGGTCCGATGGAAGTTGACAATGAAGTTAATCATAATTTCACCACCCAAGAAAACCTTCAAAATGAAAACATAAATATGTTATCAACAATATATGAAAAATCAAAATTGGAATATAGGGAGGAGTCAAATTTGAGTGATGAAGAAGAATTCTTATACAAACCTCCCATTCCAAGAAACGAAGAAAAATGTGAACAAGAAGTTCAAATAGAAGTGAAAGAACCAAGAAAAGAACACCCGAAAAAAGTTTACAAACCAACTCGACTTACTAAAGCAGGAGACCCGGGTGAATTTATCATTTCTTGCTTGCTTAATGATGGTGCTGTATATAATGGACTCGCAGATTTAGGAGCAAGTGCAAATATTATGCCTCTTTCCTTATACAAAAGATTAGGCATGGGTAAATTAAAACCAACCAAAATAGGTGTTCAATCATTTAACCAAACCATTAAACACCCGGTTGGAATAGCAAATAATTTACTTGTTAACGTGGGAAGTTTGACATTTGTTGCAAACTTCATAGTGGTTAATATGGAGGAAAACCTTGATATTCCTCTAATTCTAGGTCGCCCATTTTTAGCAACCACCGAGGCATTCATTGATGTAAGAGAAGGTGGAATGACACTTAGGGATGGTGATACATCGATCACTTTTGTGAACCGAAAGTTTAGATCTCCACCAACCAAAACTGTTAGACCAATAAAAACGCATAAGTGTGGGGAAGATGAAGAAACACTTAATGATGATCCAATCACAAAGAATGCCGTTGATGATACGAAATTAGATGAACCCATTTTTAACAGTTCAACGAAGAAACTTTATAAACGGATTCACGATGCTAAGATTAAAGGAAACTTTAACTTATGTAACCGATTTGTATCCAATTTATCGCCAAAAGAAAAGGCGATGTTAGTTGAATTTGTGAAAGTTACGGAGGAATTCAACAAATGGATTGAAGTAAAAGTCAAAGATATACAAGTTGTTGATGATTCAATTGAAAATAATGTTAATCACAATTTCAACTAAGTGTAGGGAGGTTTATGTATTTCTGTTAGAGTTAGATTTTCTGTTCTCGTGTAGTTCTCGAAAATGAACCCGAATGGTCTTTCCCTAGCAGACCCTAAAGAACTAGTCTTCTCCCCCCATTCTGAATTTTTATTTTTTTTAGGTTTTTACGAAATGAAGACTTCCTGTGAACTAAACCATGGTCTAATGCTACACGCTTTGATCACTAAACGTAATAATGACACACTTTCGAGTGAAATAGTATCATTAATCAGAGGTAAATTGGACGGAGTAAGAAAAGAATCCAGATGCGAAGATAATAAGTTACAATTTGGTAAAGGAAAATCAAAATCCGCCGCGAAAAGAAGAGCACGACACCTTGAAAAATGTCACAAATGCGGAAAATAGTCACACGAAGGTAAATGTTCAAATAATCAAACCTATTCAAACACCGAATTTGTTACTTTATGCAGAGATGGACTGTTCATATGTTTAGAAGAAAAAACATTAAATGCTCGAGGTTACGCCTATGTAGCCATGGAAAACCAATTAGTCCGACTATCTTATGAGTGGACTAGAGCATATCACTAAGAAATATATTTCACAGGTAAGTTTGTACAGTTTTCATTTTTATTTTATTTTTATTTTTAACCTTTTGATAATAAACGCTAATTTGTTCGCTATAAAGTATTAAATTGGTATTCAATAAAATTAGGTCTTGCGACCGAAATTATTGATATCATACAAAAATTTATTACATCACTGCGAAATTTAACGTTTATTCTTAAGGTATAAATATCTTTAATCAATCAACTCAAAATATTTCAAAAATTCGTCATGAGTTAAATTAGGTTATGGAACCGAAATTATTTTACCGAAAAGAGGTGCGTATATTTTTGATAATATTTGATTGATTAAAGTGGGATAAAAGCCAAAAAGATTTTTAATTTTATTTTTACCATGTTTTTAAAAAAAATTAATATATAAATATTAATTTAATATTGTAAACTCATTTAAAATTGTAAATATTTGAAAAATTAATATTTTTAATATAAGTTTGTATGTATAAAAACATAAATATAATTTAAGTTTGGTGTGAATTTTTAATATGAATTTTTAATTTTATGCATTTTAAATTTAAGTTTGGTGTGAATTTAAATACAAAAATTTACTTTATTTCGCTAAGTTAAAAATATGATTTTTAAAATTCGCCGTGAGTTGAAGACTAGGTCATTGAACCGAAATTGCTTTACCCGAGGGAGGGACGAGAACTTTTATTATCATTATTTTTAATCTTATTGAATTAAAATATGCCAAAAATATTAAAAAAAACCCCAAAAATCTTTGCTTTTAAAACCGCGTTTTAAATAGACAAATTTTAAAATTTTGTCGAGGGACGGACTAGGACATCGTTCCGAAACGACCTTGTCCTAAATAACAAGGGAAACAAAATTTTAAAATTAATTAATTATTTGTTTTATAAGTTAAAAAAAAAAGAAAGAAAAAAAATCCAATATGTTTGAAAACTTTGGTAAAATTTAATCATTTTTCTACGCTAATCACCCTCAATAATTTAAATTGTTACTGATTGCTTGCAAATGAGGGCATTGCAAGATCTTAAGTGTGGGAAGGGGTTAAATTCTTTCGGATTTTAACATTTTTACTTTATACACTTGGTTACCATTAAAAATACTAGTAACGCAGTAGTTGTATTAGAATCTAGTGCTCTCTGATAATAAAGAACAACCCTAGTCTTATATACTGACTACCCAATTCTAGTAAAAATTTTCAAAATTTTCAATTAATTGAATTCAAAATCATGTTTATACATATTTATGAACTATAAAACTAGGTGTTAACACCGAAATTATTATTACCTTGGAAAGGACATAAATTGAGAAACAAACCAAAATGTTAAAATTCATTTAAAATGGAATAGAGGACAATAAAAAGGAAAATAAAAGCCAAGTGTGGGAAAATTTACCAAGTTATTTTAAACATATTTCTGTAACAAATAACTGAAAATACTTTTGCTTTGGACTAATCTAATCAGTTTTACCCGATTTACTGTAAGAAAGATGGATCTACGCGATGAATCAATTCCATCATTAAAAGGAAGTAAAGTCTTCCGAAAAAGACACGCGCTTCTTGATTTAGGTCATGAAGTTGTCGTCCAGACCAGCTGTAGGTTGACGAAAAATCTAGAAAAGTCATCACTAAAATCAGCAGGAAATCCACGGACCTCAGCATCAAACAGGGTCGCCAAGTGGTCAGACTTATCCTAACCATGAGAGGATCTGTCTTGTAAAATGGGGAGGACACCGTGCAAATTAGCTTGATAAGACTAATGAATCAGATCCCCAGAAAGGATAATCTCCTTAAAAGATCAAAAATCAGCTTTTAAGACTGATATTACTCAATCCTAGAGATTGACCTTAAAGATTGAGAATTACAAACTCATGGAATTCAATGATATCTAAACTCGAGCTTGAACGAGAAAATATTTTGATCAAATTAAAACCGATTTGTTTTCTGAAAACCCATTTTCAATGCGTTCATTACCTTTGAACGTAAAATCCTAGGAATTCACCTGGAATTCATTAGGTCACCTGAACCAAATCGGGTGTCAACCGTAAGAACGGTGGTTGCATAGCATGTTCAAAGACAGGACCTTGTGCCAGACCGGAAAATTATAAGGGTGAGCTTTACTATTTCTCCTACAAAGGATAGTAATTGCGTCCGACACGTTATAGACCATAATTAAAAGCATGTCAGGGGACATTGTCTTAACAGTTGCTTGTTCAACGCTTTCCTTTACAACCGGACGGTAGTTTATCGAAAGGTAATATACGGAGCAAGTATACTGGACGTGTTGCTTTCCTAATATAAGGTTAGCAAGTGGGTGACACAAAACCGTAAGTTTTGAGCTAAAATTTTCAAATCTGAAACCCACCAAACCGACAAAAAGAATTTGCAAACACCGGTGAAGGGTTATTCCGGAAAACTTATCTAGGGTAAAAGCTAGATTTAATTTTTAAAAGATCAAATGTTTTCATAAAGATCCAATTTCCTTAATGGATCTAAATTTTTATAGTCATGTGGGACTGTAAACCACATCGTTACTACCATTGTTTATACCGCCGTAAAGAAATCACTGATGTACAAAGTGTGAAGAATAAAGAAGTGATTCTAGTATTTCAAGACTATATTGCTTGAGGACAAGCAACGCTCAAGTGTGGGAATATTTGATAATGCTAAAAACGAACATATATTAACAAACACACTATAAGTCGCGTCATTACATTAATCTGAGTAATTAAGTTTAAGTTTACACAACGGTGTTACGTTATTACAAAACATGATTTAAACAAAAGTCCACATCAGAGTAGGGTTGTCAAACATGTCTTCTGCATCAGCACCCATCCCGACTAGCAGTACCTAAACTAGCAAGGGGAGAATATGTGGGGGCTTAGCGCACCGCTAAGTGAATGGAATCTATCTAACAGATATAGCTTAAGTCACACACAAGCTATATACTAACAACAACACATGCTAAATACCAACTAGCATACAATAAGACAATACGAGGATCGGCGGCTTGTACGAGCACACGACTCCTAGCTAATCGGACTTGAGTCTACCGATAGTCCCTGCTACTCAATTCACAGTATAATTATCCAGATGCAGGGGATGCATCGTTCACACTATACTTTACAATCAGTAGCCTATGGACCCAACCTCCCCTAGGCACGGTTGACCTCATACGGACTCTAACCTCTCCTAGGCACGGTCTCGAGTCCCCAGTCTCCCTAAGCCCGACTGGTGCCATTCACACAGTGTACACATAAATCACATACAACATCAGGCATACTATATTATTCTAACATGGCAATTTCTACACTATGCATGGTAAAAGAGTCAATCACAGTAGCATGATATGCTACTTAAACTCTATCCGGAGATAGACCCACTCACCAATTACCAGCAACTGCTCAGTTATTATTTCTGAGCTTCCTCCTTGTCCTTATAACCCGAGAACAACACAAACAAAGTTAATATACATATCCAATAAATAATATAATCATTTTATACGATTAACTAGGTCATAACACCATATATTCATAATTTTATGAGTCTACATCATGACTCCACTCAATAATGGCATACAGGTGCGTGTAAAACACGACATACACACTAAAACTTCTTTTCTGGCCCAAAAACAGTTTGATCTAGTTTCTTAAAAGTTCACCATTGAAAAGTATTCTTTATTACGATTCTAACGATAGTTTATTCATCAAAAACGGAGTTACGTTTTGAAAGTTACGCCCGTTTCAATTTCATAAACGGTACTGTAGTAAATAGTGGCATTGTAGCAACTCGGTACGGTCGCAATAGTGACACTGTAGCAACTCGGTACTGTAGCAATAGTGACACTGTAGCAACTCGGTAATGTAACAAATAATGTAGCAAAATACTGTAGCAACTGGTTTCGAACAAGTTCGCTGATTTCGAACATTTTTCGCCCAAAACTCGATTTTTGAGCGATTTTGATCAAATTTTAAGCACAAGAAAGTTACTAAACATATATACAACCTATTTCTAACATCAATTAAGCATAACCAACACATTTAAGCAAGAATCAAACCCAAAATCACAATTTTTAACTCAAGAACATAAAAACCCAATTTCTAACAATCAAAGCATGGATTCAACAAGACAAACCTGAGATGATGCTCACAATGATGCTAGAAATCAGTTTCTAAAGTCTCTTAATCCAATTTCAAGTTTAGATCAATTAGGGTTTGTGAAAAGGATGAAGTTTAGGTACGGGTGTGTGTGTGTAGAATTTTCAAGAAGGAAAAGGAAATGAGTTGTACTATACACTTAAAAGGGTTAAAAACCCATACCCAATCACACACGGGTATTTACCAGTTATCTTATCTGATAACCTTTCGTATCTCCTTAGGCGGTCCTAACGGAGTCCAAATTAAATAAACCAACCTGTTCTGGGACCCTTGTCACAAACTGGTCACAACACAATTATAATAAAACACTAATAAAATAATTAAAATAAAAGCACTTAAGACTAAGTACAAACCCTAAGGGCAAAATAGACAACTTACTACTAGCCCGGGTTTCAGTCTGTTACACGATATCGGGCACATTTTGGTCCTTTTGGATACGATTTGGTGTTATTTCGATAAGTGTTCGAGTTCTAAGACCAAGGAGATGAAATTTGAAGTTATTTGATGGTTTTAGTGATTTTCTATGGAAACGAGTGAAAGAGATTGGTTCGATGCGAGTTTGAATAAATTTAGTGAGTTTTCAGCTCGGAATCAGCAAAAAGGGGTCTGGAGCGCCGCTCAGAAAGGTGGAGCGCCGCTCCAGCAGGCAGGAAATTCAGTTCGAGGGGTTTTGAAAGTTAACAGATCAGGTTTAAGTGATATGGTGCGCCGCTCCACCTTCAGCCGGGTTCAGAATTTACCTATTTAAAGCCCAAATTTTTACTCTAATTAATCATTCTTGCATCCAGACGAATTCCAGCAGCCTTTTGATGAAAAAGGGTGATTTTTGGGAAATCCCAAGATCATTCTAACACATCAATCATTCCGGAAACGCGTCTCGATCCGTTCATCATTCAAGAACACAATTTTCATTAGGTTTAATTCTTATCATCATAATGAATACTCTTAATTGTTTATTTGTGATTTTGGTTTTAGCCATGATTGTTGGCTAAGCACTTTAATATTTGTCTAGATTGAATATTCGTATGTGTTTGGATGATACTTTAATGTTTAATTTGATTAGTGCATGATAATTATGAGTTTTGATTAAGAACCATTCTTGTGGGTGTTGATTATTGTTACTAGGCTTGATTAGTGATCTTGTTTGAACAAAGGGAACTCTGTTTCAATTTAGTGAACTAATTTCCAATTGATTTGTTTTAACCAATTGGGTGCTTACTGGACCAAGTGGGTAAACCGGGTAACATAGATTGAACAAAATATGGGTGAATTGTGTGGAGCGAACGCGTAACCAATTGAATCTTAATCTTATAATTAGCTAATTACTAAGTCACAAACGAAAGAGGTATTTGGTGAAAGGGAACCCTAAGCCAAAAAATCCTAGTTTGACGTGTTTGCTAAAAGAGAACTCTGAGTAAACCGACTCTGTAGTTGCATGTATTGATAAATTGAACTAGTGCTTAATAACAAATCATCCGACACTGCGAATAGGAGATCTAGGCGAACATTCTTTTATCTATTGAATTCAAATATCTTTACTTTTCGTTGAATCTGCATTCATTTCTATAAACTTAAAAACACAAAAATATTGTCTTTTACTTTTAATTTATCTTTGATTTGGCTAATCGTTAAATAGCCACAAAAATAAATTATCTCGTACTTTTAATTTTCATAGATTAACTTAGTTTATTTTTATTAGTTGCAATCTTAATTCTCACGTTAAATTGTCCTTGGAACGATTTCGGAATTAGCAACTTTATACTATTGCACGATCGGGTACACTGCCCGTTAGTGTGTAGTAATCTTTAAACCGGCATTTTCCAAGAGAAATTATATACTAGATTTCACACATCACCCTCTCGTAAACAAATTACACGTTATTATTAGGGTTTGGAGTCTAGTCAAGCTATAGGTAATCCTCACGCCGATGTTATTATTGAATTAAAGGTTTACAATATGAGGAGAACAACTCCGATTACAAGTTAATACATCATCTAAAACGATGTATTTTTGCATTTTTCGAAGAGAAATCAACAATTAATTCGTCACATTCAAAGCGTGACACGCTGAAAACTTGTCTCTCCTTTTCAATTATTTTGAGCACTTGAAGCCGTGCACACATCAAGATAAAAGTTTTATACTAACTCAATAATGTTTAAACAAAAAAATTATGAAATTATAGAAAGAAGAACATGGATGAATAAACAAAAAGACCATCTAACACAAAGGTTGATGGTGTTGGTGTAACATCCCGCCTTTTTCCGTTTACTTTTCCGTTATACTAATATAAAGTCCGTTATATGTTTATAACATCTCCCGTTGATACGCGTTTTAAATTATCTCGTTTAGGTAATTCCCGCACCCGAGCGAAAGTTGAGGGACTAAACTTGACAAGGGATCAAACCCTTGACTAGGTCAAAGGGTCAACCCCTTTCACCCATTCATTTCCACCTCCATCTCTCTCTCTTTCTCTCTAGCAAGAACACACACCCAATTATCCAAATTCATTCATTCATCATCTAAATCCGGATTAAGGAGCTAGCAACCAAATAAATTACATATTTGGAATCCTCGTTTCATCCTCTTCGATTTGATACCAACCTCATTGATTTTGGGTAACATTTCTAAAACACTAAATTTCTCTAAATTCGTTTTAATTACTTGAAATGTTGTTAGTTAGTGACTATGGCTCGTGTATAACATGAATATATGATTTGTTTGCTTGATTTGTTGATTTTGGTGTAACTAGCTTGAAAATGAAAATTGTATGCTTAATCTTTGATTTGGATGATTAAAGGTTGTTAGATTGTTAAAGTTCATGTTTTAAAAGTGTTACTAGCATCATTAGCTTCATGTTGATATATAGATTGATCAAAGAAACTTCAAAAACGTGATTATTGATTTTGGTGTTGCTTGACTAGGGTTTGCTAGTTCTTGAAATGAATTTTTGGATGCTTGAATGCCATGGAATGTTAATTGTTAGTGATTAGTTGTAATGTATGCTTCATTACCTTCAAAACGGCATATCATATGTGTAAATTGGATCCCCGGAACTTAAAATGCATATTGATGAACTTGAGG
The DNA here is from genome assembly GCF_046630445.1 of Rutidosis leptorrhynchoides. Classification (NCBI taxonomy): domain Eukaryota; kingdom Viridiplantae; phylum Streptophyta; class Magnoliopsida; order Asterales; family Asteraceae; genus Rutidosis; species Rutidosis leptorrhynchoides. The sequence continues at coordinate 345,109,802 of NC_092341.1, forward strand.
CTTTGAAATGAGCGTTTATTGATCACATGACGAGAATTCGATTGTTGTAAATGATGTTTTTGTTTGAGGATTTGTGTTTAGTTGTGTTCCTTGTCAAAAGAGCTTTCCAACGGTATAAGATACGTCTTCTAATTGTTTGCGGTTTGCGTTTTGCGTTTGTTTGAAGTTTTGACCAAGACTTGAACCTTGAAAACGACCTGACACCAGACCATGTGTTATGTCGCGGCGCGACACCCCTTGCCGCGGCGCGACATTTGCCTTGTCCAGATTCTGTCCAACTTTTCCATTTTATCAAAAATGTTTGCCATGTTCTAGACCTCCAATTCACATGCAACTTGTTTTAACATGCTTATATATGAATAACTAGCATAGAAAATTTGTCCGAGACCCGACCCGAACGTGTTGACTTTTTCGTTGACTTTGACCAAGTTTGACTTTTAGTCAAACTTAACCAAACTTTTATGCAATCTTCCTAACATGCTTTTATACTTGATTCTTGCATGAAACTTGACAACGTGATTCACATGCTATACTATTCGAGTCGTAACGAGCCATAGGACTAATTGAACACATTTCACCCGACCTTGTGTCGTAACCGGTTAATTGATATAACTTACTTGTTTAGGTCAAGGCTAAGCAACTTTCATGCACACGTTTACTTGTTGAAGTACTTTTTGGTTCGTGCATACAAGGTGAGATCATAGTCCCACTTTTACTCTTTTTGAACTTATATTTGGGATGAGAAAACATAAACGATTCTTTTGAACTAAGTGAACACAAGAACGGGAAAACAAACATTCTACATACGAGTTTAGAACAAAATCCTCAATTCGATTATCATTAGTTACACTTGCCGGGTGTAAGCGAGAACTTATGTTATATGGCCATATGGGTTGACAACCCTCATCCTTGACGGTTCGCTACCGTCTACGGATGAAATATATTTTCGAGAATCAGTGTTTGTTCTAGCACTAAGTGATGGGGTATACAATGGAAGGAATGTTAAGCTTTGATAATTGGGTGCTCGTGAAACAAACTTTTGGAATGTATTACTATTATTTCATTGATGCAAATCTTGTGGTTCACTTGTACTTACTTACTTAAACCTATGATTTCACCAACGTTTTCGTTGACAGATTTCTATGTTTTTCTCAGGTCCTTGAACGATACATGATACATGCTTCCGCTCATTATTTTGATACTTGCATTGGATGTCGAGTATATGTGCATTTCATGGAGCGTCTTTTGACTTTACTTTAAACCGTGTCGCCTAGATTTCATTCGTATTATAACGTTGTAACTTAACTATTGGTTGAACAATTCTTGTAAACTTTGGGAACAAATCTTTATTTTGAAATGAAGGCGACATATCTTTTGGTCAAACGTTGTTTTAAAGACTTATGACCACGTAACGGGACCTAAGTAGACGGCGCCGTCAATGACGATTTGGTCGGGTCGCTACAGATGGTATCAGAGCGTTGGTTGTAGGGATTTAGAGTTCATTAGTGTCAACCCCGAGTCATAGGGTACATTGATGAGTCTAGACTACAACCGGCATATAGACTTGAAGTAGGAATTACTTGACTACTTGTGCATTTATACTCGAACGCTTCTACTCATATCTACTCTTAGTTCATCTTAATCTCACGTTGTTTAATTTGATTGACACGCCACCTTGACTTTATAGAATAATGTCGAATGCACATATGAATCAGGGTAATATAATTTCCGGGATTATATTACGGTGACTCATATGAACGTTCCGACATTATGGCATAAAGAATTTAAGGCGAGTCGAGGAAAAACTTCTCTTTATTTTTATTCTATATCACGGTTAGTATTATTGAGAATACTAATCAATGATATTCTTGTGTCTTGAAGGAACAATGGCTCCTCGTCGTGTACGCCGCAATGAAACTCCCGAACAAGCTCTCGAACGGATGATAGCTACCGCCGTAGATGCGGCCATGGCCGGTCACTCATCCAACAACAATAATAATAACAACCACAACAACAACAACGATGGAGCCGGAAACTCAAACGAGGGATGCTCTTATAAAGCTTTCATGGGGTGCAAACCTCACACTTTTGATGGAACCGGGGGACCGGTCGTGCTCACCCGATGGTTTGAGCAAACGGAAGCCGTCTTTAGCATAAGCGGTTGTCGGGACCAAGACAAGGTCAAATACTCCACTCACACTTTCTCCGGAATTGCTCTAACATGGTGGAACACCTATGTTCAATCGGTGGGTACCGATGAAGCTCATGCCCTCTCTTGGGCCGATCTAAAGGAAAAGATGATTGTTGAATATTTTCCGCGCGAAGAAACCCGAAAGCTTGAGGAAGAACTAAGAGCTTTGAAAGCGGTCGGAAACGATCTTAAAGCTTATAATCAACGCTTCGCCGAACTATCCTTGATGTGTCCTAATCTTGTTAACCCCGAATCTCAAAGGATTGAGCTCTACATGCTCGGTCTTCCAAAAAGCATCAAACAAGGGGTGATGTCATCCAAACCCACTACTCATCAAGCCGCTATGAACATGGCTCGCCAACTAATTGAAACGGTTGACGAAATCGTAGTTCCGGCACCTAAGGCCGAGGATAAATCGGGCGGCAACAAAAGAAAGTGGGAACCCTCCCAATCAAGCAACAACTTTGCCAAGAAATCTTTCACTTCCGACGGCAAGAAGGGTTATGCCGGGAACCTACCTCTTTGCAACAAATGCAACAAACATCACTTTGGCGAATGTAGTAAGTTAATTTGCCACCGGTGCCAAGGAATTGGTCATAAGGCCAACGATTGTAAAAGTGCCACTCCCGTCGCTCGAAAATGGCCCAATGCACCAAAGACGGGCACTTGTTATGAATGTGGCCAAACGGGCCATTATAGAAATGCATGCCCGAAGAGGAAAGATAACCCCAATACGCGCGGCCGAGCTTTCAACATAAACACCGAGGAAGCCCGGGATGACACTGAACTAGTCACGGGTACGTTTCTTCTCAACAATTCTTATGTCTCTTGCTTATTCGATTCGGGTGCCGATAAATGCTTTGTATCCAAGACTTTGACTCATTCTTTTAGCACTCCACCTCTTCCATTAGATACCACTTATACCATTGAAGTGGCTGACGGGAAACTATTAAGTGCTGACACATATTACCGGGGGTGTACGTTAAACATTTTGGGTAAGGAATTTGAAATTGACTTGATACCCATGGAACTAGGAACCTTTGATGTAATAATCGGTATGAATTGGTTAGTCAAAACGAAATCTCACATCCTTTGTGATCTTAACGCAATCCGAATTCCTATCGAGAATGGTGAACCTTTGATTGTTTATGGCGATAAGAGTTGCACCAGACTCAACCTCGTTTCGTGCCTTAAAGTTAGAAAACTGCTCCGTAAGGGTTGTTTTGCGATCCTTGCCCACGTTAAGAAAGTTGAGTCCGATGATAAGCATATCGATGATGTGCCAATTGTTAGTGACTATTCCGATGTATTTCCCGATGAATTGCCGGGTCTTCCGCCTCATCGACCGGTTGAATTCCAAATCGATCTTATTCCGGGAGCCGCACCCGTAGCACGTGCACCATATAGACTCGCTCCATCTGAAATGCAAGAATTGCAAAGTCAAATCCAAGAACTACTTGATCGTGGTTTTATCCAACCTAGCCATTCACCTTGGGGCGCTCCGATTTTGTTTGTTAAAAAGAAAGACGGATCTCTACGAATGTGCATTGATTATCGTGAACTAAATAAATTGACGGTTAAGAACCGATATCCTCTTCCTCGCATCGATGACCTCTTTGATCAACTACAAGGGTCTTGTGTATATTCGAAAATCGATCTCCGCTCGGGTTATCATCAATTAAGGGTTAAGGGGGAAGATGTCTCCAAAACTGCTTTCCGGACTCGTTACGGTAGTTATGAATTCCTTGTCATGCCATTTGGTCTCACTAACGCACCGGCGGTGTTCATGGATCTTATGAACCGCGTGTGCAAACCGTATCTCGATAAATTCGTTATTGTGTTCATCGATGATATATTGATCTATTCTAAAAATGAAGAAGAGCACGAACAACATCTCCGACTTGTGCTTGAACTCTTGAGACAAGAACGACTTTATGCCAAATTCTCCAAGTGTGAATTTTGGTTGAAGGAAGTTCAATTTCTTGGTCATGTTGTAAGTGACCAAGGTATTAAAGTCGATCCAACGAAAATCGAAGCCATTAGCAAATGGGAGACTCCTACTACTCCTACTCACATTCGGCAATTTTTGGGTCTCGCCGGGTACTATCGTAGATTCATCGAAAATTTCTCTTTGGTTGCACGTCCTCTAACCGCATTGACTCACAAGGGAAAGAAATTCATTTGGGCGACCGAACATGAATCCGCATTCCAAATCTTGAAAACAAAGCTAACCACCGCTCCTATCTTGTCACTTCCCGAAGGCAATGATGATTTTGTTGTATATTGCGATGCCTCAAAACATGGTTTTGGGTGTGTATTGATGCAACGAACAAAAGTCATTGCTTATGCTTCTCGACAACTCAAAATTCATGAACGAAACTATACGACACATGATCTCGAACTCGGAGCCGTCGTCTTTGCACTTAAAATGTGGAGACACTATCTTTATGGAACCAAGAGTACTATCTTCACCGATCACAAAAGCCTTCAACACATTTTCGATCAAAAGCAACTAAACATGAGACAACGACGGTGGATTGAAACTTTGAACGATTACGATTGCGAGCTTCGTTACCATCCCGGGAAGGCAAATGTAGTAGCTGATGCCTTAAGTCGAAAAGAAAGAGCGGTGCCTCTCCGTGTCCGAGCTTTAAACATCACCATTCACACCAACCTTAATAGCCAAATTCGGGTAGCCCAAGATGAGGCTCTCAAGGATGAAAACATCTCTCTCGAACACTTGAACGTCCTCACCTCTCGATTCGAAGTTAAAGAAACCGGACTCCGATATTTCGCCGGAAGAATTTGGGTGCCTAGTTATGGGGACCTACGAAGCCTTATTTTAGATGAAGCCCATAAGTCACGATACTCGATTCACCCCGGTGCCAATAAGATGTACCACGACCTTAAACAGCTATATTGGTGGCCGAACATCAAAAGGGACGTAGCTACTTATGTTTCCAAGTGTTTGACATGTTCCAAAGTCAAAGCCGAACACCAAAGACCGTCCGGACTACTTCAACAACCCGAGATCCCGCAATGGAAGTGGGAAAGGATAACGATGGATTTTATCACCAAGCTACCAAAAACGACGGGCGGTTATGATACCATTTGGGTTATTGTTGACCGTCTCACCAAATCCGCACACTTCCTTGCCATGAAAGAAACGGACAAAATGGAGAAACTTGCACAACTTTACATTAAGGAGGTCGTAGCCCGACACGGTGTACCATTATCGATTATCTCCGACCGAGATGGCCGTTTCGTTTCTAGATTTTGGCGTACATTGCAAGAAGCGTTGGGAACGCGTTTAGACATGAGCACCGCATATCATCCTCAAACCGATGGACAAAGCGAACGTACAATTCAAACCTTAGAGGACATGTTACGAGCTTGCGTGGTTGATTTCGGAAAAGCTTGGGACAAGCACTTACCTCTCGCCGAGTTCTCTTACAACAATAGTTATCACGCGAGTATTAAAGCCGCACCTTTTGAAGCGCTATATGGCCGCAAATGTCGTTCACCTCTTTGTTGGGCCGAGGTAGGCGACGTGCAAATCACCGGACCCGAACTCATTCACGAAACCACCGAGAAAATCGTTCAAATCCGAGATAGGCTTAGGACGGCCCGAAGTCGTCAAAAGAGCTATACCGACAAACGACGCAACGATCTTGAATTTCAAGTCGGTGACCGAGTAATGTTAAAAGTCGCACCTTGGAAGGGTGTAATCCGTTTTGGGAAACGCGGGAAGCTAAATCCGCGGTATATTGGTCCTTTCGAAATCTTGGAGCGTATTGGAACCGTTGCTTATCGTTTAAATCTTCCGCCTCAATTGAACTCCGTTCATCCTACCTTCCATGTATCTAACTTGAAAAAGTGTCTTGCCGAACCCGATATCGTCATCCCTCTTGAGGAACTTACTATTGATGACAAACTTCATTTTGTGGAGGAACCGGTTGAAATTGTGGACACCTCCGTCAAGACATTGAAACAAAGCCGAATCCCGATTGTCAAGGTTCGTTGGAATGCCAAAAGAGGACCCGAGTTTACTTGGAAAAGACAAGATCAAATGCAAAGGAAGTATCCTCATCTATTTGTGAATTCAGAAACGCAAGATCTCGAGGAAGAAACAACGACTACTACGCCTACTTAAATTTCGGGACGAAATTTCTTTTAAGGAGTAGGTAATGTAACATCCCGCCTTTTTCCGTTTACTTTTCCGTTATACTAATATAAAGTCCGTTATATGTTTATAACATCTCCCGTTGATACGCGTTTTAAATTATCTCGTTTAGGTAATTCCCGCACCCGAGCGAAAGTTGAGGGAATAAACTTGACAAGGGATCAAACCCTTGACTAGGTCAAAGGGTCAACCCCTTTCACCCATTCATTTCCACCTCCATCTCTCTCTCTTTCTCTCTAGCAAGAACACACACCCAATTATCCAAATTCATTCATTCATCATCTAAATCCGGATTAAGGAGCTAGCAACCAAATAAATTACATATTTGGAATCCTCGTTTCATCCTCTTCGATTTGATACCAACCTCATTGATTTTGGGTAACATTTCTAAAACACTAAATTTCTCTAAATTCGTTTTAATTACTTGAAATGTTGTTAGTTAGTGACTATGGCTCGTGTATAACATGAATATATGATTTGTTTGCTTGATTTGTTGATTTTGGTGTAACTAGCTTGAAAATGAAAATTGTATGCTTAATCTTTGATTTGGATGATTAAAGGTCGTTAGATTGTTAAAGTTCATGTTTTAAAAGTGTTACTAGCATCATTAGCTTCATGTTGATATATAGATTGATCAAAGAAACTTCAAAAACGTGATTATTGATTTTGGTGTTGCTTGACTAGGGTTTGCTAGTTCTTGAAATGAATTTTTGGATGCTTGAATGCCATGGAATGTTAATTGTTAGTGATTAGTTGTAATGTATGCTTCATTACCTTCAAAACGGCATATCATATGTGTAAATTGGATCCCCGGAACTTAAAATGCATATTGATGAACTTGAGGCTTTGAAATGAGCGTTTATTGATCACATGACGAGAATTCGATTGTTGTAAATGATGTTTTTGTTTGAGGATTTGTGTTTAGTTGTGTTCCTTGTCAAAAGAGCTTTCCAACGGTATAAGATACGTCTTCTAATTGTTTGCGGTTTGCGTTTTGCGTTTGTTTGAAGTTTTGACCAAGACTTGAACCTTGAAAACGACCTGACACCAGACCATGTGTTATGTCGCGGCGCGACACCCCTTGCCGCGGCGCGACATTTGCCTTGTCCAGATTCTGTCCAACTTTTCCATTTTATCAAAAATGTTTGCCATGTTCTAGACCTCCAATTCACATGCAACTTGTTTTAACATGCTTATATATGAATAACTAGCATAGAAAATTTGTCCGAGACCCGACCCGAACGTGTTGACTTTTTCGTTGACTTTGACCAAGTTTGACTTTTAGTCAAACTTAACCAAACTTTTATGCAATCTTCCTAACATGCTTTTATACTTGATTCTTGCATGAAACTTGACAACGTGATTCACATGCTATACTATTCGAGTCGTAACGAGCCATAGGACTAATTGAACACATTTCACCCGACCTTGTGTCGTAACCGGTTAATTGATATAACTTACTTGTTTAGGTCAAGGCTAAGCAACTTTCATGCACACGTTTACTTGTTGAAGTACTTTTTGGTTCGTGCATACAAGGTGAGATCATAGTCCCACTTTTACTCTTTTTGAACTTATATTTGGGATGAGAAAACATAAACGATTCTTTTGAACTAAGTGAACACAAGAACGGGAAAACAAACATTCTACATACGAGTTTAGAACAAAATCCTCAATTCGATTATCATTAGTTACACTTGCCGGGTGTAAGCGAGAACTTATGTTATATGGCCATATGGGTTGACAACCCTCATCCTTGACGGTTCGCTACCGTCTACGGATGAAATATATTTTCGAGAATCAGTGTTTGTTCTAGCACTAAGTGATGGGGTATACAATGGAAGGAATGTTAAGCTTTGATAATTGGGTGCTCGTGAAACAAACTTTTGGAATGTATTACTATTATTTCATTGATGCAAATCTTGTGGTTCACTTGTACTTACTTACTTAAACCTATGATTTCACCAACGTTTTCGTTGACAGATTTCTATGTTTTTCTCAGGTCCTTGAACGATACATGATACATGCTTCCGCTCATTATTTTGATACTTGCATTGGATGTCGAGTATATGTGCATTTCATGGAGCGTCTTTTGACTTTACTTTAAACCGTGTCGCCTAGATTTCATTCGTATTATAACGTTGTAACTTAACTATTGGTTGAACAATTCTTGTAAACTTTGGGAACAAATCTTTATTTTGAAATGAAGGCGACATATCTTTTGGTCAAACGTTGTTTTAAAGACTTATGACCACGTAACGGGACCTAAGTAGACGGCGCCGTCAATGACGATTTGGTCGGGTCGCTACAGTTGGTTGCTAGCGGCTCGATTAATATATTTGTTGATTATAAAATTGTGGGCAAATATTCTAGTTGGCTAATATTGTAGATTGTAAAAGATAACTTTGTAAAAGGCCAATTATTCTAACGTGAGATAATATTGAATTTGAACTAAAATGAAAATAATATATTATATGCACTACTAAAAATGGTGCCTCATATCTTTATGGTGCCCTAGGCCATTGTCCATGTGGCCTATATGTTAGATTATGGAGACATTTATACAAAACGAGAAAAAAAGAAAAGAAAAAAAAACTGTTCCAACACTTGGGTAATGTAACGACCCTGGTTTTTCCAACGTTATTTATTAATAATTATTATTATTAATACGTGTGATTAAACGAATGTATATAATTACATTTACATGTTGCCATGATTGCCCGTACTTGACTTTTAAGAGCCCGAAACGTCTTTGCGACACACGAAACTTCACGAATAATATTTTTAGAATATTATTTGCATTCATGATTATTTATTATTAATCATTTTAATTAATCAAGGTTAGTGATTAATTACTTGAGCTTAAATTATTTAAATTGCATCTTTAATTGGACTTGGGCCTTTAATTATTAAACTTGGACTAGTAAGCCCACCCTACACTTTAATGGACTTGTAAGCCCAACATATTAAGCTAGTTTTATGCTAAGGTTAATCATGGTTTATTAAGTTAATTAAGGGACAAAAACCTTACAAGCATGCATGAGTCTTTTAACCTATTACCTCTTCTAGCTTTCAACATCCTCCCATACAAGAAAGCAAGCCTTTTGACTTCCCATTTTACTCAAAAAAAAACGTCCACTTCAATAGCTAGGAAGGAGTTCTTTTTGTTCAAACTTTGTTACTTATTACTTGCAAGTATCTTTCATTTTACACACACTCACATAATACTTGCATTTTTCTCCCAATATTCTCTCTCAAATTTGTAAGCATCAAGTCTTATTTCTTTTCTTCCCTTGTTCATAAAACCGAAACTAAAGGCATAATCATCATCATCTTTTGTTTTAATTACTTGATTGTTTGAAGTTGTTACTTGTTTGTTGTAAAGATCAAGTTACTTAACTTGAATCTTCATAGATCTTAGTTTCTTCTTTTGTTTATGAAGAACTAAGAACAAGAACTCAAACTCACTAGTTTGTAGTTCCATATTTATGTAATTTCATGTTTCAAGTTCATAAACCTTAAGATCTTTCTTTGTTTTCATGATTTGTAGACTTGAACTCTTAAGATTCAAGACTTAGTTTGAATCTTCTCAAGTATGATACAACATGAACAAAAGACTTAAAGATCTAGTTACTTACTTTATTTATGTTCACTTTAATTTATGTTTCAAGTTCATAAGTTTCAAAACTTTCTTATTGTTTATATTGTTGACTTGAACTATTAAGATCTACACTTTGGTTTGATCTTCTCAAGTATGAAACAAATGTAAACATAAAACTTGTAGATCTAGTTATTTGTTTCACTTTTACTTAGTTAAATTTGTGACTTATGTTCATGGTCAAGTACTTACTAGTTAAAGACTTGATTATTATTCTTGAAACTTTGTAAGTTCAAGACATAGAAGTGTAACTTGCTAGTTACAACTTCACATACTTGTGTTGATTTAACTTAAGTACTAGATCTATACTTTTGAAACAAGGATCTTCAAGATCTACTAAGAACTAAGTTCTACAACCTAAGATCTTGTGTACTTAAGTTTATTTTCAAGTTTGTAGCTTATGACTAGTTTTAAAGTTGATGTATGTGTTAGATCTAAGACTTTGATGAAACTTTGGTTCATCAAACATCATACAACTCTTAAGTGAGTTGATCTACATGTCTTAGACTCACACTTGTGTTGCTAGTGTCACAACTTAGTTAGTATTACTTTCATTGTTCATGTGTGTGTAGATCTAGGACTTGATGTAACTTTGGTTCATCAAATTAATGTCTTAGACTTGCACTAGGGTTATGATGGCCAATACTTGGTTAATATGATGTAAACACATCCATGAGTTGTACACTTGAAGCTATATGCATCAAGGATGAGAGCCATGATGAACATCAAGCACCAAGACCACCGGAACCCTCCAAACTTTCTGCTTTCTGTCCCAAAGTTTCTGACCTACTGTTTCTGGACCAGACCAGTAGGTCTGGGCTGATCCCATCTTGATTTTTGGATAGAACTTTTCGAGTAGATAATTTTTCATTTAGGATTCGTCTTCATCCGAGTTACGGTTTAGGATTTATGGCCCTCCGTTCGTCACTATGTCCTTTAACGTTGTGCAGAAAATTTCTGACCTACTCGCACTTAGACCGTCGCCACGGTCAAACCAAGACGAGTTTGCTTCTGTAAATTTTACCACACTTAAGGGAATCATAGACGGAGCCATGGCCACTGGTCTCACCTTAATTCAGTAAGGGTAGAGGCCGTGGTGACTGACCGAAGTCAGACTTTGTTGAAAACTACTTTCATAAACGAAACTTACTTTACGCCTTTTGTTTAATGATGATTGATGATGACCCTTAAGACCTTAAATACATAATTTTAAACCTATTAAGACGATTTACTAACTTAGTACTATTTGACTTAGGTTGAGGACTTCGGACCATTTACTTGCACACCTTTCCCGACTACTACTTTACCGCCACATATCATTGTGAGTTATAGCATTCCCTTTTTACTTTAACTTATTTTGGGGACTGAGAATACATGCGGATTTTATGTTTTACATACTAGGCACGAGTACTTAAATTTATATATGTTTGGGTTATACAACGGCATAAACATTCCCTTTAGCTCGGTAACGTTTAATCATTGGTTTTTGAACCATGAACGCGAATCTTAGATATGGATCCATAGGGTTTGACATCCCCACTCGGGCTAGTCGCGCTAGCATTTAACGAGTGTTTAATACTTCGAGGTTATACGCACTTGTCAAGTGCACTTTAAGGGGGTACATTAAACGTTAAGTTAGTTATCGAGTGCCCACGGTTAAGCATATACTTTTACATACTTTTGAACGCTCGTTGTAGCACTGAAATCTCGTGGCCTACTTACATTACTATTATACTTAAACTATAGCTCACCAACCTTTGTGTTGACCTTTTTAAGCGTGTATTTCTCAGGTGCTTGAAGTCGCTTCCGCTATCTTACTAGTCGTGCTGTAGAACCCGCTGCCTAGAGTTGTTATCGCATGACTACTTATCTTGCATTCAAACTTATTTACTTTTGAAACTATGTTATGTAATGACCATTGGGGTCTCGTACACTTATTTATTGCTTCTACTTAACGAAGCATGCTTTTGAATTGTAAAACATTTGGCGTTTGTTATGACGTCACTTTTATTAATGAATGAAAACTCTGTTTTGAAAACGCATATAGTACTTAACCTTGTAATGATCCTGTTGATGATGGTCCGTACATGATGATTTAGTACGGGGCGTCACATTTGGTATCAGAGCATTGGTTGTAGGGAATTAGGTTGCATTAGTGAGTCTAAGACCGACCCGAGTAGGATTCACTAATAGGACTAATCTACAACTTGCTAGTTTACGTGTTTCTGCTGAACTTACTGCATGCTGCTGCTTACTGTTACTGCTATATGCCACATGCTATTACATGATTTCACTACTGCATGATGCTACTTACTTTCGATTGCATGCTACCTTCATATGAATTACTGATATTGCCATGCTACTTATTGTCATACATGATTTAAACTGTTGGCCTATTATTTGCTTGCTTTATGACATACTGACATGGAAAATTTATTTTTCCTTGTTCAGATGTCGGATGTTCCACCTGCTGGCATTTCGGGCAGTACAGACTCAGACCCCGTCGCCCTACCTACTGCTATACCTGCTGCTGCTACTGCCGATACACCGGCCCCGACACCCACTAGTGATCGCGGCGCTTCCACTTCCGGAGATGGTACTAGTGCACCTGCCCCAGTGTCTGCTCCCGGACCCCCGAGGTCACAGCCCCGCATTGGTGGTATTGAGATCCCCGCGGAGTTCGGGGAAGGGCCGTTTCGTAACCACATGCGCACGCCTTGACGACGCACTCCCGACGGACGTTTAGTCGTGATTCCACCAGGCAGACACCGACAGATGTTGGCCGCCTTCGGACGCTTCGGATTACCAGCTCAGCCACCAGTGTCACCACCACACGATTCGGATGACTCATCATCCGCCGATTCTTCATCATCAGACGACTCCAGCGATGATGAGGATCCTGCTGATAGACCTATTCAGGCACCCTCCACCCCGCCGAAGAAGCGGTACGGTTCCGACGGCACCGTCATTCCAGGGGTGAATGGAGGTCGTGCTTTTACTGATGCTTTTGTCCATCGACGTAGGGTTACTGCTCGTAAACGAGTTGTGCCATACCCTGCCGACCCACAGATACGTAAGGTTCCCCGTTACGTATTGACTATTCCTGGAACCGTACCACCTAGATTTAGATACGGACCACTTACATCTAGGGACGTACCGTCTACATCCGGAGCCGGACCATCTACATCAGCACCACCGGCACCACCCGCCCCACCTGTACCGCCTGCCCCACCAGCTCCCTCTAACGAGGAACTGATGAGGGAGGTTGAGACTCTCCGAGCTCGAGTCACTGAGCTCGAGGAGCAGTTGGCTCGAGGAGCTGTTCACCCGCCTTCACCGTAGGACCTTGTATTTAGATTTCATGATGTAATCTAGATATAGTTTCATGTATTTCATATGTATTGTACGAACTTATTCAGATGTATGAAACTTATTATTATTAATGAATGGAACTTTGCGTTATTTAATTCTTGCACGATGTTCTATTTACATTGCTGTACGATGATTCTGTGGTATTTGTACCTAGATGCATTATTTAATAACATGTGATGTTTGATTCCATGTTGGTCACTATATACTGTATTATTACTACTTGCATACTGGATTTTGAATTGAGTCAAAATTTTTGTTTAGAATACCATGGCTAACGGAAGATCCACACCTACCGCCGCCCAGATTGAGGACATGATCAACGAACGGGTCGCTGCAGCCCTAGCAGAAAGAAATCTCGAAGCTCCACCGCCACCACCACCGGTTATTCCACCCGTTCGAAATGGGTGTACATACAAGGAATTCCAGAGCTGCAAACCGCAAAACTTCAGCGGCACCGAGGGACCAGTTGGTCTCACCAGATGGTTTGAAAAGTTGGAATCGGTATTCAGGGTTAGCAATTGTTCGGAAGCTAACAAAACGAAATTTGCATCTTGCACGCTTTCTGATGGCGCGCTTACATGGTGGAATACCATGGCCCAAGCGCAAGGAATTGATGAGGCGTATGCTACGCCTTGGGAAGAATTTAAATGTGCTATGATCGAGGAATACTGTCCGAGAATCGAAATTCAGAAGATGGAAATCAAATTTATGCAGTTAAAGGCCGTAGGGAACGACCTTAACAGTTACAACCGTAGGTTTTTGGAGTTGGCTCTTATGTGTCCGACCATGGTCACCCCCGAATTTAAGCGCTTGGAGAAATACTTTTCGGGACTTCCTAAGTCCATCAAGGGTAATGTTACCTCATCCAAGCCACCAAGTGTTCCCGAAGCAATGCGCATGGCGCATACTCTTTTGAATCAAATCATCCTTGACGAGCCGGAGAAGGCTAAGTTTGAAACTGGTAGTGGCGAGAAGAGGAAATGGGACAACAACCACAACAACAACAGGGTTAGGAACTATGATCAAAACCCGGCGAAGCGACATGAAGGGTTCAGGCAAAACAACAACACCAACCCCAACAACAACAACAGCTCCAACCCGAACTACAAAAGAACTTTACCACAATGCAAGAGGTGTTATAAGCACCACACCGGGTATTGCAATGTTGTCTGTGAGAAATGCCAACGGACTGGGCATGTTGGTAAGGATTGTAAGGTTACTACTTTGAACGTGAAGCCAAACCACAACAACAATGGGCCTAGGAAATGTTATGAGTGTGGAAAAACGGGCCATTTCAGAAACGAGTGCCCAAACAAGCGTAAGGATGGCGGACCACCACGTGCTAGAGCCTTCAATGTTAATGCAAGGGACGCACGCGACAACCCCGACTTGGTGACAGGTATATTCAAAATCAACAATCTTTTAGCTTCTGTCCTATTTGATACTGGTGCCGATAGGAGCTATGTGTGTAGACATTTTTGTGATAAGTTAGATTGGTCGTTAGTTCCTTTAAAGGAAAGTATGCTTGTCGAGGTAGCCAACGGAAAACTTGAAAAAGTGGACCAAATTGGCCGAGGGGCTATTATCAACATAGCCGGTGTAGACTTTGAGATAGACTTGATACCCATTAAGTTGGGGAGTTTTGATGTTATTGTTGGCATGGACTGGTTGACTAAGATAAGAGCCGAGATTATTTGTGGAGACAAAGCACTCCGCATACCGCAAGGAGACAGTGAGCCACTAACCATTTATGGCGAGAGATGTACCTCGCAACTGAACCTCATTAGTTGCGTGAAAGCGCAAAAGATAATGAAGAAGGGACGCCTTGCTGTCCTAGCTCATGTGAAAACCGTAGGAACCGAGGAGAAGAAAGTGGAAGATGTGCGTATTGTGAACGAGTTCTCCGATGTCTTTCCCGAAGAATTGCCTGGATTACCGCCACCGAGGGCAGTAGAATTTCAGATTGACTTAGTGCCAGGAGCTGCACCTGTAGCTCGCGCACCCTATAGACTTGCACCTTCCGAGATGCAAGAATTGCAAAGCCAACTACAAGAATTGCTTGATCGAGGGTTTATTCAACCGAGTTCTTCGCCGTGGGGCGCACCTGTTTTATTTGTAAAGAAGAAGGATGGATCCTTCCGAATGTGTATCGACTACCGTGAGCTCAACAAATTAACAATCAAGAATCGGTATCCTCTCCCACGAATTGACGATCTTTTTGACCAACTGCAAGGATCGTGTGTTTACTCAAAGATCGATTTACGATCCGGCTATCACCAGTTGAGGGTGAAGGAAGGTGATGTGATGAAAACTGCATTTAGAACCCGCTATGGACATTATGAGTTTCTTGTAATGCCATTCGGTCTGACCAATGCACCTGCTGTATTTATGGACCTTATGAATCGTGTTTGCAAGCCATACTTGGACAAGTTTGTCATAGTCTTCATAGATGATATCCTCATCTACTCTAAGAGCGAAGAAGAACACGAACATCATCTCCGATTGGTACTTGAACTCTTGAGACGAGAGCAACTCTACGCAAAATTCTCCAAGTGTGAATTTTGGTTGAAGGAAGTCCAGTTTTTGGGTCATGTTGTGAGTGACCAGGGCATCAAAGTTGATCCCGCCAAGATCGAAGCTATCAGCAAGTGGGAGACCCCCACTACTCCGACTCATATTCGTCAATTTTTGGGTCTTGCCGGCTATTACCGAAGGTTTATCGAAGGTTTCTCTTTGATTTCACGTCCGTTAACCGCACTCACTCACAAAGGAAAGAAATTTGTTTGGGTAGACGAACAAGAGAAAGCATTTCAATTTTTGAAACAGAAGTTAACCACCGCGCCTATCTTATCACTTCCTGAGGGTAATGACGATTTTGTTGTTTACTGCGACGCCTCGAAAACTGGTTATGGTTGTGTACTTATGCAACGCACGAAGGTCATCGCTTATGCTTCGCGTCAACTTAAGATCCACGAACGAAACTATACTACGCACGATCTTGAACTTGGAGCCATTGTCTTCGCGCTCAAATTGTGGAGGCACTACCTTTATGAAACTAAATGCACTATCTTCACCGATCACAAGAGTCTCCAGCATATATTCGATCAGAAACATTTGAATATGAGACAACGAAGGTGGATTGAGACGCTAAATGATTACAAGTGTGAACTTCGCTACCATCCGGGTAAAGCCAACGTTGTTGCTGACGCATTAAGCCGAAAGGAGAGATCGGCACCTCTTCGTGTTCGAGCATTGAACATCACGATTCATTCCAATCTCCAGAACCAAATCCGAGCAGCCCAAGAACAGGCTCTCATAGAGAAGCACTTACGATATGAATACTTGCACATTCTCGTCTCTAAATTCGAGGTTAGAGAATCTGGACTCCGATGTTATGCCGGAAGGATTTGGGTACCTCGCTATGGAGACCTCCGAAGCCTCATACTTGACGAAGCTCACAAGTCTCGATATTCGATTCATCCTGGAGCGGGCAAGATGTACCATGATATTAAAGAACAGTATTGGTGGCCCAACCTCAAGAAAGACGTTGCATCTTATGTTAGTAAGTGTTTAACTTGCTCAAAGGTTAAAGCCGAGCATCAAAAACCTTCTGGGTTGCTTCAACAGCCGGAAATCCCACAATGGAAGTGGGAGATGATAACTATGGACTTTATCACCAAGCTGCCAAAGACAGTGGGCGGATACGATACCATTTGGGTTATTGTTGACCGTCTTACCAAGACTGCACATTTCTTAGCAATGAAAGAAACCGATACAATGGAGAGGCTTGCTCAACTCTACATTAAGGAAGTTGTATCACGACACGGTGTACCCTTATCGATCATCTCCGATCGCGATCCTCGATTTGCTTCTAGATTTTGGCGTTCTTTGCAAGAAGCCATGGGAACTCGTCTCGACATGAGCACTGCATATCACCCTCAGACGGACGGGCAAAGTGAACGAACAATTCAAACCTTGGAGGACATGCTACGTGCATGTGTTATTGATTTTGGAAAGGCCTGGGAAAGGCATTTGCCACTCGCCGAATTCTCATACAACAACAGTTATCACTCGAGCATTAAAGCTGCACCTTTTGAAGCGTTGTATGGCCGCAAGTGTCGTTCTCCCCTTTGTTGGGCCGAGCTAGGTGAAGTGCAACTCACCGGGCCCGAGATAGTCCACGAAACCTCGGAAAAGATTGCTCAGATTCAAAACAGACTCAAGGTAGCCCTTGATCGCCAAAAGAGTTATGCTGATAGTAAACGTAAAGACTTCGAATTCAACATCGGTGATCGTGTTATGTTGAAGGTTGCACCCTGGAAGGGTGTGATTCGTTTTGGGAAGCGCGGAAAGTTAAACCCGCGGTACATTGGTCCTTTTGAAATTTTGGAGCGTGTTGGACCCGTTGCTTATCGTCTTGATCTTCCAGAACAATTGAGTTCAGTTCATCCTACCTTTCACGTATCAAACTTGAAGAAGTGTCTTGCGCCACCTGAACTTATTATACCATTGGAGGAACTTACTATTGATGACAAACTCCACTTTGTGGAAGAGCCTGTCGAAATCATGGAAAAAGAAGTCAAGGAGTTGAAACACAATAGGATTCCGATCGTCCGAGTTCGATGGAATTCCAAATGAGGACCTGAGTTTACTTGGGAACGAGAGGACAGCATGAGGCAGAAGTATCCTCACCTTTTCCCACCTCCTTCATCACCTTCAGATTCAGCTTAAAATTTCGGGATGAAATTTTCTTTAACAGGTGGGTAATGTAACGACCCTGGTTTTTCCAACGTTATTTATTAATAATTATTATTATTAATACGTGTGATTAAACGAATGTATATAATTACATTTACATGTTGCCATGATTGCCCGTACTTGACTTTTAAGAGCCCGAAACGTCTTTGCAACACACGAAACTTCACGAATAATATTTTTAGAATATTATTTGCATTCATGATTATTTATTATTAATCATTTTAATTAATCAAGGTTAGTGATTAATTACTTGGGCTTAAATTATTTAAATTGCATCTTTAATTGGACTTGGGCCTTTAATTATTAAACTTGGACTAGTAAGCCCACCCTACACTTTAATGGACTTGTAAGCCCAACATATTAAGCTAGTTTTATGCTAAGGTTAATCATGGTTTATTAAGTTAATTAAGGGACAAAAACCTTACAAGCATGCATGAGTCTTTTAACCTATTACCTCTTCTAGCTTTCAACATCCTCCCATACAAGAAAGCAAGCCTTTTGACTTCCCATTTTACTAAAAAAAAACGTCCACTTCAATAGCTAGGAAGGAGTTCTTTTTGTTCAAACTTTGTTACTTATTACTTGCAAGTATCTTTCATTTTACACACACTCACATAATACTTGCATTTTTCTCCCAATATTCTCTCTCAAATTTGTAAGCATCAAGTCTTATTTCTTTTCTTCCCTTGTTCATAAAACCGAAACTAAAGGCATAATCATCATCATCTTTTGTTTTAATTACTTGATTGTTTGAAGTTGTTACTTGTTTGTTGTAAAGATCAAGTTACTTAACTTGAATCTTCATAGATCTTAGTTTCTTCTTTTGTTTATGAAGAACTAAGAACAAGAACTCAAACTCACTAGTTTGTAGTTCCATATTTATGTAATTTCATGTTTCAAGTTCATAAACCTTAAGATCTTTCTTTGTTTTCATGATTTGTAGACTTGAACTCTTAAGATTCAAGACTTAGTTTGAATCTTCTCAAGTATGATACAACATGAACAAAAGACTTAAAGATCTAGTTACTTACTTTATTTATGTTCACTTTAATTTATGTTTCAAGTTCATAAGTTTCAAAACTTTCTTATTGTTTATATTGTTGACTTGAACTATTAAGATCTACACTTTGGTTTGATCTTCTCAAGTATGAAACAAATGTAAACATAAAACTTGTAGATCTAGTTATTTGTTTCACTTTTACTTAGTTAAATTTGTGACTTATGTTCATGGTCAAGTACTTACTAGTTAAAGACTTGATTATTATTCTTGAAACTTTGTAAGTTCAAGACATAGAAGTGTAACTTGCTAGTTACAACTTCACATACTTGTGTTGATTTAACTTAAGTACTAGATCTATACTTTTGAAACAAGGATCTTCAAGATCTACTAAGAACTAAGTTCTACAACCTAAGATCTTGTGTACTTAAGTTTATTTTCAAGTTTGTAGCTTATGACTAGTTTTAAAGTTGATGTATGTGTTAGATCTAAGACTTTGATGAAACTTTGGTTCATCAAACATCATACAACTCTTAAGTGAGTTGATCTACATGTCTTAGACTCACACTTGTGTTGCTAGTGTCACAACTTAGTTAGTATTACTTTCATTGTTCATGTGTGTGTAGATCTAGGACTTGATGTAACTTTGGTTCATCAAATTAATGTCTTAGACTTGCACTAGGGTTATGATGGCCAATACTTGGTTAATATGATGTAAACACATCCATGAGTTGTACACTTGAAGCTATATGCATCAAGGATGAGAGCCATGATGAACATCAAGCACCAAGACCACCGGAACCCTCCAAACTTTCTGCTTTCTGTCCCAAAGTTTCTGACCTACTGTTTCTGGACCATACAAGTAGGTCTGGGCTGATCCCATCTTGATTTTTGGATAGAACTTTTCGAGTAGATAATTTTTCATTTAGGATTCGTCTTCATCCGAGTTACGGTTTAGGATTTATGGCCCTCCGTTCGTCACTATGTCCTTTAACGTTGTGCAGAAAATTTCTGACCTACTCGCACTTAGAACGTCGCCACGGTCAAACCAAGACGAGTTTGCTTCTGTAAATTTTACCACACTTAAGGGAATCATAGACGGAGCCATGGCCACTAGTCTCACCTTAATTCAGTAAGGGTAGAGGCCGTGGTGACTGACCGAAGTCAGACTTTGTTGAAAACTACTTTCATAAACGAAACTTACTTTACGCCTTTTGTTTAATGATGATTGATGATGACCCTTAAGACCTTAAATACATACTTTTAAACCTATTAAGACGATTTACTGACTTAGTACTATTTGACTTAGGTTGAGGACTTCGGACCATTTACTTGCACACCTTTCCCGACTACTACTTTACCGCCACATATCATTGTGAGTTATAGCAATCCCTTTTTACTTTAAGTTATTTTGGGGACTAAGAATACATGCGGATTTTATGTTTTACATACTAGGCACGAGTACTTAAATTTATATATGTGTGGGTTATACAACGGCATAAACATTCCCTTTAGCTCGGTAACGTTTAATCATTGGTTTTTGAACCATGAACGCGAATCTTAGATATGGATCCATAGGGTTTGACATCCCCACTCGGGCTAGTCGCGCTAGCATTTAACGAGTGTTTAATACTTCGAGGTTATACGCACTTGCCAAGTGCACTTTAAGGGGGTACATTAAACGTTAAGTTAGTTATCGAGTGCCCACGGTTAAGCATATACTTTTACATACTTTTGAACGCTCGTTGTAGCACTGAAATCTCGTGGCCTACTTACATTACTGTTATACTTAAACTATAGCTCACCAACCTTTGTGTTGACCTTTTTAAGCGTGTATTTCTCAGGTGCTTGAAGTCGCTTCCGCTATCTTACTAGTCGTGCTGTAGAACCCGCTGCCTAGAGTTGTTATCGCATGACTACTTAACTTGCATTCAAACTTATTTACTTTTGAAACTATGTTATGTAATGACCATTGGGGTCTCGTACACTTATTTATTACTTCTACTTAACGAAGCATGCTTTTGAATTGTAAAACATTTGGCGTTTGTTATGACGTCACTTTTATTAATGAATGCAAACTCTGTTTTGAAAACGCATATAGTACTTAACCTTGTAATGATCCTGTTGATGATGGTCCGTACATGATGATTTAGTACGGGGCGTCACAGATATGGCGCATCAGGGGTCAGATGCGGCGCATCACCATCTCGATGCGGCGCATCGAGTGCTGGTACATGAATCTGGAACGTGAAGAGCAAGTGATGCGGTGCATCACACATCAGATGCGACGCATCTGGTGTCTGGCAGCAAGTTGGCAAGTTGCAACCTTTACATCCGAGCATGCTTTGGCCTCCTTTCACTTTAGGTGCAAAGTTAATCACTTTACACCTAAAATTAGGGCTGTGATCATGCCATTACAAGGTGGAAAGCATGGCTAGTTGGTAAACAAGATGATTACTTGTCATGATGAAGATTCCTAGCTAGTTGTCATGGTGTTCTTGTTTTCTCCTATATATAGAACTCATTGTATGCAATTGTAACATACCACATACAGATTCTCAGTAATAAACACTCTCTAGTTGGTCCATGGACTAAAGCAATTACACCGATTGCATATAACCACGTTATATCTTGTGTCGTTCTTACATTTTCGCATTTATTATCTTTCGTTCATTAAGTGGGTTTGAGTGATCTTGATAGAATTTGGGTCCTAATATCCTAACAACTGGTATCTAGAGCACAAGGTTTCGTTAAGGGAACGATGGCGGAAGATGGGAAGTTTAGAATCGACCGATTCGATGGGAGAGACTTTGGCTTTTGGAAGATGCAAATTGAAGATTACTTGTATCAAAAGAAGCTACACCAACCCTTGTTAGAGACCAAGCCCGAAAGCATGGACGATGCCGATTGGACGCTTTTGGATCGTCAAGCTGTGGGTGCTATTCGTCTTTCACTTGCTAAGAACGTTGCATACAACGTTGTGAATGAGAAGACGACGTTTGCTTGCTTGAAAGCACTCTCTAACATGTATGAGAAACCTACAGCTGCAAATAAGGTATTTCTCATGCGTCAATTGTTTAATACTAAGATGAAGGAAGGTACGAGTGCAACAGATCATATCAATGAATTTAATAATATCGTTTCAAGACTTGAATCGGTAGAGATTAAGTTTGATGATGAACTAAAAGCACTTATCTTGCTTTCATCATTACCAGAAAGTTGGTCGGGTACGGTTACCGCGGTTAGTAGCTCTACGGGAACTATTAAGCTAGCGTTTAAAGCTATAAGGGATTTGATTCTTGGTGAAGATACTCGTAGAAGAAACTCGGGAGAATCGACATCCGGTTCTTTGTTAAGTACCGACAACCGTGGTAGAAAATTTGAACGCGGTGAGAAGAAGGGTAGGAAGAAGTCTAAGAAGAGGAATTCATCGAAGGATAGAAGTGAAGTTACTTGTTGGGGTTGCAATTAAAAGGGGCACTTTCAAAGGAATTGCAAAAATGGTTCCACGAAAGGTGTACACTTGGCCGAAGGGGAAAGTGATGATGCACTTTTGTGTAGTGTTGAAAATTCTATGGAGTCTTGGATCTTGGATTCGGGAGCTTCGTTTCATGCTACTCATATCAAAAGCATGATGAAGAATTTTCGTTCATATCAAGGCAAGGTGAGATTGGCGGACAACAAGCAACTCAACATAGAGGGCATTGGAGATGTTGTTTTGAAGACTACTCTTGGTTCTAATTGGACTTTGAAGAACGTAAGGTACATTCCTAAATTGAAAAGGAAATTTATTTCGGTTGGTCAATTAGATGATGAAGGTAACGCGGTTACTTTTGAAAACCGCCAATGGAAGGTGGTTAAGGGTAGTAGTATTGTGGCTCGTGGACATAAAAGGGGAACACTTTATATGGTTGAAGTGTTTGATGAAGACACGGTGGTTGCCACGGTTAATGTTGAGTCCGAATCAACTCTATGGCACCGAAGACTCGGGCATATGAGTGAGAAGGGTATGAAGATACTTGTTTCGAGTGGGAGAATTCCGGATTTGAAAAAGGTAGAACTTGGGTTTTGCGAACCATGTGTATATGGGAAGCAAAAGAAGGTGACCTTTGGGAAATCAGGGAATGCACCTAAGTTGGAGAAATTGGAGCTCGTTCATACGGATGTGTTTGGTCCAACCAATGTAGAATCACATGGAGGTTCTCGCTATTATGTCACCTTCATTGACGACTCCACTCGAAAGGTATGGGTTTATTTTCTTAAAGCTAAATCCGATGTATTTAATACTTTTGTGAAGTGGAAAGCTATGGTAGAAAATGAAACTAACTTGAAAGTCAAGAGCTTAAAGTCGGATAATGGAGGGGAATATGGTAGTCTTGAGTTTAAAGACCATTGTGCAAAGCTCGGTATTAGAATGTTAAAAATGGTACCGGAGACACCGCAACACAACGGGGTCGCCGAACGTATGAATCGTACGTTAAATGAAAGGGCTAAGAGTATGAGACTACATGCCGGTTTGCTTAAAATGTTTTGGGCGGATGCGGTTAACACAGCGGCTTATTTGATAAATAGGGGACCCTCAACACCGTTGGGTTTCCGAATTCCCGAGGAAGAATGGCAAGGTAAGAAGGTGAGTTATGGTCACCTTAGGATCTTTGGGTGTAATGCATATGTGAAGACCAAAGATGCGGATAAAGACAAGCTTGAAGCTAAGTCAAAGAAGTGTATTTTCATAGGCTACGGGTCGGATGAAATGGGCTATCGTTGTTGGGACAACGAAGCTAGAAAAGTAATTCGTTCGCGAGATGTTACTTTTGATGAAGATTCGGTCTATGGCAAACCGGAAACGGGGAGTCCTAAACCGAGTCAAGTTACTTTTTACGATGTTTCTATTGATGATCTTACAGGTTCTAGTGGGAGTTTGGAAAACAATGAATTGCCGAATGACGGTGAGGTGTCGGGAAATGCTAATGATGGGGATGATTCGGAAAACGGTGATGATTCTGAACATAGTGCGAGTTCTAGTGATGAGGAGGTTACAAATGAAACCGGTCCAACCATTCCGGTTAATCCTACACTAAGACGCTCGACTAGAGTGCCCAAACCTAATCCTAGGTATTCTCCATCAGCAAACTACTTGCTCTATACCGAGAATGGTGAACCCGAAAGTTACTTTGAGGCAAGAAAAACAAAAGAATCCATACAATGGGAACTTGCCATGAAAGAAGAGATGGGATCACTTGAGAAGAACAAGACTTGGTCACTAGTGAAGTTACCTCATGATAAAAGGGCATTGCAAAGCAAATGGGTATATAGAATCAAGAATGAGATGGATAGCAAGAAAAGGTACAAGGCTCGTTTGGTAGTCAAAGGCTTTCAACAAAAGGAAGGGGTTGACTACAAAGAGATATTTTCACCGGTAGTTAAAATGACTACTATCCGTTTGGTACTTTCTATGGTTGCATCCGAAGACTTACATCTTGAGCAACTAGATGTAAAAACTGCATTCTTACATGGTGATCTTGTTGAAGAGATCTACATGAGGTAACCCGAGGGCTTTGAGGTAAAGGGTAAAGAGAAGTGGGTTTGTAAGCTAAAGAAAAGTTTGTATGGGTTGAAGCAAGCACCTCGGCAATGGTACTTGAAGTTTGACGAGTTTATGAAGAAGATTGGTTTCTTAAGATGTGAAGCGGATCACTGTTGCTACTTGAAGAAATTCAAGTCTTCATATATAATCTTATTGTTGTATGTTGATGACATGTTACTTGCAGGTTCAAACATGTCCGAAATTAACAAGTTGAAGGGATTACTTTCCCGAGAATTCGAGATGAAAGATCTTGGCGGTGCTAGGCAAATACTTGGCATGAGTATTGTGCGTGATCGTGTGAAGGGTACTCTATACTTGTCTCAATCCAAATATATTGAGAAAGTAGTAGAGAGGTTCAACATGGAAGATTCAAAGGCTCGTTCTATGCCTTTGGGAAGCACCTTAAAGTTATTGAAAAGTCAATCACCAAAGACGGAAAGAGACAAGAAGGATATGGAAAAGGTTCCATATGCATCGGCCGTGGGTAGCATTATGTATGTCATGGTTTGTACAAGACCCGATATTGCTCAAGCAGTGGGAGTTGTAAGTCGTTATATGTCTAATCCGGGGAAAGAGCATTGGGAAGCGGTCAAATGGTTGCTTCGTTATTTGAAAGGTACTTCTAATATGGGATTGTGTTTCTCCAAAAACAATCTCATACTTAGAGGTTATGCGGATGCTAATTTGGGTGGATGTGATGATTCGGGGAAAAGCACTACGGGTTATGTTTTCACAATGGGGAAGACGGCGATTAGTTGGTTATCTCGATTGCAAAAGAGTGTTGCTTTGTCAACCACCGAAGCCGAATACATGGCTATTGCGGAAGCTTCTAAAGAGCTAGTGTGGTTGAAGAACTTCTTAGGTGAGTTGGGTAAAAGACAAGACTATTGCCTCTTGTATTGTGATAATCAAAGTGCGGTTCATCTTGGGAAGAATCCAGTGTTTCATAGTCGAACGAAACACATCAAGATAAGGTATCATTTTATTCGACAACATATAAATGATCGCACTTTATTCTTGGAGAAAATCCTTGGTAAGAAGAATCCTGCCGATATGTTTACTAAGGTGGTTACGACGGAGAAATTGAGATTTTGCATTACCTCAATTGGTCTTCTCATGAATTGATGAGAGAAGACCCAGCTAGAGATGTGAATGGTGTTACAAGTTTAACAAGTAGTATTGAAGACCTTTTATCGAAAGTCTACTCATCCGAAGAATGTGTTGAGCGTGCGTGTCCCAAATGGTATTTGGCGGTAATCGAAGGTGGTTTAATGTTCTTGGTTAATTCATTGATATGATTGGAGTTTTGTTCAAAGTCTCCAAGTGGGAGATTTGTTAGATTATGGAGACATTTATACAAAACGAGAAAAAAAAGAAGAAAAAAAAACTGTTCCAACACTTGTACGGATTTTGCAGATTTCGGGAAGCGTGAAGCAGTCAAATGCGGCGCATCTTGACATGGATGCGGCGCATTCATAGAGCAAAATAGTCCGAGAGTTATTGATGCGGAGCATTGAGCTGATATGGCGCATCAGGGGTCAGATGCGGCGCATCACCATCTCGATGCGGCGCATCGAGTGCTGGTACATGAATCTGGAACGTGAAGAGCAAGTGATGCGGCGCATCACACATCAGATGCGGCGCATCTGGTGTCTGGCAGCAAGTTGGCAAGTTGCAACCTTTACATCCGAGCATGCTTTGGCCTCCTTTCACTTTAGGTGCAAAGTTAATCACTTTACACCTAAAATTAGGGCTGTGATCATGCCATTACAAGGTGGAAAGCATGGCTAGTTGGTAAACAAGATGATTACTTGTCATGATGAAGATTCCTAGCTAGTTGTCATGGTGTTCTTGTTTTCTCCTATATATAGAACTCATTGTATGCAATTGTAACATACCACATACAGATTCTCAGTAATAAACACTCTCTAGTTGGTCCGTGGACTAAAGCAATCACACCGATTGCATATAACCACGTTATATCTTGTGTCGTTCTTACATTTTCGCATTTATTATCTTTCGTTCATTAAGTGGGTTTAAGTGATCTTGATAGAATCACTACTCGGCTAGTAGTCTTGTAGAATTACTAGTGTTGTTTGAGTCCTAATATCCTAACACTATAGCCAAGCACGACCGTGCTCGCGCACCAATGTTGCATTTAATGGAAAAGTATGTGCGTATTACATGTCAATCACACAATGCCATTACTCGTTAAATGCAACATATGTTATTCTTTGTTTCAAGTATGATCAATTGTTTGAAAACATCCTTTGTTTGAAGTAGGGAAAAATTTAAGTGATACGTGTTTATATTATTTTATGAGGTTATAAACTAGTTTAATCATTAAACAATACCGAGTATAAAAATTAAAAAACTGACCTCCCATCTAAATGACCACTCACATGCTTTTCATATAGGTTCAAGTTGAAAAATAAAAACTTACAATTGCAAATAAGAACTTTTTATTTGCACGCAAGAAACTTAAACCCCTCGATCAGAAGCCCAACTCCTACTTAATACGAGTACCTTCTTATTTGCCAATCGGTGATTGCCTTTTTTAAATTAAGTTCGGTTGTTCCCTACGTTAATTCAACAAACACAAGCATTGGATTGAATGTCAGTATCAACAATCAACAATTAATATTCATATCAATATCAATATCAATATTAATAATAATTGTTTTATTGATTCCTCCTCTGTCTAGTTATCACGAGGGCATCGCTCACCCTAAGAAGAGGGCATCACATTATATCAAAGGTTTGAATTTCTTCCATATATTAATATCTAATGATTATTTACAATAATATTAACTTTTTAAAAATTGCAATGTGTTGCTTTCATGCAGCAAGTTTATTACTCAAATACCGAGATTAAAGTTATATTTTATCCTGATCTATTTTTCTACTTCATATGGGACTGTTACTCTGTTAGGTTATATAACTAGGGTTTGGGACACTTTTTGGGTTGACAAGCTTATAGAATGATTTTTACAGCTAAAAATAAAACTGTAGTGATGTATTGTTGAAGAACATCTTAGTGTAAAAGTTAGTACCTCAACTTTGCAGTTTGCACTATTAATCCTTGTTAATACAGTACTAAATACTAGTTTTTGACATCAAATTTCCTTGATTTATATATATATATAAATCAAGGTCTGTGAACACATCCATTCGGACAGTGTTCCAGGGAGAGGTCTGTGAACGAATCCGGTAAAACCCTCTTATAGGATCAACGTTTGTAAGCACTCATATTTATATTTTGAACATAGGTCTATAAATTAACAAGGCACATATAAAACTCTTAACTTATACAGAGTATTAGATTTTATATCAAAGGCAGTAAATAAACCTTCTTATTTTTTATTACTCAATATTTTTTGTTATTATTATTTTTCGATGAAAAACATAACTAAAATTTGTTTTGTCAAAAACTAAAAGCTTGCAAATGCACGACATAAAACATGCCGGAATCGCTACCCACCGAAAAAGCAAACAAAAACAATCCTAACGAACAACAAACTAAGCAACAAAGCTGAACAAGAGGCAAAGTAATCCTTACCTAAAAACCGAACCAAAATAAACACAAACAACTAAATAAACTAAATATAGATTGCCTAAACCACAAGCATAACAATGCAACAATACAACAAAAAATAACCTATAAACCAACACCAAACCGAAAGCACAAAATAGATTCAAACAACGAGAGTATCTGCAACCTTGAGAGCCTTCTTGCCCCTCACATCCGGCTTGAAAAACTTGCTTTAGACTTGTTTGTACGTGATCATATTTCCCGCCCGTGATTTGTAATCGTAGGAAATTTCAACCTTATATGCTGTTTGTTTTTTAGATGTTTTTATCTGAAAATTTACGGACTATGTCTGTAGAGAAGATATGGTTTAAATTTTGTTGCTGAATAGTGTCTAATGTTTATTTTTATATCTGCAAAATAACTTAATTATGTCTGCAACAAAAAAAACCATATAATAAGTCTGCATATTTGAGAACGAAATAACATATTATTTTATCTTATGTTTTAAAAAAATGTTCTAGAAAACGCCGGTATATATATCGTTAAACTAAAACCCAACCCGAACGAACAGATGCACGAAAGAAACTTAAGACCCCTCGATCAGAAGCCTAACTCGGACTTATTACCTTCTTACATGCCATAGGCGATTGCTTTTCTTTTTTTTTTTTTTAGTTCGGTTGTTCCCTACGGTAAATTCAGCAAACACAAGCATTGAATTGAATGTCAGTATCAATTACGGAGTAATAATTAATAATCATATGATATAATTGTTTTATTGAATTGATTCCTCCTCTGTCTAGGCATCGCTCACCCTAAGAAGAGGGTATCACATTATATCAAAGGTTTGAATTTCTTCCAGATATTAATATCTAATGATTATTTACAATATAATATTAACTTATTAAAAATTGCAATGTGTTGCTTTCATGTAGCAAATGTATTACTCAAATACCGAGATTAAAGTTATATGTTATCCTGATTTATTTTTCTACTTCATATGGGACTGTTACTCTGTTAGGTTATTAAACTAGGGTTTGGGACACTTTTTGGGTTGACAAGCTTATAGAATGATTTTTACAGCTAAAAATAAAACTGTTGCTGAAGAACATCTTAGTGTAAAAGTTAGTACCTCAACTTTGCAGTTTGCACCATTAATCCTTGTTAATACAGTACTAAATACTAGTTTTTGACATCAACTTTACTTGATTGAAAATTCCATCGATTTATGTTTATACTTATCTGTGTTTATTTTAGTATTTGTCACAGAAATCATTGTTAGAATAATAATGGATTCAGTTTTCGGGAAACATAAGACATCAAAATCAGCATTTAAGGATATTATTAGCAGTATGCCGGAAGATGTGATAACTAATATTCTCAATCGTTTGCCAATACAATATGCGGTCACAACATCTACCTTGTCAAGAAACTGGAGGTTCAAATGGACTTCACTCAGCCATGTCGTTTTAGACAAGGAATTTTTTGACTTTTTACGAGGACTGGGAGTTGAAAATTGGTATAGCGAGATGATTATAAGTCAAATTCTTCATCATCTTAAAGGTTCCATTACCAAGTTTGATCTCTTCATACCATATGACAAGGTACTGGATGTTAACACTATTGATCATTGGTTGATGTTGCTGTCCAAAAAGGGAATTAAGGAGTTGAAACTTATAAATATGTATCAAGAACCTCTTAGGTTGTCTTCAAATTTATTCTCTTGTGTTAAGTTGGAACGTTTGACCCTTGGTGAATGTTCTATTTTCTCTGCACAAACGACTGTATGTGGTTTCCCAAATCTTTTGCATTTGGACTTGGATTGTGTAGAATTTGTGAAGGAAATATTTGGAGAAATTATCACCCAATGTCCATTACTTGAGTGTTTGCAAGTTGGCCGCCGATTTCCCTGGGATCCTTCTGGTAAAGTAAAAATCGACGAAATTGCAAAACTTAAAAATCTCAAATGTTTATGGTTACCGTTGTGTCTGCTTGACAATATAACGATCACAAGTTCCTTAGTCTTTCACCTTGTGGATCATTTTTCGAAACTTCAAGTGCTTTATTTGGATCTCAGTGTGTGCGAGGTATTTATACCAATGCTTTATTTTATTATTATTATATAAATATTATATATAGCTAATAGTTAATTGAATTGATGTGGCTTTATATACTTTTTTCTTTTTATATACTAGTTTTTAGGAGAATCAAGTGCAAGAGATAGGGTTGGTACCTCCTCCTTTAGCTGCCTCAGCACTCTGAAATTAGACTCAATAGATTCTGGCAATGATGATATGTTATCGTTCGCCTTTGACATGATTTGGGGGTCACCAAAACTGCATACCCTTAAGATCACGGTAAGTTAGTTATTTATGTATACTACAGTAATAATCATTACTTGTCATAGGTAAATATATAATAATTTTATAATTTTGTAGTCTGCATATGCGGTCCCACCACCTGCATCGTCAGCATTAAAGCACATCTCAACGAGGCAGTTGAAGCACCTACGGATTGTGGAGTTCAAGGATTTTGGAGGTTCAGAGAGTGAGATTAATATGATTAAGAATATACTTGCTTGTTCGCCCATGTTAAACAAGATTGATATATATCTGTGTTCAGTCACCATGTATTTTGGTGACAATTATGAGTTGATGTTTGCTACAAAGCTGCTGCCAAAACTCCATCGAGCCTCTTCCGCAGCCCAAATGAATATCATTGATCGGTCTGATGAGTATGATGTATTACTTAATAGTAATATATAGCTTCGGTACTAGTTTTCGTTATTGTATTTAACTTTTGCTCAAGATGACAAGATGTAATATTATATAGCTCAAGATGTAGTATATATGTGAAAGGTAAATTCACATGGTTTACAAAGATTGCAGCACTTTTTAAAAAAAAACACATTTGTACTGTGATTTGCAATATTACAATTCGTGTCATGTAACAATTCAACGTTGCGATGAGATTCTTCTTATATTCTCGTGTAATTATGTTATACAACCAACAGTTTCTGATTGTGCCATGGGGAATATATATGTCCGCCATCTTTAGTTTTAAGAGGAATATTCATTTGAATCTTATTTAAGTTGAGATATAAGGGATAAATCTCAGCCCTTAGCCCTTTGATGAAGTATATCTTTAATCAAAATAACAATAGATTCGTCGAAGATCTTCATCTTCTTCACATGAACTTCAAATACGATTTTTTGAATCAAGCACTTTCATGTCTGCAATGATGGATCATAGGCATATGCAGGCTGGGCTTATTTTTTAGGCCCCAACTGGATATGGGTCCTGTGTGTGGCACATGCTGCACAGCCCAATATCCAGGCCTGCAATGAAACCTACAATTAACCATGAAGGGATAAATAACATAAGTTCTCATGTGATGATACAGTCAAAGTGTAACATCAGCTTTGCATATATGGCATTAAACACCTTGTTGTCGACTTGTTAGAGTTGTTGAAATTGCATAAAGCAAAAAAGGTACTCCGTAACATTTGTTGAGATCCTTAAATAGTTCGTTCTGTGATACAGTGGTCACTAGACAAATTATCAGCCTTGTATTTTCATGTATAAAGGAAGGACCTTTCAACAACCTCTCCTGGATATGAAACCAACAAGTAACAAAAAACCAGTCATAAAAATTTATTTTATCACCAAAAAATATTGGCCCATGCAGGTCTCGAACCTGCGACCTTCGCGTTATTAGCACGACGCTCTAACCAGCTGAGCTAATAGGCCTTTTGTTTACTTACATGAATGAATAGTTTACTGACTGCTAATTAAGTATCATTGATGTTTTAACTAGTAAATTAGGTATTGGATGTATTAGACGTTTCACTCACGGACTCACGGTGCAGTTACCAAATTTTTTATATTCTTTTTTTCATCATGTTTAATGTGTAATATATGTTATGTTATGAAGATTTTATTGTTTTCCGCATATGTTTTAGATAAACATTTGGAATGGTAAATTAGAATTTTTTTTATTTTAATTTTTTTTTTTTTTTTTTTTTTTTTTTTTTTTTAATTAGCAACTAAACCGAACGTATGATATGATAACTTGAATATTCTGGAATTAAAATCCATTCAAGTACAAAAAAAATTTGGTGTTACTCTTGGAAATGTTACTCTGGCATTAAGCATTTTAAGTATCAAAGTGATATTACAACAAGAGGATGCAACTCACGTATTTAGACCCTCTTTAACAAGGCGTGTTGGGGGTGTGTGTTGGCCAACACGCCACCTAGCACGCCATAACAAGACGTGTTGGTGTGTGTTGGTCCAAGTACTTCAACATAGCACGGAGCAAAATTGAAGCGTGCTGTATTTCCTCCCCTTTTTTAATTAGTTTTTATCCCCCTTTTCACCCAACTTCCAATCAGATTTTAACATATCACCCAACACGCCACTCAACACACCACCTCATTATTTACCAGTTAAACAACACGCTCATCAAGCACCTCACCCCACCCAGCAACACGCCCATCATCCCAACAACAACAACAACAACAATACCCAATCCAACGAAAGTGGGGTATGGGGGAGGTGAGTATAGACAATCATTCCTCGTACCCTAGATTAGAAGGAAGTCACTACTTCACCCGCGGGTATAGAACCCGCGCCTAGATAAGGTCGTCCCTCCCTCTACTCTAGCGCAAAAGAGATTGCTTCCTAAAGGACCTCCGGCCCGAAGAGCTCATAAGAACGAAATAGAGAGGGCAAATGATACGTACATGTACGAGTAATGAGCGCCTAGCAAGAAGCAACCATACACAGTAACCATAAAGGGGACACATATAGCAGTAATGCACAACAGTAGGGCAAAGAGCATGAATAAAATAGTGCACATAACCATTTAATTTCAGGTAGACATACAGGCAAACAAAATATATACATATACATATACATATACATATACATATACATATATATATATATATATATATATATATATATATATATATACATATATATATATATATACCCACCCACACAGACACACACACCGATATATATATATATATATATATATATATATATATATATATATATATATATATATATATATATATATATATATATATATATATATATATATATATATATATATATATATATATATACCACAGAAAGCATGAAAAAAAAACTCATGCTTAAACATAAATACATATAGATACATTCGTAGATATATATACCTAGGTACAGATAAAAGACAGACAAACATACATACACCAATACATGCACTTAGATACATAGATACATATATAGATACAAACATATACATCGGTACATATATATAGCCTAAAAACATATACATAGATACAAAGGCATATAAACCATGTAGAGGGGTATAAATAGTGTGGTTATTGAATATCTAGCTATAGTTATATATGTAGTTGTATAATAAAAGTAACTAACAAAAAAAAAAAAAAAAAAAAAAAAACCTACTCAATAATTCTAATTCTACTCCTCCACAGGCTCCTATCAGAAGTCATGTCCTCCGTCAGTAGGAGTTCTTTCATGTCGAGCTTCAATCTATCCTCCATCCTACGTCTAGGTCTACCCCTTCTCCTTACGCCACCAACGGCGAGGGTCTCGACTCTCCTAACTGGGGCTAAAAGTGGGCGCCTCCTAACATGCCCAAACCATCTAAGTCGTCATTCCCTAAGTTTGTTGATGATGTTCCTAACTTCCAATTTCTCCCTAAAAACTCCATTTGGTATCATATCTAGCATGGTCTTACCACACGTTCATCTAAGCATCCTCATTTCTGCCACCTCCATCCTCCTCTCTTGGGCCTTCGTCATTGGCCAACACTCTGATCCGTACAACATGGCTGGTCTAATTGCCACCTTAAAGAATTTACCTTTCAGTTTAAGTGGGGCCTTCTTGTCGCACAACACCCCTTTCGCAGCCCTTCACTTCAACCATCCTACTCGTATACGATGCGTCACATCCTCATCTATCCTTCCCGAAATGTGAAGCATCGAGCCTAAATATCTAAAGGACTCTTGCGGGGGTAGAATCTGATCCCCAATTCTGATATCCACTATATCGTCATGTTCCTCTTCGCCCCCCTTGAAATCGCATCTAAGGTACTCCGATTTAAGTCTGCTAATCCGTAGGCCATTTGATTCTAAGGCGATCCTCCAATGCTCTAGCCTCCTGTTAAGCTCATCCTGAGAATCCGAAACTAATACAATATCGTCGGCGAAAATCAGTCACCATGGGATGTTGTCTTGTATCCTATGAGTCAACTCGTCTAGGATCAAAGCGAAAAGATAAGGGCTAAGGGCAGATCCCTGATGTAAACCAACCTCTACCGGGAAAAACTCTGTGTTTCCTACCGTCGTACGTACACGAGTCTTCGCCCCCTTGTACATATCTCTAATAGATCTTATATATCTACTTGGGACTCCACTGGCATTAAGAGTCTTCCAAATCAGCTCACGCGGGACACAGTCATAAGCTTTTTCCAAGTCTAAGAACGCCATGTGTAGGTTCTTTTGCTTTTCCCTATACTTCTCCATAAGGCTTCTAACTATGTGAATCGCTTCCATCGACGAGCGTCCTGACATGAAACCGAATTGGTTCTCTGAAACCTTTGTCTCGCGTCTGAGCCTCGTCTCGATCACTCTTTCCCAAAGCTTCATAGTATGACTGAGTAACTTTATGCCTCTGTAGTTACTACATAATTGCGCATCTCCCTTGTTCTTGTAAATGAGAATAACCTCACTGAGTCTCCATTCCATAGGCATATTTGCGCTTCTAAACGTCGTGTTGAAAAGGTTTGTCAACCATCTAACCCCGTTGTGATGACCCAAGAATTTCCGATCAAATTTAAACTTTAATCTTTATATATATCTGACACGATAAGCAAAAATATGTAATGTTGAGTCTCGAAAGCTTTGAAACTATATTCATGTAATCAATTACCCTTTGACCATGCCTAAAGATTCACGAACAATTATGTGTAAATAAATATATATACATATACGTGTGTGTGATTAGTAAATTGAGATATATTAAATAAACATTGAACGGATTAGTTGATATGAATATAAGCTAGGAGATCTATTTTATGAACTTGGAAATGCTATCGAGGTATTGAATGAATAATATGTTACATAAACATAATTGTTCAATGTAAGTTTATCAACGAGATTAAAAGATAATATCAAATGATTGAGTTATCAGATACATTGAATTATGATTATGAGTCTCTGTTATGAGGTTCACTTTGAATTAGAGAACTCTTACTTTTAACGGTATTCGGAATAAATGGTAAAGTGATTTACAAGTAAGAACAAAGTATCACTTATTGAGGATTAAAAAAAAAAAAAAAAAAAAAAAAAGCTAGTGGAGAATTGAATTTTATAATATTAGATTGATTTATTTTCAAACTTGCGAAAACGTTTTTCGATATAATAGGACCTGATTATTGGATTCGATAGATATTAAGTTATATTTTTTAGAAAGTTAAAGAAATCAAACTAAGCGTTGGCGAATAGTTGAATTATATCAATTTAAGTTTAAAAGTATAAACGTTATGAGATATAAGAATTCCTAGACAAATTTGAAAATAAACTTTTGAACTATCATTAATTTGAAAAAAAAAACTAAATAGTATATTATTACCTAAATATTTTCCATCACTTACGATATGTCCAAAGTTTATATTTTAAAAATGAATATGTCGATTTAAAATAATACTTTTATATATTTAACGAGACTTTGATTTATTAAAATAAATGACCAAAACGATTAAAATGATTAAGTTACGGTGAGAGTAAAACAGTTGCTATTGATTTGAGTCTTGTCATTCGTAAGGGTACGTTACACAAAATATAAAAGGTTAGTTTTCTCAGCGTACGAAACGTCATTCAAGAAACCGGAACCGAGACATGAGTTGAGTGACAACGTCCGTTTCATTTGTGGAAAAATTACATTTTTACCATAAACGTAAATATAATATAATATATAAATAATTATATAAATTAAATATATTATATATAATAATAATTTAAACACTCAGCCGCCCCAATAATTTACGAATGTGAGCTGGAAGGGTGGGTCTTGGTGGTTCAAAGTCTATAAAACGTAATGATTTTAGTTCATTTGAGGCACACTTCAATCTTTCCTCTAATCTTTATATTACACCGTATTTATTTATTTATTTATTTTATTAATAATTATTAATTAATCAAATATATTATTAGTAGTATTAATATTAGTATTATTATTATATACATAAAATATTACGACGAGGCCATGAGAGGGGTATTTCAAAAATAGATTTTTCGAGTAGGATAGGGCTAAGGAAATTATGGGTTATAGCTATGGAGGTGATGGGCAATGTTCGGGGGTTATGCTCGTGAGGTTAAACTAGTGTTTGTCATCTTCGTTGCGTCTACGTACCTTTCCTACAATACTGAACCTCAATATTGATACGTGAGCACTCATAACTTAACTTTTATTTACTAATAGTGTATCCCTGACTAGTGCTCGAGAATATAGGATTGTGCATGCTTGTATATTTGATATTGCCCTTAGATAGGTTATGTTGAATCTTAAAGGTTGTTATACTAGGAATGAAATAAGGTATAAGATATGCATGTCATTGGAAAGCTAGTGAAAAATTAATAACTTTTCCTTTAGATGCCAAATAGATTTGATGGACGGATTAGAAGTTATAGTCAATTGAAATTTCGTAAAAATGATTATTATTATCGTCGTTAATATCGTTGTTCTAATTTTTTTTCTCTAATTGCTATTATTATTATTATTATTATTATTATTATTATTATTATTATTATTATTATTATTATTATCAATAAAAGTATTATCATTGAAAATTGTTATTTTTATTATTATCATTAGTATTATTATTATTAAAATAGTTATTAGTATTATCACTATCATAATTATTAATATTATTATAATTAAAACTAATATTAGTAATACTTAATTATTATAATTATTATTATTATCATTATAATAAACGCGATATAAAAGATGATTTAAGAACTATTAATAAATTGATTAGGAAATAATGAGTATGAGTATTATGATGAAATTTAAAAGTTATTGATTTAGATAAAATTAT
The DNA here is from genome assembly GCF_046630445.1 of Rutidosis leptorrhynchoides. Lineage (NCBI taxonomy): Eukaryota > Viridiplantae > Streptophyta > Magnoliopsida > Asterales > Asteraceae > Rutidosis > Rutidosis leptorrhynchoides. The sequence continues at coordinate 345,147,192 of NC_092341.1, forward strand.
CGTTTTTCATTATTTTTATCGCTATGATTATTAAAAGTATTATTATTAATATTAAAATATCATCTTTACAAAAATTATTACTTTTAATAGGAATATTAGTGTTAATATAAAATTTAATTATTAATAAGAATTATCATTTTGTTATAATATCTTTTTCGTAAAAATATATATTGTTATTAATATTAGTAGAATAATAATAAATTTTTAATACAAAAAAATACAACCTCTACTTATTATTATTTATCAATGCTAATTTCTCAAATAAATATGTTATACAAATTATATAATTACCTCAATAAAATCTATCACAATATTTTTATGATATTAAATGAACTTTATAAATTTTATTACTTAAGACATATAAAAGTATATTTTAATATAAAATTTTATTTATTAATAAATGAATTATATTATTTACTCTATTAAATCTTTTGAAAATATTTTAAAAATATAAAACGACGATATTTAAATTATATAATAATTATTTATAAATTTTTGAGATCATTTTGAGTCAAACTAATTTTTGTCGACCTTTGCATATTAGACTCGAGCATTAGGATTGTGGTGCACTATGACTTAACTTAATGTATTAGACAAATATTGACAAATACATAATTATATATAAATAATTTAGGTTCGTGAATCCAAGGCCAACCTTACACTTGTTCAATGATGTTATATGTATTTTTACTACAAAATACAGTATGGTGAGTTTCATTTGCCTTTTTACCCTTTATATTTTTGGGACTGAGAATACATGCGCTTTTATAAATGTTTGACGAAATAGACACAAGTAATTGAAACTACATTCTATGGTTGAATTATCGAAATCGAATATGCCCCTTTTTATTAAAGTCTGGTAATCTAAGAATTAGGGAACATACACCCTAATTGACGCGAATCCTAAAGATAGATCTATTGGGCCTAACAAACCCCATCCAAAGTACCGGATGCTTTAGTACTTCGAAATTTATATCATGTCCGAAGGAGGATCCCGGAATGATAGGGGATATTCTTATATGCATATTGTTAATGTCGGTTACCAGGTGTTCACCATATGAATGATTATTTTTGTCTCTATGCATGGGACGTATATTTATGAGAACTGGAAATGAAATTCTTGTGGTCTATTAAAATGATGGAAATAAATGATTATGATAAACTAATGAACTCACCAACCTTTTGGTTGACACTTTAAAGCATGTTTATTCTCAGGTGTTAAAGAAATCTTCCGCTGTGCATTTGCTCATTTTAAAGATATTACTTGGAGTCTTTCATAGCATATTTCGAAGAACGTTGCATTCGAGTCATTGAGTTCATCAAAGATTATTATTAAATCAATTTATAGTTGGATAGTGGATATTATGAAATGGTATGCATGCCTGTCAATTTTCGATGTAAAGAAAGATTGTCTTTTAAAAACGAATGCAATGTTTGTAAAATGTATCATATAGAGGTCAAATACCTCGCAATGTAATCAACTATTGTGAATCGTTTATAATGTATATGAACGGGTCCTTTCAGTTGGTATCAGAGCGGTGGTCTTAGCGAACCAGGTCTACATTAGTGTGTCTAACTGATAAGTCGTTAGGATGCATTAGTGAGCCTGGACTTCGACCGTGTCTGCATGTCAAAAGTTTTGCTTATCATTTTAGTCGGAAATCATCTACTACCCTCCTTAAGAAACTATCTACTTATTATTCTTAAGTCTAGACGCGTTTTCTTGCATTTATGGCATAATAGTGTATAGACGAAATCTTATCCTGGCATATCTGTTACTGTGAACTTTGAATGACATTTTTCAAAGATTCTTCCGTAATTTATGGGATTTTGGTAATATATATACATATGTAAATTATGTATTGAAGAATACCAAATCTAATTCCTATAATCTATTTCATATCAAAAACTTCATTCCTTTGATCATACGAGATGGATCCCTCAACCAGTTCAAATTCCTCAGATTACGACAGCTATTCCGATATGGAGTTTCATTCGAGCTCTGAAAACAGTGTGACCGGAATGGATCAACCAATCAACCATCATCTATTCTGGATGAAATGGGGATGGGTTCGTAGCCTCCTCAACCATTGGCGACAAGAAGAAGGTGATCCCTTCCATCCACCAAATTGCCCTCTTGGTAATGAACCTGAAGCACTTACTAGCGAACCTGTTCGAGAAACCATTTTCTCTCTCATTTCCAGAGTATCTCGTCACGATTTTATACTACATAAAATTCTAGATTACATTTACCCACTCGTCCGAACCAACGATCACCCCGGTGTAATAGAAGAAGTTAACGAGCTTCGCGCTCGGGTAGTGGCTTTGGAGAATACGGTGTGAAGGTTACAAACACCATCAGCAGCACCAGCAGCATAACCAGTACCGCTAGTAACATCCACATCGCAAGCCTCAATACCATAAGCACCAGCAGCATCACCAGCGTTAACAGCAACCACCATCATTAACATCAACAGGATCATTACCAACACCAACAATCACATCCGCATCACACACCTCAATATCCCAATCTGTATATCGGATATTAACGTCACATGCACCAAAGATACCAAGGAGTACCAACAACAACAAACGACGAAGTATTGATTCATAACCTCATCTGAGAAACATTCTGCGGTGATTATGTAATCTCAAAAGTCATAGAGACTACCTATCTCAGCCTTAACCATAAATCAGATGAGTGAACCAGAATGATAAAAGAAAGAGTAGAAACCCTAACAAGAATTGTGCGTAAGGTACAAGCTAGACTTGTTTTACCAACAACATCAACAGTACCCTTAGCCTCACCAACACAGTCAGTGTTGTCAACATCGTTAGAATCGTCAACACCTCTAACATCACCAACTCTGCCAGTTCAAGGAATCACCATGGACATCATTACGAATCAACAACGAGTATATTGTATCAACGAGTTATGAAGTATTAACTCAGTTCCTCCGAAGAATTTATATGTATATCCTATATATATATAAATTTTTAAACCATGATAAATCTTTCTGTACTAAGCTATTATACATGGAATTTAACTATCCGGTTAATTCATATTACCAATCTGCTATGATGTACATCCTTCGTTAACAACTTAACCATCGTTAACTACAATCTCCATTTCAATTCAATGAATTCAATTTCATAATAAACCAAGTGTATCATTTGATAACACGTTTGATTTTACACTTTCATCTTCGATGTACTCGAAACATACTGGAAGACGGCAATCGTACCTTGCGAAGTTCTCAAGAATTCTCTAAGCATCAACATCCTTCACTGAGGAATATCTAAAAGAATAAATATTGAAGTTTTGATTACATTAGTAAAATATTTCGTGAAGATTATGTAATCTCTAATGTTTTAGAGATTATTCATTTCTAATTCAAGCCGAAAATCAAATGAGCTTAATATGATTTTAACTCATTGAATCTGTATTACATCTAAAGAAAATATACTCATGTATATTTTCATAAAGATTGTAATGAAAATTCTTGTTCAAAATATTATATGGGAAAAAAAAAATTTTAACGGGTAGGTAATACCCGCGAGATATTCACAATTAATGCGTTACATTCTTCAATTATGATTCAGCAATTATCAACTATACTCCCTACTTTCACAACAATATGCATTCTTCTAGGGAAATCAAAACAATCATATTACATATTCTGATTTTGGAATTTCGGAATTCAATTCAAGATACAACCGAAATCATCACTCTTAGATTCTTACATATTTCAAAGTTATACTTTGACTTCAAAACTGTGATAGAACATCACTTTTAATCGTAATGCTCAAAAGGACATAAAAATCATTCGGGATCCAAGACAATTTCATCATTTGGATATTGACTATGACAATCTACATTTAAAACCCTTCGAGATTTTGAAAGACACCTCAAATAATGAGCAATCGAGATGATGATCCAACCACACGTTACCCGAAGACTTGTACCTGCAAAACTCTCAAAACCAAAGTCATAGTTTAACACGTATCGCGTCGATTTCTTTAGTATTTATTAGCAAAAACAAACTTTACGATTCCCTTCAAAGTAGCCAATTTTGTCACAGCTCCAGCAAGTAAATTTCGACTTTTCAGACGGACTAGCCTTATTATAACCTCGATAGATACGTTGCCCATTCAATATTGTTACTAGGGAACCTTTCATATTCCACCATATCACCACCAGCGTTTAAGCATCTAAAACAAGATTCTTCTAAACCCACCTCGGACTGATAACCAGTGATTCAGACATTATAGCATTAAATGCAGAGGAAACATAAATATGGTAGATGGTCTAAACGGCCAAAAGTTTGATGATGAAAGATAGTAAGTTGGTAGAGCTCATAAAAAGGAAGGATTTGGTACTGAAAAACGGATTGAGCAAAGTATGAAGGAAGCCGTGGATAAATCACAGAGACTGAATCTGCCTTCAAAGGATTCAAATGATTCAGTGGCTCCTAAAATCTTTAGCAAACACGTTACTTCTTATTCTAAACCTTCACAGACAGATATTCTTCATCATCATCATATCTTAAATATTATAAGATATCTTCGTATCTTCCATTATACATATTCTCCATATCTCTGAAGATATTTTCACAACTATTCTTATCTGAAATCATTTATCTCTCCGTAGTATCTGCAACATAAAAGAAACTGTGTTAGTTTCTAAATTCTGAAAAATTTAAATATGAATGTTTTGAAGTAGTGTTGGGAACTGATGCATGGGTTAGTATAATATAATGACACTTGATCAACGTCATTATATTGCAGTAATTCATGTTGAGTTTCTAATGGAACGTGATGATTCACAGAACATACCGTCATCATGTGTCATTTACACGACTCTGACATTCTATCTAATCTCTAAACATATCAAGAAAATATTTCTTGATGATTCGGTCTTTTTCAGGGTATTCTGGTAATTTGACAAATCAAGATATTACCCTTTCAAATTCCATCTTAGAACAATTACTATGTTCATTCTAAAATCCATACCTACGAATTCTGGACCATTACAAGAGCTATTTAATCGCAAGAAGAAGAAACAAAAGGACAAAGCTCCGAAATAGAAACTGGGGTATAAACCGCAGCAAATAGAAGAGAACATTAACTGTGGATGATAATGATTATAGAAGACAAAAGCAGGAACATCGAAGTATACGGGAAGATATAAAACCCAACAACCACCCGTAATTTATAAACCGTAGATGTCAATGCATATAGCGATATAAATACACGGGAGAACTAAAAATACTATAAACCCTAGGGTATAGTAGAAGTAAATAGATTCTTCCGGTGGCAGATTAAAAAGAAGAACGACAGATATGAAGGTTAGGAGTATATCAAGGACTAGAATGGGATGGAGCATATTGATGAATGCTTCAAAAGTATGAATTAAAGAAGAAAGTATAGAAGATGAGAGATGAGAGAATAAGGAAAAGAAGACGGTGGATTTATAGTGAAATATCTGACATAACAATCGAAACAGATTACCATATTAAATTAAAGATGATCTTGATTTCCTTAATTGCCGAAGAACCAAATCTTATTACGAAGATTTTCTTTAAATCCCATGAATTCAGGAAATCATTCATAATTACGTCATCAGTTAAAACGATTCTACACTTACTCATTTCGCTCTTTTACGATAGCTTCACTCATACGCTTCTAGAAATCAAGTTATCTTATCCATATTTCTTAATCATGATAGAACTCTATGTATCAGCCTATATTCGTCATAATAACATTCTTAATGTTAGCCATGACGACCTCTATCAAATTTCGGGACGAAATTTCTTTTAACGGGTAGGTACTGTGATGACCCGGGAATTTCCGATCAAATTTAAACTTTAATCTTTATATATATCCGACACGATAAGCAAAAATATGTAATGTTGAGTCTCGAAAGCTTTGAAACTATATTCATGTAATCAATTACCCTTTGACCATGCCTAAAGATTCAAGAACAATTATGTGTAAATAAATATATATACATATACGTGTGTGTGATTAGTAAATTGAGATATATTAAATAAACATTGAACGGATTAGTTGATATGAATATAAGCTAGGAGATCTATTTTATGAACTTGGAAATGCTATCGAGGTATTGAATGAATAATATGTTACATAAACATAATTGTTCAATGTAAATTTATCAACGAGATTAAAAGATAATATCAAATGATTGAGTTATCAGATACATTGAATTATGATTATGAGTCTCTGTTATGAGGTTCACTTTGAATTAGAGAACTCTTACTTTTAACGGTATTCGGAATAAATGGTAAAGTGATTTACAAGTAAGAACAAAGTATCACTTATTGAGGATTAAAAAAAAAAAAAAAAAAAAAAAAGCTAGTGGAGATTTGAATTTTATAATATTAGATTGATTTATTTTCAAACTTGCGAAAACGTTTTTCGATATAATAGGACCTGATTATTGGATTCGATAGATATTAAGTTATATTTTTTAGAAAGTTAAAGAAATCAAACTAAGCGTTGGCGAATAGTTGAATTATATCAATTTAAGTTTAAAAGTATAAACGTTATGAGATATAAGAATTCCTAGACAAATTTGAAAATAAACTTTTGAACTATCATTAATTTGAAAAAAAAAAAACTAAATAGTATATTATTACCTAAATATTTTCCATCACTTACGATATGTCCAAAGTTTATATTTTAAAAATGAATATGTCGATTTAAAATAATACTTTTATATATTTAACGAGACTTTGATTTATTAAAATAAATGACCAAAACGATTAAAATGATTAAGTTACGGTGAGAGTAAAACAGTTGCTATTGATTTGAGTCTTGTCATTCGTAAGGGTACGTTACACAAAATATAAAAGGTTAGTTTTCTCAGCGTACGAAACGTCATTCAAGAAACCGGAACCGAGACATGAGTTGAGTGACAACGTCCGTTTCATTTGTGGAAAAATTACATTTTTACCATAAACGTAAATATAATATAATATATAAATAATTATATAAATTAAATATATTATATATAATAATAATTTAAACACACAGCTGCCCTAATAATTTAAGAATGTGAGCTGGAAGGGTGGGTCTTGGTGGCTCAAAGTCTATAAAACGTAATGATTTTAGTTCATTTGAGGCACACTTCAATCTTTCCTCTAATAGGAATATTAGTGTTAATATAAAATTTAATTATTAATAAGAATTATCATTTTGTTATAATATCTTTTTCGTAAAAATATATATTGTTATTAATATTAGTAGAATAATAATAAATTTTTAATACAAAAAAATACAACCTCTACTTATTATTATTTATCAATGCTAATTTCTCAAATAAATATGTTATACAAATTATATAATTACCTCAATAAAATCTATCACAATATTTTTATGATATTAAATGAACTTTATAAATTTTATTACTTAAGACATATAAAAGTATATTTTAATATAAAATTTTATTTATTAATAAATGAATTATATTATTTACTCTATTAAATCTTTTGAAAATATTTTAAAAATATAAAACGACGATATTTAAATTATATAATAATTATTTATAAATTTTTGAGATCATTTTGAGTCAAACTAATTTTTGTCGACCTTTGCATATTAGACTCGAGCATTAGGATTGTGGTGCACTATGACTTAACTTAATGTATTAGACAAATATTGACAAATACATAATTATATATAAATAATTTAGGTTCGTGAATCCAAGGCCAACCTTACACTTGTTCAATGATGTTATATGTATTTTTACTACAAAATACAGTATGGTGAGTTTCATTTGCCTTTTTACCCTTTATATTTTTGGGACTGAGAATACATGCGCTTTTATAAATGTTTGACGAAATAGACACAAGTAATTGAAACTACATTCTATGGTTGAATTATCGAAATCGAATATGCCCCTTTTTATTAAAGTCTGGTAATCTAAGAATTAGGGAACATACACCCTAATTGACGCGAATCCTAAAGATAGATCTATTAGGCCTAACAAACCCCATCCAAAGTACCGGATGCTTTAGTACTTCGAAATTTATATCATGTCCGAAGGAGGATCCCGGAATGATAGGGGATATTCTTATATGCATATTGTTAATGTCGGTTACCAGGTGTTCACCATATGAATGATTATTTTTGTCTCTATGCATGGGACGTATATTTATGAGAACTGGAAATGAAATTCTTGTGGTCTATTAAAATGATGGAAATAAATGATTATGATAAACTAATGAACTCACCAACCTTTTGGTTGACACTTTAAAGCATGTTTATTCTCAGGTGTTAAAGAAATCTTCCGCTGTGCATTTGCTCATTTTAAAGATATTACTTGGAGTCTTTCATAGCATATTTCGAAGAACGTTGCATTCGAGTCATTGAGTTCATCAAAGATTATTATTAAATCAATTTATAGTTGGATAGTGGATATTATGAAATGGTATGCATGCCTGTCAATTTTCGATGTAAAGAAAGATTGTCTTTTAAAAACGAATGCAATGTTTGTAAAATGTATCATATAGAGGTCAAATACCTCGCAATGTAATCAACTATTGTGAATCGTTTATAATGTATATGAAAGGGTCCTTTCACCCGTCACCTCCTAGGCACTTCCACGCCTCAATCGGAATTTGGTCTGGTCCTACTGCTTTGTTTCTCCCCATCTTTCGTAGGGCCAATCTAACTTCCTCCTGATTAATCCTCGTGCAGAAACAGTTGTTTTGAAACTCCTGAACCTCGTGGGGTTCACCGTTCTGCTCTGGTCTTCCCCTACCGAAAAGGGATGCAAAATATTCTTCCCATCTTTTCCTAATAAGGTCTTCTCTCACTATACTTTGACCTGCTACATCCTTGATATATTTGATGTTACCTAAGTCCCTCCTTCCTCGCTCCCTAGCTTTGGCTATCCTATATATGTCATTAGCTCCCTCTTTAGAGTCTAGTTTCCTATATAAGTCTTCATATGCTTTGTCTTTTGCAATTGCTACGGCCTTCTTAGCTTCTCTTTTAGCTTCTCTTTTAGCTTCTTTATATCTTTCTTATACTCTAGTTCTCTCTTCAGGTGTCCCTTCTCCAAGAGTAATGAGCTCCCTAAACCTCGTCTGCTTTAACGCGACTTTCGATTGGACATCGTCACTAAGCCACCATGACTCTCTTCTACTCTTATGGGCTCTCGATGTCCCTATAGCCACTCCTAAGGTCTCTTTTGCCACATCTCTGATAGTGGACGCCATGCGATTCCATATCTGGTCTGCGTCCGTAGGGGCAACGTAATCCTCTTCTACACTCAATCTATTAACAACAATCGCTCTAAAAGTATCCGCATTCGCTCCATAGAGGTTCTTCCAAAGGATTCTAGGTTGTACAGCCCTAGCCCTCCTGCCAACTCTTCCCCTAGTGACTAGGTCCATGACCAGGAATCTTCCCCTAGTGACTAGGCCCTAGCCCATCATCCCCTTCAGGGATAAAGATGGTCTTATAGCTATCATCCCAATACAACCCGACCCTCTACGCATAATAATTTTACGTCATCAAGGTCATGTTTGTTTTTGACTTAATTGACTTAATTATATGAAATTTAAGAGAAAATTGTGCGGATAGTCCCTGTGGTTTGTAGCACCCAGCGTGGATAGACAAAGTTGGTGATTTGGGGTTGGATAGTCCTTGTGACTTAAAAGTGGAGCAAGGATAACCCAGTTCACTAACACTGTTAACTTTTCTGTTGAAATCTAGTCATGTGCTATGCTTGTGAGGGTATTTTCGTCATTTACAGGAGTTTTATCAACTCAATTATTTATATTTATATTTAATAAATAAATATAAATATAATATCATTCCAAATCTCTTTAACAAGATCAAACCGGTTTAACCTCATAAACATCCCCACAAGAATGTTATAAGTGTGAAGGTCTGGTATGAAAACGAGATCATTTTTTATTTTTCTAGACAACCTCAAAGCACCATCAACATCTTTCCTACCCCTAAACTCCTTAAAGAAACAGTTATACGTTGTAGCAGACGGCGTAACACCGTTTTGCACCATTTCATCAAGCAAATTTTCACCATCTTTAAGACGTCCACAAGAACATAAACATTTCACAACAGATGTATACGAAGCTAATGATGGATTAATGCCTTTATCCTTCATAATTTGTAACTTCTCAAGGGTGAGATCTGGTTTATGTGCCCGACTATAAACATGTAACACAATTGAATAACTAGTTACATCCGGATCTATACCTCGTTGACGCATCTCATTAAGCAAATTTACAGCCGCTTGGATCGTTCTCTCAAATCGTGTATCGGGGTGTAAACTAGACCTACGACATATCCCGTTTAACAGAACATTGTAAGTAACCACATTCGGCTCGATTCCATTATCCAACATTTCTTTAAAGAACTTTTCCATTTATTGAACATCTCTGTAGCGTCTTTTGGGTAGTCGTATTTACAAAGTGTATCGAAAAGAAAATAGATCTGAGCCTTCTTTATCATAAATCTTCATCTTCAGTGAACCTTCTTTATCATCTTCACCAGAATCAATAACTGTCACCGATTTTTGAATCAATCATCACCACTGAACTCTTCATCTATCTTCAATGAAATTAGGGTTCGTTTTTATAACGACCCTCATTTTTCCATTATATATTTTTCCAATATTAAATGCCCAAACAATATAATCAAAACTTAATGATTAAACTTTAATCAACAATTGTTAAGTATTAAGAGTTAGAAAACATATTAATTAACTTTGTGCAATAATTGACAAGTTAATAAAAGATGAAAATAATAAACTGTTAGTCGACACTCACTGCTAATTAAAATTTATGCATTTATGTAATATTATAACTGATAACCTATAAGTAATAAATAAAAATTGACATTTATATAAATAATAAAACAATTGAGAACTAAATATATACAAATCATGAATTAGTAAAAAGAAAATAATACTTATCATGTAGTAAATGTAAAAAATAATAATAGTAATAATAGTAATAATAATGAGACTAAAGAATCTTAAACAATTACATCCTTATGTTGACTAAAAATTAAAATAATATATATATAAACTAGTACCACCTATTGTTGACTAAAAATTATAAAATAAAATAAAATCATTAATTAGAACATCCTTATGTTGACTAACACTCTAATACTTGCACTATATAAACTCCTAGTTTCTCATTCACAAATCACACCAAAATCCTCTCTCAAAAACAATCTCTCCCTCTCCCTCTCTTGTGGTATTCGGATCTTCAAGCTTGTTCTTCGTGTTCTTCAAGAATCTTCAAGGAGTTCTTCAAGATTTTCAAGGCTTTGATCTTCCATCTTCATCGTGTTCATCTTTTCTTTGTTAATTATCTTGAATCTTCAAAGGTATAACATAAACCCTAAACTATTTACATAAACTTTAATCTTTGTTAATTCATATTCATATTATAAACTTGTTATCCATAAACACACCTAGATTTATATATACATATATACATGTAAAAATATATATATATATATTTTTATATATACATATACATATTAAAACCTTAAACCCTAATACTACTTATACTAGTACTTAACATGTATATACTATTACTATTACTAGCACCTATAACCTACTACTTATATTGTAGCACACAAACATTTTGGGATATGTATTAGAGATGTATAGATCTTCGAACTTTCTTGACGAATGGTTTCTACGAGATTCTAGGCAGAGGGTTTGGACTTCCGATTTAAAGGGTCCTATGGCTCAAGCCCCTAGATCTAAATTAGCCATTCGAAGGGAAAGGGGTGATTGGAAGCTTATCTAATACGGCAAGTATCCTAAAATGGAAACACTCATAAAAGTAGAAACTCTCTAGTCATAGAAACTTAGTAAAATAAGAAACTTTCTAAAAATAGAAACTTTATAAAAATAGTAACTTACTAGGAATAGAAACTTAGTAAAACAAACTATACTTAAACACATACTTAAACTTAAACATGGGCAAAACACTTAACTACTCTTAAATGTCAATAGGTTGACTTTCCTGCTCACTCGTTCAACTCTTTATTCCGAGGAATAACTCTCTCTCTACTTACTAAGGTGAATTCATAGCCCCATTCTTTATTGCTAGCAAACTTATTTAACTTATTTGGGGTGAGACACATGCTGCTTTTACTATTTACAATTTAGACACAAGTACCAACTGCTAAAACTATGCTATACCCGGCTACGTCCGACTAAGTCCCTACAGTGATATTTTTAAGTGCTGCGGCATGCTTATTTATTGGGGGTAGGCCTATCGGGAGTAACGTCCCCGATACATTTGACTAAGTCTTTGTATTACTTGATAATGAAATTAAACCGACAAGTAGAACTAACTTGTCATGGGGCAAACTTGAACGTTTAGTCTAAATATCATGCACTGGCATAACTTTTTGATCCTGCGGGAGATCAACCTTACAAATTAAATCTTGTGGTCTAAAACAAACGGTCAAACTTATTTGTTAAACCTATGAACTTCACTCAACCTTTTGGTTGACACTTTAGCATGTTTTGTCTCAGGTGCTGTTTGATTCAAGCTCTTATACTTACTGCTTATGTGATGCTACTTGGACATAGGATCAAGAGATATCGCATTTATTACTTCTGCATGTGAACATTTCCATTATTGTTACTCCTATCATTGTAACTACGTTTCATTTTCCGCTGCGTGCTCAATAAAGTTTGTTTTATCATTTAGTATTGTTCTCGTATATTATAATATGTTGGTTGATTTGATATTAAGTCACATTTCACCCAGGCCCTAACTGGGGGTGTGACAGATTGGTATCAGAGCAAACCAGGCTGTTATAGAGAACCAGGATTGCATTTTTATGTGTGCCTTACTTGTTAGCTAGGGTGCCTTAGCAATCTAGGAAACTATAACCTTTCCTGCCTTGGACTTAAAGCACTTAGGATTGTCGTATAATCTTAACAATTATGCTTTAATAAACTTGACTCAAAGATTCTAATCAAGGTCTCTTTCCTAATGATAGGATGTCAAGCTCAAGCGTTAACAAGTCCAACAAAGCAACTCACAACCCTACCACCGAAGTAGGTGTTGGACACTCTTCAACTTCGAGACCAGTTCGAAGTCCTCTTTATAATCCTGCTTCACCACCGCTGAATTATAGCCCGAATACTATTTTAGATTCACATGGGTCTCCTCAATACTACCCAACTCCGAGAACCCAAGATAAGGGAAAACGGCATGAAGAAGTTGGTCCATCAAGGAAGAGAGCCCGATCTCCTTTTTATGATGGTCCTAAGTATGAAATCATGAGATTACGAAACGATACCGAGAGAAACATTGGAGGTCTACTTCGCCACATGGAAAGAGCGGATCGTCGAATGAAGAAACTTATGAAAGAAAACGTCGAGCTAAGAAAGGAGTTGCTGATGCTAAAGTGCGAGGAAGAACGCAACACTCGCTGGGGAAAGCAATCACTTGCTTACCTCAAGGAGGATGTTGATGTCCGAATGAAAATGGAGAAAGGTCGAGTCGACGAACAACTTGCCATAAGAGAGTACAACACTAATGCCGTAAACAGTCGTGTTACCAACCTTTATGACAACTTCGAGTATCTCTATGAGAAACAAAAGTCGAAAAATGAGAAAGTTGAGGAGTTTATGAAGAAGGTTGGAGACGAAATATGAAGACTACTTCAATCTTAATATTTCCTAGTTATTTTTCCTATTTTCCATCTATGTAAAGGCTGTGCCTTAAACAATTTCTATTTCCGAATCGTGTAATAAAGGCTTATTTAATGCCTCGTTCTAATAATATAAAGTGTTTTATTAATATCATGCGATATCAATACTTTAGTTTATTCATACTTGTGATTACTCAAACTTATAACTTGTTAAACTTATCAAATATATGTTCACTTTTATGTAGTGACATCATGGTTCGTCCAGCTGCACCTACCGTTAACAACGTTGTGTTAACTACTGAGCAATTCCAACAGTTACTCGCTGCTGCCCAAGGCAACGCCCAAGCTAATCATGCTAATACTCAACCAAAACCTTGTTCCTACAAGGACTTTACAAACTGTCACCCTCCCGCTTTTAAGGGAAACGAAGAAGCTGTCGAACTAGTTCGTTGGTTCGAAAAGATGGAATCTATTTTCCGTATTTGCAACTGTGGTGATGATGATCGAGTAAAGTATGCCACTAGCTCGTTGGGTGGTAATGCTTTAACTTGGTGGACTGCTTATGCCAAGTCCGTAGGAATTGATAATGCTAATGCAATTCCATGGGACGAACTCAAAAGTATGATGGTCAACAAATTCTGCCCAAGGAGTCAAGTTCAGAAGCTTGAAGCTGAGTTCTGGGAACTCAGGGTCAAGGGTACTGACATTGAGAATTATACCAATCGTTATCTGGAGCTTTCTACTCTATGTCCTGAAATTTTTCCTACTGAAGCTAGAAGAATTGAGCGGTATATTGAAGGTCTTCCCGAGGATGTTCAAGGGAATGTTATTGCTGCTGAGAAGGTTACTTTGGATGCTGTGATTCTCATGGCACAAAATCTCATGTTGGCCAAGAGAAGAAGGGCGTCGGCCAATAAGCAAGTTGAAACCAAGGGTAATGATGGTAAGAGGAAGTTTGAGCCGTCTCAAGGTTCAACTCAGAATGTTAGTAAAAAGCTTATGGATAGTACAAGGACGAATTATAAGGGCACTTATCCTTTTTGTGTTCGTTGTGAAAGGCATCACCCGGGGCAGTGCACTGCCACTTGTTCGTTGTGTAAGAAAGTGGGACACGTAGCTAAGACGTGTAGGACTCCTCCAAAGAATAAATCTATTGTTCCTGCCAAAGCTCCTCCTACTTGTTATACTTGTGGGGAAAAGGGACACATTAGTCCAAATTGCCCTAAGAAGAGAGATAATCCTGCTACTGGAGCCAATACTACTGCTGCAAAGGGTCGTGCATTTGTTATTACTGCTGCTGAAGCCCGAGATGAAGATGAGGTCATCACGGGTACGTATCTCGTCAATAATTGCTACGCAACTATTTTATTCGATACTGGTGCCGACCGAAGTTACGTATCTAATGAATTTTGTACCCTATTTACTGAAAAGCCTCAACCCTTAGAAACTAAACGATTAGTAGAAGTAGCCAATGGAAAGATCATGAAAGTTGATAAAATTTATAAAAACTGCAACCTAATCTTAGCCAGCAAAGAATTTAAGATAGACCTTTTGCCGGTCGAGCTAGGAAGTTTCGATGTCGTAGTTGGAATGGATTGGTTACGTCCATTAAGAGCTGCGATCATGTGTTACGATAAAACCGTTCATGTTCCATTAGGAAATGGAGAGACTCTTATTATCCAAGGTGAAAAGAGTGGTTCCAATCTCAATATTATCTCCTGTATTAAAACCCGCAAATACCTTATGAAAGGTTATCCAGCTATTCTAGCCCACGTTAATCTGATTGAATCGAAAGAGAAGCGAATTGAAGATGTACCAGTAGTTAAAGACTTTCCCGATGTGTTTCCCGAAGATCTTCCGGGTATTCCACCTCCTCGACAAGTTGAATTCCAAATTGATTTAACTCCTGGTGCTGCTCCTGTTGCTAAAGCACCATACCGTTTAGCACCTTCCGAAATGAAGGAATTATCCAACCAACTCCAAGAACTATTGGATAAAGGTTTCATTCGTCCAAGCTCGTCCCCTTGGGGAGCTCCTATTCTGTTTGTTAAAAAGAAGGATGGTACATTAAGGATGTGCATTGATTACCGCGAACTTAACAAGCTTACTATCAAGAACCGTTATCCGTTGCCACGTATTGATGATCTATTTGACCAACTTCAAGGGTCAAGTGTTTATTCAAAGGTTGATTTAAGATCCGGTTATCACCAACTCAAGGTCAAGGAATCCGATATTCCTAAGACTGCTTTTCGCACTCGTTATGGGCACTATGAATTCTGTGTCATGCCTTTTGGTTTAACTAATGCTCCTGCCGTGTTCATGGACCTCATGAATCGTGTTTGTAAACCGTATCTTGACAAATTTGTCATCGTATTCATTGACGACATCTTGATCTATTCGAAGAATGAGAAAGAGCATGAGCAACATTTGCGCATGATTCTTGAACTCTTACGAAAGGAACAACTTTATGCTAAATTTTCTAAGTGCGAGTTTTGGCTCAAAACCGTACAATTTCTCGGACATGTTGTTGATAGAAACGGAATACATGTCGATCCAGCTAAGATTACTGCTATTCAGAACTGGGAGATACCAAAGACTGCAAAGCATATTCGTCAATTTTTGGGACTTGCCGGTTACTATCGAAGGTTTATAAAAGATTTTTCTCTCATTGCCAAACCTCTTACAAAGCTGACTCAAAAAGGGAAGAAATTTGAGTGGTCCGAAGAACAGGAATCTGCTTTCAAGATTCTGAAGGAGAAGTTGACCACAGCCCCGATTCTTTCTTTACCTGAAGGTACCGACGACTTTGTTGTTTACTGCGATGCCTCAAAGCATGGCTTTGGTTGTGTTTTAATGCAACGAGAGAAGGTTATCGCCTATGCATCTAGACAGTTGAAGAAACATGAAGTAAACTATACCACACATGACCTAGAGTTAGGTGCCGTGGTATTTGCATTAAAGATATGGAGACATTATCTCTATGGTAATCACTTTACGGTGTACACTGACCATAAAAGTCTTCGACACATCTTTGATCAAAAACAGCTGAATATGAGGCAAAGTCGATGGCTCGAGACATTGAACGATTATTATTGTGAGCTGAAATATCATCCTGGCAAGGCGAATGTAGTTGCCGATGCCCTTAGTCGAAAAGACGATATTAAACGTGTTCGTGCTTTAAACCTAAAAATCAAATCGAATCTTATTTCACGAATCTGTGAAGCTCAATTGGAAGCTATTAGACCGACACTTATCGAAGGTGAAGGACCTATTGGTTTTGAGAACCAACTTCAAGTGAAAGCTAATGGTACACGGTACTTTGGCAATAGAATCTGGGTTCCTCGTTTTGGTAATCTTCGCGAACTAGTCTTGGATGAAGCACATAAGACTAGATATTCTATCCATCCCGGTTCCAGTAAGATGTATCACGATGTGAAGGAATTCTACTGGTGGCCTAACATGAAAGCCGATATTGCTACTTATGTTAGTAAGTGTCTCACTTGTTTGAAAGTCAAGGCCGAACATCAAAAGCCTTCTGGTCTGTTGACACAACCCGACATTCCGCAGTGGAAGTGGGAAGGTATCACTATGGACTTCGTTACTAAGTTACCTAAGACTTCGAACGGTAACGATACTATTTGGGTCGTAGTTGATCGTCTTACTAAATCTGCACATTTCATACCGATCAAGGAAACTGACAAGATGGAGAGATTAGCACAGCTTTATATTAAAGAAATCGTCTCACGTCATGGTGTTCCTATCTCGATCATTTCTGATCGCGATAGTCGATTTGTTTCTAGATTTTGGAAAACTTTACAATCTGCTCTTGGAACTCAACTCGACATGAGTACAGCTTATCATCCGCAAACCGATGGTCAAAGTGAACGAACCATTCAAACTATGGAGGATATGCTACGTGCTTGTGCAATCGATTTCGGCAAAGGATGGGATAGACATCTACCTTTGGTTGAATTTTCTTATAATAACAGTTATCACTCCAGCATTAAGGCTGCACCTTTTGAAGCTTTATATGGACGGAAGTGTAGATCCCCTTTGTGTTGGGATGAACTTGAGGACAGACATTTAACTGGTCCTGAAATTATTCACGAAACTACCGAAAAGATCGTTCAAATCAAGCAACGTTTAGAAACTGCCCGTAGCCGACAGAAAAGCTATGCCAATAAGAAACGAAAAGACATCGAATACCAAGTTGGAGATAAAGTCATGTTGAAAGTATCCCCTTGGAAAGGTGTTGTCCGCTTCGGTAAGCGAAGTAAACTCAGTCCACGATATGTTGGACCATTCACAATCACTAAAAGAGTCGGTCCCGTGGCATACCGATTAGAACTGCCAACCGAACTTAGTCAAGTACATGATGTGTTTCATGTCTCAAATCTTAAACGGTGTCTTGCCGATGACACACTCGTTATTCCTCTGGATGATGTCCGCATTGATGAGCAAATGCACTTCGTTGAAGAACCTATAGAAATCATGGAAGGAGAGGTCAAACAAACGCGTAAAAGCAATATACCTATCGTTAAAGTCCGGTGGAATTCGCGTAGAGGCCCCGAATATACCTGGGAACGCAAAGACCATATGAAACGGAAATATCCCCATCTCTTCTCAACTGCTGATGCAAACGAGAAAACTACCTAAAAACTTCGGGACGAAGTTTTCAATAACGGGGAGGTACTATAACGACCCTCATTTTTCCATTATATATTTTTCCAATATTAAATGCCCAAACAATATAATCAAAACTTAATGATTAAACTTTAATCAACAATTGTTAAGTATTAAGAGTTAGAAAACATATTAATTAACTTTGTGCAATAATTGACAAGTTAATAAAAGATGAAAATAATAAACTGTTAGTCGACACTCACTGCTAATTAAAATTTATGCATTTATGTAATATTATAACTGATAACCTATAAGTAATAAATAAAAATTGACATTTATATAAATAATAAAACAATTGAGAACTAAATATATACAAATCATGAATTAGTAAAAAGAAAATAATACTTATCATGTAGTAAATGTAAAAAATAATAATAGTAATAATAGTAATAATAATGAGACTAAAGAATCTTAAACAATTACATCCTTATGTTGACTAAAAATTAAAATAATATATATATAAACTAGTACCACCTATTGTTGACTAAAAATTATAAAATAAAATAAAATCATTAATTAGAACATCCTTATGTTGACTAACACTCTAATACTTGCACTATATAAACTCCTAGTTTCTCATTCACAAATCACACCAAAATCCTCTCTCAAAAACAATCTCTCCCTCTCCCTCTCTTGTGGTATTCGGATCTTCAAGCTTGTTCTTCGTGTTCTTCAAGAATCTTCAAGGAGTTCTTCAAGATTTTCAAGGCTTTGATCTTCCATCTTCATCGTGTTCATCTTTTCTTTGTTAATTATCTTGAATCTTCAAAGGTATAACATAAACCCTAAACTATTTACATAAACTTTAATCTTTGTTAATTCATATTCATATTATAAACTTGTTATCCATAAACACACCTAGATTTATATATACATATATACATGTAAAAAAATATATATATATATTTTTATATATACATATACATATTAAAACCTTAAACCCTAATACTACTTATACTAGTACTTAACATGTATATACTATTACTATTACTAGCACCTATAACCTACTACTTATATTGTAGCACACAAACATTTTGGGATATGTATTAGAGATGTATAGATCTTCGAACTTTCTTGACGAATGGTTTCTACGAGATTCTAGGCAGAGGGTTTGGACTTCCGATTTAAAGGGTCCTATGGCTCAAGCCCCTAGATCTAAATTAGCCATTCGAAGGGAAAGGGGTGATTGGAAGCTTATCTAATACGGCAAGTATCCTAAAATGGAAACACTCATAAAAGTAGAAACTCTCTAGTCATAGAAACTTAGTAAAATAAGAAACTTTCTAAAAATAGAAACTTTATAAAAATAGTAACTTACTAGGAATAGAAACTTAGTAAAACAAACTATACTTAAACACATACTTAAACTTAAACATGGGCAAAACACTTAACTACTCTTAAATGTCAATAGGTTGACTTTCCTGCTCACTCGTTCAACTCTTTATTCCGAGGAATAACTCTCTCTCTACTTACTAAGGTGAATTCATAGCCCCATTCTTTATTGCTAGCAAACTTATTTAACTTATTTGGGGTGAGACACATGCTGCTTTTACTATTTACAATTTAGACACAAGTACCAACTGCTAAAACTATGCTATACCCGGCTACGTCCGACTAAGTCCCTACAGTGATATTTTTAAGTGCTGCGGCATGCTTATTTATTGGGGGTAGGCCTATCGGGAGTAACGTCCCCGATACATTTGACTAAGTCTTTGTATTACTTGATAATGAAATTAAACCGACAAGTAGAACTAACTTGTCATGGGGCAAACTTGAACGTTTAGTCTAAATATCATGCACTGGCATAACTTTTTGATCCTGCGGGAGATCAACCTTACAAATTAAATCTTGTGGTCTAAAACAAACGGTCAAACTTATTTGTTAAACCTATGAACTTCACTCAACCTTTTGGTTGACACTTTAGCATGTTTTGTCTCAGGTGCTGTTTGATTCAAGCTCTTATACTTACTGCTTATGTGATGCTACTTGGACATAGGATCAAGAGATATCGCATTTATTACTTCTGCATGTGAACATTTCCATTATTGTTACTCCTATCATTGTAACTACGTTTCATTTTCCGCTGCGTGCTCAATAAAGTTTGTTTTATCATTTAGTATTGTTCTCGTATATTATAATATGTTGGTTGATTTGATATTAAGTCACATTTCACCCAGGCCCTAACTGGGGGTGTGACAGATTTTTTGTGGTTAAAGATGAAAGATAAACTATTGAGGTGTTTGTAATCTCACTGATTTGCAGGTTTGATTTTAACATTTTCATTCAGGAGGGAATTGTTTAAAGAGATGAAGAAATTGAAGAAATTAAATAGGGAAGAAAGAAAAAGTATTTAATTTTAATTGAGATTAAAAGGAAAAGTAGGTGGGTGGGTGGGGATATCAAGAGAGAATTGTTTAAAGACCAAAATACCCTCATGTGGAAGGCACGTGGGAATGGGTTAACGGAGCAATCAAACAGAAAACGTCAATTGGGCTATCCTTGCACAACATTTCAAAAATAATGACTATCCAACCCCAAATCACCAACTTTGTCTATCCACGCTGGGTGCTACAAACCACAGGGACTATCCGCGCAATTTTCTCGAAATTTAATTTAAAAAGTTTAAAGCGGTGTTTTTTTTAACTTATTAAATAAGACGCTGATGTGCGAAAAGTGGTATATGAATTGTTGTATGGAAAATACCGGTTTTAAAGATTACACACACTAACGGGCAGTGTACCCGATCGTGTAGTAGTATAGATAATGGTAAAATCCGTGTATCGTTCCAAGGACAGTTATATGTGCAAATTAAGATTATATAAACTAAATTGTGATTAAGCTAAAATAAATGAAATCAAACAAGTACAAGATATTGGGTTACCCTTTAACGATGGGCAAATCAATAAAGGAATAAGTTTAAAGACAATATTTTTGGTATTTTAGGTTTATGAAGATGAAAGATAGTTTTTATATCAAATTAAACAAATATGCTCGTCTAGACTTTTTACCCTCGATTGTTGATTGTTGTTTTAGGATTAAGACCGGATTGATTGACTGTGCACGAGAACTAATTAATCGATTTACCAAGAGTAGTCTTGCGCAAACACTCAAACGGGATTACACGACGCAAGTGATGTTCTTGTCATCTAAGACCTCCTATTTGTAATCAATTAATTCAACTAGTCTAAAGACTTGAATGATGATCATGCCAATGATGTGTTGATCATGATCCACTCCTATGTCAACTAATGGATTAGCTTAGTTCATTCCCTTGGTCCAGTTAAATGCTCAATTCACCCAACCCAAGTAATCAATTAACTGTAGTAATAGGATCCCTATAAACGTCACTAGATAAGGCAAATTTCTAACACCTATTAGCTATATGGAATTGAGTAGTGAAAATATGTATAACAGATTCTAGGGAATTGATCGTTTACCTAGACAACTACACATATCAAATAAGCTATCCGAAAGTATCTACAAGAGTCGTTCTTACATTCCTATATAGATTAATCGTTTGGATGCAACTTACCCCTTTTGGTAAAAGACGGGCAAACACTTGTCACTAGGTGCAAATCAATATACTAAATCAACAAGATGGTGTTTCTTAGTTGAACAAGTATACTAACTAATTGAATCGAAAAGATTAAACTTAACAAGAATGGTTCTTATATTCAAACATCAAACTATCATACATAAGAACAATCAATCAACCAAAGTAACAATCAACATCTCAGTTATTAATCTAGACAAGCATAAAAAGAACTAGCTAACAATCATATTTAAAGACAATAACAAACTGGAAATAAAGATAGAATTCATTGTGATAACAAGAATCGACCTTTGATATGAATCTTGGATGATGATCCTGATGATTCTTGAATCGGGATTGAAATGATGGATTAGGTGATCCTGGATTACTCCAAGGATCACCTTGAATCGTAACCTCTGCCTCTAAAAATGACTGTGTAATGGTGTCTGAAGAATGAAGCTGGAAAGGGGCTTAAAAAGGAAGAATATAGCTGGAAAAGCCAGCGTGCGCGGCGCGCACAAAAGTAGGTGCGCGGGGCGCACTAGCCACCTACCACCTTTTACTTTACAGCTCGATTACACGTCTCATATCTACTTTACAGACGAAAAAGGGGATCGTGCGCGGAGGATGTGCGCGGTGCGCACTGTAGTGCGCGGAGTGCACACTTTAATTTTGCGCGGTGCGCATTTATGTTTTGTTTAAGCAACTTTCTGATCAAAATTGGTCGTGCGCGGTGCGTGCGCGGAGTGCACACCCAGGGTGCACGTTTTTGTTTCTTCGTTCCTTATTCTGGTTTTGATCTTTGAGTTGTTTCATTCATTATCTTCAACATTTCTTCAAGTATACAATGATTCTATGCTTAATTACAATACAATGAAATATACAAGGAAATAATACAAATAAAAATGTAAAACAATGAAAATGACTTGATATTGCAACTAATGATATGTCTATTTTGAGCAATATCAAAATCCCCCACACTTATCTCTTGCTTGTCCTCAAGCAAGTCTTGTTTTAAACACTCGAATACAAAACAAAAATATGAAACACACACATTTATTGGAGCACACATTTATTGGAATCACACTCACACAATATAGTACACAAGTTTACACTAATCACACGAAGTAGACGAAACACACACATTTTTTTTTTGAACACCAAACTCACGCTATATGAAACACACACACACACACACACATTTGGAATGATCAGGAGAAAAGAACTTTGTTGTAAGCTCCGAAAAATTTTGGATCTTTAGGGAAAATTGGATCTTGTGAAAACGTTTTCTGATTTTTTAAAATGTCATGCTAGTTTTTACACTAGACACGTTTTTCGGGTTTTAACCTCAAATTCCGGTTGAGGGTAACTGAAAACCTAAGTCTCAGTCGGCGATTAGCAAGCTATCCGCCCCCATGATTGTAGTATCATGGAACTCTTAACCGGGCGCCCCCTGACGCGATATAAATATCGGTCTTTCATGACAATTTGTACATTTAAATCAAGGGTTAAAACTGCGAAGACTAAGCTATCGCGCGGGACAGATCCTGCTCCAGCTTATACACTGTAATCGGTCTTGCACTGGATAGCGACTTGGATTTACCCTACCAAGTTTATTTTCGGGTTTGAAAGTTCAAGACTTTCCCTTCCCACTGTACCTTTATATCGTGATATGATATTGGTATGAAATGATATAGTTTAGGAAGTTTGCTATATCAAGTAAGGCAAAAATTTGGAAGACTTTACTTCCTTCATGGATGAACTATATGCAACCTTTAAGTTTAGTGACATTTTATTCGTTTTATTTTCAAGCTAAAAGTACCTTAAAACACTTTACTTGCAAAATTTGCTGATAGTAATTCGAAAAGATTGGTAAAATCCCCCACACTTGGCTTTTTCGTTAAGTCTTTTCTTTCAAAAATTTTAAAATTTCCCATTAAAATGCGAAAATAAGCCAAGTTGCATACCGTTTGAATACCCACGAGAATTTATACCATCCCCCCACACTTAAGATTAAGTAATGCCCTCATTACTTAGTAAAATTTAAATTTGAGAGGACAATAGTGAGAAAAAGGAGTTCGAAAAACCTAGGTTCAAAAACCGGAGATCGTGGAGTATAGGTGAGCGATGGTGCATCCTTCATTCTTTGATCTTCATCACACAAATTCTAATTTGATAGGTACCTTGCTGAATTTTAATGCTAGTGTCACTAAAACCTTGAAAAACCTCGTGCAATTTTCATGCACTCGACTCGACCCCAGAATTTAATGCCTAGTGGGGTTAAACTCCCCCACACTTTATCGGACGAGACGTGAAGTCGGTGGAAAAAGTTCCACGAATCAAAATAGTGAGCCAATCATTTACACCTCGGGTGGTGTATATTATATGTGATAAATCCTTTTTCAGTTTCCCGAAAAAGGATGACCTAACCCGAGGGTTAACATACGACTCCTCTCCATGTGCGACTTTCTGTAAAACTTTTATTCTTATTGGTGGATCTTGGTCAAATGGGTCTTTAAAGATTTTCTTCCCCAAATTGACATCCTCTGGAATAAAGCATGGACCCGCTGTGAATCTCAACTATTGAGCGGGGCTCAATTTCCAGCTTCAATTCCTTTAATTCTTCAGTTGTAGGTTCATAACCATTAGCCATGAGAACGAGTAGCAAACCGTCTTCCTCCTTTAACACAATCTCATCTATATAACTAGAAGAGTAAGAATGTAACTCGGGGAAATCCTGCAAAAGCTCAGAAAGTGGATCTAAATGAGTACATTTTACAACAACCAGTTCGTCTTGCAAAATAGATTGTGAAGTTACAAATTGTGGAGCTAGACTGGATTCTGTCACATTTGGAAACAGAATCAACGGTGAATAATGATCGGTAGCAAGTTGCATAGTAGGTAGGGGGCTCGAATGTTTTACGTTCGGATTCATGCAACATTACCAAGACCCATAAAAACACGGGCAGAAACCTTCGACTATCATCCTTTCTTTCATAGACATGTTTTTAGTGTTAACCACAACTTCATTTTCTTCTTTCTCTTGGTACCCCTCGTTGGTAACACTAGGAGATAAATATAATTCGATTAGTTTCCTCCGTTCTACTCTCATTCTCTCACCCATTGTCATATTCCTATGGTCAACCATTTTCCTGCAACTGACAAAAACTAGAAAAGAATAAAAGCACCGACACTAAACAGTGAAAGAAAAAAAATAATAATAAAAATTCTACAAAAAAAATGATAAAATCTAAAAAATAATAATCACAACTTAGTCAACAATTCTTATCTTGACACAACTGTCCCCGGCAGCGGCGCCAAAAACTTGATGTGCGAAAAGTGGTATATGAATTGTTGTATGGAAAATACCGGTTTTAAAGATTACACACACTAACGGGCAGTGTACCCGATCGTGTAGTAGTATAGATAATGGTAAAATCCGTGTATCGTTCCAAGGACAGTTATATGTGCAAATTAAGATTGTATAAACTAAATTGTAATTAAGCTAAAATAAATGAAATCAAACAAGTACAAGATATTGGGTTACCCTTTAACGATGGGCAAATCAATAAAGGAATAAGTTTAAAGACAATATTTTTGGTATTTTAGGTTTATGAAGATGAAAGATAGTTTTTATATCAAATTAAACAAATATGCTCGTCTAGACTTTTTACCCTCGATTGTTGATTGTTATTTTAGGATTAAGACCGGATTGATTGACTGTGCACGAGAACTAATTAATCGATTTACCAAGAGTAGTCTTGCGCAAACACTCAAACGGGATTACACGACGCAAGTGATGTTCTTGTCATCTAAGACCTCCTATTTGTAATCAATTAATTCAACTAGTCTAAAGACTTGAATGATGATCATGCCAATGATGTGTTGATCATGATCCACTCCTATGTCAACTAATGGATTAGCTTAGTTCATTCCCTTGGTCCAGTTAAATGCTCAATTCACCCAACCCAAGTAATCAATTAAGTGTAGTAATAGGATCCCTATAAACGTCACTAGATAAGGCAAATTTCTAACACCTATTAGCTATATGGAATTGAGTAGTGAAAATATGTATAACAGATTCTAGGGAATTGATCGTTTACCTAGACAACTACACATATCAAATAAGCTATCCGAAAGTATCTACAAGAGTCGTTCTTACATTCCTATATAGATTAATCGTTTGGACGCAACTTACCCCTTTTGGTAAAAGACGGGCAAACACTTGTCACTAGGTGCAAATCAATATACTAAATCAACAAGATGGTGTTTCTTAGTTGAACAAGTATACTAACTAATTGAATCGAAAAGATTAAACTTAACAAGAATGGTTCTTGTATTCAAACATCAAACTATCATACATAAGAACAATCAATCAACCAAAGTAACAATCAACATCTCAGTTATTAATCTAGACAAGCATAAAAAGAACTAGCTAACAATCATATTTAAAGACAATAACAAACTGGAAATAAAGATAGAATTCATTGTGATAACAAGAATCGACCTTTGATATGAATCTTGGATGATGATCCTGATGATTCTTGAATCCGGATTGAAATGATGGATTAGGTGATCCTGGATTACTCCAAGGATCACCTTGAATCGTAACCTCTGCCTCTAAAAATGACTGTGTAATGGTGTCTGAAGAATGAAGCTGGAAAGGGGCTTAAAAAGGAAGAATATAGCTGGAAAAGCCAGCGTGCGCGGCGCGCACAAAAGTAGGTGCGCGGGGCGCACTAGCCACCTACCACCTTTTACTTTACAGCTCGATTACACGTCTCAGATCTACTTTACAGACGAAAAAGGGGATCGTGCGCGGAGGATGTGCGCGGTGCGCACTGTAGTGCGCGGAGTGCACACTTTAATTTTGCGCGGTGCGCATTTATGTTTTGTTTAAGCAACTTTCTGATCAAAATTGGTCGTGCGCGGAGTGCACACCCATGGTGCACGTTTTTGTTTCTTCGTTTCTTGTTCTGGTTTTGATCTTTGAGTTGTTTCATTCATTATCTTCAATATTTCTTCAAGTATACAATGATTCTATGCTTAATTACAATACAATGAAATATACAAGGAAATAATACAAATAAAAATGTAAAACAATGAAAATGACTTGATATTGCGACTAATGATATGTCTATTTTGAGCAATATCAGACGCGTTTTAATAAAAAAAATGAATTAAGTTTGAATTTCCATTTAAGTTCTTACTTTTTAATAACTGCTCACATGTAGGGTTAGTTTAGTAATTTTAATTGTTCAGACAATTTTTCAGCACATAAAACAAACACTAATTATTTATTCATCGCTTATTCCTCACAGACATCATATAACCGTTCAGATTCAGGACTTAATAAGAAAAAACAAACGATCACAAAATCATTGTAAAGATTCTCGCAAATAGAATAATGTGTGTGATCTCATCAAATTATAGTGACGTGCAATCGACATACATTAAACTATAAAAGGTAGCCAAATGATTGACTATCAACTATTTGTATATGATATACGGAGTATATTTAGTTGGACCACCAAAATAATAATAAAAAATGTTTGATAGTAAAAGTAGATTTTGAAAAAGCTTTTGATCATCTAAACTAGAATTCCTTGGATATGATAATGATGCAATTGGAATTTGGATCTCGAGTTCGAAGAGAAAGAAAGGCTTTGTTAAGGTTGTTCATTTTGATGGCGGAAGCTGTGGAAGCACTTCAGGTCACAATTGTAAAAGAACAAAATAAAAATATATTTTCAGGCACCAATGTTGGAAAGAATAAAATTCGAATATATCGCCTTCAATTCGCTAATGATATGATGCTTTATAACTAGATGAAAGGTTATTAGAAAACTCCTAACCTATTCTGCATCCTAAGATGTTTCTGGATATGTTTAAATTTCCTAAAAATTGATTGGAAAGCTAGAAATCAATATTGTAGAAACTCAATCAGGTTTCAGAATCAAAAGAAGATCATGATTAAAATTTTTTTTTTTTTTGGCGAAAATAACGAGAACAAAATAGGACCCGATGAGACGCATACTTAGAAAGCGGCTAACTAACGAACTATCTATACCGAGCCTCATTTAAACTAAACCGAAACAAAATCAAAAAACTAAAAGCAAACGAGTACAATGATTACGAAAACAGAAGATCCTCATTGAAGCATACAGATTAACAGAATTAAAGACCACTAGAAAACATATTTCTAAAAGGAAAGTAACAGGTAAGTCAAGAATTAAACTTAAAGAGTTTTTAAGATAATAAACCCTAGGCTACATCCACAAGGCCTCATACATATCAAGCCACGGATGCACTCCTACATTACCAACAAAAATTTAAAAAATAAAAATAAAACACATAAATAAACTCTACTTCTAGCAGCAACAATAACAAAACCTAAACAAACTCCCACTTATAAAATAAAATAAAAATGCAACCATAAACTCTTGGTGCTTAAGCTGACCTAAATCTAACCATTGTTACATATATGGAACCATCAGAAGCTCATCACAAGCGTACCTTTACTAACTGACTAACACCTCGAATCCCTTAGCAAAACTTCCAATGATTATCACAGTTAACACACGTTACAAACGTCGTCATAGGTTCATCAGCACTCCGAGTCTGCAACTGATAATAAGTGCACTTCCTTTTACCACATCGACCACACCTAAACTGATCAGTCGTGGCTTTTGGTGGGCCACCACGTTCACAATCAAATAAAGCCTTCTCTTTTATCTTCACATTCTGCTTTTGCCTTTCATCACTCGCCATTTCTTCAGGAGTTAACTCCAGTATCCTCTCGGGTTTCAAATGCCCAAGAAGTATCTTTCTTCTAAAATCAGGATTTTTTGGATCCTTAACATTAAACATTATGGATCTGTACTTAAACTTCTGGGTCCCACTGGACTTTCCCCATTTTTCAAACATTGCAGATTCAACAGATACAGCAACCCTGTAAGGGTCACAGGCAGTCACTTTATCCCTTAATTCCTCACTGATCTCCCCAGAAACTTTACATAATGCTTCTGCAAGTAGTTCACGAATCTTGTCACGTACAGGATCTTTACATAAAACAAGAGAATTCAGCTTCGGTGGAGCAACATCGTTTGTTGTGGGTCCCTTTTCGACCTTGACAGCATTACTCTTTTGACCACTTTTCTCAACTTTCACAGAATTGACAGAATTGGTCCTTTGATATTTCTTTTCTGACATCTGTGATCCTTGTGATCCATTCTCAGACTTGGGGGATTCTTTGATCTCCAAGTTTCCATTTTTCTTGTTCTTTGATGTTTCCTCAACAATTATGCCTTTCCAAATCTCAACCAGTTCAGAAGCAAGTGACTGTATCTTCTTTCTTGGATGTTTTGTTAATTGACGAAGTCGTTTCCCCACCTGAAAATAACAACATTCCATTAACAGCTGCATATAATTATATAAACTTTGTATGAATAAACACCGGGTCAAACAGCAGCAGTCAGTTATCCATACAGTAATCACTCTGTTTCAAAATCAATCAAGTAAAGTAACTTTAAAAACTAAGATAACAAAAGATTTTTAACGCCAAAGATTTTTTAAATTATCTTTCTCAATTTTGGGGATATGGGCCTTATTAAAGGAGTTTTAACAGCCTTATTAAGCCTTATTGTGTTGGGGATATCAAGAGAGTTTTAACAGCCTTATTAATTCAGTCTCTAATGACTTTGTGTTGATTACCCCATTTGATGTGATGGCCGAGAGTTTCTTTCGGTTTGCTTGGCTCGAAATTACCGGGATTCCGGCCAAGTTTGCTCAAGTGTCCCCTTTGAAATTTGGTTCTTTATATAACGTGAATTTTGATCGAATTTCACCTGGTACTTCGAGATTTTTTGGATTCGGGCCTGGATCTGCTGTTCAATGTGCCGATGAACCGATCTCTAATGCTTCTAGCGGGCCAAAACCCACTGTTAACTCTGGGATGAAGTCCACTGTTTCTCACCATGGTTCTGTTAATGTCGGGCTAGTATCTATTGTTCAATGTGTCGATGGGCCAAATTCCAAAGTATCTAGCAGGTCGAAGCCCGCTGTTTCTCATCTTGGGCCGACTCAGCATGTTGGGCCTAGTTCGTTTATTGATGTTGATAGGGTGTCATCTGATTCGGTTGACAATGTGTCCGTGTCTAAAGGTGATTCGGAGTCAAATGATGATGACACAACGTTTGCGGCTAGATTGGCCCGTTTGAAAAAGGAGAAGGAAAAGAAAGAAGGGTTGTCGGCTAAACGTAACTTAGAAACGAATGAAGATAGTCCCCCTACCGATTTTGATTGGTCGTAGTGGAAGATGTTATTACGATTGCGATGTACCCTCGTGTGATGGTTTTTGTAAAGAGTGACGTTTTGAATAAAGATGTTTTAAGGAGTTTACTTAGAGAAGCTAATCCGTGGTCAAGAAAAAAGGTGTATGTGGTTTCCACTTCCGACACTTTTAAGCATAGAGATCATACCTATGACTTGGATTACGGGGACACGATCCAAAACTTGTTTATGGTGCTCATGGGGGAAAAGGCGGTAGTTTATCGGCAAACGGGATGGGGAATATGTCCACAGAGGCTTTTGAGACTTTTGATGATATGATAACACGTTTGGCCGGGGAGAGTGCGTCGGGTGATGGAACCGCCAATATGTTATCTTACAAGATAAACACAAAAGATAAACACAAGAAAGAGAATCGTTCCAGGAAGAACACTTTGAAAGAAAAGGTTAATGGTAAGTTGAAGAGAGCGGGACCTAGAGGTTGAGATCTTGGGTTTTGTCTCGTGAGCCTTTGTTGTCCTTTTTTGTTGATTTCTAGTTAGATTGCTTAGTTTAGATGTTGGTTGGCTTAGATTTGTTTGGTTTGTTTTAAGATTATTTCGGGTAGTTAGGGGAAGCTCGTTGTTTATTTTTATAGTCTTTTTATTTTAGATGGTTGCGCGAGCGTCCGCTTCCCTTATTTCTTTTGTTTTCCTATGTTTTGGGAACGACCTCGTTTCTATATGAGTTTTAGTTTTTTTTGCCAAAAAAAAATAAAAAAGTAAAGTAACTTTGCCAATAACATAGCCAGTTAGTCGTTCTTACTCAGATACCTTTTTCGTACATTGTTCCAATTTGATAACATGCTAATCAACTACATATCAAAAGTCTTGACAGTTCTATTTATCTTTCTCAACATTTAACTCATATTTCTTAATCTTAATCTCAACTAATATCCTATAAAGCAGATAACATATAACATATATCGAAAATTCAGTTATAATTCATCAACAAACAAACCCACAATCACATACATTCACATCAACTCATGATATTCTAATTCAAATTATAATTTATAACTAATGATTAACTTAATATCAATATAGATGAAATTCACTAAGAATCTAAGAAATTAATCATATTTACACCAAAACGATCCTAATTAAGTGATTATATATCTGATTGCAGGTAAATTCACTAACTTTTTAAATGTAATCAATGAAATTCATTAAAAAATTAACAAATTTATCATATACAAACCAAAAAAATCCTATTTATTTATATTAATAATTGCATGTAAAATCATAATTTATGAACATAATTAATCAATTACTCATATTCAACAATATCATCATATTTAATCCGATAATATCCTAAATATATTTATAACTGCATGTGTATAATCACTAATTTGTTAATATATTCAATAAAAGTCATCAAAAATCAAACACAGTCGCATTTGCATTCACAACGAAATTTATTAAAATTTAAATTAAAAACTAAATCTACCTGCGTAGAAACGAGAACTTGATAACTAACGGGAAATTTCTTCAACAAATTCAAAGCATCAACGCACCGATCTTCCTCAAGCGCGCTACCACCGCCAATCGACGCCGCGGCATCCGCCGATTTTTTCACCGTCTCAAATAACTCAATTAGCTCTGTCTCCATGATGTCTATTGATTCATCAATTCAACGTAATGGCAAACAGGCCCGTGAATGTGTTTAAATAGTGATACGGCGGGATGAAATCTGGCCGTTGATTCACACGTGTGAAGCTGATCGGACGATGAAGAAGAACGAAAGGTGAGTCCTTTAAGTTCGACAATTTTGTGGATTTTTATGAAAACGTTTGGATGTTAGGGTTTTGGCCGTTAAAAGTGTGAGGATTATATGACATTGCACGTTAGGGTGGTTGTTAGTGGCACGTGACGGTCCAGTTGGGTTTTTTTTTATTTGGGCCTTAATACATTGTATTTGGGCTAAATATATTTTAGATCAATGTCACATTTGTATTACGGAGTATCATGTTTTAAAAGAGATGGATGGTAGACATATAAATTAGTTTTAGAGCACTTCGCTAAAAACTCGTCAATCATTCGATACTTTAACGTCCCACCTCCCATAAAATTCAAGCAAATGGATCGTGAGTCATCTCTCTTATACTTAAATAAACACGCAATTGAGTGAAAAATCTATCAATATTAAATCCTAGCCATCCAAACTTTTAACCACCTCTAATCACAGCCATTCATTTCAAAATCAACCCTTAATCACGTGACAATCGAGGTAATCAGACAAAATTAGCCTTCAAAACTAAAAAACGTACGGGGTTTAGCCCTAAAATTAGGGATCGATCCATCTCAAATTCATTTGCAAGCTACACAGTCTTCTTCAACCCTTCAAAACTCTCTCATCTCAAATCAGTAACACTCAGTTAATCAACCAAAAAACCCTAAATCGATTCTTCATCCAATCCTCCATCCATCGCCAAACAAATCGATTCTTCAGTCATCAATATCGAATTCGCACAAGGTAATCAGATTTTGATCAATCTGTTTAATTTGAATTTAGATTAGTTTTGATGAATCTGTTTATTGATTTGATTTTAATCCAATCGATATAGATGATTTGATTATTCAGATCATATGCATCGACGATTTAATTATTCTGATCATATTCTGATCATATTGTTAATTGTAATTTTAATATGTAAAGGATTTTTTTAGTTTTGGTGTTAAAGGGTTAGTGTAGTTGTAGGGTTTTGTTTGTGAATTTGATGCCAAAGGGTTACTGTAACTCTAGGTTTTTTTTTTTTTTTTTTTTTTTGAATCATAAAAAATTTGTACTATTACAGGTTGATGCAAGCATGAACTGCACATTGTTCTGTATAAATTTGATAGATTGGAAATTGAGTTTTGATCATGTTCGTCATCCTTTCATCAAGCATTTCAACTTCTTTCTTTGAACTTCATCATGACTTCTTGAATGGTAAATGAATACTTTTAAATCTCTGGTTCTATTTGCATTGTTTGATTATGTTGTTCATGGAATGTGCAATCGTGTTATAGTTACATTGAAATATAAACTAATATGATTTATTCGGTCAAGAGTTACCATTTCATTTTATTGATAAGGTTTTCTTTACCATTCGTATGTGTTTTAATCAGGCAAACGTTTTCAGGATAGCGTTTTCAGGATATCGTTTTCGAGAAATCAGGCAAACTCGATCACATAATTACGTAAACTGAAGAAATCAAGTTAAACGTTTACTGCATTATTATCAATTTGATATCGTTCTCTTATCTATTTGTATTTGTTCCGATATTTTCTTATCCATTTTTAATTGTAAAGAATATACTGCGTTATTATCAATTTGATATGGTTTTCTTATCAAATTGTATTTAAATTTGATCCGATCTATGAACACATAACTTTGTATGTCTTCATAGTCTAATGCATTATTACATGTTTTGTGTGTTTGTGTTTGTATGTTAAATTGAAGTGATAAAAAAGTTACCAACAAGATACAAATTTAAGGTGAACATGTCTGATGTAGCTATCATAAATGTGCAAATTATGAACCCTATGTGAAATAAATTAGTGAAATTTATGTAGCAATTTTATATATGTAACTCATGAATTTCTATGCATCTTATTGAAGGTATGAACTTTGGGTGTTGTATTGTCGGTCAATACGGGCAACACCAAGGTCATGCAACTTTCCTTTTATTTTTTAAGTTATACAAATACTAACAGGTTACATATTAGTAGAAAAACTATATTAATGCTAATTCTAGGAAGTTTTCTGTATTTTGAATGCACTTCAGGTGTTTTTCGACCCATTCAACAAGTCAGAATATATAAAGAAGGGGGAAGCTTTGTGTTGCAAAAGTATTGAGACTCTGCAAGACTGCAATGGCTTAAATTCCTATAGCCGATGAT
This sequence comes from Rutidosis leptorrhynchoides, assembly GCF_046630445.1. Classification (NCBI taxonomy): domain Eukaryota; kingdom Viridiplantae; phylum Streptophyta; class Magnoliopsida; order Asterales; family Asteraceae; genus Rutidosis; species Rutidosis leptorrhynchoides. Next base: position 345,181,309 of record NC_092341.1, read on the forward strand.
GATGAAACAAGTAGGTTACAGGCAGCACATTCAATACAAAAGTAATTCTATATTCTCTATTATTGTTGGTTTACTGAATAGAGCGTGTGAAATGCAGTGAAAGTTCCTTGAAATTGGCTTCTGAAAATGGAGAAACTGGAAAATCTCCTGCCTATCCTTCAGCCACACATCCAAATTTGTAAGCTTTTAAAAATCAAGATAAGATGGGTCGGATGCATAGAGTAGTAATTTGTGGTATGCTTTCTATTATATTAAAAGAAGCCATCATATGAATTACTGAACTAATTGTTATGACTTGACATTATGAGTTTGGATTTTAATCTTCATTTTTCAAGCTAGGTCTACTCATTTCACAAAATCCTCATAAAAACATAATCCTGTCCAAGCACAAATTTTGGATGTTTCTTTTACTCAAAACTAATTATCTGATTATGATTATCCAAGATCCAGTTATTTGATTTTGGTTATTCAATATCACATCGATTTTAAACGTACATCAAAGTGTGTCTTTAAACTAAGGAATAATTATGACATATACATACCTACAACATCTTGTGTTTTTATACTTACAGTTTCTCGAATTTTTACAGATCTTATAACTGCACTAGGTGGTTAGATCGACCGCACTTTATAATCGATCTTTGTTAATGTAGGTCATTCAGGTATTTTTCTTAACAGATCATTCTACAGTAAGCTTTTATCAAAAAAATCTCTTTAAAACTATCGATTGTGCAAGTGCAATATTTGATTTGTTTTGTGTTGTGATTTTCAAGTTGAACGCTTATAGTATGCAATTGTTTAATGAGAAAATACCATCTTTATACGTACAAATTATCCTAAAAGAGTCATATACCATATATACTGGCATACTCCTCTATTTAGTAATTACCTACTTTTTGTAAAAATTAAGTTTATGCAGTTTCATTCAGCTTTGAGTTTTCTACAACCAATAGGCATACGTGAACTGGGAAACACAGCAACTGTAATAACTAATGATGTCAAATGCTGAAAATAATAGCTTCGTTTATTATACTGACTTTATATACAGCTACATTATTTTATAATATGTTCATCTAACACTCGCTTTGACTTATGTTGAACTGATAAGTGGTTAGTTTACTTGACAATATGCTTATGCACTAAACTATTTGTTCACAACATAATTAGTTTGTTAGATGCACAATTAATTGGTTTGCTATTTGACATACGTTGACTAATTTCTTATGTTGGCTTAATACGTAGTAAGTTTACTTGATAATGTGCTTATGTAGCAGCTTCTTTGTCTATTAACATGCATATTCAAAGTAGAGTGGCAGTTAACAGAGAGGCTTCATTCCAGAATGACTTTGAAAGCATCATTATCGTGTTTTTTTGTAAATAACAATGATATTAAAGCACTTATTACATTAACTTTTGTTTAAAGCAGATTGGAGGACATTACACTACTTGGTGACCTAAAGCCGTGCAACGTGAGAAAAGTTATCATGGCAAAAGTCTACTTGATTTGGATTGCGAGAATCCAACTGATACAACGGCACTAGCTTATAGTTGCATGTTACTTGACGAATTGGTAAGCCAAAAACAACAGTTTCTTTTATTTAAACATTTTCCAGCTGCCACGCATTTTGCCTAACGATCTAAGTAATTTAGCTCACAGTTAGACATTATGCAGGGGGATGCAATCCAGGCGAACATGAGCGCTGATGACATTCATTAATTTAACCTCGAATTCGATTACATGCTTTGTTACGTATTCATCTCCATTTAACCTCTTAATTAGGTTGTTATTTTTTTCCTACTCCACTGCATAAATTTGCTTCCGCGTTTCTTCTTCATGTGCTTGATTCGTTTGCCACCGGTTTGTTTTTTTATTATGTTTTACAAATTTGCTCCTTCAACAATTACTCTTGGTAGATCAATAGTGAGTTGAATTTCCATTTGAAAGATTTTTGCAATCTATTTATCTATCCTTTTGTTTTTAAATGATGAACACTATAGGTGGTAATTTATGACGATTTGCATTTGAATGGGTCTGATCTTCGTTCGATCATCTGCAGGTTTTTACCATCTTTTTATCTTCAGTTGTTATTCCTCATTTATCTCCTCTTTATTGTTTTGTGCATTTATTTATATACTCTATACTTTATAATTCATCTTTGTAAGTATTTTTTTTTTTTTTTGCTACCAACACCTACCTGACTCCATTGTATTTTGGTTGTGTTTGCTTTTGTTAATATGTTATAAGTTAAATTTAGTTAGGTACATTCTATTAGGCTATAATAGTTTAATGGCAAGTAGAAAACGTCAAAAGAGTAATGTTATACATAAAAAAGTTAATGATTGGGTTGTTGGAGACGATCATCCTGCTGTCTATTTGTCTATTATGTCTTCGAGACAAACAACAATTAGAAACATGCCACGATATTGTAATAGTATGGGAACAGCAGGTGCTCATCAGTCATCCGTTACTACTATTGTACCTGTTTCTCCCTTGGAAATAGCTACTCCTGCTTCTTCACAAATTGAATCTGCTTCAGCTTTACAGACACGGTATCTGCTACTGGTAATTCTACATTTGTTCTATTGTTAGTATTTATGTTTTTAAACATTTGTTGTTTGCAGATATTACTCCTAATCTAGACCGCGTTTACTATTTGCAGGTCCAATTACTCATTCTACGATGCAATCAGAAAAAAAAGATTGGGTTTTCACTTGTCTTCTATTAATGTTGTTGTACATGTTAATCTTGTGGATTTAACAGCTTTAGTGTCTCCACAATTTGGTAGTATTTAAGATGTAAAGATATCGTCACCTGTAAATAGAAATGATGCCTTAACTTTATTGTGATAATTTAAAAAAAAAAATATTATAGCCGATGATGAGTTACCTAATGTATGCTTTGTTTATTATTTTTGCAGATGTTATTCGTCGTTTCAGAGAAACATCGTTCGCTGCAAACTGGTTTTTGGAAACATTGTTCTCATTTCACTCAAGAAGAGAAACTAAGGAACAGGCACGCACTCAGTCATCTACTATCGCAAAGACTACATGTGTACCAAGGTCAAACCTTGATACAAAAGAGGCCGCAAAAGTCGGTGCTCTACCAAGGTCAAACCTTTTTTCACCCTTACAATCGATATTAGTTGTTATTGGTTTTATTTGTCATGAATTGATGAAAATATTATATAGAGGGTTAGAATATGGGAACATATTAAAGTACATACGTGCATCAATTTCGCTTAAGAAAAATAGAATCAAGTTCATACTGTCAAAAATGGCATGCCAGTGATAGCGTTCAAGAGAAAATGATGAAGATAGAAAAGGTAAATCTACTTCAACATTTTGTTAATTCATTCGACTTTCATTGCACATAATGTATATGAGGAATGATAATTGGAGTTTTATTTGTGGATGTTGGTTTTAGGTTTGGCTTAAAAAGTTCATGGATTGAAATCAAGTTAGCACTATAATAGTATTGAAACTATGTGTTATTTTTTTTTAGTTTATACCTTGCTTACTTTATTATTAGTAATTCAACATTACTACGTTTTGGTTTCTTAGCAACCTAATAAATACAACATAAAATAGAATTATTTTGACAATTTAAAATTTTTAGTAGTCCCTAAAAAACTCCGCGAATTTGCGGGTCTTAAGCTAGATGTTTGTAAATTTAGTTGTTAGAATAAGCTATATATTTGTCGTTGTGAACATTTTTGTGGTTACTTTTTGTAGATGTTTGTAAATTTAGTTGTTATAATAATATATTTTTCATGGCCTTTTAAAAACTTTAGTTGTATAATCCCGCGAATTTGTGGGTTATAAACCTTCAACCGTCGCCTCATGTGGCTTATTGTTTGTTTTTCTCCATCAGGTAACTTCATCTTTGTTTTATTTTTTGCTATGATATGGTGGTTTTGTCTTTTAAGTAATGTTTGATGTTTTTGTCGCAAAATTGTGGCTATACTTGCATGATATTATTTGGGTTGTATTTTTATTCGTGTGTGTGATAGTTCAGTTACAAATATTTAACTGAAAACATTGAAGATCTTTTTGATTAGTTCTATATTTAGAGCAAGGTTTCCAGTTTTTTACCACAAGTTACAACATTAAAATGATGAAAATTTTAAATCCTTTCGCGTTTGTCAAGTATTCTTCATATTATGTATAATAGTTTGTTTAATTTTTCATCGTCTATTGTTAAATTTTTAATATTATTGGCTATGTATATATCTTTTGTGACAACTAACACTAATACTTTACTTTTCAAAAAAAAAAAAAAAAACACTAATAGTTTAATTTAATACATTCATTATATATTTGCTTAGTTATGATAAATTATAAAATAAATCAATAGCTTACATTATTGTTATACATGTTAAATTAGGTGCTTGATGACCCATATAGTAGTTGACATGGCATAATTTGTACCGTTCCTTAGTTACAACTAAGAGTGATACCCCCTGAGTTGCCAATAGAAATGTCCATAGCATTTGATACATCATTCATAGTTCCTGATGTACAAGATGTTTACACTCCTCTTGAAAATGATGTTATTGTACAGCTCTCCGAGGTGAGGTATTCAAAATCTGTACATTTTTATGAGGGTTTTATCCACTAGAATTGGAGATTTTGATCTGTTAAGTTCAACTACTTTCTGTATTCAAGATATTTGAAACTAATATTACTTTTGTAATAATATTATTGTTGATGCTACAGTGTAGGGATCATCTTGATCTATTGCTGGAAAGTATCCCTACTATGTTTCAAAATAACAAAACTGCTGATTCAGCTTTTGGTGCTGGCATAAAGGTACTATATTTTTTATATCATCAATAATTTTTTAAATTTTGTAGTCTTTTTTTGTCACATGACCTTAATTTCTATATCAATTAGGTTGCTTTTATGGAAATGAAAAGCACTGGAGGCAAACTTCTGATATTTCAGTCAGGTAGGCTCATTAATATCTAATTATAAATTTATAATTGAACGAAAGTGACTGAATCATATTGACCAAAATTCTTATATGTTCTTACTCTTATGATTAGTAATTTAGATTTTTGTATCACAAATTTTGCAACTGTAATTATAATTTATGTGAGTAACAGAGGTGTTTCGTGTTTACTTTTTATTATAGGGTAGGGAAATTTGCGTTCACCTTTAATGTATCTACTATTTATCCACATGAGGCGCCAAAAGTTAAGTGTAAAACCAAGGTAAAAGTCTTCTGTGATTCTTAGAATGGTGGATTCCTAAGTGTTTTTTGAATTTTCTTTTATCTAAAAAATATATATTGTATAATTACTCGTGTATAATCGTCGATGCAGGTCTATCATCCTAATATTGACTTGAAGGAAACGTATGCCTTAATATTTTACGTGAAGATTGGAAACATGTCCTCACCATGAACACTATTGTTTATGGATTGTATCATCTCTTCATGGTAAGTTTCACATTATTTGATCATATACACATACATACCACGTTTCTTAAACATACATTATTTCATTGTTACTTTAACGATCAGAATTTTGCTGCATCTACTTATAAATGCACTGATTTGGGTTTTGATTGTAGGTCAAATGACATAATGTCAGAGTATGAACTACATAAAAAGCATTTGAATGCATCAAAAAGGGTGTAAATTATGTTATGATTTGGTTGTTGTAATCATGTTTATTCTGTTTATTATTAATCAAATGTAACTTCAGATAAAAGTGTTTGAAGGTCCGTCTGACCCAATTCAACTTCACTCATTTTGACCTGCACTAAAAAAATACATGTTTCTACTTATTACTCAACCTGTCCGACCCGTTTGGGTTCCCAACTCTAATTATTTGCATTAAAGTAGAAAGGAAAAGGAAACCTAAGATTTTTATTTATTATCATTGGCCACTTGTGATCTAAAGGTGTATGTTTAATTTTTTTGCAGGTCCCAAACCATGAAGATCTATTAAATCACCAGGCTGCTGTTGTTCTAAGGGACAACCCGAAAGGATTCAGTGACTACCTAAATATCGTAATGGCTGGAGGACGTGTTGGGGAGAAACAATATACTCGATGTATCTAACTACTTTTGATCGATTGATGAAGAACACCCATATTTGTTAAATTTTTGAGTGAACTGATGCCACCATCAAGGTAATCTAAAGTGATATAATTGTCTACAATTGTTGTACATTAGATAATCAAATATATCATAAAATGAACTGCCAAAATTATGCCTTTCGTTCATTTATACTTTGAATAGTTTTGTTATTACTATATGATATTAGCAGAAATTTAGTATCCTAGGATTAGGTACTATTGTTGTTGTGTAAGAGAAAATTGGAAAAAATGAAATCCACTTATTTTCATATATGTTTCTTGCAGCAAGAGCGCTTGGTGGTCATATGAATTCTGTTATCACAAATCATAAGAAACTTCTTCAAACATGTGAGAACGATAAGGTATAAATCTAAATGTATAAATTCTAAAGGTGGAAAAATGGGCGGTTCCCACAGGTTGAGTTATGGTTCAAAATGGATTGGGTCGGGTTGTGTTGACCTGAAGCACTTATTTCTACAGATATATGTAGAATTATAGGTTGATTGCAGCATTTTATACTTTTTGTAGTAATAATCTATTATTTTAAAATAATTATCAATATCCAGGTAGACCATTAACCTCACTTGTGTCAAACACATCAACTTGCTTTCAAAGTATATTCTTAGTTTATACAAACATGTTATATAGGCTCTTTCTAAAGTAAATACAAATCATGATTATTATTCTAATGTCCCACCTTGATGGTTAATTGACAAACCCTAAATATTAAACATTCAGTTTTAAGATTTATAAGCATAACTATGTCACACTCTTTTGTGTTCAAGTCACATTTGGTTTTTTCTCATCCTAATTATGGTATGGACCTACTTAATGAACATAAACTACAATTATGCACATACTTATGTAATGAAGTTAAACCTGTTCTTTTTTTTCCTACTTTAGGTCTCATATTTATACATATATAATATAAGTTGTTTATCATACAGTAGTAATTAAACTTTACAAAAAATAAAAAATAAAAAAAACAAGTAATATTATTAAAAACATATATGATTTGTCGTGCTTGGAAGAAGGTCAGCGTTTAGTTGACCCGTTTAGTACTGTTCCAATGAACACTTTTGATAAATATGATTTTTTGTTAACATTATCTTCACATACGGATTCAGTATCTACAGACCAGTCAGGTGAGTTTTGTTCTTATGGTTTGTCAAAACGTCTTTAATGAGAACCATATTTCATTGTAACTGATATATTGTTGTCTCTATATGTGGTGAAACGGGCGGTTTGATGGGCTTGGTAATGGGTCAAAATGATGCATTTCTATATACGGATTGTGTCAATGGTTTGAGATTTCCACCACTGATATCCTTAACATGTGTTAAAATTAGTCAAGTTCATTTCTTTGACCCCTTCGAATCCGTATCGCATTTTAGTCTTGAAAAGTGTTATAATTAGTTAACCTCGAGTTTCTAGGAAGGCACGGGAGTATGAAATAGTTGCTTTTAGCATTTATTTGTGGGTTTCCAAGTAAGTTGATCACTCTTATAGTTGGAGATGTATACCAAGTCTTAAACCTAAACTTAGAAATAAGTTTATTCATGAGATTGGGGATGGTTTAAAAACATCATTTTGGTTTGATAATTGGCATCCTGCAGGACCTTTATGTAAGCTCTTCACCAATATAGAGATATATGCTACTAGGATTAAAAGAATAAGTAAGGTTAACAATTTTTTTAGAGATGGAATATGGGTTGGCCTGTCGAGATTATTGAAACAACTGATACTAGATTAATTGCTTTTAATCCTGTGATTAAAGATAATACTACTGATTTGGTTATGTGGTGTGACAACAATGGAAAAAGGGTGAAATTTAGTGTCAATAATGCTTGGAAGGATATTAGGCAAGATAGGGATGAAGTGATATGGCATAAGTTGATTTGGTTTTCACAAAACATTGCAAAACATGGCTTTACTTTATGGTTGACTGTCAAATCTAGACGTACCACATAAGATAGAATGGAAAAATGGGGAATGATTAATGGCCAGACATGCCCGCTATGTAATTCTGTAAAAGATTCCCACAAACATTTGTTTATTGATTGTTCATATGCTTAACTTGTGTGGAAAAATTTTAAAAGGCAAAGCCAACATTGATGATATTATAGACATAATTATTGAAGGCCAATTGACTTGGGATGACCTTATTAACCATTTTGTTAAAATACCATGTAACAAGTTAATTTGGAGTATCAATGGAAGACTGTGGTTGCAGCGATTATATACTTCATATGGCAGGAAAGAAACTTCGAAATTTTTAGAGATAAAAATAGAACTAATTCTGTTGTTTGTGGTGTAATCCAAGAAGTGATTAGGTTAAGGCTGGCTGGTCTAAAGATTAACAATTCAGATCAGGTCATAAATGCAGCTGGTATATGAAACTTTGGTATGGAAAATGTCATGTATCAACCTACATAAGGTTTAAATGATTGAAGCGACTCAATACTTGGCTTTTAGCTAGAATTTGTGGTCTAAAGATACTAGGATTAGTACAGATGTAACTAAAATTGGTCAAACTGTATTAGGTTTTTGGTTGTGTTTAACAAGGGATATGAATAAAAACAGGTCATTATATAGTCATTTGGTGTCTTTGTTTGTTAAATGGTGCAGGTATGTACTACTTGGTATGTATGTTAAAAGATGGAGCAAAGTCAAAATAAGTTGAAGAAACAACATTTAGAAGATCTGAAACTTCAGAGATGCCAAAGAACAAAGAATACCAAATGGTGTTGTACATTGGAAATGATGGCTGATACAAGGGAAAAGGCAAACGAAGGTTTAAAGTTTAAAGATGCCGAGGTATGCTGTTTTGAAGATTATGAAGATCAAGAGCTCGATTCTACAGAGTGTGGCCAAATGAAATGGATCATGTTGAAGTACAAAGGTATGAATTATGATTTGTATTTAAAATGTTATTATTTGCAGGTCGAGCTTAGATGGGTTATAAGTAATAGGTCATATAGAAAAGGTATTGTTCATTGTATTGATTTGGTCTTTTATTGGTATAGGAATGAATTATGGTGATTGTACAGATTTTATGCTTACTAGGTAGGAAAGTGTAAAAGTGTTTCGGATGTTTGCATCAAGTGCATTATAGATCCAATATTCTACCATATGCATCAATAATCTTTGCATCAAGTGCATTATCGGCTGCAAGCCCGAATCTCCTCATCATGGAACCATATGCACCACCCGTTATATGACCACCAATGTCTAGGCTCGTGCATAGCCCAGCCGGTACCCCATGAGTCTTGCTCTTCTCAGCAACACAATAATAAAGCTCACCAACGGTTACACCCGCCTCAACCCAAACATAACCATTTTTAAACACATATATGGATTATTTTGAAATTGTAAGTAGATATATTGGATGCACAAAAACTAATATGTCTACTTAAAGTAAATAAAATAAACATAAAAAATAATTTCTTTACAAACATTCAAATAACCCCGCGAATTCGCGGGTCCTCCACTAGTTAAAATTTAAAGTGTATTAAGTTCTTTCATCCTCTTAAATGGTCATTTTACACAAACATTTGATTAGTGTTTTGATTATATGTACATTCTGTTATACCTAGTATTTGTTTATACAGAACTCGTATTTGACTGACATGTTAAATTTTTTATGTAACATAATACTGTTGTGAATATGAGAGGATCGCCTGGACGTTGGTAGAGATAAATTTGGAGGAAAATAATTCTATTACTCACAAGAATAGATTACAGAGTATTACAAAACTCTAAAACAAAAAACTCTCAAACTAACACACTAGGAATTCTCACCACTCTCTAGGGATGTATTCACTCTTGGTTAGGATTACACTTTAACTCACACACACTAACTAGGTGTGATTACACTTTTCTGAATGATTTACAAATGAGGCTCACACCTCTATTTATAAGGAAAATTTGAGGAGGTGGAAGGTGTGAACGCAGATTGGTGTGAACGCAGAAAAGGGTAGATAGCCGTAATCGTTTCCAATTTGAATACTTCTATATGAGTTGTCAAACAAGTGGCTAGCCGTAATTGTTTCCAACTTTGCTTCTTCAACCGGCTTCTTTGAATATCTAGAAAAATCTAGCTTACGGCTAGAATGGAAACATTTAGATGACGACATCTAGAAGATACGGCTGGAAATCATCAAATACAACAACAGAACTCAATCCCACATGTGTAGGGTATGAGAGAGGTAAGACGTAGACAATCATTCCTCTATCCTAGAATACTCCCTAAATTGAAACAAAACATAACAACAAAAACAACAATAATACTCCCTAATAATAATAGGAACGCAATATAATAGCTCTTACAATTTTTCCTCACAAAAATCATAACTTGACGTATCAAGTAATAAAATTAATTACTTGAGAAGATTCTAAGCTTATGGCCTTATACTACGTATTTCATTTTTCTTTAGAGTTTCAGCTACCTGAAGTATTTTTTAGTAACAAATTTTAAATTTATAGTTGCACACTTGCACCTACAGCAATACAGGCATAACAGATGAAATTGCTTCAAGAAAATATTAAGGCGTGCCAAAGTTAACGCACGCTAAAAATCACTAGTGAAAAAAGGTTACAATTTTTTAAATAAAATGTGTAGTAGCCTGAAATGGATGGTTATTGTTGTTACATCGACCGCGACATTTGGGCATCACCATTCTCTCTAGTATTTGTAGCTTTTGGTGGTCTGCGACCTTTGTCGGGCCCACCTATCACACCCCACTCTTCAAATTGCCTTTGTCGAGCCCTAGCCCTCTCTTTCTCTTCCTCGGATTTTGAAGCGTAACAATAGGGACAAGTAACCCCATATTCCCACTCTGGTGACTCCATGTCTGCATCGCTCACAGGTTTCTTGCAGCCATAACAAAGCTTAAAATTTCCAGGCACCAAACCATGTTTGACCGACACTCGTTTGTCAAACACAAAACACTCACCTTCCCATAAAGACTCGGTTTTGGGGACTTCCTCTAAGTATTTAAGTATCCCACCTTGTAAATGGTAAACCTAACATCATAAAAGACCAAAGTTATCAAAGATCATGCATCATGCATGCCATGTCACATAAACTCTGCCTGATAAGTAACGTGGCATAATGGGTGGGTCAGGCTGGCTGGGTTAAGTGACAAAATGGGCAAATTCTTGTAATGGTCTAAATGGGTCCTGCTCATCTCATTTGTCCAGTTCCCTTTAAAGAGAAATATCTTAATTTTACACGTTTGATTTGACATAATTTATCACAACTACATTTACCTCTTTAAACCCTTTGCCAAGGAGAAAACTTGAAGCCTTTTCGCACCGAATACCACCAGTACAATACATCGCAACACGAGGTGGAGATTTCAGTCCCTCCACATTTTGTTTTTCAGATTTATCAGATGAACCTTTGCATTCCATTTGGGCATCTGATGAAGAAAGTTGGAATTCATCATCCACCCATAACGGGAACTCTCTGAAAGCTGTAGTGCGTGGATCAACTGCCCCTTTAAACTTGCCTATTCTGGTTTCATAGTCATTGCGCACATCAATGACAACCTGACAGATCATTCAAATCATTATATACATCATTTTATACATTTTGGCTTTACACATGCACACAAAGCTTATACATTTTATCTTGATTTCTCCTTTGCATGCTGTGGTAAAGGGCAATTTCTTGAAACTGTTAATTTCATAAGAGGTTATATACATTCTGCATGACTTAATGGTAAATGAATCTCCAGTGCTAATCTTGTGAATGTATCTCAACTATAAAAACTAATATAGTACTTCATAATCAGATAAACTACATAAATACTAGCAAAGGATATACTTGCAAAATATAGTAAACCAAAATTATAATTCCGTGTATATGAAGTAACGACACTTGCAGAAACCAATCATAATAAACAAATAGACACATAGACATAACAGAGTAAAATGGTAGTCCAGCAAAATAAGCGCTGCAATGGCAAAATAAACAATCTCATGATCAGTTTGAAGAGACTTACTGTATCTGGATCACTGATTAATGAGTTCCACTCTTTTGGGCTGACATACTTCCCAACTCTTTCATTTGGTGATACAGACGGCATCCCAAGGGAAACTATCTGTACCAAAGATATGATTAGATTATACGTAGTAACATAGAAACGGTAACAAAATTCATTAGCAAACAATCTAATTTTGCAGGTTATGAACTTTAAAACAAAACTAACTAGGTGATCGGATCCATTTAATTACCTCCTTTTTAAGCTTCACTCTCACATGGTCCCACCTAAACGGGGCGTCTTCCCCTGCTGCAAGTGGAGAACTGCTCGTATGTCCATGGTGAATAGCTTCTTCTTCAGGGCTTACGGGTGACTCTATTTGTCGAAGACCATTTAACCGATTATCGGACTGTATGAATTTAAGAACCTCATCAACTGATTTCCGGATTCCACATATGCTACCATTAATTCCCTCTGGTGCAAGAATGATACCACCTGAAATGTACTGGAAGTCTGAAAATAAAAAACTTGAAACCAAACACTAAATGCATTTTACCCCCCATTTTGACCATACTATAAACCATCGTTACTTATTATAACACATCTTAGGTTAAAATTAGACTATACTAAAAAGAATATCAATTGCGCACTTACTAGCTTTTCACATAGTTGTTTTAACGGTTTACGAAAATCGGCATGATCAGGAAAATCAGCAAACTTATAAAACGATACCACCACAAGTTGGAGCTCATCAGCATCATGTGAATCTGCATTTCCAGGTGAACTATCCATTACGGAATACGAAGAAGATGAAAGAACGTTGGCAAACGTCATAGTTTGAGGTGAACTTTTACAATTGATGTGAGGAACTTGTGAATTGGTAAATATAGGAAGTAAATTAGGGTTTCTGGTTGAAGATGAGGATGAATTAGGTTTTAGGTTCATAGTGGCGTAATTAGGGTTACGGTTAGGGCTTGATGACGACGATAACATCCTTAACGGCAAAGAGGATAGAGGAGTTTTTGGGGGAAAACAGCGGAAAGGATTGATTTGAAGCATGTGGTGTATTCAGGGGACCTCTATGTAACTATCATGGCATTTAATGGTCTTCACCACTTCAGTTTACGGGTTTTTTTTTTTTTTTTTCCTGAATAAAAAACCAAAACTTCAATAGAAACAGAAAACATTTTTGATAAGAAAACGAATTTAAACAAGGGATACAATTGAGAATCCCGACGAGGCTCGAACTTAAAAAGTGGCTAGCATACGAACTAATACACTGAGCTCCATCTAGCCTAAACCGAAACAAAATACTAACTGAAACAAACGAGCCATGAAACCAAAAGAATGCTACGAAACATGAAACTGATATAAACGAACTCAAGTATCCTTGATGAACACGTCAAATTTTTCCATCTCCTTGCCCTGAACCAATTTATTTTTCGCTTTTGTTGATTCTTATTTTTAACTGGCCCATGCTGGATCTCATTAGAATTAATTAGATTAATCGTAACTAGTTCGTTTTCGGTCATACACGTCATCATAACATCAAAAGTCGTGAATTCCTCGTCGGTCATTTTTTCCTTCGGGCCTTCACCAAACCCAAAGAACCGCCTTTACTCAACTCCGCAAAATCACCAAATTTAAATGTCAAAATCGAACCGGATTCAAGTTCGGTTTTTCATTCAGTTTCGACAAAAATCGGAAACAGACAAATTTTAAAATTCTTTATAAACATAATTCATCTACTACTGACGCGATCTCGGTTATCTCCTCCTCGACTAGCCTAGCCACCTACACTCCGTCAACCCACAATCAACACCTCGTGCTCACTCGTGCCAAAAACCGGAATCTATAAACCAACCTCTCGCTTAAACCCAAACGTCAACTCTCGCCCAATATATTCCTAAATCTCACATTCAAAACCATGCAAACCCTAATTTGTAACAAGTAGTGTTTGATAAAAAAAAATTGCTTTAACTAGCAATGGTATTTGAGATCTGGTTATGAGACCTTCATGTGTTAATATTGAGATCCATGTGGTTATTCAAATGTAAGTCACACTTCAATGATACTACAAAGCTCGTTGGGTAGTTAATGTCAAAAGTAAACGATCTAGTATCGATTGTGGTGAGACCTTTAGTCCGGTGATTAAAACGGTTGCTATTAGACTTAGCCTTAGCCTATCTATTTCCATACACTAGACGATTCAACAACTAGATGTCAAAAAGACATTTTTGCATTGTGTTCTAACAGAGCCTGTATAGAAGCAGCAACATCCGGGATATCATGATTCACGTAACCCATATTATGTTTGTCATCTTTGTAGATCGCTATATGGACTCATATGGCTCTACGAGCTTGGTTTGTATCAACTTGCCCAATAAGCTTTATAGGTCGGATTTACTCATAGTCGATGTTATACTTCTCCATTTTTTGAATAGGCGGAGAGCTAGTGTAGCCTAGTTACTACTTTGTGTCGATGATTATACTCACGACTTCATCCAAAACACTCTCGAGTCATATTATTTCATATATTGGCAATAAATTTGCCATGATTAATCTACAATTGCTAAATTAATTAATTAATTTGTATTTCATCATTCTTACTACATAAGGCATGTTTGCATCTAAACAAACACATGCATTAAATATTTTAGACCGGGTTCATATGTCTAGTTGCTAGCCTTGCATTACTCCCTTTGTTACACAATCCAAACTTATGTATTGATGGGTCTTCGGTCACGAATCTCACTTTATATTGCAGTTTAGCCTATGCACTTTGGAATTTGACATTTACTCGACCTGACATTACGTATGCGGTTTATTAATTATGTTTGTTCATGCATGACCCGCAAGAACATCACTTGAGTGTCTTAATTGTTATACTACATGCATACATGTTTTAGTGCATATGTTATAATTATGTATTTTTCTATGTTGCCAATAGACTTGTGATTAAATGTGTATAGTTACACATATTATAGTTAATTTGATAGGCTTTACTTTATACTAAACTGCATATCTTATCTTTAGGCGTCACACACCCACATATTTGCGTGTGTGTGCATCACACACGTGTGTTAATTAGTTTAATTTTTTATTCTTAAACTCTTTCAAGTATGTATTATTTTCAATTCTTATTTTTTCCTCAAATTGCATTTACTTATATTTATTGACCGAATTTTTCTAAAGCGACTCTTATGTCAGAAGTGAAGTGATGGATGATTTTCTCCGCCCTAGTTTTCCCTTCAAGCTGCTAACGTAGAAATAACTATTTTTTTTACCTTAGAGTTTGAAATATGATTGTATACTTTTTGTCCTTCTATATTTCACATTTTACGAGATTGAGTATTGTTGTTCTTGTTATACTTAAAAGCTTCACGGTTACATTTTACAAGTTTACACATTTTATTTATATCTTTTTATAGATATAATACATATTTGCGGAGTATAAAGCAATTGTTAATTATTCAATAAAGACAAAATTGCGCCAACAATCCTCGCGGCTTGCATAGATCTGTCAACAGTTCATGTACTAATTTTCTCACCTTAGTCTGGTGGTTAAAATGGTTGCTTAAAACGGTTAGCCTTAGCCTATCTGTTTCCAGACACTAGACGATTCATCAACTAGATGTCAAAAACACATTCTTACATGGTGATCTAACAGAGGCTGTATATGCACCAACATTCGAGTTTTAATGATTCACGTAACCCACATAATGTTTGTCATCTTCGTAAATCGCTATATGGACTCAAACAGCCTTTGCGAGCTTGGTTTTATCAATTTGCCCAATCTGCTTTACAGGTCGGATTTACTCACAATCGTTGTTATACTTCTCCATTTCTTACTTAGACAAAAAGCTAATATAGTCTAATTACTGAAGTCATACTCACGACTTCATCCAAAACACTCTTGAGGCTTATTTGAGACTTATTATTTCTTATATTGGCTATTAAATTTGCCATGATTAATTTAGAATCGCTTAATATTTTGTAGGTATTTTCGCCTTTCATATTACATAAGGCACGTTTCTTCTATCTAAGAAAAATCATGCATTTAATATTTTAGATCGGGTTCATATGTATAGTTGCTAGCCTTGCATTACTTCCTTTGATACACAATTCAAACTTAGTCTCGTTGGGTCTCCAGTCATTGATCTCACTTTATAGCGCAGTTTAGCTTATGCACTTTAAAATTTGATATTTACTCGACCTAATATTACGTACACGGTTCAATAATTATGTTTGTTCACGGTTCAATAATTATGTTTGTTCATGCATGACCCACGGGAACATCACTTAAGTGTTATACTACAAGTATACATGTTTTTGTGCATATATTATACTTATGTATTTTTCTATGTTGCCTATAAACTTGTAATTAAATGCATACATTTACACTTATCTTAGTTAATTTGATAGGTTTTTAGTTTGTACTTAATTGTATATCTTACCTTTAAGGGTCACACACATATGTGTGTGTGTTTGTGTGCGTCACATGTGTGTTAATTAGTTTAGTTTTTTCCCATTTTTTTTTCTTTTGGAGAACTCCTTCAAGTATGTATTACTCTTACTTCCTCATTTTTTTCTTTCTCAAATTCCATTTACTAATATTTATTGACCGGAAGTCTTTTTGAAAACAACTTTTATGTCATAAGTGGAGCTGGAGGAGTTTCTTCACCCTAGCTCTTCCTTCGAGTAACGTAGAAATGACTATTTTTTTTTTACCTTAGAGCAGTCTTGCCTTAGAGTTGAGATATGATTGTATACATTTTCTGTTTCTATATTTCACATTTTAAGAGACTGCGTATCGTTGTTCCTGATATACTTAAAAGCTTTACGGTTTACATTTTACAAGTTTACACATTTTATTTATATTTTTATATATTTGAATACATATTTACGGAGTATAAAGCAACTGTTAATTATTCAATAAAAATAAATTTGTGCCAACAGTCCCCGTAGTTTATAAAATTATACGTTGTTGATTATAATCAACAATGACTAACTGTTCATATCTTTCATATAGATTCGATATGTCTCATAATCAATAATTAGAATGGTATATAACTTGTTAAACATTGTAACATCACATAAGCATTCTTTAATCAAAGTTTAGGGTTAACAACGATGGGTTTGCGTAATGGAAGTGAAGAGTCAGTTGGTTTGATTTGGATGAAATATTGAACAAAATCTACTATACGTAATAGATGGATTGCAAAGAAAATGACTGAGATAACCTCACGTGACCACGATGTTGAAATGTCCCGTTTTTATTGATTAAAAACGTTCCATATTAATTGATTTCGTTGCGAGGTTTTGACCTCTATATGAGACGTTTTTCAAAGACTGCATTCATTTTAAAACAAACCATAACCTTTATTTCATCAATAAAGGTTTAAAAAGCTTTACGTAGATTATCAAATAATGATAATCTAAAATATCCTGTTTACACGCGACCATTACATAATGGTTTACAATACAAATATGTTACAACGAAATAAGTTTCTTGAATGCAGTTTTTACACAATATCATACAAGCATGGACTCCAAATCTCGTCCTTATTTAAGTATGCGACAGCGGAAGCTCTTAATAATCACCTGAGAATAAACATGCTTAAAACGTCAACAAAAATGTTGGTGAGTTATAGGTTTAACCTATATATTATCAAATCATAATAATAGACCACAAGATTTCATATTTCAATACACATCCCATACATAGAGATAAAAATCATTCATATGGTGAACACCTGGTAACCGACATTAACAAGATGCATATTTAAGAATATCCCCATCATTCCGGGACACCCTTCGGATATGATATAAATTTCGAAGTAATAAAGCATCCGGTACTTTGGATGGGGTTTGTTAGGCCCAATAGATCTATCTTTAGGATTCGCGTCAATTATGGTGTCTGTTCCCTAATTCTTAGATTATCAGACTTAATAAAAAGGGGCATATTCGATTTCGATAATTCAGCCATAGAATGTAGTTTCACGTACTTGTGTCTATTTTGTAAATCATTTATAAAACCTGCATGTATTCTCATCCCAAAAATATTAGATTTTAAAAGTGGGACTATAACTCACTTTCACAGATTTTTTTACTTCGTCGGGAAGTAAGACTTGGCCACTGGTCGATTCACGAACCTATAACAAATATGTACATATATATCAAAGTATGTTCAAAATATATTTACAACACTTTTAATACATTTTGATGTTTTAAGTTTATTAAGTCAGATGTCCTCGTTAGTAACCTACAACTAGTTGTCCACAGTTAGATGTACAGAAATAAATTGATATATATTATCTTGAATCAATCCACGACCCAGTGTATACATATCTCAGTATTGATCACAATTCAAACTATATATATTTTGGAATCAACATCAACCTTGTATAGCTAACTCCAACATTCACATATAGAGTGTCTATGGTTGTTCCGAAATATATATAGATGTGTCGACATGATAGGTCGAAACATTGTATACGTGTCTATGGTATCTCAAGATTACATAATATACAATACAAGTTGATTAAGTTATGGTTGGAATAGATTTGTTACCAATTTTCACGTAGCTAAAATGAGTAGTTTTTACCAATTTTGTTTTGCTCGTCATTTCTTCGTTTCTAATCCGTTTTGAGTGATTTAAGCGGCCACGGTTTCGTATTGAACTTGACTTTATGAAACTAAACAGAAAAGGTATAGGTTTATAGTCGGAAATACAAGTTACAATTCGTTTTTGAAAGAGGTAGTCATTTCCGTCGAAAGAACAACATCTTGATAACTGTTTTGAAAAACATACTTTCACTTTGAGTTTAACCATGATTTTTGGATATGGTTTCATGTTCATAAGAAAAATCATTTTCCCAGAAGTATAGCTTTTAAATCAAAGTTTTTCATAGTTTTTAATTATCCAAACCAAAACAGCCCCCGGTTGTAACTACGACGGCGTAAATCCGGTTTTATGGTGTTTATCGTGTTTCCGGGTTTTAAATCATTAAGTTAGAATATAATATAGATATAGTTCATGTGTATAGTTGATTTTAAAAGTGTAGTTAGAAGGATTAACTTTATTTGCGAACAAGTTTAGAATTAACTAAACTATGTTCTAGTGATTACTAGTTTACCACTTCGAATATGATAGCTTTTTATGTATGAATCGAATGATGTTATGAACATCATTACTACCTTAAGTTCCTTGGATAAACCTACTGGAAAAGAGAAAAATGGATCTAGCTTCAACGGATCCTTGGATGGCTCGAAGTTCTTGAAGCAGAATCATGACACGAAAACAAGTTCAAGTAAGATCATCACTTGAAATAAGATTGTTATAGTTATAGAAATTGAACCAAAGTTTGAATATGATTATTACCTTGTATTAGAATGATAACCTACTGTAAGAAACAAATATTTTTTGAGGTTGGATGATCACCTTACAAGATTGGAAGTGAGCTAGCAAACTTGAAAGTATTCTTGATTTTATGTAACTAGAACTTGTAGAATTTACGAAGAACACTTAGAACTTGAAGTTAGAACTTGAGAGAGATCAATTAGATGAAGAAAATTGAAGAATGAAAGTGTTTGTAGGTGTTTTTGGTCGTTGGTGTATGGATTAGATATAAAGGATATGTAATTTTATTTTCATGTAAATAAATCATGAATGATTACTCACATTTTTGTAATTTTATGAGATATTTTATGCTAGTTGCCAAATGATGGTTCTCACATGTGTTAGGTGACTCACATGGGCTGCTAAGAGCTGATCATTGGAGTGTATATACCAATAGTACATACATCTAAAAGCTGTGTATTGTACGAGTACGAATACGGGTGCATACGAGTAGAATTGTTGATGAAACTGAACGAGGATGTAATTGTAAGCATTTTTGTTAAGTAGAAGTATTTTGATAAGTGTCTTGAAATCTTTCAAAAGTGTATGAATACATATTAAAACACTACATGTATATACATTTTAACTGAGTCGTTAAGTCATCGTTAGTCGTTACATGTAAGTGTTGTTTTGAGACCTTTAGGTTAACGATCTTGTTAAATGTTGTTAACCCAAAGTTTATAATATCAAATGAGATTTTAAATTATTATATTATCACGATATTATGATATATTAATATATCTTAATATGATATATACATTTAAATGTCGTTACAACGATAATCGTTACATATATGTCTCGTTTCGAAATCCTTAAGTTAGTAGTATTGTTTTTACTTATGTAGTTCATTGTTAATACACTTAATGATATATTTAATTATAATATTATCATGTTATATATAATATAATAATGTATTAATATGCTTCATATATATTTAGTAAGACGTGGTTATAACGATAATCGTTATATGTATCGTTTCGAGTTTCATACGTCAATAGTCTCCTTTTTAAGTATATAACTTATTGTTACTATTTTTAATGAGATACTTGATGATCATTATATCATGTTAAACATATATATTTATTTATTTATGTATCATCATGTCATATACAACTTATAGCGTTCGTGAATCATTGGTCAAACTGGGTAATCAGACGTTTACAAAATTTCCGTTTCAATTAACCAAGTCTTAACAAGTTTGATTGCTTAACATGTTGGAAACATTTAATCATGTAAATATAGTTTTCATTAAACATATAATCATAGAAAGGTTCGGAAAAGTTCGGGTCACTACAGATGTGAACTAACGTTAAATCTTAACAAACGTTTGTGCCAAGGACTGCTAACACACAAACTGTAAACCACAGGGACTGCAAGGGTGAGATAACTAGTACAGGGACTGTTAGAGTTTTCTATACAAACCACAGGGACTGTTGGCGTAACTTTGTCTTCAATAATATTTTTAATATTAATTAATTAAATAATTAAATATCTCTTCATTACAGCTCAAATCCTTCATCAGCCCAAATCAGTTTCCATTTTCATCTCCATCCCGTCCATAGTAGATCTCCCGATCGCTATATTCTAGATAGAGAAAGTAGAAATCAATAGACGGAATGTTCAAATTTCTAAAAGATGTCGTTGCCGGATCTGTCGCCGGCGTCAAAGATCTGCCGTATAACATCGGCGAACCTTATTCTTCCGCTTGGGGATCCTGGACTCACTCGCGCGGCACTTCTAAGGTAACACGTGAATTACGTATCACGCACTCAAATATATAGATGTTTGAACAGATATAATTGTTTTGCTTAGCACCTAGGTGTTTTCATCCTATTGAATTGTGTGATGAACCATATGAAACTAAATTTTCCATAGAGGTGCGATTTTGTTAGTAGTTAGGTTTAGCAGATGTTGATCTAGTAGAATTGAGGGATTTCAATTAGCTAGGGTTCCTGAATTATATTGCTTCAGGTGATTATGTGCTCCATTTAGTTCAGTTATATACCTGTAGCAAATATGTTGATGTTAGTGTAAGATTTTAGATCGATACAGTTAAGCATTAGTTAGTAGAGCTTGCTAGGTTTAGCGAATTAGCTCAATATAGTCGAGTATAAGTTTGGTCACAGAAGTAGCATACTGAATCTGCATTGGTTGGATTGGTCTCGATGTGACATATTCCTTTAGATAGTATTAGTAATTCGTTGCCATTGATGTTCCTTCAATTCATATAAATTAGTGTCTTATTTACATTTAAGTACCTTATATGTGGGGAGATGCTCTTAAATATAACTATATGCATTCTTTCCGTTGATGGAAGAGATATTTGTAACTCTGTTTGTCTCTTCAGGTGGATGGATCCCCTGTGTCTGTATTTTCACTTACGGGGAGTAATGCTGGTGATGGACGTTTAGCTGCTGGCCGCAATGGTGTCAAACGGCTTCGAACTGTGAGTTACTCATCAAGAGCTCAACTCATTTGATTTTAATTATGTTTCCTCATCTAAATAGGAAATGGATCAATCCGATCCTTTTTCATATGAATACACGTATTATGTATACCTATAAATCTATACTAAGTTAGTTTCATCATGAACACCTTGACTATGAGCTATTCTTACGTATGACAATATTGAGTACAAATTCCGGTTTAAGAGTATAATGTCAGTTAGAGAACCAGGACTCGTTCTTCTCTTATCATCATTCATACATGTACTACCATATATAGAAATCTCCTTGATGTTGGTAGTAGGGAATTTATCTTTTCATCGTTATAAGAGTGTATTATTTTATTTCATTTTATTATTAAAATTGTATGAACTAAATACTTAGTTAAGACTCTGAACAAACTATAATTTGAAAGCATTCGATGAGCTTCTTGTTATTATGTATATGTTGCTAGGTAAACAAATCTACCTTTTGTTTTTTTTCAGGTCAGGCATCCGAATGTATTATCGTTTCTTCATAGTACTGAGGCTGAAATAAATGACGGCACATCAACAAAGGTCACTATATATATTGTCACAGAACCTGTTATGCCACTCGCGGAAAAGATCAAGGAATTAGGATTACAAGGTACACAAAGGTACATAGGCTCGTTTCTAATGGATCATGTTTTTCTTTTATCCTTTTTTAATAGTCATTGGGTCAATTGACTCCTAAGAGGTCTCCATTTAGCTAATCTCTACTAGTTTGAGATAAAGGGCATGCTGCATTTTTTTGTTGGACCTGTTTTATTGTTGCATTTTGAAACTCTATATTCTAAGTTCTCTTGGCTGCGAATGCCTTTATTAATATGTGGTATTCTATAGTACATGTTATTATCTAAAGAGGAAAATTCTCTTCCACTCAATTCTTGCGTGCTTATGTTGCCTTAAGTGGCTAAACAGTTGGATTAAAGGCTCACGTTTAGTGTAATCACCAAGTAAAATTGTATTTTTAGTTGTTAGTGCATACTATGAAGACATCTACTTCTGCACTCATTAATCCTTTTTGAGGTTTTTATAAAGTATAGAGCGTGATGTCATAGGTTATGAAATGAAATGAAAAGCATGTTTGTGGGGATAAAGTTAGTAGAGTGTTAATAACTTTCATTGATGTTATTAACATGGAACAAATCTTTTAATCAGGCACATGCCATACTAACGTATAAACCAAGTAATTGGTATGTACGTCAGCTAGTGATTAATGATGATCTACCCCATTATGGATTTTGTTTTGATAGATATTTTCCCTCTCCATAGATAATTTAGCTTCATTTCTTTGCCATAACGATACATTGGTATACATTTTCTATCTATTTAATGATGTTTGCCTAGCTATTTAATGCAGCATTTCACTTTCTGAATGATAAAAATCACCTTTTGTGTAAGTCAACCAATTTATAGACAAATGTGCCCAAGTTCCCTAACTGACAACAAGAAACATGCTCATTCTGGTCTATGCCATTATTGTACATTATGTCATTCTGCAGTATAGTAGTCTTTAATTGTTACTGCTTTGCTTTCTGACATCAGAGACGAATATTACGCGTGGGGCTTGCACCGGATAGCAAAAGCTGTGAGCTTCCTCAATAACGATTGCAAACTTGTGAGTACTACTGTTATCTTAACTGTCATTTATGTATCTCGTCACGTGACGTTTCTATATTACATGCTTGTAGCATATGAGCTAATATCCCTGTTTAGATAAGGTTTGTAAAATTCCAGGATATGTACCTGTAGCATTCACATTTACAATTACTATCTACATTCACATTTACAATTACTATTATATCAAATATGTTTTTGCTGGTTAGACATGATATCCTTCTTGTTTATGTTATCTGGCTATTGGTTCGATTCCTTTGTTCGTATGGCTGATGCTATCTGAAGGAAATTGACACTTTAAGATGTCTGTCAGTTAATCTAGTTGCTTGTGGTGTCATACCTAGTGACTCAAGCTGTTAAACAATAGACACAAACTTTTGTCAGATTCCTTTTATTCATTGTATACAATGACATGAGTATGCATGAAAACATAAGCTTGTTAATAGGTCTGTATTTAAGCTCGTTAATATGTTTGATAAGTTATATCTCTCTGTTGTTTTTCTTGTTTCTTACAGGTCCATGGTAACATTTGTTTGGAAAGTGTGGTTGTTACTCAAACCTTGGACTGGAAGTTGCATGGTTTTGATGTTCTTTCTGAGTTTGATGGAAACAATGAATCATCTGCAGGACCAATGCTGGTACATAATTAAAATATTTATATTTTTTTTATTTCCAGCGTCCAATAAATTTCTGATCATGTGGAAGGGGTTATTGTTTAGTAATATAAATGTGTTACTGCGGGGAGAAAAATAAAAGTTCAATATAATTTATTTGATTCTTATTCAGATAGAGAAACATTACTAAATCAAACTTAAAGATTAAGTAAATTCTAATCTTTATCTCTAAAAATCTCTTTACCCTCTAGTTGGAGTATAGATATCATTTCCAGCTTGGGTAGCAAAACGATTTTTTTTAATATAGGAATACCCAGAAAGCTGAATGTATTTGAAAGTTTACAAAATCAGGGTTTATGCCTATCACTTCAGGACATGCCTAATTATATCGTAAGAACTGTATGATAAGAGGCAAAAACAAACATAGTACAGGGAAATGAAACATTGATGATATGGTTCTTTTAGATAAATGGAAAAAATTAGGAAAAAACAAGAACGTTGAGGTTTCGCCTCTGCTATGGATCCTAAACCCGTTTCAGTAATTTTATGCACTCAAAGTGATATTCTTCTCTATTGAGAAGCCATTGTCTGCTCTTGGTGATATCAACATTTGTTTAAACTATACACGAGACATTGCTGTTTGTATCGACTTTGTCGTTCGTCTTCACTGAATTTTCAAGTTATTTACTACTTGCTTATTAGATGGCTCTGACCTTCTAATATTATTGTTGGTCCAGCAATATGATTGGCTTGTTGGTGTACAATACAAACCAGTGGAGTTAGCAAAATCAGACTGGGCATCTATCAGAAAATCTCCACCATGGGCCATTGATTCTTGGGGTTTAGGTTAGCTTTTGCTTCTCATATTATTTATTGTACCTGGTAACAAAGTTATCCTATTCTGTCTCATTGACCATATGATTAGTTGATTGGGAAGTTTCCAGTGTGTGTCCGTTTATGTCTGATACTACATTAATCTGCAGATTTTAATTGAGGACCTAAAATAAACATATCAAAATTTTTACTAGATTATATTACACTATTACAGACAGAAATCCATACTCCTGATCCATATTCAATAGTATGTTTAGAGTAGCTTGAAAGATTAATGAAGGTGGAAGCTTAAAAGTCAATGCTGCTGGTTAAAAACAAACAGCCATTTCACTGATTATGTGTTATCTTTCTGTTTTCTGTTTCTTGGACGCTTACATGTTCACGATATTTGTAAATTCTTTTCAAGACAAACCTAATAGACTAATATTGGTTCTTGTCACCAGGCTGTTTGATTTATGAGATGTTTTCGGGCTCAAAGTTAAGCAAGACTGAGGAGCTGCGCAATACAGCATCGTTACCAAAGGTCAGCATGGCATTATGGTTAGTGAGGCGGTAATTTCTTGATGCCCCTCAAACCTTAATTTGTTGTTTTTTGCGATTCCCACACCAAGTTAATTATTTGATCTTGGGGTGTTTGCCTACTTATCTTTAATGCTTTGGCTAGTTTATAGTTGTTGAACTTGAACATTCATTTTTGTCCATCTCTTGTTTGTTGTAGTCTCTACTTCCAGATTATCAACGCCTCTTGAGTTCTGCGCCTTCTCGTAGGTTGAATTCATCAAAGCTTGCTGAAAATTGTGGTGTGTTCCTATTCACACCTTAGGTTTTGAATCTATTTAGGACATCTGAAATTTGATGCTATGCTTTTCATGCATTTTTTTATTTATGATTGTTTTGACCTTTTGATCTTTAGTAATTTTTTTTTGTTATGGCAGAATATTTTCAGAACAAGCTGGTGGATACTATTCATTTTATGGAAGTACTTAACCTTAAGGACAGTGTTGAGAAAGATACATTTTTTCGCAAGCTTCCAACTCTAGCAGAGCAGTTACCTCGTGAAATTGTACTGAAGAAGGTAATACTTTCTTTTTTTAGTAGGTTTTATTGGTATGTTATACTCAAATCTTTTTGTATTTCAATTTACAGTTACTTCCTTTAGTTGCTTCCGCATTAGAATTTGGTTCAGCTGCTGCACCTGCCTTGACTCCATTCTTGAAAATTGGGGCTTGGCTCTCACCAGAAGAGTTCAATGTTAAGGTATATGACTATATTTATTTGTTTCATGTCTTGTTTGTCTTTGAACTAACTCTTTTAAAATAGATGTTCTTTGAACTCATTTATGTTCTAAATGTAGGTCCTACCAACATTAGTGAAACTTTTTGCCTCTAATGATCGAGCTATTAGAGTTGGGCTATTGCAGCATATTGATCAATATGGGGAGTCATTTACCGCTCAAGTTGTTGATGAGCAAGTAAGGATTTAGTACTAGCACCTTCACTTGCAAACCAGCTGGTTTGTTTCCACATCTTTCCTAATGTGTGCTGCTGCTTGCGAGCAGGTTTACCCTCATATAGCAACTGGATTTTCGGACACATCTGCCTTCCTGCGTGAGTTAACTCTCAAGTCTATGCTTGTTCTTGCTCCAAAGGTATGTTCATCTTCTACCCTCTCAGTATTTGTTTTGCTTGTTGTATGTGTGTCTTTTGACATCGTTTCATGTTTTAATGATCACTACGATGGCGTGATTCCCTCCATGATCATATATGATCAAATACAAAGCAGCTTTGATATGGGTTACCATATAAATGGACTTCTTATAGAGTATGATAACTCAAAATGTCAGTAACTATTACATTTTTAGATATTTCTATCATCACTATACCTGAAATATTTTTTTAATGCAGATATTAGCAGAATTTATTTATCTTCTGAACCCATTAAGACATTCAAATTATCAGGATGTGCATGTTACATCGTTCTTTTTTTCACAAATTAAAGAACAAAATTGTAAATTTTCTTCTTTAGTTGCAAAAATCCAGTTCTTATTAGCCTCATGTATACCCCCATGATCTTCAATTCTTCATCAAGTAATTTTGAAACTTCAAGTTGGAGTTGATATCATCATATGTTTCCTTCATCATGTTGTATAATACTTTGCAGTTATCTCAGCGCACGCTATCAGGATCACTCTTGAAATATCTTTCAAAGCTCCAGGTAAAGTTGACACTGATATTGTCTCTTTGGTCTGTATATTCTACATATAGTTTTCTGGAATGCTGATTTTTTCTTCACACTTCTAATTTTGAAACTAATTTTTATTGTTAACACAGGTGGATGAAGAACCAGCAATCAGAACAAATACCACAATACTTCTTGGGAATTTGGCTAGTCACCTTAATGAAGGGGTTCGTAAAGTTTTTTTTTACATTCTTCACATCATTAGTGTTTTCTTCTTCAAAGACAGATAACAATACCTGTCAACGATAAGGACGAATAAATAAGTGAAACTGATACATTTATTGGGCTGTTGCAGACACGCAGAAGAGTATTAATTAATGCTTTCACTGTTCGTGCTTTGAGGGATACATTTCCTCCTGCAAGAGGAGCAGGTAGAATAGTACAATTTTTTTTTTTTTAGATATCCTTCCGTTAACTAACATTAAAAATTGTCGTTCTTACAACTTTCTCATCTTGTATGTATCTCAAGTTTGATACATTAGCATATGTTTGTAATTTGCTGGTGGTAGGTATAATGGCTCTGTGTGCAACTAGTTCTTATTATGAAGCCCAAGAGATTGCTGTTCGTATTTTGCCAAATGTTGTTGTGCTTACTGTAGATCCTGACAGGTTAGTATACTAATTCTTCTTGATTATCCCTTCTATTGTTAATGGCAAAAAAAAACCTGATCAATTACTTCACATGTTTCAGTGATGTTCGGTCAAAGGCCTTCCAAGCAGTTGAGCAGTTTTTGCAGATAATTAAGCAGTTTCATGAAAAGGTATGTGTGTTTTTTGTTGTTTTACCAGTATTGCATACAAGATAAGAAAGTTCATTGTTGATGTGTTAAGTGGGTTTGTTTTTCAATAGTATTTATTTATCTTTTTAACTCAATGGAAGGTCAATTTTGGCATATGTAAATTTGACAAGAAAAACTACTAATTTGCAAAATGATGTCTGACCACACTACAAAAGGGAAAAAATGAATAAAATACAAATTCAACTTTTCAGCTATATAGTGATTTCATTTTTTCCAACTCCAAAAACTTCATCATACTTTAAGATGAGTTCAAGCATATCCATGTCCTTTGGCACATATTCTTATTCTTATTTTCTTCTTTTGTAGACAAATGCTGGAGATGACACTGAGGGTACAAACTTAGGAATTTCATCACTTCCAGGCAATGCAAGTATACTAGGGTATGCCTTTATGATTTCTTTTATATATGATATCAACTTGTACCATTCATTTTATTTGATCAGATACATTATTTTTACATCATAAATATTTTTACATCAATATAATGATATATATGATATGAAGTTTGGAAAAAAGTGTTTGGGGCCAAACTGGCTTGACCCAATCATTTTTGAACCATAGAAAGAATCATGTATTGACATATTATCTCCCTCACCCATTTTTAATATTTCTCTTGGGACTTCTTTTCCTCGGTGATCACCATTCTTTTAACCTTTCGTTAGTTTCTTCATTCTCGCTTGCTATCTTTTTTTCACATCAAATCTCATTGTTTTACGGGCTTTTGCTTACTTTCTTATATATTTTGGGTCCTTACAGAATTATATGATAGGCATCTAAAATATTGTTAAACTCCATAGCACATAATTAATTTTATACAGATACAATAAAACCTGTTTAGCTTGGAAGTACTTATGCCTACACAATCCAGGAATCTTTCTACCTTTTGCTGTTGATTAATTTTCTAAATTTTTTGCCAGTGGGTAATTATGTGACATTTATATCATTTTCATGCTTTTCCCACAATAATTTTTTTATTTATTGTTTATTACTTGAAAGATAAGTATTGTTCATTGCAATGTGTTGTCTATAATGATGCAGATGGGCCATGAGCTCTCTATCCATCAAAGGAAAACCTTCTGAACATACTACTACTACTACTACTCCACATTTGGCTGCAAGTTCAAGTGCACCTAATATTTCTGCCGTTGCCACTGCCAGCTCAGCCTCAGGTAATATCCTACATGATTGCTTTCATTCTTATTTTCATTGATCGCCTTCCATAGTCCAATCGGGTGGTAGGAACCTGGAGAGGTGGTCGTTACGCATTAGGTTTGACATATATGTTATTGCTAATAAACTAATACTAATTTTAAAGTCTGGCAGCTATTGATTACTTTATTCTTGATGCTATTTACTTAATCGGTGAATACAAGAAGTTGTACATCAGACACGTAACTGTATGTCGCGTTAATAAATATCTTTTTTGTGTTGTGTTAGTGGGACCAGAGGTGCAAAAAACACCCATGGTCCGTGCATCTTCAACTGCTGTTATAGTTGATCAACCTGCACCTGAGTCACCTACATCTAATGACGGTTGGGGTGAACTTGATAATAATGGTGTTATTGGAGACCACGATAATGATAAAGATGGTTGGGATGATTTTCTCCCTCTTGAAGACACTAATCCATCCCCTGCTCTTGCAAGCATCCAAGCTGCTCAAAAACGGCCCGTTGCACACACAAAACCACAAGGTATAATCCACTTTTCATTTCATCACAAACTGTATGTATCATTGGAAAAGACTGGTATTCGTTAGACCTGGCAAACAAGTCCCAAAGCCTCAAAAAGAGGTCCATTGGGGTTACTTGAATACCCAAATAGGTCCAAGCACATAATAGATAAAAAGAAGGGGTCCATTTTAAAACTCATCAATGCCAACTTCTTTTAAAAGATTAATGGGTCTTAAGCTTGACCTGATTGGTTCTTACTAACATTAAACTGTGGCGCGCTTTTTGAGGCACGTTTTTAAATCATGTTTTCGAGGCTCGATTTCTACACGCGTTTTCAACCCACGTTTTCGACCCGTGTTTTTTAGGTGCGTTTTCGACCCGCGTTTTCAAGGTGCGCTTTTTTAGGCGCGCTTTTCGTCGCGCACTTTCCTTGCGAGTTTTTCGTACCTCGTTTTCGACCCAACCCGTTTGACCCATTTTAATTTTGACCTATTTCGACCCATGACCCGTTTCAACCCAAACCCATTTGGTCCTTGACTCAATCCGACCCATCTTGACTCTTTTACCAGATATAGTATTCGTGGGTTTATTTGCAAAATGGAATCCAGTGTGCAAAATTAAGGTTTCTGAATTGGAAATGAAAACAAAAGTTTAACCACCCAACAAATTTGTCTCTGTGTTAGTTAATTTGGAGTGCTAAAATGGTAGATCGGGCGGTTTTGGGAAGTGGGTCATATTAGGGGATATACTCGTATAGGTTAATTTTAAACTCTGTTTCCCATATCTCGTAAGCATTTATTGTGGCCAAATATGTTTAGAAAATTATTGTAGTTTCTCAATAATTGTTTGTTATGATATTTTACCATTTCTGCCACAGTTTCAAATATGAGACCAAAAACAACACGTGTAACCAGTAGTGATGAAGATGAAGACTTGTGGGGTGCCATATCTGCCCCTCCACCAAAAGTGGCTTCAAAGTCCCGGAATGTGCAAGCGAGTGCCGCCTCAATTGATAATGATGATCCTTGGGCCGCCATTGCAGCACCACCACCAACAACCAGAGCCAAGCCTTTAGCTGCTGGACGTGGCCGAGGATCCAAACCTGCTGCACCAAAACTGGGTGCTCAACGAATAAACAGAACATCATCATCTGGAGTATAATTTTTTTTTCCGTGGATTTGGGATTTAGGGAAAAGAGAACAGATATATACAAGATACATGTATATTAGTGTTATTACAAATTCTTTATTACAAATTCTTTGCAATTGGTTGTGTTAAAAAAAGTAGATGATTTTGTTTCTTTTCCGTTTTAATTCTAATTGATAACTTGTTTCAGCATGAATTGTAATTGTACTTTACCTTTTTTTTTTTTTTTTGGCAAAAAACTTGGAATGTATAAATAAAGAATATTCACACAATAGTGAAAATTCTAACAGATTACAAAAGTGGGATCAAGGTGGGCTTACATTACTACTTTACCCACTTGATCTATACAAATGCATTAATATGCATACAACTATAAGAGAATCTGCCACAAAAATAAATATCACCTACCAAAGCATAACATGAAATTGCAATTATAGAAGACTTCGTGGATGATCCTTCCATACATAAAAAGGATAGCTCTCACACAACTTCGCGTTCACAAGCCATTGAAACACCTTGAGCTTTAATCTCGATACTATAACGGCCCAACACGAATACAACCCGTTAAAAAGCACATCAATTCTAGCCAACCAAATTGTCTACAAAGTAGCCGAGCCAATTATTATTCAAATTTTGTCCGCCTGGATTCCCATCCCGTTACTCCAAACGATTGAAAATTCTAAAATGGACGCGGGAACAACCCAACTAAAATTCCACCATTTAAAAAAAGTCGCTCAAACCTTATGAGACCATGCACAATGCAAAAGAAGGTGATCGATTGATTCGATAAAATCCAAACACCAATTAAGCATATATCATCAGATCCACTACCCAAACATTGCCTACAATTACACACCTAATGACTCCCCCAATTCTCTCCCAACCGTTCCCCCCACTCCCAAAATCAAACTCACAAAACACCGTAAATCAAGCTTCCGTTTCCTTTTCCAATCACACAAATTCACAACCCATTCAACCCACTAATACTCTGGTGGTTTCGCAAACCTATGCCGAAGCTGTGGTGAGAAATAGCCCAAGTCCAGTGCCTAATTCTTCTTCGGTCAAAGACGACGATCAAGTTAAACAAAACAATGGTGGTTCCGGTACTCAACATCAGGCTAATAATGGGACCGGTGATTTCGGTGGTCAACGTCAGGCTAACAATGGCTCCGGTGGTGGTCAACGACAGACTTACAAGGTATCTACTGCCTTCATTGGGAATTTAGCTAGGGAGGTTAATCCCATGGTGATTGGCCCAAAAAATACTTGATATGTAATGCAGTACAAAGTTATCTTATTCTTTCCAATTACTTTTCTGTCCTTAAATACGTAAATGTGAGATTTACATGGTCTTTGCCTTTTGGTCTTTACTCTTTGTTACGTGTATTATATAATTGACAAGCAGGATGGTTAGCCGCGCAATGTAGCGGTTAGCCGGTCACCCCTACATTGTTTACGGATTTCTTTATTTTTATTTATTATTATTATTATTATTATTTTTGTAATATCTTTAATAGCTTAACATAACTTAAGACACAATAATTCGCTTTAACATACCAAACATCTATTACAATAGTAAAATGAATGTATCGACGTTTTTGTTTTTTATAAACGTTATATGCGTTTTAGCTCAAAATTAATCATCGCGATAGTTGTAAAAAAAACTATTTTAATTTTAACTCAAAAATAATTATAAAAAGGTTGGATTTCAGGAAAAAAGCTAAACTAAGAAAGGCAATTTATAAAACGTTTTAAAAAGGTACTGTAACTTAAAAAGGTTTTAAAAAGGCAATTTAATAAAAAGATAAGCATTAGGAAAAATGTATCCATTCAAAGAGTATGTATATGTATATGTATATGTATATGTTAATATATAATGGTATTGGTGGTGTTTGGGCTTATAATTTCATATTGCGTTAGAGGCAGAGACACACGGTGCTGTGTGATACCAAAATTAAATTTAAAACTATTAATAATATAAGGTATATACCCGTTATAAAATAAAATACACTCTTTAGTAAGGTGTACTCATCTAACTCTTATACTTCCAACTCAAAACCTAAACACCCTCACTCCGCCGACTACCTTCCAACAACCAAAGTTATTCGCCGTTAACTCACCACCTCCATCCTCCGTTCAGCACTAAATCGTCACCCTCTCACGGATCAGATCAAAGGGCATAGTCTTACCTCCACCCTGACACCGCAACAGTGACCACCAGCCTGATACAACAATTGTGACCACCGATCTGGACTTCGATCACCATAAAAATGGTTTAACTTTTTTTTTTTTTTTTTCGTTTTTATTTGACAAAACCCCGCTCTCATATCTGTTTATTTCCAGATCCGGTAGTTGCTAACGGTGGTGACGTGAAGGTAACAGCGCCGCCGTGGTGTGGTGGTTGTGGCTGACGGTTTGGCTCCAGGGTTGTTAACTTGTGTTGGATTTTGGTAGTGGTTTATACATAGGAAAGTGGTTGAGTGTGGTTATCGGTGTTTGTTTGCTATTTCCGGTACATAACAGTACTGTTTTAGTCGGTGGTAGTTTTAGTGCAACATTTTTCATTTTTGGTTTCAACTTTCATTGTCTACTACTGCAATCTTACTCCTATAAACATGAGATATATAAAGATCCATAAAGCAAATATCCAATGGTATATGATTCAACATCATTCAATCACAATAGCAATCAATTATGACGTGTTCTTGAACTTTAAAACAGGTATTAATATAACGTCTTAAAAGTATGCATATATTGAGTATTTATTTTCTTTTTGTTGATTTTGAAATTTCTCACTATAATTTGAGTTTTTTATTTGTTTAATTCTTGTTTATTACAAATGTTCGTTGGGATGTTTAAGAGTTGACGTACTGTGTACTGCTGATCAAGTCAATATGACTAAAAACTTCATCATCAATCAAGTCCTAAAGGGTAAACCATATATCCAATATGTGTTTTTTTGTTTTAATTGTTTTGTTGTAACTAACTTTTGTTTTTGAACGTTGTATGCAGACATATACTTTCCCAGTATTTCCTGTTATACTGATGCCACGAAAGATTCACGAGCTTCAAATGAAAATCCGCGTGGACAAGGTTGTAAAATTACCCTAATAATTTGCAAAACTCATTAGTTTTCGTTGCTCTAAAGCATGTTTTTTTTTATGTATACGTTTTAATAGATTTCGCGTCTTACTGGGAACAACTACACGACTATCGTGGGAATAGAAGCAGATTCTGGTGCGTGGCTGCAAGTGTCATTGTAATTGCAGATTTCTAATTTGATTTAATAATAATAATATAATAATTAAAATTAAGGGTGAGCAACGTCTATGTTTTATCAGTTTGATAACGCCCCCGCTAAGGGTGGTAAAAAATGGGAGAAATAGTCAAACATATATGGTTCGAAGAAAAACATTTTTTCTGCCGCATCATTCATCAGCTCAACGATTTATGAGGTAAATTAGTTTTCAAAAAAAAATTGATTCGTTGGTCTATATATATGCATGGAGTATTAATTAGAAGTTTCTGCTTAACTTTCAGTTTCCCTCTTAAAAACATCTCTCATGGTATAAAACTTGCAATACTATTATTTTTTTTTTGCTTGACACATTATTCACTACATTTGTTTACGAAAAGCCTTCTCAGTTCTCATTTCAATGGAAAGTGGTTTTTAAGAATTTCTTTTTATTCAGCACCTACACAACTAAACATATAAAGATTTTGGCCAAAGACTCGATTTTTACAAACCCATTCATAAAAAAGTTTGACAAAAAAACCTCTAAAAACCTTTGAAAGAATTTTTTTCACACGATATTTTAATCTAATATAAATGGGTCCATTTCACTTAAATTATAGGTGTGGAAATTTCAACCATCTATATGTATTCTTATAAAGGTGTCAATTTGGGTTATGTTTATATCTAATGATTTAGAAAAGTAGCTAAACAGAAATGAGTCAAATGGGTCTCAAGTTAGCCTTGCTTTTTTTTTTTATGTATAAAACCTCGTAAATCATCGTAAACAATGAAAAAAGATCATTATTAAATGTATTTAATTATGTTGACACAATATCAATGTAATAATGTTTAAATTTTGGAATTGAATGCAATTATTAGATATATATGATTTGTTTTATATTGTTTAGGTTAATGCTAATGAAATTTAATGAGTATGTGTGTAACATTTAAACTAGACTGTAGTTTTCTTAATTTATTGTCATTCTAATGGAGTGTTCAATACAAGGACTTTGCATAGGGTAACAATGTGTTTTTGGATTCTTTATTTTTAATTTTATGGTCCATGTTAGCTTTGTTGGTCTTCAAGTTTCTATTTAAATGCAATGTATTTTGTATGTTGTTCAGCATGGAAAAGCATAAAACAACACTGGACTTAAAATCAGTTGTCGATCGAAATGTAGAGGCATGTCCTCCTGTTAAAGGTATTGTATATCATAAATGATGAATATTAATTCACTATTAATCCTTATTTGTTTATAATTCGAATCTCTTACGGAGTATTACATTACAGAGGATGAAAACCCGACTTTAGATTTAATCTCCATTTTAGAGGGTGAAGGTAATTTGCATTTCTAGATATGTTGTTCCCATTCCATTGACAACTAGTTTAATAGTACCTTTCCCTTTCATCTTTATTCTAGTGCTATTTCCAAGCCATGTATCATGTTTTGCAGGCATCACTTTATTAAATGTGATTGAAGCTCTTAACCCACATTTAAATACACCTGAGATGCAACGTGTCACTTTGTTAATTCGTTCAAGCAAGGTATGTTGTATTTAATTAACACATACCCACTATGAGACACTCGTATATTCACTCTAGTCGTTTTCAGGAAAAAGATATTCCCAAGTCTGAGGTGGTAATGAAGATACAACAGATTGTGGGGGAATCCTTGATGTCTGATGTTGTAACACGTCTCTGGAAAAAGGTTTGAGTTAATTTTTTTTTTTTGTTCAATTTTAAAATATATAAAATTGTACACATTTTTACATGTTTCAAAAATTTGTACCCCATTCACTTGTCTTATTGATAATTTGTATATTTTTACAGCTTCTTAAAGTAGCTTCTTAAAGTCATTGGAGATAATTTCAAAGGTTTACATCAAATTCACAGCCTCAAAAGCAACAATCGGGATTATACGTGATAATGAACCCGAACATCGTCATACTCATTCCTTTATTGACCTAGTGGGCACTGTTGATCAATTCAATATGGCTGAAAACCTCATCATCAATCAAGTCCTAAAGGTTAAACCATATATCCAATATGTGTTTGTTTTTTTTAATTGTTTTGTTGTAACTAACTTTTGTTTTTGAACGTTGTATGTAGACATATACTTTCCCGGTATTTTCTTTCCCAGTATTTCCTGTATGCCACCGAAGATTTACGAGCTCCAAATGAAAATCAGCGCGAACAAGGTGGTAAATTTACCCTAATAACCTACAAAACTCATTAGTTTTCGTTGCTCTAAAGCATGATTTATTTTTTATTTTTTCTGTGTATGTATACGTTTTAATAGATTCCGCGTCTTATTGGGAACAAGTACACGACTATCGTGGGAATCGAAGCAGATTCTGGTGCATGGCTGTAGGTGTCATTGTAATTGCAGATTTCTAATTTGATTAATAATAATAAATAAATTTATTATTATAGTATAATAATTAAAATTAATGGTGAGCAATGTCTATGTTTTATCAGTTTGATAACGCCCACGCTAAGGGTGGTAAAAAATGGGAAAGAATAGTCAGCATATATGGTTCGAAGAAAAACTTTTTTTCTGCCGCATCATTGATAAGCGCAACGATTTATGAGGTAAATTAGTTTTTTTTTTTTTTTTTTTTTTTTTTTTTTTTTTAAAATTGATTTGTTGTTCTATCTATATGCATGGAGTATTAATTTTTGTTTCTACTCAACTTTCAGTTTCTCTCTTAAAAGCATCTCCCATGGTATAAAACTTGCAATGCTAGTTTTTTTGTTTGACACATTATTTATTCACTACATTTGTTTATGAAAAGCCCCTTCTCAGTTCGCAGTTCTCACTTCAATCGAAATTGGTTTTCAAGAGTTTCTTTTTATTCAGCACCTACACAACTAAACATATAAAGATTTTGGCAAAGACTCAATTTTTACAAACCTATAAATAAAAAAAGTTTGACAAAAAACCTCTAAAAACCTTTGAAAGAATTCTTTCACACGATATTTTAATCTAATATAAATGGGTCCATTTCACTTAAATTGTAAGTGTGGAAATTTCAACCATCTATATGTGTTCTTATAAAGGTGTCAATTTGGGTTATGTTTATCTCTAATGAGTTAGAAAAGTAGCTAAAAAGAAATGAGTCAAATGGGTCTCAAGTTAGCCTTGCATTTTTTTTTTTTTCATGTATAAAACCTCGTAAATCATCGTATTCAAACAATGAAAAAAGATCATTATTATATGTATTTAATTATGTTGACACAATATCAATATAATGATTTTTAAAATTTGGACCAAAATGTTTGGGGCCAAACTGGCTTGACCCAATCTTTTTTGAACCATACAAAGAATGACCTGTATTGACACATTGAAAACCTTTGTTTTTTGTTTTACTGCAGTTTGCTTACTTTCTTATATATGTTGGGTTCTTAAAGAATCATACATGATAGGTTTCTAAAATATTGTCCAACTCCATAGCATATATATGATTTATAGAAACATTGAAACCTTATGATTTATAGAAACATCTAAAATATTGTCCAACTCCATAGCATATAATTGATTTATAGATTTATAGATTGGAAGTGCTTATGCCTACACAATCCAGGAATCTTTTTACATTAGCATCTACGGAGTAATTAATTTTCTATACATGTTGCCAGCGAGTGGTTATTATATCATTTTAATGCTCTTTCCCACAATAATTAGAAAAAGGCTACTTGAAACGGCGACTTCACATTGTCAAAAAAAGTTTAGGAATGTACCTGTAATCTGGTGCAAACCACAGGGACTGTCCTTGTAATTTTGTCATTTTAAAATCTCCTCTTTTTTGAAAAATTATAGTTTCTCAATAATTGTTTCTCATCATATGATATTACCATTACCGTATCTGCTACAGTTTCAAATATGAGACCAAAAACAACACGTGTAACCAGTGATGAAGATGAAGACTTGTGGGGTGCCATATCTGCCCCTCCTCCAAAAGTAGCTTCAAAGTCCCGGAATGTGCAACCGCGTGCCGCCTCAATTGATAATGATGATCCTTGGGCCGCCATTGCAGCACCACCACCAACAACCAGAGCCAAGCCTTTAGCTGCTGGACGTGGCCGAGGATTCAAACCTGCTGCACCAAAACTGGGTGCTCAACGAATAAACAGAACATCATCATCTGGAGTATAATTTTTTTTCCGTGGATTTGGGGTTTAGGGAAAAGAGAACAGATATATACAAGATACATGTATATTAGTGTTATTACAAATTCTTTGCAATTGGTTGTGTTAAAAATAGTAGATGATTTCGTTTCTTTTCCGTTTTTAATTCTAATTGATAACTTGTTTTAGCATGAATTGTAATTGTATTTTACTTGGCCCAAAAAATACTTGATATGTAATGCAGTACAAAATTATCCTATTCTTTCCTTAAATACGTAAATGATTTACATGGTCTTTGCCTTTTGGTCTTTACTCTTTGTTACGTGTATTATATAATTAACAAGTACGTGGTCAGCCGCGCAATGGAGTGTGACCCCTCTGTTGTTTATGGATTTTATTTATTTATTTATTTATTATTATTTTTATTGTAATATCTTTAATGAGCATAACATAACTTTAGACACAATAATTCGCTTTAACATACGGAACATCTATTACAATTTACAATAGTAAAATGAATGTATCGTTGTTATTTTTTTTTCTTCTAAACGTTATATGCGTTTTGGCTGAAAATTAATCATCACGAATTCATGATAGTTGTAAAAAAGCTATTTTAATTTTAACTCAAAAATAATTATTAAAAGGTTGGATTTCAGGGAAAAAGCTAATCTAAGAAAGGAAATTTATAAAACGTTTTAAAAAGGTACCGTAACTTAAAAAAGTTAAAAAGGCAATTTAATAAAAAGATAGGCTATTAGGAAAAATGTATCCATTCAAAGAGTATATATGTTAATACAACGATAATGGTGTTTGGTCTTATAATTTCATATTGCGCCAGAGATGTCTACACGGAACACGGTCCTGTGTATATATATATATATATACTAATAGACATAGTTAGGGTACTATTGGTGATACTACCTCATCCCAAGCTTCATCGACTTGTTAAAAGTTAAAACTATTACGGACTATAATATAATATAATACCCGTTATAAAATACACTCCGTATTATTGTATTAAGGTCTACTCATCTAACTCTTATACTTCTAACTCAAAACCTAAACACTCTCACTACTGCAGCCGACTACCTTCCAACAACCAAAGTTATCCACCGTTGGTCACCACCTCCATCCTCCATTCATCACTAAATCGTCACCCTCTCACGGATCAGATCAAAGGGCATAGTCTTACCTCCACCCTGACACCGCAACCATGACCACCAACCTGATACAACAACCGTGACCACCGATCTGGACTTCGATCACCATAAACATGGTTTTTCTTTTTGTTTTTTTTTTTTTATCGTTTTTATTTGATATCATCAAAAGTTAAAGTGAAAATGTTCTCATATGAATATATTTCTTTAAAGGGAAGGAATTTGCATTTCAAATCCTATGAATTTCTATGTTTGGTTGAAGAATTTGGTTGGAAAAATTTGCATTTCAAATCCCATAAAATTACATAGATGAAGGATTTCAAAATCCTTTGTGTTGGTGAAAGATTTCTAAATCCTATGTTTCATTTTATGTTGTGTGTTTCAGTTTTTAGTTTTGCATTCAAATTTCAGTTTCGTATTTTAGTTTTTGATTTTTATACCAGTGTTTCATTTTTGAGTTTTGACGTTTCAGCATTCAGCTTCGGGTTTCATCTTTAAAACTCGCATTTCAGTTTTCAGTATCGCATTTCATGTTTTAGTTTTCAGTTTTGAGTTTCAAAACTCCATGGACATGCAGGAGAGAAATGCTATCCCCACTCGGACCAAGACAGAACTTTTACTTGTTCAAATAACAATTAAGGTGAAGCAGGGTCAGGAACGACGAATCTCTTTATGATAAACAGTTCCGTTTTGCTGTTAGATTTGCGTTTTAGTTTTTAGTTACACATTTTGTGCTTTAGTTTTAAGTTTTGTATTTTAGTTTTGAATTTTTGCTTATCAGTATTTAAATTTGTGTTTAAATTATTCATTTCGTGTAAACACATAAAAAATTAAAAAATAAACGTAAAATTAATATTGATAAAACTTTTCAATTTCATAAATACTCCAACTAAACTGCACTTAAAATTACAATTTTGAATAACCCCTCACAACTCCTCTTTGTATCGTATCATATTCATAATTACTCCGTAATTAATTATATTCAGTTACGTGTTCTCCAAGTATAACTTGATGTCAAAGTAATTAAGTAATAAACCCGATCTACAAATATATATATATACACATGATCGACGTACGTACTCCCTAAAGCTCATTCAAATTAAACGTCATGTCGTCATCCTCTACATATGTATCCAGTGGTAACCCTTGTCTCGATTACTTCTTCCACATCGTCGTCCCCGATACAAAAGTTAGAACTCTGATTCAATTCCTGTCAAAGTCATGGGAACATGACCCTTTAACAACGTTAAAAATATTATTATGCAACCTACGACATGGGCGGCTGCGAGTTAAGCCTAAATATTCAGCCGCTTTATGGCTTCAGTTATATCATCCTAAAACATTAGCATGTAATGTGGCTTCCATGCCTGATCAATTTGGCTACGCTAATGTAAGACCCGAATATTTATCTTGCTTGTTTGTGCATTAAGACATTCGAGATTGGGTTTCGCGGATTATTTATATAAAGCTTAAAATGAAAAAGAATCTGTTTCAGAGAGGCCGCGCGCCGCGCGGGGTAGGGGCGCGCCGCGCCGATTGCTGCTGACAGAACTCCCTTGTTTTTATTTAAATTAAATGAGGGGTAAAAGGGTAAAATCACATGGGGCCGGATTTGTGTGCCATATTAGCTACTTTGGATCAGTTTTGGATCATTTTTCATGTCCATTCATCCCTTCCAAATATTTAGAGAGAGATTGGAGGTTTTAGTGAAGAAGAAGCTCGAATCGTTCAAAGTCTCGGGTTTTAAAGTTGTTCCTTTCGTTCTCGGCTACACGGTGATAGTATTGGTAAGCTCAAACTCCGAATTTCATTTGTTTAATTTGATATTCAAGTTAGGGTTTTGAGTTAATTTGTTGTAATACCCTTTTAGGTGATGAAATGGGTTTAGTGATGCTAGTAATCGTGTTTGTTGTTAATTGTTGGTGGATTTCGGGTTGGTGAACTATTTGGCCATGTTTAGAACTTGAAATTTAGTTTAATCACTTAAGTTAGTGATTATGGAAGTGTTGAAACCTATTTAGGGTTATTTGATTGACTAACTTTGACTTTGGGTCAAATTAGGGTTTCGTGGTGATTATGACCCAATTGGCGATTTAATGAAGTTTATAAACTTAAAATGGATTAAGTTGAAGTATAAAACCGAGTTAAATGTGTTTTGGTGTCAAAACTTGCAAAGAATGAGATTTTGACCTTTATGGGTCAAAATTAGGGTTTAAGGGTCAAAATGGGTATGACACGTGTTTAACACTTGAGTTCGGGTTTAATTGGCATATTAGGACCATTCTCACTTGTGTTAGTGACTATTGGTTAGTTTGGGCACGGTTTGTGCTTGGAAGTGCATTTGGGTCGAAATTGCACTTAGTGACGAATTGGGTTGATTTGTAAATCCACTCTAAGTGTATTATTGTAATTGTGGTAATGGAATAGGTACTTTCCATTGGCGAGTTGCGGATTACTTGGAAGCATTCTTCAAGACTTCAAGGTGAGTGGAATATCTATATATGTATGTATATGATTTATGTGCCCGTGGAAATGGTGTCACATAGCCGTTTAGTGACCATAGTTGTGGGATATAGCCGTTTGGTGACCATAGTTGTGAGATATAGACATTTTGTCCACATTGATAGTTGCCCGTAGTAATGATGTCACATAGCCGTTTTTGTGACCGTAGTGGTGGGACATAGCCGTTCTTGTCCATAATGATTATTGTGAGTGGAATATGTATATATGTATGTATATGATTTATGTACCGTGTTGATGGTGTCACATAGCCGTTTTGTGACCAAGGTTGTGGGACTTAGCCGTATTAGTCCATGTTTTGTACTAAGGCACATAGCCGTGTTTGTGCATTTAGTGGCAAGTAATAGCCGTGTTTGTGTATTTAGTGGCAAGTAATAGCCGTGTTTTACTCCCACGTTGTTATTTGAGTTACCCGTACACATAGCCGTGTTGGTGTACGAAAGCGTGAGTAATAGCCGTGTTCTACTCACATTGAGCAAGTGATGCCATAGCCGTTTTTGGAACACTTGAGGGGTGATGCCATAGCCGTTTTTGGAACACCTCGGGGGGTTAGCATGCCATAGCCGTTTTTGGAAGCTAACGAATGTTATGAACATCGATGACTTGATTCGCGAAGTCGTTCCCCTAGCGAAGAGATTGGTTAACCATGAATTGTAATTGTTGATGCTAGCATTTAATTTGATTTATTATATATATTTATTTATGCTAATGATGTTGCTAGTTGTACGGTTTGACGTTACTAGCTATTGATTGCTTATGAGGTTGCTAGTTATACGATTTGATGATACTAGCGTTTGGTACGATGAGGTAAGTGATTTATGTGTATTTATGTGATGTCGTGGATGCGAGTAGGTAAGTTGTATATGCATGTATATATTTATTCTACTCACTAAGCATTAGCTTACCCTCTCGTTGTTGACTCTTTTTATAGATTGCATGCGGATTGGTGGCTCGGGTAAGCGCGAGGACTAGAAGACTTGCATAGTTTGCTTTAGAGACTTGCTTTTGGATTGTTTAGGATTGGGTAGCATATCCCCAATCGCCATGCTCGGCTTCGTTTTGTATTAAAAGTCTTATGGTCAAATATCGCATTTTGGTACTCAAGGGGTAATTTGGGTCGATGTGGGACCCGCTTCGTAAATTTGATTTTATTAATTAAACGTGCTAGTTTTTCATATATGAAGTCATGGTTAAAAGCGTTTTAGCTAAATGTGTCGGGAACTAGTCAAACATTTTCATTAAATTGACTTCCGGGGACAGCGGGCTGTCCAGGTGGTTTGGCGCGCCGCGCGGCCACCTGGCGCGCCGCGCAGATGGCCTGCACCAGAAAATTTTTTTTTTGTTTGAAATTTCGTCGTGTTTGGTCGGTTACGGTTTGGGTTGTTACAAGTGGTATCAGAGCATGGTCTAAGGGATTTAGGTGACTTGAGATAGGTGCCTAGACTTAGACTTTTGTGTGTGCTTAATTTGTTGCGGGACTTGTAGGATTACGGGTCGGAATGGGTTTAGTTAGTGCCTTGTTTATAGGTTGACTAACGTTTATATTAGTAATGCGGATATTATTAATATGCTCTTGTGTTGTGATAGTAATTCTCGCGTGTGTTTGTACCGCGTAGAATTTTGGTTGTGTTTGTTTATATCATCGAGCGAGGCGGTCGTTGTACTAACAAGTCGATGCGGCGTGTGTGCGTAATAAGAACTTGCAGACCTTATTACGGGTGCAAATCGTGTCTAACGAGTGATGTACGACGAGTGTTTAGCAAGATGGGACGGAGTTGTGCGTGCGATTTTATACGTTCGTGATCTAATCGTTTTGCATTTTGAGATTGACGACGCGAAACGAGATCGAGGCGAATAACGTGGAGTTTAACGCTAGAGTTGCGGCCGCCGTTGCGGAGCAAATGAGAGCGTTTCGAGAAGAAATGGATAGGAAGTATTCCAAACT
The DNA here is from genome assembly GCF_046630445.1 of Rutidosis leptorrhynchoides. Taxonomy (NCBI): domain Eukaryota; kingdom Viridiplantae; phylum Streptophyta; class Magnoliopsida; order Asterales; family Asteraceae; genus Rutidosis; species Rutidosis leptorrhynchoides. The sequence continues at coordinate 345,225,155 of NC_092341.1, forward strand.
TCAAAGTAGTGGCAAAATGAAGCGTTATCTTAAGAGCTTCATGAGGACTAAACCCCCGATGTATGACGGAAAGCCGGATCCTTTGGTAAGCACAACTTGGATTTCGGACGTCGAAGGGTGTTTCCGTACTATTGATTGCCCTCCCGAGAGAAAGACGAGACTCGCTACGAGTTTGTTGCGGGGTAGGGCAAGGGATTGGTTGGATGGTAAGATTGATCTTGTCGGTGGCGAGACGTTTATGGCTTTATCGTGGGACGACTTTAAGGAGGAATTCTTCGAGGAGTTCCGGACTTCGGCCGATTTGTGGGAATTGCGTAATGAGTTGCGAAATTTGCGACAAGGATCTATGGAATTGAGTACTCTTAAGGCGACCTTTATGTCGAAGGCTCGTTTTTGCCCGGAATATTTGGGGAACGATCGTTTGTTGATGGAGGATTTCTATCGAACTTTGAGCGATGACTTGAAAAGCAAAATTAGCCGGGGTTACGCGAAGTCGTTTGCGGAGTTATTTGCGGTGGCTAGAGGTTTCGAGTCTTATACGCGATCGAAAAAGGCCGAACCTTCAAGTGAGAGAAGGGTTATTACTTATGGTGCTCCGAGTAAGAGGACTAAGGGTCCGAGTGCGAGTACGAGTAATGTGGTAAAGGGCGCGGTGGATTCTCGTGCGCCTAGGTGTTTAAATTGTGGCGTTAGGGGTCACAAGTTGTGGGAATGCACAATGCCGAGAAGTGATGACGGAATGTGCTACTATTGTCATAAAGAGGGACATCGCAAGCCGGATTGTCCCGAGTTGGCGGCGGCGAATGCCGCAAGGAGACGTTGAGGTACGTTTCGTTTTAATAAATATGTCTTTTGAATATTTATTTATGTGGCGTTTAGGTTCGGATTTGTTAGATGCATTGTGTTGTGCATGTTGTTGTTATGGGTGACGTTCCTAATGGAAGTACCCTATGGTGACGTTTTAATTGATTGGTGAAGGGCGTAAGACTTGGTGCAACCAAGCATTCCTTATTGTTTGGGAAATGTTTCTACCAAGCCACGGAAATGGTTTTGGTGTCCGATTGTTAAGCGCGTGTTCGCTTTTATGTTGAAGTGATGAACCATGAGGTTCGTCGGGTGATTGGAACCTTTGAGGCCGAGTGTTTAAAATCTCGATGTGTGTTGGTAATGGAGTCTTTATGACGCGACATTAGGTGCCTCTTTTATACCTACTAGCGTGGTGTCGACTCCGATTGTGTTGTGGTTACATTGTACTTAGGGTACCGGGAGAAACCCGTAGGTACATGAGTGACTAGGTGAAACTTGACAAACTAAAGCAATTGGATAATTGCGAGGGTATGGTTTGTGTAATCGTGGTACACTTTTCGTTCGAAGTGTTTAAGGATTGATTGAAATCCTTCGTGTGCTCAAGGTTAGAGCAAGGTGTGGTGACGGGTCGTGTGAACCCAATTGTTTGTAAAGTCTACCTTTGGTAGCATTGTACGGTTGTACGAGTTGTGGATATGGAACGTAGTTCTAAGTGAGGGAGTGGCACTCCCGCACGAGGAGGTTTTAGTGTGAGATTTCGGATGATGCTTTTGTTAGATCCGGAAATTTGGTCGAGACCTAGTTTTGGTCAATTGGTGGTAGAGTACAATTTTTGGCTCATTGGTACTTATGATATTGGATTTGTAAATTACCACCGAGGTGGTAAGTTTGGTGAATCTCGTCGAGAGATAATGGACGTGTTTTGGCGAGCAAGGTGAAATCCCTCGGTTAAGGGATGTGCGTATCGGATTCTCTTCTAGAGAAATATTGTTTTGTGCCTATGTTTGATATAGGTGGTTCTTGCTCGATAGTGTAGACGGTTAGCGGTATCCGTTAGGGTTCACTATAGTGTAGCGGAGCGCGATGTTGCACTACTCGTTGTGTGAGGTATTGTTATAGTGGTGAAGCATGACTTTCGGGGTCCGCTGACTTCATCATGAGGTATTGTTATATCGGTGAAGCATGACTTTCGGGTCCGCTGACTTCATCTGGTGTTGAGTGATCTATCAGTTGTTTTATACTCCTATGGTGGGATCGTGAGGACCGTATTGTGTGATTACTGATGCGATAGCCGTATTTCGCTCACATGTCGTTACGGGCGTGACAATGGTCGATTTTGTACGCCTAGGGTTTTAAGTTGTTATAGTCGATTGGACGCTAGCGGTTCTATTCGTTCGCTTATGATGATACGGTAGTTGCGTATTGGTTGTATTATGCGCTACAAGGGATGTTTAGTGATTGGTGTTATCCGTAAGGATTCGTTTGGTTCGTTCTTCATCGTTTCGGGTTGTTGACCTTAGGTTGAGACTTGGTTGCTTTAGCACGGTACTTGGTAATGGTACGCTAGAGGAGTGATATCTCGGTTAGAGATGGGATGAGTTTCCCGATGCGAGGGAATGAGTATGGTTTTAGTGCTCGGATTGTGGATTTGAGAAAAATCGTGGATGACGATTTAGTTGTGGAAGGCGATTCGTCGGGAAGAATTGCTTAGGAAAGTCGGATTGGGACTTATGTTGAGGACCGTGGAGTGTGGTCCGTTTGGTTAAGTGACGAGGATCACGAGGACGTGATCGATTTTAAGTGGGGGAGAGTTGTAAGACCCGAATATTTATCTTGCTTGTTTGTGCATTAAGACATTCGAGATTGGGTTTCGCGGATTATTTATATAAAGTTTAAAATGAAAAAGAATCTGTTTCAGAGAGGCCGCGCGCCGCGCGGGGTAGGGGCGCGCCGCGCCGATTGCTGCTGACAGAACTCCCTTGTTTTTATTTAAATTAAATGAGGGGTAAAAGGGTAAAATCACATGGGGCCGGATTTGTGTGCCATATTAGCTACTTTGGATCAGTTTTGGATCATTTTTCATGTCCATTCATCCCTTCCAAATATTTAGAGAGAGATTGGAGGTTTTAGTGAAGAAGAAGCTCGAATCGTTCAAAGTCTCGGGTTTTAAAGTTGTTCCTTTCGTTCTCGGCTACACGGTGATAGTATTGGTAAGCTCAAACTCTGAATTTCATTTGTTTAATTTGATATTCAAGTTAGGGTTTTGAGTTAATTTGTTGTAATACCCTTTTAGGTGATGAAATGGGTTTAGTGATGCTAGTAATCGTGTTTGTTGTTAATTGTTGGTGGATTTCGGGTTGGTGAACTATTTGGCCATGTTTAGAACTTGAAATTTAGTTTAATCACTTAAGTTAGTGATTATGGAAGTGTTGAAACCTATTTAGGGTTATTTGATTGACTAACTTTGACTTTGGGTCAAATTAGGGTTTCGTGGTGATTATGACCCAATTGGCGATTTAATGAAGTTTATAAACTTAAAATGGATTAAGTTGAAGTATAAAACCGAGTTAAATGTGTTTTGGTGTCAAAACTTGCAAAGAATGAGATTTTGACCTTTATGGGTCAAAATTAGGGTTTAAGGGTCAAAATGGGTATGACACGTGTTTAACACTTGAGTTCGGGTTTAATTGGCATATTAGGACCATTCTCACTTGTGTTAGTGACTATTGGTTAGTTTGGGCACGGTTTGTGCTTGGAAGTGCATTTGGGTCGAAATTGCACTTAGTGACGAATTGGGTTGATTTGTAAATCCACTCTAAGTGTATTATTGTAATTGTGGTAATGGAATAGGTACTTTCCATTGGCGAGTTGCGGATTACTTGGAAGCATTCTTCAAGACTTCAAGGTGAGTGGAATATCTATATATGTATGTATATGATTTATGTGCCCGTGGAAATGGTGTCACATAGCCGTTTAGTGACCATAGTTGTGGGATATAGCCGTTTGGTGACCATAGTTGTGAGATATAGACATTTTGTCCACATTGATAGTTGCCCGTAGTAATGATGTCACATAGCCGTTTTTGTGACCGTAGTGGTGGGACATAGCCGTTCTTGTCCATAATGATTATTGTGAGTGGAATATGTATATATGTATGTATATGATTTATGTACCGTGTTGATGGTGTCACATAGCCGTTTTGTGACCAAGGTTGTGGGACTTAGCCGTATTAGTCCATGTTTTGTACTAAGGCACATAGCCGTGTTTGTGCATTTAGTGGCAAGTAATAGCCGTGTTTGTGTATTTAGTGGCAAGTAATAGCCGTGTTTTACTCCCACGTTGTTATTTGAGTTACCCGTACACATAGCCGTGTTGGTGTACGAAAGCGTGAGTAATAGCCGTGTTCTACTCACATTGAGCAAGTGATGCCATAGCCGTTTTTGGAACACTTGAGGGGTGATGCCATAGCCGTTTTTGGAACACCTCGGGGGGTTAGCATGCCATAGCCGTTTTTGGAAGCTAACGAATGTTATGAACATCGATGACTTGATTCGCGAAGTCGTTCCCCTAGCGAAGAGATTGGTTAACCATGAATTGTAATTGTTGATGCTAGCATTTAATTTGATTTATTATATATATTTATTTATGCTAATGATGTTGCTAGTTGTACGGTTTGACGTTACTAGCTATTGATTGCTTATGAGGTTGCTAGTTATACGATTTGATGATACTAGCGTTTGGTACGATGAGGTAAGTGATTTATGTGTATTTATGTGATGTCGTGGATGCGAGTAGGTAAGTTGTATATGCATGTATATATTTATTCTACTCACTAAGCATTAGCTTACCCTCTCGTTGTTGACTCTTTTTATAGATTGCATGCGGATTGGTGGCTCGGGTAAGCGCGAGGACTAGAAGACTTGCATAGTTTGCTTTAGAGACTTGCTTTTGGATTGTTTAGGATTGGGTAGCATATCCCCAATCGCCATGCTCGGCTTCGTTTTGTATTAAAAGTCTTATGGTCAAATATCGCATTTTGGTACTCAAGGGGTAATTTGGGTCGATGTGGGACCCGCTTCGTAAATTTGATTTTATTAATTAAACGTGCTAGTTTTTCATATATGAAGTCATGGTTAAAAGCGTTTTAGCTAAATGTGTCGGGAACTAGTCAAACATTTTCATTAAATTGACTTCCGGGGACAGCGGGCTGTCCAGGTGGTTTGGCGCGCCGCGCGGCCACCTGGCGCGCCGCGCAGATGGCCTGCACCAGAAAATTTTTTTTTTGTTTGAAATTTCGTCGTGTTTGGTCGGTTACGGTTTGGGTTGTTACAGCTAAGCACTTGCCAAAAATATTGTATAAACTTCCAGATATTTTTCGAAGAAGATCTGCAGGCGTCAGAAGAAAAAGACGGCGTTCAAAACGGCCATTGCGATTGCTTCCGCCAATTTTGGAAGACGACAGTGGTGGAGTGCCTCTTCCAATTATGGAAGAAGACGGTGCAGCATTGCTTCCACACGAGATCATATCATGTTTGGAGGACGGTGGTGATGATCGAGCTGAGCTTCATTGGAAAAGAATGGTGGATGACATGGCAAAGAAAGGGAAGTTAAACAATTGCTTAGCAATTTGTGATGTTTCGGACACCATGTTTGGGGAACCAATGAATGTATGTATGGCTTTAGGACTTCTAGTTTCGGAACTAAGCAAGGAGCCATGGAAAGGGATAGTGATTACGTTTAGTAAAAACCCCAAGTTGCATATGGTGGAAGGAGATGATTTAAAATCGAAGACCGGATTCATTAAAAGAATGGATTGGGGATGGGGTGGTGGGAAAATTAATTTTCGAAAGGTGTTTGATTTGATACTTGATGTGGCAACTAAGGCGGATTTGCACAATGAGGATATGGTAAAGAGGGTGTTTGTATTCACCGATATGGAATTCGATCATGCTTTAAAGAAACCATGGGAGGATGATTATGAAGTGATTAAGAGAGAGTTTAATGAGAACGGGTATGGAGGATCGATACCGGAGATTGTTTTTTGGAATTTGAGAGATTATTCTCGAGCGAGTACTCCGGTTGTGAGGAAGAAGACGGATGGGGTAGTGCTTGTTAACGGATTTTCAAACAAGTTGATGAAGTTGTTCATGGAAGACGGAGGAAGTATGAACCCTGAACGCGTAATGGAGAGTGCCATTTCCGGCGAGGAGTACCAGAAATTGGTGGTGGTAGATTAATTAATGCATGATATGAATTCATCGAACGTACAGTTGACTATGTATGTATGCATGCATATATTAGCTAGAGTTGAATCTTAACAAGTTTTAATATTTACGATGTATGTAACTTGGTTGATGGAAACAGTTATTGATATATATAGTCTAACATATTATAGTTTCTTTATTTTTTTTAATTTATTTTTTATTCAGAATTTCAAGTCATGAACTTAACTAATACGTCCGTAGATGGTTTTGTTAATATCAGCTAGCATACAGTCAGCATTAAAGTTCAGTTTATTCAGGGCAATTAATTGTTTATTCAGGGCAATTAATTAATGGAGTCCACACCAAATCACCAGCATGTAAGATCATCATGATGAATATATATATACAATATTAACAACTGTTGGTATACAGATTTACAGTGAGATAAAATATGTTAGAATTCACATATATAATTAACAATTAGAGTTGATGCACGCACACTCTCCTTTAATATTATTTCATGAACAATTAATAATACGAGCAATTCTTTAGCTGGAAGTTAAGTTGTTTTCACTTTTTCCTAGCAATCCTCATTAGGAGTAGTGTGGCAATTAAGTATAACGCATTCAAAAACTTGTTTCTAGCAATTTTATGTAGGAAATATCTAATGTGTGCCCTAAGCACACATGATAAGAGCATTATTACATATGAAGTTTATTTTTCGAAAATAATTCTCAATATTTGGGCATGCTGATTTTCATGATTTTCCATATTTGCCTATAAATTTGAGTTATTAATTAAAAGTGATAAGATGTAGGGTAAATTTAGAAAGAAAAAAAATATGAAATAAGTAATTTTAGATATAATAATGTTCTTTTCCCAATAAGAGCATACAATAAAATTATTTATTACATATTTATTACATCTAAACTTATTTATTACATTTTTTTTTTTTTCAATTTACCATTTATCTTATCACTTTTAATAACTCAAGTTTAGGGACAAATATGAAAAATCATGAAAAACAGCATGCCGAAACATTAAGTATTATTGTCGAAATATAAATTTCATATGTAATAATGTTTAGGGCACATTATATTAGATTTTTCCTAGTAATAATTACTGAAATCTAGAAGAAACAAAAACATAATTCGAGGTTAAATACAGATCTATGTGGGTGTTTAGATTTGCCTATTGAAACTCTCTATGTAAAGATAATAATCAGATTTAATTGTTTGGATAAAGAGACAACGTTTCTGATCATCTGAATATTTAGATAATCTCAGTTTACTTTTAACCTAATTTGATATACTTTTACACCCATTTACAAGTCTCAATGATTACAAAGATGTCATTGTTGGTCGTTTATCTCTAAATTTCATGAGAAAACACAGCCAAACACCATCTTTTGTAACACGTTTTATTACATGCAAGAAAATAATAATATGATTCTTACTATTCAATATCACACAATACTTTCAAAAACGCTTCCCCATACACGTTTTATTACATGCATCTTTTGTAACACCTCCCCGTACACCACTCATGTGTTATTGGGTTTTGTTGTTATTGTACTTTCAAAAACTCTTCCAAACACCACATAAAAAGAACCAAGATTGGTTCTCATATTTACCCGATGCGAATAAATTTGACAAAGAAACAGACAAGGTGGAAAACAAAACAGGATAACCACACATGACTGACTATAAACTACTAACAAGGTTGCCAAAAAAAGCTACTCGGGGACTACTCGAATGTTGACCAATCTTGACTTTGACCGAGTTTTGACCAATTGATCATCATCATGCCCGTCGCTTGCTCAATCGCCACGAATTGGGTTCGTTATACCTATCATATAGAGGCTCAATCCGCTCTTGTCTTTTACGCTTAGACATATTTGTTGGATCAGACACCTTAAAGAACCTAGGTGCCAATTCCACAAGCCATTTTGGATCTACAACCGTCACCTCACGCATGTATTCTTTTGTTGTCATCACTAGCTCGTGGTAGATAACCCAATCCGGTTGCCTCTGGAACAGAGCACTACTTGGATGTATGTAAACCGGTTGGTTCTCAACTATCGTACGGTATCCCTCTTGTGGGTCCTTGCGCGCAGCATGAGAGAAAAACCCAGCTGTAATTGCCTTCCGTATCTTGTTAAAGTTCTTCCCGGCAATCGCAACATCCAATTTGTACCTAATCAGAAAACAATAAGTGATTCAGCACATCATACAACATTTTTGATCAAAATTACCAGATAAATTTCACATAGTAACATAAGATTTAATAAATAAATTTCACATAATAACATAAGATAACAACAGCTAGTGCCAAGTAACAAGTTGAATTGGGCAAGCAATCAACATTTTATATTTTATTGAATTGAACTTCACAAATAACTAACGTTTTAAGTAACTACTGAGGAATGTATACATTATTTATATAGTATTACAATAATTTTTTTTTTTTATCTATTTAAAAGATGATTTCTAAAGTTTTAATTAAAGCTCAAGCCTGCGTCATCATAAATCAAATTTAAAAAAAAAAAAAAAAAAAAAAAAACACACACACACACAATAAAAAATCTAAACAAAGGAAAGAGAACATACTTGTTCATAATGGATAAAAGTTGCTTTCTGACATCTTGTGCTTTCCTGAGCGAACCTGAGTGAACGAAATTCTCTTTGCACCATGGCCCTGAAAAGTTCTTTGCTTTCCAAGCCTCGTAAACAGCAAGCAAAGTTAAATGATCTCCTTCAGGTTGAAAAAACTTTGCTTTTCTTTGATCTGCTTGTGCTTGTTTTTCCCTAGGTCTATAAAAGATATTCCCAGTTGTAATCATTGCAATTATGGTCAATATCTCATCACTACAACCCAAATCAACACTCGCAAGCAACATCTTAGACAATGGCGGGTCAAGAGGAAATTCAGCCATTTTCCTACCCAGTTTTGTTAAAAGACCTTCTTCATCAAGAGCTCCCAGTGTGTACAGCTGTTGCAGAGCAGAAATTAGGGTTTGAGAAGAAGGCGGGTCCATAAAATCAAAAGACAGCAGATCATTTATCCCCATTGCTTTCAAATTCAATGTTATTAATCCAAGATTTATCCTTTGTATTTCTGGAATTGATGTAGGCGACATTTCATTATTAAACGCACTTTCAGTGTACAGTCTATAACACCTTCCCGGCCCTGTTCGTCCTGCACGCCCAGCCCGTTGCTTAGCTGATGCTTGCGATATTGGAGTAATCACAAGCGAATCTAGACCTTGTTTTGGGTTATATACAATTTGCTTAGCGAAACCCGGATCAATCACATAAAAAATCCCATCGATTGTTAAAGAAGCTTCAGCAATATTAGTAGCCACAACCACCTTTCGTTTCCCAAATGGAGCAGGTTCGAATATCCTTGATTGCATTTCACTAGGTTGCGCACTATAAGCCGGTAATATAATCAATTCAGGAAGACGTTCATCTAACTTTTTCATTCTTTCATATAAACACTCGCATGCATGATCGATTTCTTCTTTACCAGTCAAAAACAAAAGTATGTCCCCCTCGGGTTCTGTCACGTGTATCTGCAGTACAGTTAACAAAGCCGCTTCAAGATAATCGGTTTCGGGCTGTTTAGTGTAAAGTATCTCAACTGGAAATGTTCTTCCAGGTATTGTAAAAATATTGCAATTAAAAAAATAAGCAGAAAACTTTTCAGCATCTAATGTAGCCGAAGTGACGATTAACCAAAGGTCGGGTCTTTTTTTCACTAACCCTTTTAATAACCCGAAAAGTACATCAGTATGCAGTGTTCTCTCATGAGCTTCATCAAGCATAATCACTGAATACTGAGAAAGATTTTCATCAACCAATATTTCCCTTAGTAGCATACCGTCTGTCATGTACTTGATAACCGTTTCCGGGCACGTACAATCCTCGAAACGAATCGAGTACCCAACTTCCTCACCCAGACGACAACCAAACTCTTCAGCAACCCGTTTAGCTACAGACGTAGCAGCCACCCTTCTAGGTTGTGTGCACCCAATCTTGCCCCGAGTGGTGTAACCAGCTTCAGCTAAGTACTGTGTGACCTGAGTTGTCTTCCCGGACCCTGTCTCACCAATAACAACCAAAACCTGGTTATCATTCACAGCTTGAACCAATTCCTTCTTCAATTTGTATATAGGCAAGCTTTGTCTCTGTTCCTGTAAAGAAAGCTTTGACCTTTGACCAAAACTCACTGTTTTACCATAAGAATCTTTTTTCCATTCGGGCATATCGTATGCAGACAACCCAACTCCCCTTAACTCTTGCGCTAAATGTCTCTCACCCGACTCAGGCATCGGGTCTTCCCAGGGTCGATTCAAATCTTTCGGGATCGAATCAAGCATCGTTCTCTGTTGTTGGTCCTTAACTTCTCTTCGTTCTTTGATAAGTGCAGACTGTAAAGCCGCTGCACGACTCAACGAACCTTCAGGGTTTTTAAATATCTTGACCGGGGACATATCCATCGAATAATGACTCTGTCCTTGAAGAAACGCAGGTTCGTCTTCGTTTAACTCGACCTCGAGGTCCTCATCACCACCTTCTTCTTCTTGATACATCATTCCTTCATTAGTTTCTTCATCAAACATTAAATACTCTTTTACACTCAAAACCCCTGACGCAAGTAACTGTTTCGCCTCCCATCTCTCCGGTGAACTCATCCTCTTCATCAGTCTACTTGAACGAACCCCCGCCCCAACATCCTCTTCCGTAAGACTTATTCCCGATAGTCCTGTCCTCCTGGATGTGATCATCCTGACATCATCAACATTATCATCAGCACTTTCGTTCTTCAATGGCAACAAGTCCCTCCCAGTATTCTGGTCAACATCTTTCATAGAAAGAGACAACTTCTGACCAGATATTGAAATCACTTTCACAAAAACCTCTTGATTCCGTTTAACCACATCTTTGGCATTTGCTATTTTCCTTGTCGACATTTGTGAAACGTGGACCAAACCTTCATTTCCATTGATATCAATAAGCTGAACAAAACTGCCCTTGTCCATTACTTTAGTAACCCTTCCTTTATACACCTTATATAATTCAGGCTCATTGGATTTGTGTCTATAACTCTTCCTCTCACCTGTTTCATATTTATCATCTCGATCTCGACCTCTATCGCTATATCTATCTCTACCCTTGCCACCATGAGTTCCTTTATCATCGTCATACTTGTTGTCGTTTCTAATAATCTTCTTCTGTTTGGCTTCCAATTCAATTTCTTTCTCCAATGTCTTCACACGATCTCTACTATCCTTACTAGAACATCTAATGGATTTGGATTTCGATTTAGGGGGCCGAATAGCGTGGATAATGGTTAACAAAGTGCGAACAACGTAATCAGGCATCTCAGCACCATTTTGTTTCAATTTAGAATCAAATTCATCAACAGTTTCACACTTTCGACCTATGGATATAATGAATTTGGCCAAAACCAGATTCTGTTCATCATTAAACCCTAGATGGGATTTGAGTTCAGTACGAACTTTATATACGAGGGAGCGAAAATCGATTTCTTTCAAACTCTGTTCTACAGTTTGAGAAACCATGATTATCTAGGTTTATTACGGCATACAAAAATTAATAAAAGCAATAGATTGTCAGCGAGGGTTTCGGAGTATACCTGAAATTAGGTCACGCTCGTTTGTTTGATTGGGGACGAAGGCAGCAAGATGGGGTATTATAATATTTTCCTGATATATAATGAAAAGAAGGTCGGTGCCGTTTAAAAAAATAAAAAAGTCGTGGTTGCGAAAATCAGGGCGGGAGATGAATAATATTTTTAAGGGGGTGGTTGTGATTTAAGGGGGTGGTTGTGATGATTTCTACTACGGAGTAATATTTATTAGAGCACGCGGAGTCGATGATTTTTTCAACGTCCAGATCAACAACGGCAACATTCGACCGGTAACTCACTCTGGGGTGTCGCCTCAACGTCAGAGTACGGCGTTGGGTCCAAGTTGGATTTCAATGTTGTAGGGTATAAATGTCCAAATAATTTATTTAGTGGTGTATGACAAATTTGAGGTGGTGTACGGATCAACTCCATTTTAAAATTTCTATTCGAACGGATAGACATTTAACAAAAAATTTTAAATAACAACTAAACTCTTTCACATTTTATCACACTTTTATACAAATTGCTCTACATTTTCACAAACTAGAAAATGTCTAATGACAAAAATAATTCAAACCAGACGAATAACCTTTACAAATCGAACAATCCATACTTGATTCTATGAAGTAAATTAAAAAATGTCTAACCAAACCAGACGAATAACCTCTACAAACCGAACAATCCATACTTGATTCTATGAAGTAAATTAAAAAATGTCTAACAACCAAAATAATCCAAACCATTCAAATAACCTTCAAAAGTTTTATTAATTATTATTTATATTGAATAATTTGCTTTTTTCTTACTTTTTCTGGGAATGAACTAAATTAAAACATGAAATAGACATACTAATGTGTCATATTCATGATGATAATTATAATGATAATGATGATGATGAGTTAACATATTTAGACTCTGAGGTCTCAATTCTACTGCTTTGTACTTGTTTGGATTAAAATCGAGAATTAATAGATGTTTCGAACCCTTGTGTACCATGGTTACCATCCAAAACAGTACATGTATAATCTGTCAACAAAAGATGAGTTTTTGGCACATACTTTGTGCAGTTTTTCAGTATCTAATCTCTAAGGAATTTTGTGTGATTGTCTTCTCGTCTTTGTTGTTACTTGTGGGTCAAGTAATAAAGAGATGGCAAACAGGACATTTGATCTGCTTGGGTGAAAGTAAAAGTATTTGTTTTGTGTATTTACACTTCTTCGACCTAAACATTAATAGCACGTGATTTAGAAAGGAAAAAACGAAAAAAAAAAAAAAAGAAAAAAAAAGAAAAGCAATGCCTCTGAGTAGTGCTAGTGCTAGCAATATGGTTGGTTGGGAGGCCCAAACACTTTTTTTCCTCCCCAAACTTACATTTTTACAAATATTTAGATTATAAAATAAGATTACAACATAATTATATCATTTAAATTTCAACCTGAGTTTTTAACATAATGATTTTACAACCGAATATTATGGAAAAACATTGTTTTGGGGCAACCCAACCCGTAACTAACCTGCCAGCCCAAATCACCCGTAATGCCACGTCTATTAATAAGAAAGGATCCTCCCATTAGAAGAGGTAAATTTGATACCTGTGGGAGATTCATTAACTCGTACACAGCCTTTTGTGGGGTCAGCTCATTGTCTATTATTCGTGCCACAGCTGTTAGAACTGGCATTTTAACATTGTATTTTTGAGCCAATGCAATCACAGCTCCGGCAGTTGATACACCTTCAGCCACCTATAATAAATAACACAAGTGTGAATCACCATTTACTGATGAATGGGTCCTCAATATGGGTTGTTTCATCTTAAATGGGACATCTAAAGCTTTTATTTAGCTAAAAGGGGAATATGTTGAAAGTCGTCTACAGTCAACTTGAAACAGTTTGAACCTACTAAATGGTCTAAATTAGCAAATTAAACTAGTTTGCAATCATAAGTAATTCATTAATCACTTGTAAGGAAAAAACACAATTGGACAAAAAAGTGTTGCATATCAACCAACTTGACCCAGCCCATTTCAAGCCATGCTAGAAAATGGGCTATTTCACTAGTACCTTATTTGACCCATTATCCAACCCGCCCGTCTGGCCACCTCTGGTCCAGAGTAAGAGGTTCTACAAAGCATGAGTTGGATAGTAACCTGGTTCATGGAGCAGAGTATATCGTCAAGTGTTTCTCCAGAACCTAAACGAACTCCAACGGTTCTATTTCTTGAGAGGCTAACAAAGCACGTAAGCATTATGTCCCCTGTTCCTGATAACCCGGAGATTGTTGTAGACTTGGCCCCCATCTTCATTATATTCATAATGTAGAATACTAGTTAGACACCATAGTAATAATTACATAAATCTAGAAGGAAAAAAAAAAACATAATTCGAGGTTAAATACAGATCTATGTGGGTCTTTAGATTTGCATATTTAAACTCTCTATGTAAAGATAATCAGATTTAATTGTTTGGATAAAGAGATAACGTTTCTTATCATCTGAATATTTAGATAATCTCAGCTTACTTTTAACCTAATTTGATATACTTTTACACCCATTTACAAGTCTCCTTGATTACAAACATGTCATTGTTGGTCATTTATCTCTAAATCTCATGAGAAAACACAGCCAAACACTATCTTTTGTAACATGTTTTATTACATGTAATAATAATATGATTCTTACTATTCAATATTTTCCAAACACCACATAAAAAGAACCACGATTGATTGTCTCATATTTACCTGATGCGAATAAATTTGACAAAGAAATAGATAAGATGGAAAACAGGATAACCACACATGACTGACTATAAACTACTAACAAAGTTGCAAAAAAAACTACTCAAGAGTACTCGGTCGGGACTTTTTAGGGAGTACTCACTCGGGATGTTGACTAAGTTTGACTTTGACCAAGTTTTGACCAATTTTTCAAGCAATCTCGAGTTTTGGCAGATTTTTTACCGATTTTCCAAGAAATCCTGAGTTTGACCGGGTTTTGACCGTGTACTCGCAGAGTAATTCAAGTTCTGCAACACTGACTACTAATCACCCAACCCGTTCGACTAGCCCATTTTGACACAAGTATTAGTCATCATCAAAGTAGCAATATATGTTTTCATAGACACAAATGCGTGTATAAAGATTGAAGGATCATACTCACCTTTGTTGATAACCATCGTATTTCAGAACATCCCTGAGCAACAAGGGCTGCCATGGAATTATTACCAAGATCCAAACCCTCCACAATCCCTGCTGCTATCGCAAGTACATTCTTTAAAGCACCAGCAATCTCCACCCCTGTAACATCACTGTTCCATCAGGAGTTAAAAACCGAGATTTGCAAAATTAAAAAACAGCTTCTTCAATAAAGTTAATTTTTAAATTTCAATAGATATTCAAAGAAGATCTGAAAAAAAAGATTAAAATCATCAATAAACATTATAAGTTCAAATAATATGGAGTATAATATAATTTACCTTGTTGTGCTGATTCTCAAGTTTCTAGAAGCTAGGAGTTGCTGGACTGCGTTTGCTAACTTCTTGTCCTTTGACGCAACCACCATTGCTATTAAAACACAAGCAAGACCTTAGGGCCTTATTTCTTTTGGGCGTCTACCATTTTCATATCATTAATACCATTGATACCATAGCAAGAAATCAAAAATGATATGATACCAGCATTGAGGAACTCGTGAGTTTCCTTATTAATGCCACACATCTTACCATTTTCACATTATTATTAATCCCACTGATATGATATTAGAATAGTCTTCTGAAATGGGTAAAAAAAGTGGCCCGTGCAACAGTTATTGTTTATAATTTTCGTTGCACACCCTCGCATCTAACCTGTAGGCAAGTTGTTCATCAACTCGAGAGCAAATGAAGGCCCGGAAAGTGCAACAAATGGCTGTCTGGAGTTTTTTAGTGTTTGTGGAATTATCTGAGACATCATCCTCAACGTGTTTAGTTCTAATCCTTTGCTAAGGGATATGAAAGGAAGCCCAGGTTCTACATACTTGGCCACACCATCCAAAAAGGAAGAACTGAACTGCAAGATAAAGTAGATCAATACAGTTGCACTAATACAATAGACATTTTTCCAACATGAGAGGTGAATATTTTTGTAACTTAACTTTAGAATTCTTATAAAAAGTCTATTTATCTAAACTGAAAGATGATTATGATGAATTAGAAACCTGTACTGGAACAGCATGAAGGCAAAAGTCAGCACCGGTCAAAGCGGTTTTTGCATCTGTAGTTGCAATGACATTTTCAGGTAGCTTATGATCGGGAAAATATTTACTGCCAACAATAGAAATTAAAGGTTTAAACTACATTAGTATAGTTGAACTAAAATCCGTCAAACATGGTATGAGATATAGCTAGTTAAAAGCAACTATTAAGAGTTCTTGAGATCAGCATGAAACCAATAAAAATCTCACCTATTACAATGCTTCTCGTTAATAGATTGACAAATTTGATGATCTCGTACAAGCATATTTACTTCCATTTGTGCCTTTCTACTTGCAACATGGGAAGCCATAGCTGTTCCAAAAGATCCACCTCCTAGAACCACCACCTAAAATTCATTCAGATAGTACATGGCATATGAATGTTAAAAAACTAGTCAACTTATCGTCACAATAATTTACTTGGGATGTACTAAAAGTAAATGTAATATTATAAAATTGAAGATAACAAGTGAATCATGTATTAACAGAGCACTATTTAAAAGGTAATAGTAGTATATTTAGTTATTTACCATCATATTATAGCAAGCATGATATGATTCAAGTATTTAGGAACTCGCGAAAACTGTAAACGTGCTCATGTTTCAGGTTAAATCAATAAAAACTTGCTCACATCAACTCCTTTAGAATACATTATATCATAGGAAGTTCACACCAGTTGCAGGAAGAATTTGATACACTATTCTATTTTGAAATGAGTGATCATGATTATCTACGATCGTAAAATGATCTGGGTATGGATATCTGAGAGCATACGTGAGGTTTATGCGGACTTAATTAGGTAATTATATATCTAATGATTTTGAGGGATTAAAATATTACTATTTTATCTTTTAATTGATCCTTGCAGAGGACTTATCTAACAGTTACTTTTCATGCAACTACAATTCGAAAAACAGCATTTAGAATTTTGAATACTTTAGACACATTACTTAGCAGCAAACACTTACAGAAAATTCAACTCAACTCCACTAAGGGAAATACAAAAACCACAATAGCATCAAAAGAATAAGTGCAGCTAACACCTGTCTATATTGAGCAATAAGTAGATGTAGTGATTCTACATTATTTATTCAGTTTCTAAGATCTTACTTATTCAAATTCAAGTATAGATAATCTCCTTGCAGCAATAAGTTCCCAGTGTTGCCTGTACTTATATCCTAAGAGTCCTATCCAAAGGTATGTCAACTCACCGAAAAAACAACCTAACAGCAGTACAATCTATATTTATATCATCTAGTCTAGATGAGTAAAAGCTGAACTCAAGCTTCATCTCAATATTACCCAAAGCTTGCACATGAATGCAATTAAGAAACTTAAAGCTAGAACAGCTTGAGGCACTACAAATGACTGTCAGGACTCATGAGGAATGCCATAAGAGTATACTCTGTACATACAAATCTCTTAACTCAGCAGGAACTTTATTACACTATACTTACATTTATATAAACTGTATCATGTTCCATTTGGTTCCATAATTAGGTTATCAATTCATACTTTCAACTTTAGGTTATCAATCAATTAATAATAATAATAATAATATTATTATTAATATTGTCGATAAATTGATCAACTAACCTCACAAATTGCCAAATCGTAATAATAGCACATACACATATTATCTAATTATAAAAACTGTATAAGGAGATAAATTACTTTATTTGTACGTTCTAGAACGTCCGTTTTGACTTTTGACCGCCAGGACCGTGACCACCGGACGAGCTTCTCCCACGCGACTCTAACAATTTTCTGTCGGTCTCTGGTGGTGCTAGCGACTTCAAGTGACACGTTTACGTCCGGCGAAGGCTGATCCGGCGGAGGCGGTGGTGGATTAATTGCTGCAAAACACACAGTAGAGGTGTTGTGTGTGTGGTGTAGACGGAGTGAGTGTGCAGGTTTTGGTGTCGGAACGAAATTAGCACGATGTTGGTTGAAATGTGAAGATGATGTTGATGATGATGACGAATTGTTGGTGAAGAAGGATGAGGTTGATAATGGCGGTTCGAAGAGAGACGCCATTGCCGTTCTCAGTGTGTGTTTTTATCACGTTCACGCATTCCGTCGAGTGTGTTTCAGAAGGTTTAGAACCCCACGTTTTTTAGGATTGTAAGATGAAAATTATAAAAAGAGTTTTCATTTAATTATTATAAAATTATAAAAATTTAAAAATATAAATAAATAAATTCAAAATTATAATATATAAAATTAAACTATATAATATAAATAATAAATAATAGTAGATAAATTAAAGGGATTTTTAATCTTACAATAAGTTTGTTAAATGCAACTCTCAAGCTATTTCAAATTTACTGTATTTAACTTTTTATATTTATAATGCTTCTTTATACAACTTTCATTGTTTAGTTTTAACTTTTAATTTTATGATTATTGTTTATGTTTATTTATTCAGTCTACAAACTTCGAATCTCAAGCGACGAATACAGTGGTTGCACCCTTGTATTATGAGTTTCCTCGGTGTTTTGTTCGTTTGGATGTCGTTGTTCCTTTTATCAGAACTTTTTATGTGATCCTCATTTTACGTTATTATTGCAAGAGTGACAGACGCCGTGATCTTCTAAGCATCACAACTTTCCTTGCACTTGCTTCCCCTACTTCGTTTCGTGGTGGTGAAATTGTTGTGGTTGAGGTCGTATGCCTAGGGTGTTTTGGTGGCTTGGTTTTAGATTCTCGAGGCTTTGGGCTTTCAACCGGCAAGTTGGGTTGCTTGATTTCAACTAGTTAGTGTCTGTCGTTTTTCTTCATAGTCGTGGTGTCATGCAGTATGTGGTATGTGGTGATCGGCCGACTACATGTATATCATATCAGATGTCTATGCTCCTTTTGTTCTTCATCTTCTTCATAGCTCTTTCTCGACATTGATCCATTCCCCGTGGTTCACACATTCTGCTGCTGCCTTACCTCTCTGACTCTACATTCTTGCTTGATTGTGTAGATTCCGCACTTGATTTGTGATTTCAAGGATCTTCGAATATGTCTGACTTTTTGTGGTGGTTACAATTTTTTTTCCTAGGTTCTCAATGTCATCATGCCTTCCACTGTTGACTGGAATGTGTTTGATAGATTGGTGTTGATCAAATTTAGGTTGGGTGATTTCGTGTCCTAACTTTGGTTACGACTTGCGGTGGTGCAGTCGTTTTAGTTTCTAATGTTTTATTTATTTGCGTTTGGATCTTTAGTGTTGTTGGGATGTCAACTTGGTGAAGATTTCAGTTACAATTGGGGACTTGTCGTGAAGTGATTCCCTTCTTGACTTGTTTAATTAGTATACACCGGTGTTTCAAGGTTATATGGTTTTTCATCGATTAATTCAATAACCGCTACTATAAGATTAATATTTAAGTGTTGTTATATTTCAGTAGGCTTATAACTACCTTTAGTGACCTGGTTCAATATATTCAAATTGAAAGAACCAATAAAAGAGAGATGTGTTGTAGAAGATATAGGAGAGAAAGAGGTTGAAGAGGTGTGATGTATTTAATGTATATGTGTGTTTTTGTAACTTACATTATGCACATATATATAGTACAAATTTTACTATCCATATTTGACTAATTACCATCCATATTTAATTACTAAATTTACAACACTCCCCCTTGGATGGTAATTTTTTTAAAGAGCAATTAATACTGCCTCGTTAAAAACCTTGCTAAAGAAAACCCAGTGGGATAAAACTTTAGCTAAGGGAAAAAAAGTGCAGCATAGAGTTGACTCCCCCTCAAGTAGACAACGCTGAGTTGTCACATCTTTTGAACTTGCCTCATGCCAATATTGTGAACGTATGTTTTGAAAACAGCGATTGACAGTGCTTTGGTATAAAGATCAGCAGAGTTGTTGATTGAACGTATCTCATTTTAATCTGGTTGTCTTTTACGAGATCTTGAGTATATGAGAAGAATCTGAGGTTTTCATCTGAAACTGTATCATCTAAATCTTTTATGTACAAGTTTGACCCATGTGATTTGTCTAAAGTCTCCTTCATGGTTTGCTCAAACTGTTGTTTCAATTCCTATTCCCTTTCAGTCTTTTTCTGAGCCTTACCAATATACCATTATTTTCCATCAAACTTATGACCGTTAAGACCGTTTATAGCTTTAGCGCCTCGTCAGCATTTATGTTTTGTTCTGTCATTTTTGATACTCTTCTTTCATTTGTACTATGTAAGCTGTATTATCTTCATAGATAGTTGTTGGGATTTTATAGCGTTCTGGTCCACAAGAATCAATAATGATTTGTATCATTGATCTTAACTAAAATCATTCCCGAGTAGCTTCATGTAACGCAATCACTTCGGCATGATTTGATGATGTTGCAACAAGTGTTTGTTTTGAGAACGTCATGATATTGCGGTGCCTCCATTTAGGAATACATATCCAGTTTGAGATTTAGCTTTATGTAGATCAGATAAATAATCTGCATCTGTATAACCAAACAAATCTTGTTTCGAGTTGTTAGAATAAAATAATTATAAATCAGTAGTTCCCCGAAGGTATCAAACTATTTGTTTGATCCCATTCCAATGTCTTTTGGTAGGGGCTGAGCTGAACCTTGTCAACAAATTAACTGCAAAAGAAATGTCAGATCTTGTATAATTTGTAAGATACATAAGAGCCCCAATTGCACTAAAATATGGAACTTCTGAACCAAGAAGATCTTCATGATCTTCTAGAGGATGAAATGGATTAGTATCAATATTAAGATCTAACAACCATATGAGTACTTAATGGTTTTTGTCTTGTCCATATTAAAATATTTTAAAATCTTTTCGGTATAAGTTGTTTGATGTATAAGTAAGTCATTAGTTATATGCTCAATATGTAAATCAACATAATACTTGATTTTTTTTATTATTTTAAAATCTTTCTTTAGAAGTTGAATGGCTTCATAGATTTCATTATTTAAGATAATTGATATAAACAGCTATGATCACATATCCGAACATTGTTTTTATAAAACACACGTGCAAATAAGTTTATATGCATACCCTTTTCTTATCAAGTAGTAATTTAATCGATTATACCACATACGTCCCGATTGTATAAACCCATTTAGAAATCTTTGTGATTTAATGGAATATATTCCATTGGGTTTTGCATTAGATACTTATGATACCTTAACCCTTCAGGTATATTCATATATATATCATTATTAAGTGATCCATACAGATAAGTAGTAACAACATCCATGAGATGCATTTAAATAACTACCAGGTTGATTAAGTATCTAATAAGTAATTGTATTCATTATAGGAGGATAAGTTTTTCTCCTAATTCATTTCTGGTCTTTGTGGGAAATCTTGAGTTACAAGTCAATTTTTGCCTTGTAACTTCATTTGCACATTTCTTTTCGGATAAAAATTCATTTGTATCCCATTGTTTCACATCTTTAAAAGTGATAACGATTGATCCAAAAACTTTTCTTTTATTGAGCGATTCTAATTCAGCTCGTATTGCTCCTTTCCGTTGAGTTCAATCACGTCTATTTTGATATTCAATGACAGATTTTGGTTCCAGATCATCATCTTTATTCATGATGTCATTGTAACATTATATGAAAATATCTCATCAAGATTTTTCATTTCATTTCAGTTTCATAATATTGCATAATTTATTGCAATTTATGTATTTACATTTATCAATATCCTCTACAGAAGGAGTATTGATTTGTGGTTCTTCTTGAACACTTTCTTTTACCTCATTATCAGCTGATTTTCTTTTTCGAGCATTTTTATCTTTGGAACCAATTGGTCTCCCACGTTTCTGCCGTAGCAAAGACTCATAAGTGACATTATTGCCAGCTTTTGTAATTTCAATTCTAGCTGAAGCATTTACTGCTGGTATATATGATTTAGTCACTTATTTTTTGTATCTTTAAATGCATAAAGTAATTAATTTGCAAGTTCTTGCATATGCATTATATTTGAACTTTCTTTTCGCATTCTTTTGTGCGATGATCAATATTCCTTAATTGATGTTCACACCATGAAACATCATTTTATTTATATTTCATTTCTCCCCCTAATATAGGGAACAATGTTTCATTAAAGTGACATTCGACAAAACTTGCTGTAAAAACATCACCCGTCATGGGTTCAATATATCTTATGATTGAAGATGTTTCATATCTAACATATATTTCAATCCTTCTTTGAGGAACCATTTGTTGTGATTGTTCAATTAAAAATACACTGCACAACCAAATGTTCTAAGATGGAAAATATTCGGTCTCCACCAAAATTAAGTTGGTAATGGAGAATATTTATAACTTGCACTTGATTTAATGCGAATTAATGTCACATCATGTAAATTTACATGTCTCCATATAAATATTGAGAGTTTTGTACTCATTTCTAATTGTCTAGTTATTAGCTGTAAGCGTTTATCTATTGATTCAGCTAAACCAATTTTGTGTATGCACATGAGCAACTGGATGTTCAACAACAATCCTTGTAGACATATAATAATCATTAAAAGCTTGAGATGTTAACTCACCAGCATTATCAAGTCTCATCCTTTTAATGGTGTAATCAGAATAATGTGTTCTTAATTTAATAATTTGTGCAAGAAACTTTGCAAATGCCATATTACGGCTTGATAACACACAAACATGAGACCATGCGTTAGATGCGTCTATTAGAAAAATGGTCCACATGATGGATGAATTGGTCCATATATATACCCTTGAATTCTTTCAAGAAACATTGGTGATTATTTCTCAATGTGCTTTTCATTAATCGCCATATGTGCTTTTCATTAATCACCATATGTGTTTTTCGTTAATCACTATATGTGCTTTTCATTAATCACTATATGTGCTTTTCATTAATCACCATATGTGATTTTCATTAATCACCATATGTGCTTTTCATCATATATCATTTTCACCATATGCGCTTTTAATCATATGTGCTGCGCTTTTCGTCATATGCACTTTTCATTATATGCACTTTTAATTATATGCGCTGCGCTTTTCATCATATGCGTTTTTTATCATATGCGCTTTTAATCATATGCGCTGCGCTTTTCATCATATGCGCTTTTTATCATATGCGCTTTTAATCCTATGCGCTGCGCTTTTCATCATATGCGCTTTTTATCATATGCGCTTTTCGGTGCTACATAGATATTTCTCATTTTCGATTATCATTGACTGATAATCATATCCATTATGATATATATCAGAGAAACTTAACAAATTTCTCTTTGATTTGGGAGAAAACAAGACATTGTTTACCAAAAAATTCGTACCATTTGGTAA
Organism: Rutidosis leptorrhynchoides; assembly: GCF_046630445.1. NCBI lineage: Eukaryota > Viridiplantae > Streptophyta > Magnoliopsida > Asterales > Asteraceae > Rutidosis > Rutidosis leptorrhynchoides. Next base: position 345,248,340 of record NC_092341.1, read on the forward strand.
TATGAAATTTTGCCTTTTTCGTTCCTTATATCAAGTTTGCAAGAGCTGATATAGTATTTATAATTCCTTCATTTGATTTAAATCAATGAAATATTTCTTAGATTTGATCATAGTGTGTATGTTACTACTATCTGCAATACATAGGTCTTTACCATTTAATTGATGTTGTATTTCAGCAGGATTCATACTAAAACTTCAAATAAGATAAGCAAATAATGAGTTATATTTCAGCAAGATAATCAAATTATATTACCTGCAAACAAGTTATAATCTGAAGTACATAAAAGATAACACTTAATAAAACATATGCGTTATGGTCTAAAACCATTTATTTATGAGTGATACATAAAAAAAACTAGGCATCTTAGAAAATTCAAACCATTCAAGTCTCAAGGTAGCGCAGGGTTAATTTATGTAGCGACCCCGACAAATCGTCAAGTGACGGCGTCGGCTACGTGGGTCCCATTACCTGATTATAAGTCTTTAAGATAACGTTTGACCAAAATATGTCGCCTTCATTTCAAAATAAAGATTGTTTCAAAGTTTACAAGAATTGTTCAACCAAAAGTTAAGTTACAACGTTATAAGTACGATTGAAATCCAGGCGACACAGTTTAAAGTAAAGTCAAAAGACGCTCCATGAAAAGCATGTATACTCGACATCCAATGCAAGTATCAAATAATGAGCGGAAGCATGTATCACATATCGTGCAAGACCTGAGAAAAACATAGAAATCTGTCAACGAAAACGTTGGTGAAATCATAGGTTTAGTAAGTAAATTGTATTGAACCACAAGGTTCTTTAAGAATTGCTCAACCAGAATCGTTCACATTCCAAAATAGTATTTGTATCACGAGCACCCAATTATCAAGGCTTAACCGAATCTTCCCTCTGAATTTTGAATTTAGTGTTAGAACTTACACTATACATTGTTGAAATTATATTTCATTCACTAACGGTAGCGAACCGTCTGAATGAGGGTTTGTTAAACCCGTATGGCCACACAACATAATTACACGCTTACACTTACACCCTGCAAGTGGAACTAATGATAATTGGATTGAGGACTTTTGTTCAAACTCGTATGCATCCTTGTATTCGTATTTGTTCACAATGTAAAAGCATGAAAAGTAAATAAGTGTGAAATGTATGTGTTTCTCAGCCCACGATGTAAAGAATAAAAGTGATTGAAAAAGTGGGACTATGATCTCACCTTGAATGCACGAGTAGTAAAGTACTTCAACAAGTAAATGTGTGCAAGAACAATGCTAGTCTTGACCTAAACAAATAGGTTGTATCAATAACGGTAAACACGATAGGTCAAAGATGTTCAATTAGTCCTATGGCTCGTTAAGACTCGATCCTAATAGCATGTGAATCAAATTGTCATGTTTCATGCAAGGTACAAGTATAAAAACATGTTAGAACGATTGCACAATTATTTGGTTAAGTTTGATTAAAAGTCAATTTGGTCGGGTCAAAGTCAACAGAAAAGTCAACGGGGTCGGGTTGGATATCCGACAATTTTTCTAAGTTATATAATCATATATGAGCATGTTGGTCAAGTTTCATGTTAATCGGAGGTCTGTAGCATAGCAAACATTTTCACGTCAAATGACCAAAGCAAACAGCCAGTTTTAGCCAAATGGGACGGCGTCCCGAATGGCTAGACGGCGTCCCGGTTTTAAGGTTGGGACGGCGTCCCGAGAAGCTAGACGGCGTCCCGGTTCAAAAGGTGGGACGGCGTCCCAAGTATCTGGACGGCGTCCTGATCTTTTCCCAGGCCCTGTTTGCTGTATTCCTCAAATGGACGAACCAAAACACAAACAATCACATTTTATGATCCGCAAACAATTAGAACATGTATTTTATATCATCGGAAAGCTCTTTCGACAAGGAACGCAACTAAGCACTTTTCATCAAGCAAAAACATCATATACTATAACCGAAATCCCGTCAAGTGATCAATAGAGGTTTATTTTCAAGTTTCAAGTTTATCAATTGAAATTTAAGTTTCGGGAATCCAATTTATACATATGATATGCCGTTTTGAAGGTAATGAAAAATGTAACACAACTAAACACTTATCAATAACATTAACAAGCATTCAACGCATCAAAATTTCGTTCTAAGAGTTGTCAACCCTAACCAAAAGTTCACAAAATCAATAATCGCGTTTATGAAGTTTCTTAAATCAATCTATACATCAACATGAAGCTAATGATACTAGGAACACAATTAGAACATGAACTTTTAACATCTAACAACATATGATCATCCAAAATTCAAGAACAACACACCAAAATTCAAGTTCATGCTAGTTACACTAAAACAACGAGATCGAGCATACAAATTATATACACGACATCACAATGAGCCATAGACACTAACTAACACCATTTCAAGTCAAAAACACGAATTTAGAGAAATCTAGAGTTTTAGAAATGTTACCCAAACGAGATGAAGTTAGTATCAAATTGTAGAGGATGAAGAGAGGATTCCAAATATGTAATTTGTTTTGTTGTAAGCCTCCTAGATCGAATTTAGATGATGAATGATTGAATTGGGTGTTTGTGTGTGTTCTTGCTAGAGAGAAAGAGAGAGAGAGGGAGATGGTTGAATGGTGGTGATTGGGGTGGACTAGGTGACCTAGTCAACTAGTTTGCCCCGTGTCAATTTTAGTCCCTCGAGTTTGTAGTCGGGTGCGGAAAATACCTAAACGGAATATTTTAAAACGCGTATTAAAATCCGATAACGAGAATATTTAGAATGTTAGCTAACGGAGGTTACGAATCTAGATACGAGGAATATTATCTAAAAAGAAAAAGACGGCGTAAAAAAAAAATAATTTAACGGAAAAATGCGGGATGTTACATTATCCACACCTCAAAAGAAATTTCGTCCCGAAATTTAGTTGGAAGTAGTAGTCGATATCTCTTACTCGAGACTTAGAGTAGTAACTCTACGAATGAGTGAAGGTACTATCTTGGACATTCCACGAATCCGGACAGTCGGGGTGTTACGTTGTATTGAAGTTCGATTTCACGATCCATGATTTCAATCAGTTTTCCCATGAAGAGGAGTTTGTCATCAATAGTTGGTGCATCTAAAAGGATTGCACATTCCTGTTCCGCATGACACGTTTCTAAGTTTGTTACACGAAATGTAGGATAAACGGAAACTTAATTGAGTCGGCAGTTCTAAACGGTAGGGAGCGGTTCCAATACGCCCCAAAGTTTCAAAAGGTTAAATATTGCGAATATAACCCTCCTCGATTTCCCAAAATGGATTACAACTTTCCAAGGTGCGGTTTCTCAATATTACGCGGTTACACACTGGGATTTGTGAGGTTTTCATCTAAGTTTGGTATGACTCTTTTGGCGACTACGGGTCGTCTCGAGCCCTTCTCGGACTTGAATGATCTCAATTGTTGTTTCCTGATGTAGTTTAGATTTCGGTGTTTGTTTGCCACATGCGTTGGTCCAACGAATAGGGGTATGACATTTGCGGTCATATAGGGTTTCGGAAGTGCGGCGTTAGTACGAGAACGGTAACTATCGTAGTATGAGGGATCAACTAAAAGCGATAATGCGAGTTTGAAACATGTCCTTCCAGGATGTAAATCGTTCGTTTGCTCGGTTCGTCGGTTTGTGATAGATACACGGTACATGTGTCTAAGCGGGTTCCCAAGGTCTCTTGTAACGCTAGAAGTGAAACGAGTATTTCGATACAGGATAAATGACGAAGATACACCGTGTTGGAATAGAATCTCTTAAGATATGTTTGAACAAGTCAGTTAGGGTTCGAAAAAAAATGTTCGTTAGGACTATTCACCCTCGTGGCGAATACTAATGTAATATGAGGAGTTTATCTATCCATGGAGAAATGTTACAAGGAGTTTCCTTAAACGGAAATGCGAGCGATGAGGATAGGAGTGAAATGAGGACTTTGAATAGGATGAGCTTACATCTCGAGGTTGCCATAACGTGCCTCTAGTTGTCAAAAGTTGAAGTCTGAAAGAGAAACGTGATAGTACACGTAGTTGTATAGTTCGGGGTTGCATAACAGTTGGCCGATTATCAGAAACACAAGGGCGTTAAGTCAAAGAAGAGTGTAGTATCGTTGGATTGTGTGTTATCTTAAATTCCAGTAATATCAGACGGTAATGGTGAAATATCAGGGGTATGTAGTGTGGTACGTGATGACGAGAAAATTGATCGGATCCACAATTTAGTATTCGACTTCTCCGTGCAAGATAACGAATTTAACTAGAAATGTTGGTGTGAAGAATCACGCTCAAGGTTCGATCGCGGAGAGATTAAAGTCGTGTAACACGAGAAAAGTCAGAAATGAATTTTCGGTAATAACAGACGAGGTCTAAGATTTTACGAATACAAGTCTGAGTGGGGAGAGTTTCCTGATTACATGTGGCTTGATTTTGAGATTGATTGAAATGCCTTGATCATTAACATTATGGTCTAGAAAATTGGACTTCGTTCAACAGAAATTCTCACTTGGAGAATTTGGTATAGAGTTGCTCTTTTCTCAAAAGTTCGAGCGTAAGATGGTGATGTTGTTCGTTTTCCTTCTTTACTCGAATAAGTTAAGATGTCATCTATAAATACGATAACAGATTTGTCTAGATAAGTTTGCATACGTGGTTTAGGAGGTTTATGGATACGGACGAGCTTTGGATAAATCGAATGGTACTAAGAGAGATTTACAACTAACGTTGCGAGTTCGGAAAAGACTCAGGAGACATTGTCTCCCTTAACCCCCAATTGATGATAACCGGAACGGAGGTCGTTTTGGAATACACACGGGATTCATGCAAGAAATCATGAGGTCATGGATGCGAGGGAGAGGGTATCGGTTTCCAACCGAAAATTACTCAGTTCACAATAATCTATACAAGACGATGGGGAAACAAATTTTTTTTTTTTTTTTTTTTTTACGAATATGTTCCGAGCTCCCTAGTTCTATAGGTGTCAAGTCAAAAGTCTTAATGTATATCCTCCAATAAAATTTATAGGCACACAATATTTTTCCGTTGGTCACTTAAATCGTCTAAGTAGTATTTAGGGGAAAAAGTGGAATGTAAAGAGCACGAGTCAAAGACTTGTTTATAAAACGTCTAACGGTAACCGAATCGAATAAACATGAAACGTGAGAATTTCGAGAAGAAACATACCCGTGACTAGTCCATCGTCGTCTCGGGCATCTTAGGCGTTGATGTTGAAAGTTTAACGGCGTGCGTTGGGGTTGATTTTCTTATTTGGGCACGCACTCCTAAAATGACCCGGTTGGCCACATTCAAAACAAACACCCGTCTTGGGTGCATTGTGCTCCTTTTGGGCGACGGGAGCGGTATTCCCACAATCGTGGGCTACATGGCCACTTCTTTGACACTTCAAGCAAAATGGTTTGCCACATTCACCTAAATGATGTTTGTAGCACTCGTTACAATACGGTAGGTGTCCGGTATAACCTTTCTTGCCGTTGGGGATGAAAGGCTTCTTGGCGAAGTTGTTGTAATTGCTTGTTTGGGGGGCTTCCCATTTTCTTTTGTTGTCACCCGACTCATCCTCGGCTTTAGGTGCCGGCACTTCAATCTCGTCTACCGTTTCGATCAATTGACGGGCCATATTCAGGGCCTCTTGGTGATTACTGGGTTTGGATGACATTACTCCTTGTTTGATGCTCTTGGGAAGACCATCCATGTAAAGTTCAACCCTTAGAGGTTCGGGGGTCACGAGGTTTGGACACATCAAGGATAGCTCAGAAAATCGTTGATTATATGCCTTTAGGTCATTCCCGACCGCTTTTAAAGTTCTTAGTTCGTGTTCGAGCTTACGGGTCTCTTCGCGCGGGAAGTATTCGGTGATCATCTTTTTCTTTAAGTCGGCCCATGAGAGAGTGTGAGCTTCATCGATACCCACCGACAGCACATACGTATTCCACCATGTGAGGGCGATACCGGCAAAAGTGTGGGTGGAATATTTGACTTTGTCTTGGTCCCGACAACCGCTTATGCTAAAAACGGCTTCTGTTTGCTCAAACCATCGGGTGAGCACAACCGGTCCTCCGGTCCCATCGAAGGTGTGAGGTTTGCACCCCATGAAAGTCTTGTAGGAGCAACCCTCGTTTGAATTACCGGTTCCATGGTTGTTGTGGTTGTGGTTGTTATTGATGTCGGAGGAGATACTAGCCATAGCCGCACCTATGGCGGTGGCTATCATACGTTGGAGGGCTTGTTCGGGAGTTTCGGGAGAAGCGCGTCGACGAGCCATTGTTCCTTCATGACACAAAAATATCGTTGGTTAGTATTCTAAATAATACTAACCGCGATATGGAATAAAGAATAAGAGAAAATTATCCTTGACTCGCCTTAAATTCTTTATGTCATAATGTCGGAACGTCCATGTGAATCACCGTAATATAATCCCGGAAATTATATTACCCTGATTCTCATGTGCATTTAACATTACTTCATAAAGTCAAGGTGGCGCGTCAACAAAATTTATTAACGTAAGATCAAGATCGAATACGAGTTAGATATGATAGAAGAGTTCGAGTATAAATGCACAAATAGTCAAGTAATTCCTACTTCAGTCTATATGCCGGTTGTAGTCTAGATTCACCTATGTACCCTATGACTCGGGGTGGACACAAATGAACTCTAAATCCCTACAACCAAGGCTCTGATACCACTTGTAGCGACCCCGACAAATCGTCAAGTGACGGCGTCGGCTACGTGGGTCCCATTACCTGATTATAAGTCTTTAAGATAACGTTTGACCAAAATATGTCGCCTTCATTTCAAAATAAAGATTGTTTCAAAGTTTACAAGAATTGTTCAACCAAAAGTTAAGTTACAACGTTATAAGTACGATTGAAATCCAGGCGACACAGTTTAAAGTAAAGTCAAAAGACGCTCCATGAAAAGCATGTATACTCGACATCCAATGCAAGTATCAAATAATGAGCGGAAGCATGTATCACATATCGTGCAAGACCTGAGAAAAACATAGAAATCTGTCAACGAAAACGTTGGTGAAATCATAGGTTTAGTAAGTAAATTGTATTGAACCACAAGGTTCTTTAAGAATTGCTCAACCAGAATCGTTCACATTCCAAAATAGTATTTGTATCACGAGCACCCAATTATCAAGGCTTAACCGAATCTTCCCTCTGAATTTTGAATTTAGTGTTAGAACTTACACTATACATTGTTGAAATTATATTTCATTCACTAACGGTAGCGAACCGTCTGAATGAGGGTTTGTTAAACCCGTATGGCCACACAACATAATTACACGCTTACACTTACACCCTGCAAGTGGAACTAATGATAATTGGATTGAGGACTTTTGTTCAAACTCGTATGCATCCTTGTATTCGTATTTGTTCACAATGTAAAAGCATGAAAAGTAAATAAGTGTGAAATGTATGTGTTTCTCAGCCCACGATGTAAAGAATAAAAGTGATTGAAAAAGTGGGACTATGATCTCACCTTGAATGCACGAGTAGTAAAGTACTTCAACAAGTAAATGTGTGCAAGAACAATGCTAGTCTTGACCTAAACAAATAGGTTGTATCAATAACGGTAAACACGATAGGTCAAAGATGTTCAATTAGTCCTATGGCTCGTTAAGACTCGATCCTAATAGCATGTGAATCAAATTGTCATGTTTCATGCAAGGTACAAGTATAAAAACATGTTAGAACGATTGCACAATTATTTGGTTAAGTTTGATTAAAAGTCAATTTGGTCGGGTCAAAGTCAACAGAAAAGTCAACGGGGTCGGGTTGGATAACCGACAATTTTTCTAAGTTATATAATCATATATGAGCATGTTGGCCAAGTTTCATGTTAATCGGAGGTCCGTAGCATAGCAAACATTTTCACGTCAAATGACCAAAGCAAACAGCCAGTTTTAGCCAAATGGGACGGCGTCCCGAATGGCTAGACGGCGTCCCGGTTTTAAGGTTGGGACGACGTCCCGAGAAGCTAGACGGCGTCCCGGTTCAAAAGGTGGGACGGCGTCCCAAGTATCTGGACGGCGTCCTGATCTTTTCCCAGGCCCTGTTTGCTGTATTCCTCAAATGGACGAACCAAAACACAAACAATCACATTTTATGATCCGCAAACAATTAGAACATGTATTTTATATCATCGGAAAGCTCTTTCGACAAGGAACGCAACTAAGCACTTTTCATCAAGCAAAAACATCATATACTATAACCGAAATCCCGTCAAGTGATCAATAGAGGTTTATTTTCAAGTTTCAAGTTTATCAATTGAAATTTAAGTTTCGGGAATCCAATTTATACATATGATATGCCGTTTTGAAGGTAATGAAAAATGTAACACAACTAAACACTTATCAATAACATTAACAAGCATTCAACGCATCAAAAGTTCGTTCTAAGAGTTGTCAACCCTAACCAAAAGTTCACAAAATCAATAATCGCGTTTATGAAGTTTCTTAAATCAATCTATACATCAACATGAAGCTAATGATACTAGGAACACAATTAGAACATGAACTTTTAACATCTAACAATATATGATCATCCAAAATTCAAGAACAACACACCAAAATTCAAGTTCATGCTAGTTACACTAAAACAACGAGATCGAGCATACAAATTATATACACGACATCACAATGAGCCATAGACACTAACTAACACCATTTCAAGTCAAAAACACGAATTTAGAGAAATCTAGAGTTTTAGAAATGTTACCCAAACGAGATGAAGTTAGTATCAAATTGTAGAGGATGAAGAGAGGATTCCAAATATGTAATTTGTTTTGTTGTAAGCCTCCTAGATCGAATTTAGATGATGAATGACTGAATTGGGTGTTTGTGTGTGTTCTTGCTAGAGAGAAAGAGAGAGAGAGGGAGATGGTTGAATGGTGGTGATTGGGGTGGACTAGGTGACCTAGTCAACTAGTTTGCCCCGTGTCAATTTTAGTCCCTCGAGTTTGTAGTCGGGTGCGGAAAATACCTAAACGGAATATTTTAAAACGCGTATTAAAATCCGATAACGAGAATATTTAGAATGTTAGCTAACGGAGGTTACGAATCTAGATACGAGGAATATTATCTAAAAAGAAAAAGACGGCGTAAAAAAAAAAAATAATTTAACGGAAAAATGCGGGATGTTACAATTTAATCAAGATTTGTCAACAGATTCACTCTCGTTTTCTTTTCTTTTGGGACTTATTTGTAGAGCTAAACAAGATGTTCATGTATTCAAGAAATACTAGACTGATGATCCACGTTACCAGATCATTAATAAGAATCTCCGGAATTCTTATAAGAGCGTCTACTAATATCTTTAATTTTATTCTTTCATGGATCACCGTTATTATTATTATTTTTTTTTTTTGATAATTAATATCGTATCTATCTTTGAGTATTTTCCATAATACACTTGAATTTTCGATCATATAATATGTAGATTCTAAGGACTCGTCAATATGTTTGCTAAGAAAAATACTTACTATTGCTTTCTCTTGTTCGGAATAATTGTTATTTTCATTCAGGGTTTCTAAAATACTGTTTGATTCGAGATGTTTTTCTACATTCATAACCCATGTTAAGTAGTTGTTCCCACTTGTTCTAAATGAGCAAATTTAAGCCTTTTCAAATTCGACATTTTCTATTATCAAAAAGATGAATAACATAAATCATAATCATAATCAACTTCTATTCATAGACAAATAATAAAATGAAATTAGAATCATTTTAAATTCATAAGTAGCAAACAACAGAATAATGGTATGATTACAAATAATAAAACCACAAAGGCAGGATAGAATATAGGTTCACCCGGTGGTATATTAGCAACAATGATGATAGTTAATATGACCAATACAATAGGAAAAATCATCCTTGTGTGAATCATTTTTACAAAAACTTTTTGAGAGTAGTAATCTGAAAAATGAAGATTGATTTGTGAAAATGTGAAAACGGAGATGTTTATTTTATATTTGAAAAATATAGTTGTTGTAACGTCGTCAGTTGACGTTAACAACCGTTATGTATATATGACCGTTGTAACGTCGTTAGTTGACGTTAACGAATAAAGTCACTATATCAAAACGCGTATGAGTAATATAAAGGACAAGATTTTTTTTTCTTATTTTAACTTTTAAGATTTACTTTTAATAAAAATACAAACTACTTTTTCTTATTTTAACTTTTAAGATTTACTTTTAATAAAAATACAAACTACTTTTTCTTATTTTAACTTTTAAGATTTACTTTTAATAAAAATACAAACAACTTTTTCTTATTTTAACTTTTAAGATTTACTTTTAATAAAAATACAAACTACTTTTTCTTATTTTAACTTTTAAGATTTACTTTTAATAAAAATATAAACTATTTTTTCTTATTTTAACTTTTAAGATTTACTTTTAATAAAAATACAAACTATTTTTTCTTATTTTAACTTTTAAGATTTACTTTTAAGAATAAACATTAGTATGCACGAAATAAATAATGATTAATTGCATAAGTAATCATAAATGTTAGATAACATATAAAGACCCCATCGTATTCGTATTGATCGGAATTAATCTCGACCTATGGTACCGTGTTGTCAAATGACGTGTTGCGTACATAAAGTACCGTGTTGTCAAATGACGTGTTGCGTACAATCATGAGGTCTTATTAACATAAATATAAATGTTAGTGAAGTTAATAAGAGTTAGATTACAGAAAATATAATTCAAGCGGTATAACCGACCATATATAACTTAAATAACATAAATATAAATGTTAGTGAAGTTAATAAAAGTTAGATTACAGAAATATAATTCAGGCGGTATAACCGACCATATATAACTTAAATAACATAAATATAAATGTTAGTGAAGTTAATAAAAGTTAGATTACAGAAATATAATTCAGGCGGTATAACCGACCATATATAACTTAAATAACATAAATATAAATGTTAGTGAAGTTAATAAAAGTTAGATAATTTCTTACCCTGATTAGTGACGTGTGCTTGCTTAGATAAACCTTGATTATACGGAGCACTTCGTGCTGATAACGTGTTATATTTCAGTAGGCTTATAACTACCTTTAGTGGCCTGGTTCAATATATTCAAATTGAAAGAACCAATAAAAGAGAGATGTGTTGTAGAAGATATAGGAGAGAAAGAGGTTGAAGAGGTGTGATGTATTTAATGTATATGTGTGTTTTTGTAACTTACATTATGCACATATATATAGTACAAATTTTACTATCCATATTTGACTAATTACCATCCATATTTAACTACTAAATTTACAACAAGTGTTAGTTTTTAAGGATGTTTTAAAGATTATTGTTATAAAAAGTACTATTACTATTTATTATTAATTATTAATTATTAATTATTATAATTATAACATGGATGAATATAGATATATAAATACAGAGAATAACTTACCATATAATTACACATATATAGTAATACATGGGTCAAGGACTCAAGGTTGCAAAACTCACCACCCATTGATGATGTGGAGGGAAAGAAACGCCACAAAATAGTGTAACAATGTGTCTCTTTGAGGCATTTCTTTGTTGTGCGTTTGATCCCAACACCAAAAGAAATAGCCGCTTTTTATTTTTTTTATTAATTTAAAAATATTATTTTTATCCTCTTTTAATACTTAATCTAATTATATTTTAATACATTATCAAAATACTCATAACTAACACAAAAAACCAACACTACAATTACTCTACCAAAAAAAAAACATGTCTTAATCATAAAAAAAAAACTAAAAAAAAAAAATACGAGTAAAAAACGCCAAGCACCGTGAAAAACTAACTCCCCACTCATCTCAATTTCACATTTCCGTGTTCAATTTGACCATTCTGTGATCCCGTCAATTGCTGAATTTAAATTCAAAAATTAGGGTTAAGGTTTCTATCATTTTACAAAATAATGATATCCGAAGAAACTAATTTAGCCCTATCACAGCAACATTCGCTCCTGTTCCAAAACAACTCAAATTCAAGTCTCCGGTGCAACCCGCCCGGCTCCGTACCCGATCGTCCTGCTGTTGGGACCCGTGAGTTGACCAGTTTTATTGACCACCAACACCGGTTTTATAAAATGGAAACCGTTGATGAGCTCCGGTCGAGTGTCTACAACTCTGGTCCGGTTCATCAGAACTGGAATGGTGGCAATGGAAGAGATTCGGGTTCCGGTTCAGCTTCCATGAGTGCCGATGGATCGGATGGTAAATACTATTGATAATAAGACGAATCATATTAAAAGTAGTGACATTAGCTGTGTAACGTTGATTATGAGCTTATTCATTTAGGCAGTTAATGACGTACGTCCCGCCATCACCGTCACGTGAGACGCATGGCATTCTTCTTAGCTGGACGTTTAGCTTCAATTCCTGGTTGCATTACACCTAAGTCAACGCTGTCTTCAGGTCATGATTGTTCTCACGCTACGCCACCCGTAGCGTACCGTTGAATGTTGACTTAGTCTGCTCAGTCGCTTGTCCGTCCGACAAACCAGTAGAACGTGAAGCAGTTAGTGGGCATGATTAGGGGATTCCAGGAGTGGTAATCGTGGGTTAGTGGACTGATGGTAGTTACCTAGAATAACCGCCATCTTTCTCCTATAAATACTAGCCATAATCAATCATTTACAACACATTAAAAACAATCAGCATTCACTTACCATTACTGATCACTTTGATTAGTTCACCTTGGAGGCTCGGCAAAAGTCAACCACCACAACACCCTTCAAACCCATCGCGTTAACCGGAGGAACCCCTTCCGAAGGTTAGTCACAACAATCTTTTGCACTCAGGTCAATTTTGGCTTGATCATTTGGCGCCATCCGTGGGACCGTTTGATCAATACTTTTACATAAGATGACAGGCGATTTCAATCCGTCAACAACCGCCAACACTGGCAAAGAACCGTACGATCCTTTGAAGCCCACTGATGATAGTGGTTACGAGACACCAGACGACTCTATCAAGCGTACTAGGTTGCAATTCGACGATGATGATGAGACCAATAAGCTTGATGTCGAGGGGACAGGAACCCCGGAAGCCAGCTTAAGCCAGCTTAAACCCATCGGTGGCGAAGAAGCGATACGTTTTTTGGCAAAAAGGAGGATTTGTTTTACCGTCGCTCACTCCGCCGACTACCTTCCAACAACCAAAGTTATTCGCCGTTAACTCACCACCTCCATCCTCCGTTCAGCACTAAATCGTCACCCTCTCACGGATCAGATCAAAGGGCATAGTCTTACCTCCACCCTGACACCGCAACAGTGACCACCAGCCTGATACAACAATTGTGACCACCGATCTGGACTTCGATCACCATAAAAATGGTTTAACTTTTTTTTTTTTTTTTTCGTTTTTATTTGACAAAACCCCGCTCTCATATCTGTTTATTTCCAGATCCGGTAGTTGCTAACGGTGGTGACGTGAAGGTAACAGCGCCGCCGTGGTGTGGTGGTTGTGGCTGACGGTTTGGCTCCAGGGTTGTTAACTTGTGTTGGATTTTGGTAGTGGTTTATACATAGGAAAGTGGTTGAGTGTGGTTATCGGTGTTTGTTTGCTATTTCCGGTACATAACAGTACTGTTTTAGTCGGTGGTAGTTTTAGTGCAACATTTTTCATTTTTGGTTTCAACTTTCATTGTCTACTACTGCAATCTTACTCCTATAAACATGAGATATATAAAGATCCATAAAGCAAATATCCAATGGTATATGATTCAACATCATTCAATCACAATAGCAATCAATTATGACGTGTTCTTGAACTTTAAAACAGGTATTAATATAACGTCTTAAAAGTATGCATATATTGAGTATTTATTTTCTTTTTGTTGATTTTGAAATTTCTCACTATAATTTGAGTTTTTTATTTGTTTAATTCTTGTTTATTACAAATGTTCGTTGGGATGTTTAAGAGTTGACGTACTGTGTACTGCTGATCAAGTCAATATGACTAAAAACTTCATCAATCAAGTCCTAAAGGGTAAACCATATATCCAATATGTGTTTTTTTGTTTTAATTGTTTTGTTGTAACTAACTTTTGTTTTTGAACGTTGTATGCAGACATATACTTTCCCAGTATTTCCTGTTATACTGATGCCACGAAAGATTCACGAGCTTCAAATGAAAATCCGCGTGGACAAGGTTGTAAAATTACCCTAATAATTTGCAAAACTCATTAGTTTTCGTTGCTCTAAAGCATGTTTTTTTTTATGTATACGTTTTAATAGATTTCGCGTCTTACTGGGAACAACTACACGACTATCGTGGGAATAGAAGCAGATTCTGGTGCGTGGCTGCAAGTGTCATTGTAATTGCAGATTTCTAATTTGATTTAATAATAATAATATAATAATTAAAATTAAGGGTGAGCAACGTCTATGTTTTATCAGTTTGATAACGCCCCCGCTAAGGGTGGTAAAAAATGGGAGAAATAGTCAAACATATATGGTTCGAAGAAAAACATTTTTTCTGCCGCATCATTCATCAGCTCAACGATTTATGAGGTAAATTAGTTTTCAAAAAAAAAATTGATTCGTTGGTCTATATATATGCATGGAGTATTAATTAGAAGTTTCTGCTTAACTTTCAGTTTCCCTCTTAAAAACATCTCTCATGGTATAAAACTTGCAATACTATTATTTTTTTTTTGCTTGACACATTATTCACTACATTTGTTTACGAAAAGCCTTCTCAGTTCTCATTTCAATGGAAAGTGGTTTTTAAGAATTTCTTTTTATTCAGCACCTACACAACTAAACATATAAAGATTTTGGCCAAAGACTCGATTTTTACAAACCCATTCATAAAAAAGTTTGACAAAAAAACCTCTAAAAACCTTTGAAAGAATTTTTTTCACACGATATTTTAATCTAATATAAATGGGTCCATTTCACTTAAATTATAGGTGTGGAAATTTCAACCATCTATATGTATTCTTATAAAGGTGTCAATTTGGGTTATGTTTATATCTAATGATTTAGAAAAGTAGCTAAACAGAAATGAGTCAAATGGGTCTCAAGTTAGCCTTGCTTTTTTTTTTTTATGTATAAAACCTCGTAAATCATCGTAAACAATGAAAAAAGATCATTATTAAATGTATTTAATTATGTTGACACAATATCAATGTAATAATGTTTAAATTTTGGAATTGAATGCAATTATTAGATATATATGATTTGTTTTATATTGTTTAGGTTAATGCTAATGAAATTTAATGAGTATGTGTGTAACATTTAAACTAGACTGTAGTTTTCTTAATTTATTGTCATTCTAATGGAGTGTTCAATACAAGGACTTTGCATAGGGTAACAATGTGTTTTTGGATTCTTTATTTTTAATTTTATGGTCCATGTTAGCTTTGTTGGTCTTCAAGTTTCTATTTAAATGCAATGTATTTTGTATGTTGTTCAGCATGGAAAAGCATAAAACAACACTGGACTTAAAATCAGTTGTCGATCGAAATGTAGAGGCATGTCCTCCTGTTAAAGGTATTGTATATCATAAATGATGAATATTAATTCACTATTAATCCTTATTTGTTTATAATTCGAATCTCTTACGGAGTATTACATTACAGAGGATGAAAACCCGACTTTAGATTTAATCTCCATTTTAGAGGGTGAAGGTAATTTGCATTTCTAGATATGTTGTTCCCATTCCATTGACAACTAGTTTAATAGTACCTTTCCCTTTCATCTTTATTCTAGTGCTATTTCCAAGCCATGTATCATGTTTTGCAGGCATCACTTTATTAAATGTGATTGAAGCTCTTAACCCACATTTAAATACACCTGAGATGCAACGTGTCACTTTGTTAATTCGTTCAAGCAAGGTATGTTGTATTTAATTAACACATACCCACTATGAGACACTCGTATATTCACTCTAGTCGTTTTCAGGAAAAAGATATTCCCAAGTCTGAGGTGGTAATGAAGATACAACAGATTGTGGGGGAATCCTTGATGTCTGATGTTGTAACACGTCTCTGGAAAAAGGTTTGAGTTAATTTTTTTTTTTTTGTTCAATTTTAAAATATATAAAATTGTACACATTTTTACATGTTTCAAAAATTTGTACCCCATTCACTTGTCTTATTGATAATTTGTATATTTTTACAGCTTCTTAAAGTAGCTTCTTAAAGTCATTGGAGATAATTTCAAAGGTTTACATCAAATTCACAGCCTCAAAAGCAACAATCGGGATTATACGTGATAATGAACCCGAACATCGTCATACTCATTCCTTTATTGACCTAGTGGGCACTGTTGATCAATTCAATATGGCTGAAAACCTCATCATCAATCAAGTCCTAAAGGTTAAACCATATATCCAATATGTGTTTGTTTTTTTTAATTGTTTTGTTGTAACTAACTTTTGTTTTTGAACGTTGTATGTAGACATATACTTTCCCGGTATTTTCTTTCCCAGTATTTCCTGTATGCCACCGAAGATTTACGAGCTCCAAATGAAAATCAGCGCGAACAAGGTGGTAAATTTACCCTAATAACCTACAAAACTCATTAGTTTTCGTTGCTCTAAAGCATGATTTATTTTTTATTTTTTCTGTGTATGTATACGTTTTAATAGATTCCGCGTCTTATTGGGAACAAGTACACGACTATCGTGGGAATCGAAGCAGATTCTGGTGCATGGCTGTAGGTGTCATTGTAATTGCAGATTTCTAATTTGATTAATAATAATAAATAAATTTATTATTATAGTATAATAATTAAAATTAATGGTGAGCAATGTCTATGTTTTATCAGTTTGATAACGCCCACGCTAAGGGTGGTAAAAAATGGGAAAGAATAGTCAGCATATATGGTTCGAAGAAAAACTTTTTTTCTGCCGCATCATTGATAAGCGCAACGATTTATGAGGTAAATTAGTTTTTTTTTTTTTTTTTTTTTTTTTTTTTTTTAAATTGATTTGTTGTTCTATCTATATGCATGGAGTATTAATTTTTGTTTCTACTCAACTTTCAGTTTCTCTCTTAAAAGCATCTCCCATGGTATAAAACTTGCAATGCTAGTTTTTTTGTTTGACACATTATTTATTCACTACATTTGTTTATGAAAAGCCCCTTCTCAGTTCGCAGTTCTCACTTCAATCGAAATTGGTTTTCAAGAGTTTCTTTTTATTCAGCACCTACACAACTAAACATATAAAGATTTTGGCAAAGACTCAATTTTTACAAACCTATAAATAAAAAAAGTTTGACAAAAAACCTCTAAAAACCTTTGAAAGAATTCTTTCACACGATATTTTAATCTAATATAAATGGGTCCATTTCACTTAAATTGTAAGTGTGGAAATTTCAACCATCTATATGTGTTCTTATAAAGGTGTCAATTTGGGTTATGTTTATCTCTAATGAGTTAGAAAAGTAGCTAAAAAGAAATGAGTCAAATGGGTCTCAAGTTAGCCTTGCATTTTTTTTTTTTTCATGTATAAAACCTCGTAAATCATCGTATTCAAACAATGAAAAAAGATCATTATTATATGTATTTAATTATGTTGACACAATATCAATATAATGATTTTTAAAATTTGGACCAAAATGTTTGGGGCCAAACTGGCTTGACCCAATCTTTTTTGAACCATACAAAGAATGACCTGTATTGACACATTGAAAACCTTTGTTTTTTGTTTTACTGCAGTTTGCTTACTTTCTTATATATGTTGGGTTCTTAAAGAATCATACATGATAGGTTTCTAAAATATTGTCCAACTCCATAGCATATATATGATTTATAGAAACATTGAAACCTTATGATTTATAGAAACATCTAAAATATTGTCCAACTCCATAGCATATAATTGATTTATAGATTTATAGATTGGAAGTGCTTATGCCTACACAATCCAGGAATCTTTTTACATTAGCATCTACGGAGTAATTAATTTTCTATACATGTTGCCAGCGAGTGGTTATTATATCATTTTAATGCTCTTTCCCACAATAATTAGAAAAAGGCTACTTGAAACGGCGACTTCACATTGTCAAAAAAAGTTTAGGAATGTACCTGTAATCTGGTGCAAACCACAGGGACTGTCCTTGTAATTTTGTCATTTTAAAATCTCCTCTTTTTTGAAAAATTATAGTTTCTCAATAATTGTTTCTCATCATATGATATTACCATTACCGTATCTGCTACAGTTTCAAATATGAGACCAAAAACAACACGTGTAACCAGTGATGAAGATGAAGACTTGTGGGGTGCCATATCTGCCCCTCCTCCAAAAGTAGCTTCAAAGTCCCGGAATGTGCAACCGCGTGCCGCCTCAATTGATAATGATGATCCTTGGGCCGCCATTGCAGCACCACCACCAACAACCAGAGCCAAGCCTTTAGCTGCTGGACGTGGCCGAGGATTCAAACCTGCTGCACCAAAACTGGGTGCTCAACGAATAAACAGAACATCATCATCTGGAGTATAATTTTTTTTCCGTGGATTTGGGGTTTAGGGAAAAGAGAACAGATATATACAAGATACATGTATATTAGTGTTATTACAAATTCTTTGCAATTGGTTGTGTTAAAAATAGTAGATGATTTCGTTTCTTTTCCGTTTTTAATTCTAATTGATAACTTGTTTTAGCATGAATTGTAATTGTATTTTACTTGGCCCAAAAAATACTTGATATGTAATGCAGTACAAAATTATCCTATTCTTTCCTTAAATACGTAAATGATTTACATGGTCTTTGCCTTTTGGTCTTTACTCTTTGTTACGTGTATTATATAATTAACAAGTACGTGGTCAGCCGCGCAATGGAGTGTGACCCCTCTGTTGTTTATGGATTTTATTTATTTATTTATTTATTATTATTTTTATTGTAATATCTTTAATGAGCATAACATAACTTTAGACACAATAATTCGCTTTAACATACGGAACATCTATTACAATTTACAATAGTAAAATGAATGTATCGTTGTTATTTTTTTTTCTTCTAAACGTTATATGCGTTTTGGCTGAAAATTAATCATCACGAATTCATGATAGTTGTAAAAAAGCTATTTTAATTTTAACTCAAAAATAATTATTAAAAGGTTGGATTTCAGGGAAAAAGCTAATCTAAGAAAGGAAATTTATAAAACGTTTTAAAAAGGTACCGTAACTTAAAAAAGTTAAAAAGGCAATTTAATAAAAAGATAGGCTATTAGGAAAAATGTATCCATTCAAAGAGTATATATGTTAATACAACGATAATGGTGTTTGGTCTTATAATTTCATATTGCGCCAGAGATGTCTACACGGAACACGGTCCTGTGTATATATATATATATATACTAATAGACATAGTTAGGGTACTATTGGTGATACTACCTCATCCCAAGCTTCATCGACTTGTTAAAAGTTAAAACTATTACGGACTATAATATAATATAATACCCGTTATAAAATACACTCCGTATTATTGTATTAAGGTCTACTCATCTAACTCTTATACTTCTAACTCAAAACCTAAACACTCTCACTACTGCAGCCGACTACCTTCCAACAACCAAAGTTATCCACCGTTGGTCACCACCTCCATCCTCCATTCATCACTAAATCGTCACCCTCTCACGGATCAGATCAAAGGGCATAGTGAGACGACCCGACCCAATCCATAGGGACGAATACAATAACATATGATAACATTGCGAGGTACTTGACCTCTATATGATACATTTTACAAACGTTGCATTTATTCTTAAAAGGCAAACTATCATTACATCAATATTTGACATTTTCGTCTAACATTTACTTATTTATATTCTCTATTGAACTCCAATGACTCGAATGCAACGTCTTTGTATCATGGCTTAAAAGGTCCCAAGTAGTATCCTTAACATGAGCTAATGCACAGCGGAAGACTTAATTCATACCTGAGAATAACATGCTTTAAAACGTCAACATAAAGTTGGTGAGATATATAGGTTTGATGCTAGCAGCGTTATAACAATGGAACACAAGATTTCATATATAAACATTTTAATAAAAATATTCTAAGTGGTTGAGCACTTGGTAACCATACTTAACATTTAATCACGTCGCATATTCCCTTTATTATGAAATCTTACTACACCGTACCAAGGTGTAGTCACGAAACGAAGTACTGTGCAACCGTTGAATACTGGTCGTCCAATCCGGTTGGGGTTGTCAGGCCCGATAGATCTATCAACAGGATTCGCGTTTACAATACCGCTGTAAATATTAGTTACCAAGCTACAGGGAAGTATGCCAGTGGTACAACTCAACGTAGAATATATTTTTCAGTTACTTGTGTCCATAGCGTAAAACATAAAATACATGTATTCTCATCCCGAAATATTTAGAGTTTAAAAGTGGGACTATATACTCACTTTTGTCTTGAAGATATGTAATTTCGACTTGGTCTCCGATTGATATCACGAACCTATCCATATATAATATATCAATACCTTTTCTTTTTAAACAATCGTCACATATATATACTTATAATACTTTTAATACTTTTAATAATTCCTTAGTCCGTAGTTAGCAGTCCGATGTTAGTAATTCAATTTTAATGGTTCATATTTAGTTGTTTAATAAACCCCCAATGAAATAAATAAAACCCCCATCGTATATGTATTGGTCGAGATTAATCTTGACCCATGGTACCGGTGTTGTCAAATGACGTGTTGCGTACATAAAGTACCGGTGTTGTCAAATGACGTGTTGCGTACAATCATGGGATCTTATGATTAATCTTCTCGTATTGTTTACGGGTGATCCTGAACCATATAAAATTGAATTATGAGTACATATATATAAAATATCATGTTATTTTAGAAAGATGTGATTTTATTTAATTTTTCCCAATTAATCCCGAAGTTAAACAAGTCTTGGATAACCAATTTTGTTTCGGTCATAGTTTCTTCGTTACAAATCCGTTTTCGTTGATTCAACTTGCCATCTCCTTGGATCGAGTCCCTCTTTAAGACTATGAACTGAAAATACCTTGGTTTGTATTCAAAATCACACGGCATAGGTGAAACTTTAGTGAAACTTATGAAGTTAAACATTTTCCTTTATTTAAACAACCTTAAATGATTATTTTTCTAAAAATACTTATACTTTGAATTAAATCATGAAATTTTTATGTGTTATCATATTCATAGTAAAAATCATTTTTCCAGAACATAAACCTCCAACTCAAAGTTTAAGATAGTTTTTAATTATCCAACCCAAAACAGTCCCCGGTGGCACTCCGACGTCGTAAAAACAGTTTTTAAGATATTCTTTGAAAAACCAAATTATACCTTGTTAAATTAGCATATATTTAAGTTATATTACAGGTCTTGAAGTATTTTAAAAGTTAAGTTAGAAGGATCTATTTAGTTTGCAAACAAGTTTGAAAACATTCAAACTATGTTCTTGTTGTTAAACTTTTATACCACAAAATAAGATAGCTATATATATATGAATCGAATAAGGTTATGAACATAGATACTACCTCAAGTTCCTTGGACAAGGTTGCTGTAAAAGAGGAGTAAGAAGCTAGAATCAAAAGGGTGATGGAAGTGGATGAAAGATTGGAAGCAACTTAAGACATAAACTTGAATTGAAAGTTGTATTTTTGTAGTGTTTTTGTTGATCTTTTTATGGTGGTGTTTAAGGTGATTCTTGAGAGGATTTTTGCTGGAGTTCTTAGAGAGACATGAGGCTAGTAAGTGTGTGTGTTTAGCTAGAGAAATGATGTTCCAAAAATTGAAAATGGATGCATGTATTTATGGTGGTGTAAAAGGTGTATAAATTTGTAATTTTGTGAAAAGATCTTTTAATCATGTGAAATTGTCATACTAAATAACAAAAGTAGTTACCTTATACATAAGGCATGAACAAGGGCTGGTTGGTGGTGATTTGATGTGTATATACCAATAGTAAATACGTATAGAAGCTAGGTATGATACGAGTACATATACTCTAGATATACGTATAGAAATCTTGTGAAAAATGGAATGAGGATTCAAATATAGCTATCTTTTGTGAATATACTTATATTGTTTTATGTATTTAAGTCTTTAAAAGTGATTAAATACATTATATATACGATATATGTATAAACATTATAGGTCGTAAGTATTTATGTCAAATAACGTTACGTATAGTTATCGTTTTGAAAGCTTAAGTTAGTAGTTTCAAAATATACTTATAACTTATTGTTATTAATACAAAATGAGATATTTAAACATCCTTAAATCATGTTAAATATGTATATATACATATATATACACAAACGTATAATTAACATATATTGTATAGTTCGTGATATCATCGGTCAAACTAGACGGTTAAACGTTATGTAAAACTCTTTTCAAAATCATAAATCTCAACAATTTAGATTGCTTATCATGTTGGTAAGTTTTAATTTATGTAAATATTAATCTTATAAGTGTAAAACGATCGGAAAAATCCGGGTCGTTACAGTACCCACCCGTTAAAGAAATTTCGTCCCGAAATTTGGTAGAGGTTGTCATAAATAACAATAGGAATGTTTTCATGACAAATATGAGGTAATAATGAAATTTTATCATTATTGAAAGATTTAGATAAAACGATTTGGTTATGTGAGACGCACGAGCGAAGCTATCACAAAAGAGTGAAATGAGTAAATATAGAATTGTTGTAACCGATGACGTGATTATGATCGATTTCCGGGATTTAAGGGTTTTAAAGAAAATCTTATGTAATAAGATTTAGTTTTGCGGCGATCAGGATCTTCTTTGATTTAACGCGGCAATCTGTTTTGATTTCTTTGTCGAATATTTCACTATAAATTTACCTCCTTCCCTTTCTTTCTTCCCACATCTTCTATTCTTTCTCTTTAGTTCCTACTTTAAGACATTCGCTAATATGCTCCATCCCATTCTAACCCTTGTTATATTTCTAACTTTCATATCTTTCATTCTTCTTTTTCATCTATCACCAGAAGAATCTATTCTCTTTTATCCTTTCCTTGGAATTATAATGTTTTTAATTCTCCCGTGCCTTTACGTTGCAATACGTATTGATATGCACGGTTTGTAGTTTCGGGGTTGTTGTTAGGTTTTATACCTTCCCTTATATTTCGATGTTCCTACTCCCGTCCCGTAAAATCATTGTCATCCACAGTTAATGCTCTCTCTTATTTGCTGTGGTTTATGTTCCTATTTCTATTCTGAAGTTTTGTCCCTTCATTTCTTCTTCCCGTCCTCGAGCCAAGCGAACAATGGTCCGAAATTCGTAGGTAGGAAATTTGGAATGAACCTTGCTATTGGTTTTAGAATGAAATTGTAATGGCACGATCTTGATTCGTTAAATTACTCGAATATTCCGAAAAAAAAAAATAGAACTATCAAGGTGATACGTTCTAATATGTTTGAAGACTTGATAGAATGTAAGAGCCGTGTAACATGGCACATGATGACGGTACTGTGAATCATCACATTCCATTAGAAACTTAACATGACTTACTGTAATATAATGAAGTTGATCAAGTTTCATTATATTATACTAGTTCATGCATCAGTTCCCAACACTACTTCAGAACATTCCTATTTTAAACTTGAAGGATTTAGAAACTAACACAGTTTCCTTTATATTGTAACGCAGATATTACAGAGAGATAAATGATTTCAGATAAGGATAGTGGTGAAAATATCTTCAGAAATATTGAGGATATTTATAATGAAAGATATGATAATATCTTGGAATTTCTAATGTCGAAGGATGATGATGAAGATTGACCCGTAAGGGTTTAGATTCAGAAGCAAGGTGTTTGCTACAGAATCGTCATAATTCTTTATGTACAAGTTTAGTCCTTGTAACTTGTTCAGAGTCTCCTTCATGGTTTGTTCAATCCGGTTTTCAGTACCAATTTCCTAATGAGCGTTCCTAACACTTC
Source organism: Rutidosis leptorrhynchoides (assembly GCF_046630445.1). Classification (NCBI taxonomy): domain Eukaryota; kingdom Viridiplantae; phylum Streptophyta; class Magnoliopsida; order Asterales; family Asteraceae; genus Rutidosis; species Rutidosis leptorrhynchoides. The sequence goes on from NC_092341.1 coordinate 345,272,292, forward strand.
CTTCTTTTATCATCAACATTTGGTCATTAAGACCTTCTACAACATGCTGCTTCGTCAGTATTTTCAAAGTTATCGGATCTGGGTCATTGGTTATCAAACCAAGATGGTTTAAGGAGAATTGTATTTTTAGATGATTAAACGCTGATGGTAATATGATGGAATATAAAAGGTTCTCCGGTAACGATGGCGAAAGAACAACGTATATATATATATCGAGATTGTAATAAGAGTAGTCTTACTGAGATATCGAAGTGGAGCTGTGACAAAATTAGTTAATTGAAAAGGAATCGCGTGATTGTTTTTGCTAATGGATGATAAGGAATTCGATGTGGATACGTTTTAACTATAACTTCGAGTTCAAAAATTTTTAGGTGCATAACTGTATGCATAAATCTTTATTCCGTAGACGAGGTGCGGCTGGTTGAACTTCTCGATCGAGATGTTTTCAAGAATCATGAAAAGTTGTGAATGCGAATTGTAATCGTCAAGATACAAATGAGGTTTAAAATAGAATCAAGTGGCAAACTTGAAGGATTGTTTAGTTTCATATGTAATAATCATCATTTTAACTCATTTTTAATTGTCCAAAGTTAGCAGTCCAATAGTCCGATTGTCCAATGGTTCAATAAATTCATATATGAACTAAATATATAATATTCGAATTACTTAATACGTATCGTGACCCGTGTACTGGTCTCGGTGTCGATCACAACTCAAAGTATATATATATTTTGGAATCAACTCCGACCCTGTATAGCCAACTCCCACCTTCACATATAGAGTGTCTATGGTTGTTCCGAAATATATATATAGATGGATCAATATGATAAGTCGAAACCTTGTATACGTGTCCCGTTATTTAAAATGCGTAAAATAAATAAATATATATCATGACCCATTATACAACGTGTTGTCTCAGAATTAATCCGACGTGTTGTTGTACATGTGTCCCGACGGTATGTAAAGTACAGAAATTAAAATTGCAAGAATGTAAATTGCGATAAATTAAATATTAATCAGTTAGCTGGGAACAGTTAGCCGGAACAGTTAGCGTGTAATCCTATCACAATTTCAATTAATTAATTCATCTGTTTCTAAAAAAATTTATTTTGCCAATGTTTCTTCATTATGCCACTTGTTGGATTCGGATAGGTAAAAATCCAAATATGAAATTTAAATGGAAATGGTTAATCTGGGGTGAACGGATACGTATATCGGTAATTGTAAGTAGGATAATAAATGATCGTTGAATCAGATTCGAAGAATGTACAGTGTAACTTGTTAATGTGAATTCTAAATATTCCTTGGGTACTACCCACCCGTTAAAATATTTTCATCATTAATAGTTTGTACGAAGGAATTTTTAATTACTATCTTTATGAAAATATACTTGCATATATATTTTCTTCAGAGATAATCATAGATTTAATGAGTCAATAAGATATTAAACTCATTTGATTTATCGTTAATTCTAGATTACATAATCTCTAAGACTTTAGAAATTACATAATCGTCATACGATACGTAAAGCGAAGATAATCGATGTAGAACGATATATAGAACGAAGATCATACTCGAAGTACAGATATTGAGTCGTGTGATGTTGATATTCGAGATACAGATTGTGATGTTGAGATTGTGATTGGGGTGATAAAGGTACTGTCGGCGTTGACGATGGTAGTACGGATTATGCTGCTGGTGCTGCTGTTGGTGTTTGTAACCTTCGCACCATATTCTCCAAAACCACTACCCGAGCACGGAGTTCGTTGACTTCTTCTATTATACCGGGATGATTGACGGTTGGAACGAGCGAATGAACAAGATTTGAAATATGAGATAGTATGTAATCATGACGAGATACTCTAGAAATGAGCGAGAAAATGGTGTTTCGAATGGGTTCGCCGGTAAGTGCTTCAGGTTCATCGTTAAGAGGGCAATTTGGTGGATGAAATGGATCACCTTCTTCTTGCCTCCAGAAATTTAGTATATTACGAACCCATCCCCAGTTCATCCAGAATAGATGATGGGAAATTGGTTGATCCATTCCGGTGACGCTGTTCTCGGAGCTCGAATGGAAATCCATGTCGGCGTAGCTATCGAAGTCGGAGGAATTCGAACTGGATGAAGAATTCATCTTGTATAGTTGGAGAAATGAATTTTTTTGGTTTGGAATAGATTATAGGAGTTGGGTTTGGTACTCTTCAATACATAATTTTCATATGTATATATAATACCGAAATCCCGTGAATTACAGAGAATCTTTGAAATTCGTCGGGCAATGTTTATAGTAATAGATACGCTAGGATATGAATTTTGTCTATACACTATCGATGCACCAAATGCAGTAAGACGTGTCTAGACTTAAGAATACTAAGCAGGCAATTCTTAAGGATGATAAGCAGATGATTTTCGACTAGATATGATAAGCAAAACTTTTGACATGTAGACACGGTCAAAGTCCAGACTCACTAATGCATCCTAACAACTACCAGTTAGACACACTAATGCAAGGCCTGGTTCGCTAAGACCAATGCTCTGATACCACATGAGACGACCCGACCCAATCCATAGGGACGAATACAATAACATATGATAACATTGCGAGGTACTTGACCTCTATATGATACATTTTACAAACGTTGCATTTATTCTTAAAAGGCAAACTATCATTACATCAATATTTGACATTTTCGTCTAACATTTACTTATTTATATTCTCTATTGAACTCCAATGACTCGAATGCAACGTCTTTGTATCATGGCTTAAAAGGTCCCAAGTAGTATCCTTAACATGAGCTAATGCACAGCGGAAGACTTAATTCATACCTGAGAATAACATGCTTTAAAACGTTAACATAAAGTTGGTGAGATATATAGGTTTGATGCTAGCAGCGTTATAACAATGGAACACAAGATTTCATATATAAACATTTTAATAAAAATATTCTAAGTGGTTGAGCACTTGGTAACCATACTTAACATTTAATCACGTCGCATATTCCCTTTATTATGAAATCTTACTACACCGTACCAAGGTGTAGTCACGAAACGAAGTACTGTGCAACCGTTGAATACTGGTCGTCCAATCCGGTTGGGGTTGTCAGGCCCGATAGATCTATCAACAGGATTCGCGTTTACAATACCGCTGTAAATATTAGTTACCAAGCTACAGGGAAGTATGCCAGTGGTACAACTCAACGTAGAATATATTTTTCAGTTACTTGTGTCCATAGCGTAAAACATAAAATACATGTATTCTCATCCCGAAATATTTAGAGTTTAAAAGTGGGACTATATACTCACTTTTGTCTTGAAGATATGTAATTTCGACTTGGTCTCCGATTGATATCACGAACCTATCCATATATAATATATCAATACCTTTTCTTTTTAAACAATCGTCACATATATATACTTATAATACTTTTAATACTTTTAATAATTCCTTAGTCCGTAGTTAGCAGTCCGATGTTAGTAATTCAATTTTAATGGTTCATATTTAGTTGTTTAATAAACCCCCAATGAAATAAATAAAACCCCCATCGTATATGTATTGGTCGAGATTAATCTTGACCCATGGTACCGGTGTTGTCAAATGACGTGTTGCGTACATAAAGTACCGGTGTTGTCAAATGACGTGTTGCGTACAATCATGGGATCTTATGATTAATCTTCTCGTATTGTTTACGGGTGATCCTGAACCATATAAAATTGAATTATGAGTACATATATATAAAATATCATGTTATTTTAGAAAGATGTGATTTTATTTAATTTTTCCCAATTAATCCCGAAGTTAAACAAGTCTTGGATAACCAATTTTGTTTCGGTCATAGTTTCTTCGTTACAAATCCGTTTTCGTTGATTCAACTTGCCATCTCCTTGGATCGAGTCCCTCTTTAAGACTATGAACTGAAAATACCTTGGTTTGTATTCAAAATCACACGGCATAGGTGAAACTTTAGTGAAACTTATGAAGTTAAACATTTTCCTTTATTTAAACAACCTTAAATGATTATTTTTCTAAAAATACTTATACTTTGAATTAAATCATGAAATTTTTATGTGTTATCATATTCATAGTAAAAATCATTTTTCCAGAACATAAACCTCCAACTCAAAGTTTAAGATAGTTTTTAATTATCCAACCCAAAACAGTCCCCGGTGGCACTCCGACGTCGTAAAAACAGTTTTTAAGATATTCTTTGAAAAACCAAATTATACCTTGTTAAATTAGCATATATTTAAGTTATATTACAGGTCTTGAAGTATTTTAAAAGTTAAGTTAGAAGGATCTATTTAGTTTGCAAACAAGTTTGAAAACATTCAAACTATGTTCTTGTTGTTAAACTTTTATACCACAAAATAAGATAGCTATATATATATGAATCGAATAAGGTTATGAACATAGATACTACCTCAAGTTCCTTGGACAAGGTTGCTGTAAAAGAGGAGTAAGAAGCTAGAATCAAAAGGGTGATGGAAGTGGATGAAAGATTGGAAGCAACTTAAGACATAAACTTGAATTGAAAGTTGTATTTTTGTAGTGTTTTTGTTGATCTTTTTATGGTGGTGTTTAAGGTGATTCTTGAGAGGATTTTTGCTGGAGTTCTTAGAGAGACATGAGGCTAGTAAGTGTGTGTGTTTAGCTAGAGAAATGATGTTCCAAAAATTGAAAATGGATGCATGTATTTATGGTGGTGTAAAAGGTGTATAAATTTGTAATTTTGTGAAAAGATCTTTTAATCATGTGAAATTGTCATACTAAATAACAAAAGTAGTTACCTTATACATAAGGCATGAACAAGGGCTGGTTGGTGGTGATTTGATGTGTATATACCAATAGTAAATACGTATAGAAGCTAGGTATGATACGAGTACATATACTCTAGATATACGTATAGAAATCTTGTGAAAAATGGAATGAGGATTCAAATATAGCTATCTTTTGTGAATATACTTATATTGTTTTATGTATTTAAGTCTTTAAAAGTGATTAAATACATTATATATACGATATATGTATAAACATTATAGGTCGTAAGTATTTATGTCAAATAACGTTACGTATAGTTATCGTTTTGAAAGCTTAAGTTAGTAGTTTCAAAATATACTTATAACTTATTGTTATTAATACAAAATGAGATATTTAAACATCCTTAAATCATGTTAAATATGTATATATACATATATATACACAAACGTATAATTAACATATATTGTATAGTTCGTGATATCATCGGTCAAACTAGACGGTTAAACGTTATGTAAAACTCTTTTCAAAATCATAAATCTCAACAATTTAGATTGCTTATCATGTTGGTAAGTTTTAATTTATGTAAATATTAATCTTATAAGTGTAAAACGATCGGAAAAATCCGGGTCGTTACACATAGTCTTACCTCCACCCTGACACCGCAACCATGACCACCAACCTGATACAACAACCGTGACCACCGATCTGGACTTCGATCACCATAAACATGGTTTTTCTTTTTGTTTTTTTTTTTTTATCGTTTTTATTTGATATCATCAAAAGTTAAAGTGAAAATGTTCTCATATGAATATATTTCTTTAAAGGGAAGGAATTTGCATTTCAAATCCTATGAATTTCTATGTTTGGTTGAAGAATTTGGTTGGAAAAATTTGCATTTCAAATCCCATAAAATTACATAGATGAAGGATTTCAAAATCCTTTGTGTTGGTGAAAGATTTCTAAATCCTATGTTTCATTTTATGTTGTGTGTTTCAGTTTTTAGTTTTGCATTCAAATTTCAGTTTCGTATTTTAGTTTTTGATTTTTATACCAGTGTTTCATTTTTGAGTTTTGACGTTTCAGCATTCAGCTTCGGGTTTCATCTTTAAAACTCGCATTTCAGTTTTCAGTATCGCATTTCATGTTTTAGTTTTCAGTTTTGAGTTTCAAAACTCCATGGACATGCAGGAGAGAAATGCTATCCCCACTCGGACCAAGACAGAACTTTTACTTGTTCAAATAACAATTAAGGTGAAGCAGGGTCAGGAACGACGAATCGCTTTATGATAAACAGTTCCGTTTTGCTGTTAGATTTGCGTTTTAGTTTTTAGTTACACATTTTGTGCTTTAGTTTTAAGTTTTGTATTTTAGTTTTGAATTTTTGCTTATCAGTATTTAAATTTGTGTTTAAATTATTCATTTCGTGTAAACACATAAAAAATTAAAAAATAAACGTAAAATTAATATTGATAAAACTTTTCAATTTCATAAATACTCCAACTAAACTGCACTTAAAATTACAATTTTGAATAACCCCTCACAACTCCTCTTTGTATCGTATCATATTCATAATTACTCCGTAATTAATTATATTCAGTTACGTGTTCTCCAAGTATAACTTGATGTCAAAGTAATTAAGTAATAAACCCGATCTACAAATATATATATATACACATGATCGACGTACGTACTCCCTAAAGCTCATTCAAATTAAACGTCATGTCGTCATCCTCTACATATGTATCCAGTGGTAACCCTTGTCTCGATTACTTCTTCCACATCGTCGTCCCCGATACAAAAGTTAGAACTCTGATTCAATTCCTGTCAAAGTCATGGGAACATGACCATTTAACAACGTTAAAAATATTATTATGCAACCTACGACATGGGCGGCTGCGAGTTAAGCCTAAATATTCAGCCGCTTTATGGCTTCAGTTATATCATCCTAAAACATTAGCATGTAATGTGGCTTCCATGCCTGATCAATTTGGCTACGCTAAGCACTTGCCAAAAATATTGTATAAACTTCCAGATATTTTTCGAAGAAGATCTGCAGGCGTCAGAAGAAAAAGACGGCGTTCAAAACGGCCATTGCGATTGCTTCCGCCAATTTTGGAAGACGACAGTGGTGGAGTGCCTCTTCCAATTATGGAAGAAGACGGTGCAGCATTGCTTCCACACGAGATCATATCATGTTTGGAGGACGGTGGTGATGATCGAGCTGAGCTTCATTGGAAAAGAATGGTGGATGACATGGCAAAGAAAGGGAAGTTAAACAATTGCTTAGCAATTTGTGATGTTTCGGACACCATGTTTGGGGAACCAATGAATGTATGTATGGCTTTAGGACTTCTAGTTTCGGAACTAAGCAAGGAGCCATGGAAAGGGATAGTGATTACGTTTAGTAAAAACCCCAAGTTGCATATGGTGGAAGGAGATGATTTAAAATCGAAGACCGGATTCATTAAAAGAATGGATTGGGGATGGGGTGGTGGGAAAATTAATTTTCGAAAGGTGTTTGATTTGATACTTGATGTGGCAACTAAGGCGGATTTGCACAATGAGGATATGGTAAAGAGGGTGTTTGTATTCACCGATATGGAATTCGATCATGCTTTAATTTTTGTTTCTACTCAACTTTCAGTTTCTCTCTTAAAAGCATCTCCCATGGTATAAAACTTGCAATGCTAGTTTTTTTGTTTGACACATTATTTATTCACTACATTTGTTTATGAAAAGCCCCTTCTCAGTTCGCAGTTCTCACTTCAATCGAAATTGGTTTTCAAGAGTTTCTTTTTATTCAGCACCTACACAACTAAACATATAAAGATTTTGGCAAAGACTCAATTTTTACAAACCTATAAATAAAAAAAGTTTGACAAAAAACCTCTAAAAACCTTTGAAAGAATTCTTTCACACGATATTTTAATCTAATATAAATGGGTCCATTTCACTTAAATTGTAAGTGTGGAAATTTCAACCATCTATATGTGTTCTTATAAAGGTGTCAATTTGGGTTATGTTTATCTCTAATGAGTTAGAAAAGTAGCTAAAAAGAAATGAGTCAAATGGGTCTCAAGTTAGCCTTGCATTTTTTTTTTTTTCATGTATAAAACCTCGTAAATCATCGTATTCAAACAATGAAAAAAGATCATTATTATATGTATTTAATTATGTTGACACAATATCAATATAATGATTTTTAAAATTTGGACCAAAATGTTTGGGGCCAAACTGGCTTGACCCAATCTTTTTTGAACCATACAAAGAATGACCTGTATTGACACATTGAAAACCTTTGTTTTTTGTTTTACTGCAGTTTGCTTACTTTCTTATATATGTTGGGTTCTTAAAGAATCATACATGATAGGTTTCTAAAATATTGTCCAACTCCATAGCATATATATGATTTATAGAAACATTGAAACCTTATGATTTATAGAAACATCTAAAATATTGTCCAACTCCATAGCATATAATTGATTTATAGATTTATAGATTGGAAGTGCTTATGCCTACACAATCCAGGAATCTTTTTACATTAGCATCTACGGAGTAATTAATTTTCTATACATGTTGCCAGCGAGTGGTTATTATATCATTTTAATGCTCTTTCCCACAATAATTAGAAAAAGGCTACTTGAAACGGCGACTTCACATTGTCAAAAAAAGTTTAGGAATGTACCTGTAATCTGGTGCAAACCACAGGGACTGTCCTTGTAATTTTGTCATTTTAAAATCTCCTCTTTTTTGAAAAATTATAGTTTCTCAATAATTGTTTCTCATCATATGATATTACCATTACCGTATCTGCTACAGTTTCAAATATGAGACCAAAAACAACACGTGTAACCAGTGATGAAGATGAAGACTTGTGGGGTGCCATATCTGCCCCTCCTCCAAAAGTAGCTTCAAAGTCCCGGAATGTGCAACCGCGTGCCGCCTCAATTGATAATGATGATCCTTGGGCCGCCATTGCAGCACCACCACCAACAACCAGAGCCAAGCCTTTAGCTGCTGGACGTGGCCGAGGATTCAAACCTGCTGCACCAAAACTGGGTGCTCAACGAATAAACAGAACATCATCATCTGGAGTATAATTTTTTTTCCGTGGATTTGGGGTTTAGGGAAAAGAGAACAGATATATACAAGATACATGTATATTAGTGTTATTACAAATTCTTTGCAATTGGTTGTGTTAAAAATAGTAGATGATTTCGTTTCTTTTCCGTTTTTAATTCTAATTGATAACTTGTTTTAGCATGAATTGTAATTGTATTTTACTTGGCCCAAAAAATACTTGATATGTAATGCAGTACAAAATTATCCTATTCTTTCCTTAAATACGTAAATGATTTACATGGTCTTTGCCTTTTGGTCTTTACTCTTTGTTACGTGTATTATATAATTAACAAGTACGTGGTCAGCCGCGCAATGGAGTGTGACCCCTCTGTTGTTTATGGATTTTATTTATTTATTTATTTATTATTATTTTTATTGTAATATCTTTAATGAGCATAACATAACTTTAGACACAATAATTCGCTTTAACATACGGAACATCTATTACAATTTACAATAGTAAAATGAATGTATCGTTGTTATTTTTTTTTCTTCTAAACGTTATATGCGTTTTGGCTGAAAATTAATCATCACGAATTCATGATAGTTGTAAAAAAGCTATTTTAATTTTAACTCAAAAATAATTATTAAAAGGTTGGATTTCAGGGAAAAAGCTAATCTAAGAAAGGAAATTTATAAAACGTTTTAAAAAGGTACCGTAACTTAAAAAAGTTAAAAAGGCAATTTAATAAAAAGATAGGCTATTAGGAAAAATGTATCCATTCAAAGAGTATATATGTTAATACAACGATAATGGTGTTTGGTCTTATAATTTCATATTGCGCCAGAGATGTCTACACGGAACACGGTCCTGTGTATATATATATATATATACTAATAGACATAGTTAGGGTACTATTGGTGATACTACCTCATCCCAAGCTTCATCGACTTGTTAAAAGTTAAAACTATTACGGACTATAATATAATATAATACCCGTTATAAAATACACTCCGTATTATTGTATTAAGGTCTACTCATCTAACTCTTATACTTCTAACTCAAAACCTAAACACTCTCACTACTGCAGCCGACTACCTTCCAACAACCAAAGTTATCCACCGTTGGTCACCACCTCCATCCTCCATTCATCACTAAATCGTCACCCTCTCACGGATCAGATCAAAGGGCATAGTCTTACCTCCACCCTGACACCGCAACCATGACCACCAACCTGATACAACAACCGTGACCACCGATCTGGACTTCGATCACCATAAACATGGTTTTTCTTTTTGTTTTTTTTTTTATCGTTTTTATTTGATATCATCAAAAGTTAAAGTGAAAATGTTCTCATATGAATATATTTCTTTAAAGGGAAGGAATTTGCATTTCAAATCCTATGAATTTCTATGTTTGGTTGAAGAATTTGGTTGGAAAAATTTGCATTTCAAATCCCATAAAATTACATAGATGAAGGATTTCAAAATCCTTTGTGTTGGTGAAAGATTTCTAAATCCTATGTTTCATTTTATGTTGTGTGTTTCAGTTTTTAGTTTTGCATTCAAATTTCAGTTTCGTATTTTAGTTTTTGATTTTTATACCAGTGTTTCATTTTTGAGTTTTGACGTTTCAGCATTCAGCTTCGGGTTTCATCTTTAAAACTCGCATTTCAGTTTTCAGTATCGCATTTCATGTTTTAGTTTTCAGTTTTGAGTTTCAAAACTCCATGGACATGCAGGAGAGAAATGCTATCCCCACTCGGACCAAGACAGAACTTTTACTTGTTCAAATAACAATTAAGGTGAAGCAGGGTCAGGAACGACGAATCTCTTTATGATAAACAGTTCCGTTTTGCTGTTAGATTTGCGTTTTAGTTTTTAGTTACACATTTTGTGCTTTAGTTTTAAGTTTTGTATTTTAGTTTTGAATTTTTGCTTATCAGTATTTAAATTTGTGTTTAAATTATTCATTTCGTGTAAACACATAAAAAATTAAAAAATAAACGTAAAATTAATATTGATAAAACTTTTCAATTTCATAAATACTCCAACTAAACTGCACTTAAAATTACAATTTTGAATAACCCCTCACAACTCCTCTTTGTATCGTATCATATTCATAATTACTCCGTAATTAATTATATTCAGTTACGTGTTCTCCAAGTATAACTTGATGTCAAAGTAATTAAGTAATAAACCCGATCTACAAATATATATATATACACATGATCGACGTACGTACTCCCTAAAGCTCATTCAAATTAAACGTCATGTCGTCATCCTCTACATATGTATCCAGTGGTAACCCTTGTCTCGATTACTTCTTCCACATCGTCGTCCCCGATACAAAAGTTAGAACTCTGATTCAATTCCTGTCAAAGTCATGGGAACATGACCCTTTAACAACGTTAAAAATATTATTATGCAACCTACGACATGGGCGGCTGCGAGTTAAGCCTAAATATTCAGCCGCTTTATGGCTTCAGTTATATCATCCTAAAACATTAGCATGTAATGTGGCTTCCATGCCTGATCAATTTGGCTACGCTAAGCACTTGCCAAAAATATTGTATAAACTTCCAGATATTTTTCGAAGAAGATCTGCAGGCGTCAGAAGAAAAAGACGGCGTTCAAAACGGCCATTGCGATTGCTTCCGCCAATTTTGGAAGACGACAGTGGTGGAGTGCCTCTTCCAATTATGGAAGAAGACGGTGCAGCATTGCTTCCACACGAGATCATATCATGTTTGGAGGACGGTGGTGATGATCGAGCTGAGCTTCATTGGAAAAGAATGGTGGATGACATGGCAAAGAAAGGGAAGTTAAACAATTGCTTAGCAATTTGTGATGTTTCGGACACCATGTTTGGGGAACCAATGAATGTATGTATGGCTTTAGGACTTCTAGTTTCGGAACTAAGCAAGGAGCCATGGAAAGGGATAGTGATTACGTTTAGTAAAAACCCCAAGTTGCATATGGTGGAAGGAGATGATTTAAAATCGAAGACCGGATTCATTAAAAGAATGGATTGGGGATGGGGTGGTGGGAAAATTAATTTTCGAAAGGTGTTTGATTTGATACTTGATGTGGCAACTAAGGCGGATTTGCACAATGAGGATATGGTAAAGAGGGTGTTTGTATTCACCGATATGGAATTCGATCATGCTTTAAAGAAACCATGGGAGGATGATTATGAAGTGATTAAGAGAGAGTTTAATGAGAACGGGTATGGAGGATCGATACCGGAGATTGTTTTTTGGAATTTGAGAGATTATTCTCGAGCGAGTACTCCGGTTGTGAGGAAGAAGACGGATGGGGTAGTGCTTGTTAACGGATTTTCAAACAAGTTGATGAAGTTGTTCATGGAAGACGGAGGAAGTATGAACCCTGAACGCGTAATGGAGAGTGCCATTTCCGGCGAGGAGTACCAGAAATTGGTGGTGGTAGATTAATTAATGCATGATATGAATTCATCGAACGTACAGTTGACTATGTATGTATGCATGCATATATTAGCTAGAGTTGAATCTTAACAAGTTTTAATATTTACGATGTATGTAACTTGGTTGATGGAAACAGTTATTGATATATATAGTCTAACATATTATAGTTTCTTTATTTTTTTTAATTTATTTTTTATTCAGAATTTCAAGTCATGAACTTAACTAATACGTCCGTAGATGGTTTTGTTAATATCAGCTAGCATACAGTCAGCATTAAAGTTCAGTTTATTCAGGGCAATTAATTGTTTATTCAGGGCAATTAATTAATGGAGTCCACACCAAATCACCAGCATGTAAGATCATCATGATGAATATATATATACAATATTAACAACTGTTGGTATACAGATTTACAGTGAGATAAAATATGTTAGAATTCACATATATAATTAACAATTAGAGTTGATGCACGCACACTCTCCTTTAATATTATTTCATGAACAATTAATAATACGAGCAATTCTTTAGCTGGAAGTTAAGTTGTTTTCACTTTTTCCTAGCAATCCTCATTAGGAGTAGTGTGGCAATTAAGTATAACGCATTCAAAAACTTGTTTCTAGCAATTTTATGTAGGAAATATCTAATGTGTGCCCTAAGCACACATGATAAGAGCATTATTACATATGAAGTTTATTTTTCGAAAATAATTCTCAATATTTGGGCATGCTGATTTTCATGATTTTCCATAGCCTATAAATTTGAGTTATTAATTAAAAGTGATAAGATGTAGGGTAAATTTAGAAAGAAAAAAAATATGAAATAAGTAATTTTAGATATAATAATGTTCTTTTCCCAATAAGAGCATACAATAAAATTATTTATTACATATTTATTACATCTAAACTTATTTATTACATTTTTTTTTTTTTCAATTTACCATTTATCTTATCACTTTTAATAACTCAAGTTTAGGGACAAATATGAAAAATCATGAAAAACAGCATGCCGAAACATTAAGTATTATTGTCGAAATATAAATTTCATATGTAATAATGTTTAGGGCACATTATATTAGATTTTTCCTAGTAATAATTACTGAAATCTAGAAGAAACAAAAACATAATTCGAGGTTAAATACAGATCTATGTGGGTGTTTAGATTTGCCTATTGAAACTCTCTATGTAAAGATAATAATCAGATTTAATTGTTTGGATAAAGAGACAACGTTTCTGATCATCTGAATATTTAGATAATCTCAGTTTACTTTTAACCTAATTTGATATACTTTTACACCCATTTACAAGTCTCAATGATTACAAAGATGTCATTGTTGGTCGTTTATCTCTAAATTTCATGAGAAAACACAGCCAAACACCATCTTTTGTAACACGTTTTATTACATGCAAGAAAATAATAATATGATTCTTACTATTCAATATCACACAATACTTTCAAAAACGCTTCCCCATACACGTTTTATTACATGCATCTTTTGTAACACCTCCCCGTACACCACTCATGTGTTATTGGGTTTTGTTGTTATTGTACTTTCAAAAACTCTTCCAAACACCACATAAAAAGAACCAAGATTGGTTCTCATATTTACCCGATGCGAATAAATTTGACAAAGAAACAGACAAGGTGGAAAACAAAACAGGATAACCACACATGACTGACTATAAACTACTAACAAGGTTGCCAAAAAAAGCTACTCGGGGACTACTCGAATGTTGACCAATCTTGACTTTGACCGAGTTTTGACCAATTGATCATCATCATGCCCGTCGCTTGCTCAATCGCCACGAATTGGGTTCGTTATACCTATCATATAGAGGCTCAATCCGCTCTTGTCTTTTACGCTTAGACATATTTGTTGGATCAGACACCTTAAAGAACCTAGGTGCCAATTCCACAAGCCATTTTGGATCTACAACCGTCACCTCACGCATGTATTCTTTTGTTGTCATCACTAGCTCGTGGTAGATAACCCAATCCGGTTGCCTCTGGAACAGAGCACTACTTGGATGTATGTAAACCGGTTGGTTCTCAACTATCGTACGGTATCCCTCTTGTGGGTCCTTGCGCGCAGCATGAGAGAAAAACCCAGCTGTAATTGCCTTCCGTATCTTGTTAAAGTTCTTCCCGGCAATCGCAACATCCAATTTGTACCTAATCAGAAAACAATAAGTGATTCAGCACATCATACAACATTTTTGATCAAAATTACCAGATAAATTTCACATAGTAACATAAGATTTAATAAATAAATTTCACATAATAACATAAGATAACAACAGCTAGTGCCAAGTAACAAGTTGAATTGGGCAAGCAATCAACATTTTATATTTTATTGAATTGAACTTCACAAATAACTAACGTTTTAAGTAACTACTGAGGAATGTATACATTATTTATATAGTATTACAATAATTTTTTTTTTTTATCTATTTAAAAGATGATTTCTAAAGTTTTAATTAAAGCTCAAGCCTGCGTCATCATAAATCAAATTTAAAAAAAAAAAAAAAAAAAAAAAACACACACACACACAATAAAAAATCTAAACAAAGGAAAGAGAACATACTTGTTCATAATGGATAAAAGTTGCTTTCTGACATCTTGTGCTTTCCTGAGCGAACCTGAGTGAACGAAATTCTCTTTGCACCATGGCCCTGAAAAGTTCTTTGCTTTCCAAGCCTCGTAAACAGCAAGCAAAGTTAAATGATCTCCTTCAGGTTGAAAAAACTTTGCTTTTCTTTGATCTGCTTGTGCTTGTTTTTCCCTAGGTCTATAAAAGATATTCCCAGTTGTAATCATTGCAATTATGGTCAATATCTCATCACTACAACCCAAATCAACACTCGCAAGCAACATCTTAGACAATGGCGGGTCAAGAGGAAATTCAGCCATTTTCCTACCCAGTTTTGTTAAAAGACCTTCTTCATCAAGAGCTCCCAGTGTGTACAGCTGTTGCAGAGCAGAAATTAGGGTTTGAGAAGAAGGCGGGTCCATAAAATCAAAAGACAGCAGATCATTTATCCCCATTGCTTTCAAATTCAATGTTATTAATCCAAGATTTATCCTTTGTATTTCTGGAATTGATGTAGGCGACATTTCATTATTAAACGCACTTTCAGTGTACAGTCTATAACACCTTCCCGGCCCTGTTCGTCCTGCACGCCCAGCCCGTTGCTTAGCTGATGCTTGCGATATTGGAGTAATCACAAGCGAATCTAGACCTTGTTTTGGGTTATATACAATTTGCTTAGCGAAACCCGGATCAATCACATAAAAAATCCCATCGATTGTTAAAGAAGCTTCAGCAATATTAGTAGCCACAACCACCTTTCGTTTCCCAAATGGAGCAGGTTCGAATATCCTTGATTGCATTTCACTAGGTTGCGCACTATAAGCCGGTAATATAATCAATTCAGGAAGACGTTCATCTAACTTTTTCATTCTTTCATATAAACACTCGCATGCATGATCGATTTCTTCTTTACCAGTCAAAAACAAAAGTATGTCCCCCTCGGGTTCTGTCACGTGTATCTGCAGTACAGTTAACAAAGCCGCTTCAAGATAATCGGTTTCGGGCTGTTTAGTGTAAAGTATCTCAACTGGAAATGTTCTTCCAGGTATTGTAAAAATATTGCAATTAAAAAAATAAGCAGAAAACTTTTCAGCATCTAATGTAGCCGAAGTGACGATTAACCAAAGGTCGGGTCTTTTTTTCACTAACCCTTTTAATAACCCGAAAAGTACATCAGTATGCAGTGTTCTCTCATGAGCTTCATCAAGCATAATCACTGAATACTGAGAAAGATTTTCATCAACCAATATTTCCCTTAGTAGCATACCGTCTGTCATGTACTTGATAACCGTTTCCGGGCACGTACAATCCTCGAAACGAATCGAGTACCCAACTTCCTCACCCAGACGACAACCAAACTCTTCAGCAACCCGTTTAGCTACAGACGTAGCAGCCACCCTTCTAGGTTGTGTGCACCCAATCTTGCCCCGAGTGGTGTAACCAGCTTCAGCTAAGTACTGTGTGACCTGAGTTGTCTTCCCGGACCCTGTCTCACCAATAACAACCAAAACCTGGTTATCATTCACAGCTTGAACCAATTCCTTCTTCAATTTGTATATAGGCAAGCTTTGTCTCTGTTCCTGTAAAGAAAGCTTTGACCTTTGACCAAAACTCACTGTTTTACCATAAGAATCTTTTTTCCATTCGGGCATATCGTATGCAGACAACCCAACTCCCCTTAACTCTTGCGCTAAATGTCTCTCACCCGACTCAGGCATCGGGTCTTCCCAGGGTCGATTCAAATCTTTCGGGATCGAATCAAGCATCGTTCTCTGTTGTTGGTCCTTAACTTCTCTTCGTTCTTTGATAAGTGCAGACTGTAAAGCCGCTGCACGACTCAACGAACCTTCAGGGTTTTTAAATATCTTGACCGGGGACATATCCATCGAATAATGACTCTGTCCTTGAAGAAACGCAGGTTCGTCTTCGTTTAACTCGACCTCGAGGTCCTCATCACCACCTTCTTCTTCTTGATACATCATTCCTTCATTAGTTTCTTCATCAAACATTAAATACTCTTTTACACTCAAAACCCCTGACGCAAGTAACTGTTTCGCCTCCCATCTCTCCGGTGAACTCATCCTCTTCATCAGTCTACTTGAACGAACCCCCGCCCCAACATCCTCTTCCGTAAGACTTATTCCCGATAGTCCTGTCCTCCTGGATGTGATCATCCTGACATCATCAACATTATCATCAGCACTTTCGTTCTTCAATGGCAACAAGTCCCTCCCAGTATTCTGGTCAACATCTTTCATAGAAAGAGACAACTTCTGACCAGATATTGAAATCACTTTCACAAAAACCTCTTGATTCCGTTTAACCACATCTTTGGCATTTGCTATTTTCCTTGTCGACATTTGTGAAACGTGGACCAAACCTTCATTTCCATTGATATCAATAAGCTGAACAAAACTGCCCTTGTCCATTACTTTAGTAACCCTTCCTTTATACACCTTATATAATTCAGGCTCATTGGATTTGTGTCTATAACTCTTCCTCTCACCTGTTTCATATTTATCATCTCGATCTCGACCTCTATCGCTATATCTATCTCTACCCTTGCCACCATGAGTTCCTTTATCATCGTCATACTTGTTGTCGTTTCTAATAATCTTCTTCTGTTTGGCTTCCAATTCAATTTCTTTCTCCAATGTCTTCACACGATCTCTACTATCCTTACTAGAACATCTAATGGATTTGGATTTCGATTTAGGGGGCCGAATAGCGTGGATAATGGTTAACAAAGTGCGAACAACGTAATCAGGCATCTCAGCACCATTTTGTTTCAATTTAGAATCAAATTCATCAACAGTTTCACACTTTCGACCTATGGATATAATGAATTTGGCCAAAACCAGATTCTGTTCATCATTAAACCCTAGATGGGATTTGAGTTCAGTACGAACTTTATATACGAGGGAGCGAAAATCGATTTCTTTCAAACTCTGTTCTACAGTTTGAGAAACCATGATTATCTAGGTTTATTACGGCATACAAAAATTAATAAAAGCAATAGATTGTCAGCGAGGGTTTCGGAGTATACCTGAAATTAGGTCACGCTCGTTTGTTTGATTGGGGACGAAGGCAGCAAGATGGGGTATTATAATATTTTCCTGATATATAATGAAAAGAAGGTCGGTGCCGTTTAAAAAAATAAAAAAGTCGTGGTTGCGAAAATCAGGGCGGGAGATGAATAATATTTTTAAGGGGGTGGTTGTGATTTAAGGGGGTGGTTGTGATGATTTCTACTACGGAGTAATATTTATTAGAGCACGCGGAGTCGATGATTTTTTCAACGTCCAGATCAACAACGGCAACATTCGACCGGTAACTCACTCTGGGGTGTCGCCTCAACGTCAGAGTACGGCGTTGGGTCCAAGTTGGATTTCAATGTTGTAGGGTATAAATGTCCAAATAATTTATTTAGTGGTGTATGACAAATTTGAGGTGGTGTACGGATCAACTCCATTTTAAAATTTCTATTCGAACGGATAGACATTTAACAAAAAATTTTAAATAACAACTAAACTCTTTCACATTTTATCACACTTTTATACAAATTGCTCTACATTTTCACAAACTAGAAAATGTCTAATGACAAAAATAATTCAAACCAGACGAATAACCTTTACAAATCGAACAATCCATACTTGATTCTATGAAGTAAATTAAAAAATGTCTAACCAAACCAGACGAATAACCTCTACAAACCGAACAATCCATACTTGATTCTATGAAGTAAATTAAAAAATGTCTAACAACCAAAATAATCCAAACCATTCAAATAACCTTCAAAAGTTTTATTAATTATTATTTATATTGAATAATTTGCTTTTTTCTTACTTTTTCTGGGAATGAACTAAATTAAAACATGAAATAGACATACTAATGTGTCATATTCATGATGATAATTATAATGATAATGATGATGATGAGTTAACATATTTAGACTCTGAGGTCTCAATTCTACTGCTTTGTACTTGTTTGGATTAAAATCGAGAATTAATAGATGTTTCAAACCCTTGTGTACCATGGTTACCATCCAAAACAGTACATGTATAATCTGTCAACAAAAGATGAGTTTTTGGCACATACTTTGTGCAGTTTTTCAGTATCTAATCTCTAAGGAATTTTGTGTGATTGTCTTCTCGTCTTTGTTGTTACTTGTGGGTCAAGTAATAAAGAGATGGCAAACAGGACATTTGATCTGCTTGGGTGAAAGTAAAAGTATTTGTTTTGTGTATTTACACTTCTTCGACCTAAACATTAATAGCACGTGATTTAGAAAGGAAAAAACGAAAAAAAAAAAAAAAGAAAAAAAAAAAAAAGCAATGCCTCTGAGTAGTGCTAGTGCTAGCAATATGGTTGGTTGGGAGGCCCAAACACTTTTTTTCCTCCCCAAACTTACATTTTTACAAATATTTAGATTATAAAATAAGATTACAACATAATTATATCATTTAAATTTCAACCTGAGTTTTTAACATAATGATTTTACAACCGAATATTATGGAAAAACATTGTTTTGGGGCAACCCAACCCGTAACTAACCTGCCAGCCCAAATCACCCGTAATGCCACGTCTATTAATAAGAAAGGATCCTCCCATTAGAAGAGGTAAATTTGATACCTGTGGGAGATTCATTAACTCGTACACAGCCTTTTGTGGGGTCAGCTCATTGTCTATTATTCGTGCCACAGCTGTTAGAACTGGCATTTTAACATTGTATTTTTGAGCCAATGCAATCACAGCTCCGGCAGTTGATACACCTTCAGCCACCTATAATAAATAACACAAGTGTGAATCACCATTTACTGATGAATGGGTCCTCAATATGGGTTGTTTCATCTTAAATGGGACATCTAAAGCTTTTATTTAGCTAAAAGGGGAATATGTTGAAAGTCGTCTACAGTCAACTTGAAACAGTTTGAACCTACTAAATGGTCTAAATTAGCAAATTAAACTAGTTTGCAATCATAAGTAATTCATTAATCACTTGTAAGGAAAAAACACAATTGGACAAAAAAGTGTTGCATATCAACCAACTTGACCCAGCCCATTTCAAGCCATGCTAGAAAATGGGCTATTTCACTAGTACCTTATTTGACCCATTATCCAACCCGCCCGTCTGGCCACCTCTGGTCCAGAGTAAGAGGTTCTACAAAGCATGAGTTGGATAGTAACCTGGTTCATGGAGCAGAGTATATCGTCAAGTGTTTCTCCAGAACCTAAACGAACTCCAACGGTTCTATTTCTTGAGAGGCTAACAAAGCACGTAAGCATTATGTCCCCTGTTCCTGATAACCCGGAGATTGTTGTAGACTTGGCCCCCATCTTCATTATATTCATAATGTAGAATACTAGTTAGACACCATAGTAATAATTACATAAATCTAGAAGGAAAAAAAAAAAACATAATTCGAGGTTAAATACAGATCTATGTGGGTCTTTAGATTTGCATATTTAAACTCTCTATGTAAAGATAATCAGATTTAATTGTTTGGATAAAGAGATAACGTTTCTTATCATCTGAATATTTAGATAATCTCAGCTTACTTTTAACCTAATTTGATATACTTTTACACCCATTTACAAGTCTCCTTGATTACAAACATGTCATTGTTGGTCATTTATCTCTAAATCTCATGAGAAAACACAGCCAAACACTATCTTTTGTAACATGTTTTATTACATGTAATAATAATATGATTCTTACTATTCAATATTTTCCAAACACCACATAAAAAGAACCACGATTGATTGTCTCATATTTACCTGATGCGAATAAATTTGACAAAGAAATAGATAAGATGGAAAACAGGATAACCACACATGACTGACTATAAACTACTAACAAAGTTGCAAAAAAAACTACTCAAGAGTACTCGGTCGGGACTTTTTAGGGAGTACTCACTCGGGATGTTGACTAAGTTTGACTTTGACCAAGTTTTGACCAATTTTTCAAGCAATCTCGAGTTTTGGCAGATTTTTTACCGATTTTCCAAGAAATCCTGAGTTTGACCGGGTTTTGACCGTGTACTCGCAGAGTAATTCAAGTTCTGCAACACTGACTACTAATCACCCAACCCGTTCGACTAGCCCATTTTGACACAAGTATTAGTCATCATCAAAGTAGCAATATATGTTTTCATAGACACAAATGCGTGTATAAAGATTGAAGGATCATACTCACCTTTGTTGATAACCATCGTATTTCAGAACATCCCTGAGCAACAAGGGCTGCCATGGAATTATTACCAAGATCCAAACCCTCCACAATCCCTGCTGCTATCGCAAGTACATTCTTTAAAGCACCAGCAATCTCCACCCCTGTAACATCACTGTTCCATCAGGAGTTAAAAACCGAGATTTGCAAAATTAAAAAACAGCTTCTTCAATAAAGTTAATTTTTAAATTTCAATAGATATTCAAAGAAGATCTGAAAAAAAAGATTAAAATCATCAATAAACATTATAAGTTCAAATAATATGGAGTATAATATAATTTACCTTGTTGTGCTGATTCTCAAGTTTCTAGAAGCTAGGAGTTGCTGGACTGCGTTTGCTAACTTCTTGTCCTTTGACGCAACCACCATTGCTATTAAAACACAAGCAAGACCTTAGGGCCTTATTTCTTTTGGGCGTCTACCATTTTCATATCATTAATACCATTGATACCATAGCAAGAAATCAAAAATGATATGATACCAGCATTGAGGAACTCGTGAGTTTCCTTATTAATGCCACACATCTTACCATTTTCACATTATTATTAATCCCACTGATATGATATTAGAATAGTCTTCTGAAATGGGTAAAAAAAGTGGCCCGTGCAACAGTTATTGTTTATAATTTTCGTTGCACACCCTCGCATCTAACCTGTAGGCAAGTTGTTCATCAACTCGAGAGCAAATGAAGGCCCGGAAAGTGCAACAAATGGCTGTCTGGAGTTTTTTAGTGTTTGTGGAATTATCTGAGACATCATCCTCAACGTGTTTAGTTCTAATCCTTTGCTAAGGGATATGAAAGGAAGCCCAGGTTCTACATACTTGGCCACACCATCCAAAAAGGAAGAACTGAACTGCAAGATAAAGTAGATCAATACAGTTGCACTAATACAATAGACATTTTTCCAACATGAGAGGTGAATATTTTTGTAACTTAACTTTAGAATTCTTATAAAAAGTCTATTTATCTAAACTGAAAGATGATTATGATGAATTAGAAACCTGTACTGGAACAGCATGAAGGCAAAAGTCAGCACCGGTCAAAGCGGTTTTTGCATCTGTAGTTGCAATGACATTTTCAGGTAGCTTATGATCGGGAAAATATTTACTGCCAACAATAGAAATTAAAGGTTTAAACTACATTAGTATAGTTGAACTAAAATCCGTCAAACATGGTATGAGATATAGCTAGTTAAAAGCAACTATTAAGAGTTCTTGAGATCAGCATGAAACCAATAAAAATCTCACCTATTACAATGCTTCTCGTTAATAGATTGACAAATTTGATGATCTCGTACAAGCATATTTACTTCCATTTGTGCCTTTCTACTTGCAACATGGGAAGCCATAGCTGTTCCAAAAGATCCACCTCCTAGAACCACCACCTAAAATTCATTCAGATAGTACATGGCATATGAATGTTAAAAAACTAGTCAACTTATCGTCACAATAATTTACTTGGGATGTACTAAAAGTAAATGTAATATTATAAAATTGAAGATAACAAGTGAATCATGTATTAACAGAGCACTATTTAAAAGGTAATAGTAGTATATTTAGTTATTTACCATCATATTATAGCAAGCATGATATGATTCAAGTATTTAGGAACTCGCGAAAACTGTAAACGTGCTCATGTTTCAGGTTAAATCAATAAAAACTTGCTCACATCAACTCCTTTAGAATACATTATATCATAGGAAGTTCACACCAGTTGCAGGAAGAATTTGATACACTATTCTATTTTGAAATGAGTGATCATGATTATCTACGATCGTAAAATGATCTGGGTATGGATATCTGAGAGCATACGTGAGGTTTATGCGGACTTAATTAGGTAATTATATATCTAATGATTTTGAGGGATTAAAATATTACTATTTTATCTTTTAATTGATCCTTGCAGAGGACTTATCTAACAGTTACTTTTCATGCAACTACAATTCGAAAAACAGCATTTAGAATTTTGAATACTTTAGACACATTACTTAGCAGCAAACACTTACAGAAAATTCAACTCAACTCCACTAAGGGAAATACAAAAACCACAATAGCATCAAAAGAATAAGTGCAGCTAACACCTGTCTATATTGAGCAATAAGTAGATGTAGTGATTCTACATTATTTATTCAGTTTCTAAGATCTTACTTATTCAAATTCAAGTATAGATAATCTCCTTGCAGCAATAAGTTCCCAGTGTTGCCTGTACTTATATCCTAAGAGTCCTATCCAAAGGTATGTCAACTCACCGAAAAAACAACCTAACAGCAGTACAATCTATATTTATATCATCTAGTCTAGATGAGTAAAAGCTGAACTCAAGCTTCATCTCAATATTACCCAAAGCTTGCACATGAATGCAATTAAGAAACTTAAAGCTAGAACAGCTTGAGGCACTACAAATGACTGTCAGGACTCATGAGGAATGCCATAAGAGTATACTCTGTACATACAAATCTCTTAACTCAGCAGGAACTTTATTACACTATACTTACATTTATATAAACTGTATCATGTTCCATTTGGTTCCATAATTAGGTTATCAATTCATACTTTCAACTTTAGGTTATCAATCAATTAATAATAATAATAATAATATTATTATTAATATTGTCGATAAATTGATCAACTAACCTCACAAATTGCCAAATCGTAATAATAGCACATACACATATTATCTAATTATAAAAACTGTATAAGGAGATAAATTACTTTATTTGTACGTTCTAGAACGTCCGTTTTGACTTTTGACCGCCAGGACCGTGACCACCGGACGAGCTTCTCCCACGCGACTCTAACAATTTTCTGTCGGTCTCTGGTGGTGCTAGCGACTTCAAGTGACACGTTTACGTCCGGCGAAGGCTGATCCGGCGGAGGCGGTGGTGGATTAATTGCTGCAAAACACACAGTAGAGGTGTTGTGTGTGTGGTGTAGACGGAGTGAGTGTGCAGGTTTTGGTGTCGGAACGAAATTAGCACGATGTTGGTTGAAATGTGAAGATGATGTTGATGATGATGACGAATTGTTGGTGAAGAAGGATGAGGTTGATAATGGCGGTTCGAAGAGAGACGCCATTGCCGTTCTCAGTGTGTGTTTTTATCACGTTCACGCATTCCGTCGAGTGTGTTTCAGAAGGTTTAGAACCCCACGTTTTTTAGGATTGTAAGATGAAAATTATAAAAAGAGTTTTCATTTAATTATTATAAAATTATAAAAATTTAAAAATATAAATAAATAAATTCAAAATTATAATATATAAAATTAAAATATATAATATAAATAATAAATAATAGTAGATAAATTAAAGGGATTTTTAATCTTACAATAAGTTTGTTAAATGCAACTCTCAAGCTATTTCAAATTTACTGTATTTAACTTTTTATATTTATAATGCTTCTTTATACAACTTTCATTGTTTAGTTTTAACTTTTAATTTTATGATTATTGTTTATGTTTATTTATTCAGTCTACAAACTTCGAATCTCAAGCGACGAATACAGTGGTTGCACCCTTGTATTATGAGTTTCCTCGGTGTTTTGTTCGTTTGGATGTCGTTGTTCCTTTTATCAGAACTTTTTATGTGATCCTCATTTTACGTTATTATTGCAAGAGTGACAGACGCCGTGATCTTCTAAGCATCACAACTTTCCTTGCACTTGCTTCCCCTACTTCGTTTCGTGGTGGTGAAATTGTTGTGGTTGAGGTCGTATGCCTAGGGTGTTTTGGTGGCTTGGTTTTAGATTCTCGAGGCTTTGGGCTTTCAACCGGCAAGTTGGGTTGCTTGATTTCAACTAGTTAGTGTCTGTCGTTTTTCTTCATAGTCGTGGTGTCATGCAGTATGTGGTATGTGGTGATCGGCCGACTACATGTATATCATATCAGATGTCTATGCTCCTTTTGTTCTTCATCTTCTTCATAGCTCTTTCTCGACATTGATCCATTCCCCGTGGTTCACACATTCTGCTGCTGCCTTACCTCTCTGACTCTACATTCTTGCTTGATTGTGTAGATTCCGCACTTGATTTATGATTTCAAGGATCTTCGAATATGTCTGACTTTTTGTGGTGGTTACAATTTTTTTTCCTAGGTTCTCAATGTCATCATGCCTTCCACTGTTGACTGGAATGTGTTTGATAGATTGGTGTTGATCAAATTTAGGTTGGGTGATTTCGTGTCCTAACTTTGGTTACGACTTGCGGTGGTGCAGTCGTTTTAGTTTCTAATGTTTTATTTATTTGCGTTTGGATCTTTAGTGTTGTTGGGATGTCAACTTGGTGAAGATTTCAGTTACAATTGGGGACTTGTCGTGAAGTGATTCCCTTCTTGACTTGTTTAATTAGTATACATCGGTGTTTCAAGGTTATATGGTTTTTCATCGATTAATTCAATAACCGCTACTATAAGATTAATATTTAAGTGTTGTTATATTTCAGTAGGCTTATAACTACCTTTAGTGACCTGGTTCAATATATTCAAATTGAAAGAACCAATAAAAGAGAGATGTGTTGTAGAAGATATAGGAGAGAAAGAGGTTGAAGAGGTGTGATGTATTTAATGTATATGTGTGTTTTTGTAACTTACATTATGCACATATATATAGTACAAATTTTACTATCCATATTTGACTAATTACCATCCATATTTAACTACTAAATTTACAACACTCCCCCTTGGATGGTAATTTTTTTAAAGAGCAATTAATACTGCCTCGTTAAAAACCTTGCTAAAGAAAACCCAGTGGGATAAAACTTTAGCTAAGGGAAAAAAAGTGCAGCATAGAGTTGACTCCCCCTCAAGTAGACAACGCTGAGTTGTCACATCTTTTGAACTTGCCTCATGCCAATATTGTGAACGTATGTTTTGAAAACAGCGATTGACAGTGCTTTGGTATAAAGATCAGCAGAGTTGTTGATTGAACGTATCTCATTTTAATCTGGTTGTCTTTTACGAGATCTTGAGTATATGAGAAGAATCTGAGGTTTTCATCTGAAACTGTATCATCTAAATCTTTTATGTACAAGTTTGACCCATGTGATTTGTCTAAAGTCTCCTTCATGGTTTGCTCAAACTGTTGTTTCAATTCCTATTCCCTTTCAGTCTTTTTCTGAGCCTTACCAATATACCATTATTTTCCATCAAACTTATGACCGTTAAGACCGTTTATAGCTTTAGCGCCTCGTCAGCATTTATGTTTTGTTCTGTCATTTTTGATACTCTTCTTTCATTTGTACTATGTAAGCTGTATTATCTTCATAGATAGTTGTTGGGCTTTTATAGCGTTCTGGTCCACAAGAATCAATAATGATTTGTATCATTGATCTTAACTAAAATCATTCCCGAGTAGCTTCATGTAACGCAATCACTTCGGCATGATTTGATGATGTTGCAACAAGTGTTTGTTTTGAGAACGTCATGATATTGCGGTGCCTCCATTTAGGAATACATATCCAGTTTGAGATTTAGCTTTATGTAGATCAGATAAATAATCTGCATCTGTATAACCAAACAAATCTTGTTTCGAGTTGTTAGAATAAAATAATTATAAATCAGTAGTTCCCCGAAGGTATCAAACTATTTGTTTGATCCCATTCCAATGTCTTTTGGTAGGGGCTGAGCTGAACCTTGTCAACAAATTAACTGCAAAAGAAATGTCAGATCTTGTATAATTTGTAAGATACATAAGAGCCCCAATTGCACTAAAATATGGAACTTCTGAACCAAGAAGATCTTCATGATCTTCTAGAGGATGAAATGGATTAGTATCAATATTAAGATCTAACAACCATATGAGTACTTAATGGTTTTTGTCTTGTCCATATTAAAATATTTTAAAATCTTTTCGGTATAAGTTGTTTGATGTATAAGTAAGTCATTAGTTATATGCTCAATATGTAAATCAACATAATACTTGATTTTTTTTATTATTTTAAAATCTTTCTTTAGAAGTTGAATGGCTTCATAGATTTCATTATTTAAGATAATTGATATAAACAGCTATGATCACATATCCGAACATTGTTTTTATAAAACACACGTGCAAATAAGTTTATATGCATACCCTTTTCTTATCAAGTAGTAATTTAATCGATTATACCACATACGTCCCGATTGTATAAACCCATTTAGAAATCTTTGTGATTTAATGGAATATATTCCATTGGGTTTTGCATTAGATACTTATGATACCTTAACCCTTCAGGTATATTCATATATATATCATTATTAAGTGATCCATACAGATAAGTAGTAACAACATCCATGAGATGCATTTAAATAACTACCAGGTTGATTAAGTATCTAATAAGTAATTGTATTCATTATAGGAGGATAAGTTTTTCTCCTAATTCATTTCTGGTCTTTGTGGGAAATCTTGAGTTACAAGTCAATTTTTGCCTTGTAACTTCATTTGCACATTTCTTTTCGGATAAAAATTCATTTGTATCCCATTGTTTCACATCTTTAAAAGTGATAACGATTGATCCAAAAACTTTTCTTTTATTGAGCGATTCTAATTCAGCTCGTATTGCTCCTTTCCGTTGAGTTCAATCACGTCTATTTTGATATTCAATGACAGATTTTGGTTCCAGATCATCATCTTTATTCATGATGTCATTGTAACATTATATGAAAATATCTCATCAAGATTTTTCATTTCATTTCAGTTTCATAATATTGCATAATTTATTGCAATTTATGTATTTACATTTATCAATATCCTCTACAGAAGGAGTATTGATTTGTGGTTCTTCTTGAACACTTTCTTTTACCTCATTATCAGCTGATTTTCTTTTTCGAGCATTTTTATCTTTGGAACCAATTGGTCTCCCACGTTTCTGCCGTAGCAAAGACTCATAAGTGACATTATTGCCAGCTTTTGTAATTTCAATTCTAGCTGAAGCATTTACTGCTGGTATATATGATTTAGTCACTTATTTTTTGTATCTTTAAATGCATAAAGTAATTAATTTGCAAGTTCTTGCATATGCATTATATTTGAACTTTCTTTTCGCATTCTTTTGTGCGATGATCAATATTCCTTAATTGATGTTCACACCATGAAACATCATTTTATTTATATTTCATTTCTCCCCCTAATATAGGGAACAATGTTTCATTAAAGTGACATTCGACAAAACTTGCTGTAAAAACATCACCCGTCATGGGTTCAATATATCTTATGATTGAAGATGTTTCATATCTAACATATATTTCAATCCTTCTTTGAGGAACCATTTGTTGTGATTGTTCAATTAAAAATACACTGCACAACCAAATGTTCTAAGATGGAAAATATTCGGTCTCCACCAAAATTAAGTTGGTAATGGAGAATATTTATAACTTGCACTTGATTTAATGCGAATTAATGTCACATCATGTAAATTTACATGTCTCCATATAAATATTGAGAGTTTTGTACTCATTTCTAATTGTCTAGTTATTAGCTGTAAGCGTTTATCTATTGATTCAGCTAAACCAATTTTGTGTATGCACATGAGCAACTGGATGTTCAACAACAATCCTTGTAGACATATAATAATCATTAAAAGCTTGAGATGTTAACTCACCAGCATTATCAAGTCTCATCCTTTTAATGGTGTAATCAGAATAATGTGTTCTTAATTTAATAATTTGTGCAAGAAACTTTGCAAATGCCATATTACGGCTTGATAACACACAAACATGAGACCATGCGTTAGATGCGTCTATTAGAAAAATGGTCCACATGATGGATGAATTGGTCCATATATATACCCTTGAATTCTTTCAAGAAACATTGGTGATTATTTCTCAATGTGCTTTTCATTAATCGCCATATGTGCTTTTCATTAATCACCATATGTGTTTTTCGTTAATCACTATATGTGCTTTTCATTAATCACTATATGTGCTTTTCATTAATCACCATATGTGATTTTCATTAATCACCATATGTGCTTTTCATCATATATCATTTTCACCATATGCGCTTTTAATCATATGTGCTGCGCTTTTCGTCATATGCACTTTTCATTATATGCACTTTTAATTATATGCGCTGTGCTTTTCATCATATGCGTTTTTTATCATATGCGCTTTTAATCATATGCGCTGCGCTTTTCATCATATGCGCTTTTTATCATATGCGCTTTTAATCCTATGCGCTGCGCTTTTCATCATATGCGCTTTTTATCATATGCGCTTTTCGGTGCTACATAGATATTTCTCATTTTCGATTATCATTGACTGATAATCATATCCATTATGATATATATCAGAGAAACTTAACAAATTTCTCTTTGATTTGGGAGAAAACAAGACATTGTTTACCAAAAAATTCGTACCATTTGGTAATATGAAATTTTGCCTTTTTCGTTCCTTATATCAAGTTTGCAAGAGCTGATATAGTATTTATAATTCCTTCATTTGATTTAAATCAATGAAATATTTCTTAGATTTGATCATAGTGTGTATGTTACTACTATCTGCAATACATAGGTCTTTACCATTTAATTGATGTTGTATTTCAGCAGGATTCATACTAAAACTTCAAATAAGATAAGCAAATAATGAGTTATATTTCAGCAAGATAATCAAATTATATTACCTGCAAACAAGTTATAATCTGAAGTACATAAAAGATAACACTTAATAAAACATATGCGTTATGGTCTAAAACCATTTATTTATGAGTGATACATAAAAAAAACTAGGCATCTTAGAAAATTCAAACCATTCAAGTCTCAAGGTAGCGCAGGGTTAATTTAATCAAGATTTGTCAACAGATTCACTCTCGTTTTCTTTTCTTTTGGGACTTATTTGTAGAGCTAAACAAGATGTTCATGTATTCAAGAAATACTAGACTGATGATCCACGTTACCAGATCATTAATAAGAATCTCCGGAATTCTTATAAGAGCGTCTACTAATATCTTTAATTTTATTCTTTCATGGATCACCGTTATTATTATTATTTTTTTTTTTGATAATTAATATCGTATCTATCTTTGAGTATTTTCCATAATACACTTGAATTTTCGATCATATAATATGTAGATTCTAAGGACTCGTCAATATGTTTGCTAAGAAAAATACTTACTATTGCTTTCTCTTGTTCGGAATAATTGTTATTTTCATTCAGGGTTTCTAAAATACTGTTTGATTCGAGATGTTTTTCTACATTCATAACCCATGTTAAGTAGTTGTTCCCACTTGTTCTAAATGAGCAAATTTAAGCCTTTTCAAATTCGACATTTTCTATTATCAAAAAGATGAATAACATAAATCATAATCATAATCAACTTCTATTCATAGACAAATAATAAAATGAAATTAGAATCATTTTAAATTCATAAGTAGCAAACAACAGAATAATGGTATGATTACAAATAATAAAACCACAAAGGCAGGATAGAATATAGGTTCACCCGGTGGTATATTAGCAACAATGATGATAGTTAATATGACCAATACAATAGGAAAAATCATCCTTGTGTGAATCATTTTTACAAAAACTTTTTGAGAGTAGTAATCTGAAAAATGAAGATTGATTTGTGAAAATGTGAAAACGGAGATGTTTATTTTATATTTGAAAAATATAGTTGTTGTAACGTCGTCAGTTGACGTTAACAACCGTTATGTATATATGACCGTTGTAACGTCGTTAGTTGACGTTAACGAATAAAGTCACTATATCAAAACGCGTATGAGTAATATAAAGGACAAGATTTTTTTTTCTTATTTTAACTTTTAAGATTTACTTTTAATAAAAATACAAACTACTTTTTCTTATTTTAACTTTTAAGATTTACTTTTAATAAAAATACAAACTACTTTTCTTATTTTAACTTTTAAGATTTACTTTTAATAAAAATACAAACTACTTTTTCTTATTTTAACTTTTAAGATTTACTTTTAATAAAAATACAAACTACTTTTTCTTATTTTAACTTTTAAGATTTACTTTTAATAAAAATATAAACTATTTTTTCTTATTTTAACTTTTAAGATTTACTTTTAATAAAAATACAAACTATTTTTTCTTATTTTAACTTTTAAGATTTACTTTTAAGAATAAACATTAGTATGCACGAAATAAATAATGATTAATTGCATAAGTAATCATAAATGTTAGATAACATATAAAGACCCCATCGTATTCGTATTGATCGGAATTAATCTCGATCTATGGTACCGTGTTGTCAAATGACGTGTTGCGTACATAAAGTACCGTGTTGTCAAATGACGTGTTGCGTACAATCATGAGGTCTTATTAACATAAATATAAATGTTAGTGAAGTTAATAAGAGTTAGATTACAGAAAATATAATTCAGGCGGTATAACCGACCATATATAACTTAAATAACATAAATATAAATGTTAGTGAAGTTAATAAAAGTTAGATTACAGAAATATAATTCAGGCGGTATAACCGACCATATATAACTTAAATAACATAAATATAAATGTTAGTGAAGTTAATAAAAGTTAGATTACAGAAATATAATTCAGGCGGTATAACCGACCATATATAACTTAAATAACATAAATATAAATGTTAGTGAAGTTAATAAAAGTTAGATAATTTCTTACCCTGATTAGTGACGTGTGCTTGCTTAGATAAACCTTGATTATACGGAGCACTTCGTGCTGATAACGTGTTATATTTCAGTAGGCTTATAACTACCTTTAGTGGCCTGGTTCAATATATTCAAATTGAAAGAACCAATAAAAGAGAGATGTGTTGTAGAAGATATAGGAGAGAAAGAGGTTGAAGAGGTGTGATGTATTTAATGTATATGTGTGTTTTTGTAACTTACATTATGCACATATATATAGTACAAATTTTACTATCCATATTTGACTAATTACCATCCATATTTAACTACTAAATTTACAACAAGTGTTAGTTTTTAAGGATGTTTTAAAGATTATTGTTATAAAAAGTACTATTACTATTTATTATTAATTATTAATTATTAATTATTATAATTATAACATGGATGAATATAGATATATAAATACAGAGAATAACTTACCATATAATTACACATATATAGTAATACATGGGTCAAGGACTCAAGGTTGCAAAACTCACCACCCATTGATGATGTGGAGGGAAAGAAACGCCACAAAATAGTGTAACAATGTGTCTCTTTGAGGCATTTCTTTGTTGTGCGTTTGATCCCAACACCAAAAGAAATAGCCGCTTTTTATTTTTTTTATTAATTTAAAAATATTATTTTTATCCTCTTTTAATACTTAATCTAATTATATTTTAATACATTATCAAAATACTCATAACTAACACAAAAAACCAACACTACAATTACTCTACCAAAAAAAAAACATGTCTTAATCATAAAAAAAAAACTAAAAAAAAAAATACGAGTAAAAAACGCCAAGCACCGTGAAAAACTAACTCCCCACTCATCTCAATTTCACATTTCCGTGTTCAATTTGACCATTCTGTGATCCCGTCAATTGCTGAATTTAAATTCAAAAATTAGGGTTAAGGTTTCTATCATTTTACAAAATAATGATATCCGAAGAAACTAATTTAGCCCTATCACAGCAACATTCGCTCCTGTTCCAAAACAACTCAAATTCAAGTCTCCGGTGCAACCCGCCCGGCTCCGTACCCGATCGTCCTGCTGTTGGGACCCGTGAGTTGACCAGTTTTATTGACCACCAACACCGGTTTTATAAAATGGAAACCGTTGATGAGCTCCGGTCGAGTGTCTACAACTCTGGTCCGGTTCATCAGAACTGGAATGGTGGCAATGGAAGAGATTCGGGTTCCGGTTCAGCTTCCATGAGTGCCGATGGATCGGATGGTAAATACTATTGATAATAAGACGAATCATATTAAAAGTAGTGACATTAGCTGTGTAACGTTGATTATGAGCTTATTCATTTAGGCAGTTAATGACGTACGTCCCGCCATCACCGTCACGTGAGACGCATGGCATTCTTCTTAGCTGGACGTTTAGCTTCAATTCCTGGTTGCATTACACCTAAGTCAACGCTGTCTTCAGGTCATGATTGTTCTCACGCTACGCCACCCGTAGCGTACCGTTGAATGTTGACTTAGTCTGCTCAGTCGCTTGTCCGTCCGACAAACCAGTAGAACGTGAAGCAGTTAGTGGGCATGATTAGGGGATTCCAGGAGTGGTAATCGTGGGTTAGTGGACTGATGGTAGTTACCTAGAATAACCGCCATCTTTCTCCTATAAATACTAGCCATAATCAATCATTTACAACACATTAAAAACAATCAGCATTCACTTACCATTACTGATCACTTTGATTAGTTCACCTTGGAGGCTCGGCAAAAGTCAACCACCACAACACCCTTCAAACCCATCGCGTTAACCGGAGGAACCCCTTCCGAAGGTTAGTCACAACAATCTTTTGCACTCAGGTCAATTTTGGCTTGATCATTTGGCGCCATCCGTGGGACCGTTTGATCAATACTTTTACATAAGATGACAGGCGATTTCAATCCGTCAACAACCGCCAACACTGGCAAAGAACCGTACGATCCTTTGAAGCCCACTGATGATAGTGGTTACGAGACACCAGACGACTCTATCAAGCGTACTAGGTTGCAATTCGACGATGATGATGAGACCAATAAGCTTGATGTCGAGGGGACAGGAACCCCGGAAGCCAGCTTAAGCCAGCTTAAACCCATCGGTGGCGAAGAAGCGATACGTTTTTTGGCAAAAAGGAGGATTTGTTTTACCGTCGCTCATTTCTAATGGCGGCGAAAAACCAAATGGTATGTCCAAAGTTCATCTACGAAGCTCTACACGTTCAGCGTCAGAGACTGGTAAGAATTCTGGCAAAACTAGAGAGGAGGCACGAAAGGACTTAATCGAGAACTTAATTCTAGCCGCACCGGAATCCATGAGCGCTCAGGTCGAGCAGCCTGGCGTGGCGGATAACATGTTGAACAATTGGTACGCTATGATGGGAGACAATGTTAAGCGAACGTTTGAAGTTTTCGCGACGTCGGAGAAGTTTACTCGAGAGATAGCCACCCATCCGTTGCCCGCCGTCCTTACTACCCCTCTCACGCTAGGGATGTATGACGGCACCACGGATCCGTAAGACTTTCTGCAGCAATTCGAACAAGCCGTCAAGACGCAGCATTGGGATAGTCCGACAGCGTGCCACATGTTCTCGGGACAGCTACAAGCCGTCGCAAGAGAATGGTTCGCCAAGTTGCCTGCCTTGAGCATATCCAGCTACACCGACCTCAGAACTAAGTTCGTGCAATGTTTTCAGAACTTTAAACGCACCGAACTCACTCACCTGGATGCGCACAGCATCAAGATGAGGACGCGTGAATCCCTGATGAATTTCACTTCTCGCTTCACGGTGGAGTGCCAAAAGATCCCCGATCTGCCTGAATCGCAGCAGATCTCCGCGTACATCATGGGAATCTGTCAAACCCGTTATTTGTCGTTAGTAAAGTCGATGCGGCGTAAGCTGCCGAAGACGTTCGTTGAGGCCGTGAAAATGGTAAAGGATTATGTACGTTCCGAGGAGTTTGCAGATGCTGCCGTTGGGGACCACAACACAACGGACCGGCACGATAAAGATGATAAGGGAAACAGCAAAGGCAACGCTGGTAACAAGTACAAAGGAAGTGGAAGCGGCAATAACAGGGGCTACGGGCGTTCCAGCCACAAGTCTGACCACCGTAACAGCTATCGTCCTTACGAACAGTACGCCCTAAAAAGGTTGTCGGCAGAAGAGGAGAGTTTGATAAAATTGTTGTCGAAAACGCCTAAGGAAATTCTGACAACGGAGGAACTAAGCAAAGATTTTCCGCCGCCGAAACCAATGCAGCCACGCTTCGCTGTGGATGAAAGTAAGTGGTGTATCTTTCATGAAGATAAGGGGCATGATGTGGATGACTGTAGGGAACTTAAAAAGGTGATAGTCGAGCGATTGAAGCTTGGGGAATTTGACCATCTGAAGCCGTCACGTGTTAAAACCCCCGGGGCAAAGAAATTTTCTTGGCAAAGAGGAAAAGAAAAAGCTCCTGAAAAACACATCCACATGATACAAATGTGGCACGCAGGTCACGTCCAAAAGGCAGAAGTTTTGGAGGAATGGGAATGTGTGATAATGCTAAAAACGAACATATATTTCATAGCATTATTCCTCAAGAAAGACAAGCTTTTAGTTGCAATTGTTTTATTTACAAGTGATATTCGTTTAAATAATAAAAGGTGAAGACAAAAGACAGATTCGACGAATTGAAGACGCAAACGACCAAAAAGCTCAAAAGAACAAAAGACAATCAAAGAGGTTCTAATTATTGATAAGAAACGTCTCGAAATTACAAGAGTACAAGATTCAAAACGCAAAGTACAAAATATAAAATTGTACGCAAGGACGTTCGAAAATCCAGAACCGGGACTAGAGTCAACTCTCAACGCTCGACGCAACGGACTAAAAATTACAAGTTAACTATGTATATAAATATAATATAATATAATATATAATTAATTATATTAATTATATATATATTATATTTATAAATAAAAACCGTCGGCAGAGAAAGACTCCAAAGGTGTGAGCTGTAATTTCATTCTCCGCGACTCGCGGAGTTTGAAGGCCAAAATGGTCGCGAGTCGCGGAGCCCCCAGTTTTGAAACTCCCTATAAAGCAAACCAAAATCTGATCATTTTCATCATCTTTTTCTTCTTCTTCTCATACGTAAAATATATATATATATTTATAATTTATATTTTAATTTTAATTATAATTCTAATAATAAGGGTATGTTAGCGAATGTTGTAAGGGTGTAAGTCGAAATTCTGTCCGTGTAACGCTACGCTATTTTTAATCATTGTAAGTTATGTTCAACCTTTTTACATTAATGTCTCGTAGCTAAGTTATTATTATGCTTATTTAAAACGAAGTAATCATGATGTTGGGCTAATTACTAAAATTGGGTAATTGGGCTTTGTACCATAATTGGGGTTTGGACAAAAGAACGACACTTGTGGAAATTAGACTATGGGCTATTAATGGGCTTTATATTTGTTTAACTAAATGATAATTTGTTAATGTTAATATAAAGATTTATAATTGGGCGTCCCTATAAATTACCATATACACTCGATCGGACACGATGGGCGGGGTATTTATATGTACGAATAATCGTTCATTTAACCGGACACGGGAATGGATTAATAGCCACTAGAATAATTAAAACAGGGGTGAAATTATGTATAAAGGACACTTGGTATAATTGATAACAAAATATTAAAACCTTGGGTTACACTCAGTCGACATCCTGGTGTAATTATTAAACAAAGTATTAAAATCTTGTTACAGTTTAAATCCCCAATTAGTTGGAATATTTAACTTCGGGTATAAGGATAATTTGACGAGGACACTCGCACTTTATATTTATGACTGATGGACTGTTATGGACAAAAACTAGACGGACATATTAAATAATCCAGGACAAAGGACAATTAACCCATGGGCATAAAACTAAAATCAACACGTCAAACATCATGATTACGGAAGTTTAAATAAGCATAATTCTTTTATTTCATATTTAATTTCCTTTATTTTATATTTAATTGCACTTCTAATTATCGCACTTTTATTTATTGTTATTTAATCGCACTTTTAATTATCGTACTTTTTAATTATCGCAATTTTATTTTATCGCACTTTTATTGCAATTTCATTATCGTTATTTATTTTACGCTTTAAATTAAGTCTTTTATTTATTTAATATTTTACATTAGGTTTTAACTGCGACTAAAGTTTTAAAATCGACAAACCGGTCATTAAACGGTAAAAACCCCCCCTTTATAATAATAATATTACTTATATATATGTTTGTATTTTTATAAAAGTAAATTAATATAGCGTTGAGCTTTGTTTAAAAAAGATTCCCTGTGGAACGAACCGGACTTACTAAAAACTACACTACTGTACGATTAGGTACACTGCCTATAAGTGTTGTAGCAAGGTTTAGGTATATCCGTTCTCTAAATAAATAAATATCTTGTGTAAAAATGTATCGTATTTAATAGTATTTCCTGCTAAAATTAATAACTATTATATATACACCCCGCTGCACATCAAGTATTTTTGGCGCCGCTGCCGGGGAACTCTCTTAAAAGCCGGAAGCGCAACGCTAATATAAAAAAAAAACGTTTTAAATATTCGAAAATATAAAAAGAAAAACAAAAATATAAATATTTTTAGGAGTTTGATAAATATTTAAGTTTTATATAGTTTCTTTGTTTTTATAAAAAAATAAGTTTTATTTAAGTATTTTGTTTTTATTTAAAAACATATAAATATAAAAAAAATATATATATATAAATCTAGTTTTAAGATTTTTATTTATAAAATTATAAAGTGATTCTATTTTTATTTAAGTTTTAAATATAAAAGTTTTATTAATACACATATTTAAAAATAGAAAATAAAATAAATAAATAAATAAAAAAAAATGCGTAAATTTTAAACTGTTTCAGATCTGAATTTCTGAACCCCGCGACTCGCGGGGTTTGATGCATTAAATACCGCAACTCGCGGAGGGGACCTGACACACGAACAGGAAGCCCTAATCCTGCATTTATTATGGATTATTATTAATTATTATTATTATTAACCCTAATTATTATTATTATTATAATTAAGTTTATTTTTAATTTAAGTTTTATTTAATTTATATTTTAGTTAAATTAGTTTAATTAAATTGTAAAATTAGTAGTTTTATTAAATAAATAATATAAAAATAATATTTTTATAAAAATTGTAATTTTTACAACTTTTTGTATATTTTTATATTTTGTCCCTTTTTAATCGTTGTAGCGTAATATTTGTATTTTTCGCTCATATTTAATTTTAAACTTAGTTTTTGCCATAGTCATTTTTACTCCTAGATTTTTAGGCTTTGCTGTAGAATTCCTTAAGTGCTTTTTCTTTAGACTAAGATTTAGGTGCTTTAGAATTTTGCGACGCCTTTTTAAGTTTTAGTTTCTTTTTAAGTTATTTCCATTTGGGATATAGTTTTTCCTGTAAGCTTTAATATTTTTAGACACCTTTTACTATGTATCAATTATCATTCCAATTAGTAATTTCAATTTGCGATTATAATTTTAAGTTAGTTGTAGTAATAAGGTTAGGTTAGTCAAGTATTTTTAAGTTTTATAAGTTTCTTTTATTTTTCCGTCACCTTTTATTTTTTCAACCATTTTTCTTTTTCGACCTTTTTCCGACGAACTCTTTTTCTTTCTTATTTCTCGCTATTCTAGTTTTTAGGACATAGATTTTTATTCTACTTCTTATCTAAATTTCTTAAAATTACGAAAATTTATTTTGAGTGGTTAAATTAATAGACATCAAAATTTTCTGGTTCGTAGTAATAGTTGGATTTGTACGTGGACCGGGTTATTGGAGCCAAACAGTCCTCAATTATATTGAGACCAAACGAATCCTGCCCCTCTGCTGCATCTTTTGGCTATTCAAAATGTGGGCAAAATCAGAAAAGTCTATTGGTTGGATAACTTATTATAATTTTTCTTTCCTTTTTAAAACTAATAGGATATTCAGTGAATGCACCGAGCAAGACGT
The DNA here is from genome assembly GCF_046630445.1 of Rutidosis leptorrhynchoides. NCBI lineage: Eukaryota > Viridiplantae > Streptophyta > Magnoliopsida > Asterales > Asteraceae > Rutidosis > Rutidosis leptorrhynchoides. The sequence goes on from NC_092341.1 coordinate 345,310,976, forward strand.
TCATCACCTTTTGTACGTTCACCACCTGTAACTAGATCAAGACATTTAGCAAATATAACCGCCGTTGATTTTTCTTTAGAATCGTCATCCAGTAGACCAAGTACTTTAGTTCAAATTTCCGATAATCCATTTTTTGAACCCGACCTCACAATTGAGAATCCGGAGAATATTCAGGAACGGTTCGTAGATCCTGAACCATTAAACTTTCCTCCGGAGCCACCAATCATTCAAACAGAGATTGTTGAGGAACGAACCATTAAATCAGAATCATCTAGTGATTCCGATTCAATAAATTCAATTATGGAGAATCTGGAACCTTTAAGTATGGAAGACCGAATGAGAGCTAAACGCACTGGCCAAGGTCACGCAATTACTCATCCAGACATTAATGCACCAGATTATGAAATCAAAGGACAAATTCTACACATGGTGACTAATCAATGCCAATTTAGTGGTGTGCTGAAGGAAGATCCTAATGAACATCTACGTACCTTTAATATGATCTGCACACTATTTAAAATCCGAGAAGTGGAGGATGAACAGATATATCTCATGTTATTTCCCTGGACTTTAAAGGGAGAAGCCAAAGATTGGTTGGAATCGTTACCTGAAGGGGCGATCGATACATGGGACGTTTTAGTTGACAAATTTCTTAAACAATTCTTTCCTGCATCTAAAGCCGTAAGACTTCAAGCAGAAATTGTTACGTTTACACAGAAGCCAAATGAAACTCTATATGAGGCATGGACAAGATATGGAAAGTTGTTAAGAGGATGTCCGCAACATGGTTTAGACACCTGTCAAATATTACAAATATTCTACCAAGGATGCGACATCACTACAAGAAAAGACATAGATATAGCAGCTGGTGGTTCTATTATGAAGAAAACCGAAACTGATGCTTACAAAATTATTGATAACACTGCTTCCCACTCACATGAGTGGCACCAAGAAAAAGATATCATTAGATCGTCTAAAGCAGCTAGAGCCGATTCTAGCCATGACTTAGATTCCATTTCCGCAAAGATAGATGCTGTGGAGAGACGAATGGAAAAGATGACTAAAGATATTCACTCAATACGAATTAGTTGTGAGCAGTGTGGAGGACCACATTTGACAAAAGATTGTCTCAGTATTGAATTAACAATGGAACAAAGAGAGAATATTTCATACATAAACCAAAGGCCTGGAAATAATTATCAGAATAATTATCAACTGCCAAGACCGATTTACAATCAAAACCAGAATTATAACCGAAATATTCCATACAACAACCAACAAGGTCCTAGCAATCAACAAGTATCCAATAATACTTACAACCAGCAAAGACCTAATTTTCAAAACAAACCACCACAACAAACCGATGATAAAAAGCCGAATTTAGAAGATATGATGACGAAGCTAGTTGAAACTCAAACGCAGTTTTTCACATCTCAAAAACAAACCAATGAACAAAATGCTCAAGCATTTAGAAATCAACAAGCTTCTATTCAAAATCTGGAACAAGAAGTGAGTAACCTAGCAAGGTTAATAGGTGAAAGAAAACCGGGAAGTCTACCTAGTGATACAAATGCTAACCCCCGGAATGAAACAGCTAAAGCCATTACCACAAGAAGTGGTACAACACTTAAACCACCCGAAATACCTGTAACTTCTGATGAAGCCATTCCTACTCTACAAGAACCACAACCTGATCAAGATAAGGAAAAAGAACCGGTAGTTGAAAAGGTTAATGAAGATAACACAGTTAAGGATAAACCTTATGTTAAACCATACCAACCACCACTTCCTTACCCGAGTAAAATGAAGAAAGAGAAACTTGAAGCCGAGCAATCCAAATTCTTGGATATGTTTAAACAGATAAATGTAAATCTTCCTTTCATTGATGTGATTTCAGGAATGCCTAGATATGCTAAATTCTTGAAAGATCTAATCTCAAATAGAAAGAAAATGGAAGAACTCTCGGCTGTTACTATGAATGCTAATTGTTCAGCAGTGCTGTTGAATAAGATACCAGAAAAACTATCTGATCCAGGAAGTTTCACAATTCCATGTTTTCTGGGTAGTCTTAGTTCAATAGAAGCATTGGCAGACTTAGGTGCTAGTATAAATCTAATGCCGTATTCACTATACGCTAAACTAGACCTTGGAGAATTGAAACCAACCAGAATAAGCATACAACTAGCCGATAGATCAATAAAATATCCTAGAGGGATAATGGAGAACATGCTAGTTAAAGTTGGTACTTTAGTATTTTCAGTAGATTTTGTTGTTCTGTACATGGAAGAAGATTCTCAAGTTCCTCTCATATTAGGAAGACCATTCTTAAACACGGCTAAAGCAATGATAGACGTGTTCGGTAAGAAATTGACCCTAAGAATAGAGGATGAGAGTGTTACCTTTTTAGTTGATAGAGCAATGCAACAACCACAATCTGCAGATGATACATGTTATTATATTCAAACTATAGATGCACATGCAGAATTATTAGAAGAATTTCCAGAATTACAAGGAACAGGAGAATGTTCTTTAGGAGAAGGTAATGAACCAATTGATGAAGCTGAAATGTTAGCTACACTTATAGCTAATGGATATGAACCAACAATAGAAGAAATTCAAATGCTAAAAGAAGAAGACAGATATCGATACAAATCATCGATAGAAGAACCTCCGAAATTAGAGTTAAAGCTACTTCCAAACCATTTGGAATACGCTTATTTACATGGTGAATCTGAATTACCTGTAATAATATCGTCTTCTCTTACTGAAAATGAGAAATCACAACTCATTTCTGTGTTGAAAGCTCATAAACCAGCCATTGCATGGAAGATTCATGATATTAAAGGAATAAGTCCTTCGTATTGCACACATAAAATCCTTATGGAAGAAGGTCATAAAACGTATGTGCAACGCCAACGAAGACTAAATCCAAATATGTAAGATGTTGTTAAGAAAGAGATTATTAAACTGCTAGATGCAGGTCTAATTTATCCAATCTCTGATAGTCCATGGGTAAGCCCAGTTCAATGCGTGCCTAAGAAGGGTGGCATGACTGTCATTACAAATGAGAAAGATGAGCTTATTCCTACTAGGACTGTAATAGGATGGCGTGTGTGTATTGATTATAGAAAATTAAATGACGCCACCAGAAAAGATCACTTTCCCTTACCTTTCATAGATCAAATGTTGGAAAGATTAGCTGGAAATAGTTACTATTGTTTTCTAGATGGATTTTCCGGATATTTTCAAATTCCAATAGCACCCGAAGATCAAGAGAAAACTACATTCACGTGCCCTTATGGTACTTTTGCTTACAAACGCATGCCATTTGGACTTTGTAACGCCCCTGCAACCTTTCAAAGGTGTATGATGGCAATTTTTCACGACATGATAGAAGAATGCATGGAAGTATTCATGGATGACTTTTCAGTCTTCGGTGATACATTTAAATCATGTCTAGTTAATCTGGAACGAATGCTAATTAGATGCGAAAAATCAAATCTAGTACTTAATTGGGAGAAATGCCATTTCATGGTTAAAGAAGGCATCGTTCTTGGACATAAAATTTCAAAAGAAGGAATTGAAGTGGATAGAGCTAAAGTAGATGTAATTGCTAAACTTCCACATCCCACCAATGTTAGAGGAATTAGGAGTTTTCTAGGGCATGCCGGTTTTTACCGACGTTTCATAAAAGATTTTTCTAAAATTGCCACTCCTATGAATAAACTCCTAGAAAAGGATGCTCCATTCATCTTTTCAGATGAGTGTATCAAATCTTTTAATATTCTTAAAGAGAAACTCACTAATGCGCCGATCATGATAACACCAAATTGGAATCTACCATTTGAACTAATGTGCGATGCAAGTGATTTTGCAATGGGAGCCGTTTTAGGACAAAGGATTGAAAAACGATTTCAACCTATATATTATGCTAGTAAGACATTACAAGGAGCACAAACGAACTATACAACTACTGAAAAAGAACTCCTTGCTATTGTCTTTGCTTTTGACAAATTTCGATCATATCTCGTTCTAGCAAAAACGGTGGTCTATACCGACCATTCTGCTCTTAGATACCTATTTTCAAAACAAGATGCTAAACCAAGATTAATCCGTTGGATCTTACTCTTACAAGAGTTTGATATTGAAATCCGAGATAAAAGAGGAGCAGAAAATCTCGCCGCTGATCATCTTTCTCGTCTTGAAAATCCCGAATTAGAAGTTCTAAATGAATCAGCCATACAAGACAACTTTCCTGATGAATATCTATTGAAGATAGATTATAAAGAAATCCCATGGTTTGCAGACTATGCAAATTATTTAGTATGTGGATTCCTTGAAAAAGGATTATCGTACCAAAGACGAAAGAAATTCTTCAGTGATATAAAACACTATTTTTGGGAAGATCCACATCTGTTTAAAAGTTGTCCCGATGGAATAATACGCCGATGTGTATTTGGAGATGAAGCTAGTAAAATATTAAACCATTGTCACACAGGACCAACAGGAGGGCATTATGGGCCTCAACTAACAGCAAGAAAAGTTTATGAAGCTGGATTCTATTGGCCAACAATTTACAAAGACGCACACCTTCTTTGCAAATCCTGTGTTGCATGTCAAAGGGCCGGAAAAATAAGTCAACGTGATGAAATGCCACAAAATGTCATCCAAGTCTGTGAAGTATTTGACATTTGGGGTATTGACTTTATGGGTCCATTTCCAAAATCTCATAATAATCTATATATACTCGTAGCCATTGATTATGTATCTAAATGGGCGGAAGCACAAGCTCTCCCAACTAACGATGCACGAGTTGTGGTCAACTTTTTAAAACGTCTTTTTGCAAGGTTTGGAACACCGAAAGCTTTAATAAGTGATCGGGGTACTCATTTCTGTAATAATCAACTTGAGAAAGTTCTTAAAAGATATGGAGTAACTCATAAAATCTCCACCGCATATCATCCACAAACAAATGGACAAGTTGAAAATACCAACCGAGCCTTAAAACGTATTCTAGAGAAAACCGTAGGATCAAATCCGAAGGAATGGTCCATTAAATTGGAGGATGCACTCTGGGCTTTTAGAACAGCCTACAAAACTCCAATTAGAACCACACCTTTTAGACTTGTTTATGGAAAAGCATGTCATCTTCCAGTAGAAATTGAACACAAAGCATTTTGGGCTTTGAAGACATGTAATCTTGATTTACATGAAGCTGGACGTCTACGATTAAGTCAACTAAACGAATTAGAAGAATTAAGACATGAAGCATACGAAAATTCGTTAATCTATAAAGAAAGAACGAAGAAATGGCATGATAAAAGAATCAGAAGTTCAAAAGAATTTAAAGAAGGAGACAGAGTTCTTCTTTTCAATTCACGATTCAAGCTATTTCCTGGAAAATTGAAATCAAGATGGTCTGGACCATTCATGGTCAAAAGAGTTTTCCCATACGGAACGATAGAATTGATAAATTCAAATGGGATTGAATTTAAAGTTAATGGTCACAGAGTTAAACATTACATACATAGTCCGATGGAAGTCGACAACGAAGTTAATCACAATTTCGACACCACAGCTAACTAAGTGTGGGGAGAATCAAGTCTTTAAAGGATAATATGTATTTATGTTAGAGTTAGATTGTCTGTTTTCGTGTAGTTCTCGAAAATGGAACCCGAATGGTCTTTCCCTAGCAGACCCTAAAGAACTAGTCTTCTCCCCCCATTCTGAATTTTTATTTTTTTTAGGTTTTTACAAAATGAAGACTGCCTGTGAACTAAACCATGGTCTAATGCTACACGCTTTGATCACTAAACGTAATAATGACATACTACCGAGTGAATTAGTATCAGTAATCAGAGAAAGAATGGATGTAGTTAGAAAAGAATCCAGATGCGAAGATAATAAATTACAATTTGGTAAAGGAAAATCAAAATCCGCAGCGAAAAGAAGAGCACGACACCTAGAAAGATGTCACAAATGCGGAAAATGGTCACATGGAGGTAAATGTTCAAATAATCAAACCTATTCAAATACCGAATTTGTTACTTTATGCAGAGACGGACCGTTCATATGTTTAGAAGAAAAGACACTGAATGCTCGAGGTTACGCCTATGTAGCTATGGAAAACCAATTAAACCGACTATCTTATGAATGGGATAGATCATATAACTAAGAAATCTATTCCACAGGTATGTCTGTACAGTTTTTATTTTTTTTTATTTTTAACCTTTTGATAATAAACGCTAATTTGTTCGCTAAAAAGTATTAAATTGGTATTGAATAAAACTAGGTTTGGCGACCGAAATTATTGATATCATTCAAAAAATTTATTACATCACTGCGAAATTTAACGTTTATTCTTAAGGTATAAATATCTTTAAACAATCAACCCAAAATATTTCAAAAATTCGTCATGAGTTAAATTAGGTCTTGGAACCGAAATTACTTTACCGAAAAGAGGGGCGCATATTTTTGATAATATTTGATTGATTAAAGTAGGATAAAAAGACAAAAAGATTTTTAATTTTATTTTTACCATGTTTTTAAAATTAATATTTGAACCCTTTATAAATATTGTAAACTTTGTAAAATCAATATTTTTAAAATTGTAAATATTTGAAAAAATTAATATAAGTTTGGTGTGAATTTATAATATGAATTTTTAAATTAATATTGGTGTGAACTTTTAATTTTTAAAATATGAATTTTTAATTTTATGCATTTCAAATTTTAAGTTTGGTGTGAATTTTTAATATTAATTTTGAATTTTATATTTAAGTTGTGTGAATTTAAAAACAAAAATTTACTTTATCTCATTAAGTTAAGAATATGATTTTTAAAATTCGTCGTAAGTTGAAGACTAGGTATTTGAACCGAAATTGCTTTACCCGAGGGAGGGACGAGAACTTTTATTATCATTGTTTTTAATCTTATTGAATTAAAGTATGCCAAAAACATTAAAAAAACCCCAAAAATCTTAGCTTTTAAAACAATCGCTACAAAAAGACAAATTTTAATGTTTTGTCGAGGGACGGACTAGGACATCGATCCGAAACGACCTCGTCCTAAATAACAAAGGAAACAAAATTTTAAAATTAAGTACTTAATTGTTTTATAAGTTAATGATTATAAAAAAAAAAACATAAAAAAAAAAATATATCAAACTCCGCGACTCGCGGAGTTTGGAGGTTTAATCCCCGCGAGTCGCGGAGGGACCAAAACCCAGAAAAAAATAAAACGTAAAAAAACAGATCAGTGCACTCCACAACTCAAAAACACAGCGAAAAACTGCCGAAAAACCCTGCGAAATACACCCCAAAATCACAATTTTTAACCGTTAATCACCAAATTTTTTACTAAAATCATGTTGAGAAGGATGCTATCTAGGAATTACTCAAGAAAAACGGTAAATTTCTACACCTAAACACCATTTAATCCGAAATTTGGTGTTCTTGAGCAATTTTTTTCCCCAATTTGATTTTGATGCTTTTAAGTGTAATTATGCTTAAATTGTTTATGAATTATACTTGTATAACCTAGATTGATGCTGTTTAACATGATTAGAAGCCTTAAACTTCAAATTTTGAGTAATCTAGGGTTTGTGTTCTTGAGCAAATTTGGGGCTTTTTGATATAAACAGGTTATGGCCGATTTTTGTCATGAATTGTTGCTAAATTAAGTAGTGTAACATGTTTAGGTAGTTAAATGATCCAAACTTTGAGCCTAAACATGATTTTGAGAATTAAAGTGGACTTTTTCAAGTCTAAAATTCATGAACTTGATTTTTGAAAGATAATGCCATTTGAGACTTGTTTAATTGCTAGTAATGATTATTTTGACATGTTATTTGAGTTGAATGCTTATGAACTTGGCGAACATTTTCGTATATGCTTATTTGAAAAAGTGTAGATTTGATGAAAAATATGAAAATGAGCTTAAGTTTGATATAAATTGATAATGTCATTGTAATTATTTTGATTGATGATTTTGCTGACACTAATGCATATTTGGATGCACAAAATTTGTGTTTGATGTGTTTTGCAGACTGAAAGGGGTGAATCTTCATCCCAAGACCGCAATGCTCCTGCTGAGAATTTGGAACAACAGGAGGTGGATAACTACTACAAGCAGGATATACCTCATCCAGTCATGACCTTTTCCGATATGCACTTGGAAGAGTTGCACCCGAACCTGAAATTTGACAGACTTTGGATAGATTATCCAAAATATCAAAGGGGTTTGCATACGCTTCATTCTAAGGTTGTTGAGGTACCGAGGGTCATAAAATGGGGACCCTTAGAAGCTGTAGAATTGGCCGGACCAATTAGGGAATTACTTGTACAGAGGTATGGTAATTCTTCTTTTAATGACTGGGTACGTTTATTCACCATGCGTAGACCTGTATATAAAGTATGGTGTGAAGAATTATTGTGTAGTATAGAGTTGAATGATCGGGTAGCTAGTTTAACCGATCGTTCTTTTATTAGATTTTTGTTAGGCGGTTCGATGCGCCACATGTCTTTACTGGACATGGCTCAGGCTTTACGTATATATACGCCTGAGGAGTTAGCATCCGCTGATTGTAGAGGGTTGATAATAAACGGTAGAAAGATAGATGAAAATTTTGATACACACGGTGTGTGGAGTCAAATGACAAGCCATCACCGTTTCAAAGGGGGAAATTACTCTTATTTGGATATAGATAGAGCCGAATTAAGAGTGATACATAGGTTTTTAGCTAATTCGATTACACAAAGGGGTAAAAACAAGGAAAAAGTAAATGAACAAGATTTGTTTTACCATATGTGTATTCGAGACCCACAAAGCACTGTAAGTATACCATATTGTGTGGGTTATTATTTATCAGCTATGGTTCGGGGGATGAGACCGCATAGCATAATAGGAGGTGGTATTTTTATTACTTTGATTGGTGAATATCTCGGTGTGGATATAAGTCGGGGGGGATTATTAGTAGAAGAACCGGAACCCCGCGATACTATAGGTTTAAATGTATACCATGGTGCAAAAGTTTTGAAGAGGCGAAATAACGCCGCAGTACAATACCATGGTAGACATCCACAGGTGGAGAGAAACCAACAGCAAGGTAATGTAGGAGGGGGGAATGAGATGCAAGAAATGCAAAGGTTTATAGCTTCTCAGGAATACGAAAATGCTTGACAGAGAGCATTTGAAGATTGGCAAGTTCATCAGAACCAAATCATAGCTCATTGCCAACATATAGGTAGAAACTATATTCCTACACCGAAACCCATCTTCCCTCCCTGGTCTATAGAGATGCAGCCACCGTATCCTACGTATGACCCTGCCGAAGCATTCTATAGCACCTATGGTTATGCCTGGAACCCCTATTGGTACCAGTATCATCCCTAGTATACTTATTTTTTTTTTTTGTAATTTGTAATTATTGATACGTTTAATACTTTTGTTAATATTGTAATCATTTTTATAATTATCTAACTTTTATTCTTAGATTTTAATAATTTTTGAATGTGGGGTAATATACCAAACTTCAAAAATATGTATATATGTTTGCAGTTTATCTTATGTACACAACAGGGTAAAACAACGCATTTTCAAAGACTGGCATTAAGTTCAGCAAAAGCAACTAATTTTGACGACAAGATGCAAAATATATGTGAAATAACAACAAGACGGAATGAACAAATGATGTGCACCATTTATCATTTAGCAAACAAACGCCAATATATTTGGAAACTTTGGTAAAAATTTAATCATTTTCACACAAATCACCCTCAATAATTTAAATTGTTACTGATTTCTTGCAAATGAGGGCATTGCAAGATCTTAAGTGTGGGAAGGGGTTAAATTCTTTCGGATTTTAAAATTTTTATCTTAAACACTTGGTTACCATTAAAAATACTAGTAAAGCAGTAGTTGTATTAGAATCTAGTGCTCTCTGATAAAAAAGAACAGCCCTAGTCTTATATACTAACTACCCAATTCTAGTAAAATTTTTCAAAATTTTCAATTAAATGAACTCAAAATCATGTTTATACATATTTATGAACGATAAAACTAGGTTTTAACACCGAAATTATTGTTACCTCGGAAAGGACATAAATTGAGAAACAAACTAAAATGTTAGAATTCATTTAAAATGGAATAGAGGACAATAAAAAGGAAAATAAAAGCCAAGTGTGGGAAAATTTACCAAGTTATTTTAAACATATGTCACATATTTCTGTAACAAATAACTGAAAATACTTTTAGTTGCAATTGTTCTATTTACAAGTGATATTCGTTTAAATAATAAAAGGTGAAGACAAAAGACAGATTCGACGAATTGAAGACGCAAACGACCAAAAAGCTTAAAAGAACAAAAGACAATCAAAGAGGTTCCAATTATTGATAAGAAACGTCTCGAAATTACAAGAGTACAAGATTCAAAACGCAAAGTACAAAATATAAAATTGTACGCAAGGACGTTCGAAAATCCGGAACCGGGACCAGAGTCAACTCTCAACGCTCGACGCAACGGACTAAAAATTACAAGTTAACTATGTATATAAATATAATATAATATATAATTAATTATATTAATTATATATATATTATATTTATAAATAAAAACCGTCGGCAGAGAAAGACTCCAAAGGTGTGAGCTGTAATTTCATTCTCCGCGACTCGCGGAGTTTGAAGGCCAAAATGGCCGCGAGTCGCGGAGCCCCCAGTTTTGAAACTCCCTATAAAGCAAACCGAAATCTGATCATTTTCATCATCTTTTTCTTCTTCTTCTCATACGTAAAATATATATATATATATTTATAATTTATATTTTAATTTTAATTATAATTCTAATAATAAGGGTATGTTAGCGAATGTTGTAAGGGCGTAAGTCGAAATTCTGTCCGTATTTTTAATCATTGTAAGTTATGTTCAACCTTTTTACATTAATGTCTCGTAGCTAAGTTATTATTATGCTTATTTAAAACGAAGTAATCATGATGTTGGGCTAATTACTAAAATTGGGTAATTGGGCTTTGTACCATAATTGGGGTTTGGACAAAAGAACGACACTTGTGGAAATTAGACTATGGGCTATTAATGGGCTTTATATTTGTTTAACTAAATGATAATTTGTTAATGTTAATATAAAGATTTACAATTGGGCGTCCCTATAAATTACCATATACACTCGATCGGACACGATGGGCGGGGTATTTATATGTACGAATAATCGTTCATTTAACCGGACACGGGAATGGATTAATAGCCACTAGAATAATTAAAACAGGGGTGAAATTATGTACAAAGGACACTTGGTATAATTGATAATAAAATATTAAAACCTTGGGTTACACTCAGTCGACATCCTGGAGTAATTATTAAACAAAGTATTAAAATCTTGTTACAGTTTAAATCCCCAATTAGTTGGAATATTTAACTTCGGGTATAAGGATAATTTGACGAGGACACTCGCACTTTATATTTATGACTGATGGACTGTTATGGACAAAAACCAGACGGACATATTAAATAATCCAGGACAAAGGACAATTAACCCATGGGCATAAAACTAAAATCAACACGTCAAACATCATGATTACGGAAGTTTAAATAAGCATAATTCTTTTATTTCATATTTAATTTCCTTTATTTTATATTTAATTGCACTTCTAATTATCGCACTTTTATTTATTGTTATTTAATCGCACTTTTAATTATCGTACTTTTTAATTATCGCAATTTTATTTTATCGCACTTTTATTGCAATTTCATTATCGTTATTTATTTTACGCTTTAAATTAAGTCTTTTATTTATTTAATATTTTACATTAGGTTTTAACTGCGACTAAAGTTTTAAAATCGACAAACCGGTCATTAAACGGTAAAAACCCCCTCTTTATAATAATAATATTACTTATATATATGTTTGTATTTTTATAAAAGTAAATTAATATAGCGTTGAGCTTTGTTTAAAAAAGATTCCCTGTGGAACGAACCGGACTTACTAAAAACTACACTACTGTACGATTAGGTACACTGCCTATAAGTGTTGTAGCAAGGTTTAGGTATATCCGTTCTCTAAATAAATAAATATCTTGTGTAAAAATGTATCGTATTTAATAGTATTTCCTGCTAAAATTAATAACTATTATATATACACCCCGCTGCACATCAATGTGCCCCTATCACGTTTCCTGCTTTTTGGAGAGTCTGTCCTACCGATTTTCTCGTGACGATAACCGCCACGGTGGGACGGTGCAAGGTCTCCCGGATTTATGTGGATACAGGAAGCGCCGTTGACGTCTTATACGAACACTGCTTCTTACAATTACCACGGGATGTGCAGGATAAGTTAAAACCACCGCTTCATCCCGTCGCGGGTTTCACGGGAGAAACCACTTGGCCTTTGGGCCGGGTAAATATTGATGTTACGCTAGAAGAAAACGAGAAGCGGCGAACAGTAGCCCTGAATTTCGTGGTCGTTAGAAGCCAATCGAAGTATAACATTATCATGGGACGGGAAGCGTTGTGTGAATTCGGCGCTATAGTTTCTACGGTACACGGAATGATGAAATTCCCAACCCCGTTAGGCGTTGCAACCATTTACTCTGATCGAATACCGATTGTAGGCCAGGTCGAGCAACCGCTACAGCGGACGGCACCGGTTGAGCATGAGGGGAGTGTCGTCATTAACAATTCCTTTCTCGAAAAGACGGTTCAGATTGGGCAAACGCTATCCGATGCGACGAAAAGCGCGTTATGTGAACTTTTGGCAAACAACGCCGATGTATTCGCGTGGCAAGAGTCTGATATGACGGGAGTACCCCGCACCGTAGCAGAACATCGCTTAAACGCTAACCCAAGTATAACTCCTGTGAGGTAAAAGAAACGGAGTATGGCTCCGGAACGTAGCGCCTTCTTAAAAAACGAGGTATAAAAGTTAGTACAGGCAGAAATACTACGTGAGGTTAAGTATCAGACATGGGTCGCTAATCCAGTATTAGTCAAGAAGGCGAACGGCTTGTGGCGAATGTGTGTCGATTTTAAAGACATCAATAAGGCTTGTCCCAAGGATAATTATCCGTTGCCAGAGATAGATTGGAAGGTAGAGTCGCTGGCGGGTTTTCGTTTCAAATGTTTCCTCGACGCTTACAAAGGATACCACCAGATCCAGATGGCGGAACGCGATGAAGACAAAACCGCGTTCCACACAGATCAAGGCATTTTTTGTTACAAAAATATGCGCTTTGGTTTGAAAAATGCCGGAGCCACGTACCAGCGCATCATTGACGCTGCGTTTAGGGAACAAATTGGTCGAAATGTGGAGGCATATGTCGACGACATAGTAATCAAAAGTCACACCGAGCCGGATCTTTTGACAGACATCCAAGAAACGTTCGACTCGCTACGAAAAATCAACATGAAGCTGAATCCGGACAAGTGTAGTTTTGGATTCGAAGAGGGAAAGTTTTTGGGACACGTCATCATGACGCGCGGCATACGGGCAAACCCTAAGAAAATTCAAGCTGTTGAAGAAATGGTAGCACCGCGAACAAGGAAGGAAGTGCAAAGCTTGAACGGAAAACTGGCAGCGTTGTCCAGATTCCTGTCGAAAGCAGCGGAGCGGTCACTTCCATTTTTCAAAGTGTTGAAGGAAAACATAGGACGGAACTTTGATTGGAACCCTGAAGCGGATCGCGCTTTCCAGGAAATGAAGACCTTGATCAGGACGTTGCCGACATTAACGGCACCGGTACCGGGTAAAGTAACCGTTCCGTGATAATTTTTTACGAATTTTTATATCTTGTAACGCAAACATGTTAAGAGTTTTCAGGCGAAACTCTTACAATTTACTTGGCAGCGGGAACTGAGGCTGTTAGCTCGGTGCTCGTCGCGGAACGTGGTGGCACGCAGATGCCAGTTTATTTTGTGAGCAAAGTGCTACAACATGGCGAAGTTAACTACAAACCAATTGAGAAGCTTATTTTCGCTTTAGTACACACTGCAAGACGATTGAGACGATACATTCAAGCGCACCCAATGTTGGTGCTAACAAATTCACCTATTAAACAGCTACGGTACGGCGGTCGAAACCGGAGCAAATCGGAGGAAATTGTAGTGACCCGAACTTTTCCATGTTTATATATATATATTAAATGAAATTGTTATTTACATGATTAAGTGTTTCCAACATGTTAAGCAATCAAACTTGTTAAGACTTGATTAATTGAAATAGGTTTCATATAGACAATTGACCACCCAAGTTGACCGGTGATTCACGAACGTTAAAACTTGTAAAAACTATATGATGACATATATATGGATATATATATATATATATAGTTAACATGATATTATGATAAGTAAACATATCATTAAGTATATTAACAATGAACTACATATGTAAAAGCAAGACTACTAACTTAATGATTTGAAACGAGACATATATGTAACGATTATCGTTGTAACGACATTTAATGTATATATATCATATTAAGAGATATTCATACATCATAATATCATGATAATATAATAATTTAAAATCTCATTTGATATTATAAACATTGGGTTAACAACATTTAACAAGATCGTTAACCTAAAGGTTTCAAAACAACACTTACATGTAACGACTAACGATGACTTAACGACTCAGTTAAAATGTATATACATGTAGTGTTTTAATATGTATTCATACACTTTTGAAAGACTTCAAGACACTTATCAAAATGCTTATACTTAACAAAAATTCTTACAATTACATCCTCGTTCAGTTTCATCAACAATTCTACTCGTATGCACCCGTATTCGTACTCGTACAATACACAGCTTTTAGATGTATGTACTATTGGTCTATACACTCCAATGATCAGCTCTTAGCAGCCCATGTGAGTCACCTAACACATGTGGGAACCATCATTTGGCAACTAGCATGAAATATCTCATAAATTACAAAAATATGAGTAATCATTCATGACTTATTTACATGTAAACAAAATTACACATCCTTTATATCTAATCCATATACCAACGACCAAAAATACCTACAAACACTTTCATTATTCAATTTTCTTCATCTAATTAATCTCTCTCAAGTTCTATCTCAAGTTCTAAGTGTTCTTCATAAATTCTACAAGTTCTAGTTTCATAAAATCAAGAATACTTCCAAGTTTGCTAGCTTACTTCCAATCTTGTAGAGTGATCATCCAACCTCAAGAAATCTTTATTATTTACAGTAATATATCTTTCTAATACAAGGTAATACTCATATTCAAACTTTGATTCAATTTCTATAACTATAACAATCTTGTTTCGAGTGGAAATCTTACTTGAACTTGTTTTCGTGTCATGATTCTGCTTCAAGAACTTTCAAGCCATCCAAGGATCCTTTGAAGCTAGATCCATTTTTATCATTTCCAGTAGCTTTATCCAGAAAACTTGAGGTAGTAATGATGTTTATACATCATTCGATTCATACATATAAAGCTATCTTATTCGAAGGTTTAAACTTGTAATCACTAGAACATAGTTTAGTTAATTTTAAACTTGTTCGCAAACAAAAGTTAATCCTTCTAACATTAATTTTAAAATCAAATAAACACATGTTCTATATCTATATGATATGCTAACTTAATGATTTAAAACCTGGAAATACGAAAAACACTGTAAAACCGGACATACGCCGTCGTAGTAACACCACGGGCTGTTTTGGGTTAGTTAATTAAAAACTATGATAAACTTTGATTTAAAATTTGTTCTTCTGAGAAAATGATTTTTCTTATGAACATGAAACTATATCCAAAAATCATGGTTAAACTCAAAGTGAAAGTATGTTTTCTAAAATGGTCATCTAGACGTCGTTCTTTCGACTGAAATGACTACCTTTCCAAAAACGACTTGTAACTTATATTTCTGACTATAAACCTATACTTTTTCTATTTAGATTCATAAAATAGAGTTCAATATGAAACCATAGTAATTTGATTCAATCAAAACGGATTTAAAATGAAGAAGTTATGGGTAAAACAAGATTGGATAATTTTTCTTGTTGTAGCAACGTGAAAATTGGTAACAAATCTATATTAATCATATCCTAGCTAACTTATATTGTATTATACATGTATTCTAATATATTATGTAATCTTGGGATACCATAGACACGTATGCAAATGTTTTGACATATCATATCGACCCATGTGTATATATTATTTGGAACAACCATAGACACTCTATATCCAGTAATGTGGGAGTTAGCTATACAGGGTTGAGGTTGATACCAAAAATATATATACTTTGAGTTGTGATCTAGCCTGAGACGTGTATACACTGGGTCGTGGATTGATTCAAGATAATATATATCAATTTTTTTCTGTACATCTAACGTTGGACAACTAGTTGTAGGTTACTAACGAGGACAACTGACTTAATAAACTTAAAACATCAAAATGTATTAAAAGTGTTGCAAATATATTTTGAATATACTTTGATATATATGTACATATTTGTTATAGGTTCGTGAATCGACCAGTGGCCAAGTCTTACTTTTCGACGAAGTAAAAATCTGTGAAAGTATTATAGTCCCACTTTTAAAATCTAATATTTTTGAGATGAGAATACATGCAGGTTTTATAAATGATTTACAAAATAGACACAAGTACGTGAAACTACATTCTATGGTTGAATTATCGAAATCGAATATGTCCCTTTTTATTAAGTCTGGTAATCTAAGAATTAGGGAACAGACACCCTAATTGACGCGAATCCTAAAGATAGATCTATTGGGCCTAACAAACCCCATCCAAAGTACCGGATGCTTTAGTACTTCGAAATTTATATCATATCCGAAGGGTGTCCCGGAATGATGGGGATATTCTTATATATGCATCTTGTTAATGTCGGTTACCAGGTGTTCATCATATGAATGATTTTTATCTCTATGTATGGGATGTGTATTGAAATATGAAATCTTGTGGTCTATTGTTACGATTTGATATATATAGGTTAAACCTATAACTCACCAACATTTTTGTTGACGTTTAAAGCATGTTTATTCTCAGGTGAATATTAAGAGCTTCCGCTGTTGCATACTAAAATAAGGACAAGATTTTGAGTCCATGTTTGTATGATATTGTGTAAAAACTGCATTCAAGAAACATATATCGATGTAATATATTTCTATTGTAAACCATTATGTAATGGTCGTGTGTAAACAGTATATTTTAGATTATCATTATTTGATAATCTACGAAATGTTTTTTTAAAACCTTTATTGATAAAATAAAGGTTATGGTTGTTTTAAAAATGAATGCAGTCTTTGAAAAACGTCTCATATAGAGGTAAAAACCTCGCAACGAAATCAATTAATATGGAATGTTTATAATCAATATGAACGGGACATTTCAGAAATTTATTCTAATAAGTTTTTCATGCAGGTACTGAGCAAACCGGAGGTTTTGGGCAGACTAGCCAAGTGGGCAATCGAATTGGGCGAACATGAAATCCATTACGCCCCCCGGATCGCTGTCAAAGGCCAGATCATGGCAGATTTTATGGTTGAATTTATAGGCGACGCGACACCAGAGCCGGTTGTCGAAGAAGTACCAAACACCATCACGTGAGAACTATTCACTGACGGTGCGTCAAGTTCTGACGGTGCAGGTGCATGTCTAATCCTAATTGGTCCTGACGGCGATGAACACACTTACGCGTTGCGTTTTGAGTTCCCCGCCTCCAATAATGAAGCGGAATATGAGGCATTGCTGTCTGGTTTAAGAATGGCTGAAAAAATGGGAATTAAAAATCTAAAGGTGTCGGTTGATTCTCAACTCGTAGCAAACCAAATGAATAGGACGTTTGAAGCTAGAGATCCGGCTATGCAAAACTATTTGGCATTGGCCGAAGAACTGGCCAACAAATTCGAGCATTTTTCAATAACGCAGGTGCCGTGATCCTTGAACAAAAAGGCCGACGTACTCAGCAAGCTCGCGTCAAGCGTATTCAGCCACTTCGCCAAGGACGTTTGGATGGAGGTCCTTAGTCAAAAATCCACTGATGTGGTACAGGTATCAACTCGCTTCGATAAAAAATACGCTATACGCATAATCTGTTTAAAATACAACGTACACTTATGTACTAACTTCCTTGCAAAATAATCACAGGATGCGGCCCCTGTAGAGGAGGTCGAGACATGGATGAGTCCCATTGTTACATATCTAAAGACCGGGACGTTGCCAGTCGACGGGTCAATGGCACGTAAGATTCGTATGAAAGCACCTATGTATTTGTTGAGGGACGGAGTTCTATTCAAGAAATCCTTCACGGCACCACTTTTAAGGTGTGTCGGTCCAAGCGAGGCGGAAACAATTATAAGGGAGGTGCATGAAGGGACTTGTGGCATGCATGCAGGATTTAGGACCGTTGTGGGAAAGATAATGCGACTAGGGTATTTTTGGTCGTCTATGTACCGTAACACGAAAGAAATCATTAAGGCTTGTGCTTCATATCAACGTCACGCCCCGATAATTCGCATGCCAGCGCATGAGCTGATTCTCGTGACGTCTGTTTGGCCCTTTTACAAATGGGGAATCGATTTGGTAGGCCCTTTCCCGGACGAAAAACACTTGGTTGTTGCAATCGATTTTTTCACCAAGTGGGTTGAAGCCAAACCCTTGAAGAGCATAATGGGCAAACAGATGGTGAACTTTGTTTGGGAGGAAATCGTGTGCCGTTTCGGAATACCACATGAAATTGTCAGCGATAACGGCAAACAGTTTGCTCACGATCCGTTTTGTTCATGGTGTGACGGGTTAAATGTCAAACAGACTTTCAGTTCCGTTGCTCATCCCCAGGCAAATGGGCAAGTGGAAGTCACAAACAAGGATATCGTTGCCGGGATAAGGGCAAGGTTGGACACGGACAGAAAAGGTTGGGCAGATGAGCTTCCACAAGTCTTATGGGCGTTCCGCACCACGCCAAAAGGGAGCAACAGAGAAACGCCATTTAGCCTTGTCTATGGTACCGAGGCGGTGATTCCCGCCGAAATTACTGTTCCAACCCAGCGTGTAATGCAATTCAACGATGAGTCCAACGTCATTAGCTTGAAAGAAAATTTGGATTTGTTGGAAGAAATGCGCGATGCTGCCGCCATCAGGGAAGCGGCTAATAAGCAAAAGATTGCCAAGTACTACAATCAGCGTGTGAAGGAACGTACTTTCCGCCCCGGTGACTTTGTGTGGCGTAACAACAATGCCAGCCGGGTCGAGGACATTGGCAAATTGGGACCCAACTGGGAGGGCCCGTACGTGATTGCAGAAGTAATTGGCAACGGGGCGTATAACCTCAAGACGCATGATGGCAAATTTGTACCGCGTACTTGGCACGCGACAAACTTAAAGAAGTTTTATGTTTAAATTATTTCGACATGTTCCATTGTTGAAATTTGTTCTTTTTCATTTTACCTAAGTTTGTGATTGATCACCACAAATGTAAGCGCGTAGCGCATTAGACTTCTTTGTTTTTTAGTTGTTTCAGTTAAATGCATCTTTCAATTTTCATTGTTAATGTATTGCGTAACTTTTATGGCAACACTTCGGTGTTTCGTAAGAATGTAATAATGTAAGTCCATTCACAAGTTACTTATGCAATGAAAAAAGACATCATCTAATCTTTGGACGGCATTGGCGACGCCAGGCGTATTGGAGGTACGCCTAGCCGTCAGAACGGGGTGCCTCCGGATTTCGTATTCGTCGCATTAATCCTAGCACTAAGTAGATGAGTGCAATGTCGACAATTATCAAGTGTAAACTTGACAAACGGTACGTTACCGTGACGACGGTACGTACATATTTATATAAACATGTTTTACTATAGCTGGAACACAGTAAAATAACAAGAATCATAAGGAAATGATATTTCATTGACTTAATTACAATCATTAGGATAAAAAATGAATACAGAATTACAAAAATCCCTACAACTACGGGATCATCTTCTTCACTTTAGCCAAAGTAAGGTCCGGCGTCGACCCAATCTGTTCAATAAATGGCACCTTAATGGCCGCGCAAGCATTGACCGCCGCATCATGGAGGTCGTAGGCGTCCTCATCTGCCATGTTTCGGATTGCCTCCGGAATTGGTTCTGCTATTTCAACATGTTCCACCAACGTGGTGTACGCGTCCAAGCGCTCCACTTTCCTCGTAGCTTCAACCAAATTCTGGAACGGCTCCTTCACCTCTGGCACTTTGAGAGCCTTATAAAAAATAGAGGGGATGAGGCTGCAAAGCTCTTGAAAGTCGTCCGCTACCTTTCGGTTGGCAGCGGACAACTCTTGATTCTCGGCGGTGAGGAGTTCATTACCTGCTCTCTCTCCTCCGCCAGCTCTTTATGCGCCGCCTCCAGGTCCTTTAGCGCAGTTTGTTCTTTTTCGGCGCGCAAGACCATTTCTTTGATAGCCTTTTGGGCCTCCTTTAAGGCCTGCTTCTTTTCAACCTCCGCTGCGACAGAGGTTTGCTTAGCCCGTTCCAGCTCCTCCCTGATCTTGACAATTTCAACATTCAGCTCTTTACCGTCAGCCTCCGCGCGACGGGCACGTTGGTCCAGATCAATAGTCCGCTGTAGCTCGTCCCGTGTCAGCACCAACCCTTCATAAATGTGCTGAACCCTGGCGCAACGAGCGGCACTATCGGGCATTTTTCGGACCGCCTCGTAAAGTGCCGGAGGGCAATCCGTTGTAGATACTCAAATTGCGACAGAGCGTCGCTGTGAGAGACGTTCCGCATAGTCTCCATGTGGCTGAAAGTGGGTTGTTTCCCAAAACCAGGAGAATAAGGCTGCTCCAAAGAAGTAGAACGTTGGCCGGACGCGTCACCAGAACCGGACGCCGTCAGTATGTCTTTTTCCGACGCCTTTCCTTGGGCGTCGGATGAATCTTGGAGATGGACAATAGGGACTCCCATGCGTAACCCTGGAGAAATAACAAACTTAATTAGTTTCTCCCATTGGAATTCTGGTGACGTAGCGGGGTTATTATCAGGGTTTTCATAATACCCACCTTGGCTGGGAATCTCTTCAAAAGTTTTTAAGTTGCTCTCTGCAACTTCTCGTGGCGTTTTCCTCTTCTTGTGACCGCCAGTTGTGGCTGTCACTTTTGGGGGAGAATGGGGGCGTTTATGCTGTTGAAGTTGCGGTTCCGGCTGAAGCGAGGGAGGTGCGACGGATATCGGATCCGGATTGGTGACAGGAGTTGAGCCGGATATCGGTTGTGTCGTTGCCACGTCGCTGGCAGTGTTGGTGGATGAACCAGCAGCAACACCATCTCCCTTCAACGGATGACCTTCTGGAAGGTTGGCTTTTGGGAATCTCTTGAAGGAAACACCGTCAAGAGAAGGGCGGCGGAGAACTCTGTTGAAATCCATCTCTGCAAAATAAATTGAGTTAGAAAAATTAAATGAGCAGAATACTTACAAGTTTAAAGACGTAGCGGCACGAAGAGCATACCCATTCCGTCGCACATGATTAATGGCACTCTGTCACTCCATGGCCAATAATGCTGAACATTGTTGAGTTTCAGCATCACCTCGCCGTAAGGACGCATCTCTAGCGTAGCGTCCTTACACAAATTAAAAAGTTCCCGCTCCCCTTGGTCAAGGTCTGGAGTTTTGGAAACATCTGGAGAACGTTTGGAATGCCATTGTGCGAGGTGGGCACGCTCTTCGCCCAGCACTTCGGTCCCAACAAAAAAGAACATTCCCCTTCAATCATGGAGGGACGGAGACTTCTTGGTGGTAAAGTTGCACTTTTTCTCAAAAGTGTATCATCCCTTTCCGAAAGCAGTGAGTTTGAACGTTGCTCGGAAAACATTCAGACTCGCGGGTCTATTTTGTGCCCTAAAAAACATCTCAAAAATTGTAACACGCTGCCATGCGTGAGGATGTAATTGCGAGACGCTAATGTGATAATGGTCTAGCACAGCCGCCACGAATGGGCTCAACGGAAAACGCAAGTTGCCCAATGCCACCGCTTTCCAATACAAGGTAAAGTATCCTTGTGGCGGCTCGTCGGCACGCTGGCCGGGTATCGCTACCATCGTCGGTACGTTTGAAGTACCGGATACTCGGCTATAAATTTCTCCATCTCTTCCGTCGTAACGATAGTATTTTTCGTAGAAACGTTAGCCTTAGACATTTTGGTTTACCTTAGAATGAAAACGGCATGCGTATGGTGAGGAGATAAGAATTTTTTAATAATAAGGAGGCGGAGAAAGAGATGTAACAATAAGGAGGTAAAAACGTCATTTTATAGAAGAAACTTACTGTGGGCCCAGTTCATGGGCTTTGATCCTGATCGAACACGTGTCCTAGGAATGTTGAGGCACAACCGTTGGATTCGCGTCGTTTCAGTTTTTACAGCTGTAAAACGAAATGAGTGCTGACATCATCCCTAGCACACCCTACGAGGAAACAGGATTTGACGTTTACGGCGTGTCAGTAATGATGGCTTTTTATAGTATTTTATTTAATATAGTTTGGTTACAATTCAAGGTAATTGGATTCCAACCAAACTGGGGGGACTTAATGACGTACGTCCCGCCATCACCGTCACGTGAGACGCATGGCGTTCTTCTTAGCTGGACGTTTAGCTTCAATTCCTGGTTGCATTACACCTAAGTCAACGCTGTCTTCAGGTCATGATTGTTCTCACGCTACGCCACCCGTAGCGTACCGTTGAATGTTGACTTAGTCTGCTCAGTCGCTTGCCCGTCCGACAAATCAGGAGAACGTGGAGCAGTTAGTGGGCATGATTAGAGGATTCCAGGAGTGGTAATCGTGGGTTAGTGGACTGATGGTAGTTACCTAGAATAACAGCCATCTTTCTCCTATAAATACTAGCCATAATCAATCATTTACAACACATTAAAAACAATCAGCATTCACTTACCATTACTGATCACTTTGATTAGTTCACCTTGGAGGCTCGGCAAAAGTCAACCACCACAACACCCTTCAAACCCATCGCGTTAACCGGAGGAACCCCTTCCGAAGGTTAGTCACAACAATCTTTTGCACTCAGGTCAATTTTGGCTTGATCAGCAGTCATGTTACTTTATTTAATGCATATAACTGATCGTTTTTAAGAAGTTTGATTGTGCTTGTGATTACTATATGTGATCATTTGACTTTTCATATTAGATTGCCGAAAATATGAAAATGTTTTAGTTACTGCTTAATGTATAGAATTTGATTCCGATATATGCTAAGAAGTAAAACTTTGTTGCATTTTTTATTGCTGTATTAATTGGTGATGAATCTATCCAGCATGCCTTAGGTATTTGTCCTTGTATGAATCGTTATAGCAAGTTTAATATCATGAAATACTTTTTTTTCAGGATGTTTACGGTTTTTTTTTTTTTTTTTTTTTTTTTTTTTATGGGTTAATAAGGTTCCAGTAGGGAAGTAGGGAAGGTAGCAATCGTTGTTCCTACAGGAAAGGATTTGATTATTTGAATGATGCAATACCTAGTTCAAGTGAGACTCCTCATCAAGAATTGAGCCAGTACCCGTATGCTGTTGCACTTGTGGACCGTAATGGTGATTTGTACTATACTTCTCAGTATCTTCATGGTGCGGAGGGTTCGGGATCGGGGCTCAAAGATACGGCGGCCGAGAATGGTTGTGGGTTTAGTGGAAGAAAGGATGTTTTTGACTCAGGTGAATTCGGGGATTCCTCAAGAACAACACTCTCAGATCCTATAACGTGAGCTTCTACAAATGCGTTGTTTTAACCTTTTGATTGATTCAACATTAAATGAAGGTCAATATCAAGCTTGTGTATATTGATAATAATGCATTGTATTTCAACATTATGGATTCTTATTTATGTAGAGGAACACTTATGGATGATGCGATTATATTACCTTGTGGTCATTCTTTGGTAGTGGTGGAATGCAACATGTGATGAAGATGGTAAGTTTGAATCATTTATCAGTAACATGAATATTGCTTATTGTACGTTTCATTAGTATTCGCTTAAGCCTTCACGTCACATGCTTGTTTTGTTAATAGTACATTCTGACAGTTTTATGTGCTGACTTTTTTATATTCACCCATTTTCAGAAAACATGTTATAGTTGTTCACATCCTGTGACGGAAGGCTTAGTGGCTTCAGATCTATGTAAGAATATCTATCCATCAGTGGTAGAATTTTACCGTCTTGTTTATGTGTAAAAACACATAATGTGATCCGGGTAACTCATGTGTGTCCAACCTGTTTGATCAATCATCTATATGAGCTTTTGCAATATTTATGTTCGTGTACTTTTTGGTCAATTTGTGTAGCTCTGCGATCAGTTGTTTTGGCATTTCGTAGGGAAGAAGAGTTGCAAGGTCACCATACATCTAAAAGAAGAAGAGAGAGATAATTGACATAAAGACACTTCCAAACACCCTAGTGACGATACACACTACACCGGAGTTTTTTGATTTTCAAATTCTAACCTAGATCCACCGCCTTTGACCACCCTTTTCAGCCGTTTCTCCACCTTCTTTTTTCATTCTGATTATCCCTTTTATGTTTCCTCTCTTATTTCCTTGGTCTGCTTTTAATTTCCTCTACCAAGTTAAAAAGTTTTATTGACAAACTCAATTTCAAACCCAATTTCAAACTAACAAACTAAACAAAATCAAACCCCCGTTGCAGATCTAATTGTTTCACCTTCAGACCTTCTTAACCTTTCTACTTTAAAGGTAATTAACAAATTTCAGGTATTGAACTACTTCCGTAATTCAACTGATTAGGGTTTTTTGTTGTATAAGAAATATTTGACTAATTGCTTATTCCTTTTTCTCTAATCTGCTCATTTCAATTCCTGTAAAATTCATATTATTAAAATACAAATGAAATTAAGTTCGCACAATTTCCATTTCATCTTCTGCTAACTTTCATCCCCATTTCCAATTTCTTCTCACCAAATTCCCACCACCGTAAGACCACCCTAATCCACCCAACAACAACCACCAAATTCCACATCTCATTTCCCCCAATTTTCCCAACCCTTAGGACATATATGTTTAGGGTTTTTCAATAATAAATTCTTCAATTCGTCAATCAAATTAGGTGGTCTGGCATTGCTATTTTTGGTTGAGGTTTGAATTTGAATGTCTTATGCTCTTATCTAAAATGGTTATTGTGACATAATAACTAGTTTCAAGTGTAAAAATGGAGTGTGTGAGAGAGAGAGAGAGAGGGGAGAGAATGAGAGGAGAGAGAGTCATGCACACAGGTTTAGTACGACGGGGCAGAGAGATCGCGGAGAGGGAAAGCCAAGGGTTCCGACGACAACAAAGTTTTTCGGGCATCGTTTGACATCATTTATGTTCTTTAATTTCGGTGATCATTGGACTATTTCTGATCTTTGGCGGGTCTTCAAGCAATTCGGCGATCTTAGGGACATCTACTTGGCAGGCAAACGACTAAGAAATGGACTCAAGTTCGCTTTTGCTAGGTTCCATGGTGTTGGAGATGAAGCACAGTTTCTTCGTCGACTAGAAAGCATAACGTTTGATTCAAGACCAATTAGGGTTTTTCGAGCCGTCAACCGTTTGCAAAACCCTGACTCAAATCGTTTCAATACCAGGCCTGTTTTTCAAGGCAATGGAACAAAAGGTAATACTGGTGGTGCTGTCTGGATACCAAAGGGGTCATCAAAGGTGGGCACTAGTCGTGGAGATGATTTTCCGGCTCTCAATGAGGTATTCGGTGAACCTAAATCTAGGTTATTCGGTGAACCTAAACCTCAGGAGGATTTAAGAGCATTGCTGATCAAATCTAGATCGAGAAATGCCTGGAAATCGGAAGAAGCTGAAAGGTTTCGTACGGTGGAGGTTGAAGATAACTCTCCATTGGTTGGGATGGAAGATTGTATTATTGTTGGTGAACTGAAAAACCTTGGTGCACTTAACCTTATTACCACGATAGGGCTGTCTAACGGATACGATGGTATTCATATTAAGTACATTGGTGGCTTACATGTGTTATTGATATGTGCCAACAGTGTTACGGCCAAAAATATTGTAAGTGATGCTAATTCGCCGGTGAAAAAGTGTTTTAATGAGTTAAAATTGTGGGATGGCCGTTCAGTCAATTCGGGTAGATTAACGTGGGTCGAGATCATAGGGGTTCCGTTTAAATATTGGTCTTGTAGTACCTTTAAATCAATTGCGGAGTGGTGGGGGCCAGCCCTAGATTTCAAGAATTGCAATATTATTCATGGTAATCAAAATCTAATTTCGGGTAAAGTCTTGATTCATACTAAGAATGACGAACGCATCAATGGAATAGTAAAATTGGTCGCAGGCATCTGGTGCAAACATGTTGGTATTTCTGAATGTGATGATAAAGTAGAACTTGATTTGGAAAATGTTTCACAGTCGGATTGGGACAGCTCGGAAGATGAGGAAGAAATTTCGAATTCTTTGTCCGGTGATGACGCTTCCGATGAACTTGAAGAGGGGGAGATTCGATCGAAAAAAGGTCAGGTGAATGGTGGCGGTCATGGCAGCTTACCATTGCAGGTGGAAGATGATGGGTCTTCCTGCATGGGAATTAAGCAATGATGCGTTGAAACAGTACCTTTATTTATGAACGGATTTGAGTTGTTTTGTTACACGAATTGATTTATTGTATATATAGTATTTTAATGAATTTAGGTTGGTTTCAAACATATATAGGCAACTAGTCCTATCGGTGTAGTTTAGTTTGTTGATAAATCCGGTTCGTTCCACAGGAAGACAGTGTTCAAATTGAATTTTTTTATAGTCTTTGAGGTTAAACTTATTTAAAGGGGGTTTTGGATTAGGAATTTATAATACTACATAATAATAATAAAATATAACTTAATCCTAATTTAATTGAACTACTTATTAATTTATACGAATACATTATTTATAATTATTAACTTAAAAGTGAATTAATTGAAATTATACTAATAAGTTTATTACTAAATGATAATTAATAAAATAATAACTTTTAATAAAACTAATTGATTAGAATTTTATTTTGAGCAATTATAATATAAATTTATTTAAATTAACTAAATAACATATTTTAATTAAATTAATATAAATTAATAGGAATTATAATAATTAATTAATTATAAACTAATTACTAATTATAAATTATTATCTTAAATACTAGTTATAAATTAATAACTTAAATATAATAATAAAATATTTAAAACCCTAGATTTTAACCTACTTGCTACAGTACTCGTATTAATACTTACGCGTTTCTAATGATGTACGCGTTCCGCGTGTGTTTTAAAACGTACGCGTATCGTGTGATGTATACACGATCCGCGTATGATATAATCGATGTGACAAAACAGTAATGTTTAAACTGAATTATAATGTTGTATAATTTTTTTAGTTTTACTGAATAAATATACGTAAATAATAATAATAATAATAATAATAATAATTAGCAATATATAAATGGGAGTGTTTACTTAAATGTGTCACCTCTAGATCCATGGATTGTTTTTGAGTTTAAGCCCTATTTAAAATGTTTTAGTAATAAACTTTATATTTTTCTTTCGAAAAAATATAAAGTTATGACTAACTAAATTAAATCTAATTTTCATCGGATTCTATTTAGATAGTTACTAGTCTTTAAATATTTAAATTGAGACCCAACCCAGTTTTGACTTTCGCCAAAACCCAAATTATAATGGTTTCCCTTTTTACAATTTCACTATTATATGACTAGTGATATTACCCAAACCACCGAACCTTACTTCTAATTTAGTGTTAGTAAATTAGTCATAAGTTCGTCTAGATCACTTTTAATGTTGAAGCTTAATTTATATAAATAAAAATAACTTTCGTTATTTAAATCAAATAAATTAAGTGACAAGGGTTAAATATCTAAATACATAATAATGGTTCTTTTAATTAAGCTCAATGTTAAAAATACTAAAGTTACATTTTAATTATTACAAATGATAACAATCCATTTCACTAGGGGCTCTACATCTAAGCAAACACTAGGGAAATTAGCTACTCATTATACTACGGTAAACATGAAAATATAAATGTACAAACATAATAATAACGATAAAAATTGATAACGATAATTTTAATGGAATATACTTACGAAAATCTTCACTCTCATTTACTTTAAACGGTAGAAAATTACAATAACAACACCCCTTTAGCGCGTACAATAATACCCTTAATCACGAACAATACACCCTTAAAACTGAAACTATCCTAAAAATTGAATCTTGAAAGTGAAAATAATACTAATACAGAGTACTTGATAAAATCAAAAGATTAATAAGTTGAAGTAATATTTCTCTTAATTTCTGCTGCGTGCTTCTAAAGCTGTATATGTGTATTTGTGTTGTGTTGTAAATTGTGTACTCTCCTCCTTTTTTTTTGTCCTCTGTAAGTACTCCGTATTATAAGAGTTGAAGTAGTAGGTAACTTGAGTGTTAATGCCTTTCTTGCTGTAGCACTGAAAAGGAAGTTATATTAAACACAAAAGCAGCCGTCCCATTTGCATTTGGAATCTGGATCTGGACAGGAGATTACGCGTTTCGCGTAGATACCCACACGATACGCGTACGGCAAAAATACTATGAGTTTCGCGTAGAAAACTACACGATCCGCGTAAGTGTACCCGACAGTTTTCTTATTTTTATTTTTTTGTTTGTTCTTTGTTCACCCCGTGTTGACGTATATCGACTTGGAACTTTCCTTTGAACTCTTTTTCTTCGATCATCTTGAACTTGCATTCGGGTAAACATTATCTTGATATATATTTGGTTTAAATCCGTCGTTTTATCGTTATTTTATCAAACTTCAAGCTCGTGTTTACTTTTGTCATTTTTCTCGTGAATTATGCATTTGAATGTCTTCGTTTCGGTAAAAGCCGATGAAATATAAATGATATTGCGTCAAAATATATGTATGTTTAAAGCAATATCAAAATACCCCACACTTGAACGTTGCTTGTCCTCAAGCAATTACATCTTCTAAATAGAATCGGAACATTACATATTTTTCCATATCGATCATTAAATCACACAACACACGCTACACGAAATGAAACACACGCTATATGAAATAAGTTGGAAACACTACACAATATTTATTGGATCACACGCACACCACACGAAATGAAATTCTGACAACAGAAACAAAGTTGAAACTCGTGATTAAAGTCTCACGAAAAGTTAAAAATTTAGATCCTTAGGGAAAATTGGACCTTGTGAAAACGTTTTATGATTTTTTAAAATGTCATGCTAGTTTTTACACTAGACATGTTTTTCGATTTTAACCTCAAATTCCGGTTGAGGGTAACTGAAAACCGAAGCCTCAGTCGGCGATTAGCAAGCTATTCGCCCCCATGATTGAAGTATCATGGAACTTGAAACCGAATGTCCTAAAAATGGTTTTACACAATATAATTCATAAAATAGCATAGGTTTTAGAATAAAATTATATCGTGTCCAAATATCATCGGTGAACTATGAGTTTGCACACCTCAATTTGTTATGGCATATGTATGTTGACCGCGGTCAAACATAGATGCGGTTGATCTTTACGGAGATCATCCATCTGGGGATTAGATTCATTAGTCTTAAAAGCTAATTTGCAATGTGCCCCCATTGTACGAGATAGATCCATCTCATGGTTAGGATAAGTCTAACCACCAAAAACCATGTTTGATGCTGAGGTGAGGTGGATTTTCAGCCGATGACAGAGATGACTTTTCAAGATTTTTCGTCAACCTACAGCTGTTCTGGACTACATCTTCTAACATAAGTTAGCAAGTGTGTCATTTTGGAAGACTTTACTTCCTTAATGAGATTTTCAGGTTTATACATTCCAAAGCAATGATATCTGCAATAAACTTCATAGAAACATGTGATAAATGGTTCTAAACATATGAGTTTATAAATTCCTTTATACTTGGTTTTCTTTTATATATTTTAATCAAATAAACTTATGTATTTTTTTGTATGGAGACAATAATTTCAGTTTTTGACACCTAATCTTTAATTGCTCGTACTTACCTTAAAAATTGATTAGTTATATTTGTTTAAAAATTGTAAAAATTTTCATAAAAACCACTAGATTATAAGTTCTCGAGAATTTATATACTCCCACCCCACACTTAAGATTATGTAATGCCCTCATTACATAAAATCAGATTAAACGTATAAATTTGAGAGGACAAAAAGTGTAAAGTGTTTAGAACTTCCTTTGTTTAAGCAATCGGAGATTGTAAAATGCTTATTGTATGAACATATCCAATCTCTTTTTTATCACAATAATTCTTTCGTGTTTCGCTATGTCGAATCTCATCATCATAAGTACCTGTCAACAAATATGTCAATCACAAACGAGATGGGGTTGTACTTTAGTAGTACAAAAGTTTTACCCCACACTAAAAGTTTTTGTAAATATAAAATATATAAAAGTAAATTAACACACCATAAAAATCATTTTATACAAACAAATACAAAAAAAAAATTGTTCTAAACTAAAAAGAAAACTAGAAAAATAACCACGCAGGGCTTCCCTGATCTTCCTGTTCTCGTTGCTGTTGCTGCCGTTGTTCATTTAGGCGTTGTTCCTCGTAAAAACGCCTATAGGCTTCCTGACTTGCGGCTAGGGCAGCGTTGGGGTCATAAAGTGGAGGTAGAGGGTCACCGTGTGCTTGCCATTGGGGGTATGATGGAAAGGCTGAGGGTGTGTAAGCTGTGGGTTAGCTGCGTATAAATATGCCTGATGATGCGCCCACTCTAACTGTGCTCCCTGGCCCCTCTGATCGTGGCGGATGTTTTCTAGAATATTACCCTGATCTAATTGGGTTTCCCTTACATCCCCTAACTGTTGAGATAAACTAGTGTATTGGTTTTCTGATATCTATCCCCATGTTTCATATGAGTTTCTTACGTCTAAACTCAATGAATCAAACGAATTTTGTAGCATGTCGAAATCAGAAATACCTGCACTAGACGAACTAGCATGATCTGGCTGTCTGCGTCTCCTCCTAGTTTTCCTCGCGGGTTCCTCATCTTCCTCCATATGAGCGGAAGCAACAACTTCCTGTCGTCTTAAACTAATTACCCCGCCCCTCACGTGTATAGCCTTTGCCATCCTATACACCTCCAATCCTAAAGTTTTAACAGCTTGATCTACCGGTTGGATTGGAGGTTCTGATTCACTCGGGTCGAGTCCGAACCAGTTTCCTAGACACGTGATGTAGTGACCCCTGACATGTCTCTTGTTCCTCTAGCCCCTTTACCAACATGGGCCAAAAAGTAAGCAACTCCATAGGGTATACTAATAAATGTTTCCCTATCTCTGATCGCATCTAAGTACCAAAGGTCAATATAATTAATTTTATCTGTATTAGTAAATGACCTTTGGTTTATTGTGTTCGCTATAAACTTATGAATTATTCTAAAGCGAACATCAGTGATCTTTAGGTATGATTCTTGGCCTGGCTCATATGTATTTCTATTAGTGAAAGATTGCCAGACTCTCGAAGAATCATAATTTCCTGTATATCTAGCCCCTGTAAAAATATACTCCCTAAAACCGGGAGCCAACATCTCCTCAATGGTGTAAATCCCTAATGCGTCAGTCACGTTACTTAGGGACATACTTCTATCTACCCCACCCATTCGAAATTGTAGAAAATTAGGGTCATTGATAGTTTCTGGGTGTAAACTCATTCTAACGGTAGAATAGAACTCTAAACACCATTCTCTATATACAGGGCTATTTAAACTAAACAATCTCTCAAAATCATTAAAAACCAAAGTCATTCCAAATTCGTTTGTAAAACTTTGGTTTAAAATTCCCCTTATTTGTTCATCTAGGTTGATTGGGTGTCCTAAAGGAGCCCAATCTACAACGTATACTGGAGAGATGTTTCTATTTACCAGAGAAAGTAAGTCATTAACTTTTTGTAATCGGTTAGGTAAATCATAAGGAAATCTCAGGTTCGGGTGCAGATTCTGAAGTTTTTGTTCCATTTCCGGTGTTACTTGTTCTTCCCCTTGCTGTTGGTTAACATCTCTCATTCTAAATAATCCCTACATAACATTTTAAAACAAGAGAATCGACCCAATTGGGTATGTTAATGTTAGCAAAGAATTCATTTTTGACATACAAGCTTGTTTCAACACCACATGAACCAATATTTCAACAACAGTTTACTTCAAAAAATTAAACACAAACAACAATAAATCAAAAATTCATAATCATAAATCAAGTTTCAAAAACAAAGTTTAATTCACAAGTGGAAACACGCAATGAGCTAAGCATATATAATCCAATTCAATCACATTGCGTATATTCCAGCTCCTAATCATCATTACAATCCATACTTGATTCATGACAATTACAAAAAATTATCAAATTTAGACGAAAATTAAAATCACAAAATCAAACAATCAAACTTATATTCAATGGTTCTACTACATTCAAAACATCTAAAAACTTCTAATTAGACCTAAAATAACACATTTCAATAACAATTCCTCAATTTCCCCAATTTACATAAACCCTAACTTTTCAATAATCAATTAAACATCAAATTTTCATGCTAATCGGGTTTAATAACATACTACCAACATAGCCATAGCAATAATCAAGTAAAATTTAACAATAACAAGCTCTAAATTCGGATTAAAGCTAAACAAATAAATAATGAAAAATTTGAAGAACAAGGGGTAAATTGGGTTTAGGACCCTTACCAATCTTGGCATGTTGAAAGATGGATGAATTGAAGGAGATTGATAGTGTTAATTTAGTGTTTGGGTGTGATTTTCGGGGTTTTTGCTTCTTCTTCTCGTCACAGCAACAACAAAAAAATTAATAAGAGTGTGAAGAACAAGGCTGCTGGTCGATCTGATTAGTTGTAAGATCCTGTTTTCTTTTTGGTTTGGACACCGTCAAAACATCTGGGATGCCGTCCCATTCTGAAGGCCTGGACACCGTCCAGAAATCTGGACGCCGTCCAGATGATCTGTCGAGCCAAGATTGGGTTTTTAAATATTTTAGATGGGTAAATTGGTAATTTCACTTGGTGGATGAATTAAAGGCCCTAGATTAGTTTGGTTGAGCCTCATTACTCCATTTCTAACCACCAAACTTCATCCACTTAAATCCTAGTGAGAGAGTGTGATTCAAGTGTGAGAAAGCTCAAATCGGAGAAGAAGAAGCTTGTTTCGGGTTTTAGCTCGAGCATTAAAGTTGTTCATCTCCTCGTTAGCTTCGTTTTGATTGTGGTAGTAAGCCCTAAACTTGATTTCTCTAGTTAATATGTTTAAGGGTTAGGGTTGGGTTAAGGTTGTACATAAAACCCATGTATGAGCGATTTGGGGGTTTTGGGTAAGTTTGGGTCATGAAGACCCAAATGGTGACTAACCTAGGGTTTTAAAAGGGTAAATGGTGTAAATGGATCTTAAAGACCTAAGTAAATACTAGTACACTTATAGTTAATGTTAGTGGGTATGATTTGGGTTGTTGTTGACTCAAATGGGTGTGTTGACCTAGAAATGGGTTAAATGGGTCTTTGATGACCTAGGTTGTCTTACATATATGAAAACGAGTTAACTTCGTGGTTAAAAGTGTGTTAAGACCTTAATTGGCTAGAGTTAGGGTTTTAGGTGAAGTTAACCCACTATTAGGGTTAAGAGTGCAAAATGGGTCGGAATTGCACTTTGGGTCAAAGGACTCTAGAATGTTGAGTGAGTTGGTTGACCGACTTATGTTGTGATTTGATTATGTTCTAAAATGTAATAGGTACGTTACATTGAAGTCGCAAGCTTGGTTAGCGTTCGCAAAAAGACTCTAAGGTGAGTGGAGTAATTATACGTGTATGTATATGGTATATTTATTTGTATGTTATGGTATGACCCATGGAGCCGGGAATGCCATAGTGTGTGTGTGAATGTACTATGATGTGAACCACGGAGCCGGTAGCATCATAGTGCATGTTTTGAGATGTGAACCATGGAGCCGGTAGCATCATAGTGCATGTTTTGAGATGTGAACCATGGAGCCGGTAGCATCATAGTGCATGTTTTGAGATGTGAACCATGGAGCCGGTAGCATCAAAGTGTGAACCTCGGAGCCGGTAGCACTATAAAAGAGTATGACTCAAATGCGTAGTGACGTGAACCACGGAGCAGGTAGTGTCATAGCATTGCGTATGGTGTGAACCACGGAGCCGGTAGCACCATGACGCGTTTATGGTTAACCACATAGTTGTTTATGTGTATGTCGTGATGTATCATATTATATTTTGTGGAGCTTATGATATTGATGTCGCTAGTTGCGTTATTTGGAGGTATTTTAGTTTACTTGGAGTTGTATGCTAATTGTTATTACTAGCGATTATGCAGTGTGTGTAAGTGAATGCAAGTAGGTATATTATATATGTATATGTATAATTATTACATTCACTAAGCTTTGCTTACCCTCTCGTTGTTTACTTTTTTTTATAGGCTCGGGCGTTGACAAGGGTAAGAGCGTTCAATTGGATTAGTGATCTCCCGCTCGTTTTGTTAGGGGATGCTTTTGGGTGTTAGCCTTTGGAGTTCGACCGAGATTGGGTAGTTTAACCCCAAACACCATGCTCTAGTGTCGTTTGGAACTTAAACTTATATTTGGTCGAAACTTTTATTTTTGAACGAAACTCGTAAAATGGGCGATGTGGGCCCGTTGATGTAAAACTTGATTTGATGATGAAAATCTCTTAGTTTCACTTATATTGACTTGTGGTAAAAAGGTTTTCATTTAAATGTGTCGGGAAGTGGGTTTTCCGCTCGTGTGAGTTGGACCCGTGATCAGTAGCTGGAAGACCATTGGGACGCCGTCCCAATTTCTTGGACGCCGTCCCAGTAGTTTTAAGCTGGACGCCGTCCCAAACTTTGGACGCCGTCCCACCTTTCTGAGCTGGACGCCGTCCAGGATTCTGGACGCCGTCCAGATGCACTGACAAAGAATTTTTTTTTTTGGTACGCGTTTTTGGGATTTAAGATGTCGGGTTGTTACATTAGTACCTGATTTTGTCCTTACGCGTTTCGCGTAGAAGTACGCGGTTTGCGTAGATATCGACTGTACGCGTTCCGCGTGGATAACCACCCGGTCCGCGTAAATGTTCTGCCCTTTTTTTTTCAACTTTATAAGTAATTAAAATTTTAAAATATCTTTTATAAATTTATATTTGTTGTTACGGAAATTTTGATTTGTTATACCTAGTCTTTATCCGTTTATAAATTTTCAAATCAATTTATAAAATTTAATTTATTAAAAGTTAAAGTTTTTTAAAATTTTATGAAAACAAAAACAAAACATTCTATTTATTTATTTATTTTTATTATATATATATTTTTTCAACTTTATAAGTACTTAAATTTCAAAATATCAATTTTAAATTTATATTTGTTGTAACGAAAATTTCGGTTGTTATACCTAGTCTTTATCCGTTTATACATTTTAATTTCAATTTATAAAATTTAGTACTTTAAAAGTTAAAGTTTTTAATATTTTATGAAAATAAAAATAAAACAAAAAACATTCTATTTATTTATTTATTTATTTATTTATTTTATATATTTTTTTTTTTCTTTTCAACTTTATAAGTACTTAAATTTCAAAATATCAATTTTAAATTTATATTTGATGTAACGGAAATTTCGGTTGGTATACCTAGTCTTTATCCGTTTATAAATTTTTAATTTCAATTTATAATTTAATATTTTAAAAGTTAAAGTTTTAATATTTTTTAAAAACAACTTAAAAACAAAACACTCTAATTTTTTTTCTTTTTAAATTTTTAAATTAAAAGAAAATTAATATTTTAAAATTAAAAACAAGTACATGGAAAATAAAAATTAAATGAATTAGAATACACTATATTTTTTTAAATTTTAATATATACTTTCAAACCAACTAATTTTCAAACTTAAAACTTTGTTTCCTATCAGCTAGGTAGAGACAATCTCGGTTGTTACACCTATCATTACCCACGACAAAAGTTTACAAATTATATATTTTTACGGTTATTGATAAAAAAGTATATTTTTAACAGTTTTAAATTTTCTTCTGTTTTTATGGTTTACTATTTAAAAGATATATTATGAATCCAACAATAAATTTCGTGCAATTTGAAAAACGACAATTCAGTTATTACACTTAGCATTATCGTTTTCAATGAAAACTGGTTAAACTCAAGGTTTATCAATTTTAAATGGTAAACCTTTTTTTTTAATAAAAACACAACAAACAAATACCAACTAAAACACACCAAAACATAAACACACAAAAAATGCACAAAATTACAAAAATGCACAAACACACAATTGGCGAGAAAAAGGATTAGATTGTGAAACCGCGTTGACTCGCCTCGTAGTAGAGTCGCATCATTTCACCCCCATGGCTTCGTAGGCGTAACCTCGTTGGTTTAAGAGGTTTTCCTTTGAACATTTAAAAGGCCTTTCTCGGTATAAGGTTACGTATTCGAAATTAGAGTCTGTCTGGTTCTTTGGGCAATTTCCGTAATGAGCTGGTTTTCCACATTTTACACATTTGCCCAAATGACGCGCTCGACGTTTCTTAGCTAATTTTGATTTGCCTTTGGCATAATTTTTCTCTTTAAGTTTTTGCCTTATTTCTTTACTCGCCTGATCGCATTTATTCTTTATATCTAATACCACGTCCCTCGGTAAAATTTTATCGCACATCAAAAGGAAATGGTTGTAGACGTATTAATTGCGCATCTTGAAAATATAAAATAAATAAAAATGAAAAATAAGAAAATAAAAATAAAAAGGTAGAATGGAGGGAGAAGACTAGTTCTTTAGTGTCTGCTAGAGAAAGACCGAACAAACCCCACTCTTAAAGATGAAAATAAAGTTCGAGAATGGAGTTGAAAAACCTTAAAGTTACCCTGAATTTACTTGTCCTTAGGGTAGAAGGTAATCTCGTCTCTTTCCGTAGTATAGATTCCTTCAAAGTATAATTTGAGTCGATGACCGTTCACTTTGAAAGTTCCACCGTCTTTGCTATATAATTCTGCATATCCAGATGGAAAAACTTGTTTTATTATATATGGCCCAGTCCATTGGGATCTAAGTTTCCCAGGTGAAAACTTAAAACGTGATTGGAATACTAATACTTTATCTCCTTGTTCAAATTCTTTCTTTTCTTTTAACCGTGCATCGTGCCATTTTTTAGTTTTCTCCTTGTATGTTTTAGAGTTTTCATACACTTGTAGACTTAATTCATCTAATTCATTCAGTTGTAAGAATCAGTTTTCTCTGGCTTTCACAAGGTCGGTATTACATTCTCTCAGAGCCCAGTATGCCTTGTTTTCAACTTCGACAGGTAGATGACACGCCTTACCGTAAATTAATCGGAAAGGTGTAGTACCGATGGGCGTTTTAAATGCAGTTCTAAATGCCCAAAGCGTATCATCTAGCTTTCGATGCCAGATTTTTGGATTATTTTTAACCGTTCTTTCTAAAATTCGTTTAAGACCTCTGTTTGTGCTTTCAACTTGGCCACTCGTTTGAGGGTGGTAAGAAGTTGAAAAACGATGATTAACTCCGTACTTTTTTAGCACTTTCTCGAGTAGTTGATTTGTAAAATGAGTTCCACGATCACTGATTAATACTTTTGGAATCCCAAAACGCGAGAAAATATTTTTAAGAAAGCTGACAACAACACGAGCATCGTTAGTGGGTAGGGCTTTTGCTTCAGCCCATTTAGAAATGTAATCGACTGCCTCGAGAATGTATTTGCATTTGTTAGAAGCGGGGAATGGACCCATGAAGTCAATACCCCAAATGTCGAATACTTCGCATACTAGGATGCTTTGTTGTTGCATTTCGTCTCTCTTGGAGATATTTCCAGATTTTTGACAAGAATCACAAGTTTTACCATATTGTATGCATCTTTAAAAATTGTAGGCCAGTAAAAACCTGAGTCAAAAACCTTTTTGGCTGTATAGCTTGGTCCGAAATGTCCACCAGCCGGTCCTTCATGACAGTGCTCTAGAATTTGTTGCGCTTCTTTGCCGTATACACATCGATGAATAACTTGGTCAGCCCCTATACGAAAGAGGTTAGGGCTTTCCCAGAAGGAAAACTTCAGATCAGCAAAGAATTTCTTCTTTTGCTGATAAGTTTGATTTTTAACAAGAATTTCCGCAGCTAGATAATTAGCATAGCCCGCAAACCATGGAATTTCTTCTTCTATTTCTATTCTCATAAGGAACTCGTCCGAAAAAGTATCGTGAATAACAGATTCGTCTAGTGTTTCTAAGTTAGGATTTTCAAGACGAAATAAGTGATCCGCAGCGAGATTTTCAGCACCTTTTTTATCCTTAATTTCAATGTCGAATTCTTGTAGGAGAAGAATCCAACGAATTAGTCTAGGTTTAGCATCTTGCTTTTTGAATAAGTACTTTAGAGCTGAATGATCGGTATAAACAATTGTTTTAGATAACACTAAGTAAGATCTAAACTTATCGAAAGAAAAAACTACTGCAAGAAGCTCCTTCTCAGTAGTTGTGTAATTCAACTGAGCTCCTGTAAGTGTTTTACTTGCGTAGTAGATTGGTTGAAATTTGTTATCTTGACGTTGACCTAAAACAGCTCCCATCGCGAAATCACTAGCATCACACATTAGTTCGAAAGGTTTGGACCAGTCGGGTGATACCATAATGGGTGCATTCGTAAGTTTATTTTTTAGAATGGAGAAAGCTTGTAAGCATTCGTCATTGAAATCGAATGTACTGTCTTTCTCAAGAAGTTTAGTCATGGGTCTAGCGATTTTGGAAAAATCCTTTATGAATCGTCGATAGAATCCCGCATGACCTAAGAAACTACAAATTCCTTTAACGTTAGTTGGAGGAGGAAGCTTTGAGATTACATCGATCTTAGCTCTATCTACTTCCATTCCATCTCGAGAAATCTTGTGTCCAAAAACAATGCCTTCCTTCACCATGAAGTGGCATTTTTCCCAATTTAAAACAAGATTTGATTCCTCACCACGAATTAACATTCGCTCGAGTTTTGAAAGGCATGAATCGAAGGAGTCTCCAAAAACAGAGAAATCATCCATAAAGACTTCCATACTTCCTTCTATCATGTCGTGAAATATTGCCATCATACACCTTTGAAAGGTGCCTGGCGCGTTGCATAATCCGAACGACATTCGTCAGTATGTGAATGTACCAAATGGACAAGTAAATGTTGTCTTGTCTTGGTCTTTTGGATCAATGGGAATTTGAAAATAACCGGAGAATCCATCAAGGAAAGAATTTTACTCCTTTCCCGCTAAACGTTCTAGCATTTGGTCAATATAAGGAAGTGGGAAATGATCTTTCCTTGTGGCGTCATTTAAACGACGGTAGTCTATACAGACTCTCCAGCCAGTGACTGTTCTTATAGGAACAGGTTCATTATCATCATTAAGAACAACAGTTGTACCCCTTTCTTGGGTACCACTTGAACAGGACTAACCCATGGGCTATCGGATATAGAGTATATTAACCCGGCCTCTAGTAACTTGATAACCTCTTTTTTGACAACTTCTTTCATGTTAGGGTTTAACCTTCGTTGTCTTTGTACCACGGGTTTAAAATCTTCTTCCAATAGAATCTTGTGAGTACAATAAGCGGGGTTAATCCCTGGAATATCGGTTATTTTCCAAGCAATTGCTTTCTTGTGAGTTTTTAGAACGGACATTAACCTACTCTTTTCGTTATAGGAGAGTTTTGATGAGATTATAACAGGTAATTGTGATGTACCTTGGAGATAAGCATACTCCAAATGTTCCAGGAGTTCTTTAAGTTCCAAGGTTGGCGGTTCTTCCAAGGAAGATTTTATTCGGAACCTGTTACCGTCGGTAATTTCTTTAAAGGGTTCATCTTCCTTGGGAATTTCTTCCTCACAGCAATCTTCATCGATGACTACTTTCAACAATTCGTCAAGTTCAAGTTCTACATCGAATTCATCACCTTCACTCATTGAGGTGAAGTTCGAGGTGTCTATATTTAGTAATTCTTGCAATTCTTTTTCAACACAACAATCAACAATGTCTAACTTATAACACTCGTCATCGGAGGAGATAGGTTGTTTCATAGCCTTATCTATGTTTAAGGTAACTCTATCTTCCCCTACACCTAGACTAAGCTTTTTATCTTTAACACGCACAATCGCGTCAGCTGTATTTAGAAATGGTTGCCCTAGAATTAGGGGAACCTTGCTATCATCTTCCATTTCAAGGACAACGAAGTCGGCAGGAAAGATTAAATGATTGACTTTAACTGGTAGGTTTTCGGTAATACCAATAGGATAGTTAAAAGTTCTATCTGCTAGGCGTATACACATCCTAGTTGGTTTTAGATCACCTAGGTTTAGTTTTAAGTATAAGGAGTGTGGCATAAGATTGATACTTGCGCCTAAGTCAGCTAATGCATCGTACATTACTGAATCTCCCATCAGACAAGGAATAATGAAACTACCAGGATCTCTGAGTTTCGGTGGCATCTTTTACTTTTGCAAAATTGCTGAGCATTCCTCATTGAGGAATGTGGTTGAAACTTCTTCATATTTACCTTTATCGGCTATGAGATCCTTAATAAACCTTCCATAATTTAGCATACCCCTAAGAACTTCTGCGAGTGGCATGTTAATGCTAATTTGCTTGATCATATCTGCAAATTTTTGATATTGGCTCGCGAGTTTGTCTTTCTTTAATGCCTTCGGGTATGGAATAGGTGTCTTGTGCACCTTTACAGGTGTTTCTTCACTTTTCTTTGATATGATCTCAGGTGGATCATTTTTTTCTTGTTCTTTCTCAACATGTTCATCTATATCAACAGGTTCTTGTATACTAGAAGAAGATAAAGGAACTTCTGAGATCTTACTAGTTTCTGGGTTAACAGTTAAACCACTTCTAGTAGTTATAGCATTTACATGCTCATTCCTTGTTTGATTATTGTTGGGATTCACTTGAGTATTTGAAGGGAGAGCGCCTGGTGGCCTCTCTGATAGTAACTGAGAGATCCTTCCAACATCTCTTTCTAAATTCTGAATCGTAGCTTGTTGATTTCGAATTTGTTGAGTTTGAATTTCCGCAGTTTTCTCGTGCTTAACCACAAAATCTCTTAAGAGATCTTCTAAACCGGATTTCTTTTCGGGTTGTGGTTGTTGTTGTGGTTGATTGTGTTGAAAATTATTTTGATAAATTCGTTGAGGTTGATTTCGGTTATTTAGGTTATTGTAACCTGGTGGTGCATTTCTTTGATTTTGATTTTGGAAATTTCGGTTATTTTGGTAAACCGGATTTCCTCCTTGATAGTTATTATTATTTAAACCTGAAGGTCCTCCTGTTTGATAGTTGTTAATTGGAGTATATTTTCAGTTATTTGCTTCTATCGCTGGAAAATCGTTGAAATTCATTTCACCTTTTCGCAAGTAACCTAGGAAATTTGCTTGCTCTTCCATCGTTGTTTTATCACAATCTCTAGTAAGATGGGGGCCTTGGCACATTTAACATCCTACCCTGATAGCATGCATTTCCTTGGTTACTTTCTCAATTTGTCTTGCTTGATTTGCCATTTGAACTTTTAAAGAAGCAATTTCATCATTGCTTTCGATATTAGCAACTGTTGATGATCTAGAGAATTCTATCTCTTGATGCCAATTATGGGAATGTGCTGCTATATCGGCAATGATTGTGTGAGCGTCTTCTGGTGTTTTCTTCATTATCGAACCTCCAGCTGTAACATCGATATCTTTTCTAGTAGCAACATTTACTCCTTTATAGAATATTTGGACTTTTTGGAATGTATTCAACCCGTGTTGAGGACATACCCTAAGCATTTTGTTGAATCGGGTCCAAGCTTCATAAAGGGTCTCGTTAAACTTTTGCTTGAAATGATTTATATCAATTTGCAACTTTGCTGCTTTTGAAGCAGGGAAGAACTCTGACAAGAATTTGTCCATCATATCATTCCAGTCTTCGATATAACTTTCTGGTAATGAGTCTAACCAATCTCTTGCATCGTCCTTTAGGGACCATGGAAAGATTTTTAAACATGCGACTTCATCGGAGACATCCTT
The DNA here is from genome assembly GCF_046630445.1 of Rutidosis leptorrhynchoides. NCBI lineage: Eukaryota > Viridiplantae > Streptophyta > Magnoliopsida > Asterales > Asteraceae > Rutidosis > Rutidosis leptorrhynchoides. The sequence goes on from NC_092341.1 coordinate 345,353,121, forward strand.
AATTTTGAATAGTTTGTTAATGCGTACAAACTTACGAAGATGCTCGTTAGCATCCTCATCTGGAGCTCCACCGAATTGGCATGTATTAGTCACCATGTGAAGGAATTGACCTTTTATTTCAAATCCGTCAGTCATCGTAGGTTGGATGATTGCGTGGCCTTGACCTGTTCTTGTCGCCTTCATTAATGCTTCCATCGTTTGATTTGTAACAGCCATCTCTTCTTCTTCTTTAATAACTGGCTCTATGATTGGTTGAATATCTGTTTCAGAGTTAGAATCCAATGAAAGTGATTCTAAATCCTCAGCGAGAGACTCTACTTGTTGAGCTCTTAAACGTTCGTGAAATTCTCTTTCGGGTTCAGGATATGGAGGAGTTAATTCAGTGTTGGAGGAACATAAATTCATGCATTAATTTCTATCATAACACTAAAAGCTTTTCTAGGAATGAATTCCTATAAAAGGATCAAATAACCTAAAGTCTATTAAAATCTTTATGAACGAAAACCGCTCCCCGGCAGCGGCGCCAAAAAGTTGATGCGTTGAAACAGTACCTTTATTTATGAACGGATTTGAGTTGTTTTGTTACACGAATTGATTTATTGTATATATAGTATTTTAATGAATTTAGGTTGGTTTCAAACATATATAGGCAACTAGTCCTATCCGTGTAGTTTAGTTTGTTGGTAAATTCGGTTCGTTCCACAGGGAGACAGTGTTCAAATTGAATTTTTTTATAGTCTTTGAGGTTAAACTTATTTAAAGGGGGTTTTGGATTAGGAATTTATAATACTACATAATAATAATAAAATATAACTTAATCCTAATTTAATTGAACTACTTATTAATTTATACGAATACATTATTTATAATTATTAACTTAAAAGTGAATTAATTGAATTTATACTAATAAGTTTATTACTAAATGATAATTAATAAAATAATAACTTTTAATAAAACTAATTGATTAGAATTTTGTTTTGAGCAATTATAATATAAATTTATTTAAATTAACAAAATAACATATTTTAATTAAATTAATATAAATTAATAGGAATTATAATAATTAATTAATTATAAACTAATTAGTAATTATAAATTATTATCTTAAATACTAGTTATAAATTAATAACTTAAATATAATAATAAAATATTTAAAACCCTAGATTTTAACCTAATTGCTACAGTACTCGTATAAATACTTACGCGTTTCGCGTAATGATGTACGCGTTCCGCGTGTGTTTTAAAACGTACGCGTATCGTGTGATGTATACACGATCCGCGTATGATATAATCGATGTGACAAAACAGTAATGTTTAAACTGAATTATAATGTTGTATAATTTTTTTAGTTTTACTGAATAAATATACGTAAATAATAATAATAATAATAATAATAATAATAATTAGCAATATATAAATGGGAGTGTTTACTTAAATGTGTCACCTCTAGATCCATGGATTGTTTTTGAGTTTAAGCCCTATTTAAAATGTTTTAGTAATAAACTTTATATTTTTCTTTCGAAAAAATATAAAGTTATGACTAACTAAATTAAATCTAATTTTCATCGGATTCTATTTAGATAGTTACTAGTCTTTAAATATTTAAATTGAGACCCAACCCAGTTTTGACTTTCGCCAAAACCCAAATCATAATGGTTTCCCTTTTTACAATTTCACTATTATATGACTAGTGATATTACCCAAACCACCGAACCTTACTTCTAATTTAGTGTTAGTAAATTAGTCATAAGTTCGTCTAGATCACTTTTAATGTTGAAGCTTAATTTATATAAATAAAAATAACTTTCGTTATTTAAATCAAATAAATTAAGTGACAAGGGTTAAATATCCAAATACATAATAATGGTTCTTTTAATTAAGCTCAATGTTAAAAATACTAAAGTTACATTTTAATTATTACAAATGATAACAATCCATTTCACTAGGGGCTCTACATCTAAGCAAACACTAGGGAAATTAGCTACTCATTATACTACGGTAAACATGAAAATATAAATGTACAAACATAATAATAACGATAAAAATTGATAACGATAATTTTAATGGAATATACTTACGAAAATCTTCACTCTCATTTACTTTAAACGGTAGAAAATTACAATAACAACACCCCTTTAGCGCGTACAATAATACCCTTAATCACGAACAATACACCCTTAAAACTGAAACTATCCTAAAAATTGAATTTTGAAAGTGAAAATAATACTAATACAGAGTACTTGATAAAATCAAAAGATTAATAAGTTGAAGTAATATTTCTCTTAATTTCTGCTGCGTGCTTCTAAAACTGTATATGTGTATTTGTGTTGTGTTGTAAATTGTGTACTCTCCTCCTTTTTTTGTCCTCTGTAAGTACTCCGTATTATAAGCGTTAAAGTAGTAGGTAACTTGAGTGTTAATGCCTTTCTTGCTGTAGCACTGAAAAAGAAGTTATATTAAACACAAAAGCAGCGGTCCCATTTGCATTTGGAATCTGGATCTGGACAGGAGATTACGCGTTTCGCGTAGATACCCACACGATACGCGTACGGCAAAAATACTACGAGTTTCGCGTAGAAAACTACATGATCCGCGTAAGTGTACCCGACAGTTTTCTTATTTTTATTTTTTTGTTTGTTCTTTGTTCACCCCGTGTTGACGTATATCGACTTGGAACTTTCCTTTGAACTCTTTTTCTTCGATCATCTTGAACTTGCATTCGGGTAAACATTATCTTGATATATATTTGGTTTAAATCCGTCGTTTTATCGTTGTTTTATCAAACTTCAAGCTCGTGTTTACTTTTGTCGTTTTTCTCGTGAATTATGCATTTGAATGTCTTCGTTTCGGTAAAAGCCGATGAAATATAAATGATATTGCGTCAAAATATATGTATGTTTAAAGCAATTTCAAGCAACTTTTTGATAAAGATAATAATGATGATGCTTTTTTGTCCAACGTGCAAGAATCACCTATAGATGCAAATCTCTCCAAGTCCAAGACTCCGGATACCAAGGTGAAGTCTGATGTCTCGAATAAAAAAGTAAATCCTGAGGGCTGTTATTCGAGTACCAGTGTTAGGCCAGCTCACTTCAACTTAAATGGGCCCAACTTTCATGCTGATAAATCCGGCCCAGTATCTCGTGATAATCCAGCAAAGGTGCTTAGTGTTGATGGGCCTATTATTCAAAATTAGTTTAATGTCATTAGGTCGGACGATCCAAGAGATAATGTGGTGATAGAGGATCTCGGTGATACCGATTGCTCATCGGATAAAGAAGAATGTAACAGTCCAGTTAAGAACTACGGTGGTGTCGGGGTGGAGAAGGTTAAGATTTCCGGTGATTCATCCTCGTTGAATGTTATGGATACTGCTATATATATATATATATATATATATATATATATATATATATATATATATATATATATATATATATATATACAACTATTTGCATAAAAAAGCAAGTAAAGGGGGGGTTGTTTATGCTTCTGATTCGTACAATTGCTGCTGGAATTCCATAGGCAACTGAAAAGCTTCATCAAAAATTTTACATGCGAAAAAATCGACTAGGAAAGGGAAAGGCGTTGAGGATCCAAGTGGGATTAATTGTGTGACATGTGGTAGTAGAAGATCGAAACTGAGTAAGAATCCATCGTCGTCTAATAGCAAGAAGAAGGAGGTGAGCCAATTGATATCGGAAAGCAGTATTGGAGTTGAGGAATTCGGCACCAATCTTGGTCTAAAATGGACCAAGAAAGATATGTAAGTGTCTTCTTTCTCTGTTCGTATCTTCTTGTTATTTATGAAGATTATTTCCTTAAACATTCGTGGGTTCGGGTCCGGGAAAGAAAGTAAGTTTGGTGATGTTAAAAGCTTATGTTTTGTCGAAAGGCCCTCTATTCTAGCATTGCAAGAAACTAAATGTCATAACCTTGTCGATAATTGGATATTCGGGCTTTGGGGTTCTAATGATTGTGGGTATGTTCAAAAAGAAATGATTGGTAAGTCGGGTGGACAATTATTAATTTGGGATAAAAACACCTTCGAGGTTTCTAGTGAGCTAATTGGTGACTTTTTTATTGCTATACGGGGGAAATGGAAACAGTCGGGTAATGAATCGATTATTGTCAATGTTTACGGTCCGCATGATGACGCCAATAAATGTAAGTTTTGGGATTCGCTTGACAAGATCTTGTGTATTGATGGTGTGTCGTGGGTCATTTGTGGGGACTTTAATGAGGTTAGAGATAAGTCGGAAAGATTGAACTGTGAATTTTTTGATAATCGGGCTAAGAGGTTTAACGAGTTTATTGATAGAAATAGTTTAGTGGACATTCCTTTGGGTGGGAGGAAATTTACTAGGGTTAGTGATGATGGGTTGAAAATGAGTAAGCTAGATAGATTCTTGGTTTCGGACGACTTTCTTAGCTTTTGGACCGATCTAAAAGTGGTGGCTTTAGAGAGAAGTGTATCGGATCATTGTCCTATTTTGATGTCGGATGCTGAGGTGGATTTTGGCCCTAAACTGTTTAAAATATTTGATGATTGGTTCGTGGTTGAGGGTATTGACAAGGTTATTGCCGATTCTTGGTCTGGTCCAACGGGGGTAACCGGAAGGATTGCGTTTTTCGTAACAAGTTAAAAAGATTAAAAGGAGACCTTAAAGAATGGAGTAAAGTTCACTTTGGCAAGCTTGATTGTGAGATTGAGTCGGTTAAAAAAGTGGTAACGGATCTTGAAATGAAAGCTGAAGTAGGTAGTTGATGTGCGCAGAGGTGTATATGAAATAGCTTATATTTTACTAGGAAAAACTATTAAATACGATACAATTTTACACAAGATATTTATTTATTTATAGAATGGATATACTTAAACCTTGCTACAACACTTATAGGCAGTGTACCTAATCGTACAGTAGTGTAGTTTTTAGTAAGTCCGGTTCGTTCCACAGGGAAAATCTTTAAACAAAGCTTAACGCTATATTAGTTTTAATTTATAAAAATACAAATATATAAATAAGTAATATTATTATTATAAAAGGGGGGTTTTTACCGTTTAATGACCGGTTTGTCGATTTTAAAAACTTTAGTCGCAGTTAAAACCTAATGTAAAATAATAAAAATAAATATAACTTAATTTAAAGCGTAAAGTAAATAACGATAAGGAAATTGAGATAAATAAAAGTGCGATAAAATAAAATTGCGATAATTAAAAAGTACGATAATTAAAAGTGCAATTAAATACAATGACAATAAATAAAAGTGCGATAATTAGAAGTGCAATTAAATGTAAAATAAAGGAAATTAAAAATGAAATAAAATAATTATGCTTATTTAAACTTCCGTAATCATGATGTTTGACGTGTTGATTTTAGTTTTATGCCCATGGGTTAATTGTCCTTTGTCCTGGATTATTTAATATGTCCGTCTGGTTTTTGTCCATAACAGTCCATCAGTCATAAATATAAAGTGCGAGTATCCTCGTCAAATTATCCTTATACCCGAAGTCAAATATTCTAACTAATTGGGGACTTGAACTGTAACAAGATTTTAATACTTTGTTTAATAATTACACCAGGTTATCGACTGCGTGTAACCCAAGGTTTTAATACTTTTTTTATCAATTATGCCAAGTATCCTTGTACATAATTTCACCCCTGTTTTAATAATTCTAGTGACTATTAATCCATTCCCGTGTCTGGTTAAATGAACGATTATTCGTACATATAAATACCCCGCCCATCGTGTCCGATTGAGTGTATATGGTTATTTATAGGGACGTCCAATTGTAAATCTTTATATTAAAATTAACAAACTATCATTTAGTTAAACAAATATAAAGCCCATTAATAGTCCATAGTCTAATTTCCACAAGTGTCGTTCTTTTGTCCAAACCCCAATTATGGTACAAAGCTCAATTACCCAATTTTAGTAATTAGCCCAACATCATGATTACTTCGATTTAAATAAGCATAATAATAACTTAGCTACGAGATATTAAATTAAAAAGGTTGAACATAACTTACAATGATTAAAAATAGCGTAGCGTTACACGGACAGAATTTCGACTTACACCCTTACAACATTCGCTAATATACCCTTATTATTAGAATTAAAATTAAAATTAAAAAATATATATATATATATATATATATATATATATATATATATATATATATATATATATATATATATATATATATATACACACGTTGATAGAGAGATTAAAGGATATTTAAAACGTTCAGAATGCGCGAGCTTTTATAGGCATTTTCAGAATTTGGGGCTTCGCGAGTCGCGGTATTTTTGCCCTTCAAACTCCGCAAGTCGCAGAGTTTGCTTTTACAGCTCATCCCTTTTTGGATCTTCTTTGCCGACGGTTTTAATATATAAATATAATATATATATGATTTATATAATTAATTATATATTATATTATATTTATATACATAGTTAACTTGTAATTTTTAGTCCGTTGCGTCGAGCGTTGAGAGTTGACTCTGGTCCCAGTTCTGGATATTCGAACGTCCTTGCGTACTATTTTATATCGTGTACTTTGCGTTTTGCGTCTTGTACTCTTGTCATTTTTAGACGTTTCTCATCAATAATTTGAACCTTTTTGATTGTATCTTGTACTTTTTAGCTTTTTGGACCTTTGCGTCTTCAATTCGTCGAATCTGCCTTTTGTCTTCACCTTTTAATATTTAAACGAATATCACCTGTAAATAGAACAATTGCAACTAAAAGCTTGTCTTTCTTGAGGGATAATGCTATGAAATATATGTTCGTTTTTAGCATTATCAAATATTCCCACACTTGAGTGTTGCTTGTCCTCAAGCAATATAGTCTTGAAATACTAACATACTTGAATCACTTCTTTATTCTTCACACTTTGTACATCAGTGATTTCTTTACGGCGGTATAAACAATGGTAGTAACGATGTGGTTTACAGTCTCACATGACTATAAAAATTTAGATCCTTTAGGAAATTGGATCTTTATGAAAACATTTGATCTTTTGAAAATTCATGCTAGATTTTACCCTAGACAAGTTTTATGATTTGATCCACCATCGGTGTTGCAAAATATATTTGTGGATCAATATTTTGGCTAAAACTTTTAGGCTCGTGTAATCCACTGATATCCCTATATCGGAAAGCACACATCCAGTTTACTTGTTCCGTATATTACCTTTCGGTAAACTACCGTCCAGTTGTAAAGGAAAGCGATGAACAAGAAACTGTTAAGGCAATGTCCCCTGACATGCTTTTAATTATGGTCTATAACGTGTCGGACGCAATTACTATCCTTTGTAGGAGCAATAGTAAAGCTCACCCTTATAATTTTCCGGTCTGGCACAAGGTCCTGTCTTTGACCATGCTATGCAACCACCGTTCTTACGGTTGACACCCGATTTGGTTTAGGTGACCTAATGAATTCCAGGTGAATTCCTAGGATTTTACGTTCAATGGTAATGAACGCATTGAAAATAGGTTTTCAGAAAACAAATCGGTTTTAATTTTGATCAAAATATTTTCTCGTTCAAGCTCGAGTTTAGATATCATCGAATTCCATGAGTTTGTAATTCTCAATCTTTAAGGTCAATCTCTAGGATTGAGTAATATCAGTCTTAAAAGCTGATTTTTGATCTTTAAGGAGATTATCCTTTCTAGGGATCCGATTCATTAGTCTTATCCAGTTAATTTGCACGGCGTCCTCCCCATTTTACGAGACAGATCCTCTCATGGTTAGGATAAGTCTGACCACTTGGCGACCCTGTTTTATGCTGAGGTCCGTGGATTTCCTGCTGATTTTAGAGATGACTTTTCAAGGTTTTTCGTCAACCTACAGCTGGTCTGGACGACAACTTCATGACCTAAATCAAGAAGCGCGTTTCTTTCAGAAGACTTTACTTCCTTTTAATGATGGAATTGATTCACCGTGTAGATCCATCTTTCTTACAGTAAATCGGGTAAAACTTTTTAGTTTAGTCCAAAGCAAAAGTATTTTCAGTTATTTGTTACAAAAATATGTGACATATGTTTAAAATAACTTGGTAAATTTTCCCACACTTGGCTTTTATTTTCCTTTTTATTGTCCTCTATTCCATTTTAAATAAATTCTAACATTTTGGTTTGTTTCTCAATTTATGTCCTTTCCAAGGTAACAATAATTTCGGTGTTAACACCTAGTTTTATCGTTCATAAATATGTATAAACATGATTTTAAATTCATTTAGTTGAAAATTTTGAAAAATTTTACTAGAATTGGGTAGTCAGTATATAAGACTAGGGCTGTTCTTTGTTATTAGAGAGCACTAGATTCTAATACAACTACTGCGTTACTAGTATTTTTAATGGTAACCAAGTGTTTAAATAAAAAATTTTAAAATCCGAAAGAATTTAACCCCCTTCCCACACTTAAGATCTTGCAATGCCCTCATTTGCAAGAAATCAGTAACAATTTAAATTATTGAGGGTGATTAGCGTAGAAAAATGACCAAAGTTTTCAAACATATTGTTGTTTGTGTTGAATGATAAATGGTGCACATCATTTGTTCATTCCGTCTTGTTGTTATTTCACATATATTTTGCATCTTGTCGTCAAAATTAGTTGTTTTTGCTGAACTTAATGCCAGTCTTTAAAAATGCATTGTTTTACCCTGTTGTGTATATAAGATAAACTGCAAACATATATACATATTTTTGAAGTTTGGTATATTACCCCACATTCAAAAATTAGTAAAATCTAATAATAAAAGTTAGAAAATTATAAAAACTATTACAATATCAACATAAGTGCTAAATGTAGTAACATTTCAAAAATAAAATAAATAAAACTAAATAAACTAGGGTTGATACTGATACCAGTAGGGGTTTCATGCATAACCGTATGTGTTATAAAATGCTTCAGCTGGGTTATAAGTAGGATACGGTGGGTGGATCTCTATAGACCAGGGAGGAAATACGGGCTTTAGAGTAGGAATATAGTTTCTACCTACATGTTGGCAATGAGCTATGATGTGGTTTTGATGAACTTTCCAATCTTCAAATGCTCGATGTCTAGCATTTTCATACTCTTGTGAAGCTATAAACCTTTGCATTTCTGTCATTTCATTTCCCCCTCCCACATTACCTGGTTGTTGATTTCTTTCAACCTGTGGATGTCTTCCATTATATTGTACTGCTGCATTATTTCGCCTCTTCAAAACCTTAGCACCATGATATACATTTAAACCAATTGTATCGTGGGGTTCTGGTTCTTCGATTAATAATCCCCCCGACTTATATCCACATCGAGATACTCAGCAATTAATGTAATAAATATACCACCTCCTATTATACTGTGCGGTCTCATCCCCCTAACCATAGCCGATAAATAATAACCCACACAATAAGGAATACTTACAGTGCTTTGTGGGTCTCGAATACACATGTGGTAAAATAAATCTTGCTCATTTACCTTTTCCTTATTTTTACCTCGCTGTGTAATCGAGTTTGCTAGAAACCTATGGATTACTCTTAATTCAGCTCTATCAATATCAAGATAAGAGTAATTTCCCCCTTTAAATCGGTGATGGCTAGTCATTTGACTCCATACACCATGCGTATCAAAATTTTCATCAATCTTCCTACCATTTAATATCAACCCTTGACAATCGGCAGATGCTAGCTCCTCAGGCGTATATATACGTAAGGCCTGAGCCATGTCTAGTAGAGACATGTGGCACATCGAACCTCCTAACAAAAAACTAATAAAAGTTCGATCGGTTAAACTAGCTACCCGATCATTTATTTCTATACTACACAATAATTCTTCACACCATACTTTATATACAGGTCTACGCATGTTGAATAATCGTACCCAATCGTTAAAAATAGAATTAACATACCTCTATGTAAGTAATTCTCTAATTGGCTCGGCCAATTGCACTACCTCTAATGGTTCCCATTCTATTACCCTTGGTACTTCAACAGCTTTAGAATGAAGAGTGTGCAAGCCCCTTTGGTATTTTGGATAATCTATCCAACGTCTGTCTAATCTCAAGTTCGGGTGCAAATCTTCCACGTGCATATCTGAAAATATCATAACTGGATGAGGTATATCTTGTTTGTAATAGTTATCAACATCCAGTTGTTCCGCATTCTCAGGAGGAGCAATGCGAGCTTGGGATGAAGATTCACCCCTTTCAGTCTGCAAAACACATCAAACACAATTTTTGTGCATCCAAATATGCATTAGTGTCAGCAAAATCATCAATCAAAATAATTACAATGACATGTTCAATTTATATCAAACTTATGCTCATTTTCATATTTTTATCAAATCTACACTTTTTCAAATAAGCATATACGAAAATGTTCGCCAAGTTCATAATCATTCAACTCAAATAACATGTCAAAATAATCATTATTAGCAATTAAACAAGTATCAAATGGCATTATCTCTCAAAAATCAAGTTCATGAATTTTAGACTTGAAAAAGTCCACTTTAATTCTCAAAAATCATGTTTAGGCTCAAAGTTTGGATCATTTAATTACCTAAACATGTTACACTACTTAATATAGCAATAATTCATGACAAAAATCGGCCATAACATGTTTATATCAAAAAGCCCCAAATTGCTCAAGAACACAAACCCTAGATTACTCAAAATTTGAAGTTTAAGGCTTCTAATCATGTTAAATAGCATCAATCTAGGTTATACAAGCATAATACATAAACAATTTAAGTATAATTACACTAAAAAGCATAATTTAAGTATAATTACACTAAAAAGCATCAAAATCAAATTAGGTATAAATTTGTTCAAGAACACTAATTTTCGGATTAAATGGTGTTTAGGTGTAGAAATTTACCGTTTTCCTTGAGTAATTCCTTGATAGCATCCTTCTCAACATGATTTTGTGAAAGATTTGATGAAAAATGGTGAAAAAAATTCGATTTTGTGTGTGATTTTCGTGTTTGTTTTCGCAGTTTTGTGGGGTGTTTGTGTGGATACTGATCTGTTCGGCCTTTTTTATTTTTTTCTGGATTTTGCAAACTCCGCGAGTCGCGGTGTTTACCCATTACAAACTCTGCGAGTCGCGGTGTTTGTATTTTTTTTTTTTATAAAAACCTTAACTTATAAAACAATTAATTAATTAATTCTAAAATTTTGTTTTCCTTGTTATTTAGGACGAGGTCGTTTCGAAACGATGTCCTAGTCCGTCCCTCGACAAAATTTTAAAATTTGTCAATTTAAAGCGCGGTTTTAAAAGCAATGATTTATGGGTTTTTTAATGTTTTTGGCATACTTTAATTCAATAAGATTAAAAATAATGATAATAAAAGTTCTCGTTCCGCCCTCTGGTAAAGCAATTTCGGTTCAACGACCTAGTCTTCAACTTACGACGAATTTTTTAAAAATCATATTCTTAACTTAATGAGATAAAGTAAATTTTTGTTTTTAAATTCACACAACTTAAATTTAAAAATCTTTTTGGTCTTTTATCCCACTTTAATCAATCAAATATTATCAAAAATATACGCCCCTCTTTTCGGTAAAGTAATTTCGGTTCCATAACCTAATTTAACTCATGACGAATTTTTGAAATATTTTGAGTTGATTGATTAAAGATATTTATACCTTAAGAATAAACGTTAAATTTTGCAGTGATGTAATAAATTTTTGTATGATATTAATAATTTCGGTCGCAAGACCTAATTTTATCGAATACCAATTTAATACTTTATAGCGAACAAATTAGCGTTTATTATCAAAAGGTTAAAAATAAAAATAAAAATAAAAACTGTACAAACTTACCTGTGAGGTATTTTCTTAGTGATATGCTCTAGCCCACTCATAAGATAGTCGGACTAATTGGTTTTCCATGGCTACATAGGCGTAACCTCGAGCATTTAATGTTTTTTCTTCTAAACATATGAACAGTCCATCTCTGCATAAAGTAACAAATTCGGTGTTTGAATAGGTTTGATTATTTGAACATTTACCTTCGTGTGACCATTTTCCGCATTTGTGACATCTTTCAAGGTGTCGTGCTCTTCTTTTCGCTGCGAATTTTGATTTTTCTTTACCAAATTGTAACTTATTATCTTCGCATCTGGATTCTTTTCTTACTCCGTCTAATTTTTCTCTGATTACTGATACCAGTTCACTCGAAAGTGTGTCATTATTACGTTTAGTAATCAAAGCGTGTAGCATTAGACCATGGTTTAGTTCACAGGAAGTCTTCATTTCGTAAAACCTAAAAAAAATAAAAATTCAGAATGGGGGGAGAAGCCTAGTTCTTTAGGGTCTGCTAGGGAAAGACCATTCGGGTTCCATTTTCGGGAACTACACGAAAACAGAAAATCTAACTCTAACAGAAATACATATTATCCTTTAAAGACTTGATTCTCTCCACACTTAGTTAGCTGTGGTATCGAAATTGTGATTAACATCGTTGTCGACTTCCATCGGACTATCTATGTAGTGTTTAACTCTGTGACCATTAACCTTAAATTCAATCCCATTTGAATGTATTAACTCTACTGTTCCGTATGGGAAAACTCTTTTGACTATAAATGGTCCAGACCATCTTGATTTCAATTTTCCAGGAAATAGCTTGAATCGTGAATTGAAAAGAAAAACTTTGTCTCCTTCTTTAAATTCTTTTGAACTTCTGATTCTTTTATCATGCCATTTCTTTGTTCTTTCCTTATAGATTAACGAATTTTCGTATGCTTCTTGTCTTAATTCTTCTAATTCGTTTAGTTGACTTAATCGTAGACGTCCAGCTTCATGTAAATCAAGATTACATGTCTTCAAAGCCCAAAATGCTTTGTGTTCAATTTCTACTGGAAGATGACATGCTTTTCCATAAACGAGTCTGAAAGGTGTGGTTCCAATTGGAGTTTTGTAGGCTGTTCTAAAAGCCCAGAGTGCATCCTCCAATTTAATGGACCATTCCTTCGGATTTGATCCTACGGTTTTCTCTAGAATACGTTTTAAAGCTCGGTTGGTATTTTCAACTTGTCCACTTGTTTGTGGATGATATGCGGTGGAGATTTTATGAGTTACTCCATATCTTTTAAGAACTTTCTCAAGTTGATTATTACAAAAATGAGTACCCCGATCACTTATTAAAGCTTTCGGTGTTCCAAACCTTGCAAAAAGACGTTTTAAAAAGTTGACTACAACTCGTGCATCGTTAGTTGGGAGAGCTTGTGCTTCCGCCCATTTAGATACATAATCAATGGCTACGAGAATGTTGAGATTATTATGAGATTTTGGAAATGGACCCATAAAGTCAATACCCCAAATGTCAAATACTTCACATACTTGAATGACATTTTGTTCCATTTCATCACGTTGACTTATTTTTCCGTCCCTTTGACAAGCATCACAGGGTTTGCAAAGAAGGTGTGCGTCTTTGAAAATTGTAGGCCAATAGAATCCAGCATCATAAACTTTTCTTGCTGTGAGTTGAGGCCCATAATGCCCTCCTGTTGGTCCTGTGTGACAATGGTTTAAGATTTGATTGGCTTCATCTCCGAATACACATCGGCGTATTATTCCATCGGGACAACTTTTAAACAAATGTGGATCTTCCCACAAATAGTGTTTTATATCACTGAAGAATTTCTTTCGTTTTTGGTACGATATGTAACATCCCGCGTTTTTCCGTTTAATTTATTTTAACACCGTCTTTTTTTTTTAAATAATATCCTTCGTTATTTAAATTTGTATCTTTCGTTAACTAACGTTCATAATATCCTCGTTATTTAATTATAACGTCACCCGTTTACTCGAACGTCTTTAAAAATATTCGTTTGGTTAATTCCCGCACCCGCTTTGAAACTCGAGGGACCAAAGTTGCAAAGGGGCCTAACTAGTGACTAGGTCAACTAGTCAAACCCCATCTCATCCATTCATTATCACCACCCACCTTCATCCTTCCCTTTCTCTCTACTTCCCATTTTTGAACACAAACCCCAACTTCATAAAATCATCATCTAAATTTGGGATTGGAAGCAAACTTCAAAACAAATTACATTTTCGTGATCCTCTCTTCATCCTCTACATTTTGATACCAATTTCATCAAGTTTGGGTAACTTTCTAAAAACTCTAGATTTCTATAAATTCGTGTTTTTGACTTGAAATTGTGTTAGTTAGTGTCTATGGCTCGTGTATAACATGAATATATGATTTGTTTGCTTGAATTGTTGATTTTGGTGTGACTAGCTTGAAAAATGAAAATCGTATGCTTAATCTTTGATTTTGGATGATTAAATGTTGTTAGATTGTTAAAGTTCATGTTTTAAAAGTGTTACTAGCATCATTAGCTTCATGTTGATGTATAGATTGATCAAAGAAACTTCATAAACGCGATTATTGATTTTGTGAACTTTTGGTTAGGGTTTGATAGCCTTAAAGCGAACTTTTGATGCGTTGAATGCTTGTTAATATTATTGATAAGTGCTTGGTTGTATTACATGCTTCATTACCTTCGAAACGGCATATCGTATGTGTAAATTGGATTCCCGAATCATAAAATACGTTTTACGAACTTGAAACTTTGAAAATAAACCTTTCTTGATCAATTGACGAGTTTTCGGTTATTGTAAATGATGTTTTTGCTTGATGAAAAGTGGTTAGTTGTATTCCTTGTCAAAATACCTTTCCAACGATATAAGATACTTGTTTTGGATGTTTACGGTTTAGGATTTATGGGTATTTGAAGTTGGATTCGTGCTTGAGTGTGAAAACTGCCAGAATTTCTCTGCACAGGTAATGGCGCGGCGCGCCATACACCCGCGCGGCGCGCCAAAGTGGGCTGTCCAATTTTGTCAATTTTCGAATAATGTTTGCTATGCTACGCACCCCCGATTCACATGAGACTTGTTCTAACATGCTTATACATGAATAAAAACCTCAGAAAAATAGTTCGGGACCGAACCCGGACGTGTTGACTTTTTCGTTGACTTTGACCGACTAAAGTTTGACTTTTTGTCAAACTTAACCAAACTTTTATGCAATCGTTCTAACATGCTTTTATACGTGATTCTTGCATGAAACTTGACAACGTGATTCACATGCTATACTGTTCGAGTCGTAACGAGCCATTGGACTAATTGAACACATTTCGCCCGACCTTGTGTCGTAACTAGTTAATTGATACAACTTATTTGTTTAGGTCAAGGCTAAACAACTATCATGCACACGTTTACTTTGTGAAGTACTTTTATACTCGTGCACTCGAGGTGAGATCATAGTCCCACCTTTTCAACAACTTTTTATACTTTTAAATTGTGGGCTGAGAAATATATACTTTATTACATTTTGTACTACTTACTTTTATACTTTGAACACAAGTACAAGGAAAACAAACATTCCACAGCGAGTTAGAACAAAAATCCTCAATTCGATTATCATTAGTTACACTTGCAGGGTGTAAGCAAGAACTTATATTGTGTGGCCATACGGGTTTGACAAACCCTCATTACGGACGGTTCGCTACCGTCTACGGATGAAATATATTTTCGAGAAACAGTGTATGTTCTAACACTATTGTGATGGGGTTCTATGGAAGGAAACGTTAAGTCTTGATAATTGGGTGCTCGCGAACAATACTTTTGGAATGCAAACGATTTTGATAATCAACTATGGGAATACTAAATCTTGTGGTTCAAAAACAACGTTTACAAATACACCTATGATTTCACCAACGTTTTTCGTTGACAGTTTTCTATATGTTTCTCAGGTTCATACTCGGCTACTTGATACATGCTTCCGCACACTTTGATTACTTGCTTGAAGTCAAGCATACATGCATACGCTAGTGATAGCACTTTTGGATTAGACCTTAAAGCATACATACTTACGCTATTTATAGCAACCGTGATTTTAAACTAATTATGTCGCAAGTTAATTCATTTATACTTTACAACTTTTGTAAACTTAGACTTGTTGTCGAATTGTTTTGTAAACTAAACTTTGTAAGTCTTGTACGTTTCAAATGAATGCGACATAATTTTGGTCAAACGAGTCTCATATAGGGACTATGACCACGCAACGGGACCTAAGTAGTCGGCGCCGTCAATGACGATTTGGTCGGGTCGCTACAAGTGGTATCAGAGCGTTGGTTGTAGGGAACTAGGACGTGCATTAGTGTGTCTAACAGAGTCGTTAGGACGCATTAGTGAGTCTAGACTACAACCGGATAGTTAACCATTGCATTCTGACATACATTTGCTATAGATAGCACTTACTTGACTACTTGTGCATTATACTTGAATCATTCTTAGGCAAACTTTTTAATGGTACCCAACCTTCATCATACGAACTCGTATTCCGCCACTTTTTGGTAACACACGTGAATTCAAGGTTTATACGCGTACGGATGACCACGACTTCGTTAGTCACTCTAGTTCGGGAATTCTGACTCCTTGGTTGTTATCCACCCTGATGTCGAACGAGGTGTATATAAAATAGCTTATATTTTACTAGGAAAAACTATTAAATACGATACAATTTTACACAAGATATTTATTTATTTATAGAATGGATATACTTAAACCTTGCTACAACACTTATAGGCAGTGTACCTAATCGTACAGTAGTGTAGTTTTTAGTAAGTCCGGTTCGTTCCACAGGGAAATCTTTAAACAAAGCTCAACGCTATATTAGTTTATTTTTATAAAAATACAAATATATATATAGGTAATATTATTATTATAAAGGGGGGTTTTTACCGTTTAATGACCGGTTTGTCGATTTTAAAACTTTATTCGTAGTTAAAACCTAATGTAAAATATAAAATAAATACAAGACTTAAATTAAAGCGTAAAGTAAATAACGATAATGAAATTGCGAATAATAAAAATGCGATAAAATAAAATTGCGATAATTAAAAAGTACGATAATTAAAAGTGCGATTAAATAACAATAAATAAAAGTGCGATAATTAGAAGTGCAATTAAATATAAAATAAAGGAAATTAAATATGAAATAAAAGAATTATGCTTATTTAAACTTCCGTAATCATGATGTTTGACGTGTTGATTTTAGTTTTATGCCCTTGGGTTAATTGTCCTTTGTCCTGGATTATTCAATATGTCCGTCTGGTTTTTGTCCATAACAGTCCATCAGTCATAAATATAAATTGCAAGTGTCCTTGACAAATTATTATTATACCCGAAGTTAAATATTCCAACTAATTGGGGATTCGAATTGTAACAAGGTTTTAATACTTTGTTTAATGAATACACCAGGTTATCGACTGCGTGTAAACCAAGGTTTTACTACTTTGTTAACAATTACACCAATTACCCTTGAATGTAATTTCACCCCTGTTTTGATTATTCTAGTGGCTATTAATCCATTCCCGTGTCCGGTTAAATGAACGATTATTCGTACAAATAAATACCCCGCCCATCGTGTCCGATCGAGTGTATATGGTAATTTATAGGGACGCCCAATTGTAAATCTTTATATTAACATTAACAAACTTTCGTTTAGTTAAACAAATATAAAGCCCATTAATAGCCCATAGTCTAGTTTCCACAAGTGTCGTTCTTTTGTCCAAACCCCAATTATGGTACAAAGCCCAATTACCCAATTTTAGTAATTAGCCCAACATCATGATTACTTCGTTTTAAATAAGCATAATAATAACTTAGCTACGAGACATTAATATAAAAAGGTTGAACATAACTTACAATGATTAAAAATAGCGTAGCGTTACACGGACAGAATTTCGACTTACACCCTTATAACATTCGCTAACATACCCTTATTATTAGAATTATAATTAAAATTAAAATATAAATTATAAATATAAATATATTTACGTATGAAGAGGAAGAGAAAAAGATGATTAAAACTCGGCACAAAACTGGCTTTATATAGGACCTGACCAGCAATCTCACTCCATGCGACTCGCATGGATTTGTGCCTTTGGCCATGCGAGTCGCATGGCCACCCTGGATCCAGCCAAATGGATTTGTTTTCTTCTTGCCGACGTAATATAATAATAATAATATATATAATATATAATTATATATAATTATATATATATTATATTATATTCTTGTGCATAGTAGACTAGATATTTTTGGTCCGTTGCGTCGGGCGTTTCTTCTTGGCTCAGGTCCCGGTTCCGGATTTTCGGACGTCCTCGCGTATTATTTTAAATCGCGTACTTTGCGTCTTGTAACTTGTACTCTTGTCATTTTGAGACGTTCCTCATCAATATTTTGAACCTTTTTAATTGTATCTTGTACTTTTTAGCTCTTTGGACCTTTTTGTCTTCAATTTGTCGAATCTGCCTTTTGTCTTCATCTTTTATTTTTAAACGAATATCTCTTGTAAATAGAACAATTGCAACTAAAAGCTTGTCTTTCTTGAGGAATAATGCTATGAAATATATGTTCGTTTTTAGCATTATCAAATATTCCCACACTTGAGCGTTGCTTGTCCTCAAGCAATATTGTCTTGAAATACTAGAATCACTTCTTTATTCTTCACACTTTGTACATCAGTGATTTCTATACGGCGGTATAAACAATGGAAGTAACGATATGGTTTACAGTCCCACATGACTATAAAAATTTAGATCCATTAAGGAAATTGGATCTTTATGAAAACATTTGATCTTTCGAAATCTAGTTTTTACCCTAGATAAGTTTTCCGGAATAACCCTTTACCGGTGTTTGCAAAATATTTTTGTGGGTTTGGTGGGTTTCAGATTTGAAAATTTTAGCTCAAAACTTGCGGTTTTGTGTCACCCACTTGCTAACCTTGTATTTGGAAAGCAACACGTCCAGTTTACTTGTTCCGTATATTACCTTTCGGTAAACTACCGTCCGGTTGTAAAGGAAAGCGTTGAACAAGCAACTGTTAAGGCAATGTCCCGTGACATGCTTTTGATTATGGTCTATAACGTGTCGGACGCAATTACTATCCTTGGTAGGAGCAATAGTAAAGCTCACCCTTATAATTTTTTCGGTATGGCACAAGGTCCTGTCTTTGACCATGTTATGCAACCACCGTTCTTACGGTTGACACCCGATTTAGTTCAGGTGACCTAATGAATTCCAGGTGAATTCCTAGGATTTTACGTTCAATGGTAATGAACGCATTGAAAATAGGGTTTTTAGAAAACAAATCGGTTTGTAATTTTGATCAAAATATTTTCTCGTTCAAGCTCGATTTTAGATATCATTGAATTCCATGAGTTTGTAATTCTCAATCTTTAAGGTCAATCTCTAGGATTGAGTAATATCAGTCTTAAAAGCTGATTTTTAATCTTTAAGGAGATTATCCTTTCTGGGGATCTGATTCATTAGTCTTATCCAGCTAATTTGCATGGTGCCTCCCCATTGTACGAGATAAATCCTTCTCATGGTTAGGATAAATCTGACCACTTGGCGACCCTGTTTAATGCTGAGGTCCGTGGATTTCCAGCTGATTTTAGTGATGACTTTTCTAGATTTTTCGTCAACCTACAGCTGGTCTGAACGACAACTTCATGACCTAAATCAAGAAGCGCGTGTCTTTTTCGGAAGACTTTACTTCCTTTTAATGATGGAATTGATTCATCGTGTAGATCCATCTCTTCTTTTCTTTCATTGGGTAAAACAGTTTAGTTTAGTCCAAAGCAAAAGTATTTTCAGTTATTTGTTACAGATATATGTGACATATGTTTAAGATAACTTGGTAAATTTTCCCACACTTGGCTTTTATTTTCCTTTTTATCGTCCTCTATTCCATTTTAAATGAATTTTAACATTTTAGTTTGTTTCTCAATTTATGTCCTTTCCGAGGTAACAATAATTTCGGTGTTAAAACCTAGTTTTATCGTTCATAAATATGTATAAACATGATTTTGAATTCATTTAATTGAAAATTTCGAAAAATTTTACTAGAATTGGGTAGTCAGTATATAAGACTAGGGCTGTTCTTTTTTTATCAGAGAGCACTAGATTCTAATACAACTACTGCTTTACTAGTATTTTTAATGGTAACCAAGTGTATAAAGTAAAAATTTTAAAATCCGAAAGAATTTAACCCCTTCCCACACTTAAGATCTTGCAATGCCCTCATTTGCAAAAAATCAGTAACAATTTAAATTATTAAGGGTGATTTGTGTGAAAATGATTAAATTTTTACCAAAGTTTCCAAATATATTGGCGTTTGTTTGCTGAATGATAAATGGTGCACGTCATTTGTTCATTCCGTCTTGTTGTTATTTCACATACATTTTGCATCATTGTCGTCAAAATTACTTGCTTTTGCTGAACTTAATGCCAGTCTTTGAAAACGCGTTGTTTTACCCTGTTTTGTGCATAAAAGAGAATACATACAATACAAATATAATCATACATGCAATTTGAAATGGAACTTTGGCATCCCACTTTCAAACTATAAGAAAAATATTAGTACACAATAATAATAAGAATATCAAACATTACATAAACGTAATAAAATGTTAAGTGTTTAAAATAAAAATAAAATTACCAACTTATCTCTACTGATCAGGAGGTGGGTTAGGAGGAAAATTAGGATATGGATCCCAATTCATGTTCGCGTCCGGGTTCCATGGCTGATTATAGGTGAACTGGTATGCTGCGTCATAATCATATGAATCATAGGGTGGTCTCATTTCTGGCTGATGTGCGGGATAGTATGCGGGTCGGGTCGGATAATACATCTCGCCAGGCTGCAACTGGCTTATAATTTGGCGCTGATGATAATCCCATCGGCCATGCTCTCGTTGCCGGGAATGCTCGTAGTCATTCCGACGTTGCCATGCCTCGTACTGCATATGCCTATCATAGTTCGTCATGTATTCATCCTCCATACGAACGCCTAAATCAAGAGCAGTCTCCCGAACAACTCCTATAATGTTGTTCGCATCCTCCATCTCGTCATCCGAACCTCTTTCTACCTGTCGCTGAGGTCCCTCGTATCGATATACCCGACCACGTCTCATCAATAATACCCTTGCACCGTGATAAAGGTTTGAACTTATAGTTTCACCTCCGTCCTCTATTTCGTTCATTGGACCCCCTTGGTGCTTATCTACACCTAAATACTCTCCAATGAGAGTAATGAAAATACCACCACCTATAATACTCCCCGATTTCATCCCCGAAACTACATTAGCGAGATAATAACCAACACAATAGGGAATGTTAACGAAACTCCTCGGGTCTCTAATACACTTGAGGTAGAACAAATCGTTTACGGTCAATTTCTCCTTATTTCTTCCCCTTTGTGTAATTGTGTTTGCTAAGAATCTA
This sequence comes from Rutidosis leptorrhynchoides, assembly GCF_046630445.1. NCBI lineage: Eukaryota > Viridiplantae > Streptophyta > Magnoliopsida > Asterales > Asteraceae > Rutidosis > Rutidosis leptorrhynchoides. Next base: position 345,374,413 of record NC_092341.1, read on the forward strand.
TGAATCACCCGGAGTTCAGCTCTGTCTATATCTAAGTATGTATGATTTCCACTGGCGTGAAATTCATTAAAGTGGGACATACGCCTCCAGATGGCGTTAATATCAAATTCCCTATCTACCCTTTCTCCTTGGGCAATCAGGCTATTACAGTCGGGGCTCAAAAGTTCAGCAGGGGTGTAAATCTGTAAGGCCCTGGCTAAATCTATCATGGACATTCTGTACATGCGTCCACCTAGCAGAAATCTAATAAAGCTTCTATCATCTATCCTCCTAACATCACTGTTTAACTTAATAGTACTAAGTAATTCTATACACCATTCCCTATATATGGTTCTACGAATGGAAAATAGGCGCATCCAATCGTTAAACTGAGAATTACCATACCTTTGCACCAATAATTCCCGAATCGGCTCGGCGAGGTCAACTGTTTCCAAAGGTACCCAGTCAATTGCCCTTGGCATTTCAACAACCTTAAAGTAGAGAATGTGCATGTTCTTTTGATAATCTGGATACTCTATCCAACATCGATCAAATCTCAGATTTGGGTGTAACTGATCTTCATTAATGTCTAAGCTCAGAATCCTTTGATGTGGAGCGAATTGACGAAACTGATTCATGAATAATTGATCTTGATCGTGATATGGAATATGTTGCTCCTCCTGTTCTTCTTCTTCTTGTTGCATATGTTGTTCTTGTTCATGAAACATTTCCGGTTCGGGCTCTGGTTGCCTGGACGATGATGCTCCTGAACCTCCAGTATCGGCTCTCTGCAAAACACATTAAACACAAAATTTGTGCATCCAAATATGCATTAGTGTTAGCAAAATAATAACTTGAAACAATTATGATGACATGTTCAATTCATAACATATTTTATACACATTTTCTTAACAATAACAATTATATACTTTTACATACGAAAATGTGTACAATGTTTTATCACATTTAAACTCTTAAACATGTCAACAATAATTATTATAACAATTAAACACTTGTTACATGGCATTCAAATCAAACTAGTGCTCATTTTCATATTTTTGTCAAGTTTACACTTTGTCAAATAAGCATATACGAAAAATGTACATCAAGTTCATAAGCATTTATCTCAAATAACATGCCAAAATAATCACTACTAGCAATGAAACAAGTTTCAAATGGCCTTTATATCAAATTATCCAAGTTCATGAATTTTTAGACTTAAAAAGTCCACTTTAATTCTCAAAAACATGTTTAGGCTCAAAGTTTGGATCAATTAACTACCTAAACATGTTACACTACTTAATTTAGCAACAATTCATGACAAAAATCGGCCATAACCTGTTTATATCAAAAAGCCCCAAATTGCTCAAGAACACAAACCCTAGATTCTTAAAAATTTGAAGTTTTTAGCTTCAATTCATGTTAAATAGCTTCTATCTAGGATATACATGCATAATATAACAACAATTTAGCTCTAATTACACCTAAATTTAACAAAATCAAAATATAAAATTTCTAGCTCAAGAACACAAAAATTCGAATTTAAAGAGATTAGGGGTGAAATCTTTAACTTTCTCCTGAAGGGGTTGAGACTACTGAATCTAGGCATGATTATTGTGAAGTTTTGCAAGAAATTTGATGAAAAATGATGAATTTTTGAGAGGGTTTTGGAGATGGTTCGTGTATATGTGTGTGTATTGTGAGAAAGAAACAGGTCGACTGAGTTTTTGATCCTGTCCAGTTTTTAACAGCCATGCGACTCGCATGGTTTTGCTCTTACCCCCATGCGAGTCGCATGGGGGTATTTTCCAGGTATTTTTAATTTTTGTTTTTTTTTTTTTTTTTTTTTTTTTTATAAAAACCTTATACTTTTAAAACATAAAATTTAATAAAATTTTAAAAATTTTGTTTCTTTTTAAGACGAGGTCGTTTCGGGACGATGCCCTAGTCCGCCCCTCGACAAAATTTTAAAATTTGTCTTTTTGTAGCGATTGTTTTAAAAGCTTAGATTTTTGGGTTTTTTAATGTTTTTGGCATACTTTAAATCAATAAGATTAAAAATAATGATAATAAAAGTTCTCGTCCCTCCCTCGGGTAAAGCAATTTCGGTTCAAAGACCTAGTCTTCAACTTACGACGAATTTTAAAAATCATATTCTTAACTTAATGAGATAAAGTAAATTTTTGTTTTTAAATTCACACAACTTAAATATAAAATTCAAAATTAAAAATTAAAAATTAAAAATTCACACCAAACTTAAAATTTGAAATGCATAAAATTTAAATTTCATATTTTAAATTCACATCAAACTTATTTTAAAAATTCATATTATAAATTCACACCAAACTTATATAAATTTTTCAAATATTTACAATTTTAAAAATATTGTTTATATAAAGTTTACAATATTAATTTAAGATTTAAATATTAATTTTAAAAATATGGTAAAAATAAAATTAAAAATCTTTTTGTCTTTTTATCCCACTTTAATCAATCAAATATTATCAAAAATATGCGCCCCTCTTTTCAGTAAAGTAATTTCGGTTCCAAGACCTAATTTAACTCATGACGAATTTTTGAAATATTTTGGGTTGATTGATTAAAGATATTTATACCTTAAGAATAAACGTTAAATTTCGCAGTGATGTAATAAATTTTTGAACGATATCAATAATTTCGGTCGCCAAACCTAATTTTATTTAATACCTATTTAATACTTTTTAGCGAACAAATTAGCGTTTATTATCAAAAGGTTAAAAATAAAAATAAAAATAAAAACTGTACAGACATACCTGTGAAATAGATTTCTTAGTTATATGATCTATTATATTCATAAGATAGTCGGTTTAATTGGTTTTCCATGGCTGCATAGGCGTAACCTCGAGCATTCATTGTCTTTTCTTCTAAACATATGAACGGTCCGTCTCTGCATAAAGTAACAAATTCGGTATTTGAATAGGTTTGATTATTTGAACATTTACCTCCATGTGACCATTTTCCGCATTTGTGACATCGTTCTAGGTGTCGTGCTCTTCTTTTTGCTGCGGATTTTGATTTTCCTTTACCAAATTGTAACTTATTATCTTCGCATCTGGATCCTTTTCTAACTCCGTCCATTCTTTCTCTGATTACTGATACTATTTCACTCGGGAGTATGTCATTATTACGTTTAGTGATCAAAGCGTGTAGCATTAGACCATGGTTTAGTTCACAGGCAGTCTTCATTTTGTAAAAACCTAAAAAAAATAAAAATTCAGAATGGGGGGAGAAGACTAGTTCTTTAGGGTCTGCTAGGGAAAGACCATACGTGTTCCATTTTCGAGAACTACACGAAAACAGACAATCTAACTCTAACAGAAATATATATTATCCTTTAAAGACTTGATTCTCCCCACACTTAGTTAGCTGTGGTGTCGAAATTGTGATTAACTTCGTTGTCGACTTCCATCGGATCATGTATGTAATGTTTAACTCTGTGACCATTAACTTTAAATTCAATCCCATTTGAATTTATTAATTCTATCGTTCCGTATGGGAAAACTCTTTTGACTATGAATGGTCCAGACCATCTTGATTTCAATTTTCCAGGAAATAGCTTGAATCGTGAATTGAAAAGAAGAACTCTGTCTCCTTCTTTGAATTCTTTTGAACTTCTGATTCTTTTATCATGCCATTTCTTCGTTCTTTCTTTATAGATTAACGAATTTTCATATGCTTCATGTCTTAATTCTTCTAATTCGTTTAGTTGACTTAATCGTAGACGTCCGGCTTCATGTAAATCAAGATTACATGTCTTCAAAGCCCAAAATGCTTTGTGTTCAATTTCTACTGGAAGATGACACGCTTTTCCATAAACAAGTCTAAAAGGTGTGGTTCCAATTGGAGTTTTGTAGGCTGTTCTAAAAGCCCAGAGTGCATCCTCCAATTTAATGGACCATTCCTTCGGATTTGATCCTACGGTTTTCTCTAGAATACGTTTTAAAGCTCGGTTGGTATTTTCAACTTGTCCACTTGTTTGTGGATGATATGCGGTGGAGATTTTATGAGTTACTCCATATCTTTTAAGAACTTTCTCAAGTTGATTATTACAGAAATGAGTACCCCGATCACTTATTAAAGCTTTCGGTGTTCCAAACCTTGCAAAAAGACGTTTTAAAAAGTTGACTACAACTCGTGCATCGTTAGTTGGGAGAGCTTGTGCTTCCGCCCATTTAGATACATAATCAATGGCTACGAGTATATATAGATTATTATGAGATTTTGGAAATGGACCCATAAAGTCAATACCCCAAATGTCAAATACTTCACATACTTGGATGACATTTTGTGGCATTTCATCACGTTGACTTATTTTTCTGGCCCTTTGACATGCATCACAGGATTTGCAAAGAAGGTGTGCGTCTTTGTAAATTGTAGGCCAATAGAATCCAGCTTCATAAACTTTTCTTGCTGTTAGTTGAGGCCCATAATGCCCTCCTGTTGGTCCTGTGTGACAATGGTTTAAAATTTTACTAGCTTCATCTCCAAATACACATCGGCGTATTATTCCATCGGGTCAACTTTTAAACAGATGTGGATCTTCCCAGAAATAGTGTTTTATATCACTGAAGAATTTCTTTCGTCTTTGGTACGATAATCCTTTTTCAAGGAATCCACAAACTAAGTAGTTTGCATAGTCTGCAAACCATGGGATTTCTTTATAATCTATCTTCAATAGATATTCATCAGGAAAGTTGTCTTGTATGGCCGATTCATTTAGAACTTCTAATTCGGGATTTTCAAGACGAGAAAGATGATCAGCGGCGAGATTTTCTGCTCCTCTTTTATCTCGGATTTCAATATCAAACTCTTGTAAGAGTAAGATCCAACGGATTAATCTTGGTTTAGCATCTTGTTTTGAAAATAGGTATCTAAGAGCAGAATGGTCGGTATAGACCACCGTTTTTGCTAGAACGAGATATGATCGAAATTTGTCAAAAGCAAAGACAATAGCAAGGAGTTCTTTTTCAGTAGTTGTATAGTTCGTTTGTGCTCCTTGTAATGTCTTACTAGCATAATATATAGGTTGAAATCGTTTTTCAATCCTTTGTCCTAAAACGGCTCCCATTGCAAAATCACTTGCATCGCACATTAGTTCAAATGGTAGATTCCAATTTGGTGTTATCATGATCGGTGCATTAGTGAGTTTTTCTTTAAGAATATTAAAAGATTTGATACACTCATCTGAAAAGATGAATGGCGCATCCTTTTCTAGGAGTTTATTCATAGGAGTGGCAATTTTAGAAAAATCTTTTATGAAACGTCGGTAAAAACCGGCATGCCCTAGAAAACTCCTAACTCCTCTAACATTTGTGGGATGTGGAAGTTTAGCAATTACCTCTACTTTAGCTCTATCCACTTCAATTCCTTCTTTTGAAATTTTATGTCCAAGAACGATGCCTTCTTTAACCATAAAATGGCATTTCTCCCAATTAAGCACTAGATTTGATTTTTCGCATCTAATTAGCATTCGTTCCAGATTAACTAGACATGATTTAAATGTATCACCGAAGACTGAAAAGTCATCCATGAATACTTCCATGCATTCTTCTATCATGTCGTGAAAAATCGCCATCATACACCTTTGAAAGGTTGCAGGGGCGTTACAAAGTCCAAATGGCATGCGTTTGTAAGCAAAAGTACCATAAGGGCACGTGAATGTGGTTTTCTCTTGATCCTCGGGTGCTATTGGAATTTGAAAATATCCGGAAAATCCATCTAGAAAACAATAGTAACTATTTCCGGCTAATCTTTCCAACATTTGATCTATGAAAGGTAAGGGAAAGTGATCTTTTCTGGTGGCGTCATTTAATTTTCTATAATCAATACATACACGCCATCCTGTTACAGTCCTAGTAGGAATAAGCTCATTTTTCTCATTTGTGATGACAGTCATGCCACCCTTCTTAGGTACGCATTGAACTGGGCTTACCCATGGACTATCAGAAATTGGATATATCAAACCTGCATCTAGCAGTTTAATAATCTCTTTCTTAACTACATCTTGCATATTAGGATTTAGTCTTCGTTGGCGTTGCACATACGTTTTATGACCTTCTTCCATAAGGATTTTATGTGTGCAATACGAAGGACTTATTCCTTTAATATCATGAATCTTCCATGCAATGGCTGGTTTATGAGCTTTCAACACAGAAATGAGTTGTGATTTCTCATTTTCAGTAAGAGAAGACGATATTATTACAGGTAATTCAGATTCACCATGTAAATAAGCGTATTCCAAATGGTTTGGAAGTGGCTTTAACTCTAATTTCGGAGGTTCTTCTATCGATGATTTATATCGATATCTGTCTTCTTCTTTTAGCATTTGAATTTCTTCTGTTGTTGGTTCATATCCATTAGCTATAAGTGTAGCTAACATTTCAGCTTCATCAATTGGTTCATTACCTTCTCCTAAAGAACATTCTCCTGTTCCTTGTAATTCTGGAAATTCTTCTAATAATTCCGCATGTGCATCTATAGTTTGAATATAATAACATGTATCATCTGCAGATTGTGGTTGTTGCATTGCTCTATCAACTGAAAAGGTAACACTCTCATCCTCTATACTTAGGGTCAGTTTCTTACCGAACACGTCTATCATTGCTTTAGCCGTGTTTAAGAATGGTCTTCCTAATATGAGAGGAACTTGAGAATCTTCTTCCATGTCCAAAACAACAAAATCTACTGGAAATACAAAAGTACCAACTTTAACTAGCATGTTCTCCATTATCCCTCTAGGATATTTTATTGATCTATCGGCTAGTTGTATGCTTATTCTAGTTGGTTTCAATTCTCCAAGGTCTAGTTTAGCGTATAGTGAATACGGCATTAGATTTATACTAGCACCTAAGTCTGCCAATGCTTCTATTGAACTAAGACTACCCAGAAAACATGGAATTGTGAAACTTCCTGGATCAGATAGTTTTTCTGGTATCTTATTCAACAGCACTGCTGAACAATTAGCATTCATAGTAACAGCCGAGAGTTCTTCCATTTTCTTTCTATTTGTGATTAGATCTTTCAAGAATTTAGCATACCTTGGCATTCCTGAAATTACATCAATGAAAGGAAGATTTACATTTATCTGTTTAAACATATCCAAGAATTTGGATTGCTCGGCTTCAAGTTTTTCTTTCTTCATTTTACTCGGGTAAGGAAGTGGTGGTTGATATGGTTTAACATAAGGTTTATCCTTAACTGTGTTATCTTCATTAACCTTTTCAACTACCGGTTCTTTTTCCTTATCTTGATCAGGTTGTGGTTCTTGTGGAGTAGGAATAGTTTCATCAGAAGTTACAGGTATTTCAGGTGGTTTAAGTGTTGTACCACTTCTTGTGGTAATAGCTTTAGCTGTTTCATTCCGGGGGTTAGCATTTGTATCACTAGGTAAACTTCCCGGTTTTCTTTCACCTATTAACCTTGCTAGGTTACTTACTTCTTGTTCTAGATTTTGAATAGAAGCTTGTTGATTTCTAAATGCTTGAGCATTTTGTTCATTGGTTTGTTTTTGAGATGTGAAAAACTGCGTTTGAGTTTCAACTAGCTTCGTCATCATATCTTCTAAATTTGGCTTTTTATCATCGGTTTGTTGTGGTGGTTTGTTTTGAAAATTCGGTCTTTGCTGATTGTAAGTATTATTGGATAGTTGTTGATTGCTAGGACCTTGTTGGTTGTTGTATGGAATATTTCGGTTATAATTCTGGTTTTGATTGTAAATCGGTCTTGGCGGTTGATAATTATTCTGATAATTATTTCCAGGCCTTTGGTTTATGTATGAAATATTCTCTCTTTGTTCCATTGTTAATTCAATACTGAGACAATCTTTTGTCAAATGTGGTCCTCCACACTGCTCACAACTAATTCGTATTGAGTGAATATCCTTAGTCATCTTTTCCATTCGTCTCTCGAAAGCATCTATCTTTGCGGAAATGGAATCTAAGTCATGGCTAGAATCGGCTCTAGCTGCTTTAGATGATCTAATGATATCTTTTTCTTGGTGCCACTCATGTGAGTGGGAAGCAGTATTATCAATAATTTTGTAAGCATCAGTTTCGGTTTTCTTCATAATAGAACCACCAGCTGCTATATCTATGTCTTTTCTTGTAGTGATGTCGCATCCTCGGTAGAATATTTGTACTATTTGACAGGTGTCTAAACCATGTTGCGGACATCCTCTTAACAACTTTCCATATCTTGTCCACGCCTCATATAGAGTTTCATTTGGCTTCTGTGTGAACGTAACAATTTCTGCTTGAAGTCTTACGGCTTTAGATGCAGGAAAGAATTGTTTAAGAAATTTGTCAATTAAAACATCCCATGTATCGATCGCCCCTTCAGGTAACGATTCCAACCAATCTTTGGCTTCTCCCTTTAAAGTCCAGGGAAATAACATGAGATATATCTGTTCATCCTCCACTTCTCGGATTTTAAATAGTGTGCAGATCCTATTAAAGGTACGTAGATGTTCATTTGGATCTTCCTTCGACGCACCACTAAATTGGCATTGATTAGTCACCATGTGTAGAATTTGTCCTTTGATTTCATAATCTGGCGCATTAATGTCTGGATGAGTAATTGCGTGACCTTGGCCAGTGCGTTTAGCTCTCATTCGGTCTTCCATACTTAAAGGTTCCAGATTCTCCATAATTGAATTTGTTGAATCGGTATCACTAGATGATTCTGATTTAATAGTTCGTTCCTCAACAATCTCTGTTTGAATGATTGGTGGCTCCGGAGGAAAGTTTAATGGTTCAGGATCTATGAACCGTTCCTGAATATTCTCTGGATTCTCAATTGTGAGGTTGGGTTCAAAAAATGGATTATCGGAAATTTGAACTGAAGTACTTGGTCGACTGGATGACGATTCTAAAGAAAAATCAACGGCGGTTATATTTGTTAAACGATGTCTTGATCGAGTTACAGGTGGTGAACGTACAAAAGGTGATGAACGTCTTGCTCGGTGCATTCACTGAATATCCTATTAGTTTTTAAAAGGAAAGAAAAATTATAATAAGTTATCCAATCAATAGACTTTTCTGATTTTGCCCACGTTTCGAATAGCCAAAAGATGCAGCAGAGGGGCAGGATTCGTTTGGTCTCAATATAATTGAGGACTGTTTGGCTCCAATAACCCGGTCCACGTACAAATCCAACTATTACTACGAACCAGAAAATTTTGATGTCTATTAATTTAACCACTTAAAATAAATTTTCGTAATTTTAAGAAATTTAGATAAGAAGTAGAAAAAAATTCTAAGTCTTAAAAACTAGAATAGCGAGAAATAAGAGAGAAAAAGAGTTCGTCGAAAAAGGTCGAAAAAGAAAAAAAAATGATTGAAAAATAAAAGGTGACGGAAAAATAAAAGAAACTTATCAAAACTTAAAAATACTTAACTAATCTAACCTTATTACTACAACTAACTTAACATTATAATCGCAAATTGAAATTACTAATTGGAATGATAATTGGTACATAGTAAAAGATCTAAAAATATTAAAGCTTACAAGGAAAAACTAAATCCCAAATGGAAATAACTTAAAAAAAAAAAACTAAAACTTAAAAAAAACGTCGCAAAATTCTAAAGCACCTAAATCTTAGTCTAAAGAAAAAGCACTTAAGGAATTCTATGGCAAAGCCTAAAAATCTAGGAGTAAAAATAACTATAGCAAAAACTAAGTTTAAAATTAAGTACGAACGAAGAAAATATAAAAATTACGCTAAAACAATTAAAGGATACAAAAATATAAAAGTTATAAAAAGTTATAAAAATATTAGATTTTATAAAAATATTATTTTTATATTTTTCTTTTATTATAGTATTAAGTAAATAAATAATAAAACTAAACAAAAGTAAAAATAACTAAATAAATTAAAAACCTAATTATAATAATAATAATAGTTTTAGGGTTTAAATAATAATAATTAAATAATATCCGTAATTATTACGGAATTAGGGTTTGGATGTGGCCCAGTCAGACCCCTCATGCGAGTCGCATGATTTAAGAGGGTGGGTCATGCGAGTCGCATGACTGAACTGGACCGGTTCAATTGACAGGTTCAATTTGACAGGTCACGTAATATTTAATATTTATTTTCTTTTTCTGTTTTATATTTAAAATATAAATATATATATAATTAAAATAAAACTTAATTTTAAAAACTAAAAATAAACTTAAAATACTTTATAATTTTGTAAAAATAAAAGAAAAACTTAAAAAATACACTTTAAAATATATATATATATATATTTTTTTTTTTTCGATTTTAAAAGCTCTTTTTTTTTATATATTTTTTTTTTAATTTTTTTTAAAAATATAAATTTTACCAAAACTTATTATAACTTAAAAATTAAAAATATGGCGTTTCGCTTCGGCGTTCCCCGGCAGCGGCGCCAAAAATACTTGATGTCGAACGAGGTGTATATAAAATAGCTTATATTTTACTAGGAAAAACTATTAAATACGATACAATTTTACACAAGATATTTATTTATTTATAGAATGGATATACTTAAACCTTGCTACAACACTTATAGGCAGTGTACCTAATCGTACAGTAGTGTAGTTTTTAGTAAGTCCGGTTCGTTCCACAGGGAAATCTTTAAACAAAGCTCAACGCTATATTAGTTTATTTTTATAAAAATACAAATATATATATAGGTAATATTATTATTATAAAGGGGGGTTTTTACCGTTTAATGACCGGTTTGTCGATTTTAAAACTTTATTCGTAGTTAAAACCTAATGTAAAATATAAAATAAATACAAGACTTAAATTAAAGCGTAAAGTAAATAACGATAATGAAATTGCGAATAATAAAAATGCGATAAAATAAAATTGCGATAATTAAAAAGTACGATAATTAAAAGTGCGATTAAATAACAATAAATAAAAGTGCGATAATTAGAAGTGCAATTAAATATAAAATAAAGGAAATTAAATATGAAATAAAAGAATTATGCTTATTTAAACTTCCGTAATCATGATGTTTGACGTGTTGATTTTAGTTTTATGCCCTTGGGTTAATTGTCCTTTGTCCTGGATTATTCAATATGTCCGTCTGGTTTTTGTCCATAACAGTCCATCAGTCATAAATATAAATTGCAAGTGTCCTTGACAAATTATTATTATACCCGAAGTTAAATATTCCAACTAATTGGGGATTCGAATTGTAACAAGGTTTTAATACTTTGTTTAATGAATACACCAGGTTATCGACTGCGTGTAAACCAAGGTTTTACTACTTTGTTAACAATTACACCAATTACCCTTGAATGTAATTTCACCCCTGTTTTGATTATTCTAGTGGCTATTAATCCATTCCCGTGTCCGGTTAAATGAACGATTATTCGTACAAATAAATACCCCGCCCATCGTGTCCGATCGAGTGTATATGGTAATTTATAGGGACGCCCAATTGTAAATCTTTATATTAACATTAACAAACTTTCGTTTAGTTAAACAAATATAAAGCCCATTAATAGCCCATAGTCTAGTTTCCACAAGTGTCGTTCTTTTGTCCAAACCCCAATTATGGTACAAAGCCCAATTACCCAATTTTAGTAATTAGCCCAACATCATGATTACTTCGTTTTAAATAAGCATAATAATAACTTAGCTACGAGACATTAATATAAAAAGGTTGAACATAACTTACAATGATTAAAAATAGCGTAGCGTTACACGGACAGAATTTCGACTTACACCCTTATAACATTCGCTAACATACCCTTATTATTAGAATTATAATTAAAATTAAAATATAAATTATAAATATAAATATATTTACGTATGAAGAGGAAGAGAAAAAGATGATTAAAACTCGGCACAAAACTGGCTTTATATAGGACCTGACCAGCAATCTCACTCCATGCGACTCGCATGGATTTGTGCCTTTGGCCATGCGAGTCGCATGGCCACCCTGGATCCAGCCAAATGGATTTGTTTTCTTCTTGCCGACGTAATATAATAATAATAATATATATAATATATAATTATATATAATTATATATATATTATATTATATTCTTGTGCATAGTAGACTAGATATTTTTGGTCCGTTGCGTCGGGCGTTTCTTCTTGGCTCAGGTCCCGGTTCCGGATTTTCGGACGTCCTCGCGTATTATTTTAAATCGCGTACTTTGCGTCTTGTAACTTGTACTCTTGTCATTTTGAGACGTTCCTCATCAATATTTTGAACCTTTTTAATTGTATCTTGTACTTTTTAGCTCTTTGGACCTTTTTGTCTTCAATTTGTCGAATCTGCCTTTTGTCTTCATCTTTTATTTTTAAACGAATATCTCTTGTAAATAGAACAATTGCAACTAAAAGCTTGTCTTTCTTGAGGAATAATGCTATGAAATATATGTTCGTTTTTAGCATTATCACACCCCGTCTCAGCTTACTATCCACAAGTGTTGTAAAGTTACCACCACCACTCTAGATGAGTATCGTCATCACTATTTATCACTACGGTTGCGTACTACTCGTTATCATGACTCGTTACTCTTTTCATACCTAAATACATTTTTGTCTGACTCGAACCGCATTGACGTGAACAATCATTTATACACTTCCCTCGGGGAACGCTTCCTTAGAGTTGAAGAAATTCTTTCGATTTAATACGAGTCACGTTTGAGACGTCGTTACATTTTGTTCATTTTAGGTCTTCACGATGACACGAACTTGAATCTATGGAGTGATGTGGGAATGGAGGTATGAGTTAGCGTAATATAACGACACTCGATCAACGTGGTTATATTACGGTAAGACATACCAAAGTTCTAATGACTCGTGATGGTGATTGGACTCGATCAACCTAATCACCACCATGTGCCATGTACATGACTTCATCTATTCATGTTTGGACATCTGAAAACTCCGAAAGTACTGACAACAACCATACCGGGGACACACCTTCGAATATTGTCGAACCATATTTATGCTTCCGAATGAATGACGAATTCTTTCAACTTCAAACATATGTTATACATGAATACTATCTCGTCCTCGCACAGTCTTATTGATTAACTACAATTTACTCGTTATGCTTACATCGGGGCGGAAACTTCTCTTGCATCACCCTCATAATTCCGGTTCAGGAAATCTTTTATTCTAAACTCTCAATGGAGAGAGAGACTCTCCACGTTATACTAGTATTCGCCTCGAGGGTGAATAGTCCCGACGAACATTTTTGGAAAACGATAAATCTTCCGCGGCGCGAATTTCTTGAGAAACTTGTTCTATCTAACGTTTTCAAGTCCTAACAAACTTTTTCAAACATACCTTACAGAAATGTACCTCATTTCAGATCGAGATTCTTGTTTCACTTCTAGATTTCGGAGTGCCTTACAAAAAGTCTCGGGACCACGCTTAAACATGAGTACAACACATCAACCACAACCCGACGGACCGAGTAAACATATGATTCAAACTTTGGAAACCATAACACGAGTTCGTGTTATCGATTTCAAATTTACTTGAGAAAAGTACTTAGTCAAATTCTCTTACTACAATAAAATTTCATTCGATTCTTAACGTCACACCTTTTGAAACCACATGTGACCGGAAACGTCATTCTCTTTTGTCGAACAAAGTAAACGATGATCAACTCACCGGGCCCGAGTATATTCATGAACAACCGAGAAAAATTTATTCATATTCAAGCAAGACCCAACACAACTCGTAATCACCAAGAGCTACGCCGATGTTAGACGTAAACATTTCGAATTCCAATTGGGTAACCGCGAAATCTTAAAGTCGCACCTTAGAAGGGTGTAATCCGTCTCGGGAAACATAGAAAGCTAAATCCGCGATATTTTTAATCCTTTTGAAATCTTGGGGCATTTTGAACCCGTTGCTAGCCGTTTACATTTTCCGACTCATTTTGAGTCTCCGTTTATCCAACATCCGATGTATCAACTTAAGGACGTGTCTTGCAAACAAGAACTTGTTATTCCTTTCAGATGAACTTACTATCAATGACAAATTCCACTTCCTAGGAGAACCGGATGAAACCGTGAATCGTGAAACCAAATCTTAAAACAACATAAAATCCCGACCGTCGAAGTCCGTTGAATTGCCCAAGGACGTACCTCCACTTATCCGTAGAATTTCCTACGCAAGAGCTCGAGGAAGATTCAACAACTACTACTTCCAACTAAATTTCGGGACGAAATTTCTTTTGAGGTGTGGATAATGTAACATCCCGCGTTTTTCCGTTTAATTTATTTTAACACCGTCTTTTTTTTTTAAATAATATCCTTCGTTATTTAAATTTGTATCTTTCGTTAACTAACGTTCATAATATCCTCGTTATTTAATTATAACGTCACCCGTTTACTCGAACGTCTTTAAAAATATTCGTTTGGTTAATTCCCGCACCCGCTTTGAAACTCGAGGGACCAAAGTTGCAAAGGGGCCTAACTAGTGACTAGGTCAACTAGTCAAACCCCATCTCATCCATTCATTATCACCACCCACCTTCATCCTTCCCTTTCTCTCTACTTCCCATTTTTGAACACAAACCCCAACTTCATAAAATCATCATCTAAATTCGGGATTGGAAGCAAACTTCAAAACAAATTACATTTTCGTGATCCTCTCTTCATCCTCTACATTTTGATACCAATTTCATCAAGTTTGGGTAACTTTCTAAAAACTCTAGATTTCTATAAATTCGTGTTTTTGACTTGAAATTGTGTTAGTTAGTGTCTATGGCTCGTGTATAACATGAATGTATGATTTGTTTGCTTGAATTGTTGATTTTGGTGTGACTAGCTTGAAAAATGAAAATCGTAAGCTTAATCTTTGATTTTGGATGATTAAATGTTGTTAGATTGTTAAAGTTCATGTTTTAAAAGTGTTACTAGCATCATTAGCTTCATGTTGATGTATAGATTGATCAAAGAAACTTCATAAACGCGATTATTGATTTTGTGAACTTTTGGTTAGGGTTTGATAGCCTTAAAGCGAACTTTTGATGCGTTGAATGCTTGTTAATGTTATTGATAAGTGCTTGGTTGTATTACATGCTTCATTACCTTCGAAACGGCATATCGTATGTGTAAATTGGATTCCCGAATCATAAAATACGTTTTACGAACTTGAAACTTTGAAAATAAACCTTTCTTGATCAATTGACGAGTTTTCGGTTATTGTAAATGATGTTTTTGCTTGATGAAAAGTGGTTAGTTGTATTCCTTGTCAAAATACCTTTCCAACGATATAAGATACTTGTTTTGGATGTTTACGGTTTAGGATTTATGGGTATTTGAAGTTGGATTCGTGCTTGAGTGTGAAAACTGCCAGAATTTCTCTGCACAGGTAATGGCGCGGCGCGCCATACACCCGCGTGGCGCGCCAAAGTGGGCTGTCCAATTTTGTCAATTTTCGAATAATGTTTGCTATGCTACGCACCCCCGATTCACATGAGACTTGTTCTAACATGCTTATACATGAATAAAAACCTCAGAAAAATAGTTCGGGACCGAACCCGGACGTGTTGACTTTTTCGTTGACTTTGACCGACCAAAGTTTGACTTTTTGTCAAACTTAACCAAACTTTTATGCAATCGTTCTAACATGCTTTTATACGTGATTCTTGCATGAAACTTGACAACGTGATTCACATGCTATACTGTTCGAGTCGTAACGAGCCATAGGACTAATTGAACACATTTCGTCCGACCTTGTGTCGTAACTAGTTAATTGATACAACTTATTTGTTTAGGTCAAGGCTAAACAACTATAATGCACACGTTTACTTTGTGAAGTACTTTTATACTCGTGCACTCGAGGTGAGATCATAGTCCCACCTTTTCAACAACTTTTTATACTTTTAAATTGTGGGCTGAGAAATATATACTTTGTTACATTTTGTACTACTTACTTTTATACTTTGAACACAAGTACAAGGAAAACAAACATTTCACAGCGAGTTAGAACAAAAATCCTCAATTCGATTATCATTAGTTACACTTGCAGGGTGTAAGCAAGAACTTATATTGTGTGGCCATACGGGTTTGACAAACCCTCATTACGGACGGTTCGCTACCGTCTACGGATGAAATATATTTTCGAGAAACAGTGTATGTTCTAACACTATTGTGATGGGGTTCTATGGAAGGAAACGTTAAGTCTTGATAATTGGGTGCTCGCGAACAATACTTTTGGAATGCAAACGATTTTGATAATCAACTATGGGAATACTAAATCTTGTGGTTCAAAAACAACGTTTACAAATACACCTATGATTTCACCAACGTTTTTCGTTGACAGTTTTCTATATGTTTCTCAGGTTCATACTCGGCTACTTGATACATGCTTCCGCACACTTTGATTACTTGCTTGAAGTCAAGCATACATGCATACGCTAGTGATAGCACTTTTGGATTAGACCTTAAAGCATACATACTTACGCTATTTATAGCAACCGTGATTTTAAACTAATTATGTCGCAAGTTAATTCATTTATACTTTACAACTTTTGTAAACTTAGACTTGTTGTCGAATTGTTTTGTAAACTAAACTTTGTAAGTCTTGTACGTTTCAAATGAATGCGACATAATTTTGGTCAAACGAGTCTCATATAGGGACTATGACCACGCAACGGGACCTAAGTAGTCGGCGCCGTCAATGACGATTTGGTCGGGTCGCTACACGATAATCCTTTTTCAAGGAATCCACATACTAAGTAGTTTGCATAGTCTGCAAACCATGAAATTTCATTATGATCTATCTTCAATATATATTCATCAGGAAAGTTGTCTTGTATGGCCGATTCATTTAGAACTTCTAATTCAGGATTTTCAAGACGAGAAAGATGATCAGCGGCGAGATTTTCTGCTCCCTTTTTATCTCGAATTTCAATATCAAACTCTTGTAAGAGTAAGATCCAATGGATTAATCTTGGTTTAGCATCTTGTTTCGAAAATAGGTATCTAAGAGCAGAATGGTCGGTATAGACCACCGTTTTAGCTAGAACGAGATATGAACGAAATTTGTCAAAAGCAAAGACAATAGCAAGGAGTTCTTTTTCAGTAGTTGTGTAATTTGTTTGTGCTCCTTGTAACGTCTTACTAGCATAATATATAGGTTGAAATCGTTTTTCAATCCTTTGTCCTAAAACGGCTCTCATTGCAAAATCACTTGCATCGCACATAAGTTCAAACGGTAGATTCCAATTTTGAGTTATCATGATCGGCGCATTAGTGAGTTTTTCTTTAAGAATATTAAAAGATTTGATGCATTCATCTTAAAAGATGAATGGAGCATCCTTTTCTAGGAGTTTATTCATAGGAGTGGCAATTTTAGAAAAATCTTTTATGAAACGTCGGTAAAAACCGGCATGCCCTAGAAAACTCCTAACTCTTCTAACATTGGTGGAATGTGGAAGTTTAGCAATTACATCTACTTTAGCTCTAAACACTTCAATTCCTTCCCTTGAAATCTTATGTCCAAGAACGATGCCTTCTTTAACCATGAAATGGCATTTCTCCCAATTAAGAACTAGATTTGATTGTTCGCATCTAATAAGCATTCGTTCAAGATTAACTAAACATGATTCAAAAGTATCACCGACGACTTAAAAGTCATCCATGAAAACTTCCATGCATTCTTCTATCATGTCGTGAAAAATTGCCATCATGCACCTTTGAAAGGTTGCAGGGGCATTGCAAAGTCCAAATGGCATGCGTTTGTAAGCAAAAGTACCATAAGGGCACGTGAATGTGGTTTTCTCTTGATCTTTGGGTGCTATTGGAATTTGAAAATATCCGAAAAAACCATCAAGAAAACAATAGTAACTATTTTCGGCTAATCTTTCCAACATTTGATCAATAAAAGATAAGGGAAAGTGATCTTTTCTGGTGGCGTCATTTAATTTTCTATAATCAATACAAACACGCCATCCTGTTACAGTCCTAGTAGGAATAAGCTCATTTTTCTCATTTGTGATGACAGTCATGCCACCCTTCTTAGGTACGCATTGAACTGGGCTTACCCATGGACTATCAGAAATTGGATAAATTAAACCTGCATCTAGCAGTTTAATAATTTCTTTCTTAACAACATCTTGCATATTAGGATTTAGTCTTCGTTGGCGTTGCACATACGTTTTATGACCTTCTTCCATAAGGATTTTATGTGTGCAATACGAAGGACTTATTCCTTTAATATCATGAATCTTCCATGCAATAGCTGGTTTATGAGCTTTCAATACAGAAATGAGTTGAGATTTTTCATTTTCAGTAAGAGAAGACGATATTATTACAGGTAATTTAGATTCACCATGTAAATAAGTGTATTCCAAATGGTTTGGAAATGGCTTTAATTCTAATGTTGGAGGTTCTTCTATCGATGATTTATATCGATATATGTCTTCTTCTTTTAGCATTTGAATTTCTTCTGTTCTTGGTTCATATCCATTAGCCATTAGTGTAGCTAACATTTCAGTTTCATCAATTGGTTCAGTTCCTTCTCCTAAAGAACATTCTTCTGTTCCTTGTAATTCTGGAAATTCTTCTAACAATTCTGCATGTGAATCTATAGTTTGAATATAATAACATGTATCATCTGCAGATTGTGGTTGTTGCATTACTCTATCAACTGAAAAGGTAACACTCTCGTCCTCTATACTTAGGGTCAGTTTCTTACCGAACACGTCTATCATTGCTTTAGCCGTGTTTAAGAATGGTCTTCCTAATATGAGAGGAACTTGAGAATCATCTTCCATATTCAGAACAACAAAATCTACTGGAAATACTAAAGTACCAACTTTAACTAGCATGTTCTCCATTATCCCTCTAGGATATTTTATTGATCTATCGGCTAGTTATATGCTTATTCTTGTTGGTTTCAATTCTCCAAGGTCTAGTTTAGTGTATAGTGAATACGGCATTAAATTTATACTAGCACCTAAGTCTGCCAATGCTTCTATTGAACTAAGACTACCCAGAAAATTTGGAATTGTGAAACTTCCTGGATCTGATAATTTTTCTGGTATCTTATTCAACAGTATTGCTGAACAATTAGCATTCATAGTAACAGTCGAGAGTTCTTCCATTTTCTTTCTATTTGAGATTAGATCTTTCAGAAATTTAGCATATCTAGGCATTCCTGAAATCACATCAATGAAAGAAATATTTACATTTATCTGTTTAAACATATCCAAGAATTTGGATTACTCGGCTTCAAGTTTCTCTTTTTTCATTTTACTCGGGTAAGGAAGTGGTGGTTGGTATGGTTTAACATAAGGTTTAGCCTTAACTGTGTTATCTTCATTAACCTTTTCAACTACTGGTTCTGTTTCCTTATCTTCCTCAGGTTGTGGTTCTTGTGGAGTAGGAATAGCTTCATCAGAAATTACAGGTATTTCAGGTGGTTTAAGTGTTGTACCACTTCTTGTGGTAATGGCTTTAGCTATTTTATTCCGGGGGTTAGCATTTGTATCACTAGGTAAACTTCCCGATTTTCTTTCACCTATTAACCTTGCTAGGTTACTTACTTCTTGTTCCAAATTTTGAATAGAAGCTTGTTGATTTCTAAATGCTTGAGCATTTTGTTCATTCATTTGTTTCTGAGATGTGAAAAACTGCGTTTGAGTTTCAACTAGCTTCGTCATCATATCTTCTAAATTTGGCTTTTTATCATCGGTTTGTGGTGGTTTGTTTTGAAAATTAGGTCTTTGCTGGTTGTAAGTATTATTGGATACTTGTTGATTACTAGGACCTTGTTGACTGTTGTATGGAATATTTCGGTTATAATTCTGGTTTTGATTGTAAATCGGTCTTGGCGGTTGATAATTATTCTGATAATTATTTCCAGGCCTTTGGTTTATGTATGAAATATTCTCTCTTTGTTCCATTGTTAGCTCAATACTAAGACAATCTTTTGTCAAATGTGGTCCTCCACACTGCTCACAACTAATTTGTATTGAGTGAATATCTTTAGTCGTCTTTTCCATTCGTCTCTCGACAGCATCTATCTTTGCAGAAATGGAATCTAAGTCATGGCTAGAATCGGCTCTAGCTGCTTTAGATGATCTAACGATATCTTTTTCTTGGTGCCACTCATGTGAATGGGAAGCAGTGTTATCAATAATTTTATAAGCATCAGTTTCGGTTTTCTTCATAATAGAACCACCAGCTGCTATATCGATGTCATTCCTTGTAGTGATGTCGCATCCTTGGTAGAATATTTGTACTATTTGACAAGTGTCTAAACCATGTTGCGGACATCCTCTCAATAACTTTCCAAATCTTGTCCACGCCTCATATAGAGTTTCATTTAGCTTCTGTGTAAATGTAACGATTTCTCCTTGAAGTCTTACGGCTTTAGATGCCGGAAAGAATTGTTTAAGAAAATTTTCAACTAAAACGTCCCATGTATCGATCGCCCCTTCAGGTAACGATTCCAACCAATCTTTGGCTTCTCCCTTTAAAGTCCACGGAAATAACATGAGATATATCTGTTCATCCTCAACTTCTCTTATTTTAAATAGTGTGCAGATCCTATTAAAGGTACGAAGATGTTCATTTGGATCTTCCTTCGGCGCACCACTAAATTGGCATTGATTAGTCACCATGTGTAGAATTTGTCCTTTGATTTCATAATCTGGCGCATTAATGTCAGGATGAGTAATTGCGTGACCTTGGCCAGTGCGTTTAGCTCTCATTCGGTCTTCCATACTTAAAGGTTCCAGATTCTCCATAATTGAATTTGTTGAATCTGAATCACTAGAGGATTCTGATTTAATGGTTCGTTCCTCAACAATCTCTTTTTGAATAATTGGTGGTTCCGGAGGAAAAATTAATGGTTCAGGATCTATAAATTGTCCCTGAATATTCTCTGAATTCTCAATTGTGAGGTCGTGTTCAAAAAATGGATTATCGGAAATTTTAATTGGAGTACTTGGTCGACTGGATGACGATTCTAAAGAAAAATCAACGGCGGTAATATTAGCTAGATGTCTTGATCGAGTTACAGGTGGTGAACGTACAAAAGGTGGTGAACGTCTTGCTCGGTGCATTCACTGAATATCCTATTAGTTTTTAAAAGGAAAGAAAAATTATATAAGTTATCCAATTAATAGACTTTTCTGATTTTGCCCACGTTTTGAATAGCCAAAAGATGCAGCAGAGGGGCAGGATTCGTTTGGTCTCAATATAATTGAGTACTGTTTGGCTCCAATAACCCGGTCCACGTACAAATCCAACTATTACTACGAACCAGAAAATTTTGATGTCTATCAATTTAACCACTTAAAATAAATTTTCGTAATTTTAAGAAATTTAGAGAAGAAATAGAATAAAAATCTATGTCCTAAAACTAGAATGACGAGAAATAAGAAAGAAAAAGATTGTGCGTCGAAAAAGGTCGAAAAAGAAAAAGGTTGAAAAATAAAAGGCGTCGAAAAATAAGAAAGAAAAAGAGTGACTATAAAACTTTAAAACACTCGACTAACCCAACTTTATTACTATCACTAACTTAAAATTAAAATTGCAAATTGAGATTACTAATTGGAGTGATAATTGATACATAGGTAAAAGGCGTCGAAAAATAAAAATAAGAAAGTAGCGCGTCGAACGGCGTCGCAAAATTCTAAGGCACCTAAATCTTAGTCTAAAGAGAAAGCACTTAAGGGATTTTACGGCAAAGCCTAAAAATCTAGAAGTAAAAATAACTATGGCAAAAACTATGAGTTAAAACTAAATACGAATGATAAAAATACAAAAATTACGAATAAACGATTAAAAAAAATAAGAATAAAAATAAGATTAAAATTGATAAAATTATTTAATTTTATAAAAATATTATTTTTATATATTTATATTATAAAAGTATTAATTTTTATATATTAATAAAACTAATTAAACTTAATATTACAAATTAATTAAAACTTAAATTAAATACTAAATGAATTAAATATTTAACCCTAAATACAAATTAATTAATAATAATAAATAATACTCCGTAATTAATGCAGATTAGGGTTCTGGTCATACGCGTCAGGGCGGCACCGCGAGTTGCGGTGCCACGTACAAAATAAACCCGCGAGTCGCGGAGGTTAAAATTTTAAATGCACAAGTTTCGTTCGACAGGTTCTGTAGTTTTTTTAAATTATATTTTATATATTTTTCTATTTTTAATAATTATATTTTTATAAAACTTATATAGAAATACTTTATAATTTATAAATAAAAATCTAAAAAATAGATTTATATATTTTTTTTTTCAGTTTTTAAATTTTTATATTTTTTAATATTTAAAATGTATTTTACAAAAACTAAATAAAACTTAATAAAAATCTCTTTTTTTTATGTGGCGTTTCGCTTCGGCGTTCCCCGGCAACGGCGCCAAAAATACTTGATGTGCGCAGAGGTGTATATGAAATAGCTTATATTTTACTAGGAAAAACTATTAAATACGATACAATTTTACACAAGATATTTATTTATTTATAGAATGGATATACTTAAACCTTGCTACAACACTTATAGGCAGTGTACCTAATCGTACAGTAGTGTAGTTTTTAGTAAGTCCGGTTCGTTCCACAGGGAAAATCTTTAAACAAAGCTTAACGCTATATTAGTTTTAATTTATAAAAATACAAATATATAAATAAGTAATATTATTATTATAAAAGGGGGGTTTTTACCGTTTAATGATCGGTTTGTCGATTTTAAAAACTTTAGTCGCAGTTAAAACCTAATGTAAAATAATAAAAAATAAATATAACTTAATTTAAAGCGTAAAGTAAATAACGATAAGGAAATTGCTATAAATAAAAGTGCGATAAAATAAAATTGCGATAATTAAAAAGTACGATAATTAAAAGTGCAATTAAATACAATGACAATAAATAAAAGTGCGATAATTAGAAGTGCAATTAAATGTAAAATAAAGGAAATTAAAAATGAAATAAAATAATTATGCTTATTTAAACTTCCGTAATCATGATGTTTGACGTGTTGATTTTAGTTTTATGCCCATGGGTTAATTGTCCTTTATCCTGGATTATTTAATATGTCCGTCTGGTTTTTGTCCATAACAGTCCATCAGTCATAAATATAAAGTGCGAGTATCCTCGTCAAATTATCCTTATACCCGAAGTCAAATATTCCAACTAATTGGGGACTTGAACTGTAACAAGATTTTAATACTTTGTTTAATAATTACACCAGGTTATCGACTGCGTGTAACCCAAGGTTTTAATACTTTTTTTATCAATTATGCCAAGTATCCTTGTACATAATTTCACCCCTGTTTTAATAATTCTAGTGACTATTAATCCATTCCTGTGTTCGGTTAAATGAACGATTATTCGTACATATAAATACCCCGCCCATCGTGTCCGATTGAGTGTATATGGTTATTTATAGGGACGTTCAATTGTAAATTTTTATATTAAAATTAACAAACTATCATTTAGTTAAACAAATATAAAGCCCATTAATAGTCCATAGTCTAATTTCCACAAGTGTCGTTCTTTTGTCCAAACCCCAATTATGGTACAAAGCTCAATTACCCAATTTTAGTAATTAGCCCAACATCATGATTACTTCGATTTAAATAAGCATAATAATAACTTAGCTACGAGATATTAAATTAAAAAGGTTGAACATAACTTACAATGATTAAAAATAGCGTAGCGTTACACGGACATAATTTCGACTTACACCCTTACAACATTCGCTAACATACTCTTATTATTAGAATTAAAATTAAAATTAAAAAAAAAAAAAATATATATATATATATATATATATATATATATATATATATATATATATACGTTGATAGAGAGATTAAAGGATATTTAAAACGTTCAGAATGCGCGAGCTTTTATAGGCATTTTCAGAATTTGGGGCTTCGCGAGTCGCGGTATTTTTGCCCTTCAAACTCCGCAAGTCGCGGAGTTTGCTTTTACAGCTCATCCCTTTTTGGATCTTCTTTGCCGACGGTTTTAATATATAAATATAATATATATATAATTTATATAATTAATTATATATTATATTATATTTATATACATAGTTAACTTGTAATTTTTAGTCCGTTGCGTCGAGCGTTGAGAGTTGACTCTGGTCCCGGTTCCGGATTTTCGAACGTCCTTGCGTACTATTTTATATCGTGTACTTTGTGTTTTGCGTCTTGTACTCTTGTCATTTTTAGACGTTTCTCATCAATAATTTGAACCTTTTTGATTGTATCTTGTACGTTTTAGATTTTTGGACCTTTGCGTCTTCAATTCGTCAAATCTGCCTTTTGTCTTCACCTTTTAATATTTAAACGAATATCACTTGTAAATAGAACAATTGCAACTAAAAGCTTGTCTTTCTTGAGGGATAATGCTATGAAATATATGTTCGTTTTTAGCATTATCAGTGGTTTAAATGATGAAGAGCGGGCTAAATGGCTAAACTCGAGAAAAACATGGATGGAAAAGGAAAAAATCAAGACAGGGATGCTAAAACAGAAAGCTTGTGTTCGTTGGATGATCGATGGAGACGAAAACTCAAAATATTTTCATAATTCCTTAAAGAGGAAATATAATAAAAACAACATCCGGGGAATTAATGTTAATGGGTCTTGGTGTGAAAATCCTAATACAATCAAAGAAGTTGCTTTCAACCATTTTAAGAGCATATTCGAGGTACATAATTCGGATGGACCAAGCCTTGAAGGGCTGTTTTCTGAATCGATTACATCAGCGGACAACGAGCTCTTAGAAGCTCCTTTCACGGAAGGGGAAATTTGGGAATCGGTCAAATGTTGTGGTAGTTCGAAGGCCCCGGGACCGGATGGGTTAAACTTTGGTTTTTTCAAAAAGTTTTGGTCCATAATCAAAGATGATTTGGTAGGTACTATCAACTGGTTTTGGGTTTTTGGCGAGTTTTCAAAGGGTTGCAATGCCTCTTTTGTTTCCCTTATTTGCAGTTATTATAAAATTATCGCGAAGATGTTGCCTTTGAGAATTCGTAAAGTGGTACCTCGTCTTGTAGGGATGGAACAAAGTGCGTTTCTTGGGGGTAGATATATTCTAGGCGGTGCGTTAGTTGCAGATGAAGTGGTCGAAGATCTTAAACGAAACAAAAAGCATGGCCTAATTTTTAAGGTAGACTTCGAGAAAGCCTTTGATTCGCTTAATTGGGATTATCTTCTTGAAGTGATGAAATGTATAGGGTTCGGTACCAAATGGTGTAAGTGGATTTCCTCGTGTCTTAAATCGGCTACAATCTCCATTCTCATAAACGGGTCTCCGACAAGTGAGCTTAATCTTAAAAGGGGCGTTCGCCAAGGTGATTGTAGTGACCCGAACTTTTCCATGTTTATATATATTAATTGAGATTGATATTTACATGACTAAATGTTTCCAATGTGTTAAGCAATCAAACTTGTTAAGACTTGATTAAATGAAATAAGTTTCATATAGACAATTGATCACCCAAGTTGACCGGCGATTCACGAACGTTACAAATTTGTAAAAACTACATGTTGTGGTATATATAGACATATTTATATGGTTGACATGAGATTATGATGAGTAATTATCTCACTAAGTATATTAACAATGTGTGATATACATAAGAAATGAGATTACTAAGTTAAGAAACTCGAAATGATATATATAACGATTATCGTTATGATAACGTCTACTAAATACATATGTATCATATTAAGATATTGATACACTATATTTAACATGATAAAATGATATTTAAATATATCATTAAGTGTGTTAACAATGAACTACATATGTAAAAACAAGACTACTAACTCAAGAATTACGAAACGAGACTTATATGTAACGATTATCGTTGTAACGATATTTTAATGTATATATCATATTAAGAGATATTCATACATCATAATATCATGATAACATAATAATTTAACGTCTCATTTGATATAATAAACATTGGGTTAACAACATTAATTGAGATTGTTAACTTAAAGGTTTCAAAACAACACTTACATGTAACTACTAACGAAGACTTAACGACTCCATTAGAATGTATATACATGTTTTGTTTTGATATGTATTCTTACACTTTTGAAAGACTTCAAGACACATATCAAAGTACTTCTACTTAACAAAAATGCTTACAATTACATCCTCGTTCAGTTTCATCAACAATTCTACTCGTATGCACCCGTATTCGTACTCGTACAATACACAACTTTTAGATGTATGTACTATTGGTATATACACTTCAATGATCAGCTCTTAGCAGCCCATGTGAGTCACCTAACACATGTGGGAACCATCATTTGGTAACTAGCATGAAATATCTCATAAAATTACAAAAATATTAGTAATCATTCATGACTTATTTACATGAAAACAAAATTACATATCCTTTATATCTAATCCATATACCAACGACCAAAAACACCTACAAATACTTTCATTCTTCAATTTTCTTCATCTAATTGATCTCTCTCAAGTTCCATCTTCAAGTTCTAAGTGTTCTTCATAAATTCCATAAGTATAGTTTCATAAAAATCAAGAATACTTCCAAGTTTGCAAGTCTACTTCCAAGCTTTCTAATCCATTCCAAGTAATCATCTAAGATCAAGGAACCTTTGTTATTTACAGTAGGTTATCTTTCTAATTCAAGGTAATATTCATATTCAAACTTTGATTCAATTTCTACAACTATAACAATCTTATTTCGAGTGAAAATCTTACTTGAACTGTTTTCGTGTCATGATTCTGCTTCAAGAACTTTCAAGCCATCCAAGGATCCTTTGAAGCTAGATCCATTTTTCTCATTTCCAGTAGTTTTATCTAGAAAACTTGAGGTAGTAATGATGTTCATAACATCATTCGATTCATACATATAAAGCTATCTTATTCGAAGGTTTAAACTTGTAATCACTAGAACATAGTTTAGTTAATTCTAAACTTGTTCGCAAACAAAAGTTAATCCTTCTAACTTGACTTTTAAAATCAACTAAACACATGTTATATATCTATATGATATGCTAACTTAATGATTTAAAACCTGGAAACACGATGAACACCATAAAATCGGATATACGCCGTCGTAGTGAAACCGGGGGCTGTTTTGGTTTGGATAATTAAAAACTATGATAAACTTTGATTTAAAAGTTGTTCTTCTGGGAAAATGATTTTTCATATGAACATGAAACTATATCCAAAAATCTTGGTTAAACTCAAAGTGAAAGTATGTTTTTCAAAATGGTCATCAAGATGTTGTTCTTTCGACGGAAATGACTACCTCTTTAGTAATTGACATGTAAATTAAATTTTTGACTATAAACCTATACTTTTTCTGTTTGGATTCTTAAATTAGAGTTCAATATGAAACCATAGCAATTTGATTCACTCAAAACGGATTTAAAATTGAAGAAGTTATGGTTAAAACAAGATTGGATATTTTTGATCTTTTTAGCTACGGGAAATGTTTAACAAATCTATACAAATCATATCCTAGCTAACTTATATTGTATTATACATGTATTCTAATATATTATGTAATCTTGAGATACCATAGACACGTATGCAAATGTTTTGACATATCATATCGACCCATGTATATATATTATTTGGAACAACCATAGACACTCTATATGTAGTAATGTTGGAGTTAGCTATACAGGGTTGAGGTTGATTCCAAAAATATATATACTTTGAGTTGTGATCTAGCTCGAGACGTGTATACACTGGGTCGTGGATTGATTCAAGATAATATATATCGATTTATTTCTGTACATCTAACTGTGGACAACTAGTTATAGGTTATTAACGAGGACAGCTGACTTAATACACTCAAATCTTTAAAGCATAATAAAAATTGTTGTAATTATATTTTGATCATACTTTGATATATATATATGTACATATTTGTATAGGTTCGTGAATCGATCCGTGGCCAAGTCTTATTTCCGAGGAAGGAAATATATGTGAAAGTGAGTTATAGTCCCACTTTTAAAATCTAATATTTTTGGGATGAGAATACATGCAGGTTTTATAAATGATTTACAAAATAGACACAAGTACGTGAAACTACATTCTATGGTTGAATTATCAAAATCGAATATGCCCCTTTTTATTAACTCTGGTAATATAAGAATTAGGGAACAGACACCCTAATTGACGTGAATCCTAAAGATAGATCTATTGGGCCTAACAAACCCCATCCAAAGTACCAGATGCTTTAGTACTTCGAAATTTATATCATATCCGAAGGGTGTCCCGGAATGATGGGGATATTCTTATATATGCATCTTTTTAATTTCGGTTATCAGGTGTTTACCATATGAATGATTTTTATCTCTATGTATGGGATGTGTATTGAAATATGAAATCTTGTGGTCTATTGTTACGATTTGATATATATAGGTTAAACCTATAACTCACCAACATTTTTGTTGACGTTTAAAGCATGTTTATTCTCAGGTGAATACTAAGAGCTTCCGCTGTTGCATACTAAAATAAGGACAAGATTTGGAGTCCATGTTTGTATGATATTGTGTAAAAACTGCATTCAAGAAACATATGTCGATGTAATATATTTCTATTGTAAACCATTATGTAATGGTCATGTGTAAACAGTATATTTTAGATTATCATTATTTGATAATCTACGTAATACTTTTAAAACCTTTATTGATAGAATAAAGGTTATGGTTGTTTTAAAAATGAACGCAGTCTTTGAAAAACGTCTCATATAGAGGTCAAAACCTCGCAACGAAATCAATTAATATGGAACGTTTATAATCAATATGAACGGGACATTTCAGTGATCCCTTATCACCTTTCCTTTTTATTATTGCAGCGGAGGGACTTAATATCCTAACAAAAATGGCGGTTGAGAGAGGGATGTATAAAGGGGTGGAGGTGGGTAAAGATAAAGTCGTCATTTCTCATTTGCAATATGCGGATGATACGATTTTTTTGGGCGAATGGAGTAGTCGTAATGCGCGAAATTTAATGTACTTGTTGGAATGCTTTGAACGGGCTTCGGGGTTGAAGGTTAATTATAATAAAAGTCAATTATTTGGGATAGGCATTAGTAATGATAACGTGGAAGCTCTTGCGTCTTGGTGTTCGTGTCGTGCCGGTCGATTGCCTTTCATGTATTTGGGTATTCCCGTGGGTAATAAGATGAAGAAATTGAATGGTTGGTCCCCGGTGATCGAGAAATTTAACAAGAGGTTAGCGGATTGGAGAGAAAAAATGATTTCATTCGGTGGACGGTTAACTTTAGTTAAGTCTGTTCTCTCTAGCCTACCTCTCTATTACTTCTCGCTCTTTCGTGCCCCTACTTGTGTGCTAAATTCTCTCGAGAGTGTGAGACGGAAATTTTTTTGGGGCGGGACGGGTTCTAACTCTAAAATGCCATGGGTTAAGTGGAAAAAAATCCTTCTTCCTCACGAAGAAGGAGGTTTAAATATCATGTCCTTAAAAAGTAAAAATTTAGCTCTTCTTTGTAAGTGGTGGTGGAGGTTTAAAACCGAAACTAACACTTTGTGGGTCACCGTAATTCGTAGCATTTATGGTTCTAATGGAGGTCTTGTGCTTGGAAACGGGCTTGTCCGAAAACCAAACGCTAGCCTTTGGAATTCTATTTGTGTTGCAGGAAAACATGTGGACGGGTTAGGGATTTTTTTCTCTAAGTCTTTCATACGCTTGATCGGGGACGGGAAAAGCACCTCTTTTTGGAATGACATTTGGGTGGGGAACGCAAGCTTCAATGATAGATTCAAAAGATTATACAGGCTCGAGATTGACAAAGATATCAACATCAGTAACAAAATCGAAGAATTTAAGGGAGATGGGCTCGGCAATTGGGCCTATCCACCTATGGGTCGAACGAATAGTGAACTAATTGAGATGCGAGATACTGTTCGGAACATGCAGCTGATCGAAGATAAAAAAGACTGTTGGAGCTGGAATCTCAATTCGAAGGGTACATATACGGTCAAGGACTGTTCGGTTCTAGTGGACAAAGTCATCCTACCACGTGCGGTTAATTCGGTTCTGTTCAGGTATGTAGTGAAGACGTTAGATAATGCCGAGAGCATTAAAGTGCAATATCGCTCCTTAGCCAAAGTTTCCGATCTTTCGTCATCACACCCAAGTTCAAGTAAGATGACATCAAATTGGTTCTAATGATGCACTAAACTCAACTCTCAACCTGTGCCATCGATAATTGATACAAGTATATAATACGAATATTAGAACCTAGCAAGTTTTGCTGATGTACAAGTGTACACTATCTATTGTTATATATGATGAAACATGGTGCTCATTTTTTACTTGTAAATCATAGGTTCTGTTCTTACTAAGACGACGTCAGGGCCAGCCCTAGGGTAGGGTCACAGGGGCGACCGCACCCGTGCATCACATTTTAAGGGGCATCAAATCTGGAGTTCTGAGTTTTTTTAAGTCCAGTTGAGTTTTTTTTTTTTTTTTTTAGTTCAGAGGAGAAATTTCATGGAGGAAGTGAGAGGAAGAAGGAAAAGTCAAAATTTGAAAAGAGAAAAAATCTTTTGTTCCTTGATATTGTAAGCCTTTTTTCATATGTCAGATGTGTTAATTTTATTAAAATTCAATATATCGTACAACAGATATAGTGTATTGTACAATCACGTACGAATTTTGAAATTCTAGTCTAGCAATAAAGGTGCCATAATAATGTGAATTCATAAAATAAGTTTACTGATTTCTTAATATAATACTCCATACTACTACTTGATTTTTATATTTTCTTTAATTTAATTATTTCTGTAAGGAACAAAAGTCCTTTCTTGAAAGTCCTATTTTCTTGTTGTGTCACAGACAATTTTTTTTGGCATAGTATAAAAATGAATCTTTTTAAGATGTCAATTTTTGAGAAAATGTTAAGAATACAAATGCAAAGTTGATTGTCTTTTTTGAAGGTAGACAATTATTTTGAAAAAGAAGAAGAATATAATTATAGACACATATTTTTGGATAGATCAAGTAATAGTCTAATAATTTAGACACATGTTACATTACTTGATATTTTTCTTTTAGAATTTACACATTAATTATCACGTATGAAAAAGAAAAAGACACTATAAAAATTTTAACTAGACTCGAAGTCATCACTTTTATCGTAGTTTATCTCTTCAAATTGTCACACTAAATTTATTTTTAAAAAAATTAACGTGAAAATGAGTTATATAAGTCGATTAGCTTTCGAACATTTGTTTATAAATAGAGTAGGGGACATTATTTGATCGATTCGCCCCGGGATACAGAACCCTCGTGACCGGCCCTGGACGACGTGTAAATATAGAATTTGTATTATGTGGTAAGAAGTCGGAATATTCAAGTTGCTTACAACTGCTAATTTAATTTAATGTTTATATGAGAAGAAAAATATAATATTCGTATTGAAATTTGAATTTGGCTTGGAAAGTAAAGTTACCACATGTATTGCAAAGTGCGACTTGTGGGTTATGAACCTTTGTATCGTTCATGTTGGAGCAAATGAGCGAGTGAAATGTTTCAACCAATTTGTTCATATCGTCATTCTTGAAGGGTTTACGCGTTGTAATAGCTTGATAGTTTCACGTATAGCGGGTACTAGATTTGTTGCACGAAGGTGTGTGAGTCTGGTCTGCTAAATACGTATATCCGGTATAAAATGAGCTCCTTGTATGTTTTTTTGTGGCTTCCGGTTAGTGTATTCTAATGCCATACAGAAGACGTATCATCATTCACATTGTCATTCTTGATGGTGTTTTGTGTGGGCAAAAAGCAGGTTGATCTGATATGATTATTAGCAAACAAATTGTTACATCATGTTCAAGCTCGAGCGTTATTAAACGAGCTTTAAATTAAGTTCAAGCTCGGGCTCGAGCTCAAATCGAACTTTTAACGAGTCGAGTTTAAGTAGCTTACGATTAGCTGACTCATTTACATCCCTACTTTCAAACAATTTTTGATGTTGAATGAGAATCCATGTGTGTTCATATTAATTTATGTTTTTACAGTTTCTGTAGCAGAAAGAAATAATTTTTTTGCTAACTTCCAGAAATCTAAGGATTGTGCAATACTGTCATTTCATTGTTATCATAACAATCTTTCACCAATAATCAGCGATTTACATTAATTTATATGATTTTACATTTTATTTTATTTTACATATATATACTAAAACTCACGAGATTTTTAAAACTTACGAGATTTTTGGTCGTTTTAAATTTTAAGATTTGTAGTTCCATGTAAAACGCCATCGTTTATAATATGTGTTCAAACAACAAGGTTGGTCAATTATATCATGCACTAAGTTGACCAATCAATTACAATATATGGGATACAAATGAGTTTACTAATATAAAATGACTAAATAATAATTAATAGCTAGAGTTAATAATAATAAAAATAAATAATAATGCGCTTTCGATGGAGCCCTTCGATCTTCCTTGGAGCGTATTGTTACTGCTTCAGGGTCTGGGTTTGGTGATTGGCAGTGGCGGCTTGCCACCTTGCCATTTGCATTTGGAGGGCTTGGTGTTTATTCTGCGGGAGATGTTCGTCATTATGCTTTTCTGGCTTCTCGATTACAGTCTGCTGGGTTGCAGACCAAGCTCTTACGTCATACGGGTATTGTTGGTGTGACGATCGCTCCAAATCCATATGGACGAACACGTCATTCATTGATTTCATTGCGAGGTATTTGACCTCTATGTGATACGTTTTGTAACATTGCATTCGTTTGAAAAGGTATTTCATAAATGAATATATAAATTCCAGGTTTTTTTACATCTGATGATTCCTACGTATAGACAATCACCATTTAAATGGTTTACAATAATACATCTGTTGACAATACAGTCAAAATAAGATACATGGTAATGGTTTGATGAATGCAAGTTTCTTGTATATAGCATGTATGACTCCAAGCACATAACTTGTATCACGTATGAGCAAACAGCGGAAGACTTCTAGAAACCTGAGAATAAACATGCTTCAAGTGTCAACACAAAGGTTGGTGAGTTCATAGTTTTAATATTACACATAATCCGTAAATCAATGTGGATTACAAAAGTTCAGTTGTTTTATTCAAAACGTTTATCATTATGTCTTAAATAAAAGGTGGATCACAAGATTTCAGTTGTTTCATCCGAAACGTTTATCAATCGGTTCTACAAAATTGAGCACCCTGGTAACTAAACTTTAATGCTTATATAATTTGTACCCTTTGTATAATCATCTTAATAATACACGCAAACCAACGTGTACGCTTCTCAAATAGCATACGTCCGTTAAAAGGATAGCGCTCTAGCTCGGACGGGGATATCAAGCCCTATGGATCCATATATAACTACTCGCGCCTACCAGTTCTTATAACCGGCAGTTACTAGTTCCCAAAGCTAAGGGATTTTCGGTTCAAACTCGGTGTAGAATTAAGTATGTACTTGTATCCATTGCGTTTAAAATAAATTGCATGTATTCTCAGCCCAAAAATATATATTGCAAAAGCAATTAAAAAGGGAGCAATGAAACTCACACATATAAATATTGTATATCGGTTAATAAAGCATTTGCATGTATTCTCAGCCCAAAAATGTAGAGAGTAAAAGGGATCATATGAAACTCACTGTTTAATATTGATATACATTATTGCAGGAAAGCACGTAGACGCATCGGAGATGATAAACACGAGGTTTGATTCACAAAAATACCCCCGAACATTACCCATAACCTCCATGGCAATAACCCATAATTTCCTTAACTCTATCCCGCTTGAAAACATATTTTGAAAGTGACACGCTCATGACCTCGTCGTAGTATTTTAGGTATAATTCTAATAATAATAGATTAATATTAATAATAATAATAATAATAATAATAATAATAATAATAATAATAATAATAATAATAAATAATAAATAATATTACGGAGTATATATATATTTGTGTATGTGTGTGATTTAAATCGAGCGAAAACACTGGAATTTATAGATGTGGCCTGAAATCTGGAGTCATGCGACTCGCATGGAAATGGCCTTCTGGCCATGCGACTCGCATGAGGACCAGGGACAGCTCACATTGTTTTGGCTCCTAGCTTGTCGACATAATATAAAATAAATATAAATATATAAATAATTAATATAATTATTTATATATTATATTTTATTCTTGTGCATAGTAGACTAGATATTTTTGGTCCGTTGCGTCGGGCGTTTCTTCTTGACTCGGGTCCCGGTTCCGGATTTTCAGACGTCCTTGCGTACTATTTTATATCGTGTACTTTGCGTTCCGCAACTTGTACTCTTGTCATTTTTAGACGTTCTTCATCAATAATTTGAACCTTTTTAATTGTATCTTGTACATTTGAGCATTTTGGACCTTTCCGTCTTCAATTCTTCGTTTTCGCCTTTTGTCTTCGCACTTATTAAATATAAACGAATATTACTTGAATATGGAACAATTACAACTAAAATCCTGTCTTTCTTGGGG
Source organism: Rutidosis leptorrhynchoides (assembly GCF_046630445.1). Classification (NCBI taxonomy): domain Eukaryota; kingdom Viridiplantae; phylum Streptophyta; class Magnoliopsida; order Asterales; family Asteraceae; genus Rutidosis; species Rutidosis leptorrhynchoides. The sequence continues at coordinate 345,408,903 of NC_092341.1, forward strand.
GATAATGCTATGAAATATATGTTCCTTTTTAGCCTTATCAATAGCCTTAAATTATCCCTTAATTATATCACTCAAAGTGTATCTTAAACTTTCGAGTGTTTTGGTCATTTACTTCTATAAATCATCGTCTCGCTATTTGTTAAAATACATTTTTATAATAGCGTTTTACTGTAGCAAAGTTACTGTAGCAATTCACTGTAGCAATTCACTGTAGCAAAGTCAATTTCACTGTAGCAAATAGTGATTTTCGAAAACACTGTAGCATTTTGAGTAATGTGGCAATTTGAAAACACTGTAACAAATTAGTGTTTAACTGGTTCATCTTAAACGCTTTAGTTAACTTATCTAAATATCAATCGAATCAATAAACGAATGTTACTATCGTTTACTAAATAACTTGAAATCATATATATTCAAATATATATATAAACCAATAAGTTTAATGTATGGTATCATGCAATTAAAACTTTGTTACGTTTTCAAGTTATAGTATATATATGTATCTATTTACATATAATGGTTCGCGAATCGTTGAGAACAACCGAAGGGTAATTGAATAGTTCAAAATTTTGAGATTCAACTTCATAGGCTTTGCTTATCGTGTCGAAATCATTAATCATTTAAGATTAAGTTTAAATTTAGTCGAAATTTCCGGGTCATCACAGTTGGTCTTGGTCGTGCTTTTGAAGATGCATTGGGTCTGTTTAATAATACGGTTGGGTTTGATATTTTAGGTAATCCGAGTGAGGTCGCTGCCCCAATACTCATGAAGAAATTGGCAGATGTTTATTTCACAAAGGTCACCGCTTCTGCAGAATCCACTTTTTCGTTATCTTCCCGACAATCGGCCTTATGGAAATCACAGCAGGGTGATCACACATCTGCTTGGCTAAGGGCAGTCCCTATTTTGGGGTTGGGTCAGACGATGAACGCAAAGACTTACCGATGTGTGTTGTGCTACCGGTTAGGTGTTCCATTGTTCTCTATCTCGACGGCATGCTCTGCCTGTTCAAGGGTTTTTACTGGCGATATTTTCGGGGATCACGCCGTGTCTTGTGCTGGTATGGTGGGTATTAAGCATCTACATAATATTGTTCGGGATTCCCTTGTTGATGTTTGTTATCGATCTGGGATTTCGGCGAGAAAGGAGGTTGACATTGGGTTGTCTGGAGGAAACGACAGGGCCCTCAGACCTGCAGATGTGTTACTTTATTCCTGGGATTGTGGTCGCGATGTTTGTGTTGACTTGACAGGGTCTTCTCCTTTGACGCAGTCTGGGCTTTCTGACTTTGTCCCTGGACGTGCTGTGGTTGATGCGGCTCATCGGAAGCGGGTCAAGTACGAATCTAGCTGTCAGGCGATTGGTTATGGTTTCATTCCTTTCTCATTTTCTTCCCTGTGGGAATTAGAGAAGGAGGCTGTTTCTTTGCTAAAGCGGGTTCAGAAGCGTTCGATGGCGCAAGATATTAGTGCCGGTGCTGCTGCTCATATTTTTACTATGATAGGTTTTGCTATTGCTAGAGGTGTGGGGGCCCAGATTGTCTCTAGGTTTCCCACTAATTTTTTGTAAGTTTTAAAACTTTTAAGTTTATTATTATTATTATTATTATTATTATTATAATAATAATAATAATAATAATAATAATAATAATAATAATAATAATAATACTAATAATAATAATAATAAAGATTTTGTTAACGACAACCTCTAAAAGTTAACTCAAACTAATAGTTTAGTGTTTCTTTTTGGGTTAACTCAAATTAATAGTAGTTGCTTCAATATATAAATAAGAATAATGCAATACCGTTCTTTTATACCCTTACTTAATGCATGCAAAATAAAAAAATATATGTAAAATGTGAGGAGTAAACTGTAAAGTTGAAAATAATGACGGGGTGATAATTATGTGGACGATTAAATTGGGTCAGAGGGAGTAGTTTATAATTGCAATATACATATCGAAATTGGTACTCCTTTTGTCCTCAAACAATAAAACACATATTGAGTAATGTCATTATCCATTTCTGGAGGTCGAATGTTAATTTGGGATAAAACTGGATTATTAAATTGGGACGAATGGAGTACATAATAAATATTTAATGTATATAGCAGAATCATGCATTATTGAGCTGTAATGTGCGGATCTTTCTTTTTTACAATTAAAATAATATTTAAATTATTGAGCAAATTGTATCCGCAGCAACGAGCGGGCTATATTTTACTAGTTCATTAACAATCACCACCAAAGTTTAATTAATTCAATATTAATCCCCTATGATTTTGATTAATTTTATCAACAAATAAGTATAAAATATTTACAATTTAAGACCTTCATCTATCCATTAACTTTCACTTCCCACCAAATATTTACGGTAGCAGCCAACAGTCATTAAACTGTTCAAAAACACTTTTATGAAAGCTCTGAACCTTCATCAAGCAAAAATGTGTGCAAATATGCCCTAATTCACCGCCATTAACACTACTTGTCTTCAACAAATAACACCTTGACTTGCATTCATCTCTTCCTTTTATTCTCCCCTGAATCAACACTCCAAACGCCTTAGCACCGTCGAACACGTCGCCGGAATATTCGTGCACCGGATCGGAATCCTGCTGGAGCTCTTTCACAACTATAACTGCCGATCGCTGTTTATCAACATTCCGCCAGTTGTTTTCCGCCGGAGATTTCTCCGTCGTAACCTGACCATCGGAGTAGATTTGAACAAGTAACGGCGCTTGTGTTATGTTCTTCACAATTTCCGTTACCGAGTTCTGCATCAATTCATCGAGTGTTTCTGAAACCCTAGGGCTTTCAATTGAGGTACGATCGTTATATTCATTATAATAATCATCTCTATTATTACCGATTACTTCCGTTTGTAAATCTAAACCGGCGCGAAATGGCGATAAATCAGAACGAGCATGACGACCGGAATCACACGTCAGCGAGGCGTGAATCGCGGTGGATAATGTACGATTAGGTAATTTAACGGCGAGAGGTTTGAACCCGGAAACCCGATCCGGTTGCTGATTGAGATAACCATTAGTTTCCGTACGGATCACGCGATTCTCAATTCCGGCATGATATAACCCTAGACACGCCATCACGATTAAATGGTTTTTGCACAATTTATAATAATAATTATTATTAATTATTATTATTTAAAAAAAGAAAACTTTATTGGAGGGAGTTGTAATCAGTGGACGGAGGAGTTTAACTTTTAAATATTTGAGAACTTTTGACCTTCTTTTTTGTTCCAAAAGATTGTATGATTTCAGGGTTTGATTGGAGGTAGTGTTCGAGTAACTGGTATATATGGGTTTGTGGTGGGCCCGATTTGGAGGTTACTTGGAAGGATCGATTTAGTTATACCTATCGGTTTGTTCAAATTTGCAACAATATATACACTAGAAATTTAAACATGTCAAATAATCAATTTAAGCTAGAAATTTAAAAATATGCAATAATGGATGTCACAATTATTCGTCCACGACTACCGTATAATCCTTTAAAATAATTTTATTGGCGTATATATAAATTAAAGTAAGATAAGAATTACAACCCTCATCGTTTAAGGATTACTGTTTAGATTTAAGTATGAATTTGATTGACTACATGTTAAAAGAGGCATATTGGTTATTTACAAATATTTGATTGAGGTTTTGTATTTCTAGACTATTCATATTTAAAAATAATTTTGTAAATCACTCAAGTTTATATTTTCTTGTTTATAGGTCACATATATTTGAAAGTGATTTTGTAAACCGTCTAAGTTCATGTATTGTTTCATACAGGGGCGGACCTATGAAGGGTCAGGGTGGGTCGCCCGCCCCCGGTGGATTTGCAATTTTTAGTGTAAATTTTTTCGGTTTTTCGATTTTGACCCCGGTGAATTTTTTTTTTGCCCCAAACCCTTCATATTTTGTTCCCAAACCTTCATATTTTGTCCCAAAACCTTAGTATTTTGCCGAAAAATCTCTAGATTTTGCTCAAAAACCTCTATATTTTGCCCCCAAAAAAATCTCTACGTTTAGAAAAAAAATTTCGCCCCCGGTGAAAAAATTTCCTGGATCCGCCACTGGTTTCATACGTGTATCAAATCTGGCTAAAATCTTGTTAGAAAAATGTAAAAAATAATACAAATAATCAAATTTTTCTTAATACAACAATTAGTTGTTACCAAATACACGAATATTTGGATTTTGTATATATTTTTAAAAAATCTTAGTCAAATTTGACATATATATCTAACAACATGCAAATTTATCATGACTACAAAATCACTTTCAAATATGGATGACCTAGAAACACAAAATGATAAATTTGAGTGATCTACAAAATTAATTTCATGTATGAGTTATTTAAAATCACACAACAAAAAATTTTAGTGGTCTGCCAATATATAATCTCTTTTTTAAAACATAATAAATAATTAAATAGAAAAGTTTTAAAGGTAAAAGACTAAATATGTTTTTTGATGTGATCACAAGGACAAACCATGTTGCGTAACTCTCCTTAAAAAATATAAACATGCAAAACAGGAGGATTATAAAGTAATATATTCAATGACAATTTTTTTGGCTCGTGCATGGCAAATAGAGCATGTGTTTTAGGCCGGGGTGACGTTAGTATGGCTGAGGCATGCGCGTGCCTGCCGTAAGCCTTACCCGGAAGTTTTCTTACATGGCTTATCCTACGTGGATTTTTCCTGTAAGTATATATATATTTTGGTTGTTATGCAATTTTCTTTTTGAGTAGATTTATATCGTTAGTCCCCGTGGTTCATATAAAATTATACCGTTCATCCTTTTCTTTATAAATGTATATAGATCATCCTCGTATTCTCTAAATTGCACGGCATTAGTCCTTCAAACTAATATCAGTTACAATAATCCACTAAGTAGCAGCATGTGCAGATCACATGATGGCAATTTAGTACTTTCAGGTCTAAATAAGAAACCTAATTTACAAACACAATTTAAACTCAAATTTTTGCTGTAAAACTCAATTTTACTGTTACTTTTTTGTGCGAACTTTTAAAGTTACAATTTTATCTTCATCGTTTTCCTTTTCGTGCAATTTACAAACACAATGTTAAAGAATAAGAACCCCAAAATTATATTTTGAAACCCCAAAATTTTTCCATCTTCATCATTTTAACATAAAAAATTTCAAACCCCAAAATCAAAGTCTTTTAAACCTTGCAAAATCACATCTTCGTTTACAACATTAACATCAATTTGTTTCTTGAAATCAAACCTTAAATAGGGTATATACCAAAATCAAACACTCGTACAAAATGAAAATCTACTACATCGATGATTTACGAAAACCTCAGATGATGTTTGACATGAACACGTAGATGATTTTCGAATTGATGGTTGTGCGACGGATAAGAGAAACAAATCAGGGCTGTCGTCGTTCGTATTGATTAGAAGATTCGATGGCTCTGGAGAAGAACCCCAATCAATAGGTCAAAGGTTCGTAGTTATGATTTGAATATTCATATTTTGTATTGATTTGCAGTTGAAAAAGGGGGTTTCACATTAATAGGTCATGTTCGTATGCTTTTGATGGGTCAATGCTTTCATATTGGTGTACAGCAATGTTCTGAAGCCTTTTATTTATATAAACTATGTAATATTATATCTTGGATTGACTAAAAAAGAGAGATGGGTGAGAGAGAAAATCTAGAGAGAGAGAGAGAGAGCAAGGCAAAGCACGGTTAGGGCTAGCACGGGAGTGTCTCACGGTTTTCACAACGGTAGCTATGCAAACAACATTCACGAGGGCTCAAAACGAAATCGATTGACATCCTACATGTTTTTCAATTTCTCCGATGAGTGGAAAGTGGTTGATTTTTGGAAATTATTCAAGCAATACGGCTCGGTTAGGGATGTATATGTCGCTAAGAAAAGGCTGCTCAATGGCCGTAAGTTCGCTTTCGTTAGGTTCGCTGAAGTAAACAACGCTGAACAATTTCTGAAATCTTTGGAGAACATTAAATTCGACGGCGAAGCAATTAAGGTTTTTATGGCAACAAACCGACCACCAAAAGGTCCTGTTATGAGTCATGTGGCAAACGAACCTAGGGCTCCTGTTAACACGCGTATGGGGATCGATACAAACAGGTTTAGTGATGGAAGAAAGTTTGCAGATGTTATAGGAAGGAATTCAAAAGATTTAAGGGACGTGTTGTGATGACCCGGAAATTTTTGACCAAATTTAAACTTAATCTTTGTATGATTAACATTTTCGACACGATAAGCAAAGTCTGTAAAACTGAATCTCAAAATTTTTGAACTACTTTTATATATTTAAATACCTTTCGGTTGTTTTCGACGATTCGCGAACAATTATATGTAAATAGATACATATATACTATAACTTGAAAAGGTAACAATGTATTAATTATTTGATACCGTACATTAAACTTATTGGTTTAAATATCTATTTGAATATATATGATAAGTTGAAATATTTATTATTAAAATTTATTTATAAATAACTTCCAATGTGTATTTAAAAACTGATTTATATATATTAAAAAGATATATACATATATATAATTTTAAGTTATTTAGTAAACGATAGTAACATTTTCAAATTGCTACAGTACCCAAAATGCTACAGTGTTTTTGAAAATCACTATTTGCTACAGTGAATTGCTACAGTAAAAATTGACTTTGCTACAGTAACTTTGCTACAGTGGTATATTTTATGGATGATTTAAGACTATATTTTGACAAAGGTACGATTCACGAAACGTAAAGTACAAGTTTTCTCAGCGTACGAAAGGGCGTTCGAAAAACCGGAACCGGGACATAAGTCGAGTGACAACGTACGACTTATCGGAACAAAAATTACAAGTCAACTATGCACGTGAATTTAATATAATATATAATTAATTAATTTAAATTATATATATTATATTTATATTTTATTATGTCGACAAATGTTAGGACAAAAACAATGTGAGCTGTCCCTGGTCCTCATGCGAGTCGCATGGCCAGAAGGCCATTTCCATGCGAGTCGCATGACTCCAGATTTCAGGCCAAGTGCTATAAATTCTCGAGTTTTGGCCAGATAAATCACACACACATATATATTATTTTTACTCCGTATTTATTTATATTATTATTATTATTATTATTATTATTATTATTAATAAGATTATTATTAATCTTATTATTTTTATTATTAGTGTTATTATTTTTGCGATACAAAAATAATAATGTACATAAAATATTACGACGGAGTGCTGTCCAAATAATTTTTCAAAACGAATTTTCGAGCAAGCTAGAGCTAAGGAAATTATGGGTTATTGCCAAGGAGGTTATGGGTAATGTTCGGGGGTATTTTTTGTGAATCAAACCTCGTGTTTATCATCTCCGATGCGTCTACGTGCTTTCCTGCAATATTGTATATCAATATTAAACAGTGAGTTTCATTACTCCCTTTTTATATATATTTTTGGGACTGAGAATACATGCGCAGTTTTATAAACTGTTTTACTAAATGGATACAAATACTAAAACTGATTTTGTGTGAGTTTCATATGATCCCTTTTACTCTCTACATTTTTGGGCTGAGAATACATGCGACTGTTTATAAATACTGAAAATACTAGATTTATATGCGTGAGTTTCATATGATTCCTTTTACTCAATACATTTTTGGGCTGAGAATACATGCAAATGCTTTATTAACTGATTTACAATACTTATATGCGTGAGTTTCATTTGCTCCCTTTTTAATTGCATTTGCAATATACATTTTTGGGCTGAGAATACATGCACTTTATTTTAAACGCAATGGATACAAGTACATACTAAATTCTACACCGAGTTTGAACCGAAAATCCCTTAGCTTTGGTAACTAGTAACCGCCGGTTATAAGAACTGGTGGGCGCGAGTAGTTATATATGGATCCATAGGGCTTGATATCCCCGTCCGAGCTAGAGCACTAGCCTTTTAACGGACGTATGCTATTTGAGAAGCGTACACGTTGGTTTGCGTGTATTATTAAGATGATTATACAAAGGGTACAAATTATATATACGTTAAGTTTAGTTACCAGGGTGCTCAATTTCGTAGAATATTTTGATAAACGTTTCTGGATGAAACAACTGAAATCTTGTGATCCACCTTTATATGCAGATTATAAAACATTAAAACTATGAACTCACCAACCTTTGTGTTGACACTTTTTAGCATCTTTATTCTCAGGTTTCCTAGAAGTCTTCCGCTGTTTGCTTAGATGTTAGACAAGCTATGTGCATGGAGTTTTACATGACATATTTTTCAAGGAAACGTTGCATTCACCAAATCATCACCATGTATCTTATTTTGACTGCATTGTCAACGGAAGTACTATTGTAAACTATTATTTATGGTGATTGTCTATATGTAGAAATCATCAGATGTCGAAAACCTTTGATTTAAATATTCATTTATGGTATGCCTTTTCAAAAGAATGCAATGTTTATAAAACGTATCATATAGAGGTCAAATACCTCGCAATAAAATCAATGAATGACGTGTTCGTCCATATGGATTTGGAGCGATCGTCACACGTGTTAAATGGCAGGAGAAGGGAGCAGGCTAATGTCCAAAAGGGTGAATGTAATATTGGACAAAAATCGGTTGGGGGTGAGGATAAGAGTAAAAATTTCGTGGTTGATGATGAGGATGAAAACTCAGAAAATAATAACAACGAGATCTTGAATCGGTCAGTGGTCGGGGAGGCTAAAAGTATTGGTGTCTTTAATAATCTCGAAACGATCTTGAAAGACGAAGGGTTTGATGACGTTGAAGTCAAACGATTTGGTGGTCTGGGTATCATGCTTGTTCTTCCAAACATGGCTGCTGTGAAGGATTTATTGGATGAAAATCACAAACTCAGGAAATGGGTTCACAAAATCAACTTGTGGGATTTTAGAGCGTGGCCTGAAGGAAAAATGTCATGGCTCTCGATTTCTGGAGTTCTGTTACCATGTTGGTCCGAGAAAACTTTCAAGACAATTGCGGAATGGTGGGGAGTTGTATACATCCTGGAGAATTGTAAATTCAGTGGTAATCAAAGTCTGGTAAAAGGAAGGGTTTTCGTGAAACTTTATAACCCAGAGATTGTCAATGATGCCATCAAATTAATTTACAAATCCAAAGCATACTTTGTTAACATTGTTGAAGAAACATGTGATGAAGGTCCAAAAGATAGGGTTTTCTGGGATAACTCTGGTTTGAAGACTTCGTGGTATGATACCGACTACAAATCTAGTGATGATCCAGATTATGTCAATTCTCATAGTGGGTCAGATGATGATTCCCATAACGATGATGATGATGGCGAAAGGTCTATAGAAGATGGCGAGTTTGGTTTGTTCAGTGATGTCCTAAACAACGAGAATGAAGAGGAAGGTGATGATGATGAAGAGCATACTAGTCCAGAAGATGATGGGTCACCGGTTAAACGAGTTGACTCGTCCAGCGAACCGAGTCATGTAAAGGAATTCAAGATAGAAGATGAAGGGTCTGTTTTCTTGGGAAGGGATAATATCTCTAATGATAATGATTTTGTTGCTGAGACTGCAGAAGGTAATTTTAAAAAAGCACCAAGTCCCAAGGCAAAGCGTGGGATAGAAAACCCTACCCCCAACCCTAATATGTCTCCTGAGTCCCCCAATATTAATGTGGATAACGGTTTGGTTGGTAGTGGGGACCCACGTATTTGTGAACATGAAACGATTGGGGCAGATCCATTGGTGGGTGGTATTAAGAACGATGCTGGGCCTGTGATTAATGATGTTGGGCCTAAGGTTGGGCCTGCTTCTAATGGGGATGGTTTTGACCCCTGTAATAATGTGAATGATGTCGGGCCTGTCTGCTCAGACAAGGTTGTTGGGCTGGATGGGGGACTCGATACCAACCAGTCTGATGGCGATGAGAGTTTGAAATATAACAGCATTTCGTCCTCAAGTGGTCCTAGCACAGATCAGATTCAGGTTGATACAAATATTTTTGGAAGATCAAAAGCAGATATGAAAGAAAAAAGGAAGCCTAAGGTATCTCGACTCCCAAAAAAGAAATCGGGTGAAGGGGTTTCGGTGAAAAATAATCATCAGGCTAGGGTTTCAGAAAGTAGAAGATCCAAAACGGTTGAGGTATCAAACTGCAATAACTGTTACTGGGCGACTATGTGTAATTTTAAAGCTTCTTCAAGAATTATGAGATTAAAAAATAGAGCAAGGGTTGGGGTCAATCGTGGTGAATCATGCAAGTTTCAATGTAAAGGGTGTGGTTTTAGATCCAGGAAGAACTCGAGAAAACAAAAACCTTGCGTGTCTTCAAAATCCATCAACATGGATGAGTTAAAGAGGTATGAGGTGGAGATTGGGTTGTCTTGGCCACCCTCTGATCAATAGTAAGCCCCTTGTTTTTCTTCCATTTCGTTTTTGTAATTGTTTTTAATGAAAGTCCTTTCTTTGAACGTTCGAGGTTTTGCGGTTAGAGGTAAATTCGGGTGGGTTAGATCTATTTGTGCTAGAGAGAAACCTTGGGTGGCGGTTTTCAAAGAAACTAAGTGTGCTAAGGTTGATGATAGATGGGTAAATGCGCTCTGGGGTGGGGATAACTTTGGTTATGTCCAAAAAGAAGCAACAGGTAAATCGGGTGGTCACTTAGTTATTTCGGACTCTAATGCCTTTGATATTATTGAATGTGTTGGGGGTCCAAATTTCTTGGCCATTAGAGGTAAATGGGCGAGTTCGGGGGTGGAGTCTATTATTGTCAACGTCTATGGCCCCCATTGTGATCGGGATAAAAAATTATTTTGGGAGTCTCTTGATAACCTTCTTAGAAGTGTGAATTCTTCGTGGCTTCTTGTTGGAGATTTCAATGAGGTTAGAAGTTCGGATGATCGACTTAACTCTCATTTTCTTCAATATACGGCGGATAGGTTCAACTAGTTCATTACAAGAAATGCCTTGATTGATATCGATGTCATTGGTAGGAAATACACTAGGATAAGCGATGATGGGTTGAAATTTAGTAAAATCGATCGGTTCTTGGTTAACAATAGTTTCCTTTATCTTTGGGATGACTTTTCGGTAAATGCATTAGATAGACACCTCTCGGATCATTGTCCTTTGGTCCTAAGAGATAAATTGATTGATTACGGCCCAAAACCTTTCAAAGTCTTTGATGAATGGTTAAATTGCGAAGGGATAGATAAGATCATTTTGGATGCTTGGGCTCAACCTATTCGGGGATCGAGAAAAGATTGTATCTTTAGGGATAAACTTAAAAATGTGAAGTTCGCGCTAAAGGAGTGGAGTATTAAGGAATTTGGAGGTTTAGATTTAGAAATTGATGCCATTCGAAGGGAAGCAATGGAGTGGGAGTTAAAGGCCAAATCAAATAATATCACGGACTTGGATCGGGATAGGTGGTTGGAGTGTAGACGTCGTTGGGTTGAGAAGGAAAATATCAAAAGTAATATGCTTAAACAAAAAGCTCGCTTGAAATGGTCATTAGAAGGTGATGAAAATTTGAAGTTTTTTCACTCCTCGATCCGGAGGAAGAATAACAAATGCAATCTCCGCGGTTTAAATGTTAATGGTTCATGGTGTGAGGACTTGGATGTGGTAAAGAATGCGGTTTTTGAGCACTTTAAACAAATTTTCAGTCAAAAAATTACTGCGAGGCCTAGTTTCCTTCATCCATCTCCTTCTGATGTCGCAGCACCCTCTCGGCCTACTGTTTCATTTCAGCCCAATTATGGTTGTGTTGATCCAGTAGCTACTGGGCCAGGTTCTGCTGCTTTCTGCTCGGCCCAACAGGTTGATTATTCTGGACCTGACTCCTCTGCTACTATTTTGATAAGGCCTGCTATTGTTTCTAGTTTTGGACCGAGAGGTGGCAGGCCCTCTGTCTCTGTTGTTTCGGATGGATATATATTATCCAGTGAGCAGGCCTGTAACCTTGAAGCTCAATTTAGTGATGATGAAATTTGGGAAACGTTGAAAGACTGTGCAAGTAATAAAGCCCCGGGACCGGATGGATTTAATATGCGTTTTTTTAAAAAGTTTTGGTCAATTATCCGTGATGACTTGATCGAAGCAATCCATAATTTTTGGTGCACATGTCTGATCTTGCCAGGTTGTAACTCCTCCTTCATCACGCTTATCCCTAAGGTCGCTAACCCGGTAAGTCTTAATGAGTATCGACCTATTAGTCTTATTGGTAGCTTTTATAAAATCATTGCGAAATTGCTCTCCAACCGTATTTAAAAAGTTGTCCCAAATCTCGTTGGTTTTGAGCAATGTGCGTTCATTAAAGGGAGAAACATCATCGATGGGGTACTTGTGGCTAATGAATCATTTAACTTCTTGAAAAGTAAACATTTAAAAAGTATGATCTTTAAAGTTGATTTCGAGAAAGCTTTTGATAGTATTAGTTGGGAATTTTTAGATGAAATGTTGGTTTTGTTGGGTATTGGTGCTAAATGGAGGAAATGGATTGATTCTTGCTGTAACACCGGCCATTTTTTTTTTAAATACACAGCGGAAGACTTTATTAACAAACACAATATAAGTCACGTCATTACGTTTAAGTTTACACAACGGTGTTACGTTATCACAAAACATTATTTATACAAAAGTCCACATCAGAGTTGGGTTGTCAAACATGTCTTCTGCAATAGCACCCTTCCCGACTAGCAGTACCTAAACCTGCAAGGGGAGAAATGTGGGGGATTAGTGCACCGCTAAGTGAATGGAATCTATCTAACAGATATAGCTTAAGTCACACACAAGCTATATACTAACAACAACACATGCTAACTACCAACTAGCATACAATAAGACAATACGAGGATCGGCGGCTTGTACGAGCACACGACTCCCAGCTGATCGGGCCTGAGTCTACCGATAGTCCCTGCTACTCAATTAACAGTATAGTTATCCAGATGCAGGGGATGCATCATTCACACTATACTCCACAATTAGTAGCCTATGGACCCAACCTCCCCTAGGCACGGTTGACCTCATACGGACTCTAACCTCTCCTAGGCACGGTCTCGAGTCCCCAGTCTCCCTAGGCCCGACTGGTGCCATTCACACAGTGTACACATAATTCACATACAACATCAGGCAAACGATATTATTCTATCATGGCAATTCCTACACTATGCATGGTAAAAGAGTCAACCACAGTAGCATGATATGCTACTTAAACTCTATCCGTAGATAGACCCACTCACCAATTACCAGCAACTGCTCAGTTATTATTTCTAAGCTTCTTCCTTGTCCTTATCTCCTGAGAACAACAAAAACCAAGTTAGAATAGTGTTCCCATCAAGATTAGACACACTGACAGCGAATTATAGCAAATTCATAAAAAAATGCGTCCGCTAAAATTTTCATGCTTAACACTTGTGCACTTTCAAAATTTACATCCTGAACACCAAAATATAAACGGGCAGCATAACGGCTAGAAAAAAGGCACTTTGGTAAAACATTCTGCCCTGTACACACAGTCGGTCGACTGTCTCCTCAATCGGTCGACTGACATAGACAGTCGGTCGACTTTTGACACAACCGGTCGACTGAATTTCCCAATCGGTCGACTTATTTGGTATCACCACAATCGGCCGAAAGTCGAACTCAGTCGGTCGGTTCACTAGCCAGTCGGTCGACTGTCGACCGACAGTCGGCCGACTGTGTTCATCATCTGCAGATTCTGAACACAACCTACGGACTTCAAGCTAAATTCACCAAAACTCGATCTAGAGCTCGTTTTCGACACCAAAACTTACCACAACTCAATTACTACATGTTATAGACTATAAACCCATAAAGTTTTGACCATAACAACATCAAATCCATGTATTTTGACACAAAATCAAGCTTATGAACAAATACACTTAAAAACACCATTTTAACACTAAATTGATCATGAAAGCTCATGATTCATACCTTAAAAGAATCAGTAGAGTGTAAAGAACGTGATTTCAAGACCAATTCGAGCTCAAGATCAACAATGGAGAATTAGGGTTTGGTTAGGTGGGAGGGATGAAGGTACGGGTGTGTGTGTGGGAAAATTCTAGAAATGGAAAGAAGAAGGCAGTACACTAGTCACATATTTGGGATTAATTCCCACACTGTGCAACACACGGGTATTTACCAGTTATCAGATATCTTTCGTACAGGATTAGGTAACCCAAACGAGGTCCAAATAAAATAAACAAACCTGTTCTGGGACCCTTGTCACAAACTGGACACAACACAAATATAATAAAACACTAATTAAATAATTTAAATAAAAAACACTTAAGACTTACACAAACCCTAAGGGCAAAATAGTCCACTTACAACTAGCCCGGGTTTCAGTCTGTTACAAATCCACCCCCCTTAAGGAGATTCCGTCCTCGGAATCTGGTCTTGGTCAAACAAATGAGGGTAGCGGTTTCTCATCAACTCTTCCATTTCCCACGTAAGATTAGAACCCAAACTGTGTTTCCACTCGATCAATACCATCGGTATCTCTTTATTTCTCAACTTAGTCACCTTTCGGTCAACTACACGGACCGGCTCTTCCACCAATTTCTTATTCAAATCGACCCTTAAATCTTCTAAAGGAAGGAGTTGCGTTTCATCATCGACTTTGCACTTACGAAGATAACACACGTTAAATGTATTATGAATACCGGCTAACTCTGGCAGAAGATCTAACACCACAGTCTGATCATTCAACACTTCACTGATCTGAAATGGACCAATAAATCTCGGTGCTAACTTACCGCGTTTACCGAATCTGATAACCCCTTTCCACGGCGAAACTTTCAGATACACTCGTTCACCCACACTAAAGGTTACCGGACGTCTACGCGGATCAGCATACATTTTCTGTCTATCTCTAGCGGCTTTCAACTTTTCTCGCGCAATTGCAACTTTTTCGGCTGTCATTTGAACAATTTCGGGACCTGCAAACTGTTTCTCCCCGGCTTCTAACCAACAAGTCGGAGTTCTGCAACGACGACCATACAACATTTCATAGGGCGGCATCCCTGATGATGTAGCGTGAGGGTACGAAATAGTATTATTTTTACTAGGAAATACTACAAAATATGACACAAGTTTTATTAATTTACGGATGGGATATACCTAAACCTTGCTACAACACTATAGGCAGTGTACCTAATCGTAGAGTAGTGTAGTTTTTAGTAAGTCCGGTTCGTTCCACAGGGAGCTAGTGATTACGTACTATATTTTTATAAAACTATATTTATATAAATATATATATATATAAGTAGTAATATTATTATAAAAGGGGGGTTTTACCGTTTAATGACCGGTTTGTCGATTCTATATTTTAAGCGCAAAGATAAATGACGATAATTAAAGTGCGTAAAATAATGACAATAAATAAAATGACAGTAAATAAAATTGCGAGTAATAAAATGACAGTAAATAAAGATACGATGAGAAATATAATAAAAGAATTATGCTTATTTAAACTTCCGTAATCATGATGTTTGACGTGTTGATTTTAATTTATTACCATGGGTTAATTGTCCTTTGTCCTGGTTTATTTGATACGTCTATCTGGTTTTTGTCCATAATAGTCCATCGGTCATAAATATAAAGTGCGAGTGTCCTCGTCAAATTACCCTTATACCCGAAGTCAAAAATTCCAACTAATTAAGGATTTAAACTGTGACGCAGTTATCACTTCTGTCAACAATTACACCAGTTATCACTGTATGTAATCTACCCCTGTTTTGATTAGATATGAATATTAATTTACCCACTTGATCAGTTTGAATAATCAATTACCCAACCCGAATAATTAATTAAATGATTATAATAGATTCCATATGAACGTCACTAAATAGGACAACCATAATCATTATTAATTATTAGGATAATTAATTTGAAGATAGGTTCGACAGACTCCAATGAGTTGTCACTCAATTAGACAATACCCCCCATCTATTAATAGTCAATAGTCCAATTTCCACAAGTGTCGGTCTTTTGCCCAAACCTTAATTATGGTACAAAGCCCAATTACCCAATTTTAGTAATTAGCCCAACATCATGATTACTTCGTTTTTAAATAAGCATAATAATAACTTAGCTACGAGACATTAAATTAAAAAGGAAAAACATAACTTACAGTGGGTATTAATATCGTAGTATTACACGGGCAGAGTCTTGACTTAAAACCCGTAAATCATTTGTTACAATACTAAACTAAATCATAATTATTAAAATTATAATTAAAATTATAATTATTTATTTATGTTATATGTTTACAGAGAAGGAAAAGAAAAAGATGTGTTTGAGTTCGTGCATAAACTGCCTTTTTATAGGCATTTGGCCAGATTTTTACTGCCATGCGACTCGCATGGGTTTATGCCTATTTTTCATGCGACTCGCATGGCCACGCTGGACAGCTCACATATCTTTTGTCTTCTTGTTCGTCGACATATTTATTAAATATATATAAAATATAAATAATTTTAATAATTATTTATATATTATATTATATTTATGTGCATAGTAGACTAGATATTTTTGGTCCATTGCGTCGGGCGTTTCTTCTTGGCTCGGGTCCCGGTTCCGGATTTTCGGACGTCCTTTCGTATTATTTTATATCGTGTACTTTGCGTTTCGCAACTTGTACTCTTGTCATTTTTAGACGTTCTTCATCAATAATTTGAACCTTTTTATTTGTATCTTGTATATTTGAGCTTTTTGGACCTTTGTGTCTTTAATTCGTCGTTTTCGCCTTTTGTCTTCGCACTTATTTAATATAAACGAATATCACTTGAAAATGGAACAATTGCAACTAAAATCTTGTCTTTCTTGGGGGATTTTGCTATGAAATATATGTTCCTTTTTAGCCTTATCAATATCCCCACACTTAAGCGTTGCTTGTCCTCAAGCAATACAGTCTTGAAATAATATAATACATCACACGAATCACTTCTTTATTCTTCACACTTTGTACATCAGTGATTTTGATAGAGCGGTATAAACAATGATATTAACAATAGAACCATGGTTAAAGGTGGGTGTGTCATCCACAGTTGCCTTGGGTTTAGGTCAACGACACTTGCAATCAAATAGCCGATTTACTTTCGGTTTCCAAAGCAAAGTGCACATTTAAAAGGCGGTTTACAGTCCCACATGACTATAAAAATGTAGATCCTTTAGGAAATTGGATCTTTATGAAAACATTTGATCTTTTAAAAATTCAAGCTAGATTTTACCCTAGACAAGTTTTCTGATTTGACCCACCATCGGTGTTGCAAAATATATTTGTGGATCAATATTTTGGCTAAAAACATTTAGGTTCGTGTAATCCACTGCTATCCCGGTATCGGAAAGCACACATCCAGTTTACTTGTTCCGTATATTACCTTTCGGTAAACTACCGTCCGGTTGTAAAGGAAAGCGATGAACAAGAAACTGTTAAGGCAATGTCTAATGACATGCATTTGTTCATGGTCTAATTACGTGTCGGATGCTAGTACTATCCTTGGTAAGAGCAATAGTAAAGATCATCCTATGATTTTTCGGTCTGGCACAAGGTCCTGTCTCCGACCATGCTATGCAACCACCGTTCTTACGGTTGACACCCGATTTGGTTCAGGTGACCTAATGAATTCTGTTGAATTCCTAGGATTTTACGTTCAATGGTAATGAACGCATTGAAAATGAATTTTCAGAAAACAAATCGGTTTTAATTTTGATCAGAATATTTTCTCGTTCAAGCTCGAGTTTAGATATCATCGAATTCCATGAGTTTGAATTCTCAATCTTTAAGGTCAATCTCAAGGATTGAGTAATATCAGGCTTAAAAGCTGATTTTTAATCTTTAAGGAGATTATCCTTTCTGGGGATCTGATTCATTAGTCTTATCAAGCTAATTTGCACGGTGCCCCCCCATTGTACGAGATAAATCCTTCTCATGGTTAGGATAAATCTGACCACTTGGCGACCCTGTTTGATGCTGAGGTCCGTGGATTTCCTGCTGATTTTAGAGATGACTTTTCTAGATTTTTCGTCAACCTACAGCTGGTCTGGACAACAACTTCATGACCTAAATCAAGAAGCGCGTGTCTTTTTCGAAAGACTTTACTTCCTTTTAATGATGGAATTGATTCATTGTGTAGATCCATCTTTTCTTTCAAATATATTACAATAAACCGGGTAAAACTGTTAATTAAGTCCAAAACAAAAGCACCTGCAATAACTTTACAGAAACATGTGATAGATAGTTTTTAATTGAATAACTTGGTACATTCTCCCCACACTTAGTTTCTTTCTTTGCCTTTTTATTCTTCTTTATTCCTTTTTAAATGAATTCAAGCGTTTTGGGTTGTTTCTCAATTTATGTCCTCGAGGTAACGATAATTTCGGTATTAACACCTAGTTTTCATCGTTCATAAATATGTATAAACATGATTTTGACTTCATTTAATTGAAAATTTTGAAAAATTTTACTAGAAGTGGGTAGTCAGTATATAAGACTAGGGCTGTTCCTTGTTATCAGAGAGCACTAGATTCTAATACAACTACTGCGTTACTAGTATTTTAGTTGAAAATTTTTCAAATTTTCATGAAATTTGGCAATTAAACTAAGTATAAACCCGAGAGAATTTATAACCCTTCCCCACACTTGAGATCATGCAATGCCCTCATTTGCATGAAATCAGACTATAATTATAAATTCATGAGGGTGATTAGTGTAGAAAAGTGATTAAAAATACCGAGTTTGTAATTACAAAGCTCGTCGAATGATTGATGGCGCCTCATCGTTCATTCCTCCATTTGTTATATAACATTTGTTATTTTGCGTCTTGTCGTCAAAATTGGTACCTTTTGCTGAACTTTAATGACAGTCTTTGAAAGTGCGTTGTTTTACCCTGTTGTGTTCATGATATAAACTACAAACATATATACATATTTTTGAAGTTGGGTATATTTCCCCACGTTCAAAAATTTATAAAATATAATATTTTTTTTTTGGCATACTTTAGATCAATAAAATTAAAAATAATGATAACAAAATTTTTCGCCCCGCTCTCGGGTAAAGCAATTTCGGCTCTATGACCTAGTCTTCAACTCACGACGAATTTTAGAAATCAATTTTTTTTTTTAACTTAATGAAATAAAGTAAATTTTGTTTTTAAAATCACACAAAACTTAAATTTAAAAAGCATATTAATTTTTATATAAAACCTACAAAATAAAAAAAAATTCAGAATGGAGGGAGGAAACTAGTTCTTTAGTGTCTGCTAGCGGAAAAGACCAATCGGGTTCCATTCTCGGAACTACACGAGAACAGAACAACTAACTCTAGATAGCATTTTCTTTTTAGAACATTTGAATCTCCCCACACTTAGGTAGCCGTGGTGTCAAAATTGTGATTAACTTCATCGTTAATTTCTCTTGGTCCATAATCAACTTGCATATCCGTGACTTTTTCTTTAAGCCATTGGTCGGATTCCTGTGTAATATCCACAATTTCAACTAGTTTCTCCTTTTCTTTAGGTGATAGATTGGATACTAACCGGTTACATAACTTAAAGTTCCCCTTGGTTCTAGCATCGCGAATCCGTTTAATAAGTTTCTTCATTGAACTATTAATAACGAGATCATTTAATTTCGTATCAACAACGGGGTTCTTTGTTATCATGTCATCATTAGGTGTTACTTCATTTTCCCCACACTTAGGCGTTTCATTATTATTAAGCACTACCGTTGGAGTTGGTAAAACAACATGGTTGTTACCAATCGTTTTTGCTGGTTCAATGGTTTTGGTTGGTGGAGATTTAGACTTTCGAATCATAAAGGTGATCAATTTGTTACCACTACTAAGTGTCATTCTTCCATTTCCTACATCAAATAACGCCCCGGTGGACGCAAAGAATGGTCGACCTAAAATTAGAGGAATGTTTGGGTCCTCTTCTATGTCAATGACAATGAATTCGACTAGAAAGGTTAAATTACCTACTTGAATGGGTAGGTTGTCAGCAATTCCAACTGGGTGCTTAATGGTTTGATCAAAGAGTCGAACACTCATATCCGTTGGACTTAACTTACCTACACATAATCTCTTATATAAGGAAAGAGGCATAACACTTACACTTGCACCTAAATCTGCTAGTGCATCATACATGACACAATCACTAAGTAGACAAGGAACAATAAATTCACCCGGATCACCTACCCTAGGTGGAGGTTTTGGTGGAACTGTCTTCACCGGGTTTATATTTACGGCTTTTGTTTCTTGCACTTTCTTATTCTTTTTCTTCTTCTTCTTTCCAGAGGTATCACAATCTTTATTACCTATTACTTGCTCATACTCAACTCCTTTTCTTGGAAACGGGATGGGTGGTCTGTATGGTGCCACCACTGGCTTTACATACTCGGGTGGTGGTGGTGGTGTAACTTCTTCATTGTTACTTACATCTAAAACTTTCCCATCTTCTGGTATTGGTTTTTCAGAATTTGTTGATATCATGTTAACATTTTCATTCCGAGGATTTACTTCATTATTACTCGGTAGCTTTCCTTGTTCCCTTTCTCTCATCAATCTAACAAGAGTACCTACTTGTTTTTCTAGATTCAAAATGGAAGCTTGTTGAGTTCTAAATGACTGCTCAAACCTCTCATTCGTTTGGGTTTGAGTTTCAATAAATTGTGTTTGAGATTCAACTAGCTTAAATACCACTTCTTCCAGATTTGACTTCTTCTCGTCGGTTTGTTGTGGTGGTTTATACAAGCCAGGTCTTTGTTGATTGAAAGTGTTGTTTTGAGTTGGTTGGTTATTCGGACCTTGTTGGTTATACGAGTTATTGTCGGGTCCTTTTGGATTGTAAAGAATGTTTTGATTTCGATTGAAGTTTGGCCTTGGCGGTTGATAATTATTCTGATAACTATTTTCCAGCCTTTGGTTCATGTAGACAACATTCTCACGTTGTTCCATCGTTTGTTCAATGTGACAGTCTTTCATTAAGTGTGGTCCACCGCATTGCTCACAACTGATTCGTATTGCGTGAATATCTTTATTCATCTTTTCCATTCGTCTTTCGAAAGCATCTATTTTTGCGGAAACGGAATCAAAATCATGGCTAGAATCGGCTCTAGCCGCTTTAGATGAACGAAAAATATCTTTTTCTTGATGCCACTCATGAGAGTGGGAGGCTGTGTTATCAATAATTTTGTAAGCTTCAGTTGCGGTTTTCTTCATAATGGAACCACCAGCTGTTATGTCGATGTCTTTTCGTGTAGCAACGTTGACACCTTGGTAGAATATTTGTACTATTTGATAAGTGTCTAAACCGTGTTGAGGACATCCTCTCAACATCCTTCCGAATCTTGTCCACGCCTCATATAATGTTTCATTTGGCTTTTGTGTGAACGTAACAATTTCTCCTTGAAGTCTCACGGCTTTAGATGCCGGAAAGAATCTTTGAAGAAATTTTTCAACTAAGACATCCCATGTGTCAATCGCCCCTTCAGGTAACGATTCCAACCAATCTTTGGCTTCTCCCTTTAAAGTCCAGGGAAATAACATGAGATATATCTGTTCATCCTCCACTTCTCGGATTTTGAATAGTGTACAAATTCTTTTAAACGTACGAAGGTGTTCGTTAGGATCTTCATTCGGTGCACCACTGAATTGGCATTGGTTAGTTACCATGTGTAGAATTTGTCCTTTGATTTCATAATCTGGCGCATTAACTTCTGGCTTAATAATGGCGTGACCTTGGCCCGTGCGTGTGGCTCTCATTCGATCTTCCATACTTAGAGGTTCCGTTACTTCCATAATTGAATTTGTTGAATACGAATCACTAGAGGATTCTGATTTAATGGTTTGTGGCTCAGGAGGAATAATTAGTGGTTCAAGATCTTGGAATTGTCCTTGAATATGCTCCGGGTTCTTAATTGTGAAGTCGGGTTCAAAAGATGGATTATCGGAAATTTGAGTTGGAGTTCTTGTTCGACTAGATGACGATTCTAAAGAAAAATCAACGGCGACAATATTTGCTAAATGTCTTGATCTAGTTACAGGTGGTGAACGTATGAAAGGTGGTGAACGTTTTGCTCGGTGCATTCACAGAATATCCTATTAGTTATAAAAATAAGAAAAACTTATATAAGTTGTCCAATCAATAGACTTTTCTGATTTTGCCCACGTTTCGAATAGCCAAAAGATGCAGCAGAGGGGCAGGATTCGTTTGGTCTCAATATAATTGAGTACTGTTTGGCTCCAATAACCCGGTCCACGTACAAATCCAACTATTACTACGAACCAGAAAATTTTGATGTCTATCAATTTAACCACTTAAAATAAATTTTCGTAATTTTAAGAAATTTAGAGAAGAAGTAGAAAAAAATCTAAGTCCTAAAAACTAGAATGGCGAGAAATAAGAAAGAAAAAGATTACGCGTCGAAAAATGTCGAAAAATGAAAAAGACGAAGAGTGGTTTGTAAACACGCGGTTAATCCAACCTTATAACGATCACTATCTTAAAATTAAAGCTACAAATGGAGATCACTAATTGGAATTGTAATTGATACATAGGTAAAAGGCGTCGAAAAATACGAAATAAGAAAATAGCACGAAAAATGGCGTCGCAAAATTTTAAGGCACCTAAATCTTAGTCTAAAGAAAAAGCACTTAAGGGATTTTACGGCAAAACTAAAAATTCTAGAAGTAAAAATAACTATGGCAAAACTAAACTTAATACTAAAAGTTGCGAATATAGTCTAAAAATATAAAGGTAATAAAACTAAAAAATTTTTTTTTTTTTGTTATACACAAAATCTTAAAAATATATTTTTTTATAATTTTTTTTTTTTTTTTTTTTTACGTTTTTTTTTTTTTTTTTTTTTTTTTTTTTGCAAATATAAATTAAAAATATAGCGTTTTAGTGCTCCCCGGCAGCGGCGCCAAAAACTTGATGATGTAGCGTGAGGGTACGAAATAGTATTATTTTTACTAGGAAATACTACAAAATATGACACAAGTTTTATTAATTTACGGATGGGATATACCTAAACCTTGCTACAACACTATAGGCAGTGTACCTAATCGTAGAGTAGTGTAGTTTTTAGTAAGTCCGGTTCGTTCCACAGGGAGCTAGTGATTACGTACTATATTTTTATAAAACTATATTTATATAAATATATATATATATAAGTAGTAATATTATTATAAAAGGGGGGTTTTACCGTTTAATGACCGGTTTGTCGATTCTATATTTTAAGCGCAAAGATAAATGACGATAATTAAAGTGCGTAAAATAATGACAATAAATAAAATGACAGTAAATAAAATTGCGAGTAATAAAATGACAGTAAATAAAGATACGATGAGAAATATAATAAAAGAATTATGCTTATTTAAACTTCCGTAATCATGATGTTTGACGTGTTGATTTTAATTTATTACCATGGGTTAATTGTCCTTTGTCCTAGTTTATTTGATACGTCTATCTGGTTTTTGTCCATAATAGTCCATCGGTCATAAATATAAAGTGCGAGTGTCCTCGTCAAATTACCCTTATACCCGAAGTCAAATATTCCAACTAATTAAGGATTTAAACTGTGACGCAGTTATCACTTCTGTCAACAATTACACCAGTTATCACTGTATGTAATCTACCCCTGTTTTGATTAGATATGAATATTAATTTACCCACTTGATCAATTTGAATAATCAATTACCCAACCCGAATAATTAATTAAATGATTATAATAGATTCCATATGAACGTCACTAAATAGGACAACCATAATCATTATTAATTATTAGGATAATTAATTTGAAGATAGGTTCGACAGACTCCAATGAGTTGTCACTCAATTAGACAATACCCCCCATCTATTAATAGTCAATAGTCCAATTTCCACAAGTGTCGGTCTTTTGCCCAAACCTTAATTATGGTACAAAGCCCAATTACCCAATTTTAGTAATTAGCCCAACATCATGATTACTTCGTTTTTAAATAAGCATAATAATAACTTAGCTACGAGACATTAAATTAAAAAGGAAAAACATAACTTACAGTGGGTATTAATATCGTAGTATTACACGGGCAGAGTCTTGACTTAAAACCCGTAAATCATTTGTTACAATACTAAACTAAATCATAATTATTAAAATTATAATTAAAATTATAATTATTTATTTATGTTATATGTTTACAGAGAAGGAAAAGAAAAAGATGTGTTTGAGTTCGTGCATAAACTGCCTTTTTATAGGCATTTGGCCAGATTTTTACTGCCATGCGACTCGCATGGGTTTATGCCTATTTTCCATGCGACTCGCATGGCCACGCTGGACAGCTCACATATCTTTTGTCTTCTTGTTCGTCGACATATTTATTAAATATATATAAAATATAAATAATTTTAATAATTATTTATATATTATATTATATTTATGTGCATAGTAGACTAGATATTTTTGGTCCATTGCGTCGGGCGTTTCTTCTTGGCTCGGGTCCCGGTTCCGGATTTTCGGACGTCCTTTCGTATTATTTTATATCGTGTACTTTGCGTTCCGCAACTTGTACTCTTGTCATTTTTAGACGTTCTTCATCAATAATTTGAACCTTTTTATTTGTATCTTGTATATTTGAGCTTTTTGGACCTTTGTGTCTTTAATTCGTCGTTTTCGCCTTTTGTCTTCGCACTTATTTAATATAAACGAATATCACTTGAAAATGGAACAATTGCAACTAAAATCTTGTCTTTCTTGGGGGATTTTGCTATGAAATATATGTTCCTTTTTAGCCTTATCAATCCCTATACTCAAATGATATGAATTATTATACGCAAATTCGACCAACGGTAAATGGGTATCCCACGAACCACCGTATTCTAACACACAAGCCCTTAACATATCCTCCAAAGTCTGTATCGTTCTTTCACTCTGACCATCTGTCTGAGGATGATAAGCTGTACTTAAATTCACACGTGTACCCAAATTCTGTTGAAGACTGTTCCAAAAATTCGACACAAATCTGGAATCTCTGTCTGAAACGATCGATAATGGCACGCCATGTCGACTAACTATTTCTTTAACATACAATTCGGCTAACTCACTTAACGAAGCTGTTTCACGAGTAGCAAGAAAATGAGCACTTTTAGTTAGACGATCCACTATTACCCAAATCATATCGTGTCGTTTCTGAGTTCTTGGTAGTTTGGTCACAAAATCCATCGCTATATGTTCCCATTTCCACTCTGGAATCTGTAACTGACGTAGCAAACCATAAGGTTTCTGATGTTCTGCCTTCACTTGAGCACATATATGACACTTTTCAACATATCGAGCGATATCTGTTTTCATTGTCGGCCACCAATACACTGCTTTCAAATCATGATACATCTTATTACTACCCGGATGTACTGTCAATTTGGATTTGTGAGCTTCTGTCATAATTAAATCCCTCAAATCTCCAAGCTTAGGTACCCAAACATGATTGTTTAAAGTCTTTAGTCCACGTGAGTCATCACTTAAGTCCACTTTTAGTTTGATCATTTGTTCATATTTAATATGTTCGTCCTCCAAAGCACAGGCTTGAACGGTTCTTAAGCTGTTAATCAAATCTGAAGTTATATTCAAACGAAGGAATTTCACATTTTCACTTGACTTTTTACGACTTAGCGCATCTGCAACCACATTTGCCTTACCCGGATGATATTTAATTTCACAATCATAATCTTTGATCAACTCTTGCCACCGTCTCTGACGCATATTCAATTCTTTCTGTGAGAAGATATATTGCAAACTCTTATGATCTGTACAAATAACACAATGAGTTCCATACAAATAATGTCTCCACAGTTTCAAAGCAAACACTACTGCAGCCATTTCAAGATCATGCACTGGATAATTCTTCTCATGAACTTTCAACTGTCGCGAGGCGTAGGCGATTACTTTATCTCTCTGCATTAAGACACAACCCAACCCAGCATATGATGCATCACAGTATACCACGAAGTCGTCTGAACCTTCTGGTAAAGCTAACACTGGTGCCTGACACAGTAGCTGTTTCAATATCTGAAAAGCCTTTTCCTGTTCGTCAGTCCATCGAAAGGCTACATCTTTACGTGTCAACTTAGTCAATGGACCCGCTATTTTAGAGAAATCTTTGATAAACCTGCGATAATAACCAGCCAATCTCAGAAAACTCTTAATCTCAGTCGGAGTCCTCGGAGAATTCCAATTCATTACCGCTTCTATCTTTGTCGGATCAACTTTTATACCCTCGGTACAAATCACATGACCCAAAAACTGCACTTCACGTAACCAAAATTCACACTTTGAAAATTTTGCAAATAGTTGCTCACGTTTTAACAAGTTCAAAACCAACCTCAGATGTTCAGCATGTTCACTCTCTGTTTTCGAATACACCAATATGTCATCAATAAACACAATCACAAACTTATCTAAGAATGGACGACACACTCTATTCATTAGATCCATGAAGACTGCTGGCGCATTCGTCAACCCAAAAGGCATGACAAGAAATTCATAATGACCATACCTTGTTCTGAACGCTGTTTTCGGTATATCTGATTCAGCAACACGAACCTGATGATATCCGAATTGTAAGTCTATCTTAGAAAAGAATGAAGCACCCTGTAACTGATCGAACAAATCATCTATTCGAGGTAACGGATACTTATTCTTCACAGTTCTTTTGTTCAATTCACGATAATCAATACACATACGCATTGACCCATCTTTCTTTTTAACAAACAATACCGGAGCACCCCACGGTGAAGAACTCGGTCGGATAAACCCACGATCTAATAACTCTTGAATCTGTGACATCATTTCACGGATTTCAGACGGCGCTAATCGGTATGGAGCTTTTGCAACTGGAGTTGTTCCAGGAACCAACTCAATATTATATTCGACTTCCCTTACCGGCGGCAGACCTGGTAACTCATCTGGGAACACTTCGGGAAATTCTGATACTACTGGAATATCGGCCACTGTTCTCTTTTCTTTCTTCGCATCAATCACATACACAAAAAACGAATCACAACCCTTTTCCATCGACTTTTTCGCTTTCATCATGGTTATCAACGGAAAATTATACCCGCCCCGCTCCCCTCGGGCCACAACACGGGTTCCATCGGTCGAACGAAAGGTAATCATTTTCCTATCACACTTAATATTAGCCCTAAGCGAGCTCAACCAATCCATTCCTAATACTACATCAAAGCTAGGAATAGGTAACACTAAACAAGTCACCGGGAAAGACTTCCCTTCAATCTCTATACAAACCCCAGACACATATGTTGTGACTGGTGTGATCTTACCATCGGCTACTTCTACACTAACCGGCTTGGGTAACACATTAGCTGGTAAATTCAACTTAGCATAGAAATCTAGGGACATAAAACACCTATTGGCACCACAATCAAACAATACACGAGCAGGTATTGAGTTGATTAGAAACATACCGGTGATCACTTCGTCGGTTGCCACAGCATTCTCAACTGACATCTGAAAAGCTCTAGCCTCTGCTGTTGGAGGGTTCTTCCTCTTCTGCCCACTCGAGGCAGTTGACCCTACGGCTGATGCTGAACGCGCCCCTGACCCTGCCCCGGAACTACCACTTTTCGACGGACAACTAACTGCACGATGCCCTGGTTTATGACAACTCCAACACACACTATTCGGATACGGACATGCTGAAGACTCATGCCCAATCACACCACACTTTAAGCATCTTCTTGTAGCCTCAGAACACTGACCACTGTGAGAAGATCGACACGTGTGACACCAATTCCCTTTACCTGATCCAGATCCAGAACTACTCTGACCACTTTTACCCTTCGATTTAAACCCACTAGACTTCTTGGATTTAGATCCCGATTGACCAGATACTTGCCCACCTTGTTGTAGCATATTACCAAACATTCTATTTCTGGCGGCCTGAACATCACTTTCTACCATCTTAGCCATCACAACCGCTTGAGACAACGACGTAGCCGTTCTAACAAAAGTTCGGTACTCTGGCAAAATGATATTAACAAAATGTTGTATACGAGACGCTTCGTCTGGCACCCACTGTTGTACAAACCTTAGTTTATCCATATACTTCTCTACTACCTCGTCGATCGTCATTTGAGGTGTCATCTTCATTTCAAGAAACTCAGTCTTGATTCGGTTCATATCAAACGGATTACAGTACTGTTCACACACCTTTCCATGAAACTGCTCCCAAGTGATCATACTCACTTGTTCTTTCGGTATACTGGAAATCAAGGAATCCCACCAAATCATAGCCCTACCTTTCAACATTCGACTAGCATATGTCACTTTCAGCTCGGGTTCACACTGGCACGCTTCAAATACCCTTTCAATTTCTCGCAACCAATTGAGAGTTACAGTCTGATCAGTACTTCCAGAAAACTCAGAGGGTTTGCAATCACGGAAGTTCTTATAAGTACATCTTTTGGGTGGTTGCATGTAAGGTTGTTGGAACATTTGCATTTGGTACGGGTTCATCATCATGGGATTTTGGTAAGTAAAAGTGTTTTGTGGTGGCATATAGTATTGGTTAGGTACTTGATTCTGAAACTGGTTCTGGTGCACATTAGGTATCGTTTGGGATTGCGCGGTTGGGAATCCAGGTGGTGTATCATCATTTCCAGAATGCCTTGCCAATTCAAGCTCATTAATTTTGTCCTCAGCCTCTTTTAACTTACTTTCTAATTGAAGGATGTAACTACTCTGATCATCATCAGACTCAACACCCTCTTCTGGTGCTCTAAATGTTCCGGGGTTGGATGGGCCAGTTGCGTTTCTATCAGCCATACCTGTGCTACAAAACAGCTTACATAAAAGCTTAGTGGATAACAGTTAGTGCAATCACAACTAACACACGTATCCTATTTTCACTTAGCCCCCCACTCCCACAGACATGTTTGACTTGCCTCAGGGTTTGGGAACAAAGTATACGCACACACTTGCTGCCAAACCATGCTCTGATACCAACTTGTAACACCGGCCATTTTTTTTTTTAAATACACAGCGAAAGACTTTATTAACAAACACAATATAAGTCACGTCATTACGTTTAAGTTTACACAACGGTGTTACGTTATCACAAAACATTATTTATACAAAAGTCCACATCAGAGTTGGGTTGTCAAACATGTCTTCTGCAATAGCACCCTTCCCGACTAGCAGTACCTAAACCTGCAAGGGGAGAATATGTAGGGGATTAGCGCACCGCTAAGTGAATGGAATCTATCTAACAGATATAGCTTAAGTCACACACAAGCTATATACTAACAACAACACATGCTAACTACCAAATAGCATACAATAAGACAATACGAGGATCGGCGGCTTGTACGAGCACACGACTCCCAGCTGATCGGGCCTGAGTCTACCGATAGTCCCTGCTACTCAATTAACAGTATAGTTATCCAGATGCAGGGGATGCATCATTCACACTATACTCCACAATTAGTAGCCTATGGACCCAACCTCCCCTAGGCACGGTTGACCTCATACGGACTCTAACCTCTCCTAGGCACGGTGTCGAGTCCCCAGTCTCCCTAGGCCCGACTGGTGCCATTCACACAGTGTACACATAATTCACATACAACATCAGGCAAACGATATTATTCTATCATGGCAATTCCTACACTATGCATGGTAAAAGAGTCAACCACAGTAGCATGATATGCTACTTAAACTCTATCCGTAGATAGACCCACTCACCAATTACCAGCAACTGCTCAGTTATTATTTCTAAGCTTCTTCCTTGTCCTTATCTCCTGAGAACAACAAAAACCAAGTTAGAATAGTGTTCCCATCAAGATTAGACACACTGACAGCGAATTATAGCAAATTCATAAAAAAATGCGTCCGCTAAAATTTTCATGCTTAACACTTGTGCACTTTCAAAATTTACATCCTGAACACCAAAATATAAACGGGCAGCATAACGGCTAGAAAAAAGGCACTTTGGTAAAACATTCTGCCCTGTACACACAGTCGGTCGACTGTCTCCTCAATCGGTCGACTGACATAGACAGTCGGTCGACTTTTGACACAACCGGTCGACTGAATTTCCCAATCGGTCGACTTATTTGGTATCACCACAATCGGCCGAAAGTCGAACTCAGTCGGTCGGTTCACTAGCCAGTCGGTCGACTGTCGACCGACAGTCGGCCGACTGTGTTCATCATCTGCAGATTCTGAACACAACCTACGGACTTCAAGCTAAATTCACCAAAACTCGATCTAGAGCTCGTTTTCGACACCAAAACTTACCACAACTCAATTACTACATGTTATAGACTATAAACCCATAAATTTTTGACCATAACAACATCAAATCCATGGATTTTGACACAAAATCAAGCTTATGAACAAATACACTTAAAAACACCATTTTAACACTAAATTGATCATGAAAGCTCATGATTCATACCTTAAAAGAATCAGTAGAGTATAAAGAACGTGATTTCAAGACCAATTCGAGCTCAAGATCAACAATGGAGAATTAGGGTTTGGTTAGGTGGGAGGGATGAAGGTACGGGTGTGTGTGTGGGAAAATTCTAGAAATGGAAAGAAGAAGGCAGTACACTAGTCACATATTTGGGATTAATTCCCATACTGTGCAACACACGGGTATTTACCAGTTATCAGATATCTTTCGTACAGGATTAGGTAACCCAAACGAGGTCCAAATAAAATAAACAAACCTGTTCTGGGACCCTTGTCACAAACTGGACACAACACAAATATAATAAAACACTAATTAAATAATTTAAATAAAAAGCACTTAAGACTTACACAAATCCTAAGGGCAAAATAGTCCACTTACAACTAGCCCGGGTTTCAGTCTGTTACACATGCCTTAAATCCGCTTCTATCTCGGTTCTCGTTAATGGCTCCCCAACAAAAGAATTCAAACTTGGAAGGGGTGTTAGGCAAGAAGATCCGTTATCTCCCTTTCTTTTCATTATTGCGGTGGAGGGGCTCAATCGTCTTGCAAAATCGGCGGTTCATAATAACCTTTTTGAGGGCGTAGAAATTGGTGTTGATAAGATACCAATATCCCACTTACAATACGCCGATGATACTATCTTCTTTGGCAAATGGAGTTTTGAAAATGTTGAGAGCCTAATGAAACTTTTAAAGTGCTTCGAGTTAAGTTCCGGTTTGAAGGTAAATTACAATAAAAGTAGCCTTTACGGGGTGTGTGTTGATAAGAAGGAGGTTGAGCGTATGGCATGTTTGTTTGGTTGTAATATGGGATCCTTACCGATGACTTACCTTGGACTTCCGGTTGAGGCAAACATGAGGAAACTTAGGAATTGGAAACCGGTGATTGATAAATTTGAGAAAAGGTTGTCGGATTGGAAAGCGCGTACGATATCCTTCGGTGGACGTTTGACTCTGGTGAATGCGGTTCTTAATAGCCTACCGTTGTATTACTTTTCACTCTTCCGTGCTCCGCCTTCCGTGCTCAAAATTCTTGAGAGTGTGAGACGCAAATTTTTTGGGACGGGTCGGGTGAGTGTTCTAAAATTTCTTGGGTAAAATGGGATGATGTCATCCTTCCTCGGGGGGATGGCGGACTTAATTTGGGGTCACTTAATTTCAAAAACTTGGCTTTAATCGGCAAGTGGTGGTGGAGGTTTTTTACCGAAACCACTTCTTTGTGGGTTAAAATTATTAAGAGTATTTATGGGGTGTCGGGGTCTCTTATCTCGGGGGGGATTTTTTTTGCTAACAATTCTATTTGGAGTACTAACAATTCTATTTGGAGTAATATTGTCAAAGCAGGGCTCGAGATAAACAACTTAGGTGTCGAATTCTCCAACTCATTCGCGAAGGTGATTGGCAACGGTTACAACACAAATTTTTGGGATGACATTTGGATTTTGGACAAGCCACTCAAGGAGACTTTCAAGAGACTAGTGCGATTAGAATCAAACCCCAATGCTTCGGTTGGCGATCGTTTACGTCGTGATGGCGAAGAGGTAATCTTTTCATGGGAGTGGTCTCGACCGGTGTCGGGGCGTACAAGAAATGAGTTAGAAAATCTAGAAAAGTTACTATCATCTTCATTGGTAATGGATCCGGAGAAAAACGACTCATTTTCTTGGAAGCTTTGCGGGTCCGGGATTTTTTCCACGAAAAAGCTAACAAAACATATCATGACAAAAGTGTATCCTCCAAGAAGTAATTCTTTAAAGACCATGAAAAATAATTTGGTCCCGAAAAAAGTTGAAGTTTTTGTGTGGAGAGTAAAAAGAGAAAGATTACCCGTTTTATGTGAACTTGACAAGAGGGGCGTTGACCTCAACTCCGTTCTTTGTCCTCTTTGCGATGGAGATTTAGAGTCGGTAAAACATGCACTTCTCTTATGTCCTCATGTCCGTATAATATGGGAGAAGGTTCGAGAGTGGTGGGGTTTTGATTCGGTCAATCTAGCTTTTGATTCTCTTCTTAGTAGTTTGGTCCCTAGGGGTTGTTCCGAATTGGGTGGTAAACTATGGCAAGCGGTTGAATGGATTTGCGGTTACCTTATTTGGAAAAATAGGAACCAAAAGATTTTCAAGAAAAACTCATGGACAACTCCGAATGCGGTTAGCGAGATTCAAGTTAAGAGCTATGAATGGGTCGCGAAGCGTTGCAAGGGATTGAGAATTGATTGGCATGATTGGTTGCATAACCCGCGGTCTCTAATTATGTAATACTAGTTTTTTCTTTTTCCTAAGTCGAGTAACCTTTATTCTTTTGTATTTATTCGGATTAGGATTCTAGCTCGGTATCCTTTTGCTTGGTGATGTAACAATTATGTACCTTGCGATGTTCTTTTATCTCGAGTAATAAAATTTTCTGCCTTTCAAAAAAAAATATTATATCTTGGATTGGATTGTGTATTTCACGTAAAAATGACGATGAGATGAAATGGGTTGTATAAATTTGTTGGAATAAGTGAATTCAAAATTGTGCTGGTAAATAGCAGCGATTGTGGTGTTCAATTACAACGCGTCTGAGATGAACCAGCAAGTGATTTTCGATGAAATTAAAAAGTGCGTCGAGTTTTGAAAATATTTTTGAATGGATTTTCCAGCCTTATCAAAATCCTGGTTTGAAAACCAACCAAGTGATGTTGAATGACATTTATGTTTCATTTCTCACTGAATAATAATTAAATTTGTTTTTTTAAGATTTAATTTAGAATTAGGGTTTATATGGGTGTACAACTGTACATGAAGTAAAGATAAAAGAATGTGAAACGAAGAAAGAAAAGGCAAAGAGAAAAAGACTGTATTACCCTCACATGCATTGCACTTGATCTGACTTAACAAGATTTTTTAAAATGACCGTTAGTACAAAGGACTATATAAGCAAAATTTGGACCACCGCTCTACATTTTAAAAACCATAATAGGGACTATCGGTATAATTTTTGAAAGAAAAGAACTATCGATATAATTTGAAGTAAACTACAGGGATCAATAGTATAATTAACTCTTTCTTTTTTCATGATTATTTAGATAAGGATTTTTTGATATATATATATATATATATATATATATATATATATATATATATATATATATATATATATATATATATATATTGGTAGGATCAAGAGGGAAGTAACCATTCGGGGGGAAGCGGGGGGAAGCAAAAACTTTTTTTTCTTCGTTTTTTGAAAAAACTTTGTTCACGAACATTATAGATGAGATGAAAATATGAACATTTAGTAGAGACACTTTGTGATAAATATTTTTATTTTGGCGGGAAAACGCTCGAAGAAGTAATATATAACAATTATCGTGTTTTTCGAGCGTATTTTGAGGGTTTAGCTATTGGAGTTTAGATATTAGGGTTTAGATATTAGGATTTATAGGGTTTAGATATTAGGGTTTAGAAATTTAGGGTTTAGGGTTTAGATTTAGGATTTAGATTGAGTTTTTAACACGAACGGTTTAAGGTTTAAGGTTTAGGGTTTAGGGTTTAGGGTTTAGGGTTTGGTGTTTTGGGTTTATGGAATAAACCCAAAACACCAAACCCTAAACCCTAAACCCTAAACTCTAAATCGGGCTAAATTTTACTTCACAAAACATGAAGAAAAAAAAACGTTCATATTCTTCACGAATAATATTATCTTGAATGTTATTTTTGTCGATCGTTTTCCCGCCTAAATAATAATATTCATCACGAAGTGTCTCTTCTAAATGTTCATATTTTTGTGTGATCTTGATGCCCGAAAAAAAAAATTAAAAAAAAACGAAAAAAAAAAAATTTGCTTCCCCCCGCTTCCCCCCGATTGGTTACTTCCCCATTGATCCTGCATATATATATATATATATATATATATATATATATATATATATATATATATATATATATATATATATATATATATATATATATATATATATATTCTAATTTTAATATTTATAGTTAATTAATAATCAACAGTTATTTCTTTCATTTCTATTTAATAGTTTGTTTTTGAATTTTCAACTCTTTTCATACTAATTTTAACTTAAAATATCTTTGCTCATTTTAAGTATTATTTGATAAAATTTATATAATTGTACGGGACTTTAAACATGTTTTTATTTACATAAATTTTATTAAAGTATATATAAAAGAAATAAAAATATTTTAATTAAATGTTGCTAGAGAGGGAGTAATAATCAATTGTTAATAGTTATAGTTAAGTTAGAACTTATCCTACGTGGATTTTTCTTAGTGGCTATTCAACCTACTGGTTTTATCTATAGCCGAAAATATATACATTTACATTCGGGTTTATTTAATTGAACCGGGATGTCTGCTCATTGGGCCATGTGAAAAAATATAAAAATATAAAAATACATCAAAAATGTCACTGTGCAGTCTACAACATCCCATTCTCTTTCTTCTTTTTGCATAATCAAACACCTCTTTAAACTTTGAATCATCTTTTCTCTCAAAATTAGAAGAATTACACCATGCCATCACCACCATTAAATTCCTTTTCTTTTTCTGAACACACTCATACAAGTTTGATCCGAATAAAGTTAAAAACAAAATCTGATGATAACTTGCAGCGGCGAGTGGCGGCGGCTGCGGCGGCGGTAGTTGCCGGAATTTGATGACGATGGTGATTGTTTATGGTGGTTGCCTGCGTTTGATGACGATGGTGGCTGTTAATCCCATCACGAGTTATAGAAAAATGGTTTATGTATGTATAGATATTTGGAGAGAGAGTGATAAAGAAAAACTGCTGCAAACATAACTGAAAGTTTACCTTGTTAATTCTTTTTTTTTTTTTTTTTTTTGTTTTTACTATTTTCGGCCTTTTAATTTTTGTTTGCTTTTACTATTTTGGCCTTTTATTGGACCGAGGAGTCTAACTAGTAGGACTCTTACATTCGCATATGGGATGTGATCAGCAAAAGTCAATCACCAAAAGAAAAGTAGTTAAACCGTCCAATTTGAACGTTCAATGGCATTATGCATGTGCAATTTATTTATGTCCAAGGCTCCAACATACACATCAGCAGTCCATAAGGCATAAACCATTAATCCAAACCTCGTCAAAAATGTCCCAATCAAATAATGGTCCAAACCGAAATCCAGACAATATTTGAATGCAAATTACTATTTGAATGCAAATTACTATATTAAGACAAAACCGAAATCGGGGCATTTTCGTCCTTTTACCCATTTTTCCCACCTTTTTTTATTTTTCAAAAAAAAAAAACTCACACTTTTTTCAAAAATTAAAATCGACCCCCAAACAGGGGGTAAAGTGTCAAATACATATTTTCATAAAATATCTTAAATAAACTCCACCCAAATATTCAACGGGTCATATCTTCTCGCTCTCAACGAGTTAAATTTTTCCGGCACCATCGTTAAACTCGAAATAATTTTAGGAACACAATGTCACTAACTATACGCAAAAAGGACAGTTTTTAAAAAACGCTAAATATTTGAGGTACTTTTCATAATGTTGCGTTAAATTTATAAAAGTCAACAATTCCATAGCGAAATGCGGAGATGCACATATATTGTCAATTTAAAATAACATTTAAATCTTTCACGGATTATACCTTTTAGTTCGACTCGAGTTGCGCTTCAACGACATCATCGTTAGCCACGAAATAATTTTACAAACTAAACGCAATAAAATACATTGAAAAACGAACCCTCGGCGCGAAACGAGGGTTCGTAAACTAGTTGAAAACTATTTGAGAATAATTTTTAATTGTTTTTCTAAACAGCACTATTTGAATGCAATTCACCCAGTATGAGGTCTCGCGCTCGGGGGGCTTGATTACCTGATGTTTTACTTTCTACGGGGACCCAATGTGCTAGTTCATAGAAGGGTTTTTCCTCGCTTACAATTTTTTTTATTTTATTAATGTAACGACCCAAACCAATAACCAACCGAATACGGAAATAATTTTTTTTTTATGTCAGAAGGGTGCGCCACGCACACCACCTTAGGGTGCGCGGCGCGCACAGGCCAAATCAGCTTCTGTCCGAAATTGTCATTTTTAAATAAAGATATCCCACTTCCCGACATATTTAGACGAAATGCTTTTCACAACATGATATAATAGTTAAAACTCACACGATTCAATAATAAAATAAGTTTTACGAAACCGGGCCCACATATGCCGTAATACGAGTTTCGTACAAAAGTATAAGTTTCAACCGAATTAGTTTAAATTCCAAACGACACTAGAGCATGATGTTTGGGGGTTAAACTACC
The DNA here is from genome assembly GCF_046630445.1 of Rutidosis leptorrhynchoides. Lineage (NCBI taxonomy): Eukaryota > Viridiplantae > Streptophyta > Magnoliopsida > Asterales > Asteraceae > Rutidosis > Rutidosis leptorrhynchoides. The sequence goes on from NC_092341.1 coordinate 345,445,707, forward strand.
CAACTCTCGGTCAAGCTTCAAAAGCTAACACATCCAAAAGCGTCCCCTATCAAACAAAGAGGGATCTCTAATCCAATCGAACGCCCTTACCTTTGTCAACACCCGAGCCTATAAAAAGGTAAACAACGAGAGGGTAAGCAAAGCTTAGTGAATGCAATAATTATACATAAACATATATAACCTACTTACTTGCAAACACTTACACAATACCGCATACAAGCTAGCAATTCGACAACTATGCAAACATTATGCATATACCAATATCCGCAATCATAATAAGCTAGCGATTTCAAAAGCATATAGTTCACAATTAAATATGCTAGTACAAAAATTCACACAACCATGGTTAACCAATCATACTAGGGAACGGTACTCGGAAAAGACCGTCGAAGTTCATAACATTCATTAGTGTTACTTAAACACCGCGTAATCACTAATCCCCTGGGTGATGTCTTGAACACCGCGACTAACTCACCCCCATGACAATATGGCGTCTTGAACACCGCGACGATTCCACATGTCAATCAAAACAATGAGTGGTGTCTTGAACACCGCGACAATTCCACTCCCATGACAATGTGGTGTCTTAAACACCGCGACAATACCACATGTTAATCAAACCAATGAGTGGTGTCTTGAACACCGCGACAATTTCACTCCCATGACAATGTGGTGTCTTAAACACCGTGACAATACCACATGTCAATCAAACCAATGAGTGGTGTCTTAAACACCGCGACAATACCACTCGTTACTTAGAATGTGGTGTCTTGAACACCGCAACAATTCCACATTCATACTACACAAATAAATACATTATATATGCACACACATAGTTATTCCACTCACCTTAACGATTCAGTGACGGTTTTATACTTCCGTGAGCTTCAAAGCAAAGTACCTAATACAATAAGTACTCGATCAACACACAAACTAGTTGGACTAAATACCAACAACTTACACATGTGCATTTAATGACTTAATGCATTAAATGCCCCATTTTCACCAAAATCGTACACTAAATGTCAAGACCACCACATATCACTAAAAGCTAGTGATTAAGGTCCAACAACACTAACTAATACATAATTAGGGTATTTCATACCCATCTTTCTCAATTAGGTCAATTATTACCCATTTGACCACTTTAAGGTCTACACACCCATTTACTAAACATCTAGGTGTGCTAGTAATTAACTAACCAATTTAGGCTCATAAACCCCAATTAACACTTTGAAACCCTAGGTTAGTCATTCTTGAGTCTTCATGGCTCAATCTTACCCCAGAACACCCAAAATCACTAAATATGGGTTTTATGTTCTTCATTTACCCAAACCCTAACCCATACATAAATCAAAGTAAGGAAATTGAAGTTAGAACATACCACTACAACCAAAACGTAGCTAGAGAGGAGATAAACAACTTTATAACTCGAGCTAAGACTCAAAACTAGCTCTTTATTCCTTTGCTTGAGCTTTCTCACACAAGAATCTCACTCTCTCTCTAAAATTGAAGTGGATAGGATAAGGTTGTTGGAATTGGAGTGAATGACACCCCAAGATCTGATCTACTGGCTTTAACTCGTCCACAAGTGAAATTACCAAAAAGCCCTTCAAAATATCTGATTAAAAAGGAACAGAATCCGGCTACAGTGAAGAGTGCGCCACGCGCACCCCTATGTGTGCGCTGAGCGCACCAAGCTCATATCATTCTCTGACCTCTGTTTAAATACACAAGGTCACCTACACTTCATGTACTCTATATACATCTCTGTTTAATAAATATTAGGGTCTTACAACTCTCCCCCACTTGAATCGGATCGCGCCCTCGCGATCCAAGTCGCATGACGAGAGGGAAGGTAAACCAACATGAACTCTTCGGGCTCCCAAGTAAACTCAGAACCTTTACTACGACGCCATTGAACCTTAAACGTTCTCACCTCTTTATTTCTCAACCTTTTGACCTTCTCATCGAGTATAGAAATCGGCTCCTCAATATACTCTAAGTTATTGGTTAGCTCAATCTCGTCTAAAGGCACCCATGATGAATCATCCACAAGACACTTACGGAGATGGGAAACATGAAATGTGTTATGGATCCCCGCAAGCTCTTCGGGTAATTCCAAACGATACGCAACTTCACCAACACGAGCTAAAATTTTAAAAGGACCAATAAATCGAGGAGCTAACTTTCCCCGTTTTCGAAACCGAATAACACCTTTCCATGGCGAAACTTTAAGCATCATGTCGCCTTCTTGGAACTCAATTTATCGTCTACGCTTATCGGCATAAGATTTTTGTCTATCTTGGGCCTTTTTCAAATGAGTCAGAATCATATCAATCTTGCTATTCGTCTCTAAAACCAAATTGGTACTCCTGATTTCTCTTTGACCCACTTCGCCCCAACAAATCGGAGTTCGGCACCTCCGCCCATAAAGCATCTCGTAAGGTGGCATCCTGATACTAGTATGATAACTATTATTGTACGAGAATTCCACCAAAGGTAAGTGCTCATCCCAACTACCACCGAAATCAATAATACACGCCCGTAACATATCCTCCAAAGTTTGATTCGTACTTCCGGTTTGACCGTCCGTTTGAGGATGATATGCTGTGCTCAATTTCAATTGTTTACCCATATCTTCATGAAACTTCTCCCAAAACCGAGATGTGAAACGGGTATCTCGATCCAAAATAATAGATATAGGAACCCCATGCCTTGATATCACTTCCTTGATAAACAACTTAGTCAAAGTCTCCGACGATATAGCTTCCCGAATGGGAAGAAACAAGGCACTTTTCGTCAATCGATCAATTATTACCCAAATCGAGTCAAATTGGGTTCTCGCCGTTTTTGGTAACTTTGTGATGAAATCCATGGTAATGTGCTCCCATTTCCATTTCGGAATTTCTAACGGTTGTAACTTACAATACGGCTTTTGGTGTTAAGCTTTCACTTGCAAACATGTGACTCATTGTTCAATATACTTAACAACATCACGTTTCATGCCCGGCCACCAATACTCTCTCTTCAAATCAAGATACATTTTCGTCGAGCCCGGGTGAATGGAATACCTTGACTTACGTGCTTCATCAAGTAGCACTCGTCGATGATCACCCATTTTAGGCACCCACACCCTTCCTTAAAAAGATAACAAACCATGCGGACCTAAGGTAATAAACTCCGTTTGTCCCACGATTCGTTCCTCATGCTTATTGTTAAGAAAAGCTTCGATTTGAGTCTCGCCAAGCTTTACAAGAAAATCGTTAGTAATAATCATGCGTAACGATCCTACTCGTATCGCCGGATGTTGACTATTTCGACTTAACGCATCCGCGACCACATTTGCCTTACCCGGATGATAAAGTATTTCACAATCATAGTATTTCACCACATCCATCCATCCATCCATCTACGTTGACGATAATTCAAATCTCGTTGATCGAAAAGGTGTTTCAAACTCTTGTGATCCGAATAAATCATACACTTGACACCATACAAGTAATGGCGCCAAATTTTCAACGCATGCACAACCGCCGCCAACTCAAGATCATGAGTCAGATATCTCATTTTGTGTTCCTTTAATTATCGAGAGGCATAAGCGATGACTTTACCCTTTTGCATTAGAACACACCCGAGCCCATTTAAAGAAGCATCACAATAAACCGTCATGTCTTCCACCCCTTCCGGCAATACTAACACCGGAGCTCGACACAACTTTTCTTTTAGCAATTGAAAAACAATTTCTTGCTCGTTCTCCCAATTAAATCTCGTGTTCTTTCTCGTTAACTTCGTTAATGGGGAAGCAATCTTAGAAAAGTCTTGGATAAACCGACGATAATAACCGGCCAATCCGAGAAAACTTTGGATTTTCGTAGGCGTAGTCGGTCGTCCCCAACTCTTCACCGTCTCTATCTTCCCCAGATCTACTTGAATACCATCTTTGTTCAGAATATGACCAAGGAATTGAACTTCCCTTAGCCAAAATTCACATTTGGAGAATTTTGCATACAACTTCTCCTTCCGCAACGTCTTGAACACGTCACGCAAATGATGATCATGTTCCTTCATACTCTTCGAATAGACAAGTATGTCGTCAATGAACACAATCACCGACTTGTCCAACATAGGTTGGCACACTCAGTTCATAAGGTCCATGAATGCCGGTGCATTCGTAAGACCGAAAGGCATAACTATAAACTCATAATGCCCGTAACGCGTTCGAAAATCCGTTTTCTCAATATCTTCCTCACGGACTCGCATTTGGTGATAGCCGGACCGTAGGTCGATCTTAGAGAAATACGTTGCACCTTGGATTTGGTCAAACAAATCGTCAATCCGAGGCAATGGATAACGATTCTTTATCATCACTTTGTTCAACTCCCGATAATCGATGCACATCCGCATACTACCATCCTTCTTCTTCACGAATAAAATCAGAGCGCCCCATGGTGAAGCACTCGGTCGAATAAAACCCTTTTCGAGCAACTCTTGGGTTTGATTTAACAACTCTTGCATTTCCGTTGGTGCTAAAGGATAAGGATTTTTAGCAATGGGGGTAGCCCCCAGAACCAACTCAATGCGAAATTCAACTTGTCTTTCCGCCGGAACACCCGGTAACTCATCCGGAAAAACGTCTTCAAATTCATTTACCACCGGAATTTCACGAATGGGGGTGGCTCATCACGAGTATCAATGACATGGGCAAGAAAAGTCATGCCACCACTAACAAGGAAACGACGTGCCCGTGCAAAAGTGCATATCGGCACAAGTCTTCTTCGCTTATCGCCATGAATAATTAACTCTCCCCTACTTGGGGTCTTCACACGAATAGATTTTTCATGGCATGCAATATCGGCTCTATAACGATCGAGCCAATCCATACCAACGACAATATCAAAATCACCCAAAGTCATCGGAATGAGATTGATTTCAAAAGTTTCGGTACCAAACACAACATTACAATTTTTACAAACATCAATCCCTAGCACCGTTTTCCCATCCGCTATATCGACTTCTACCGGATTACTTAACTTAGCTAGCGGTTTATTTAACTTAGGCACAAATCGAGGTGACACAAAGGACAAATTAGCACCACTATCAAAAAGTATCCGTGCCGGATTAGAGTTAACCATGAAAGTACCTGAGATGACTTCAATGGATTGCTTGGCCTCATCATTGGTCATTAAGTAATTGCGACCCCTAGCCGTACCCACCGCCTTCTCTAACTTCTTAACATGGTCATTATTCAAATCGGGACATTCCGGCCTCTTGTGCCCTTCTTTACCACAATTATAACAAGTGAGTTTGGTTGTAGAAGGTGGGTTGGTGCAATCACGGGCCATATGCCCCTTTCGTCACAATTGTGACAAGAATAACAGAATTCTCCGGGAACACTCTTCTTCACACTACCAACACTCTCGGTTGCACCCTTACCCCTCTTGTTCGAATGACTAGTAGCTTCGAACTTCCTCTTGCCAAAAGTAAAGCCACTCTTTCTCAACACGAGCGCCTCAAAACCTTTGACCATAATGAACAACTCATCGAAACTTTTCACCACGTTCACACTAATCTTCTCTTGATAACTATCATTCAAGATTCGATAGAAATCTTCCTTCAACATTTTATCATTCCCGACATACTCCGGGTAAAATTGGGTTTTGAACAAGAAAATGGATTTGAGAGTGTTCAAATCCATCGACCCTTGTCTCAAGGAACGTAACTCGTCCTTAAGCCTTGTAAGATAGGCCGAAGTTCGGTATTCGTCAAAAAATTCCGCCTTGAATTCATCCCAAGTGAATTCCATGCATTGTTCTTCACCATAAACTTGGATCTTTGCGTCCCACCACAACTTTGCATCGCCCCTCAACATACTACACCTGTACCTTGTCTTCTTATTGAGAGGACATTCACAAGTACGGAAGGCCCCCTCCATATCGGAGATCCAACAGGCACTCTTAAGAGGGTCTCATTCACCTTCAAAGGTAGGAGGTTGAGAATCCTTGAAGTTCTTATAGAAAAAGTCCCTGATGGAATACAACATTTAAACAAAACCACAAAACCCATTTATGTGTATGTATAATTCGGCATTTTCAAAGAGAGCAAGCGGAAGCAATTTTTAATTTGTTTAATGTGTTTTAACCTTTTTAAATGTATTCCATGAAAGAATCTAGTCTTGTAAACAATATGCTATAATGTAAATAGAGCTAGTTCATGGAATTATACCTTCTCCAAGTTAGGAGGTAACTTTGTTCCAAAAGTTGATGAATATGAGAATGAAAACACCAAGCTTTGTTCTACAACACCACCCTAAAGTTTTGCTAAACTTTAGAACCCTAATGACCTTGCAAATCAAGCTTGAAACCACTTCTTTTGGACCCAATAAAACCGATCAGCAGCTACTTAGAAATGATGGTGAATGCAAGCTTCAAAACTATGAAACCTCAAGAGGATAATACCCCAAACTTGAACCCAACACCTCTTATGTTTAGTTAGGATTTTATGACACTTGAGTGAGCTTGCAAATGAAATTATTGGACCCTTGTTTCAGCTCAACCAGTTCGTGAATGGCAGCAGGAAAACAAGAAGAGTTTTTCAACTTCAAGTCATATTCTTGAGTCAATCACTTGGTATAAGATGCTAGCATGCTTCATGTGGAAGTGTGTTCTTGAAAACAACAAGAATAAGCATGGAATGGTCATTCTTGGGGCTACAAAATCTGCCCACACTTCCTTTATTTTATACAAGATATAAGTTTTTATAAAACTTGTATATAAGTTTATAAAACTTGTATAAAAGAAACATGCATTTGTAACTTACATATTTTATAAACCTTTTATAAAATATAACACAACTTAATTATTTAAACCTATAAATAATTAAATATAAATTATCCAAATAATTTATCTCAAGTGATAATATTTCAGAAAACCGATTTTCTAAAATCCAAGTGTCGCGTACTTAATTAACGATCCATTCGTAAAGATTAAATACGAATAAGGTGTTAGAAGTTTGTTATTGGGTATGACCCGACTTGGATCATAACACATTAGCCACATTGATTAAATACGTCTCTCGGGCATACGAAATGCTATCAATCTCCCACTTGCACGAGAAACGTATGAAACTAATGCAAATGATGGATACAGCCTAACACACCGTCCATCACCCCTAATATGTTATGACTTTGTGCCATTCAATAACATCATCCCTTTCGAGTTCCCATCTCGAACATGATTAGGTGAATCTATCAATATATCCTTTTGTCCTGGATGTCACGTTAAATCCAAGAGACATAGAATGATCACTCTCTTATAGATTTAACTTTATCAGGCCTTAGACATCTGACTCTCAACGAATAAGAGGGACAAATTCCATCTTGACAACATACGTCCTAGATATACGCTTTGCAATATACCTGAGTTCTTCCTTATGAGCTACCATATTTCAGAATAGTGAAGGAAAGAATCAAGGCATAATACAAAGTGAATATCTGAACCCAATATGTATCTCAGGTCAGAGGATACAATGATATTCGCCTTTACTCAAGATTACATGTGATCAACCACAAAGGCTCCATACAGTAAGTCTTGAGAGCGGGTCTTCCAATATTTGTATCCCACAAATATCTATGAACCTTGGTTGCAACCTTGCCCCACATTCAGTTCGCGAATGTAAACCAATCCAAGTTCATAATAGTTTAAACCTCACATTTGTTCCCACAGATGTGATCAACTACGGAATTTAGAATAATTATTTATTCATGGATAAATATGCTAAATAGGAACTTAACTCAAAATAAATTAAACCACAATTATATTAATGAGTTTGAACAATTCGTTCCGGTACAATACATAAAACAGATCATAACCAATCACTAGAATATCGAAGTCCCATTGCACTAACATGTCTTTCGTGCTTTGGATTATGTAGGAGCTTCGTGAGTGGATCCGCAATATTTTGATCTGTGTGAACTTTGCGAATACATATCATTCCATTTTCAACTTCATCCCTTATGTAGTTGAATCGCCGTTTAATGTGACGTGTCTTTTGGTGATCGCGAGGTTCTTTGATTTGAGCTATTGCTCCCTCGTTGTCACAAAAGATCTCAAGAGGGTCTTGAATGGTAGGGACCACTCCTAAGTCGTCAACAAATTTCTTTATCCATGCAGCTTCCTGAGCTGCCAATGAGGCGGCAATGTATTCCGATTCTGTAGTGGATAATGCAACAACTCCCTGTTTCGAACTCTTCCAAGAGACTGCACCTCCATTTAACATGAAGACATAACCGGACTGTGATCGAGAATCATCTTGATCAGTTTGGAAACTCGCATCCACGTAACCTTTTACTACGAGTTCATCCTCACCAGATCCGTATATTAGAAACATGTCCTTAGTCCTTCTAAGGTATTTCAATATACTTTTAACCGCAATCCAATGATCGTTTCCTGGGTTATTCTGGTATCTACTTGTCAAGCTCAAAGCGCATGACACATCCGGTCTAGTACAAATCATTGCATACATGATTGACCCAATAGCAGACGCATATGGGACTTTCTTCATTCTCTCTTGTTCATCTTTCGTGGTAGGACACTGAGATGTACTGAGAATGGTTCCTCTTTGAATAGGTACCAAACCTCTCTTAGAGTACTCCATCTTGAACCTTTTCAAGACTTTGTCAATGTATGTACTTTGACTTAAACCTATCAATTTCTTGGATCTATCTCTATAGATCCCAATCCCCAATATGTGTTGTGCTTCTCCAAGATCTTTAATGGAGAAGCAGCTTCTTAGCCATGTTTTGACTCCTTCCATTGTGGGAATATCATTACCAAATAATAATATATCATCCACATATAGTACAAGGAACATGACAGTACTCCCACTAGCTTTCTTATATACACAAGCTTCATCACCATTTTTAATGAAGCCAAATTTCTTGGCCTCCTCATTAAAACGATGATTCCACATTCTAGATGCTTGTTTTAGTCCGTAGATTGACTTCTTTAATTTACATACTTTGTCAGGATGTTTAGGATCAACAAAACCTTCAGGCTGAACCATGTAGATATCTTCCTCAAGATATCCATTTAGGAAAGCGGTTTTGACATCCATTTGCCATATTTCATAATCATAATGAGCAGCAATGGCAAATAATATCCTGATAGACTTTAGCATTGCTACAGGTGAAAAAGTTTCATCATAATCAATCCCTTGAGTTTGAGTGAAACCTCTTGCTACAAGTCTAGCTTTGTATGTATCCAAGTTTCCATATTTGTCGGTTTTCATCTTGAAAAGCCATTTGCAATCAACTAGCTTAGAGCCAGGAGGTTGCACAACAAGTTCCCAAACTTGGTTGTCATACATGGATTTCATCTCGGAGTTCATGGCTTCCTGCCATTTGTCTTTATCAGTCCTTGATAAAGCATCTTGGTAGTTGATTGGTTCATCCAAATCAATCGTATAGCAACCATCTATGAGAAACCCATATCTCTCAGGAGGGTTACTAATCCTACCAGATCTACGAACATTTTGTATACTTTGATCATCCATTTGATCATCCTCAACATTTTCATGTTGAGTGCTAGCGTCAACCAATTGTGTATCATCTATTTGATCTTGAACCTCATCAAAATCTATCTTCCTTTCACTATTTCCTTCCAATAGGAACTTAGTTTCAAGGAATTCTGCCTTTCGAGCAACAAATACATTTTGCTCGGTCGGATCATAGAAATAGTATCCCATATCATCCTTGGGATATCCTATGAAGATACACTTCGTGGATCGAGCATTTAGCTTGTTAGCGACGAAGCGCTTAGGATAAGCTTCACATCCCCATACTTTCAAGTATGAAAGAGAAGGAGGTTTTCCAAACCACATCTCATGAGGAGTTCGCTCCACTTTCTTGGTTGGGGCCATATTTAAAATACGGGCCGCAGAGCATAGACAATAACCCCAAAATGATAGAGGTAACGAGCTTCTTGCCATCATAGATCGAACCATATCCATTAGGGTTCTGTTCCTCCTTTCGGAAACTCCATTAAGTTGGGGTGTTCCTGGTGGAGTAAGTTGTGAGATAATCCCACAACTCCTAAGATGATCTTGGAAAGCATCGCTTAGGTATTCACCTCCTCTATCGGTACGAAGTACCTTGATTGTCTTGTTGAGTTGATTTTGTACTTCGTTTTGATATTCTTTGAATGCTTCAAATGTTTCATCCTTATGTCTTAATAAGTAGACATATCCGAAACGACTGAAGTCATCAATGAATGTAACAAAGTATCTTTCACCATTCCTAGTCATGGGCTTAAAGGGTCCACATACATCAGAATGTATTAATCCCAATAAGTCTTTAGCCCTTTCATATGTCCCTTTGAAAGGTGCTTTAGTCATCTTGCCTTGTAAACAAGATTCGCATACATCGAATGAGTCTATCTCATTTGCCTTCAAGAGTCCATTCTTTTGAAGTGTATGCATTCGATTCTTGTTTATGTGACCAAGGCGACAATGCCATAAGTAGGAATCACTCAAATCCTTTTTGAGTTTCTTGGTGCTAGTATGGTATATTGAGCTAGACGATGCATCATCATGGACTAATTCATAAATCCCATTTGAAGGCGAAGCCTTGAAATAGAACACATCATCTTTAGAAACATGAATATCATCATCAATAAAATTAACATTGTAACCACATTGTTTTAAGCGAGAAATAGAAATAATGTTTCTACACAAATCCGGAGCATACAAAACATCATTTAAAATAAGCTCCAATCCGCTTGGAAGCTTCAAAACAAAATCTCCTTGAGCTTTAACATGCACCTTTGCACCATTGTCCATATAGAGACTTGATGTTCCCGCCATATGATCACTTCTTTTGAACCCCTGCAAAGAATTGCAAATATGAGTTCCACATCCCGTGTCTAATACCCATGTATTAGAAGAAGTAATGTTAAGCTCAATATATACCATATATATATTACCTGAGGTTTGCCCCGCATCCCTCTTGTCCTTCAACTCTTTAAGGTAGACCGGGCAATTTCGCTTCCAGTGACCCATTTCACCGCAACCGAAACACGGGTCTTCCTTGGGGTTTGCCTTTTCGGCTACCTTTTGCTTCTTAGCCTTGTTGATGGTTGGGGTAACCATCTTCCCCTTCCCTTTGCCTTGATAGGTGGGTCCTTTTCTCTTAGCCACCTTTGGCTTAGAGGTGTTACCTTTGGACCCACCTTGTTCAATCGCCAACACGGGTAAAGCCCTTTTACCCATGCTAGTTTCCGCTGTCCTAAGCATACCATGAAGTTCACCAATGCTTTTCTCCATCCCATTCATATTGTAGTTAACTACAAATTGATCAAACCTTTTTGATAAGGAGTTTAGGATAAGATCGGTGGCAAGCTCATTGGAAATGTTTAGGTTGAGGCGGTTAGCGCGATCGATAAGGCTTTTCATCCTAAGGACATAAGATGACACAGATTGGGAGTCGTCCATACGACATGCATGTAACGCCCGAACGGTCTCAAAGCGCTCGACACGCGCTTGTTGAAGGAACATCTCCTTCAATTGCGTAATCATGTCATATGCACTATGATGCTCGAAATCTTTTTGAAGTTCGGGAATCATAGTCCCAAGCATTAGGCAACCGACTTGCACCGAATCGGTGCAATACTTGTCCCAAATTGCCATTGCTTCCGTATCATTCTCGTCCGGTTGATCGGGAATGGGGTCCTCCAACACATACGCTTTGTCCTCAAGTTTGAGGACAATTCTTAAATTACGGAACCAATCCATAAAGTTCGTATGATTGAGTTTATCTTTCTCAAGGAGGGACCTTAGTGATAGGTTATGTAGATTAATTGGTGCATTTGGTATGTTGTTGTTGTTGTTTGCGTCCATCTACAAAATTTAACAAAGTTCATTTAAGTATCGATTTTATATTTAATAAACAATACCCTTTTAACATTAATTGTCTTATTAAATTTTAGAATCCAACGGTAAATCAAATTCCGGTTAGGTGACCTTTATCCCGGCATTTGATTTAGCTAGGTAGTCATAATGACAATTGCAATCCTTTTGCAACTTCTAAGTTATGGGATCATGCAATCCTTTTGCATGGCATATTAATCCCATCAACGCCTATTTGTTCATCATGCTTCGGTGACCCTAAGTTCATGATTCCCAAATCAAGTCGTCCTACTTGTGTAAACATGTAGACTTAACATACAAGTGGTTAGGTGACCTTTATCCCACATGTATGCGAAGTGTACCTTATTCATATTAGTCCGCTCATGACGGTTAGGTGACCTTTATCCCATCAAGAGTTTTCTAATATGTCTAAGTGTTCATACAAAAGGATGGCGTTTAACTTGTTTTCCTTGTTTTGGTTAAAGGGATTTTAAGTTTTCTACATTCTAGTTTTAGAAAACAAATAGCTATACACCAACATGCATTTGGTGTGTAGCACTTTATGAAAATCCATTTTCATGTTCTTTTAGTAAACCAATTACTAGATATAAACCAATTTGTTATCCTTTTATATATGTCCTTAATAACCATTTATTAGTGTCATTTTGTTGTTATGATTATAACCAATTATAATGTCATTTTTGCAAGTGTATTCATGTGAACTTGTATCAACCAAACACATACACAACAAACATACAAGCATGCAAATAAGAAGGTCCACAATCAAGCCATGGTGGTGAACACTTGTTTAGCCAAAACAAGTGTTACCTAAAGGGTTAAAGTACAAAGTAAGAGATTAACAAATCTTCCACTAGCTCTTGTATCCTTATGCTCCATCTTGTAATCTTCTTGAATCTTCACTTTTCTTTTTACAAAATATATAACCTAATACATTTTTCTAGAAAAGGAAATTACAACCTAATCTATTTTACATACCAAATATAAAATAAATTACAAATGAATGAATATTACAAATTATTACAACCAAATGAATGATTAATATTACAAACCATAAAATGAATAAATCAATCACAACATACAACCATACAAACACATGGTCAAGGCTTGATTGTGAACAATAACATAACAACAAATCTTGGCCAAACTTGAAGTCCCAAACCCACTTTTGGAACCCAAAATTTTCGGCCAAGTCACCACACCCACCAAAACTCATGATTTTTACATTCTACTTTCATGCATGTTAGTAGATTGTAAGGTAAATGAGTTTACTAGCCAAAAACAAGAAGCATATTAACAAAACCTGGCTCTGATACCATTGATGGAATACAACATTTAAACAAAACCACAAAACCCATTTATGTGTATGTATAATTCGGCATTTTCAAAGAGAGCAAGCGGAAGCAATTTTTAATTTGTTTAATGTGTTTTAACCTTTTTAAATGTATTCCATGAAAGAATCTAGTCTTGTAAACAATATGCTATAATGTAAATAGAGCTAGTTCATGGAATTATACCTTCTCCAAGTTAGGAGGTAACTTTGTTCCAAAAGTTGATGAATATGAGAATGAAAACACCAAGCTTTGTTCTACAACACCACCCTAAAGTTTTGCTAAACTTTAGAACCCTAATGACCTTGCAAATCAAGCTTGAAACCACTTCTTTTGGACCCAATAAAACCGATCAGCAGCTACTTAGAAATGATGGTGAATGCAAGCTTCAAAACTATGAAACCTCAAGAGGATAATACCCCAAACTTGAACCCAACACCTCTTATGTTTAGTTAGAATTTTATGACACTTGAGTGAGCTTGCAAATGAAATTATTGGACCCTTGTTTCAGCTCAACCAGTTCGTGAATGGCAGCAGGAAAACAAGAAGAGTTTTTCAACTTCAAGTCATATTCTTGAGTCAATCACTTGGTATAAGATGCTAGCATGCTTCATGTGGAAGTGTGTTCTTGAAAACAACAAGAATAAGCATGGAATGGTCATTCTTGGGGCTACAAAATCTGCCCACACTTCCTTTATTTTATACAAGATATAAGTTTTTATAAAACTTGTATATAAGTTTATAAAACTTGTATAAAAGAAACATGCATTTGTAACTTACATATTTTATAAACCTTTTATAAAATATAACACAACTTAATTATTTAAACCTATAAATAATTAAATATAAATTATCCAAATAATTTATCTCAAGTGATAATATTTCAGAAAACCGATTTTCTAAAATCCAAGTGTCGCGTACTTAATTAACGATCCATTCGTAAAGATTAAATACGAATAAGGTGTTAGAAGTTTGTTATTGGGTATGACCCGACTTGGATCATAACACATTAGCCACATTGATTAAATACGTCTCTCGGGCATACGAAATGCTATCAGTCCCGTCTTCCCACATTATCTTCGTGAAAAACGGCCTTAACTTGCTCCTTTACTACATTGACTAGTTTCTCGTCAATCGTATCTAGAAACATCTTCTTAACATCCTCGAGGAACTCCGCCTTTTGACGTTTAAATATGGCCTCAACCTTGGACGTAAAGTAGGCATCCTCATTCGTACCTCCATTGTCATTTTCGGGTCCATTTCTCGTCTTCATTCTATAAAACAAAATAAGTTAAACGACGAAACGAAAGGACTTGACACGTATGTATATACATATATCTATATACCACACTACCCCATCTTGCTCAACAATCTTCGTACATTGCTTGTTTGACATGATTTGAACCCGTAACAATGGTAGCTAATCATTGTTACGCGAGAACGTCTCATTAACTCGCTAGTACAACGTCTATCTCGCTCAATGATTGCAAAAACACAACACAAAACAATTAGCGCATAGTTAGCTCGCCTAAACCTAGGCACTAACCAATCCCCGGTCCGACCCGTCTCTTACAAGTCCCGCATAAAGTGCATACACAATACAAGTCTAAGTCTAGGCACCTATCTCAAGTCGCCTAAATCCCTTAGACCATGCTCTGATACCACTTGTAATGACCCAAACCAATAACCAACCGAATACGCGAAATAATTTTTTTTTTTTATGTCAGAAGGGTGCGCCACGCGCACCACCTTAGGGTGTGCGGCGCGCACAGGCCAAATCAGCTTCTATCCGAAATTGTCATTTTTCAAATAAAGATCTCCCACTTCCCGACATATTTAGACGAAACGCTTTTCACAACATGATATAATAGTTAAAACTCACACGATTCAATAATAAAATAAGTTTTACGAAACCGGGCCCACATATGCCGTAATATGAGTTTCGTACAAAAGTATAAGTTTCAACCGAATTAGTTTAAATTTCAAACGACACTAGAGCATGATGTTTGGGGGTTAAACTACCCAACTCTCGGTCAAACTTTAAAAGCTAACACATTGTAACGACCCGACTTCGTTAATCCGAAAACACGCCCGAAAAAAAAATTTTGGACCTGCCTATCTGGACGGCGTCCAGCACTTAAGACCGGGACGGCGTCCAGCATATCTGAACGGCGTCCAGATTGCCTGGCAGCTGCTGTCCCCGGGTCCAACTCACGTGAGCGGAAATCCCGCTTCCCGACACTTTTAAACGAAAAACTTTTTACAACATATCACAATATAATAAAATAAGAGGTTTCCATCATCAAAACAAGTTTTACAACATCGGGCCCACATCGATCCGTCTTACGCATTTCGATCAAAAATACAAGTTTCGACCAATACAAGTTTAATTTCCAAACGACACAAGAGCATGGTGTTTGGGGTTAAACTACCCAAATCTTGGCCGAACTTCCAAAAGCTAACCCAAAAGCATCCCCCATCAAAATAAGCGGGAGACCACTAATCCAACCGAATACCTTTGCCTTTGTCCACGCCGGTGCCTAAAAAGGTAAACAACGAGAGGGTAAGCTAACGCTTAGTGAATGCAATAGTTATACACGTACATATATAAAATACCTACTTGCACACTTACACGAATACCGCATACATGCTAGCAACACAAAAGGGCTTAACATCTCAAGTACAAGGCTATTAACCTCCTATATCACAAGCTAGCATAACAAAGGCATATATATGTATATAACTCGAACCATATAATAGCTTACAACTCAACACAATAACCATGGTTAACCAATCGTACAAGGGAATGGCGCTCACAAAAATGCCATCGGTGTTCATAACATCCGTTAGTGTACTTAACACCTCGTATCACTAAACCCTAGGGTGCACCTTAACACCTCAGTACTTCACCCCGAGTGGCATCTTAACACCTCGATGATTCATTCTTTATTTTACGAAGTGGCATCTTAACACCTCGACACTTCACTCCTAGGTGGCATCTTAACACCTCGATGCTTCACTACGAGTGGTGTCTTAACACCTCGACACTTCACTCGTCACGTGAAACGTGCTGTCTTAGCACCTCGACACTTCACATCTCACGCTATAACAAATAGATACATTATATACCTACGCATATAATTATTCCACTCACCTTAGAGTCTTTTGCGAAAGATAACCGAGCTTGCAACTTCAATGTAACGTACCTATCACATTTAGCATATAATCAATCACAACTTAAGTTGGTCAACCAACTTACTCCCCATTCTAGTGCCATTTTGACCCAAGATGCAATTCCGACCCATTTGCACCCTTAACCCTAATATTTGGGTCAATACCAACAAAACCCTAACACTAGCCAAATATGGTCTTAAACACTTTATAATCACAAGTTTAGTGTGTTCTCATACACATTTAACAACCTAGGTCGCCCGAGACCCATTTGACCCATTTCGAGGTCAACACTCCCATTTGGGTCACCCACAACCCAAATGACACCCACTAACATTAACTACAATGTGCTAGTGATTTACTAAGCCTTTAAGACCCATTTACACACTTTAACTTTTCAAAACCCTAGGTTAGTCATCTTTTGGGTCTTCATGATCCAAACTTACCCAAAACCCCCAAATCACTAATGTGACAACCCGGAAATTTCCAACCAAATTTAAACTTTAATCTTTATATGTTTCCAACACGATAAGCAATATTTGTTAAGTTAAATTTTAAGAATTTTAAACTATGTTCATACATTCATTCAACCTCGACCAAGTTCCAACGATTCACGAACCATTAAACGAATATTATTATATATGTATATGTGTATATATATTATAACTTGAAACGTAAACAAAATATTAGATTAAATACTTTATATGATTGTATCTGTTTCAAAATGTTTATCAATGGAATTAGAAGATAAGATCAAATGATTGAATTATCAGATATATTGAATTATGATTACAAGTCTCTGTTGAAAGGCCCACGTTGATTTGAGAAATCTTTCCATTTTAACAATATTCAGAAAATGGTAAAGTGATTTATAAATAAGAACACATTGTCAATCATTGAGAACTAGACAAAGGATAGTGGAAGATTGAATCTCATAAAGACTCGATTGATCTATTTAGTTTCAAACGTACAAAAACGTTTTCAGTTTAAAAAGAACTTTATTATTAAAACGTATATAACTTTTATAAATATCTAGAACCACTTTATACAACTCATTACTTAACTAGTATGATAAAGATAACGATATTTATATTTTATTTTATTAAATATATATAACGATTTAAATTAATATTATATATATTTATACGCGTATTATACGTACATAGTTTTATACTTTTACTATACTTAAACTTTATCTTTACTTTATTTTTACTTTACTTTAACTTTAATAATTCACTTTAATAATTCATACTTTAATAATTCACTTTAATAATTCATACTTTAATAATTCATACTTTAATAATTCACTTTAATAATTCATACTTTAATAATTCACTTTAATAATTCATACTTTGATAATTCACTTTAATAATTCAAAAATCTATTATAAATAGAATTCAATAGGTTTCATTATTTCATAGAAACTTGAAAATATTTTTCTCTAAACTCTCTCAATCGATTTACATATATATATTTACTCCGTATTATTTCAAGATATTATTAGTATACATAAAATATTACGACGGAGTGCTGTCCGAGTGATTTCGAAATTGTTTTTCGAGTAGGATAGGATTAAGGAAATTATGGGTTATAGCTATGGAAGTGATTGAGTATGGTTCATGGGTATGCTCGTGAGGTCAATATAGTGTTTATCATTTCCGTTGCGTCTACGTACCTTTCCTGCAATATTGAATCTCAATATTGATACGTGAGTACTCATAATTTAACTTTTACATACTAATAGTGTATCCCTGACTAGTGCTCGAGTATTTAGGATTATGCATGCTTGTACTTTTGATATTGCCCTTAGACAGGTTAGGTTGAATCTTGAATTAGTTACACTTGCGATTGAGATAAGGTATAAGATATGCATGTCCTTGGAAAGCTAGCGAAAAATTAAGAACTTTTCCTTTAGATATCGAATGGTTTCGATGAACGGATTAGAAGTTATAATCAATTGAATTTTCGATATTTTTATTAAAAATGATTATTATTATCGTAGTTTTTATCGTCGTTCTAGTTTTATCTTATTATTATCATTATTATTATCTTTATCAATAAAAGGGATTTATCATTAAAAATTGTTATTTTTTTTATTATTACTATCGTTATTATCGTTAAAGTTATAATTAGTATTATTATTATTATCCAATTATTATTATTATTATTATTATTATTATTATTATTATTATTATTATTATTATTATTATTATCATTATTTATATATATATATCATTATTTAAAAATGGTTATTGTTATTATTATTATTATTATTACTATATTATCATTAAGATAATTATTAGTATTATCGTTAATAATGTTATAGTAACTATCATTATTAATATTAGTGTAATTAAAACAAATATTTGTAACACCTAATTATTTTGATTACTATTATTATCATTATTATGAACACGATATAAAAGATGATTAAAAGCTATTAAACGAAACGATTAGGAAATAATGAGTAAGAGTATCATGATGAAATTAAAATATTATAAGATATTAATTTAGATAAAATTATCGTTCTTATTATTTTTATCATTACTATTATTATTAAAAGTATCGTTAGTATTAAAACTATCATTTTAACAAAAATTATCATTTTAATAGAAATGTCATTGTTACTATAAAATATCATTATTATTATTATTTTAAATAGAATTATTATTTTAAAGATAATATTAAAAGTTATCGTAAATATTAAAGTTATCATAATTAGAATTATCGTTTTATTATAATATCATCTTAGTAATTATAAATATTGATATTGTTATAATAATAATAATTATTATTACAAAATAATACAACTTTTACTTACTATCATTATAGATATTATTTTATCAAATAAATATGTGTTACAAACATATTTTACTACGTGTAATAACTTACTTTAATAATACCTATCATATTATCTTTACGATATTAAATTAACCCTATAAATTTTATTACTTAATATATATAAAAGTATATTTTATTATATAAATTTAATATAAAATTTTATTTATTAATACATAAATTATATTATTTACTCTAATAAATCTTTTAAAAATATTAAACGACGATATTTAAACTATATATTAATCATGTATAGATTTTTGGAAATTATTTTGAGTCAAATTTACTTTTGTTGACTTTTGCATATTAGTCTCGAGCATTAGGATTGTGGTACACTATGACTTGACCTAATTTGTTAGACAAATATTGAACAATACATAAATATATATAATTAATTTAGGTTCGTGAATTCGAGGCCAACCTTGCACTTGTTCAATGACGTTATATGTATTTTTACTACGAAATACAGTATGGTGAGTTTCATTTGCTCCCTTTTTAATCATTACATTTTTGGGCTGAGAATACATGCAAATGCTTTATTAACTGTTTTACAATATTTATATGCGTGAGTTTCATTTGCCTTTTTACCCTTTATATTTTTGGGACTGAGAATACATGCGCTTTTATAAATGTTTGACGAAATAGACACAAGTAATTGAAACTACATTCTATGGTTGAATTATCGAAATCGAATATGCCCCTTTTTATTAAAGTCTGGTAATCTAAGAATTAGGGAACAGACACCCTAATTGATGCGAATCCTAAAGATAGATCTATTGGGCCTAACAAACCCCATCCAAAGTACCGGATGCTTTAGTACTTCGAAATTTATATCATGTCCGAAGGAGGATCCCGAAATGATAGGGGATATTCTTATATGTATCTAGTTAATGTCGGTTACCAGGTGTTCACCATATGAATGATTATTTTTGTCTCTATGCATGGGACGTATATTTATGAGAACTGGAAATGAAATTCTTGTGGTCTATTAAAATGATGGAAATAAATGATTATGATAAACTAATGAACTCACCAACCTTTTGGTTGACACTTTAAAGCATGTTTATTCTCAGGTGTTAAAGAAATCTTCCACTGTGCATTTGCTCATTTTAAAGATATTACTTGGAGTCTTTCATAGCATATTTCGAAGAACGTTGCATTCGAGTTATTGAGTTCATCAAAGATTATTGTTAAATCAATTTATAGTTGGATAGTGGATATTATGAAATGGTATGCATGCCTGTCAATTTTCGATGTAAAGAAAGTTTGTCTTTTAAAAACGAATGCAATGTTTGTAAAATGTATCATATAGAGGTCAAATACCTCGCAATGTAATCAACTATTGTGAATCGTTTATAATGTTTATGAACGGGCCCTTTCAACTAACAAATGGGTTTTAAGTGCAACACTAACCCAAACCTTAACCCTTAACACAATTTAAGTAAATAAATTAGGTTTTATAACTTACCAACACAATCACCACGTAGCTAGCGACTAGATGAACAACTTTAGAACTCGCACTAAGACCCGATTCAACCTCTTTCTTCCTTTAATGGAGCTCTCTCACTCTAGAACTTCCTCTCTCTCTAGAATTTAGTGGAGAGAGATAAAGTAGATGAAAATGGAGTAATGAGGCTCACCAAAACTGATCTAGGGTCTTAAAGTCGTCCACAAAGTGAAATTACCAAACTACCCCTTTTTAAATATCAAAATACCAAAGCTGGCTCGTCAGGCCATCTGGATGGCGTCCAGATTTCTGGACGGCATCCAACCCTTCAAAATGGGACGGCGTCCCACCCTGTTGGACGGCGTCCAACATAACAGGAAAAACTGGATTTTACAACTATCCCCCACTTGAACCGGATTGCGACCTCGCAATCCAAGCCGCATGACAAGCAGGAATATACACAAGAACAAACTCTTCGGGCTCCCAAGTAAACTCGGAACCTATACTACGCCGCCATTGAACTTTAAAAGTTCTCACCTCTTTATTTCTCAATCTTTTCACTTTTTCGTCAAGTATGGCAACCGGCTCCTCAATATACTCTAGATTGTTGTTTAGTTCAATTTCGTCTAATGACACCCACGAAGAATCATCTGCAAGACACTTACGGAGATGGGAAACATGAAATGTATTATGGATCCCCGCAAGTTCTTCGGGTAATTCCAAACGATATGCGACTTCACCAACACGAGCTAAAACCTTAAATGGCCCAATAAACCGAGGAGCTAACTTTCCCCATTTTCTAAACCGAATAATGCCTTTCCATGGCGAAACCTTAAGCATCACCATGTCGCCCTCTTGGAATTCGATCATTCACCTACGTTTATCGGCATATGAATTTTGTCTATCTTGCGCCTTTTTCAAATGATCCCGAATCACATCAATCTTGCTATTCGTCTCTAAAACCAAATCGGTACTCCCGATTTCCTTTTGCCCCACTTCACCCCAACAAATTGGAGTTCGACATCTTCGCCCATAAAGCATCTCATACGGTGGCATCCCGATACTAATATGATAACTATTATTGTACGAGAATTCCACCAAAGGTAAGTGCTCGTCCCAACTACCACCGAAATCAATAATACACGCCCGTAACATATCCTCTAATGTTTGATTCGTACGTTCGGTTTGACCGTCCGTTGAGGATGATACGTCGTGCTCAATTTTAATTATGTACCCATATCGTCATGAAACTTTTCCCAAAACCGAGATGTAAAATGGGTATCTCGATCCGAAATAATAGATATAGGAACCCCATGTCGAGCAACTACTTCCTTGATAAACAATTTAGCCAAGGTCTCCGACGATATCACTTCCCGAATGGGAAGAAACAAAGCACTTTTCGTCAATCGATCAACTATCACCCAAATCGAATCAAATTGGGTTCTCGCCGTTTTAGGTAACTTTGTGATGAAATCCATGGTAATGTGCTCCCATTTCCACTACGGGATTTCTAACGATTGTAACTTACCATACGGCTTTTGGTGTTCGGCTTTAACTTGCAAGCACGTGACGCATTGCTCAACATACTTTACAACATCACGTTTCATGCCCGGCCACCAATACTCTTTTCTTAAATCAAGATACATTTTCGTCGCGCCCGGATGAATGGAATACTTTGACTTATGTGCTTCATCAAGTAGCACTTGTCGATAATCACCCATCTTATGCACCCACACCCTTCCTTGAAAAGACAACAAACCACGCGAGCCCATAGTAATGAACTCCGATTGCCCCACAATTTGTTCTGCATGCTTGTTGTGAACGTAAGCCTCTATTTGGATCACACCAAGTTTTCAAGAAAATCGTTAGTAATAATCATGCGTAACGATCCTACTCGTATCGCCGGATGTTGACTATTTCGACTTAACGCATCCGCGACCACATTTGCCTTACCCGGATGATAAAGTATTTCACAATCATAGTCTTTCACCACATCCATCCATCTACGTTGACGATAATTCAAATCTCGTTGATCGAAAAGGTGTTTCAAACTCTTGTGATCCGAATAAATCGTACACTTGACACCATACAAGTAATGGCGCCAAATTTTCAACGCATGCACAACCGCCGCCAACTCAAGATCATGAGTCGGATATCTCGTTTTGTGTTCCTTTAATTATCGAGAGGCATAAGCGATGACTTTACCCTTTTGCATTAGAACACACCCGAGCCCATTTAAAGAAGCATCACAATAAACCGTCATGTCTTCCACCCCTTCCGGCAATACTAACACCGGAGCTCGACACAACTTTTCTTTTAGCAATTGAAAAACAATTTCTTGCTCATTCTCCCAATTAAATCTCGTGTTCTTTCTCGTCAACTTCGTTAATGGGGAAGCAATCTTAGAAAAGTCTTGGATAAACCGACGATAATAACCGGCCAATCTGAGAAAACTTTGGATTTCCGTAGGCGTAGTCGGTCGTCCCCAACTCTTCACCGTCTCTATCTTCCCCGGATCTACTTGAATACCATTTTCGTTCACAATATGGCCAAGGAATTGAACTTCCCTTAGCCAAAATTCACATTTGGAGAATTTAGCATACAACTTCTCCTTCCGTAACGTCTTTAACACACACCGCAAATGAAGTTCATGTTCTTTCATACTCTTCGAATAGACAAGTATGTCGTCAACTGAAACGACCCGTCAAAGTACACTTGACGACCATCGTTATCTTGGTCCCACAGCTTAATCATAACTCTATATGAATTTGATAAATAACCTTGCATTCTTTATTTAAAAATGATTTCCTATAAAGGAAACCTACCAAAATGTGTAAGTTTAGAAAAACCATACATTATTACCTAACCAAAAGTTGACCAAAACCAAGTCAACAACATCCACTATTAAATGTATCAAAATAGAATGCAAGTTAATGTTTAACAAAAGTTGCCATCATAAATATGCAGACTCTCTAAGCACAGCGGAAGCAATCAACCATGAACCTGAGAATAAAACATGCGAGTAACTGTCAACAAAAATGTTGAGTGAATTATAGGTTTAATATTGCAAACAATATTTAATTTAAACCATAAAAATTTATGTTTGAAAACATAAAATCTCCCTTTTGGACCACAAAATTATATGCTAGAAAACATATAAAAATATTATTCCATTTTCTGTGAGCCACCTGGTAACCACTTAACCATTTATTTACCCTGGCCAAACACAATAAATAATATACACCGAACAAGTGTATCTTCAACTAAATACGAAGTACTAAATATTCCGATTATAAATTGCTAGCGCGACTAGCTCGAAATGGGGTTGTCAAACCCGATAGATCTATCCGTAGGATTCGCGTTCACCAGTAGAAACCAGTGATTACAATTACCAGATTAGGAAATATTTTTGTTCGACTCACAATGAATAATTTAAACCAACTTCCACATGTATCCAATATGTAAAAATAAAATGCATGTATTCTCATCCCAAAAGATTTAAAATAGAAAATGGGACTATAACTCACCTTAAAGCAAATGAAGTAACCACACAAAAATGCGAACATCAAACGAAGTAAAGTGATCAGGAATGATCACAACGCTGACCTATAAATAAAGCAGGTCGATATAAAGAACTAACTTAGGTCAAGTCTTAGTATGATAGCTATTGTACTTGTTGCAAGTAAACATAGAACAACACTCAACATGCTTCGGTTTGATCAGAACAGCGTACGGACACACACTTTCTATTTTTTAGAAAGTTTCTATTTTAGCAGGTTTCCATTCTTGGAAAGTTTCTATTTTTGGAAAGTTTCTATTTTAGGAAAGTTTCTATTTTTAGAGAGTTTCTATTTTTAGAAAGTTTCTATATCTGGAAAGTTTCCATATTTAGAAAGTTGCTATTTATAGAAAGTTTTTAAGTTAGGAAAGTTTCCTTAATTAGAAAGTCAACAAAAGTCAACTGAAAGTCAAAGTCAAAGTCAACTGAAAGTCAACTCAAAAGTCAACCTTGGTCAAACATAGTCAACATTGAATTTTAAAGTATAAGTTATATTAATAATATAAGTTATAATGTTAATTAAAGTCAAATATGTATAATTATGTCATATCATAAGTTTAATTAAATGAAAATAAATTATTAAAGTTAACATAAGTTTTAATGATATAATTAATATAACATAAGTATTTAATTAATTAATTAAATATTAATCATAATATAAGTATTATTAATTAATAATAAATTTTTAATCATATCATAAGTATTATTAATTAATAATGAATTATTAATCATACCATAAGTATTTAATTATAATTATTAAATCATAAGTATTTAATAATTAAATTATAATTAAATAATAATTAAGTCTTATAATAATTAAATAATTAATTAATCCTTATTATAAGTCTTATTATAATAATCTCATAATATAAGTTTAATACTTACCATAAGTATTTTTCATTAATAATAAAAATATTATTAATCATAAGTTTAATTAAAGTACAATTAAATCATAATTAATTAATAAATGATATAATAAATATATATCATAAGTCTTAAATTAAAATAATTACTTTTTATATCATAAGTAATTTATTAATAATGAAAATCATTATTTATATCATAAGTCTTATTTAATAACCATAAGTTTTAATTAAAAGTTCATCGGGTCATAACTTGAGTCCCGGGAATCAGTTTTCGGCGAGTCTTACATATATCTTCGCCTAACCAACCCACCCGACACATTAGTGTGCTTAAGAACACCCCAAGAATAGCAAACAAGTCGTGACTTACAGTCATAAATCAACTTGTAGCTTTAATCCGTTCAAAAACATGTTTTAGTCATACCGGGTGATCCGTGGCTCGGATTTCGATGACCCGAAAATGAAAGTTCATCCCATCATCAATCCTAACACACTAGTACACCCTAAAGACTCCAAAAATGATTACAAAGTCGGACCATACCTGTACCAATTCGTTCTCCCATTTTAATTTCAATTAAACACCATTTTGATCATATCTAGAGCTTCGGGAATCGAAATGACATGAATCCGGAGTATAAAATGAATGTCTTGATGAGAGGAACTCATTTAAACATTTTAATTTCACTTTTATATCAGTTATACTTACAGAAAACAACAATCAAACCGCTGTCCCAAAACAATCAAACCGAAAACACGAATTAACGAGCATTTCTACGCATACAATCAACAATCCAACAACATACAAGTAATATATCATTAACATACACATTAAATCAGTAAATAAAAATGAAAATTGAAAATTTAGGGTTTATAAGTATACCCTAATCAAAGAACAAGGAGATGGATGATGAAGAACATGAATTGAATCACCCGATTAAGCAAATAACCTTAAGAAATGATGAATAATTGTATAGGAATCATTGGTGGCTGATTTTTGGTGTTGGATGGAGCTAGGTCATGGCCTAGGTGAGAGGGGATGAGAGGAGAAAGTGATTTAGGGTTTTGATAAATGAAAGTGTGTGAAATGAGAGCAAAATGGACCTAGTTCAATATTTTCCACAAAATGAATGGGTAAGAAGGCCTAGTTCGGCCGAGTTGGATATGGGGATGGGCCCCACATGGACCAAAATGATTAAATGGATAATAGCTTGTGGCTCGAATGCCCGAACGAAGCCCGATTCGCGAAAACGCTACTACGCGATTGATTTTTCGGAGAGATAACAAATACGCGACGAATAAAATATATAAACACTATATATAATCATATGACATCAAAATATCATATTTAAAATAATTTGGATTTAAAAATCCCAAAGCTCAACCGTTGGTTTGAAAACCGAAAAGATTCGCCGGATAGAAATCCGCGACACGTAGAAGCGTATAACTTAAAATATGAATACGAATATTCATTTAACACATAAAAATTAATATATTATTACAAAAATAATAATATAGGTCATAGAAATGACGTGGCACGAATAACAGTTAATGGTCGTTAAATAATTAACGGTAAAAGATAACGAAAAAAGTAGGGTCGTTACAGTACCTTCCCGTTACGGAAATTTCGTCCTGAAATTTAAGCAGGTGCGGGGGTTGACTCAGCATCTGGGAACAAATGCGGGTACTTCGGCCTCATCTGATCTTTACGTTCCCAAGTGAACTCGGGTCCGCTTATGGCATTCCATCTAACTCGGACGATAGGAATTCTACCCTGCTTGAGAGTCTTAACCTCTCGATCCATAATTTCAACAGGTTCCTCAATAAAGTGGAGTTGTTTATCAACATGAAGCTCCTCAAGAGGAATAGTTTCATCGGCCTCGGCCAAACACTTCTTTAAATTCGATACAGGAAAAACGTCATAAACAGTACTGAGTTCTTGTGGAAATTTCAAACGATAAGCCACGGGTCCAACTCTCTCTATAATTTCAAATGGTCCAACAAATCGAGGATTCAACTTTCCCCTTTTACCAAAACGTACCACACCCTTCCAAGGTGATACCTTCAACATAACAAGGTCACCGACCTGAAATTCTAAATCCTTCCTTCTAACATCGGCGTAACTCTTTTGCCGACTCCTGGCGGTTTTCAATCTCTCTTTAATCTGTACGATCTTCTCTGTAGTCTCATGAATAATTTCTGGGCCTGTGAGTTGAGCATCCCCAACCTCATTCCAACAGATAGGAGACCTACACTTTCTACCATACAGAGCTTCAAATGGTGCGACCTTAATACTTGCATGATAGCTGTTATTATAAGAAAATTTAGCCAGTGGCAAATATCTATCCCACTCATTACCAAAATCAATTACGCACGCTCGTAACATGTCTTCCAATGTTTGGATGGTCCTTTCACTCTGACCATCCGTCTGTGGATGATAAGTGGTGCTCATATCCAATTTTGTTCCCAAAACTTCCTGTAAGAATTGCCAAAACCTGGATGTAAATCGACTGTCTCAGTCTGAAATAATCGATACAGGAACACCATGTCTAGAAACAATCTCCTTCAAATACAAACGAGTAAGCTTCTCCATCGAATCTATGTCCTTAATAGGCAAGAAATGAGTTGACTTAGTGAGTCGGTCAAGAATCACCCAAATGGTATCATAACCACCCACAACTCTCGGTAACTTCATAATAAAGTCCATCGTAATACTTTCCCACTTCCACTCGGGAATTTCAGGTTGCACCAGAAGTCCGGATGGTTTTTGATGTTCAGCTTTGACCTTAGCACTGGTCAAACACTTAGCCACATAAGTAGCCACATCAGCTTTCAAGTTGGGCCACCAGTATAGCTCCTTAAGACCGTGATACATCTTTCCTGAACCAGGATGAATAGAGTACCTAGACTTATGAGCCTCATGCCCTCATCTAACACAAGTTGCCGCAAATCACCAAATTTTGGAACCCAAAGACGTCCCGCAAAATACCGCGTGCCATCTGCTCGTACCTCAAATTTCTTACTCATGCCTCTGACCTTCCCGTTATGAAATCCTCCTCCTTCAAGGCTTCTTGTTGTGCCTCAAGAATCTGCCTAGCGAGGTTAGTTCGTATTGTCATATTCATGGCTCTAAACCTACGAGGTTTAACTCTCTCTTTTCAACCTAAAGCATCGGCCACAACATCGGCCTTTCCCGGATGATATAAAAGTTCGCAATCATAATCGTTCAACGTCTCAACCCATCTTCGTTGCCTCATATTCAACTGTTTCTGATCAAGGATATGTTGAAGACTATTTTGTGATCAGTGTACACTGTACTTTTGACCCCATAAAGATAATGTCTCCAAATCTTAAGTGCAAACACAACAGCTCCCAATTCTAAATCTTGGATTGTATAATTCTGCTCGTGGATCTTCAACTGATGTGACGCGTACGCAATGACTTTCTTTCGCTGCATCAAAATGCAGCCAAAGCCCTGACGCGAAGCATCACAATAAACAACAAAATTGTCATTACCCTCAGGTAGCGATAATATCGGAGCGGTAGTCAACTTCTTCTTCAAATTTTGAAAAGCAGTCTCTTGTTCATCCTTTCACTCATACTTCTTCCCCTTGTGCGTTAAAGCAGTCAGAGGTTTCGCTACTCTTGGAAAATCTTGAATGAACCTTCTATAATAGTCTGCCAAACCTAGAAACTGACGAATCTGAGTAGGTGTCTTCGGAATTTCCCACTTCTCAATTGCTTCAATCTTAGCAGGATCAACCTGTATTCCATGTTTACTAACAACATGTCCAAGGAATTGAACTTCTCTCAACTAGAAAGCACACTTAGGGAACTTAGCGTACAACTCTGCTTTCCTCAACATATCAAGCACTAACTTCAAATGTTCTTCGTGCTCTTCATCACTCTTGGAATAAATAAGGATGTCGTCAATGAAAACAATAACGAACTTGTCCAGATAGGGTCTACACACACAGTTCATGAGGTCCATGAACACAGCAGGTGCGTTTGTCAATCCGAACGGCATAACAAGGAATTCGTAGTGACCATAACGGGTGTGAAAAGCAGTTTTCAGAATATCAGACTCTTTAAAACGCAGTTGATGATAATCCGGAACGAAGATCGATCTTATAATAAATGGACGAACCTTGAAGCTGATCGAATAGATCATATATTCTCGGAAGAGGGTAACGACGCTTAACAGTAAGCTTGTTCAACTCGCGATAATCAGTACACAATCGGAACGAACCATCTTTCTTCTTAACAAACAAAACAGGAGCTCCCCAAGGGGACGAACTGGGACGAACGAAATATAGTTGCAACCAACAAAGAAAACATTATATAGAGTAGTCACATCAGTGGTATAGATGTTTAAGACAATTCCTTCAAGGGGATAACGAGGATCATCAACTTCAAAGTAAATTTTCATTACATTTCTGAAAAGAAGACGTACGAAAGGTGCGATCTTTCAACGAGAGTGAACTTCCTCGCACAATGAGCAAGTCAATCTAGGATTCATCCTTATTCTTAAATTTATGTGCGGATGAAAAGAACGCAAATCATGGGTTATAAAGAATGGCCGACTCCAGGTGAGATGAATCTCAAAAAATAATTTCGTGCACCTCAAAGTATTGAATCCTAGGATTGATGTTTACGAGGGTGTTGCGGTTAACAGTAAATATTGAGAGTAGAAACTCCTCAAATGGTCTAGTGTAATATATATCCATGATACCCACTATAACAACAGTTGGGGTAGAAATCCACCTAGCGCCTTTTCTACAATAGGGTGACCACCGAGTGTACCTCAGAAAATTGATTTATCGGTCCGCGTTTCGGCCATGTCCAACCATAAGAGGGAAAATTTTATGAGCGCAAAGACTTTTCAACAAATTTTATAAAACCGGCATCCAAAGTGGTGTAAGAGTTTCTATCAATGAACTTAATGGTAAGTTTCATCCCTAAAAGGAGGATGAGAAGAACTGGGATCCAAACACTCTGTAGAGTAACGCAAAAATTTGATAAAATCGATCAAAGGAGTTTTGAAAAAGCTCTAAACGTTTGACGTGACAACATCAACGAAACGAAGTTCTTAGTAATTTAGAAGCATGTACAACGTGTACCATTTTATATAAAGCAAATTGACTTAGTCAAACAGCTCAATAAATGAGTGGTTTTTAAAATAATTTTGAAGGTATGATTTAGTATATACTAGCCAAAATAGGTAAGGGTAAATTAATTCATTTGAATCCATACGTACATATATGATTTTATAAATTGTATACATGACAAAATATTTCATTACTTCTATTCGCCCATAATCCCGTGAGAACCACCCAATTAGACAAATGTGTAGAACTCCCGATGATAACCGAGTATCTGTATTTTAGAGGTTGCAAGTTGAAGTAATATCGTGGAAGATCGAGTAAAAGACTTGAATCGTCGTGCGACATTTGACCAACAAGGTTACGAGGTCATGAAAACCAATGAGTTAAATGTTGTTTTGACTATTATCAGGACATGAGTCCTTGGGCCAAAACTGTTCCCGAGCGAAGCTGTTGCTAACAAGCGAGTTATGAAGGATAGAGCATGAGATAGACAATCTGGTTAAAACGAACTTCTCGTATATCAAAAAATTAGATAATGAGTATTTTCCTTACTCATGTAATACCTCAGAATTTCTGAATGAGCGGTGTAAAAATTTTCTTTGACTCAATTTCTATTCCTCATGTCACAATATTGAGACTTCTTTATAGATTAACGTAATATAATCACGTTGGCCTGACGCCATTATATTTCACTAATTCATAGTTCCATTCCAATAGCACTACATGAGGTCAGGATACGCGATCAACCTCGAATTTCCACACAATTTCTCTAAAACAATTTCTTAAACAATGTGCTAAGGATAGCACAAGAGACAAAACATCATAAGTAACGAATAGGAGTAACGATGACATAGAAATGTCTTCGAAGTACCAAAAATCTCTAAAAGTCAAGAATGGCGTTTTCTGGTTAAAAACCAAAGCACAACGGCACAACGGCACAAAGGCACAACGGCACAAAGGCACGTAATATAACAAGATTGTTATATACCTAAACATAATAGCTGACATTGAAATGCCGAGCATTTAGAAGTCAAAAATGACATCTCACGTAATATAACTCAAACGTTATATACATAACCATAATAGATGACATAGAAATTTCTAGAATTTCAGAAGTCAAGAATGACATCCCTCAGTTTCACTTTCCGAGGTGTTCTTATAATGATAAACTCGCATGAGTAGGAGAATACGTTTAAATCGGAATGAGAGTTTCTCCCGGATTCAGAACATAACCAGATGTATGTATGATAACAATATACATACTAATAAGATACAAATAATCATATATAATAATACATTATAGGCCAGGCTGTAGACTAGACTCACTAATGCACCCTATTGACTTGGGGTGACGACATCAATGCAGCCTAATTCCCTACAACCAAGGCTCTGATACCAACTGAAACGACCCGTCAAAGTACACTTGACGACCATCGTTATCTTGGTCCCACAGCTTGATCATAACTCTATATGAATTTGATAAATAACCTTGCATTCTTTATTTAAAAATGATTTTCTATAAAGGAAACCTACCAAAATGTGTAAGTTTAGAAAAACCATACATTATTAACTAACCAAAAGTTGACCAAAACCAAGTCAACAACATCCACTATTAAATGTATCAAAATAGAATGCAAGTTAATGTTTAACAAGAGTTGCCATCATAAATATGCAGACTCTCTAAGCACAGCGGAAGCAATCAATCATGAACCTGAGAATAAAACATACGAGTAACTGTCAACAATAATGTTGAGTGAATTATAGGTTTAATATTGCAAACAATATTTAATTTAAACCATAAAAATTTATGTTTGAAAATATAAAATCTCCCTTTTGGACGACAAAATTATATACTAGAAAACATATAAAAACATTATTCCATTTTCCGTGAGCCACCTGGTAACCACTTAACCATTTATTTACCCTTACCAAACACAATAAATAATATACACCGAACAAGTGTATCTTCAACTAAATACGAAGTACTAAACATTCCGATTATAAATTGCTAGCGCGACTAGCTCAAAAT
This sequence comes from Rutidosis leptorrhynchoides, assembly GCF_046630445.1. Taxonomy (NCBI): domain Eukaryota; kingdom Viridiplantae; phylum Streptophyta; class Magnoliopsida; order Asterales; family Asteraceae; genus Rutidosis; species Rutidosis leptorrhynchoides. The sequence continues at coordinate 345,477,966 of NC_092341.1, forward strand.
GGGGTTGTCAAACCCGATAGATCTATCAGTAGGATTCGCGTTCACCAGTAGAAACCAGTGATTACAATTACCAGATTAGGGAATATTTTTGTTCGACTCACAATGAATAATTTAAACCAACTTCCACATGTGTCCAATATGTAAAAATAAAATGCATGTATTCTCATCCCAAAAGATTTAAAATAGAAAATGGGACTATAACTCACCTTAAAGCAAATGAAGTAATTACACAAAAATGCGAACAGCAAACGAAGTAAAGTGATCAGGAATGATCACAAGGCCGACCTATAAATAAAGTAGGTCGATATAAATAACTAACTTAGGTCAAGTCTTAGTATGATAGTTATTGTACTTGTTGCAAGTAAACATAGAACAACACTCAACATGCTTCGGTTTGATCGAAACAGCGTACGGACACACACTTTCTATTTTTTAGAAAGTTTCTATTTTTAGCAGGTTTCCATTCTTGGAAAGTTTCTATTTTTGGAAAGTTTCTATTTTAGAAAAGTTTCTATTTTTAGAAAGTTTCTATTTTTAGAAAGTTTCTATATCTGAAAAGTTTCCATATTTAGAAAGTTGCTATTTATAGAAAGTTTTTAAGTTAGGAAAGTTTCCTTAATTAGAAAGTCAACAAAAGTCAACTAAAAGTCAAAGTCAACCGAAAGTCAACTCAAAAGTCAACTTTGGTCAAACATAGTCAACATTGAATTTTAAAGTATAAGTTATATTAATAATATAAGTTATAATGTTAATTAAAGTAAAATTTGTATAATTATGTCATATCATAAGTTTAATTAAATGAAAATAAATTATTAAAGTTAACATAAGTTTAAATGATATAATTAATATAACATAAGTATTTAATTAATTAATTAAATATTAATCATAATATAAGTATTATTAATTAATAATAAATTTTTAATCATATCATAAGTATTATTAATTAATAATGAACTATTAATCATACCATAAGTATTTAATTATAATTATTAAATCATAAGTATTTAATAATTAAATTATAATTAAATAATAATTAAGTCTTATAATAATTAAATAATTAATTAATCCTTATTATAAGTCTTATTATAATAATCTCATAATATAAGTTTAATACTTACCATAAGTATTTTTCATTAATAATAAAAATATTATTAATCAAAAGTTTAATTAAAGTTCAATTAAATCATAATTAATTAATAAATGATATAATAAATATATATCATAAGTCTTAAATTAAAATAATTACTTTTTATATCATAAGTAATTTATTAATAACGAAAATCATTATTTATATCATAAGTCTTATTTAATAACCATAAGTTTTAATTAAAAATTCATCGGGTCATAACTTGAGTCCCGGGAATCAGTTTTCGGCGAGTCTTACATATATCTTCGCCTAACCAACCCACCCGACACATTAGTGTGCTCAAGAACACCCCAAGAACAGCAAACAAGTCGTGACTTACAGCCATAAATCAACTTGTAGCTTTAATCCGTTCAAAAACATGTTTTAGTCATACCGGGTGATCCGTGGCTCGGATTTCGATGACCCGAACATGAAAGTTCATCCCATCATCAATCCTAACACACTAGTACACCCTAAAGACTCCAAAAATGATCACAAAGTCAGACCATACCTGTACCAATTCGTTCTCCCATTTTAATTTCAATTAAACACCATTTTGATCATATCTAGAGCTTCGGGAATCGAAATGACATGAATCCGGAGTCTAAAATTAATGTCTTGATGAGAGGAACTCATCTAAACATTTTAATTTCACTCTTATACCAGTTATACTTACAGAAAACAACAATCAAACCGCTGTCCCAAAACAATCAAACCGAAAACATGAATTAACGAGCATTTCTACGCATACAATCAACAATCCAACAACATACAAGTACTATATCATTAACATACACATGAAATCAGTAAATAAAAATGAAAATTGAAAAGTTAGGGTTTATAAGTATACCCTAATCAAAGAACAAGGAGATGGATGATGAAGAACATGAATTGAATCACCCGATTAAGCAAATAACCTTAAGAAATGATGAATAATTGTATAGGAATCATTGGTGGCTGATTTTTGGTGTTGGATAGAGCTAGGTCACAGCCTAGGTGAGAGGGGATGAGAGGAGAAAGTGATTTAGGGTTCTGATAAATGAAAGTGTGTGAAATGAGAGCAAAATGGACCTAGTTCAATATTTTCCACAAAATGAATGGGTAAGAAGGCCTAGTTCGGCCGAGTTGGATATGGGGATGGGCCCCACATGGCCCAAAATGATTAAATGGATAATATCTTGTGGCTCGAATGCCCGAACGAAGCTCGATTCGCGAAAACGCTACTACGCGATTGATTTTTCGGAGAGATAACAAATACGCGACGAATAAAATATATAAACACTATATATAATCATATGACATCAAAATATCATATTTAAAATAATTTGGATTTAAAAATCCCAAAATCTCGACCGTTGGTTTGAAAACCGAAAAGATTCGCCGGATAGAAATCCGCGACACGTAGAAGCGTATAACTTAAAATATGAATACGAATATTCATTTAACACATAATAATTAATATATTATTACAAAAATAATAATATAGGTCATAGAAATGACGTGGCACGAATAACAGTTAATGGTCATTAAATAATTAACGGTAAAAGATAATGGAAAAAGTAGGGTCGTTACATCAATGAACACAATTACCGACTTGTCCAACATAGGTTGGCACACTCGGTTCATAAGATCCATGAATGCCGCCGGTGCATTCGTAAGACCAAAAGGCATTACCACAAATTCAAAATGCCCATAACGAGTTCGAAAGGCCGTTTTCTCGATATCTTCCTCACGGACCCGCATTTGGTGATAGCCGGACCGTAGGTCAATCTTTGAGAAATACATCGCACCTTGGAGTTGGTCAAACAAATCGTCAATCCGAGGCAATGGATAACGATTCTTGAACGTCACCTTATTCAACTCCCAATAATCGATACACATCCGCATACTACTATCCTTCTTCTTCACAAATAAAACCGGAGCGCCCCATGGCAAAGCACTCAGTCGAATGAAACCCTTCTTAAGAAACTCTTGGGTTTGATTTTGCATTTCTGTCGGCGCTAAACGATAAGGAGTTTTAGCAATGGGAGTGGCTCCCGGAACCAAATCAATGCGAAATTCAACTTGTCTTTCCGCCGGAACACCCGGTAACTCATCCGGAAAAACGTCTTCAAACTCATTTACCACCGGAATTTCACGAATGGGTGGTGGCTCATCACGAGTATCAAAAACATGGGCAAGAAAAGCCATGCCACCACTAACAAGGAAACGATGTGCCCGTACAAAAGTGCATATCGGCACAAGTCTTCTACGCTTATGACCGTGAATAATTAACTCTCCCCCACTTGGGGTCTTCACACGAATAAATTTTTCATGGCATGTAATATCGGACCTATTATGATCGAGCCAATCCATACCAACAACGATATCAAAATCACCCAAAGTCATCGGGATAAGATCTATCTTAAAGTTTTCGGCACCAAAAACGACATCACAATTTTTACACACATCAACCACTAGCACCGTCTTGCCGTCTGCTATTTCGAATTCTACCAAACGACTTAACTTAGCTAACGGTCTATTAAGTCTAGGCACAAATTTTGGATACACAAACGACAAATTTGCACCGCTATCAAATAGGATCCTTGCCGGATTAGAGTTAACCGTAAAAGTACCCGAGACAACTTCGTTGGATTGCTTGGCTTCATCATTCATCATCAAATAGTTGCGACCCCTAGCCGTACCCGCCACCTTCTCTAGACGCTTAACATTATCGTTTCGCAAATCGGGATACTCCGGCTTCTTATGCCCTTCTTTACCGCAATTAAAACAAGTGAGCTTGTTTCCGGCAAATGATTTCGGACACTCACGAGCCATATGACCCGGTTGCCCGCAATTGTAGCATGTATAAGAAAAACCCCCGGAAGCGCCCTTCTTCACGCTATTGACACTCTCGGAACCCTTCTTGTTCTTGTTCTTCTTGTTTGAAAAGTTAGAAGGACTAGAGCCTTCAAACTTTCTTTTGGAAAATGAGAAGTCGCTTTTTCTTGGAACCTCCGGCTCAAAACCCCGAGCCAACTCAAATAACTCTTCGAAAGACTTAGTCGCTCCTCGACTAATCTTTCCCTTGAACTCATCATTCATGGTACGGTAGAAATCTTTCATTAGCTTGTGATCGTCACCTACATATTCTGGACAAAAACGAGTCTTTGCCAAGAAGGTAGACTTAAGAGTAACCAAGTCCATTGAACCTTGTTGCAAATTGTGCAACTCGTCCCGGATTCTATCAAGATCGGAAGAAGTTCGGTATTCTTTGAGAAATTCCTTCTTAAACTCTTCCCACGTCAAACTCATACATTGCTCCTCACCATATAAGTTGATTTTATCATCCCACCACAACTTAGCTTCTTCACGCAACATACTAGAACCATACCTCGCCTTCTTCTCGGGAGGACATTCTGCGATACGGAAAGCTCCCTCGATATCAGAAATCCAACATGTGCTTTTCAACGGATCTCGTACCCCATTAAACATCGGGGGTTGAGCATCCTTGAAATTTTTGTAATGGAAGTCCCGCCTTCCATTCCCACCGTTACCATCACCCCCTTCACCACGAGGATGAATGTTTCTGGCTTCTAATGCCTCCTCGATCGCGGCATTCATTCGCTCATTTATCATTTCGGTTACTTGCCCATCAACCGACTCTTGGAAAACCTTTCGAACATCGTCAAGGAAATCCTTTTTTAGCCTTTTAAAGATGGCCTCAACCTTGGCCGTGAGTTCAACGTCCTCGCTCGTACTTCCGTCATTGGTGTCGTGTCCATTTCTCATCTTCATTCTATAAAACGAAGTAAATTAAGCAACGAAACGAAAAGGACTTAATACATATGTATATACATATACACCACACTACCCCATCTTGCTCAACAATCGTCGTACATTACTTATTTGACACGATTTGCACCCGTAACAACGGTAGCTAATCGTTGTTACGCGAGCACATCGTATTAACTCGCTAGTACGACGTCTATCTCACTTGATGATTACTAAAACAACACAAAACAATTAGTGCAAGGTTAATTCACATAAACACTACCACTAACAATTCCCGTTCTGACCCAAAGTCCTACAAGTCCCGCATAAAGCGCATACACAATAAAGTCTAAGTCTAGGCACCTATCTCAAGTCGCCTAAATCCCTTAGACCATGCTCTGATACCACTTGTAACGACCCGACTTCGTTAATCCAAAAACACGCCCCAAAAAAAAAAATTCTGGACCTGCCCATCTGGACGGCGTCCAGCACTTAAGACCGGGACAGCGTCCAGCATATCTGGATGACATCCAGATTGCCTGGCAGCTACTGTCCCCGGGTCCAACTCACGTGAGCGGAAATCCCGCTTCCCGACACTTTTAAACGAAAACCTTTTTACAACATATCACAATATAATAAAATAAGAGGTTTCCATCATCAAAACAAGTTTTACAACATCGGACCCACATCGACCAGTCTTACGTGTTTCGATCAAAAATACAAGTTTCGACCAATACAAGTTTAATTTCCAAATGACACTAGAGAATGGTGTTTGGGGTTAAACTACCCAAATCTTGGCCGAACTTCCAAAAGCTAACCCAAAAGCATCCCCCATCAAAATAAGCGGGAGACCACTAATCCAACCGAATACCTTTGCCGTTGTCCACGCCGGACCTAAAAAGGTAAACAACGAGAGGGTAAGCTAATGCTTAGTGAATGCAATAGTTATACACGTACATATATAAAATACCTACTTGCACACTTACACGAATACCGCATACATGTTAGCAACACAAAAGGGCTTAACATCTCAAGTACAAGGCTATTAACCTCCTATATCACAAGCTAGCATAACAAAAGCATATATATGTATATAACTCGAACCATATAATAGCTTACAACTCAACACAATAACCATGGTTAACCAATCATACAAGGGAATGGCGCTCGCAAAAATGCCATCGGTGTTCATAACATCCGTTAGTGTACTTAACACCTCGTATCACTAAACCCTAGGGTGGCACCTTAACACCTCGGTACTTCACCCCGAGTGGCATCTTAACACCTTGATGCTTCACTCTTTATTTTACGGAGTGGCGTCTTAACACCTCGACACTTCACTCCTAGGTGGCATCTTAACACCTTGATGCTTCACCCCGAGTGGCATCTTAACACCTCGATGCTTCACCCGTCAATTACTTAGAGTGGCATCTTAACACCTCGATGCTTCACTCCTAGTGGCGTCTTAACACCTTGACACTTCACTCGTTACGTGAAACGTGGTGTCTTAGCACCTCGACACTTCACATCTCACGCTACAACAAATAGATACATTATATACCTACGCATATAATTATTCCACTCACCTTAGAGTCTTTTGCAAAAGATAACCGAGCTTGCAACTTCAATGTAACGTACCTATCACATTTAGCACATAATCAATCACAACTCAAGTTGGTCAACCAACTTACTCCCCATTCTAGTGCCATTTTGACCCAAGATGCAATTCCGACCCATTTGCACCCTTAACCCTAATATTTGGGTCAACACCAATAAAACCCTAACACTAGCCAAATATGGTCTTAAACACTTTATAATCACGAGTTTAGTGTGTTCTCATACACATTTAACAACCTAGGTCGCCCGAGACCCATTTGACCCATTTCGAGGTCAACACTCCCATTTGGGTCACCCACAACCCAAATGACACCCACTAACATTAACTACAATGTGCTAGTGATTTACTAAGCCTTTAAGACCCATTTACACACTTTAACTTTTCAAAACCCTAGGTTAGTCATCTTTTGGGTCTTCATGACCCAAACTTACCCAAAACCCCCAAATCACTAACAAATGGGTTTTAAGTGCAACACTAACCCAAACCCTAACCCTTAACACAATTTAAGTAAAGAAATTAGGTTTTATAACTTACCAACACAATCACCACGTAGCTAGCGACTAGATGAACAACTTTAGAACTCGCACTAAGACCCGATTCAACCTCTTTCTTCCTTTAATGGAGCTCTCTCACTCTAGAACTTCCTCTCACTCTAAAATTTAGTGGAGGGAGATAAAGTAGATAAAAATGGAGTAATGAGGCTCACCAAAACTGATCTAGGGACTTAAAGTCGTCCACAAAGTGAAATTACAAAACTACCCCTTTTTAAATATCAAAATACCAAAGCTGGCTCGTCAGGCCATCTGGACGGCGTCCAGATTTCTGGACGGCGTCCAGCCCTTCAAAACGGGACGGCGTCCCACCCTGTTGGACGACGTCCAACATAACAGGGAAAACTGGATCTTACACACATCCAAAAGCGTCCCCTATCAAACAAAGAGGGATCTCTAATCCAATCGAACGCCCTTACTCTTGTCAAAGCCCGAGCCTATAAAAAGGTAAACAATGAGAGGGTAAGCAAAGCTTAGTGAATGCAATAATTATACATACACATATATAACCTACTTACTTGCAAACACTTACACAATACCGCATACAAGCTAGCAATTCGATAACTATGCAAACATTATGCATATACCAATATCTGTAATCATAATAAGCTAGCGATTCCAAAAGCATATAGTTCACAATTAAATATGCTAGTACAAAAATTCACACAACCATGGTTAACCAATCATACTAGGAAACGGTACTCGGAAAAGACCGTCGGAGTTCATAACATCCATTAATGTTACTTAAACACTGCATAATCACTAATCCCCCGGGTGATGTCTTGAACACCGCGACTAACTCACCCCCATGACAATGTGGCGTCTTGAACACCGCGACGATTTCACATGTCAATCAAAATAATGAGTGGTGCCTTGAACACCGCGACAATTCCACTTCCATGACAATGTGGTGTCTTAAACACCGCGACAATACCACATGTCAATCAAACCAATGAGTGGTGTCTTGAACACCGCGACAATTCCACTCCCATGACAATGTGGTGTCTTAAACACCGCGACAATACCACATGTCAATCAAACCAATGAGTGGTGTCTTAAACACCGCGACAATACCACTCGTTATTTAGAATGTGGTGTTTTGAACACCGCGACAATTCCACATTCATACTACACAAATAAATACATTATATATGCACACGCATAATTATTCCACTCACTTTAATGATTCAGTGACGGTTTGATACTTCCGTGAGCTTCAAAGCAAAGTACCTAATACAATAAGTACTCGATCAACACACAAACTAGTTGGACTAAATACCAACAACTTACACATGTGCATTTAATGACTTAATGCATTAAATGCCCCATTTTCACCAAAACCTTACACTAAATGTCAAGACCACCACATATCACTAAAAGCTAGTGATTAAGGTTCAACAACACTAACTAATACATAATTAGGGTATTTCATACCCATCTTTCTCAATTAGGTCAATTATTACCCATTTGACCACTTTAAGGTCTACACACCCATTTACTAAACATCTAGGTGTGCTAGTAATTAGCTAATCAATTTAGGCTCATAAACCCCAATTAACACTTTGAAACCCTAGGTTAGTCATTCTTGAGTCTTCATGGCTCAATCTTACCCCAGAACACCCAAAATCACCAAATATGGGTTTTATGTTCTTCATTTACCCAAACCCTAAACCATACATAAATCAAAATAAGGAAATCAAAGTTAGAACATACCACTACAACTAAAACGTAGCTAGAGAGGAGATAAACAACTTTATAACTCGAGCTAAGACTCAAATCTAGCTCTATCTTCCTTTGCTTGAGCTTTCTCACACAAGAATCTCACTCTCTCTCTAAAATTGAAGTGGATAGTATAAGGTTGTTGGAATTGGAGTGAATGACACCCCAAGATCTGATCTACTGGCCTTAACTCGTCCACAAGTGAAATTACCAAAAAGCCCTTCAAAATATCTGATTAAAACGGAATAGAATCCGGCTACAGTGAAGAGTGCGTCACGCGCACCCCTATGTGTGCGCTGAGCGCAACAAGCTCATATCATTCTCTGACCTCTGTTTAAATACACAAGGTCACCCACACTTCATGTACTCTATATACATCTCTGTTTAATAAATATTAGGGTCTTACAATTAATAATTTTTTCTAGGAATTTCAATAAATTTTATTATAAGAGACTTCTGTTCAATTAATGTGATGTATTATTTTAACTGAAAAATTAACAATTTGCATATAAGTTGTTTTCCAAAACTAAACTTGAGGGCGACTATCGATGGCGAATCTAGTATTATAATTCAATGAGGTCTTAGAAAGTTTATCCGATGACTTATTTAAATAAAAAATTAATTTTGCCGGGTCAAGTCGGGTTGGATTGGATTGGGTCATTATAAACACCATCAAACAAAAACATATCATTTATTCAATTTACTAAAAATAACTTTTTTTAAGAAAACCAAGACTTTTATTAATACTAGTCAATTTGTGTATACTTTTTAAAATGAGCATGATATTTATTTATCATATATTCATTCTACTAAATTTTTATATACACTTCTATACACATGTCACATATTCACACATGTTGGCGGGATAGTTGATAGTTGGGTTTAAACTATATATAATACTCCCTTCATCCAAAAATTATTTTTTCATTTTGACTTTTGATGTCTGTTTTATACAACTTTCACTTTATATATTTTGGTTGTGTTATATATAATATTCGATAAATGTTACATTAATGAAAACATATACTAAAATTGAATACTTTTTTATAATTTTCAACAAATATTAAATAGCATGTTATAAATCGGGTATGAATTGACTGCCGGATTCATTCTTGAATCGTGTAATCACTGTCTCTATAAAGTATTTCGACTCTACGATTGCCTTGGTTGCACGAAATCTTTACAGAGATAAGACAAGAACGCAATCAGTGTTTTTGGCAATGAAATCACTGATCAAATTGTTAGAGAATATGTGTGTGTTTCTGTTGGTTTGATGAATGCAGAATGAATGAACAAAAAAATGTCCATAAACTGTTATAGGAAAACAGTTAAAACCGAAAGGGTGTAACCCTTCATATTTGGCGGGAAAAACTGTTGAATGACACCCACCAGGGGCGCTGCCCCTTGACCCCCGCAAAGGGGCGCAGCCCCCTTGACCCCCGCATTTTGCGCGACAGTTAGTAGCCAAATCTTACGGGCGTGTACTCCACACTCTCCAAACTCATTGGTAAGTATAGCTAGCTAACACCTGCATTCAAGTAAATCGCAACTAACTAAAATGTATGTTGGATGACACTAAAATCAACAACATAGAACAAATAAAAATATTTAAAGACAAAAATTAATTTAATATAATATGTTATTGTTCAAGTTTGATTGTGGACTTAGGGCTGATAAGTTTATTTTCAAGTTTTAATTAGTAGTTTATATGTTTAATCCAAATGTACATTAGGTTGATGAAGGTGATGAATATGATTGTATGATGTTGAAGATGAATGTATCAACACAAAATATGATATAGTAATATGAAGTGAATCTGAATTGTGCAATCAATTATCACATGAATTTAATTGTAGTCAAGATTGAATCCACGGCTTTCTTGAACAATTAACTTGATAAGGATCAAGTGAATGTCACAAGTCTAGCACAAGTCTCAACAGTTTTTTCATAGAGTTTGAGGATGTAAACACCTAATTGTGTGTGACAATGAAAAGCATTAAGTGACTAAGAGGTGATGCATAAGTATGTATACTCCATACTTATACTCACTTACATTGCTACGCACATCACATATGTACTTCTCAAATTGGGTTACTTTGTGACCCAACAATCTCCCCTGGATGTGCGTTGTGATGATTGCTCGTCACTTTGCATGAACACAATGAAACAAGAGTCTTGAACTTTTTTGCTCAAGAATCATAGATGTCAAAACTCTAGAAGCCCCCTTCAAAGTACATGGCATTGTCCACATGTTAAGTCCAAATACGATGAATGTGCATGACTATGGATGAGCTAGCCATGATGTGAAGTAAGGATAAATTAAAATGGTCAAACTTGTATTTCATGACTCTCTTCAACTCAACACCTATCATTGGCTATGACAAGGTGCAAGCACTAGTCTAGGAAGCCTTAAGGATCTATTTATAGCCCTCATCATAGATCCCATCACTAAGGCTATGAAACACAATTGACTCATTCTCATGAATCTAACATTCTCCCTTTTATGAGTTGATTGTGTTTCAAAAGTAGCTTTCTGTCTACAACACATAAGTGAAATGCTAAGCTAACAATCCCCCTAAGCGCATCTATGTATGTGGCATTGATGAAGAACACAAATATTGACATTCTTAATCTTCAACGGTCTTTAGAATTTGCTTGATTTGAGACAAAGTTTTGAAACTCTAGAAGCTCCTCCCTAAAATTATATGGGCTCTCATCAAAGTATAATATCATCTATACCGTTGGTTTGACTACCGAGACACACCTCTATATCAAGAGTACTTTCGATATAAGCTACGAGTAAACTTCCCATATGATGTGAGATATTCTTCGAATCTCTAGCTCTGTGAGATATTCTTCGAATCTCTAGCTCTGTGAGATATTCTTCGAATCTCTAGCTCCCCCTCAAAGCAAACTATTTTTTTTAAGTCCGAATCTTGTATCGTACACTCACAAGAGTCGTACATCAGCCATATACATTATCCCCCAAAATAACGATTATATGCAATAAAGCATCAGTTTTAATTGGTTGATGTAGTCAGAAATCCTCAAAAGTATGTAAATACTAGGATATAAGCTGAGAATTACCAGATAACGAAAATCCGATAACAGTAGCACCCGGATTTGAGACATTCTAGTAACCATGACATTCAGTTGGTATAACCGAATATGTTTAACCTTGTTCTGCAAAATTAGTCATTATCACCGGATATTACATAATCCGGTAACACTATATCATGACCGATGCAATATACACAAAGTACATATATACCCTAGAACTTAATTAAACCTTAAAGGATATAAGTTCACAAGTTGATTTGGGATTAATCGTAATATATATACACGCATATTCTAATAATTCCAGGTTAGCTTTCACTAAAAACATACCCTAAATTACCTGAAAGATTCGAAATGGTTACAAGATAATTTCGTTAGGTCACATATATCCGAATAAAAATGCACGTCATTTCTATGTAGACTAAATAAACAATATTTTTTTTACACTTTACTGATATGTAACTTAACCATTTTCTTGATCTCCAATTTGGTATAATAAACTCTTGATACCTCATAAAAAACATAGAAAAGTAAATTATTGGAAATGATGTTAGTTTTTCAAAGTTTAGTTTTAAATTCCACGAGCAATAAGGTGATGATTCCTTGATTTCCCCATCTCGATATGCTTTCTCAGCAAATCATGTCATTGTCTCCTTTCACTTTTTCTTTATGTTTCGAATCAATTTTTGTCTATATTATCACCACCATTAAGTCACCCTTTCTGAAATGATTATTAGTCATTTTAATTTATAAACTCTGTTAGAATTTATAAATATTTACGTGTTTGAAGACTTTTGGTGTGACTCAATATTTATGCCTCTATATTTATTTTGCAGTTTTTTGGATTGGCCTCTATATTTATTATGTAGTCTTTTGGATTAGCCTCCTTAGCCTATATATATCATGTATTGTTTATCTATTTGATCAAGGAAAGATATGAAACTTAACATAGTATTCGAGTAGTACGATCCTGATTGAAACACATCCCTTTATGGCAACTACATAGCCATATCTTCCTTACATGGCTATGTTTATCTACTTTTTTTTCTTCTTCTTACATTAAATAATTATAATCGTCGTGGGATGCGCCTCCTAGCTTGACTAGGTTCCAAACCCCGAATAAAAGAGAGAATATGTGTCGAAACTCTTTTTGTTGCATTGAAGAAGATTGTTATCGATGACAAAAGTTGTGTATCAAAGTATTGCTCAATCCTTAGGCAAAGCAAGCCACGACAACGTTACGGGAAAGGAAAAAGAATCCTTAGGCAATGCATGTCACAACGTCATTACGGAAAAGGAGAAAGGCGAAACAATATGCATTTTTATAAATGATTATCAGTCTAATTCATGCAACAAAGAAAAAAATGATCCAGATTGAGCGTTCAGTCTGCTCTCGCTCGAACTACGGGGGGATGTTAGAAGACTTTTGGTGTGACCCAATATTTATGCATCTATATTTATTTTGTAGTTTTTTGGATTGGCCTGAATATTATTATGTAATTTTTTGAATTGGCCTCATTAGCCTATATATATCATGTATTATTTATTTATTTGATCAAGGAAAGATATAAAACTTTCAGATCTTTTAGAATGCATCAACAGTTGATTTTTGCTGAAGTAATAGCATTATTAATTGCTGAGAAGTGGTGTACTTTACCAATTTACATCTTTAACGATAGTTGTGTAAATACCTTCAAATAGTGTAGAAGATGATAAAACAATAATCAATCAAAATTAAAATGTACACAATGTTAAATGATAAATTAATAGTCCAACTCGATTGTGAACTCGGGTCTGTTACAGGAGGCTTTCATGAAAGGACCCGTTCATACCGATTATAAATGATTCACAATAGTTGATTTCATTGCGAGGTACTTGACCTCTATATGATACATTTTACAAATATTGCATTCGTTTTTAAAAGACAAACTTTCATTACATCGAAAGTTGACGGCATGCATACCATTTCATAATATATCCAACTATAATTGACTTAGTAATAATCTTGATGAACTCAACGACTCGAATGCAACGTCTTTTGAAATATGTCATGAATGACTCCAAGTAATATCTCTAAATAAGCAAATGCATAGCGGAAGATTTCTTTCATACCTGAGAATAAACATGCTTTCAAGTGTCAACCAAAAGGTTGGTGAGTTCATAGGTTTATCATAAGCAATAAAATTCATCATTTTGATAGACCACAAGATTTAAATACAGTACACCTATCTCCTGTACAAAGCCATTTTTCATAATGCTTAGCAGAGTAGGTTCGTATCCTTTTCTCCCCCGTAGGTTGCCTCGTGATTTTTAATAACCGTACACATATCTCGTGCACAAAAATAACATACACATAATGTAACGACCCGTCAAAATCGCTATTGACGCGGCACGTTAATCATTGATTCCACAGTGAGGTTTTGACCTCTATATGATACGTTTTGATAAAATATTGCATTCATTAAAATAAGTGACTTTCTAAACATAGAAAGTTATAAACATGTGGGCGAGTGCTTAGGTATAAGCAAAACCCCAAAATACATAAGTCTTTAATTTACAGGTTGACATCACAGTCCAATTATTTATTACACAACGCAGTTTTATTTTGAATGCAATAAACTTTGTACAAAGCATGAGAGACTCCATGCAGGCAACAAGCACATCACAGCGGAAGTATTCTAAGGACCTGAGAATAAAACATGCTAAAAAGTCAACACGGATATTGGTGAGTTATAGGTTTAATTGCTCGAGTCATAAACATATATAAAGATAGACCACAAGATTTCAACAAAAGTTTATCAATAGATTCTACGTAACAGAGCACCCTGGTAACTAAACTTAACGCTATAGTGATAATTACCCCATTTACTAATGACTTCGATCTTGGCGGGGTCAACTTTAATTCCATGTTTACTGACAACATGGCCCAAAAATTGTACTTCTTGTAACCAGAAATCACACTTCGAAAATTTTGCGTACAATTCTTCTTTCTTGAGTATCTCCAGTACCAGTCTTAAGTGTTGCTCATGTTCTTCCTTGTTCTTCGAGTAAATCAATATGTCGTCGATAAAAACAATGAAAAATTTGTCTAAATACGGTCTACAGATGCGATTCATTAGATCCATGAATACTGCTGGAGTATTAGTTAATCCAAAAGGCATGACTAGAAACTTATAGTGACCGTAACGGGTTCTGAACGCGGTTTTAGGAACATCTTCTTCCTTCACTCTCAGTTGATGATATCCGGAGCGTAGATCAATCTTAGAATAAACACTTGATCCTTGCAATTGATCAAACAAATCATCAATCCTCGGTAATGGGTACCGATTCTTGATCGTTAATTTGTTTAATTCTCGGTAATCTATGCACATTCTCATAGATCCATCCTTCTTCTTGACGAACAGAATAGGAGCACCCCAAGGTGAAAAACTAGGACGAATAAATCCACGGTCCGATAATTCTTGCAACTGGTCTTGTAATTCTTGCATTTCTGAAGGTGCAAGTCTATATGGAGATCGGGCTACAGGTGCAGCTCCTGGTATGAGATCAATCTGGAATTCTACACATCTGTGTGGAGGTAGCCCCGATAATTCTTCTGGAAATACTCCGGGATATTCTCTTACAACCGGCATGTCATTAATGCTTCTTTCTTCAGTATCGATCTTCTTTACATGTGCCAGAATAGCATAACAACCTTTTCTTATAAGTTTCTGGGCCTTCATACAGCTGATAAAGTTCAGCTTTGAGTTGCTCTTCTCCCCATAAATCATTAATGACGTTTCATCCTTACGAGGGATGCGGATTGCTTTCTCAGCGCAAACAACTTCCGCTCTTGTTTTGGACATCCAGTCCATGCCAACAATTACGTCAAAACTTCCTAATTCTACGGGTATCAAATCGATTTTGAAGGTTTCACCAGCGAGATTCATTTCGCAACCATGGCAAATTTTATCGGCTTTTATCAGTTTACCATTAGCTAATTCAATAGTATATTTATCGTCTAGAGGTAATGATGCACATTTTAGTTTAAAACTAAAGTCTTTACACATATAACTTCTATCGGCACCCGTATCAAACATAATAGAAGCTAGTTGATTATTAACGGTAAACGTACCCGTGACAAGATTAGGATCCTCACGTGCTTTACTGGCACTAACATTAAATGCCCTCCCACGTGCGGGTTCTTTGTTCTTATCCTTATCAGGGCATTGATTTATAAAGTGACCAGACTTCCCGCATCCAAAACATTTCTTGACATCGGTCAGTTTTGTCTTTACTTCAGAAACGGTGGCATAACAATCTTTCGCCACATGTCCTTTCTTGTTGCACTTATCACAGACCACTTGACAATAACCTGCATGATGTGTGTAACATCTTTTGCAGAACGGATGGGGTCCCTTATAGTTTGGACTTGCAGTTGCCCCATCTTGTTTACCTTTAAAAGTTTCTTGTTTCTTCAGGTGAGTACTTTTGCCCTTATAGTCTTCCCATTTCCTCTTTCCTTCAGTTGTCTTGACTTCGGTAATTGGTGCCTTAATCGAACTCTCTGTGATTTGGTCCATGAGTTGGTGTGCCATTGTCATGGCTTCCTGCATCGTATTCGGTTTGGACGATGTAACATTTCCTTTGATATTGATCGATAAACCGTCAATATACATTTCTATCTTTCGTTTCTCATTTGGCACTAATTCGGGACACAACAAGGCTAGTTCCATGAAACGCTTTTCATAGTTATTGAGATTCGCGCCGATAACCTTCAGATTACGTAACTCAGATTCCATTTTTCTGATCTCGTTTCGAGGACAGTACTCCTCGATTAGCATCTTTTTCAGTTCTTCCCAAGAGATATCATATGTCGTATCTATTCCTTCTGCTTTAGCATAATTGTTCCACCAAGTAAGTGCACCATCTTGTAACGTGCACGAAGCATACTTTGACTTGTCTCCGTTTTCACAATTACTGATTTTGAAAACGGACTCCATCTTTTCAAACCATCGGGTTAGACCGACTGGTCCCTCAGTTCCACTAAACGTCTGTGGTTTGCATCCTTGAAAAGTTTTGTATGAGCATCCGTTTCGTGAATTTGTGTTTACGGCTGCTACTTTGGCTGCTGCTTCGGCTGTTGCTTTTGCTGCTTCGGTTGCAGCAATTCTTTCATTCACACGTTTCTCGACTAGTTGCTCAAATTCAGCATCCGACATTTGAGACATGTTTCTTCAATAAACACAACAGCTATAATTTAATCATATAGAATATTATAGGTAAAATGAGTTATCAATAGTTAATCGTAGCATATTAATAATATGAACCGATTATTATAAAAGCCTTTTCTTCTTATTAGCATTTTATAATTATTTCTAGGGTATTACCTACCCGTTAAGTTCATACATAATAGCTAGTACAAAGAATTAACTACTAAAATCCTAATAATATTCCACTATGAAAAATTATAGCGAGTTACTACATTATTATGTAATAATAATAATAAGAAGTAGTAATAATACAAATAATCATTTCATGCATTTATTATTAATAAACCAAAATAATACAATACCATACAATACTGATATTTTACATATGCTTATTTTACATAACAAGATAGAGTAGCACACATAAGCAATAAAATAGCGCATGGAAGATTTATGGTTGCGAGGTCGTTCATTCAGAACTATCAGAAACTTCTTCCCATTTGGTTCTCTCTGCCAATTGTTTGTGTGCACATGGTCCGACAGACATTCTGTAACGACCCGTCAAAATCGCTATTCACTGTAGCACTGCAGCAAAATACGGTTTCACTGTAGCAAATAGTGTTTTACTGTAGCAAATTGTGTTTTACTGTAGCAAAGTAATTTTTACTGTAGGAAAGTCGTTTTTTACTTGTACATATATATATACATACATATAATTGTTCATGAATCGTCGAGAGTAGTCAAAGGTAATTGTATATATGTAACAGTTCTAAAATTTTGAGACTCAATCTAACAGACTTTGTTTAACGTGTTAAAATAATAAATCGTATAGAGAATTGGTTTAAATAAGTCAAAAATTTTCGGGTCATCACAGTACCTCCCCGTTAAAGAAAATTTCGTCCCGAAATTTTGAGTAGTACCTGTTTCATGAGCGATATCAGTGAACAAATGTGGATACTTTTGCTTCATTTGATCTTCACGTTCCCAAGTAAACTCGGGTCCTCGTCTTGCGTTCCAACGAACCCTAACTATCGGTATTTTGCTTTGTTTTAATTGTTTGACCTCACGGTCCATGATTTCAACAGGTTCTTCGATAAAATGGAGTTTATCATTGATTCGTATTTCGTCAAGAGGAATTACGACATCCTCTTCAGCTAAACATTTCTTCAAATTTGACACGTGAAATGTGTCGTGAACGCTACTAAGTTCTTGCGGTAGCTTTAATCGATAAGCAACTGCTCCAATTCTTTCGGTGATTTCAAAGGGTCCTACATACCTAGGACTTAGCTTTCCTCGTTTACCGAATCGTACAACGCCTTTCCAGGGTGACACTTTCAACATGACTTTGTCGCCCACTTGAAATTCTAGCGGTTTTCTTCTTACATCAGCATAACTCTTTTGGCGACTCATGGCCGTTTTCAATCGCTGTTGTATTTGAATGATCTTTTCGGTGGTTTCGTGAATAATTTCTGGTCCAGTAAGTTGTCTTTCTCCTACTTCACTCCAACAGATAGGAGATCTGCACTTTCTACCGTAAAGTGCTTCAAATGGCGCTGCGTTGATGCTCGTATGATAGCTGTTATTGTATGAAAATTCTGCCAACGGTAAGTGTCGATCCCAACTGGTTCCAAAGTCAATCACGCATGCCCGTAACATGTCTTCCAATGTTTGTATTGTTCTTTCACTTTGACCATCTGTCTGTGGGTGATAAGCGGTGCTCATATCTAATCGAGTTCCCAATGCTTTTTGTAATGATTGCCAAAAACGTGATGTGAATCGGGTGTCGCGATCAGATATGATAGAGATGGGTACACCATGCCTGGAAACTACTTCCTTCAAATATAGGCGTGCTAATTTCTCCATACTGTCTGTCTCCTTTATTGGTAGGAAGTGAGCTGATTTAGTTAGACGATCAACTATCACCCAAATAGTATCATGACTACTTGCAGTCCTTGGCAATTTCGTAATGAAATCCATGGTTATTCTTTCCCATTTCCACTGCGGAATTTCTGGTTGTTGCAGTAATCCTGACGGCTTTTGGTGCTCAGCTTTGACCTTTGCACACGTTAAACATTTGCTTACATAAGTAGCAATTTCTGTCTTCATATTAGGCCACCAATAAAACTTCTTGAGATCGTGGTACATTTTCCCGTTTCCTGGGTGAATTGAGTACCTCGTTTTGTGTGCTTCATCTAGTACTAGTTGCCTTAGATTACCATGTTTTGGTACCCATATCCTATCAGCAAAATACAGGGTTCCATCGGCTTTTACTTCAAGCTGTTTTTCTAACCCTCTGCTCATTTCGCCTTTTTCATTTTCTTCTTTTAAAGTCTCTAACTGTGCTGCTTGAATTTGCTTTGTGAGATCAGTACGAATTGTAATATTCAAAGCTCGGACCCTAAGAGGTTTTACTCTTTCTTTTCGACTTAGGGCATCAGCTACAACATTAGCCTTTCCAGGGTGGTAACGGATTTCACAATCGTAATCGTTTAACAACTCTACCCAGCGACGTTGCCTCATATTGAGTTGTTTTTGATCAAAAATATGCTGATGACTCTTATGGTCGGTGTACACTGTACACTTGGTGCCATATAGATAGTGTCTCCATATTTTGAGTGCAAAAACTACTGCTCCAAGTTCTAAATCGTGCGTCGTATAGTTCTTTTCATGAATTTTTAGTTGTCGTGAGGCATATGCGATGACTTTTGTGCGCTGCATTAATACACATCCTAAACCTTGGCGTGAAGCATCACAATAGATCACGAAATCATCATTTCCTTCCGGTAATGACAAAATGGGTGCAGACGTTAACTTCTTCTTTAATAACTGGAATGAGGATTCCTGTTCTGTGGACCAATCATACTTCTTTCCCTTTTGAGTAAATGCAGTTAAGGGTTTGGCGATTCTAGAGAAATCTTGAATGAATCTTCGGTAGTAACCAGCAAGACCTAAGAATTGGCGGATTTGTGTTGGAGTCTTCGGTGTTTCCCATTTACTAATGGCTTCGATCTTGGCAGGGTCAACTTTAATTCCATGTTTACTGACAACATGGCCCAAAAATTGTACTTCTTGTAACCATAAATCACACTTCGAAAATTTTGCGTACAATTCTTCTTTCTTGAGTATCTCTAGTACCAGTCTTAAGTGTTGCTCATGTTCTTCCTTGTTCTTCGAGTAAATCAATATGTCGTCGATAAAAACAATGACAAATTTGTCTAAATACGGTCTACAGATGCGATTCATTAGATCCATGAATACTGCTGGAGCATTAGTCAATCCAAAAGGCATGACTAAAAATTCATAGTGACCGTAACGGGTTCTGAACGCGGTTTTAGGAACATCTTCTTCCTTCACTCTCAGTTGATGATATCCGGAGCGTAGATCAATCTTAGAATAAACACTTGATCCTTGCAATTGATCAAACAAATCATCAATCCTCGGTAATGGGTACCGATTCTTGATCGTTAATTTATTTAATTCTCGGTAATCTATGCACATTCTCATAGATCCATCCTTCTTCTTGACGAACAGAATAGGAGCACCCCAAGGTGAAAAACTAGGACGAATAAATCCACGGTCCGATAATTCTTGCAACTGGTCTTGTAATTCTTGCATTTCTGAAGGTGCAAGTCTATATGGAGATCGGGCTACAGGTGCAGCTCCTGGTATGAGATCAATCTGGAATTCTACACATCTGTGTGGAGGTAGCCCCGGTAATTCTTCTGGAAATACTCCGGGATATTCTCTTACAACCGGCATGTCATTAATGCTTCTTTCTTCAGTATTGATCTTCTTTACGTGTGCCAGAATAGCATAACAACCTTTTCTTATAAGTTTCTGGGCCTTCATACAGCTGATAAAGTTCAGCTTTGAGTTGCTCTTCTCCCCATAAATCATTAATGACGTTTCATCCTTACGAGGGATGCGGATTGCTTTCTCAGCGCAAACAACTTCCGCTCTTGTTTTGGACATCCAGTCCATGCCAACGATTACATCAAAACTTCCTAATTCTACGGGTATCAAATCAATCTTGAAGGTTTCACCAGCGAGATTCATTTCGCAACCATGGCAAATTTTATCGGCTTTTATCAGTTTACCATTAGCTAATTCAATAGTATATTTATCGTCTAGAGGTAATGATGCACATTTTAGTTTAAAACTAAAGTCTTTACACATATAACTTCTATCAGCACCCGTATCAAACATAATAGAAGCTAGTTGATTATTAACGGTAAACGTACCCGTGACAAGATTAGGATCCTCACGTGCTTTACTGGCACTAACATTAAATGCCCTCCCACGTGCGGGTTCTTTGTTCTTCTCCTTATCAGGGCATTGATTTATAAAGTGACCAGACTTCCCGCATCCAAAACATTTCTTGACATCGGTCAGTTTTGTCTTTACTTCAGAAACGGTGGCATAACAATCTTTCGCCACATGTCCTTTCTTGTTGCACTTATCACAGACCACTTGGCAATAGCCTGCATGATGTGTGTAACACCTTTTGCAGAACGGATGAGGTCCCTTATAGTTTGGACTTGCAGTTGCCCCATCTTGTTTACCTTTAAAAGTTTCTTGTTTCTTCAGGTGAGTACTTTTGCCCTTATAGTCTTCCCATTTCCTCTTTCCTTCAGTTGTCTTGACTTCGGTAATTGGTGCCTTAATCGAACTCTCTGTGATCTGGTCCATGAGTTGGTGTGCCATTGTCATGGCTTCCTGCATCGTATTTGGTTTGGACGATGTAACATTTCCTTTGATATTGATCGATAAACCGTCAATATACATTTCTATCTTTCGTTTCTCGTTTGGCACCAATTCGGGACACAACAAGGCTAGTTCCATGAAACGCTTTTCATAGTTATTGAGATTCGTGCCGATAACCTTCAGATTACGTAACTCAGATTCCATTTTTCTGATCTCGTTTCGAGGACAGTACTCCTCGATTAGCAACTTTTCCAGTTCTTCCCAAGAGATATCATATGCCGTATCTATTCCTTCTGCTTTAGCATAATTGTTCCACCAAGTAAGTGCACCATCTTGCAACGTGCACGAAGCATACTTTGACTTGTCTCCGTTCGCACAATTACTGATTTTGAAAACGGACTCCATCTTTTCAAACCATCAGGTTAGACCGACTGGTCCCTCGGTTCCACTAAACGTTTGTGGTTTGCATCCTTGAAAAGTTTTGTATGAGCATCCGTTTCGTGAGTTTGTATTTACGGCTGCTGCTTTGGCTGCTGCTTCGGCTGTTGCTTTTGCTGCTTCAGTTGCAGCAATTCTTTCATTCACACGTTTCTTGACTAGTTGCTCAAACTCAGCATCCGACATTTGAGACATGTTTCTTCAATAAACACAACAGATATAATTTAATCATATAGAATATTATAGGTAAAATGAGTTGTCAATAGTTAATCGTAGCATATTAATAATATGAACCAATTATTATAAAAGCCTTTTCTTCTTATTAGCATTTTATAATTATTTCTAGGGTATTACCTACCCGTTAAGTTCATACATAATAGCTAGTACAAGGAATTAACTACTAAAATCCTAATAATATTCCACTATGAAAAATTATAGCGAGTTACTACATTATTATGTAATAATAATAATAAGAAGTAGTAATAATACAAATAATCATTCCATGCATTTATTATTAATAAACCAAAATAATACAATACAATACAATACTGATATTTTACATATGCTTATTTTACATAACAAGATAGAGTAGCACACATAAGCAATAAAATAGCGCATGGAAGATTTATGGTTGCGAGGTCGTTCATTCAGAACTATCAGAAACTTCTTCCCATTTGGTTCTCTCTGCCAATTGTTTGTGTGTACATGGTCCGACAGACATTCTGGCAGTGTATTTTATTTTTAGTTGGGGTTTTGAGGTACCCGTTACCTCAGTGGGTTTAATACAATAAGGGTGGTTACGGATCGAATGGTCCTGTTCTTTTTTAATAATTAAGGACATTTTATTATTGTGGTTGTTTTTATTATCTATAGCAAGTTGGAATTTCTCCTTAGTGATCTCTTTTATTTCATTAGCGAAATCCTCCTCCTTACTGATCTCGTCTGATGACGAACTGTCTGAGTCATGTGTAGGAGAATATGATGACGAACTGCAAGAATATGTACCGGTGGTCATGAACCGAAATCTGCCAGGCGTAATCGGCACAACCCGCCCGTCGGCGGTATATCTGGACCAATGTCCATATTTGTTTAGAAATGGACGATCCTCTTTTACTCTAGGGATCATGGGTCCATGCCAACGATACTGTGGCTCCGGAAAACTAAAGCTGGGTGGAGCTGGAACCTCCTCTGGGTTTACCGGGAGTTGAGATTCCCCGGCTAACACAATTTCTTCTTTAATAGGTATTGGAACGCCCTTTTCAGTTGTGGATAGAATAGATTCAGTGTCCGATTCCGAGTCATACAAAATGATAGGATTAGAGGAAGTCATCTATCACATAATTGAAACAACAATTACGTTAGCATATAAATATATCACATATAATGTTTTTGACCAAATAATAAGCAAAAATCAGTAAAAACAGATATGGTCATAGTCCAGACTCACTAATGCATCCTAACAATTACCAGTTAAACACACTAATGTAATTTCTGGTTCCCTATGACCTCAAGCTCGGATACCAACTGTAACGACCCGTCAAAATCGCTATTGACGCGGCACGTTAATCATTGATTCCACAGTGAGGTTTTGACCTCTATATGATACGTTTTGATAAAATATTGCATTCATTAAAATAAGTGACTTTCTAAACATAGAAAGTTAAAAACATGTGGGCAAATGCTTAGGTATAAGCAAAACCCCGAAATACATAAGTCTTTAATTTACAGGTTGACATCACAGTCCAATTATTTATTACACAACGCAGTTTTATTTTGAATGCAATAAACTTTGTACAAAGCATGAGAGACTCCATGCAGGCAACAAGCACATCACAGCGGAAGCATTCTAAGGACCTGAGAATAAAACATGCTAAAAAGTCAACACGGATGTTGGTGAGTTATAGGTTTAATTGCTCGAGTCATAAACATATATAAAGATAGACCACAAGATTTCATCAAAAGTTTATCAATAGATTCTACGTAACAGAGCACCCTGGTAACTAAACTTAACGCTATAGTGATAATTACCCCATTCGTTTTAATACGCGCAAACCAACGTGTCTTAAACTCAAATAACATACGTCCGTTAAAAGGCTAGCGCTCTAGCTCGGACGGGGATGTCAAGCCCTATGGATCCATATAAAATTATTCGCGCCCACCGGTCCATATCCTATGTACTGGCAGCTACTAGTTACCAAAGCTAAGGGATTTTCGGTTTAACTCAGTGTAGAATTTTGTATGTACTTGTGTCTTATTGCGTTTAAAATAAATTGCATGTATTCTCAGCCCAAAAATATTTAAAGTATTTAAAAAGGGAGACTATAACTCACAGTTCAATATTGCGATTCAATATTGTAGGCAAATTGCGTAGACGTAATGATGGTAGACGACTGTATGGTTGGTCTTGGATTCAAGAACAATACCCCGAACAATACCCAATATTTCCTTATTTTAAAACGGTTTGAAACCCGAATTAAAAA
The DNA here is from genome assembly GCF_046630445.1 of Rutidosis leptorrhynchoides. NCBI lineage: Eukaryota > Viridiplantae > Streptophyta > Magnoliopsida > Asterales > Asteraceae > Rutidosis > Rutidosis leptorrhynchoides. The sequence continues at coordinate 345,502,601 of NC_092341.1, forward strand.
TACCCTCGAATATACTTTATTATTATTAAACTTAAAATTAAAATTATAATTATAATTATAATTATAAATATAAAATTTACGTACATAAATAATTATGAAAAATTTCGTCGAGCAAAACTGACCTTTTATAGTACTTTTCGATTTACTGTAGCTCATGCGATCGCATGAGTTTTCAGGGTTTTTGCCATGCGATCGCATGGCCGCCTTTTCTGTTTTTGTTTGCTAGTTCGTCGACATCAAATAGTGTTCACTGTAGCAAATAGTGTTTTACTGTAGCAAATTGTGTTTTACTGTAGCAAAGTAATTTTTACTGTAGCAAATAGGGTTTTACTGTAGGAAAGTCGTTTTTACTTGTACATATATATATACATACATATAATTGTTCATGAATCGTCGAGAGTAGTCAAAGGTAATTGTATATATGTAACAGTTCTAAAATTTTGAGACTCAATCTAACAGACTTTGTTTAACGTGTTAAAATAATAAATTGTATAGAGAATTGGTTTAAATAAGTCAAAAATTTTCGGGTCATCACAGTACCTCCCCGTTAAAGAAAATTTCGTCCCGAAATTTTGAGTAGTACCTGTTTCATGAGCGTTATCAGTGAACAAATGTGGATACTTTTGCTTCATCTGATCTTCACGTTCCCAAGTAAACTCGGGTCCTCGTCTTGCGTTCCAACGAACCCTAACTATCGGTATTTTGCTTTGTTTTAATTGTTTGACCTCATGGTCCATGATTTCAACAGGTTCTTCGATAAAATGGAGTTTATCATTGATTCGTATTTCGTCAAGAGGAATTACGACATCCTCTTCATCTAAACATTTCTTCAAATTTGACACGTGAAATGTGTTGTGAACACTAATAAGTTCTTGCGATAGCTTTAATCGATAAGCAACTGTTCCAATTCTTTCGGTGATTTCAAAGGGTCCTACGTACCTAGGACTTAGCTTTCCTCGTTTACCGAATCGTACAACGCCTTTCCAGGGTGACACTTTCAACATGACTTTGTCGCCCACTTGAAATTCTAGCGGTTTTCTTCTTATATCAGCATAACTCTTTTGGCGACTCATGGCCGTTTTCAATCGCTGTTGTATTTGAATGATCTTTTCGGTGGTTTCATGAATAATTTCTGGTCCAGTAAGTTGTCTTTCTCCTACTTCACTCCAACAGATAGGAGATCTGCACTTTCTACCGTAAAGTGCTTCAAATGGCGCTGCGTTGATGCTCGTATGATAGCTGTTATTGTATGAAAATTCTGCCAACGGTAAGTGTCGATCCCAACTGGTTCCAAAGTCAATCGCGCATGCCCGTAACATGTCTTCCAATGTTTGTATTGTTCTTTCACTTTGACCATCTGTCTGTGGGTGATAAGCTTTGCTCATATCTAATCGAGTTCCCAATGCTTTTTGTAATAACTGCCAGAAATGTGATGTGAATCGGGTGTCGCGATCAGATATGATAGAGATGGGTACACCATGCCTGGAAACTACTTCCTTCAAATATAGGCGTGCTAATTTCTCCATACTGTCTGTCTCCTTTATTGGTAGAAAGTGAGCTGATTTAGTTAGACGATCAACTATCACCCAAATAGTATCATGACTACTTGCAGTCCTTGGCAATTTCGTAATGAAATCCATGGTTATTCTTTCCCATTTCCACTGCGGAATTTCTGGTTGTTGCAGTAATCCTGACGGCTTTTAGTGCTCAGCTTTGACCTTTGCACACGTTAAACATTTGCTTACATAAGTAGCAATTTCTGTTTTCATATTAGGCCACCAATAAAACTTCTTAAGATCGTGGTACATTTTTCCGTTTCCTGGGTGAATTGAGTACCTCGTTTTGTGTGCTTCATCCAGTACTAGTTGCCTTAGGTTACCATGTTTTGGTACCCATATCCTACCAGCAAAATACAGGGTTCCATCGGCTTTTTCTTCAAGTTGTTTTTCTAACACTTTGCTTATTTCGCCTTTTTCGTTTTCTTCTTTTAAAGCCTCTAACTGTGCTGCTTGAATTTGCTTTGTGAGATTAGTACGAATTGTAATATTCAAAGCTCGGACCCTAAGAGGTTTTACTCTTTCTTTTCGACTTAGGGCATCAGCTACAACATTAGCCTTTCCGGGGTGGTAACGGATTTCTCAATCGTAATCGTTTAACAACTCTACCCAGCGACGTTGCCTCATATTGAGTTGTTTTTGATCAAAAATATGCTGAAGACTCTTATGGTCAGTGTACACTGTACACTTGGTGCCATATAGATAGTGTCTCCATATTTTGAGTGCAAAAACTACTGCTCCAAGTTCTAAATCGTGCGTCGTATAGTTCTTTTCATGAATTTTTAGTTGTCGTGAGGCATATGCGATGACTTTTGTGCGTTGCATTAATACACATCCTAAACCTTGGCGTGAAGCATCACAATAGATCACGAAATCATCATTTCCTTCCGGTAATGACAAAATGGATGCAGACGTTAACTTCTTCTTTAATAACTGGAATGAGGATTCCTGTTCTGTGGACCAATCATACTTCTTTCCCTTTTGAGTCAATGCAGTTAAGGGTTTGGCGATTCTAGAGAAATCTTGAATGAATCTTCGGTAGTAACCAGCAAGACCTAAGAATTGGCGAATTTGTGTTGGAGTATTCGGGGTTTCCCATTTACTAATGGCTTCGATCTTGGCGGGGTCAACTTTAATTCCATGTTTACTGACAACATGGCCCAAAAATTGTACTTCTTGTAACCAGAAATCACACTTCGAAAATTTTGCGTACAATTCTTCTTTCTTGAGTATCTCCAGTACCAGTCTTAAGTGTTGCTCATGTTCTTCCTTGTTCTTCGAGTAAATCAATATGTCGTCGATAAAAACAATGAAAAATTTGTCTAAATACGGTCTACAGATGCGATTCATTAGATCCATGAATACTGCTGGAGCATTAGTTAATCCAAAAGGCATGACTAGAAACTTATAGTGACCGTAACGGGTTCTGAACGCGGTTTTAGGAACATCTTCTTCCTTCACTCTCAGTTGATGATATCCGGAGCGTAGATCAATCTTAGAATAAACACTTGATCCTTGCAATTGATCAAACAAATCATCAATCCTCGGTAATGGGTACCGATTCTTGATCGTTAATTTGTTTAATTCTCGGTAATCTATGCACATTCTCATAGATCAATCCTTCTTCTTGACGAACAGAATAGGAGCACCCCAAGGTGAAAAACTAGGACGAATAAATCCACGGTCCGATAACTCTTGCAACTGGTCTTGTAATTCTTGCATTTCTGAAGGTGCAAGTCTATATGGAGATCGGGCTACAGGTGCAGCTCCTGGTATGAGATCAATCTGGAATTCTACACATCTGTGTGGAGGTAGCCCCGATAATTCTTCTGGAAATACTCCGGGATATTCTCTTACAACCGGCATGTCATTAATGCTTCTTTCTTCAGTATCGATCTTCTTTACATGTGCCAGAATAGCATAACAACCTTTTCTTATAAGTTTCTGGGCCTTCATACAGCTGATAAAGTTCAGCTTTGAGTTGCTCTTCTCCCCATAAATCATTAATGACGTTTCATCCTTACGAGGGATGCGGATTGCTTTCTCAGCGCAAACAACTTCCGCTCTTGTTTTGGACATCCAGTCCATGCCAACAATTACGTCAAAACTTCCTAATTCTACGGGTATCAAATCGATTTTGAAGGTTTCACCAGCGAGATTCATTTCGCAACCATGGCAAATTTTATCGGCTTTTATCAGTTTACCATTAGCTAATTCAATAGTATATTTATCGTCTAGAGGTAATGATGCACATTTTAGTTTAAAACTAAAGTCTTTACACATATAACTTCTATCAGCACCCGTATCAAACATAATAGAAGCTAGTTGATTATTAACGGTAAACGTACCCGTGACAAGATTAGGATCCTCACGTGCTTTACTGGAACTAACATTAAATGCCCTCCCACGTGCGGGTTCTTTGTTCTTCTCCTTATCAGGGCATTGATTTATAAAGTGACCAGACTTCCCGCATCCAAAACATTTCTTGACATCGGTCAGTTTTGTCTTTACTTCAGAAACGGTGGCATAAAAATCTTTCGCCACATGTCCTTTCTTGTTGCACTTATCACAGACCACTTGACAATAACCTGCATGATGTGTGTAACATCTTTTGCAGAACGGATGGGGTCCCTTATAGTTTGGACTTGCAGTTGCCCCATCTTGTTTACCTTTAAAAGTTTCTTGTTTCTTCAGGTGAGTACTTTTGCCCTTATAGTCTTCCCATTTCCTCTTTCCTTCAGTTGTCTTGACTTCGGTAATTGGTGCCTTAATCGAACTCTCTGTGATTTGGTCCATGAGTTGGTGTGCCATTGTCATGGCTTCCTGCATCGTATTCGGTTTGGACGATGTAACATTTCCTTTGATATTGATCGATAAACCGTCAATATACATTTCTATCTTTCGTTTCTCATTTGGCACTAATTCGGGACATAACAAGGCTAGTTCCATGAAACGCTTTTCATAGTTATTGAGATTCGCGCCGATAACCTTCAGATTACGTAACTCAGATTCCATTTTTCTGATCTCGTTTCGAGGACAGTACTCCTCGATTAGCATCTTTTTCAGTTCTTCCCAAGAGATATCATATGTCGTATCTATTCCTTCTGCTTTAGCATAATTGTTCCACCAAGTAAGTGCACCATCTTGCAACGTGCACGAAGCATACTTTGACTTGTCTCCGTTTTCACAATTACTGATTTTGAAAACGGACTCCATCTTTTCAAACCATCGGGTTAGACCGACTGGTCCCTCAGTTCCACTAAACGTCTGTGGTTTGCATCCTTGAAAAGTTTTGTATGAGCATCCGTTTCGTGAATTTGTGTTTACGGCTGCTGCTTTGGCTGCTGCTTCGGCTGTTGCTTTTGCTGCTTCGGTTGCAGCAATTCTTTCATTCACACGTTTCTCGACTAGTTGCTCAAATTCAGCATCCGACATTTGAGACATGTTTCTTCAATAAACACAACAGATATAATTTAATCATATAGAATATTATAGGTAAAATGAGTTGTCAATAGTTAATCGTAGCATATTAATAATATGAACCGATTATTATAAAAGCCTTTTCTTCTTATTAGCATTTTATAATTATTTCTAGGGTATTACCTACCCGTTAAGTTCATACATAATAGCTAGTACAAGGAATTAACTACTAAAATCCTAATAATATTCCACTATGAAAAATTATAGCGAGTTACTACATTATTATGTAATAATAATAATAAGAAGTAGTAATAATACAAATAATCATTTCATGCATTTATTATTAATAAACCAAAATAATACAATACCATACAATACTGATATTTTACCTATGCTTATTTTACATAACAAGATAGAGTAGCACACATAAGCAATAAAATAGCGCATGGAAGATTTATGGTTGCGAGGTCGTTCATTCAGAACTATCAGAAACTTCTTCCCATTTGGTTCTCTCTGCCAATTGTTTGTGTGCACATGGTCCGACAGACATTCTGGCAGTGTATTTTATTTTTAGTTGGGGTTTTGAGGTACCCGTTGCCTCAGTGGGTTTAATACAATAAGGGTGGTTACGGATCGAATGGTCCTGTTCTTTTTTAATAATTAAGGACATTTTATTATTGTGGTTGTTTTTATTATCTATAGCAAGTTGGAATTTCTCCTTAGTGATCTCTTTTATTTCATTAGCGAAATCCTCCTCCTTACTGATCTCGTCTGATGACGAACTGTCTGAGTCATGTGTAGGAGAATATGATGACGAACTGCAAGAATATGTACCGGTGGTCATGAACCGAAATCTTCCAGGCGTAATCGGCACAACCCGCCCGTCGGCGGTATATCTGGACCAATGTCCATATTTGTTTAGAAATGGACGATCCTCTTTTACTCTAGGGATCATGGGTCCATGCCAACGATACTGTGGCTCCGGAAAACTAAAGCTGGGTGGAGCTGGAACCTCCTCTGGGTTTACCGGGAGTTGAGATTCCCCGGCTAACACAATTTCTTCTTTAATAGGTATTGGAACGCCCTTTTCAGTTGTGGATAGAATAGATTCAGTGTCCGATTCCGAGTCGTACAAAATGATAGGATTAGAGGAAGTCATCTATCACATAATTGAAACAACAATTACGTTAGCATATAAATATATCACATATAATGTTTTTGACCAAATAATAAGCAAAAATCAGTAAAAACAGATATGGTCATAGTCCAGACTCACTAATGCATCCTAACAATTACCAGTTAAACACACTAATGTAATTTCTGGTTCCCTATGACCTCAAGCTCGGATACCAACTGTAACGACCCGTCAAAATCGCTATTGACGCGGCACGTTAATCATTGATTCCACAGTGAGGTTTTGACCTCTATATGATACGTTTTGATAAAATATTGCATTCATTAAAATAAGTGACTTTCTAAACATAGAAAGTTAAAAACATGTGGGCAAGTGCTTAGGTATAAGCAAAACCCCAAAATACATAAGTCTTTAATTTACAGGTTGACATCACAGTCCAATTATTTATTACACAACACAGTTTTATTTTGAATGCAATAAACTTTGTACAAAGCATGAGAGACTCCATGCAGGCAACAAGCACATCACAGAGGAAGCATTCTAAGGACCTGAGAATAAAACATGCTAAAAAGTCAACACGGATGTTGGTGAGTTATAGGTTTAATTGCTCGAGTCATAAACATATATAAAGATAGACCACAAGATGTCATCAAAAGTTTATCAATAGATTCTACGTAACAGAGCACCCTGGTAACTAAACTTAACGCTATAGTGATAATTACCCCATTCGTTTTAATACGCGCAAACCAACGTGTCTTAAACTCAAATAACATACGTCCGTTAAAAGGCTAGCGCTCTAGCTCGGACGGGGATGTCAAGCCCTATGGATCCATATACAATTATTCGCGCCCACCGGTCCATATCCTATGTACTGGCAGCTACTAGTTACCAAAGCTAAGGGATTTTCGGTTTAACTCAGTGTAGAATTTTGTATGTACTTGTGTCTTATTGCGTTTAAAATAAATTGCATGTATTCTCAGCCCAAAAATATTTAAAGTATTTAAAAAGGGAGACTATAACTCACAGTTCAATATTGCGATTCAATATTGTAGGCAAATTGCGTAGACGTAATGATGGTAGACGACTGTATGGTTGATCTTGGATTCAAGAACAATACCCCGAACAATACCCAATATTTCCTTATTTTAAAACGGTTTGAAACCCGAATTAAAAATACCCTCGAATATACTTTATTATTATTAAACTTAAAATTAAAATTATAATTATAATTATAATTATAAATATAAAATTTACGTACATAAATAATTATGAAAAATTTCGTCGAGCAAAACTGACCTTTTATAGTACTTTTCGATTTACTGTAGCTCATGCGATCGCATGAGTTTTCAGGGTTTTTGCCATGCGATCGCATGGCCGCCTTTTCTGTTTTTGTTTGCTAGTTCGTCGACATCAAATAGTGTTTACTGTAGCAAATAGTGTACTGTAGCAAAGTAGCACTGTAGCAAATAGTGTTTACTGTAGCACTGTAGCAAAATACGGTTTCACTGTAGCAAATAGTGTTTTACTGTAGCAAATTGTGTTTTACTGTAGCAAAGTAATTTTTACTGTAGCAAATAGGGTTTTACTGTAGGAAAGTCGTTTTTACTTGTACATATATATATACATACATATAATTGTTCATGAATCATCGAGAGTAGTCAAAGGTAATTGTATATATGTAACAGTTCTAAAATTTTGAGACTCAATCTAACAGACTTTGTTTAACGTGTTAAAATAATAAATCGTATAGAGAATTGGTTTAAATAAGTCAAAAATTTTTGGGTCATCACACATAACCTGTGTATAAAATTATTCTCTCGATACATAACATTCACTTTGCATTCATTGCTTGGCTTGGTAACCGACCTTAACATATAATGCGCATCAATAATATCCCCAAAAAACAGAACATCTCGTCTGTATAATATATAAACTTCGAAGTACTAAACACCACGCCCACTAGCCCTTCCGTCTAGTGAACATTCTGGGTGGGGGTGTTAAACCCGGTAGCTACCTTTAGGATTCGCGTGAATTAGGGCCATACCCGATTCTAATTCTTAGGTTACCAAGCAATAATAATCAGGAAAAAATATTCACAACAATTAGTGGCAATTATAACGTCCAACTAATTCAATAATAATTCACATAACTTCTGTCTGCATAATAATTCATTCGAGAAATGTTTTGCTTGTGTCTATCTCGTCAAACATTTATAAAAGCATTTCATGTATTCTCAGTTCAAAATATATTTCAAAAGCATTTAATAAAGCAGTTATAAAAACAGCGCATGTATTCTCAGTCTCAAAAATGTAAAGAGTAAAAGGGAGCAAATGAAACTCACGATACGATATTTTGTAGTAAAAATATGCATACGATGGAAATGAACAATGCAAGGTTGGCCTCGGATTCACGAACCTATATCATTTATATATATATATATTAACACACATAATCGTAATTGAACAATTTTATATTTTATTAGTGATATACTTGTTATTTTAGTAAATTATATGTTATATGTATTAAATATGGTTTTATGTAACTAATTGTTATTTGATAAAATAATATTAATAAAAAGTTGTATTAGCTTATAATAATAATAATAGTAGTAGTAGTAATAATTTTTAATAATAAAAATAATTACAATAATAATAACCACGATAATAATAATATTATTAATGATAATCAAAATAATGATAATAAAAATATTGTTAATAAAAATAATAATGATAGTAAAAATAATGACACTTATAATAATAATAATAATAATAATAATAATAATAATAATAATAATAATAATAATAATAATAATAATAATAATAGTAGTAGTTTTTAATAAAATGATAAGTTTAATAATAACGATAATGAAAATAATAATTTTGATAATAATACTTAATAATAATAATAATAATAATAATAATAATAATAATAATAACATTAAATATAATAATAATGATAAAGTTAATAATAATAATAAGATAATAATAATAATAATAATAATAATAATAATAATAATAATAATAATAATAATAATAATAATAATAATAATAATAATAATAATAATAATGGTAATAGTAATACTACCTCATAGAAGTAGTCCTTATAAAAATGCCCAAATCCGGGTTTGAACCCGCGACATCCCGCTAACCCAAACATCCGCTAACCCAAACATCCTTAACCATTCCTCTGACCTCGTTTATCTGATTTTAATCCCAGCCTAAAACTATTTAAACCATCAAAACATTATCATACTCATCTGCCTTCAAAACAAGCCTAAAAATAAATGTCATGGCCAAGGTTCGAATTCAAGACCTCTCAGTTATACACCAACACCCATAATCATCACTCTAATTAATCATTTCTGTATTAAAATGAAGGATTCAAATTGTTTTAATCTATTTATGCGACTTCCACATCAAAAAGGCCCCAACAGATCATCTTCATATGACCCAACAATTAATAAATCCCGGCCCAACAGTTTAGGGAACTCGGCACAAAGCACTAATCACGTCCCAATACTTTAAATGGAATTACTTCGGCCTAACTAGGGAATCAAATGATTTTTCTGTGCTTTATCAGTCACCAACAAATTCCCAATTAAGAAAGAAAAGAAACAGCACAAAATCTTAAGTGGGGTTTGTCAATTTTTGGAGAGTGTCGACCATTAATTGGAAGCTAATTCCACTTGCAACCATTTTTAACGATATTTCACATTCTTCAGATGATAATCATCATTAATCGTGGGGTATCAAAAATATATATGGCTGTATCACGATAATAGTAATCGAAAACAAAGGTGGTGGCGGTTCTTTTGTTTTGATCTTGATTTTTCGAGAGACTAGTAACGAAGTAACAAAAAAAATAATAGGTTGTTTATTAGTTCCTATTTTCAAGTGAAGGTGCGTGAGTGAGCACCGAAAGCTCTCTTCTTTAATTTAAATTGCTCCACTAATTATTCCCATCATAATCATACTCATACGCTCTAATCATCACCTATGATATTTACTATTAATCCGACCCAATAACAACCCAAAATGGTAACAACCTAAAATGGTAACCCCACAGCAGCCCAAATGTTACGGCCTCTATTAAAGAACAGATATATTTATATGTAGTTGTTAGTGGTACAGTTAAGAGATTTAGGATCCAAGGAAAAAGAAGAAAAAAAATCTCCAAGTGACCCCTCCATTAACTCTTCTATCAATCATCTTAAATCTACTTATCTTGTTCTACTTTTATGTGTCATCAAACAAAAAAAATATATATACTTACACGCCATTCATGCTCAATTTTGTCCGCCATTCAACTGCAACTAAACCTCATTTAAATATCTTATGTACACTTATATATTATTATGTAACCAAGTTTCACTATAAATCCAAAAGCATATAAGTGAATATCGTGAGTTTGGCGATTGATGGCAGTAGCCTTGCTGCAGGTAGGATGACGGGTTGGTCGCAGGAAGAAGTAAGAAAATATAATTGCAACAAGTAGCAGACTATCATGAAGATGCTGATTATGTTTGGGGTGTTGTTCGAGTATAGTTTTCTCAAATAATAACTCAAAAGATGGTGGTTTTACTCGAATTGTAGAGAGATATAAGAGAGAGAAGGGTGGTGATTTCTCGGTGATGGAGGCGGTTTGTCGTGGTGACTGATGTGTGAGATGTACTAGAAAATAGTATTATTTTTATAACGAAATACTATTAAATATGATACAATTTTACACAAGATATTTATTTATTTATAGAATGGATATACCTAAACCTTGCTACAACACTTATAGGCAGTGTACCTAATCGTCGTACAGTAGTGTAGTTTTTAGTAAGTCCGATTCGTTCCACAGGGAATCTTTTAAACAAAGCTTAACGCTATATTAGTTTAACTTATAAAAATACAAATATATATATATAAGTGATATTCTTATTATAAAATGGGTTTTTACCGTTTAATGACCGGTTTGTCGATTTTTAAAACTTTTGTCGCAATTAAAACCTAATGTAAAATATTAAAAATAAATATAACTTAATTTAAAGCGTAAAGTAAATAACGATAATGAAATTGCGATAAATAAAAGTGCGATAAAATAAAATTGCGATAATTAAAGAGTACGATAATTAAAAGTGCAATTAAATACAATGACAATAAATAAAAGTGCGATAATTAAAAGTGCAATTAAATATGAAATAAAAGAATTATGCTTATTTAAACTTCCATAATCATGATGTTTGACGTGTTGATTTTTAGTTTATTCTCATGGGTTAATTGTTCTTTGTCCTGGATTATTTAATATGCCCATACAAATTTGTCCATAATAGTCCATCAGTCATAATCATAAAATGCGGAAGTCTTCGCCAAATTATTCTTATTCCCGAAGTCGAATATTCCAACTAATTGGGGATTCGAATTGTAACAAGGTTTTAATACTTTGTAACAAGGTTTTATTATTATTATTATTATTATTATTATTATTATTATTATTATTATTATTATTATTATTATTATTATTATTATCATTATTATCATTGTTTTTATTCATTATTATTATTATCATTATTATTATTATCATTATTATTATTATTATCATTATTATCATATTACAACAAATAAAGTTTTTGTTTATACATAAAATATAATTATTACATATACTATAATTATATTAATATTTCATATAATTATATAACAAACATATTATCATTTTTTTGTATAAATATTTATATATAACAAATTAGGTATTTTTAATATAAAACTAATTATATATAGATATTAATATAACTATATAAATATTAATTATTTTAAATATATACAAAAATTATATATAGAAAATATATTAACTTAAGATATAATATATGAATTTGTTCAATTACGACTATATGTGTTAATATATATATAAATGATATAGGTTCGTGAATCTGAGGCCAACCCTATACTTGTTCAATGACGTCATATGTATTTTTACTATAAAATACAGTATTGTGAGTTTCATTTGCTCCCTTTTTAATTGCTTTTGCAATATATATTTTTGGGCTGAGAATACATGCGCTGCTTTTATAAATGTTTACGAAATAGACACGAGTACTTAAAAATATATTCTACGTTGAGTTGTACCACTGGCATACTTCCCTGTAGCTTGGTAACTACTATTTACATGGGTATTGTAAACGCGAATCCTGTTGATAGATCTATCGGGCCTGACAACCCCAACCGGACTGGACGACCAGTACTCAACGGTTGCACAGTACTTCGTTTTGTAGACTACACTTGGTACGGTGTAGTGAGATTTCATAATAAAGGGATATGCGACGTTGATTAAATGTTAAGTATGATTACCAAGTGCTCAACCACTTAGAATGCTTTACATACACTTGCGAGTGTATTATGTTTATGATTATGAAATCTTGTGGTCTATTAATATATTGAAATGATTGTTATGATAAACCTATGAACTCACCAACCTTTTGGTTGACACTTTAAAGCATGTTTATTCTCAGGTACGAATTAAGTCTTCCGCTGTGCATTTGCTCAATTTAAGGACATTACTTGGAGTCGATCATCGCAATGGGACCAAATGTTGATGACTTCGTCCAGGTGGATTAGGACGGGGTGGTTTCAGGTGGTATCAGAGCGGTGGTCGTAGCGAACCAGGTCTTGCATTAGTGTGTCTAATTAGGAGTTGTTAGGATGCATTAATGAGTCTGGACTTCGACCTAGTAGTTGTTAGGTTATATTAATGAGTCTAGACTTGAACCTGGTCTGCATGTTAAAAGTTTTCGCTTACCACCAATTGTCGAAAAATATCTACTTGTCATTTTCAGTCTCGACGCGTCTTATTGCAATTATTGCATAGACGGTGTACAGACAAATTCACATCTCATCAAATTAAGTCTTGTCTGACACGTTTCCAAAATTCTCTCCGTAATCTATGAGATCTTCTGTATTACACATAGATATTGTATGTAATTAGAATATCATCCGATATCCGAAATTCATTTCACACCAAAAACTCTGTATCTAACCGAGCAAAATGGAACTCACCACTAGTTCAAGCCCCTCGAATTCCGATATGGAGTCCCACTCAAGCTCCGAAAGCAGTATGACCGGAATGGACCAACCAATTCATCTGATGGGTTCGTAGTCGACTGAATCATTGGAGGCAAGAAGAAGGTGATCCTTTCCACCAACCGAATTCACCTCTTGGCGAAGAACCTGAAGCACTTACCGGCGAATCAGTCCGAAACATCATTTTCACCCTCATTTCCTGAATATCTCGTCATGATTATATTTTATCTAAAATTCTAAACCTTATTCATCCGCTCGTTCCGACCGACAATCATCTCGGAATAATAGAAGAAGTCAACGAACTTCGCGCTCGAGTAATCAATGTAGAGAATATGGTTCAAAACTTACCAGCTTCAGCAACATCAACATCCGCATTCCACACCTCAACATCAAAATCTTTACCACTAACAACAACATCATACGCACTATATATACCATTGAGTAATAACAACAATGAACGATGAAGTATTGGACCATAACTTCATTAATATTCTGCGAAGAATATGTGGTTCTTAATAGTTTCAGAGATTACTTATTCTAGCTCAAACCGAAAAGCAAATGAGATTAATATCATATTAACTCATCAAATCCATGATTACATCTGAAGAAAATATATATGTATATATGTTTTCATAAAGATTGTAATTAAGAATTCTTTCGTACAAACTGTTAATGGTGAAAATATTTTAACGGGTAGGTAATACCCGAGGAATATTTAGATTGCACATTAATAAGTTACACTGTATATTCTTCGAATCTGATTCAACGGTCATTTACTATCCTATTTACATCCACCGATATACGAATCCGTTCACCACAGAATAACCATTTTCATTCAAATTTCATATTTGGATTTTGACCTATCAGAATCCAACAAGTGGCATAATGAAAACATTGGACAAAATAAAATTTGTTAGAAATAAATGAATTAACTAATTGAAATTTTGTTAAGAATCCACGCTAACTGTTCCTAGCTAACTGATTACATTTTATTATTCACAATTTATTTATCGTAATTTTATTTATCGTCATTTAATTTCTGTTATTTATTTTTACGCAATTAAATTCGGGACACATATACACAATACGTCGGATTAATTCTGAGACAATAAGTTGTACAATGGGTCATGATACGTATTTATTAATTCGAATATTTGGTACATCCTAACACAATAAGTATACAATACGTTTTGGTAAATCCTAAGACAATACGTACACAATACGTCTTAGTTAATTCTAAGACAATACGTCAACAATACATCTCTGGGTTGATGCAAAGACAATACGTATACAATACGTCGTTGGGTAATTCTATATATATATATATATATATATATATATATATATATATATATATATAAACCGATTATTGGACTATCAACTAAGGACTGCTATTATTGGACAATTAAAATGAATTAAAATATTGATTATAACATATGAAACTAAACAATTCTTCAAGTTTGCCACTTGATTTCATCTTAAACCTCATTTGAATCTTGACGATTCCAATCCGTGTTCAAACCTTTCATGATTCTTGAAAACACCTCGATTTGATAACCAATGATCCAGATCCGTTAACTTTGAAAATACTGACGAAGCAGCATGTAGTAAATGGTCTTAATGGCCAAAGGTGATGATAAAAGAATGGAGCGTTGGGAACGCTCGATAGAAAATATTTGGTACTGAAAAACAGATTGAGCTAACCATAAAGGAAACCAAGGAGAAATACAAGTAACATACCCTAAATTCATAGAACCTAGATAAATCTGGATCCGATAAAATCTTTAGAGAATATCTTGCTCCAAAGTCATATTAAAATCTTGCGGAAAATTTTTCTTCATCAACCTTCAAACTTAGAAATTCCAAAATATCATCATAAATATCTTCGATATTTCTGAGGATATTTTCATAAATACTCTTGTTCGAAATTATCTACCTCTTCGTGTTTTCAGTATTTCATTATATTGGAAACTTCTGTAAAATGTAAATATAAATTATGAATGTATTGTGGAGAAGTGTTGGGAATTGAAGCATGGGTTAGTATAATATAATGACGCTTGACCAACGTGATTATATTATAGTAAGTCATGCTGAGTTTCTAATGGAACGTGATGATTCACAGAACATGACGTCATCATGTGCCATGTTACATAACTCTTTCATTCTACTTAACTTCTGAACATATCAAGAAAATGTATTCCCGATAGTTCTATTTTCTGTAATTTTGATAAATTTGAAAATCAAATCGTGCTATCACGTTCCACCCTGCTTAAAACATTATAATCATTCGAAACTCTATATCTACGAATTCTGGACCATTATCCGCTTGATTTGAAGTCGGGAAGAGAAAACAAGAGCATGGAGCTCCGAAAAATAAAGGAAAATATAAAGCCGATCACAAACACATAAATTACAAACCATGTATATCAATGTTTATCGCGACATAAAGACACGGGAGAATTAAAAACACTATAACCCCAAAGGCAAAGTAGAAGAAAGTAGATTTCTCTGGTGGAAGTTGGAAAAGGAGAATGAATGTTGCGATAGTAAGGATGAGGACAAGGATCAGAACTGGATTGAGCATTTTCACAATCGTTTGAAAGTATATGTATCGAGAAAGAAGGAATTAGAGTGATGAAAATAATGAAATGAAAGAAGTTCATTTATAGAGAAGATACCAGACGAAGCAATCGAGACAGATAATCGCATTAAATTAAAGAGGATCCTATTTTTCCATAAATCCCGAAGAATCAAATCATATAGATATCCAAGATTTTCTTTTAAATCCCTTGAATTCCGGAATTCAATCGAGACAACATCAAAAGTTAAGACGAACCTTATTTTCCAAAAATTCAACCATGACTAGTCAAAAGTTTTGATGAAATTTATCTCTCTCGTTTCACTATTTAGTGATAGCTTCATTCGTACCCTTCGAGTAATCGAATTGTCTTATTCATATTACTCAATAGTGATAAAACTCTATTTATCAATTCATATTCGTCATGAAAACATTTTTATTGTTAGTCATGACGACCTCGATCAAATTTCGGGACGAAATTTCTTTAACGGGTAGGTACTGTCACGACCCGGAAAATTTCGACTAATTTTGAACCAAACTCTCGATATGATTTAATATTTTTGACACGATAAGCAAAGTTTGTTAGGTTGAGTCTCAAAAATTTTGAACTGATTCATATTTTCAATTGACCTTCGATTATTCTCGACGATTCACGAACAACTAATTGTAAATAGATATGTATATATAAATATATGTATATAAATAATGACCTAAAATATGTTAATAAACTATTATATGATTTAGTTGTTATAATTTATGAACTAATAAAATATATTATTTTATATATAAGAATATTACCTGAAAACGTTAACTAAATATTAAATGTATAAGGTTATACTTTAGAAATTTATTTGTTTCAATACATATATTTAATATATTTAATTACATAATAAAAGATATAGTCACTAATATTAATTTGACATGGGCCTTAACTGTTGTCTTAAACAAATTAAGCTTTGAAAAATTGAAGTCTTAAATGAGCCTTTTATTAACTCATGTAACTATGAATTAGGCCAAGGATTTTATAGACACATTTGAGCATGACTTGAAATAAAATAAAAATCGTACACATATCGACACATATAGATATTACCCTGACTATTTTTATCAAAGCATGTGGGATTGATTTCTTAAATTCTATTATTGATATTACTTTAACATATTGTATTATTATTATTATTATTATTATTATTATTATTATTATTATTATTATTATTATTATTATTATTATTATTATTATTAATTTATTAATATTAAATAGAATATATAAAAATAAATAATTACGCGTGAATTTTGTTAAGAGATCACAATCAATTTCGTTTGTTTCTTCCATTCTATTTTACTCGTGATTTATTGTTGACAAACAAATTTGTGTAGGTACCAGAAAAGTAGTGTAAATCAATTTCTGCTGTTGCTTGATCTGTCCATTTCTCTCTATGAAATATATATACATATACAATGTATACACTTAGTTGGATGCATACACTAAAATAAATCAAAACACCACCTATAACTCATTCATCCACCATCTTCACTCTATCCACCTTTCATCATGAACACCGCCGACGGACCACCACCGTTTCATTTTTTTTAACCAAGAACACCATATAAACCCACCTACATGAAAACCACCTGCAACTCTTTTCTATTTCTTCTCATGTTTACGTTCGAAAGCAGTCACCAACCAACACGTACCACAATCTTTGTCGTTACTGCTGTAAACCCGTCACTTTAAGCCACCATGTTCGACAGAGTTTTGCTACTTCTGTTACTCACTATTTTCTGTTTTCCCCGTCTTCAAGTTTTATTACAGTCTACAAGCATCACACACATATAGTTATATGATACGTATACATAAAATGATTAATCAACTCTCATCTCTTCATCACCCAAGCTTCACGGCCACCATGATCGACCACCATATTCATCACCACCAAAGTACACCACTAACCTCCACCACTGTAGTAGACCACCATCACTCTTCGTTCTCTCTATCTCTCTCTCTCTTATTTTTTTTTCATGAATTCAAGATCTCCATCACTTCACTTTACTCCCTACAAACCACCGAAAGACAGTCTACTGCAGCTGCTATTGCTACGCTTATTACTTCTGTTTTTTTTATTCGAATATAAATTCAATCCAAAACGAAACCACTTTTTGTTGATTGACCCCATTGAACCCAGTTATTTTTTTTTTGTTGTGAGCACACCACCACCATGAATCGATCATTATTATTCCTGCTGATACTCATAAACAATACGAACCACCATTTGTTTTCTCCCTTGCTACCGCCTGGTTTCATTTATCTTTCCGAGTACTACCCCTAGACGAGCAGCATGCTGATCAGAATCAGCTTTTGATCGCAAACAGCTAGATTGCTGCTTCATAAGCAGTTGTCGAAATTGAGTAGGTGCCAATATGGATATTTGTTAAGGGGCAAAGGAAGTTGTACGAAGCCAAATTGTGATTCGCTGTAGCAGAGAGTGATTAGGTGACCTTTTCTCAATGTATACCAGGGATTTCTTCAGTTTAATAAACCATCAATATGGTGTCACAAAAACTTTATCAATTACCATGCATTGAAAATGGATCAAAAGGACAAAGTGGGATGGTTCCACTTACGAATAAAAAAAAAGAAAAAAAGTGACCAACTAAAGTTTCTTGGATGCTATTATGTTGGCCACTTAAATTAGGCTCATGTTATGGATTACAATAATAAGAGTGATAATAAAATAAAGATGGTAATGATCCGTAATAATGATGATAATTTGATGATGATGAGTATGTCGATGATGATAATGATGTCGTGATATAAGAGGATGAAGGGATAGAATTATGATGATGATCATACGTGATATATGATATGATGGATGATAATAACCGAATTAGTTTAGGAATATATAGATTTAGGTTGGGAATCAAATCACAAAAGCATAGCAGAACAGTTGGTTAGGGAGTTTGTGTTAAACCAAGAGGTCTCGAGTTCGATCCCGGTTTGAGGCATTTATTTTTAGAAAAGGGCTTAAGGTAGTTTACTCATTTTAATTATTATTATTATTATTATTATTATTATTATTATTATTATTATTATTATTATTATCATCATCATTATTATCATTATTTTTATTCATTATTATTATTATCATTATTATTATTATCATTATTATCATATTACAACAAATAAAGTTTTTTTTATACTTAAAATATAATTATTACATATACTATAATTATATTAATATTTCATATAATTATATAACAAACATATTATCATTTTTTTTTGTATAAATATTTATATATAACAAATTAGGTATTTTTAATATAAAACTAATTATATATAGATATTAATATAACTATATAAATATTAATTATTTTAAATATATACAAAAATTAAATATAGAAAATATATTAACTTAAGATATAATATATGAATTTGTTCAATTACGACTATATGTGTTAATATATATATAAATGATATAGGTTCGTGAATCTGAGGCCAACCCTATACTTGTTCAATGACGTCATATGTATTTTTACTACAAAATACAGTATTGTGAGTTTCATTTGCTCCCTTTTTAATTACTTTTGCAATATATATTTTTGGGCTGAGAATACATGCGCTGCTTTTATAAATGTTTACGAAATAGACACAAGTACTTAAAAATATATTCTACGTTGAGTTGTACCACTGGCATACTTCCCTGTAGCTTGGTAACTACTATTTACATGGGTATTGTAAACGCGAATCCTATTGATAGATCGATCGGGCCTGACAACCCCAACCGGACTGGACGACCAGTACTCAACGGTTGCACAGTACTTCGTTTTGTAGACTACACTTGGTACGGTGTAGTGAGATTTCATAATAAAGGGAATATGCGACGTTGATTAAATGTTAAGTATGATTACCAAGTGCTCAACCACTTAGAATGCTTTACATACACTTGCGAGTGTATTATGTTTATGATTATGAAATCTTGTGGTCTATTAATATATTGAAATGATGGTTATGATAAACCTATGAACTCACCAACCTTTTGGTTGACACTTTAAAGCATGTTTATTCTCATGTACGAATTAAGTCTTCCGCTGTGCATTTGCTCAATTTAAGGACATTACTTGGAGTCGATCATCGCAATGGGACCAAATGTTGATGACTTCGTCCAGGTGGATTAGGACGGGGTCGTTTCAATATATATATATATATATCTTACGTATGAGAGAAAGAAGAAAAAGATGTAAAATTTCGTCCAAAACTCGCGAACTTTTTAGGACCAGGCCTGGATTTCAGGGCCATGCGATCGCATGGTTTTTGTTCTTCCAGGCCATGCGATCGCATGGCCAGCTGGGAGAGCTCAAAAGTCTTTAAAAATGTGGGCTGCTTATTTATTTATTATATAATATAATATATATAATTAAATATAATTATATATATATTATATTATATTCTTGTACTCCGTTGACTTGTAATTTTAGCTCCGTTGCGTCGCGCGTTGATAGTTGGTTCATGTCTCGGTTCTGGATTTTCGAACGTCCTTGCGTACAATTTAATATCTTGTATTTTGCGTTCCGCGTCTTGTACTCTTGTAATTTTGAGACGTTTCTCATAAATAATTTGAACCATTTTATTTGTACTTTGTACTTTTGAGCTTTTTGGTCGTTTGCATCTTCAATTCGTCGAATCTGTCTTTTGTCTTCACCTTTTATTATTTAAACGAATATCACTTGTAAATAGAACAATTGCAACTAAAAGCTTGTCTTTCTTGAGGGATAATGCTATGAAATATATGTTTCTTTTTAGCATTATCAGTGACTAACAGTGTTTGCTTGTGGTGAAGGTGGTTCTTGAGGTGATGGTTTTGGGGTGGAGGTGATCGAAGGTGGTGATTGATGGAGGATAACAGAAAAACAATAGCAAGAAAAAAAAATGGATGGTAATGTTTTCTATGATTTAAGTGTATGCCTAACTCTAAGTCCTGAATATGTATATGTATACATATATGATATATAGGTGTGGTTGATTGATGCCATAACAATAATTTATTACAATTATGAAGTCGACATGTAATAACACGCACAAGGTTCTTCAAACAAGAAGAAGAAAACAAGAAGGAAATAAGTCAGATAATGATGGCTAACAGAATCGTACGATTTCTACTATTGATCAGGTTGTTTGTATTGAGAAAAGATTTGGACGTGTAACAAATTGGGGACAGAAAGATTCGTTCAGTACGTAAAGGAAGAAGAAAAAAATATATAAGTAGAAAACGATTTGCAACTACTCTGTTTGTTGTGGAGATCGACCTATAACAGACTTTGGAATGTATTGTTGTTAATCTCATCAATTAGAAACAGTTATCATCAATCAATTTCAGTAATTGAGTGAGATAGGAAACTGATTTTTGGATCTTATGAATTTGAATACGTATTTACCTATTTTTATATAATTAACCATATTATATATATATATATATATATATATATATATATATATATATATATATATATATATATATATATATATACACACCTGAATATGTATTTATATATATAAATCTGTATTTATATATCTTGTTTATATATGTATGTATATATATCAATTTCTTAAATTTTGATATTTAACAAGTATAAACATATTAGTATTATTAATAATACTAATAATAATATTATTAATGATAATATTATTAATAAAGTGACTAGTAATAATAAATGATAAATAATAATATTATTAACAATAATGATAATTTTATTATATTTAATAACTAAATGATAATAATAATCTTATTAGTTATAATAATATTAATATTATCAATGATAATAATATAATAACTTACATATGTCAAAATTTTATATATATATATATATATATATATATATATATATATATATATATATATATTATATTTGAAATAATAATATTTATAATACAAATATTTATATCAATATTAACAATAATAAGAGAAATGATAAAAATATTAATATAACAATTATATTCAATCTTGCAATTAAATTTAATATGATACTACTTATTATTTATGTAATATTATATTATGTAATGATATTTACAGAATAGTTAATATTTATATATTTATATATATTTTTAATAGAAATCATAGATTTATAATAACATATACCTATTTATATATATTAACAGTACTTAATTATTCTACATGTTATTTTTCATTTTAAATTCCAATTATTTAAAGTATACCTTATTAAATCAAATTATTATATATTCTTATATTTATATTTATATAATATATACATATTTATTTACAAGTAGTTGTTCGTGAATCGTCGAAAATAGTTAAAGGGCAAAATGCATTCATGTAAACTGTTCTAAAATTTTGAGACTCAGCTTTACAGAGTTTGCTTATTATGTCGAAACCATATGAAGATTAAGTTTAAATTTGGTCGGAAATTGTCGGGTCGTCACATTTCAACCGGCTGTTCAGGCTCGACAACAACCAGGAAGCTACGGTCAACAACAAAATCAAGTGGGAAGCTGGTACCTGGTCCTCAAGCTGAGATTGGAGCAGAGATATTAATGGGAGAAATAGCGATGAACTTCAAGACCTTTGCAACTTATTGAATTCGTTTGTGAAACAGGATACTCGGATCGACACATGGAATTGGAAACTTGCAAGCAACGGGATTTTTACTACAAAGAAGCTTACGCGAATTATCGATGATATTTATCTCCAAGATGGTAGAACTCGGGTTGAAACATTGAGAAACAATCTAGTACCACTAAAAATTGAAATCTTCATATGGAGGGTTTTAAACCGAAGGATCGTGGTCTGTACCGAACTCGACAAAAGAGGTATAGACCTTGATTTCATTAGCCCATTAAATGGTGGAATATAGGGGTGGTTGCCAATCTTGGCATCAATGATACATTTCGGGGTAAATGCAACCGCCCTCTTTCTCCTCTAGGATCGTGTATTTGGCAAGCGGTTGAGTGGACATGCGCATACCTTATTTGGAGTAACCGTAACAAAAAAGTCTTCTCAAATAAAAGTTGGATTGGTGCAACGGCGCTCATGGAGATTCAATTAAAAATGTTCGAATGGATTGCTCCTCGTTTCAAAAAAGAGAATATAGAATGGTTAGATTGGTTATCTAATCCAATCAAGTATTGTATTGTGTGACGTTTCCATTGTTCTGTTAGTTTTATTGTTGCTCCTTTAGCAACGTGTGTCGTGTTTTTCGATAGATAGCTCCTGTTTCAAGTATGTAATGGAGCTATGCCTCGTATTGTATGGTTTTTATAATATTAATCCAATTGCTTTTCGAAAAAAAAATAAACTTATAAGCTCTAACGAACTTATGCACGCAATCGAGTTGGATCAGTAACGTATCATCTAACACATAATACAATACACCTTAGACAGCCATTAACGCAGTGTGATCGAGCTTTTTTTTGCCCCCATCACGCCTCCATAGCGCCGCTATGGGGCGCGAGCGTATTTTTTTCCGGCGTGATTCGAGCTTCACGGTGGGTGATGGTGGGAAGTTGCGAATGAGAAAGGGACATGTGGGCAATGGTGCAGGAGGGGTTTCAGGGAGCCTTTTTGTATTTATTTTTTTTCTTAAATGTATTACTCCTATATATATATATATATATATATATATATATATATATATATATATATATATATATATAT
Organism: Rutidosis leptorrhynchoides; assembly: GCF_046630445.1. NCBI lineage: Eukaryota > Viridiplantae > Streptophyta > Magnoliopsida > Asterales > Asteraceae > Rutidosis > Rutidosis leptorrhynchoides. The sequence goes on from NC_092341.1 coordinate 345,526,012, forward strand.
ATATATATATACTACACTACATCTCATATCTATATACACTCATTTAATCCCAACTCTCTCTACAAATCTAACATTTCTCAAAATCTCAAAAAATGTCTCAACATCAAGATCCAAACGAGCCCGACCCGAAAGAAAGGAAAAAAGCTTTGAAGTTCAAGAGAAAGATGACCGAACGTTACAAAGAATATCTTTCAAGCGACGAGGACGACGCCGAGTAGTTTTAATTTCTAGTAATTTAATAAAGTAATGGTGTAATGGTATTTTAAGATTTCTTAAGTTTTGTTTTTTTAGGACTTTAATAAATTGTAATCGTTTAATTTTATTAATTTAAGTGTTTTTATTAATATAAACTATTTTATATGTTATATTTTTATTAAAAAAATGATTTTTGTAAATCAAATTAATCAAACAAAAAGAAAAACTAAATAAAAATGTGGGACCAATTTAACTCATCACGCCCACCACTACAAACTCCATCACGCCCTCACCCCATCACATTTGACAACTCACCGGTATACCTCACAAAAATCTCAAAAAAAACCCCATCATCCCAATCACCACTAAATAACGTTTTAAATGAAAGAGTTGACATTTTTAAGAAATAATTTAAAAAAAATCCACTGAACTTGTGCATTGAGTGATTATAACGTATAAGTTTAAAATTAAAAATGAACATCACCCAGCATGAAAACTATCCTAAATTTTCTGGCCACTACCGGAAACAAATCAACCAAAGATCTCCAACAAGTCAGACACAACGAATGTACGTGTATCTCTAACCATATGTCAATACACCTTACATTAACGAATTGTGATATTTTCACAACACGGTTCGATTAATTTATCAAAATTTTTAGTAGATTTATCATCATCCTACATGAAAACCCTCTTATAATCTTTCAACCACCGGTGGCAAGTCAACCAAAGACCGCCGACAAGTCGGACACGACGAATGTGAAGCCAACCATATATCAATACACTTCACATGAAACCCATGATTACATTGTGGCAAGATCCTAACTTTTTCACCATCCATAAACTCTCCAAGACAAATAGGACATTCACTTGCAGGAATCTCAACTCCGGTGCCGTACACCACCACCGGAATCTGCTTTAACACCTTTTCCTTAACCCCTGCTATCACCATAACGCCACCAGTTCCATCACCACCATCAAAAACCAACCTCCGTCTACATCTTAAAGCACAACGTACAATCGAATTCAGCCCCAATGCACAAACTAATGAACAAAGTAAAGCAACTAATATAATCATCATATTAGTATCAAAATTTGCTTCTTTGTTATATGATGAATGCTGTTGGCTGCTACCATCAATAGCACCTCTGTTTTCCGCTGGCGCCAGGTTATTTGAATCCAGTAGCAACCGTTGCATGATAATATATTTTTTTACAACTCCCAAATCCAGCTTCATTTATCAAAATTTTAGCTCCTCATAAATTAATAAATAATGTTTAAGGATTGTTGAAATCGAACAACAAAAGAGATTGAGCAGTGGATTCATTGTAATTATAAACTTTGTTACTTGAACAATTAAATCTCTTGAACTTGAAGTAATTAGGGATTCATGGGTGGATGATATGAAGGATGAATAATTAAAAATTTTAATGAAGTGAAGTTTCTTGATTGTGTATTAAATTTTTTATTTGATCTAGTTATAGGGGAGGTTGTTGGTTTTTGTGGGGTCTTTTTTTATTGATGAATAAATATCTTGGGTGGCTTAAGAATTTTTATTAAGCACCTGATACTTACTTGATCATAATTAAGAAAAAAAATTATACTCCGTAATGATTTATTCCAAAGAAACTTAGCCGATCACATTCTTCATTCCAATTCTTAAGTTTAAAACTTTCCTATTTAAACCTATTATTTAATGTATAAAAAACTTATAGTTTCTTTTTATGTTTACTTTGGTTAGTTAATTTGTCTATTTTGCAAACTTAGATTGTTTTTTTTATTAGCAAGGAAACCCCCTTTTTATGAGCACATTGGCTCTCCATAGAGGTTAAACCTCGGGTAATCAAGTCCTTGAGCGCGAGACCTGGTATCGGGAGAATTGTTGTAAAAAGATAAGTTTGTTATTCTAAAATATATGAAGATTTTGTTAACAAAATACTCAGTACATACTATTAACAAACTGCTGTCAACTCTATCTTAAATTTCACATATAGAGATTATTAAAATTCTTTGGTTTCAAACTTTTTTTTTAAACGGCGACTTTTGCATCAGCGAATCGTTTATTTCAATGACTCTCATTATTCTTGGTTTCAAACTTTGCATAGAGGCAAACATAATACTCCGTGTATATATATATATATATATATATATATATATATATATATATATATATATATATATATATATATATATATATATATATATATATATAAACATTAAAACAAGATTACATTACATTACATTTATATTTATGTTAAGAATGGAAAAGGGATTGATCTTTTGATATGATAAGTTTGTATGACGAGTATATGATTAAAGGATAAAAGTATATATTGACATAAACTAGTTGTGGAGCCCTCGCTTCGCGCCGGGGGCTCCGTTTTGAATGCGAGTTAAAAAAAAAAGTCTTGATCTATTTTGTAAAAAAGAATTTTTTTCGACATCTAATATTGAAGGGTTGTTCCTTTGGTGAAAGTTGTTTCTTTTAGCGTTAAAGTTAGTTGATCTAATTTGTAAAAAAGAATGTTTTTCGACATCTTTTGGTAGCATTGAAGGGTTGTTCCTTTTAAGAAAGTTGCTTCTTTTATTGTTGGAGACAAAAAAAAAATGTAGCACAGTAGTGGCCTATGTGGGTCCTACTGTTTGAGCGCAGTGTACAAGTCGGTAAAGCGTGGTGGGTGTTATTATTCAGTATTTTTGGTGTTAGTGATGGGATAAATAATAATTTAGAATATAGGTATAAAGTGAGGGGTTCGATTTGTATTTTAATGGAAGTTAGGGGGTTAGGTATAAAGTGGGGGTTCAATGTGTATTTTAATGAAAGTTGGGGGGTTATGTTTGTGAAAAGTGAAAAACTAAATAGTACTATTTATTAAAAATAAGACAAATTTTGTCTATTAGTTATAAAAAATAATAATTTAGAATATAAGTATAAAGTGGGAGGTTCGATTTGTATTTTAATAGAAGTTAGGGGGTTAGGTATAAAGTGGGGGGTTCGATTTGTATTTTAATGAAAGTTAGGGGGTTATGTTTGTGAAAAGTGAAAAACTAAATAGTACTATTCATAACAAATAAGAAAAATTTTGTCTATTAGTTATATTGGTAAATTAGCCGCAGTAACTATCACATGATGACTTAATAGTTGACGTTATGATATATTCATGATAGTTTCGGGTTCAAAATTATTATAGGGGTGGTCTAGGACTAGGAGAGGGTTGAAAACGGTAACAAATGTTCACGGGATGATCCTATTAAACCACGCCCATCTGAGTGAAAATAACTTGTCCAGTTTATAAAATAGCCGTACTAAACAATTAAAGGGACCATTTATTTTTATGTTAGTAATCCTAGCTTACTCGGCATGTTTATTGTTAGTTTGTTACATAGTAATAGTCACGGTCATCATACTCTACACGGTTTTTACAATTACTTGTGACAAAGACACTTGTACGGGTTTATTAATTGATCGCACGTTACTGAATTATAATTGATGAATATGAAAACAACGATTGAAGACATACTAACAGTTGGCAAATTATGTTTGTGATGGCAGACAATGACATTCAAATAAGCCAAAAAGTTTGGCAACACCGGATTTGTTTGCTCGACGCCATCTCACGGTCATTCTACCATCGTGTACTGGTGTCAAGGTCTACGGTTACGTGTTGGTGGGACCTTATGTTGAAGAGCTGCTATTCAATTGAAATTGAAATTCATTAAAAGAAGGCAATGTTTATCATCTAAGGAATTCTTCGTTTGTGGTGGTGTAACCATTTTGGGTTAGACGCTATTTAGGATCTTAGAACAAAAGTGGACTCAATTTAGAGGCGGAAAATACTAGAACAAGTTTTAATCGAATAAACTCTAACTTTCGGGATCGATTATCAAACCTATAAGCGATTGGAACGACTTCTAGAGTTATTATTCGTGTTGGGTAGACTTATGATCAATAACTAGACGAAACTAGACGGTTAGGGTATGTGTAGGGTGAGTAAACTATCAAAGTTACTCGACACCCATATTTTAAATTTTAAATATTTATATTTATATATATATTTTTTTTAATACACTATTTGAGGAGCAAAAGTTGGTCGTCTCCTCAGTATAAAAACGACATCCCAAAATGAATTTAAATACCCGGCCCCTCAACAATCAATCAAACTACAATTTTCCAGGGGTATAACCCGTCAAATCGTTATTCTATTAAAAAAATTTAGCCAAATTACACCACAATTTTTATCGGCCCGTATCTTCCCGTAAACATTAAACATTACAATCAACCATTGAATGCACAAATTACGTTTAGAGTAATGCATAAATTTTTTCGGCACCACCGTTCAACTCGAAATAATTTTATGAACACAACGCAACTAACTATCCGCGAAACGGACACTTTTTTAAAAAAAACGCTAAACACACCGACATCTAAAACAAGGCTTAACACGTATTCGCTTCTATAAATACATAACACTACGTTAAATATAACTATGAATATGTAATCCGGAAGGCCCCGACGCAACGCGCGGGCTGATCGGAATCTCGTTTACACTATATGTGGACACAGTCAATCGACTATGTCTCGACTGACTACATCAATCGGTCGTCTGTGATCATATTATTATCAATTAAACATTAAACATTACAATCAACCATTGAATAGTCAAATTACGTTTAGAGTAATGTTCGATAGACAAATGACTAAAGTAACATGCAAAGTAAGAGGGGATCTACATAAAATGCACTAATATCGAGTATCTTTCACTTTATCTAGTTGAGTTGGGATCTTCGGTGCTACTGGGACGTCAGTTTGGCAGAGATTGGTGATTGTGGATTTAGATCGGTGTGATTCACTATGTTCAGTTGGTGGACACCGTTTATTGCAATGCTGTATGGTGTTTATATCAGTTAATTTTGTATTTATTGGTGTATTAGTTCAACATATTGAGATTTTAATAAGGTCTAAGTCAATAAAAAAAATAGATGTAACAAAGATCATATGAGCTTCTAATCCGTCGCAAGTATGAATCAGTTCAAAGACAACTAAATCTTATAATCTATTTTTACTTTAATTTTAAATTCTAACTCTTTTACTCTATTAAATAAGAAGAATTTGTCACATTTAGGGCCATGTTCTAACTCTTTTACTCTATTAAATAACTCTTTTACTCTATGAAAGAGTTTCTACTGACGGAGGACATGACTTCGGATAGGAGCATGTGGAGGAGTAGAACTAGAATAATTGAGTAAGCTATTAGGTGTATGTATGCATGTCTGTATCTGTACCTATATATATATATATATATATACGGATGTATCTAAGTGAATATATTTAAGTTATTTCTATGAATGTATCTATACGTATATGTGTTTAGGTATAGGTATTTATACATGCTTATGTGTGTGTATGTATCTATGTGCATGTATCTAGGTGTATGTATGTATGTATGTATGTATGTATGTATGTATGTATGTATGTATGTATGTATGTATGTATGTATGTATGTATGTATGTATGTTTGTATCTATACTTAGGTATATAGATCTATGAAAATACCTATACGTATATATGTTTATGTATTGGTATATATACCTGCCTGTGTGTGTAGGGGTATAAATTTATGAGTGTGTATGTGTATGTGTAGGTGTATATGTGTGGCTGGGTGTGCGGGTGGGAGGGTGGGTGTGTATTTTGCTTGTTGGTAGGCCTACTTGAAATTACATGTCTATGCGCACTATATTACCCTTGATATTTGTCCTATTGTTATGCTTTACTTGCTATATGTGTCCTCTCTTTATGGCTACTTTGTATGGTTGCATCTTTCTAGGCGCACATAACGTTTACAGGTACGTATCATTTGCCCACATTTTTTGTTTTTATGAGCATTTCTGACCGGAGGTCCTTAGGAAGCAATCTCTTTTGCCTCTAGAGTAGAGGGAGGGAAGACCTGATCTAGGCGCGGGTTTTATACCCGAGGGTGGATTAGTGACTTCTTTCTAATCTAGGGTACGAGGAATGATTGTCTACACTCTACCTCCCCCATACCCTACATTTGTGGGATTGGGTATTGTTGTTGTTGTTGATGTTGTTGTTGTTGTGTTAGGGCCATGTTCATTTTCAGTGCAGAGCTTGCAACCTGAATTTATCCATTCACACAATGAGATCATTTCTTATTACTAGATTAACTTACTTTTATTTTTCATCTAAATATTTTTTATTTCTTCAAAGAAAATGTAAAGTTTATAAAATTACTATTAAAATTATTAAACTCTGAAAAAGAGCCATTCTAAAAAACACAAGGGTGGTATGGTAAAAATTTGACTTAAAAAAAAGGTGAACTCGCTTAAGGTCTCAGGTTTGAATGACTCTTAGTACAAAATAAATCCGTTGTACTGGCTATTCTTGACTACTGGCTATTCTCAAAGCGGGATGTCGTCTTGATGTAAGTCGGTTCGTAAAGTGGATCAGAAACTTAGGTATACCAAAAAAATCATTAAACTCTAAAGTAGTTTCATTTACTTTTATCAATATCAATTTATCAATCATTTTTAAAACGAATTAAAATCAAATATTACTTTTTCTTATTTTTATTCACCTCATTCAGTACAACTAGCCCAACTCGCCTTTAGTGATGGATCAAAAGCAATAGCCTTTGGTAATGGATCAAAAGCCCAAGCCTTTATATAGGCATTATGCAACATGAAAATTGAAAATTTCAAGTATCATTTGATGGGATTATCACCAAAAAGCTCATTTTTTTGAACTTGTTTGCGTGAAAGCCCATAAAAAAAAGTTTGACAATTTACCCTCGCAAAGAGCAAGATGCCTCTTGCTCTCTTGCGTCCTTGCGACCTTAGTCCCACTTGAGAGCAAGGAGCAAGGTGCCTCTTGCTCCCTTGCTCCCAGGTGGAAGCTGTGAAGCCCCGTACAAAATCAACGTGTACGGATCATCAACAACAGGTCCATTACACGGTATAATACTACATGCTGTTTTAAAACAAGTTTTGCATTCATGAAAATGTGACGTCTTTACCAACGTCATATGTTTTACAAAAGATGACGTCTTTACCAACGTCAAATGTTTTACAAAAGATGACGTCTTTACCGACGTCAAATGTTTTATGAAGATAACGTGCTTCTACGAATAGAAAGCATTAACATAAGTACGTGACACAAAGGTCATTACAAAACCATTGTTCAAATGTAACATAAGTTGTGAATGCAAAGTAAAAGTTCCATGATTGAGACATCTCTAAACAATGCAGCAGAAGTCTAACACAGCGAGTCTGTAACAGCAAGTCTATAGCACCAAGACTATAACAGCAAGTCTAACAGCGGAAGCAACAACGTCTAAGCACCTGAGAAATACATGCTTTAAAATGTCAACACGAATGTTGGTGAGCTATAGTTTGTTTGTAATCAGCAATGTAATGTAGACCACGAGATTTTGTATTCAAAACAGTATCTCAAATCCGTATGATAAAGTATATGCTTATCCGTGGACACCCGGTAACTAACTTAACGTAAAATAATATATCACCCCCTAAAAGTACTCTTGGCGAGTGCGTAAGTTTACGAAGTATTAAACACCCGTTGGATGCTAGCGCGACTAGCCCGAGTGGGGATGTCAAACCCTATGGATCCATATCTAAGATTCGCGTTCACCGGTTCATAAACCAATGACTAAACGTTACCGAGATAAGGGGAATCTTTGTGCCGTTATGTCACCCAAACATATATAAAGTTTAAGTACTCGTGTCTAGTATGTAAAACATAAAAAGCGCATGTATTCTCAGTACCAAAAATAGTTAAAGTAAAAAAGGGAAGCTATAACTCACAGTGAATGTGCGGTAAAAGTCGATATGAAAGGTATGCAAGTAGTAAGTCGGTCCGAAAGGTCCTAAACCTAAGTCAAAGGTTACTAAGTCAGTAAATGGTACCCAAAGGTTTAAACGTACATAAGTAAAGTCCTAAGCATCATCATCGTCATCATCATTCGTAAAAGATAAAGTAAGTTTTCAACAAGAATAGAGATCGAAATAAAAGGCAGACTTCAGACAGCTGCTACGACCTCTATACAAACTGAAATGACGCGCCGCCAGTGGCCAAGGCTCCATATGTGAATCCTCGTACCGCTATCCAATTTTCAGATCCTAACTCGATGTCGTTTGACCGTGGCGACGGTTCAAGCGCGAGTAGGTCAGAATTTTCAGCACGTCGTTACAAAGGCGTAGTGATTTTCAGAAGGCTATAAATCCCAAAACGTATATCGGATTTAGGCGAGTCTTGAACGAAAAGTCATCTACTCGAACCAAACTATCTGAAAATCAACTTTACAGAAGAGCCAGGAGTCTGATCAGACCCCGAAAAACAGAAAACAAGTGCTCTAGTGGGTTTCTTGGTGCTTGATGCTTATCACGGTTCTCATCCTTGATGCGTATAAGCCTCAAGTGTACAACTCTTCGATGTTTTAGCATCACTTTGACCAAGTTTCAACCATCAACACACAACTAAAAGTAAAAGCTAATATTCTACAAGTTTTGAACATCAAGGTTGACTCTTTATTGCATAAACACAATAAAGCTTCAACCTTTGTCCTTTTGGTACAAGTTTATGCATCTTCATCATATGAGATGATGAAGACTTGATCTTTATCACCACAAAAATCATAAAAAGGTTCCAAGTAAGTGAGATCTACCATAATAACTTAGATCTCAAGTGTTAAGAAACCCTAAGCTAGAAAGCTTGGATCTTTACAAGATTAACGAGACCATAAGCTAGAAAGCTAAGATCTAGTAAAAGTAATGAGACCATAAGCTAAAAAGCTAAGATCTTAAACAAAATAATGAAACCCTAAGCTAGAAAGCTTGGATCTTTAATGTTCTTGAAGATCCTTGTAACAACCCGAACCAAACCCGTGTAAAATATCACAAATAAAAAAAATTTTGACTGGCCAGCATATGGCGCGGCGCGCGAACCCACCTGGGCAGACTGCTATCCCCGGTAACCAAATACACAAAAATGTTTGGTCGTTTCCCGACATAATTAGACGAAACGCTTTCACCCACAAGTTCATATATGTAAAACTAACACGTTCCATTAATAAAATTAGTTTTACAAAGCGGGGTCCACACGGCCCAATTTACAAGTTTAAATACAAAATATGAGTTTCGACCGCCAAAAGTTTAAGTACCAAACTACACTAAGAGCATGGCGTTTGGGATTACACTACCCAAGTCTCGGTCAAACTCCAAGAACTAACACTTCCAAAAAGCGTCCCCTAATCAATAAAACGGGATCTCTAATCCAAGATAATGCCCTTACCCTTGTCCACAATTGAACCTATAAAAAGGTAAACAACGAGAGGGTAAGCAAAGCTTAGTGAATGCAATAATTATACACGTACATATATAATATATCTACTTGCAAATACTTACTCGCATACCGTATACATGCCAGCAGTCACAATTAGCTTATCGTCCTAAATACAAGCTATAACTTCCCATAATCAAGCTAGCATAACCAAAAGTATATATAACATGAACAAAAGTAATATGCTTACACTACAACACAATAACCATGGTTAACCAATCGTACAAGGAACGGTGTTTAAAGACCGTCGGTGTTCACAACAACCATTAGTGCACTTAACACGTCGCACACTAACCCCTCGGGTGGCATCTTAGCACTTCGATACTTCACCCCGGGTGGTGTCTTAACACATCGACACTTCACCCCGAGTGGTGTCTTAACACATCGACACTTCACTCGTTACATCTCACGAAGTGGCATCTTAACACATCGATGCTTCACTCCCGAGTGGCGTCTTAACACATCGACACTTCACTCGTTACGTGAACGTGGTGTCTTAGCACATCGACACTTCACATATCACCCTACACAAATAAACACATTATATATCTACGCATATAATTATTCCACTCACCTTTCGCCTTCGGTGAATCAATAAACCAAGCTTGAAACTTCAAGGTAACGCACCTATTACAAAGTATATATAATCAATCATTTGTTCAAGTTGGTCAAACTCGCAACACTCACCATTTCTAGGTCATTTTGACCCATTTGGACACCTAACCCTAATATTGTGTCATCTCGCACCAAAACCCTAATCATTTGCCAAGATAGGTTCAAAACACATTTTAGAACAAGGTTTATGCACTAAACGCAAACATTAACCAACTTAGGTCCTTTTTGACCCGTTTGGCCCGTTTAGGGTCAACACACCCATTTCGGGTCATCCACTAACCCACTTAACATCCATTTACATAAATATTGGTGTTCTAGCAATTTACTAACTAATTAAGGTTTATTAACAACAATTAATGCTTGAAAACCCCTAGTTAGTCATCTTTGAGTCAACATAACCCAATTTCACCCAAAACACCCAAATTCACTAACAAATGGGTCTTAGTGTTCATTTCCTACACAAACCCTAACTCTTAAACAATTAAAACAAGAAAATTATGTTTAGGGCTTACCACAACTATCAAAACGTAGTAAATGAGGAGATGAACAACTTTAGTGCTTGCACTTTGACCCGATTCGAGTTTCTTCTTCCTTAATTTGAGCTCTCTCACTCTAGAATCTAACTCTCTCTCTATAATTGATTGGAAGATGATAAGGTGGGTGAATATGGAGTAAATGACACTCCAAACAACTGATCCAAGCCTTAAAGTCGAACCTTAAGTGGTTTTACCAAAATGCCCTTAAAATATCTAATTTAAAAAGAAAAAGGAATCTGTCAGCCCGTAATGGCGCAGCGCGCCATAAGGCCGCGCGGCGCGCCATATGCCCAGTTCAGCTTCTTTTGCCTTTTAATTATATACAACGTAAACCCCACAACTTGAATCACTTATTCACACATATGTACTGTGAAATATTTGGGTCTTACAATTCTTAAAACAAAAAGCTAGATCTACAAGTTACATGAAGATCATAAACACAAGTTTTGATCTTTTTAACAAAATAAAGAGATCATAAGCTAGAAAACTTAGATCCAACAAAGTAAATGAAGATTCAAAGCTAGAAAGCTTGAATCTTTCATGTTCTTAAAGGATTCAAATCAAAGTTTGAATCTACAAGATATAACAAGATCAAGAAGCTAAAAAGCTTGATCTTATGATGATGATGATGATGATGTCGTGTTTAAGAAGAAAGAAGGAAGAAGAAGAAAATTTAAGAACTTACAATTTTAGTGTGAGAAAGACTTTAGAGAAAATTAGAGAGCAAGTGTGTGTAAAATGAGGATGAGATCAAGTGTGAAATGGGAGAATGAGAATTGATATTTATAGTGGTGGAGTGGTGGTGGGTGTCTCCAAAACCGTAGGCACCATGGGGGACAAGGGGGGGACAACTTTTGCTTTTTGCATGGTGGTGGTCTAAAGGTGGTGCTTGTTGTTGGGATCACATGCAACATGTGTAGTAATGGTTAACAAAAATGCTAGTATGTTGGCTCATCTTAATGTGTTTTTGTCCTACATTTTAATGGGTCATAATTCCATTAAAATTAGGCTAACTTAAAAGTCCATTAGCTAGAGTAGAGTGGGCTAAGTCCATTAAGGTAAAAAGTTCATTAAGACTAACTAGTGTGCATTAGTAAAACACTAAGCGTAATTAAGCAACCAATAGGCCAAGTAATTGTCATTAGAAAATAACAATTAGTATTACGTAGTCATAATATTCCAATTATGACAAAAGTTAAACGTGTACCGAGTACGTAGCTCGCTTTAAACGCCAAGTGACACTAACGGTCATAAAAGCATTCGAGGATCAAGTTAAGTGATTAAACACTTAATAGCACATTTCAAGACATTAACGAAAGTAATTATCATGAAATAAGATCTCAGAGCATAAACTAGCTCAGTACGAACATATACGCAGAATCGTGAAAGTATAGAGCACAAAAATATAAGTCGAAAAAGTCGAGTCGTTACAGAAGCAAGGATGCAAGGTGCATCTTGCTCCCTTGCTCCCAGGTGGAAGCAAGGACGCAAGGTGCCTCTTGCTCCCTTGCTCCCAGGTGGAAGCAAGGACGCAAGGTGCATCTTGCTCCCTAGCTTCCACCTGGGAGCAAGGGAGCAAGAGGCACCTTGCTCCCAGGTGGAAGCAAGGGAGCAAGAGGCACCTTGCGTCCTTGCTTCCACCTAGGAGCAAGGGAGCAAGAGGCACCATGCTCCTTGCTCTCAAGTGTGACTAACGTCGCAAGGACCCAAGGCGCAAGGGAGCAAGAGGCATCTTGCTCCTTGCGAGGGCAAATTGTCAAACTTTTTTTTTTATGGGCTCTCACGCAAACAAGTTCAAAAAATGGACTTTTTGGTGATAATCCATTTCTTTTTGCAACTATCATTTTAATCACTGACGTTCAGGTAAATTCGTAAGAAGTTTCATTTGCAAACTTCACTCGCAAATCGCAATACACCAACTTCACTAGCAACACCGATACACATGTAATAACCCGGTAAGTGACATACGAAAAAATAAACCGATACACATGTAATAACCGATACACATGTAATAACCCGGTAAGTGACTAAAGTTAATGGACATATTTAACAAGAGTTGGTGACAGGGATGATTTTGGGATTAAAAAATCACTTTAAGGACTATTTTTGCAGATTGTTTTTGTAAGGGATGAAAAAGGATAAAAAAGACTTAACACAGGGATGATTTCAGTAATTTTGTCTATAATAAATATTAGGTTTCACTAAAATTAAGTCACGTATATCTAAAAGGTAGTGATAATTTCATTTATGTTTTTTATTCATCAACTATAAAATAGTTTCTTTCTAGTATTATCCTCTAATAATTTGAATAAGAAAATTGTATAATACATTATTTAGGGACAATATAGTAATTTTAAGTGGCTTTAGCAAAAAGAGAAGTGAGAATTTTTTTTTTTGGAACGACAGAAATTATATTAAAAAGCTAGCGAAAAAGCTAGAAAAAAATTACAAACTAAAAAATAAAATAAAGAATTACAAAACAAAAAGAGGGTCTTGTAGCCATTTCACCTAATTAATTCTACGTTTGTAGAATCTATAGAACAACCAATTGAACTCGAACGCCACTATAGCATCGAACACATGAGCCTTCTTGAATTTAGCGTTATCGAAGAAATGACTATTGCGCAACCACCAAATGTTCCAAAAAGTCGAAGAAATTATAACATGTAACACCATCCGTTGTAAGTTCGAAATAGGGACTCCATCAACCCAAAGCCAAATGTCATCTAAGGAAATCCAATGAGGGATTTGAAGGTTAAGTCATTTACTTAGTTTACTCCAAATCTGAGCACTAGTGGAACAGTGTCAAAATATATGGTTTTCATCTTCTTGAGGATGATCACATAGGCCACAGTTAAGGCAATTAAATGTAATGCCTCTTGACGCCAAGTTAGAGCGTGTAGGAAGACGATATAAACGAAGACGCCACATGAAAACATTTATTTTAATAGGCATGAATTTGCACCAAACTGATGGCCGAGTAAAGGCTGCACGTTCAGAGGCATCAAGTTTCTAATTGTTGTCACATAAAAGATCCTGGATGGGTCTCTATCCTAAACCCAAACATCGTTCTCTGAACTTGGAACCAATGAAGTGATCAAGATGGAGAGACTTTCGAGATGAGATGTTTCTGCCCCTCCACGAAGCTGCCTTCTCCATGACCCATTTAGAGCAGAACCCGATAAGCTATCCGAGACCATAACATCTTTCAACACCTCAAGAGAGAAAAGTCTTGGAAAACGAGTTGCCAACGGGAGACCTTCCAACCAAGGATCAAACCAAAAGCTAGTAGACGTCCCATTACCAATTTTTACACACATCAAGCTAGAATCAAGAACCTGAGTTTCGTACAAAGAATCAATACAAGCCACGATGGATTTCCAAGTGCCACGCATTGAGCTGTTGGAAGGTAAAGAAGCACCACTACCTTGACCATGAATTGTCCGAATAACTTTCGACCAACTTGAATGTTTGTTAACAAGGAACCTCCATTTCCACTTATATAATTGATAATGCTAAAAACAAACATATAATTCATAGCATTATTCCTCAAGAAAGACAAGCTTTTAGTTGCAATTGTTCTATTTACAAGTAATATTCGTTTAAATAATAAAAGGTGAAGACAAAAGACAGATTCGACGAATTGAAGACGCAAACGACCAAAAAGCTCAAAAGTACAAAAGACAATCAAAAAGGTTCCAATTATTGATAAGAAACGTCTCGAAATTACAAGAGTACAAGATTCAAAACGCAAAGTACAAGATATTAAATTGTACGCAAGGACGTTCGAAAATTCGGAACCGGGACCAGAGTCAACTCTCAACGCTCGACGCAACGGACTAAAAATTACAAGTCAACTATGCACATAAATATAATATAATATTTAAATAATTCTTATAATTATTTAATATATTATATTTATATTTAAATCGTCGGTAAACAAAGAGCCAAACTCCTCTGAGCTGTAAAAGTAAACTCCGCGACTCGCGAAGTTTGAAGGCCAAAAAGGCCGCGAGTCGCGGAGCCCCAAATTCAGAAACCCCCTATAAAGCTCGCGCATTCTGATCGTAAAATATCATCTTTTTCTTCTTCTTCTCATACGTAAAATATATATATATATTTATAATTTATATTTTAATTTTAATTATAATTCTAATAATAAGGGTATGTTAGCGAATATTGTAAGGGTGTAAGTCGAAATTCTGTCCGTGTAACGCTACGCTATTTTTAATCATTGTAAGTTATGTTCAACCTTTTTACATTAATGTCTCGTAGCTAAGTTATTATTATGCTTATTTAAAACGAAGTAATCATGATGTTGGGCTAATTACTAAAATTGGGTAATTGGGCTTTGTACCATAATTGGGGTTTGGACAAAAGAACGACACTTGTGGAAATTAGACTATGGGCTATTAATGGGCTTTATATTTGTTTAACTAAATGATAGTTTGTTAATGTTAATATAAAGATTTACAATTGGGCGTCCCTATAAATTACCATATACACTCAATCGGACACGATGGGCAGGGTATTTATATGTACGAATAATCGTTCATTTAACCGGACACGGGAATGGATTAATAGCCACTAGAATAATTAAAACAGGGGTGAAATTATGTACATGGACACTTGGTATAATTGATAACAAAATATTAAAACCTTGGGTTACTCTTAGTCGACATCCTGGTGTAATTATTAAACAAAGTATTAAAATCTTGTTACAGTTTAAGTCCCCAATTAGTTGGAATATTTAACTTCGGGTATAAGGATAATTTGACGAGGACACTGGCACTTTATATTTATGACTGATGGACTGTTATGGACAAAAACCAGACGAACATATTAAATAATCCAGGACAAAGGACAATTAACCCATGGGCATAAAACTAAAATCAACACGTCAAACATCATGATTACGGAAGTTTAAATAAGCATAATTCTTTTATTTCATATTTAATTTCCTTTATTTTATATTTAATTGCACTTCTAAATATCGCATTTTTATTATTATTGTATTTAATTGCACTTTTAATTATCGTACTTTTTAATTATCGCTAGTTTATTTTATCGCACTTTTATTATTCGCAATTTCATTATCGTTATTTACTTTATGCTTTAATTTAAGTCTTGTATTCATTTTTAATATTTTACATTTGGTTTTAACTGCGACTAAAGTTTTAAAATCGACAAACCGGTCATTAAACGGTAAAAACCCCCCTTTATAATAATAATATTACTTATATATATATATTTGTATTTTTATAAAAGTAAACTAATATAGCGTTAAGCTTTGTTTAAAGATTTTCCCTGTGGAACGAACCGGACTTACTAAAAACTACACTACTGTACGATTAGGTACACTGCCTATAAGTGTTGTAGCAAGGTTTAAGTATATCCATTCTATAAATAAATAAATATCTTGTGTAAAATTGTATCGTATTTAATAGTGTTTCGTTGTAAAATTTAATAGTATTATATACCACTCCGCTACCACATCAAGTATTTTTGGCGCCGCTGCCGGGGAACTTTCTAAACGCCAGAAGCGCAACACTAATATAAAAAAAAAAAATTAGTTAACTTTTATTAAAATTCGTTTTTGTAAAAAATACGTTTTAATTATTCGAAAATATAAAAAGAAAAACAAAAATTTATGTATTTTTAGGAGTTTGATAAATATAAGTTTTATTTTGTAAAAATATGAGTTTTATTTAATTTATTTTATAAATATATTTTATAAATATAAAAAACCGAAAAAAAAAGAAAATATATATATATATAAATCTGTTTTTTTTATTGTTATAAAGTATTTTATTTTTATCTTAGTTATTAAAGATAAGTTTTATTTAGATTACATAAATATTTTAATAAGATAATATAAACAGAAAATATAAAAACAGAAAACAAAAAAAAAAAACAAAAAAAAACGTCGAGTTTTAAACTGTTCCAGGGTTGAATGTTGAAACCCCGCGACTCGCGGGGTTTGTTGTTTGAAATACCGCGACTCGCGGAGTAATTCTGACACCGACAGAAACCCTACTGCAATTAATCACGGAGTAATTATTAATTAATTATTATTATAAACCCTAATTATTATTATTATTATAATTAGTTTTAGTTTAATTTAAGTTTTATTTAATTTATATTTTAGTTTATTAAGTTTAATTAAATTGTAAAATTAATAGTTTAATAAAATAAATAATATAAAAATAATATTTTTATAAAAATTGTACTTTTTACAACTTTTTGTATATTTTTATATTTTGTCCCTTTTCAATCGTTTTAACGTAATATTTGTATTTTTCGCTCATATTTAATTTTAAACTTAGTTTTTGCCATAGTCATTTTTACTCCTAGATTTTTAGGCTTTGCCGTAGAATTCCTTAAGTGCTTTTTCTTTAGACTAAGATTTAGGTACTTTAGAATTTTGCGACGCCTTTTTAAGTTTTAGTTTCTTTTTAAGTTATTTCCATTTGGGATTTAGTTTTTCTTGTAAGCTTTAATATTTTTAGACGACTTTTACCTATGTATCAATTATCATTCCAATTAGTAATTTCAATTTGCGATTATAATTTTAAGTTAG
This sequence comes from Rutidosis leptorrhynchoides, assembly GCF_046630445.1. NCBI lineage: Eukaryota > Viridiplantae > Streptophyta > Magnoliopsida > Asterales > Asteraceae > Rutidosis > Rutidosis leptorrhynchoides. The sequence continues at coordinate 345,543,308 of NC_092341.1, forward strand.
TTGTAGTAATAAGGTTAGGTTAGTCAAATATTTTTAAGTTTTATAAGTTTCTTTTATTTTTTCGTCACCTTTTATTTTTCAACCATTTTTCTTTTTCGACCTTTTTCGACGAACTCTTTTTCTTTCTTATTTCTCGCTATTCTAGTTTTAGGACATAGATTTTTATTCTACTTCTTATCTAAATTTCTTAAAATTACAAAAATTTATTTTGAGTGGTTAAATTAATAGACATCAAAATTTTCTGGTTCGTAGCAATAGTTGGATTTGTACGTGGACCGGGTTATTGGAGCCAAACAGTCCTCAATTATATTGAGACCAAACGAATCCTGCCCCTCTGCTGCATCTTTTGGCTATTCGAAACGTGGGCAAAATCAGAAAAGTCTAATAATTGGATAACTTATTATAATTTTTTTTTCCTTTTTAAAACTAATAGGATATTCAGTGAATGCACCGAGCAAGACGTTCACCACCTTTTGTACGTTCACCACCTGTAACTAGATCAAGACATTTAGCAAATATAACCGCCGTTGATTTTTCTTTAGAATCGTCATCCAGTCGACCAAGTACTTCAGTTCAAATTTCCGATAATCCATTTTTTGAACCCGACCTCACAATTGAGAATCCGGAGAATATTCAGGAACGGTTCGTAGATCCTGAACCACTAAACTTTCCTCCGGAGCCACCAATCATTCAAACAGAGATTGTTGAGGAACGAACCATTAAATCAGAATCATCTAGTGATACCGATTCAACAAATTCAATTATGGAGAATCTGGAACCTTTAAGTATGGAAGACCGAATGAGAGCTAAACGCACTGGCCAAGGTCACGCAATTACTCATCCAGACATTAATGCGCCAGATTATGAAATCAAAGGACAAATTCTACACATGGTGACTAATCAATGCCAATTTAGTGGTGCGCCAAAGGAAGATCCAAATGAACATCTACGTACCTTTAATAGGATCTGCACACTATTTAAAATCCGAGAAGTGGAGGATGAACAGATATATCTCATGTTATTTCCCTGGACTTTAAAGGGAGAAGCCAAAGATTGGTTGGAATCGTTACCTGAAGGGGCGATTGATACATGGGATGTTTTAGTTGACAAATTTCTTAAACAATTCTTTCCTCCATCTAAAGCCGTAAGACTTCAAGCAGAAATTGTTACGTTTACACAGAAACCAAATGAAACTCTATATGAGGCATGGACTAGATATGGAAAGTTGTTAAGAGGATGTCCGCAATATGGTTTAGACACCTGTCAAATAGTACAAATATTCTACCAAGGATGCGACATCACTACAAGAAAAGACATAGATATAGCAGCTGGTGGTTCTATTATGAAGAAAACCGAAACTGATGCTTACAAAATTATTGATAACACTGCTTCCCACTCACATGAGTGGCACCAAGAAAAAGATATCGTTAGATCATCTAAAGCAGCTAGAGCCGATTCTAGCCATGACTTAGATTCCATTTCCGCAAAGATAGATGCTGTGGAGAGACGAATGAAAAAGATGACTAAGGATATTCACTCAATACGAATTAGTTGTGAGCAGTGTGGAGGACCACATTTGACAAAAGATTGTCTCGGTATTGAATTAACAATGGAACAAAGAGAGAATATGTCATACATAAACCAAAGGCCTGGAAATAATTATCAGAATAATTATCAACCGCCAAGACCTATTTACAATCAAAATCAGAACTATAACCGAAATATTCCATACAACAACCAACAAGGTCCTAGCAATCAACAAGTATCCAACAATACTTACAATCAGCAAAGACCTAATTTTCAAAACAAACCACCACAACAAACCGATGATAAAAAGCCGAATTTAGAAGATATGATGACGAAGCTAGTTGAAACTCAAACGCAGTTTTTCACATCTCAGAAACAAATTAATGAACAAAATGCTCAAGCATTTAGAAATCAACAAGCTTCTATTCAAAATCTGGAACAAGAAGTAAGTAACCTAGCAAGGTTAATAGGTGAAAGAAAACCGGGAAGTCTACCTAGTGATACAAATGCTAACCCCCGGAGTGAAACAGCCAAAGCCATTACCACAAGAAGTGGTACAACACTTAAACCATCTGAAATACCTGTAACTTCTGATGAAACTATTCCTACTCCACGAGAACCACAACCTGATCAAGATAAGGAAAAAGAACCGGTAGTTGAAAAGGTTAATGAAGATAACACAGTTAAGGATAAACCTTATGTTAAACCATATCAACCACCACTTCCTTATCCGAGTAAAATGAAGAAAGAGAAACTTGAAGCCGAGCAATCCAAATTCTTGGATATGTTTAAACAGATAAATGTAAATCTTCCTTTCATTGATGTGATTTCAGGAATGCCTAGATATGCTAAATTCTTGAAAGATCTAATCTCAAATAGAAAGAAAATGGAAGAACTCTCGGCTGTTACTATGAATGCTAATTGTTCAGCAGTGCTGTTGAATAAGATACCAGAAAAACTATCTGATCCAGGAAGTTTCACAATTCCATGTTTTCTGGGTAGTCTTAGTTCAATAGAAGCATTGGCAGACTTAGGAGCTAGTATAAATTTAATGCCGTATTCACTATACACTAAACTAGACCTTGGAGAATTGAAACCAACCAGAATAAGCATACAACTAGCCGATAGATCAATAAAATATCCTAGAGGGATAATGGAGAACATGCTAGTTAAAGTTGGTAATTTAGTATTTCCAGTAGATTTTGTTGTTTTGGACATGGAAGAAGATTCTCAAGTTCCTCTCATATTAGGAAGACCATTCTTAAACACGGCTAAAGCAATGATAGACGTGTTCGGTAAGAAACTGACCCTAAGTATAGAGGATGAGAGTGTTACCTTTTCAGTTGATAGAGCAATGCAACAACCACAATCTGCAGATGATACATGTTATTATATTCAAACTATAGATGCACATGCAGAATTATTAGAAGAATTTCCAGAATTACAAGGAACAGGAGAATGTTCTTTAGGAGAAGGTAATGAACCAATTGATGAAGCTGAAATGTTAGCTACACTTATAGCTAATGGATATGAACCAACAACAGAAGAAATTCAAATGCTAAAAGAAGAAGACAGATATCGATACAAATCATCGATAGAAGAACCTCCGAAATTAGAGTTAAAGCCACTTCCAAACCATTTGAAATACGCTTATTTACATGGTGAATCTGAATTACCTGTAATAATATCGTCTTCTCTTACTGAAAATGAGAAATCACAACTCATTTCTGTGTTGAAAGCTCATAAACCAGCCATTGCATGGAAGATTCATGATATTAAAGGAATAAGTCCTTCGTATTGCACACATAAAATCCTTATGGAAGAAGGTCATAAAACGTATGTGCAACGCCAACGAAGACTAAATCCTAATATGCAAGATGTAGTTAAGAAAGAGATTATTAAACTGCTAGATGCAGGTTTGATATATCCAATTTCTGATAGTCCATGGGTAAGCCCAGTTCAATGCGTACCTAAGAAGGGTGGCATGACTGTCATTACAAATGAGAAAAATGAGCTTATTCCTACTAGGACTGTAACAGGATGGCGTGTGTGTATTGATTATAGAAAATTAAATGACGCCAACAGAAAAGATCACTTTCCCTTACCTTTCATAGATCAAATGTTGGAAAGATTAGCCGGAAATAGTTACTATTGTTTTCTAGATGGATTTTCCGGATATTTTCAAATTTCAATAGCACCCGAAGATCAAGAGAAAACCACATTCACGTGCCCTTATGGTACTTTTGCTTACAAACGCATGCCATTTGGACTTTGTAACGCCCCTGCAACCTTTCAAAGGTGTATGATGGCGATTTTTCACGACATGATAGAAGAATGCATGGAAGTATTCATGGATGACTTTTCAGTCTTCGGTGATACATTTGAATCATGTCTAGTTAATCTGGAACGAATGCTAATTAGATGCGAAAAATCAAATCTAGTTCTTAATTGGGAGAAATGCCATTTCATGGTTAAAGAAGGCATCGTTCTTGGACATAAAATTTCAAAAGAAGGAATTGAAGTGGATAGAGCTAAAGTAGATGTAATTGCTAAACTTCCACATCCCACCAATGTTAGAGGAGTTAGGAGTTTTCTAGGGCATGCCGGTTTTTACCGACGTTTCATAAAAGATTTTTCTAAAATTGCCACTCCTATGAATAAACTCCTAGAAAAGGATGCTCCATTCATCTTTTCAGATGAGTGTATCAAATCTTTTAATATTCTTAAAGAGAAACTCACTAATGCACCGATCATGATAACACCAAATTGGAATCTACCATTTGAACTAATGTGCGATGCAAGTGATTTTGCAATGGGAGCCGTTTTAGGACAAAGGATTGAAAAACGATTTCAACCTATATATTATGCTAGTAAGACATTACAAGGAGCACAAACGAACTATATAACTACTGAAAAAGAACTCCTTGCTATTATCTTTGCTTTTGACAAATTTCGATCATATCTCGTTCTAGCAAAAACGGTGGTCTATACCGACCATTCTGCTCTTAGATACTTATTTTCAAAACAAGATGCTAAACCAAGATTAATCCGTTGGATCTTACTCTTACAAGAGTTTGATATTGAAATCCGAGATAAAAGAGGAGCAGAAAATCTCGCCGCTGATCATCTTTCTCGTCTTGAAAATCCCGATTTAGAAGTTCTAAATGAATCAGCCATAAAAGACAACTTTCCTGATGAATATCTATTGAAAATAGATTATAAAGAAATCCCATGGTTTGCAGACTATGCAAACTACTTAGTTTGTGGATTCCTTGAAAAAGGATTATCGTACCAAAGATGAAAGAAATTCTTCAGTGATATAAAACACTATTTTTGGGAAGATCCACATCTGTTTAAAAGTTGTCCCGATGAAATAATACGCCGATGTGTATTTGGAGATGAAGCTAGTAAAATATTAAACCATTGTCACACAGGACCAACAGGAGGGCATTATGGGCCTCAACTAACAGCAAGAAAAGTTTATGATGCTGGATTCTATTGGCCAACAATTTACAAAGACGCACACCTTCTTTGCAAATCCTGTGATGCATGTCAAAGGGCCGGAAAAATAAGTCAACGTGATGAAATGCCACAAAATGTCATCCAAGTATGTGAAGTATTTGACATTTGGGGTATTGACTTTATGGGTCCATTTCCAAAATCTCATAATAATCTATATATACTCGTAGCCATTGATTATGTATCTAAATGGGCGGAAGCACAAGCTCTCCCAACTAACGATGCACGAGTTGTAGTCAACTTTTTAAAATATCTTTTTGCAAGGTTTGGAACACCGAAAGCTTTAATAAGTGATCGGGGTACTCATTTCTGTAATAATCAACTTGAGAAAGTTCTTAAAAGATATGGAGTAACTCATAAAATCTCCACCGCATATCATCCACAAACAAGTGGACAAGTTGAAAATACCAACCGAGCTTTAAAACGTATTCTAGAGAAAACCGTAGGATCAAATCCGAAGGAATGGTCCATTAAATTGGAGGATGCACTCTGGGCTTTTAGAACAGCCTACAAAACTCCAATTGGAACCACACCTTTTAGACTTGTTTATGGAAAAGCATGTCATCTTCCAGTAGAAATTGAACACAAATCATTTTGGGCTTTGAAGACATGTAATCTTGATTTACATGAAGCCGGACGTCTACGATTAAGTCAACTAAACGAATTAGAAGAATTAAGACATGAAGCATACGATAATTCGTTAATCTATAAAGAAAGAACGAAGAAATGGCATGATAAAAGAATCAGAAGTTCAAAAGAATTTAAAGAAGGAGACAGAGTTCTTCTTTTCAATTCACGATTCAAGCTATTTCCTGGAAAATTGAAATCAAGATGGTCTGGACCATTCATAGTCAAAAGAGTTTTCCCATACGGAACGATAGAATTAATAAATTCAAATGGGATTGAATTTAAAGTTAATGATCACAGAGTTAAACATTACATACATGGACCAATGGAAGTCGACAACGAAGTTAATCACAATTTCGACACCACAGCTAACTAAGTGTGGGGAGAATCAAGTCTTTAAAGGATAATATGTATTTCTGTTAGAGTTAGATTGTCTGTTTTCATGTAGTTCTCGAAAATGGAACCCGAATGGTCTTTCCCTAGCAGACCCTAAAGAACTAGTCTTCTCCCCCCATTCTGAATTTTTATTTTTTTAGGTTTTTACAAAATGAAGACTGCCTGTGAACTAAACCATGGTCTAATGCTACACGCTTTGATCACTAAAAGAAATAATGACATTCTACCAAGTGAAATAGTATCAGTAATCAGAGAAAGAATGGACGGAGTTAGAAAAGAATCCAGATGCGAAGATAATAAGTTACAATTTGGTAAAGGAAAATCAAAATCCGCAGCAAAAAGAAGAGCACGACACCTAGAAAGATGTCACAAATGCGGAAAATGGTCACATGGAGGTAAATGTTCAAATAATCAAACCTATTCAAATACCGAATTTGTTACTTTATGCAGAGACGGACCGTTCATATGTTTAGAAGAAAAGACACTGAATGCTCGAGGTTACGCCTATGTAGCCATGGAAAACCAATTAAACCGACTATCTTATGAATGGGATAGATCATATAACTAAGAAATCTATTTCACAGGTATGTCTGTACAGTTTTTATTTTTATTTTTATTTTTAACCTTTTGATAATAAACGCTAATTTGTTCGCTAAAAAGTATTAAATTGGTATTGAATAAAATTAGGTTTGGCGACCGAAATTATTGATATCATTCAAAAATTTATTACATCACTGCGAAATTTAACGTTTATTCTTAAGGTATAAATATCTTTAATCAATCAACCCAAAATATTTCAAAAATTCATCATGAGTGAAATTAGGTTTTGGAACCGAAATTACTTTACCGAAAAGAGGGGCGCATATTTTTGATAATATTTGATTGATTAAAGTGGGATAAAAAGACAAAAAGATTTTAAATTTTATTTTTACCATGTTTTTAAAATTAATATTTAAATCTTAAATTAATATTGTAAACTTTGTAAAAACAATATATTTAAAATTGTAAATATTTGAAAAATTAATATAAGTTTGGTGTGAATTTATAATATGAATTTTTAAATTAAGTTTGGTGTGAATTTTTAAAATATAAATTTTTAATTTTATGCATTTTAAATTTTAAGTTTAGTGTGAATTTTTAATATTAATTTTGAATTTCATATTTAAGTTGTGTGAATTTAAAAACAAAAATTTACTTTATCTCATTAAGTTAAAAATATGATTTTTAAAATTCGTCGTAAGTTGAAGACTAGGTCTTTGAACCGAAATTGCTTTACCCGAGGGAGGGACGAGAACTTTTATTATCATTATTTTTAATCTTATTGAATTAAAGTATGCCAAAAACATTAAAAAACCAAAAATCTTATCTTTTAAAACAATCGCTACAAAAAGATAAATTTTAAAATTTTATCGAGGGACGGACTAGGACATCGATCCGAAACGACCTCGTCCTAAATAACAAGGGAAACAAAATTTTAAAATTAATTACTTAATTGTTTTAATAAGTTAAAGTTTATAAAAAAAAAAAAAAAAAAAAAAAATTACCAAACTCCGCCACTCGCGGAGTTTGGAGGGTTAATCCCCGCGACTCGCGGGAGGACCGGATTACAGAAAAAAAATAAGAGCTGAACCAGCTCATTCCACACAAAACCCACAGAAAAAAACTGCGAACATACTGCCGCAAAAACACGAAAAACACCCCCAAAAATCACAATTTTTAACCGTTAATCACCAAATTTTTTACTAAAATCATGTTGAGAAGGATGCTATCTAGGAATTACTCAAGAAAAACGGTAAATTTCTACACCTAAACACCATTTAATCCGAAATTAGTGTTCTTGAGCAATTTTTTCTCCAATTTGATTTTGATGCTTTTTAGTGTAATTATGCTTAAATTGTTTATGTATTATGCTTGTATAACCTAGATTGATGCTGTTTAACATGATTAGAAGCCTTAAACTTCAAATTTTGAGTAATCTAGGGTTTGTGTTCTTGAGCAAATTTGGGGCTTTTTGATATAAACAGGTTATGGCCGATTTTTGTCATGAATTGTTGCTAAATTGAGTAGTGTAACATGTCTAGGTAGTTAAATGATCCAAACTTTGAGCCTAAACATGATTTTGAGAATTAAAGTGGACTTTTTCAAGTCTAAAATTCATGAACTTGATTTTTGAAAGATAATGCCATTTGAGACTTGTTTAATTGCTAGTAATGATTATTTTGACATGTTATTTGAGTTAAATGCTTATGAACTTGGCGAACATTTTCGTATATGCTTATTTGAAAAAGTGTAGATTTGATGAAAATATGAAAATAAGCTTAAGTTTGATATAAATTGATCATGTCATTGTAATTATTTTGATTGATGATTTTGCTGACACTAATGCATATTTGGATGCACAAAAAAAATTGTGTTTGATGTGTTTTGCAGACTGAAAGGGGTGAATCTTCATCCCAAGCCCGCAATGCTCCTGCTGAGAATGTGGAACAACAGGAGATGGATAACTACTACAAGCAGGATATACCTCATCCAGTCATGACCTTTTCTGATATGCACTTGGAAGAATTGCACCCGAACCTGAGATTTGACAGACTTTGGATAGATTATCCAAAATATCAAAGGGGTTTGCATACTCTTCATTCTAAGGTTGTTGAGGTACCGAGGGTCATAGAATGGGGACCCTTAGAAGCTGTAGAATTGGCCGGGCCAATTAGGAAATTACTTGTACAGAGGTATAGTAATTCTTCTTTTAATGACTGGGTACGTTTATTCACCATGCGTAGACCTGTATATAAAGTATGGTGTGAAGAATTGTTATGTAGTATAGAGTTGAATGATCGGGTAGCTAGTTTAACCGATCGTTCTTTTATTAGATTTTTGTTAGGCGGTTCGATGCGCCACATGTCTTTACTGGACATGGCTCAGGCTTTACGTACATATACGCCTGAGGAGTTAGCATCTGCCGATTGTAGAGGGTTGATACTAAACGGTAGAAAGATAGATGAAAATTTTGATACACACGGTGTGTGGAGTCAAATGACAAGCCATCACCGTTTCAAAGGGGGAAATTACTCTTATTTGGATATAGATAGAGCCGAATTAAGAGTGATTCATAGGTTTTTAGCTAATTCGATTACACAAAGGGGTAAAAACAAGGAAAAAGTAAATGAACAGGATTTGTTTTACCATATGTGTATTCGAGACCCACAAAGCGCTGTAAGTATACCATATTGTGTGGGTTATTATTTATCAGCTATGGTTCGGGGAATGAGACCGCATAGCATAATAGGAGGTGGTATTTTTATTACTTTGATTGGTGAATATCTCGGTGTGGATATAAGTCGGGGGAGATTATTAGTAGAAGAACCGGAACCCCGCGATACTATAGGTTTAAATGTATACCATGGTGCGAAAGTTTTGAAGAGGCGAAATAACGCCGCAGTACAATACCATGGTAGACATCCACAGGTGGAGAGAAACCAACAGCAAGGTAATGTAGGAGGGGGGAATGAGATGCAAGAAATGCAAAGGTTTATAGCTTCTCAGGAATACGAAAATGCTAGACAGAGAGCATTTGAAGATTGGCAAGTTCATCAGAACCAAATCATAGCTCATTGCCAACATATAGGTAGAAACTATATTCCTACACCAAAACCCATCTTCCCTCCCTGGTCTATAGAGATGCAGCCACCGTATCCTACGTATGACCCTGCCGAAGCATTCTATAGCACCTATGGTTATGCCTGGAACCCCTATTGGTACCAGTATCATCCCTAGTATACTTAGTTTTTTTTTTTTGTAATTTGTAATTATTGATACGTTTAATACTTTTGTTAATATTGTAATCATTTTTATAATTATCTAACTTTTATTCTTAGATTTTAATAATTTTTGAATGTGGGGTAATATACCAAACTTCAAAAATATGTATATATGTTTGCAGTTTATCTTATGTACACAACAGGGTAAAACAACGCATTTTCAAAGACTGGCATTAAGTTCAGCAAAAGCAACTAATTTTGACGACAAGATGCAAAATATATGTGAAATAACAACAAGACGGAATGAACAAATGATGTGCACCATTTATCATTCAGCAAACAAACGCCAATATATTTGGAAACTTTGGTAAAATTTAATCATTTTCACACAAATCACCCTCAATAATTTAAATTGTTACTGATTTCTTGCAAATGAGGGCATTGCAAGATCTTAAGTGTGGGAAGGGGTTAAATTCTTTCGGATTTTAAAATTTTTTACTTTATACACTTGGTTACCATTAAAAATACTAGTAAAGCAGTAGTTGTATTAGAATCTAGTGCTCTCTGATAATAAAGAACAGCCCTGGTCTTATATACTGACTACCCAATTCTAGTAAAATTTTTCAAAATTTTCAATTAAATGAACTCAAATTCATGTTTATACATATTTATGAACGATAAAACTAGGTTTTAACACCGAAATTATTGTTACCTCGGAAAGGACATAAATTGAGAAACAAACCAAAATGTTAAAATTCATTTAAAATGGAATAGAGGGCGATAAAAAGGAAAATAAAAGCCAAGTGTGGGAAAATTTACCAAGTTATCTTAAACATATGTCACATATATCTGTAACAAATAACTGAAAATACTTTTGCTTTGGACTAAACTAAACTGTTTTACCCAATGAAAGAAAAGAAAAGATGGATCTACACGATGAATCAATTCTATCATTAAAAGGAAGTAAAGTCTTCCGAAAAAGACACGCGCTTCTTGATTTAGGTCATGAAGTTGTCGTCCAGACCAGCTGTAGGTTGACGAAAAATCTAGAAAAGTCATCACTAAAATCAGCAGGAAATCCACGGACCTCAGCATTAAACAGGGTCGCCAAGTGGTCAGATTTATCCTAACCATGAGAAGGATTTATCTTGTACAATGGGGGGGCACCATGCAAATTAGCTGGATAAGACTAATGAATCAGATCCCCAGAAAGGATAATCTCCTTAAAGATTAAAAATCAGCTTTTAAGTCTGATATTACTCAATCCTAGAGATTGACCTTAAAGATTGAGAATTACAAACTCATGGAATTCAATGATATCTAAACTCGAGCTTGAACGAGAAAATATTTTGATCAAAATTACAAACCGATTTGTTTTCTGAAAACCCTATTTTCAATGCGTTCATTACCATTGAACGTAAAATCCTAGGAATTCACCTGGAATTCATTAGGTCACCTGAACCAAATCGGGTGTCAACCGTAAGAACGGTGGTTGCATAGTGGTCAAAGACAGGACCTTGTGACATACCGAAAAATTATAAGGGTGAGCTTTACTATTGCTCCTACCAAGAATAGTAATTGCGTCCGACACGTTATAGACCATAATTAAAAGCATGTCAGGAGACATTGCCTTAACAGTTGCTTGTTCAACGCTTTCCTTTCAACCGGACGGTAGTTTACCGAAAGGTAATATACGGGACAAGTAAACTGGACGTGTTGCTTTCCAAATACAAGGTTAGCAAGTGGGTGACACAAAACCGCAAGTTTTGAGCTAAAATTTTCAAATCTGAAACCCACCAAACCCACAAAAATATTTTGCAAACACCGGTAAAGGGTTATTCCGGAAAACTTATCTAGGGTAAAAACTAGATTTAATTTTCAAAAGATCAAATGTTTTCATAAAGATCCAATTTCCTTAATGGATCTAAATTTTTATAGTCATGTGGGACTGTAAACCATATCGTTACTACCATTGTTTATACCGCCGTATAGAAAATCACTGATGTACAAAGTGTGAAAAATAAAGAAGTGATTCTAGTATTTCAAGACGATATTGCTTGAGGACAAGCAACGCTCAAGTGTGGGAATATTTGATAATGCTAAAAACGAACATATAATTCATATCATTATTCCTCAAGAAAGACAAGCTTTTAGTTGCAATTGTTCTATTTACAAGTAATATTCGTTTAAATAATAAAAGGTGAAGACAAAAGACAGATTTGACGAATTGAAGACGCAAACGACCAAAAAGCTCAAAAGTACAAAAGACAATAAAAAAGGTTCCAATTATTGATAAGAAACGTCTCGAAATTACAAGAGTACAAGATTCAAAACGCAAAGTACAAGATATTAAATTGTACGCAAGGACGTTCGAAAATCCGGAACCGGGACCAGAGTCAACTCTCAACGCTCGACGCAACGGACTAAAAATTACAAGTCAACTATGCACATAAATATAATATAATATTTAAATAATTCTTATAATTATTTAATATATTATATTTATATTTAAACCGTCGGTAAACAAAGAGCCAAACTCCACTGAGCTGTAAAAGTAAACTCCGCGACTCGCGGAGTTTGAAGGCCAAAAAGGCCGCGAGTCGCGGAGCCCCAAATTCAGAAACCCCCTATAAAGCTCGCGCATTCTGATCGTAAAATATCATCTTTTTCTTCTTCTTCTCATACGTAAAATATATATATATATTTATAATTTATATTTTAATTTTAATTATAATTCTAATAATAAGGGTATGTTAGCGAATATTGTAAGGGTGTAAGTCGAAATTCTGTCCGTGTAACGCTACGCTATTTTTAATCATTGTAAGTTATGTTCAACCTTTTTACATTAATGTTTCGTAGCTAAGTTATTATTATGCTTATTTAAAACGAAGTAATCATGATGTTGGGCTAATTACTAAAATTGGGTAATTGGGCTTTGTACCATAATTGGGGTTTGGACAAAAGAACGACACTTGTGGAAATTAGACTATGGGCTATTAATGGGCTTTATATTTGTTTAACTAAATGATAGTTTGTTAATGTTAATATAAAGATTTACAATTGGGCGTCCCTATAAATTACCATATACACTCAATCGGACACGATGGGCGGGGTATTTATATGTACGAATAATCGTTCATTTAACCGAACACGGGAATGGATTAATAGCCACTAGAATAATTAAAACAGGGGTGAAATTATGTACAAGGACACTTGGTATAATTGATAACAAAATATTAAAACCTTGGGTTACTCTCAGTCGACATCCTGGTGTAATTATTAAACAAAGTATTAAAATCTTGTTACAGTTTAAGTCCCCAATTAGTTGGAATATTTAACTTCGGGTATAAGGATAATTTGACGAGGACACTCGCACTTTATATTTATGACTGATGGACTGTTATGGACAAAAACCAGACGAACATATTAAATAATCCAGGACAAAGGACAATTAACCCATGGGCATAAAACTAAAATCAACACGTCAAACATCATGATTACGGAAGTTTAAATAAGCATAATTCTTTTATTTCATATTTAATTTCCTTTATTTTATATTTAATTGCACTTCTAAATATCGCATTTTTATTATTATTGTATTTAATTGCACTTTTAATTATCGTACTTTTTAATTATAGCAAGTTTATTTTATCGCACTTTTATTATTCGCAATTTCATTATCGTTATTTACTTTATGCTTTAATTTAAGTCTTGTATTCATTTTTAATATTTTACATTTGGTTTTAACTGCGACTAAAGTTTTAAAATCGACAAACCGGTCATTAAACGGTAAAAACCCCCCTTTATAATAATAATATTACTTATATATATATATATATATATTTGTATTTTTATAAAAGTAAACTAATATAGCGTTAAGCTTTGTTTAAAGATTTTCCCTGTGGAACGAACCGGACTTACTAAAAACTACACTACTGTACGATTAGGTACACTGCCTATAAGTGTTGTAGCAAGGTTTAAGTATATTCATTCTATAAATAAATAAATATCTTGTGTAAAATTGTATCGTATTTAATAGTGTTTCGTTGTAAAATTTAATAGTATTATATACCACTCCGCTACCACATCAATAATAAAGCTAGATTAAGAGATCGAAGGCTAGCTACACTAAGACCGCCTTTTTCGAGAGGATTAAGGATTAAACGCCATTTGACCCAATGCACTTTTTGAACATTATCATTTCCACCCCAAAAGAAAGATGAGCGAAGAGATTCTAGTTTATCTATCACCTTTTTTGGAGCTTTAAATAGAGAGAAGTAGTAGGAACCAAGAGCTCCCAATACGGACTTCAATAAGGTGAGTCTTCCGCCAATGAAATCATATTAATTTTCCAATTCCCAAGACGCTTTTTTGCTTTGTCAATAATGAATGACCAACTTTCATTCGGTTCATGGGACGACCAACATGCTAGCCTAGAAACGTGAAAGGAAGCGTACCATTCGAACAACTGATGGAAGAAGCAATGAGATTAGATTCTGATTGGTGAATGTCGATGCCGAACAGAGAAGATTTTAGAAGATTAATCTTCAGGCCCGAAACCGAGAAAAAATAGACGAGAATAGAAATAAGGTTGAGGACATTTACTTCACTCCATTCTCCTACAAAAAGAACATCATCCTCGTACATGCACAAGGAGATGTTGAGAGGAGCTGTTCTACATCCAAAGCGCAGTCCATTATATAAAGAATGTTCTTATGCATCCATAATAGTCGCCCTTAAACCTTCCATACCAATAATAAACAGGAAGGGAGAAAGTGGATCTCCCTGCCGAAGGCCACGAAAGATGGAAAATTCCTCCGAAGGACTGCCATTAAGAAGGAGAGAAGCTTTAGAAGATTCTAAACACGCACGGATCCAACCAATCCACTTCTGACCAAAACCCATAAAGTGTAACATGGATAAGATGTAGTCCCAGTGAATAGAATCGAACGCTTTATCAAAATCAACTTTGAATAACATCGCCTTTTTCTTCTTCTTTTTACACCAATCCACAACCTCATTAATGATCAAAGGACCGTCTAAGATTTGTCTTCCTTTGACGAAAGCCGTTTGATCTGGGCTGATTATATCTTCGATCACTAAAGCAAGACGAGAAGTAAGGGCTTTCGCAATAATTTTGTATTGCATCCCGATTAAACTGATAGGCCTGAAATCCTGGACGTGTACATGATTATCCTTTTTCGGAATCAACGGAAAAAAGAGGAGTTACACCCCCTTGGGATATATCCTGAGACCTGAAAGTTACGAGACATATCAAACACATCGTGGCTAATTAATTCCCAAAAATGTTTAGCAAATTTAAAAGAAAAATTGTCCGGGCCAGGCGATTTGTCAATCCCCATATATAAATATAAGTACGTGTTCTCTCTAGTAAAGTGATTAGCAAAAACCTCTCTGTTCAACCATTTGTTTTCTTTTTGTATAACACTACTAATCTTTTTTTTTGATCTACTATATCGATATCAAATGCTCTCATTTGTCACCCACAAACGCGTTTGAAGGAAATTCAATTCGCAACGATGTTGGCAGTACCATCGAATGTTGGGAAACCCCCCAGAGACCTTTCCAAAACGCATTGATGCTGGCATGACCATCAAAGGTTATAAACTTCCTGCTTAGAGTGAGAATTGAAACTATTGTAAAATGAATAATAGTAACATTTAAGGATCTCGTGCGAATAAAAAGTAAAGTGTGATAATGACATTTATTAAAGTCTGAATTTTTTTTTTAATGTAGATTATTAAATTTGTACGGGTTTATTATTGATGGCAAAATAATTGGTTTGACCAAAAATAGTCACACGAGATTCATACATTCAAACCTAAAAACAGTTATACCTGATGGTATCGGGTCGGGTTTGAGTGATCCCAGATTTGAACCCGGTTAAAAAAAACTCGCCTTAGACCCCGAACCCGTCAGGTCTCCATTTAGTTATTAACTAGCGGGTGAACGGGTTTCTCCACGGGTATTCGGGTCTCCATTTAATTACGAACTATCGAGTAAACGCGTTATTCATGGTTATTCCAGTTTCTTTACGGATATACTGGTCGGGTAAACGGATATACGTGCCGACTAATCGGGTTGTTGGGTAATCGAGTGTACGGACCGGGTATATAGACTCGGATCTTTTTCGAGTATACGGCCGGTTAATCGTATTTGTGTCTAAACCATTCAGAACCCGGACCCACAAAAAAATTAAATACCATCCCCATACCCCCAATCCCGACTCAAGACCCATTTACATGACCCGAACCAGGGAAAAAAAACCCGGTTTCGAGTTTCCATCGTACCTATTTCTTTGCGTTATACTATGATCCATTGATCCCCTATTCCCCTTCAATAAACACACACTGCTTTCCGCTCAAAATTACCTCAACATTATACGCTATTTGCAATGCAAGATCCAAACCCTAATCCGATGAATCCATTTCCATTCCGGTCATCTCACCACCGGCGATCCCACTCCAAAGTCAATAATTTGGTTTGGAAACCTATGGATCCGGATGAGCTTGTTGAATTGTGGACTGGACACCTGATCTCAAACGTGCTAAGAGGTATTTTAAGTTAGTGTTTTTTCAATAAGTATAATATTTGCTATATTGGATGAATGAATTATTGTATAATTTTTTCAGATAGTTTAGGATTTTTATATAAGTACATTTAGTGATTTTTATATAGTTTAGGATTTTGTTAACAATTGCCATTAGGTTAACACGCCTTAAACAGTAGTACATTCATATAACCACCACCACTAAGTAAATAAGTAACCACTATTTGCAACAGTTTAAAGCGGGTTAACGAACACTTTTGGAGCTGTCGTTAGCAAAATCTGTTTAGTTTTTGTGATAAAGTTTACTGTATAAAATTGAAATAGTATCACTTTCTGTGTATAATTAATCCTAGCACGTGAATCGTATTTCCTGATTTAGTATCAGTAGGCTGCCAATTGTATTTATGAATTTTTTTTACTTTTTATTTTCTGATTAGTATTATCAATATCAATATATATATATATATATATATAGTTGATCAAGTTTTAAGATCTCAGTGTCTAGTTGGTTATGGAGATGTAGCCTGTAGGCAGGGGCGATACATAGTGGAGACAGAGGGGGTATCCGCCCCAGCTCGATTCTCTAAAAAAATTACAATAAAAAAGAATTACTAAAGATAAGGGTTTTTTTAGTTTTTACCCCCTTTTCACTAGTTTCGCCCCATCTCAGGTCGAGTTCAAGTTCCGCCACTGCCTGTAGGCATTTGGAAGTGTCATGGTTTGAACCCTGAGCAATGTCATCAAAAGGACCCTATTTTAAGAAAAAATTCCTCAGCATTAGTTGGTTGGGGCATATGGGACCTAGATTTACGTTTCACTTAATTGGCTGGGTTGAGGTCTGTTGTAGCCTTGTATGCCTGTTAGGCTAGCTAAAAATATTAACAATCAGTAAGATAATTGTATTTGATGTACCAACTGTACATTTGATATGTCTTTACCCAAATATAAGTATGTCATGACTGTGAAACAAGTGAGTTGGTTTGATGGCTTGATGCAATAACAAGAAGTTCCAGATCAATTTATTGAATTTCGGTTGTCATCATTTAATCAAAGTTCACCTGCCTGGAATCTTACTACTGTAAAAAATGGAATGTCAGTCATCCTACATTGCAGGGGCTTTAAGGCATACTAAACGGTATTTTTATACGTTTGATGCAGCGAGACTTATCACTTGAGTGTTTCTATAAAGTTTATGTTCGTGGGATGGGCCAGATAAAATACATCCTCATTAGTGGAGTGCGATAAAATGTTGACTTTTTGGCTACTTGACTCTGTTTCAGGTGATTGTTTTTATCTTTCATGGATTGTTATATGAACATAATTATACTACGCTTCATCGGACCATGATCATGTCGACATAAATCAGTGACCATCTGGCGACAAGAGAATATCCTTACGTGTTGCATTGTGGCTCACGTGTATCTAACAAGCATTTTCTCTAAAAGCTTTTCGTGATAAAGTTATCCGCACTGCATTTACACAATCGTACTTTTGTACCTTCTTCTTATCAATAAAAGTTATTTCTCCCCATAGTGTATTGTAATTGCATTTAACCTAATGAACCACCTTACTATTCAAAAAGAAAAAAAGATTATTAGTCTAATAAATATAATTTTTGCAATTGAACTTGAGCAAAATATTTATGGACTGATGTTTTCATTGTGCAGAGAGATACAACCAGCCTATCTTCTGAAAACACAGAGCTTAAGCTCCAATTTTTTTAGAACGACAATTTTGGAATCGAATCCTCTCATTTGCCACCCACACACCCGTTAGGAAGAAATTCTCGCATCCTCTCAATTTTGGCAATTTTTAGAGCTTAAGCTCCAATTACAAGCTTTGGAACAACAAGCTCAGTTACGCGATGGTAATTTCCAAATTCGCCCCTATTAGGAATACACAACGAAAAAACAATTGTTATCCTTGTTTAAATTGTTTGAATAATGCAGCGCAGAATGAGGCACTCAAGCAGGAAGTCGAAAGACTCAAAGTTGCAATAGGACCATCAATTTATGTCGGTGAAAGCAGCAGTACGTTCTGATTCTTATTGTTTCTACATGTTTTCCTGCATTAGTCATCAAATCTTTCAATTGTTCATAGATGATCGACACCTAAATAGCGTTCACATGCACCACTTGGTTCGAAATTTCATTTGTTTATTTTCACATGGTTAGGTTTATAGGCTTTAACAAGTGTCATTTTCTTTATCGTATACTTGTTGTTGTGCTGTTTGAGAAACTGCATCATCTTGTGCTATTCTCTTTAGCTCATTGTGTAGCGTCTGTCATTCAATATACTCATACCATTGCTTGTAAATTACGATTCTCGCAACTTATAGTTACTTTTAACAATGATCATAGTTAAATCGTATTATGGTATTTTCTTGAACTTGCACTTTATAACATAACTATTATATTTCGTCTCTCTTTAAAGATAGATAAAGAACTATGAGTTCAAGACAAATTAAAGAATAAGGATTTATAGAATAACTAAGACCATCCCATCGTCCTGGGAGGACAACGATGGTAGTCAGTTTTGGGTTTAACATTTATACTTTGATTTATTCAATATATATATATATATATATAGGGAAAAATTCAATGCCCCGAAAACCTAAAGGTTCCTCAGCAAGGTTCGTCCACAAAGGGTGAGTCGGGGCTTAAGATCAGGTCGAAAGACGTAGTCGATGGACAGTAGGTGAATATTCATGTACTACCCTTTTTCTCAACTCAAGAGGAAGGACTGGTAACAGACACAATAACATCCATTTTGGTTCTATATTACTTTGAATAAAATGGTTAGCCAATTCTATTCATCTAAAAAAAAAAAAAAAAACTTTTCTTCTTTCAAATTTTCGATCTTCGTGTGTTCTTCTTCCTCCAATTCTTTCTATATTGAGTCTCAGTTTTGTGACTAATATGTTATATGGATGACATGGATTTGAGGAGGAGCTGACGTTGTGTTGATGCAATAGTAAAAAAAAAAAAAAAAAAATAAAATAGTTTCTTGATAAATCTAATTCTGATTATTACTAGTTACCCTAATACTCGTATTAGATGACAGGGTTAGGGTCCATGGGTAGGGTTGGTGTAAACATGTAGGGTGACCTAACTAACGAATAACATAACATAAATTAAATGGGCACATGACATTAATTAAGCGAGACTAATATATGAAGGTTACACTTGTATGGAAAGATCATGTGGGATTGTTGTCTGTTGGCCTGCGATACAAGATCACGTTATTTACTTAACTCTTGATAGTTATTCCTATGTCACGTCTCACAACTATGGGCGGACCTACTATTATATCATTAGTATTATCATTAGTAGCACGGGTTACCACGTAATTTAGAGAAAACTAGTTTACGAACCCTCGCTTCGCGCCGGGGGTTCGGTTTTCAATGTATTTTAGTGCGTTTAGTTTGTAAAATTATTTCGTGGCTAACGATGATGTCGTTGAAGCGCAACTCGAGTCGAACTAAAAGGTATAATTCGTGAAAGATTTAAATGTTATTTTAAATTAACAATATATGTGCTATTTGCATCTCCGCCTTTCGCTATGGAATTGTCGGCTTTTAAAAATTTAACGCAAAATCAACGTGTATGAAAAGTACCTCAAATATTTAGCGTTTTTTTAAAAAGATTCCATTTTGCGTATAGTTAGTGACATTGTGTTCCTAAAATTATTTTGAGTTTAACGATGGTGTCGGAAAAATTTAACTCGTTGCGAGCGAGAAGATATGACCCGTTGAATATTTGGGTGGAGTTTAGTTAAGATTTTTTATGAAAATGGTTATTTGACACTTTACTCCCCTGTTTGGGGGGCAGTTTTAATTTTTGAACAAAGTTTGGGGGGTTTTTTTGGAAAAAGGAAAAAAAAGGTGAAAAAAAAAATAAAAAAATAAAAAAAAGGTGAAAAGACGAAATATATTATATAATATTATTATAGTTATAATAACGGGGAGGCGAGTCGGGTCGGGTCGGGATAAGGGGTAGGGTTGGGGGGTGTTTTGTATTTTCTCGAGAGTGTGAGGTTTTTTTAGGAAAATTGGGGAGGGGCCGATTCGTACTTTGGACAAAGTTTGGGATCCTTAGTGTGAAATTGAGATAGTTCAAAATAGTAGTATTGGGGAGAGGGCCGATTCGTACGTTGGATAAAGTTTGGGGGCATTAGTGTGAGATTGAGATAGTCCAAATAGTACTATTCATTTGGACTATCTCAATTTTTTTTTTGAAAAGCAAGAAGGACTTATATTAAACAATCACGAATAGTACATGGTTGACTGAGCAACCTTAACAACACAATACATCACGAAAGAAATAGAGAAAACAAATTACACCGCCCTAAGCTAATTGCAAAGATTGCAACTAACAAAAGAGAGAAACTAAGGTTGTGAGAACCATTGAAGCCAATCCATAATATGACCCTTGCAGCAACGTGAAATCCAATCGTATGAAAGAACTTGAACCTCGCTAAATAAAGATGGGACCGTCTCGAGCTTATTCTTGAACACCTTTGCATTTCGATTCTTCCATATAATGTAACAAACCACCCAACAAACCGCTTGCCATTGGTTCCTTTTTTGATCATGTGCTACGCAGCCGAAGGTACCATTAAAAATATCCTCATACCCGAATAAAGCCGAATTATACCCACACCATTTAAGGACTTTCGCCCATATGTCTTTGGCCATTTGACAAGAAAAAAGTATATGTTCCACCGTCTCAATGTCACCATCACAAATCGGACATCTCACGTTGTTCAAATCGATGCCCCGTTTATCTAACTCGAACCTTACCGGTATACGACCTAATCTCGCCCGCCAAATAAACACCTCTACTTTTTTTGGAACCAAACCATTTCGCAACGACTCAATTGAATTAACCGCACGTGGTAGGATGACTTTGTCCACTAGAACCGAACAGTCCTTGACCATATATGTACCCTTCGAATTGAGATTCCAGCTCCAACAGTCTTTTTTATCTTCGATCAGCTGCAAGTTCCGAACAGTATCTCGCAATTCAGTTAGTTCACTATTCGTTCGTCCCATAGGTGGATAGGCCCAATTGCCGAGCCCATCTCCCTTAAATTCTTCGGTTTTGTTACTGATGTTGATATCTTTGTCAATCTCGAGCCTGTATAATCTTTTGAATTTGTCTTTGAGGCTTGCGTTCCCCACCCAAATGTCATTCCAAAAAGAGGTGCTTTTCCCGTCCCCGAGCAAGCGTATGAAAGACTTAGAGAAAGAAATCCCTAACCCGTCCACATGATTTCCTGCAACACAAATAGAATTCCAAAGGCTAGCGTTTGGTTTTCGGACAAGCCCGTTTCCAAGCACAAGACCTCCATTAGAACCATAAATGCTACGAATTACGGCGACCCACAAAGTGTTAGTTTCGGTTTTAAACCTCCACCACCACTTACAAAGAAGAGCTAAATTTTTACTTTTTAAGGACATGATATTTAAACCTCCTTCTTCGTGAGGAAGAAGGATTTTTTCCCACTTAACCCATGACATTTTAGAGTTAGAACCCGTCCCGCCCCAAAAAAATTTCCGTCTCACACTCTCGAGAGAATTTAGCACACAAGTAGGGGCACGAAAGAGCGAGAAGTAATAGAGAGGTAGGCTAGAGAGAACCGACTTAACTAAAGTTAACCGTCCACCGAATGAAATCATTTTTGCTCTCCAGTCCGCTAACCTCTTGTTAAATTTCTCGATCACCGGGGACCAATCATTCAATTTCTTCATCTTATTACCCACGGGAATACCCAAATACATGAAAGGCAACCGACCTGCAAGACATGAACACCAAGACGCAAGAGCTTCCACGTTATCATTACTAATGCCTATCCCAAATAATTGACTTTTATTATAATTAACCTTCAACCCCGAAGCCCGTTCAAAACATTCCAACAAGTACAATAAATTTCGCGCATTACGTCTACTCCATTCGCCAAAAAAAATCGTATCATCCGCATATTGCAAATGAGAAATGACGACTTTATCATTACCCACCTCCACCCCTTTATACATCCCTCTCTCAACCGCCTTTTTCGTTAGGATATTAAGTCCCTCCGCTGCAATAATAAAAAGGAAAGGTGATAAGGGATCACCTTGGCGAACGCCCCTTTTAAGATTAAACTCACTTGTCGGAGACCCGTTTATGAGAATGGAGATTGTAGCCGATTTAAGACACGAGGAAATCCACTTACACCATTTGGTACCGAACCCCATACATTTCATCACTTCAAGAAGATAATCCCAATTAATCGAATCAAAGGCTTTCTCGAAGTCTACCTTAAAAATTAGGCCGTGCTTTTTGTTTCGTTTAAGATCTTCGACCACTTCATTTGCAACTAACGCACCGTCTAGAATATATCTACCCCCAAGAAACGCACTCTGTTCCTTCCCTACAAGACTAGGTACCACTTTACAAATTCTCAAAGACAACATCTTCGCGATAATTTTATAATAACTGCAAATAAGACTAATCGGGCGATAATCACTAAAACTCAGCGGGTCCGATTTCTTCGGAATAAGGGAAACAAAAGAGGCATTGCAACCCTTTGAAAACTCGCCAAAAACCCAAAACCAGTTGATAGCACCTACCAAATCATCTTTGATTATGGACCAAAACTTTTTGAAAAAATCAAAGTTGAACCCATCCGGTCCCGGGGCCTTCGAACTACCACAACATTTGACCGATTCCCAAATTTCCCCTTCCGTGAAAGGAGCTTCTAAGAGCTCGGTGTCCGCTGATGTAATCAATTCAGAAAACAGCCCTTCAAGGCTTGGTCCATCCGAATTATGTACCTCGAATATGCTTTTAAAATGGTTGAAAGCAACTTCTTTGATTGTATTAGGATTTTCACACCAAGACCCATTAACATTAATCCCCCGGATGTTGTTTTTATTATATTTCCTCTTTAAAGAATTATGAAAATATTTTGAGTTTTCGTCTCCATCGATCATCCAACGAACACGAGCTTTCTGTTTTAGCATCCCTGTCTTGATTTTTTCCTTTTCCATCCATGTTTTTCTCGAGTTTAGCCATTTAGTCCGCTCTTTATCCTTTAAACTACCTACTTCTGCTTTCATTTCAAGATCCGTTACCACCTTTTTAACCGACTCAATCTCACAATCAAGCTTGCCAAAGTGAACTTTACTCCATTCTTTAAGGTCTCCTTTTAGTCTTTTTAACTTGTTACGAAAAACGCAATCCTTCCGGTTACCCCCCATTGGACCAGACCAAGAATCGGCAATAACCTTGTCAATACCCTCAACCACGAACCAATCATCAAAGATTTTAAACGGTTTAGGCCCAAAATCCACTTCACCATCCGACATCATAATAGGACAATGATCCGATACAGTTCTATCTAAAGCCACCACTTTTAGATCGGTCCAAAAGCTAAGAAAGTCGTCCGAAACCAAGAATCTATCTAGTTTACTCATTTTCAACCCATCATCACTAACCCTAGTAAATTTCCTCCCACCCAAAGGAATGTCCACTAAACTATTTCTATCAATAAACTCGTTAAACCTCCTAGCCCGATTATAAAAAAATTCACAATTCAATCTTTCCGACTTATCTCTAACCTCATTAAAGTCCCCACAAATGACCCACGACACACCATCAATACACAAGATCTTGCCCAGCGAATCCCAAAACTTACATTTATTGGCGTCATCATGCGGACCGTACACATTGACAATAATCGATTCATTTCCCGACTGTTTCCATTTCCCCCGTATAGCAATAAAAAAGTCACCAATTAGCTCACTATAAACCTCGAAGATGTTTTTATCCCAAATTATTAATTGTCCCCCCGACTTACCAATCATTTCTTTTTGAACATACCCACAATCATTAGAACCCCAAAGCCCGAATATCCAATTGTCGACAAGGTTATGACATTTAGTTTCTTGAAATGCTAGAATAGAGGGCCTTTCGACCAAACATAAGCTTTTAACATCACCAAACTTACTTTCTTTCCCGGACCCGAACCCACGAATGTTTAAGGAAATAATCTTCATAAATAAAAAGAAGATACGAACAGAGAAAGAAGACACTTACATATCTTTCTTGGTCCATTTTAGACCAAGATTGGTGCCGAATTCCTCAACTCCAATACTGTTTTCCGATATCAATTGGCTCACCTCCTTCTTCTTGCTATTCCTAGACGACGATGGTTTCTTACTCAGTTTCGATCTTCTACTACCACATGTCACACAATTAATCCCACTTGGATCCTCAACGCCTTTCCCTTTCCTAGTCGATTTTTTCGCATGTAAAATTTTCGATGAAGCTTTCCAGTTGCCGATGGAATTCCAGCAGCAATTGGACGAATCAGAAGCATAAACAACCCCTTTACTTGCTTTTTTAGGCAAATAGTTGTTAGCGGTATCCATAACATTCAACGAGGATGTATCACCGGAAATCTTAGCCTTCTCCACCCCGTCACCACCGTAGTTCTTAACTGGACTTTTACATTCTTCTTCATCCGATGAGCAATCGGTATCACCGAGATCCTCTATCACCACATTATCTCTTGGATCGGCCGACCTAATGACATTAAACTTATTTTGATTAATAGGCCCATCAACACTAAGCACCTTTGCTGGATTATCACGAGATACTGGGCCAGATTTATCAACATGAAAGTTGGGCCCATTTAAGTTGAAGTGAGCTGACCCAACACTAGTACCCGAATAACAACCCTCAGGATTTACTTTTTTATTCGAGACATCAGACCTCACCTTGGTATCCGGAGTCTTGGACTTGGAGATATTTGCATCTATAGGTGATTCTTGCACATTGGACAAAAAAGCATCATCATTATTATCTTTATCAAAAGGTTGCCTAATTCCCATGCAGGAAGACCCATCATCTTCCACCTGCAATGGTAAGCTGCCATGACCGCCACCATTCACCTGACCTTTTTCCGATCGAATCTCCCCATCTTCAAGTTCATCGGAAGCGTCATCACCGGACAAAGAATCCGGAATTTCTTCCTCATCTTCCGAACTGTCCCAATCCGACTGTGGAATATTTTCCAAATCAAGTTCTATTTTATCATCACATTCTGAAATACCAACATGTTTGCACCAGATGCCTGCGACCAATTTTACTATTCCATTGATGCGTTCGTCATTCTTAGTATGAATCAAGACTTTACCCGAAATTAGATTTTGATTACCACGAATAATATTGCAATTCTTGAAATTTGGACTATCTCAATTAGATATAAGGTAGAATAAATTTTGAACTTATAACTAGTGACACATGTAATTTTTTAGCGGATAGTGTTATTCTTTCTGAAAATTTAACTAGTAACACTTTTGACTACAATTCTTAAATCCGCCACTGCTCACGACAATACATTTAAATACCCTATACCACTCCCTATGGTTCCATTATCCGTCATTACCCGCTCATTACCCGTAGTTACCCGTAATGAACCATAGGCACGGCTTAGTTACCCGCGTTAGTTATCCGCACTCACCATGAATTTAATGAAAGAGTTTTGGTTAGTTATAGGAATTGAGGGTCCCAATGACTTTTTATTGTTGGACTTGATGCTTTATTGTTTGTACGTTGTATATTAAGAGGAGTATTATTTTAGCCATGATAGGGAGTGTTTAGTTATGAGTTAGTTATAGGATATTGGTGTTGATGTGGCGCTGATGTGAAAGTTTAAGAAGATGGGTAGTTTAGTTACGATAGAGAGTGGCTTTACACATCACTTAGATATATAGTTGGGTCTCGTTTTGTTCTTAGTTTACGGTTGTTAGGTTCTACGCTTTTGTGTTGTTTCTTTTTAGTTCATTCATCTTAATTCTTAAATTGGGCGTATATTCGAGTCGAGGTTGATGGAGCCATGGAGGCTAATTTTCTCGGCGATAGTCACTACACATCCATGCTCTAATACTCGTGATGGAGTCCTTGTGCTAGCTAGTGGCCTGGTGTGAGTTTTTTCATGATGTATGTCTTAGACCATTTGTAATGAGAAAGGGCATGTGTTTATTGTGTCTTTTTTTTTTTTTTTTGAATAACTATGCAGTGTGAGGTTATAGTGGTGCGGGTTTTTGGTGTGAGTTAGGAGTTGTGATATGTGTTAAACTATAATTGGTAAAGTAGTAAAAAAAAAAATTTAAAATAATATTTTAAAAATAATATAAAATTAATAAACTAAAACTCATAGTTGTTGGTTCTCCCGTTAGAAAGCAACCAACGCCCCCAATTTCTTGAAAAGCAACACCCCATTAGCTAGCCATTTATGGGCGTGACTTTATTGACACATAGAATCCCACGCCGTTTCTTATTTTGCGTTACAACAAGTCTTGTTTACTTTGCTTAACAACAGAAACTACTACACAATTTATAAATGGCGTTTGAATTAAGGTTATGCAATCTTAGGGATATACATGAGTTCAACTCAGTGAGCTACAATTTTGAGGTCAACTCTCATAGAGAGTATACTAAGGGTGTGTTTGATTGTCAATGAATGGGACCAGTCAGCACTGATTGCTGAATCGGTCAGCATTAAGTGTGTTTGGTTCCCGCCTCTGAATGAAACTTGCTGCTGAACGAGAAAATAAAAATCTCTGAACCATTCACATTTTAAAATCTCTCTATACCGTTCAGCATCTTTAATTACCCCAAATGCCCCCATTTTCTGTTAGCCTAATTTCTCTCCCAAGATAAGGATGTTCATCCCTAAATAACCTAATATAGCAAAAGTATACAACAACAATCGTCAGTCGTTAACTGATACAAAGATATTGATGAAATAAAATGATATACAACTAGAAGTGATACAAAGATATTGATGAAGTAAAATCATATACACCAACATGAGGTTTTAGCCCCCCTTTGTCGATAACAATGACAAAAAATTTTAATTTACAACAAAAATTTTCAACGATCCTCTTCTTTAAGGTAAATTGACCAACAATTGAATGAAATGAGAAAATATTGATGAGAGAATTGAATGGTGGAAAGAAGATAAAGATATTCGTGAAGGAGAAAAATGGGGTAGGTGGGTGAAGTGAGATGGAAGTTGTACAAGAAAGTGAAAGTCAAAAGTTTGGGTAAAATATAATTAGCACATATACTTTAAAGAATTTGTTGGATGATGTTGTTTTATTTACGTATTAACTAATAGACAAAAGTTATGAATAGTAATCAGAGGCATTTTCGACTTTTCACTTTTTTTTTAAATTTTAACTAAATTTCATTTTATCAACAAAGCCCCACACACTTTTTTGAAAAAAATCAAATCGACCCCCCAAACAGAGGGGTAAAGTGTCAAATAACCATTTTCATAAAAAAATCTTAAATAAACTCCACCCAAATATTCAACGAGTCATATCTTCTCGCTCGCAACGAGTTAAATTTTTCTGACACCATCGTTAAACTCGAAATAATTTTAGGAATACAATGTCACTAGCTATACGCAAAACGGACGCTTTTTAAAAAACGCTAAATATTTGGGGTACTTTTCATACACGTTGATTTTGCGTTAAATTTTTAAAAGTCGACAATTTCATAGCGAAACACGGAGATGCACATATATTGTTAATTTAAAATAACATTTAAATCTCTCACGGGTTATACCTTTTAGTTCGACTCAAATTGCGCTTCAACGACATAATCGTTAGCCACAAAATAATTTTAATAAACTCAATAAAATACATTGAAAATCGAACCCCCGGCGCGAAGCGAGGGTTCGATAACTAGTTTATATTATTTGTTCATTATTTTAATTTACTCATCGTTTATGTTTTTTTTCCAATATGGCTAAATAAATAAGTTCTAAACAGACCCAGTTAGTTTTATTTATTCGGTATTAAATCATACGAGGTTAAAATTGTACGGAGTAATTTTTAGTTATTCAGAGTGGTGATTCATAAGTCTTATCAAACAGTAAATTTAATTCAGAATCATACTTAATCAGAGCCTTTGAATCATTCAGAACTCTGAATCATTCAGTGCTAAATCATTCAGATTTATCAAACGCACCCTAAGTTGGTTTCGAAGCATATGCCATATATATTATAAAAAAGATATCATTTTCTTCAGTAAGACGGATACTCTACTTAAGTCTGAACCAGTTAGCGTTACTGACTACGAACACTTTTGTACAAAGTATGTGTATATTCATTATTCAAAGTCAAGGCGATACACATGAAAACATGGAAGAGCCATCGATATACTCTGTATAAACATAAACACCGTTTCATATCATGATCACATGTATAGTGTACCTGTTTATTACATGCATTAACATGTATAATGTGACATAACAATAAATCTTTTGATATTGTACAACAAAGGGGCCTTTTTCTCATTCAAGAAATTTGGCAATACAGAAAGAGACAACCCCTTGTGAACAAACCTTACATTGGTCCCCTTGAACAACATGCACAATTTGGATCAAATTCAACATCACACTTTCCCTTTGTGGCTACCATTTAAGGTTGATTAATACTTGTCTCCATTAATATAAGTTTTTATTTATATATTGACACATCATGAACAATGAACAAATTCTTATAATATCAAAATGTAATGGGAAAAAAAAAAAAAACACATATCAATTAAGATAAAACATATCATCGTGCTATAAAACTTGTTCTTTTGGGCACCAATTACCGAAACATTAATGTAGATTGTTGATAAGGCTAAAAAGGAACATATATTTCATAGCAAAATCCCCCAAGAAAGACAAGATTTTAGTTGCAATTGTTCCATTTTCAAGTAATATTCGTTTATTTTAAATAAGTGCGAAGACAAAAGGCGAAAACGACGAATTGAAGACACAAAGGTCCAAAAAGCTCAAAAGTACAAGATACAATCAAAAAGGTTCAAATTATTGATGAGGAACGTCTAAAAATGACAAGAGTACAAGTTACAAAACGCAAAGTACAAAATATAAAATTGTACGCAAGGACGTTCGAAAATCCGGAACCGGGACCAGAGTCAACTCTCAACGCTCGACGCAACGGTGTAAAAATTACGAGTCAACTATGCACAAGAATAAAATATAATATTTAAATAATTCATAATAAGAATAATATTAAATAATAAAAAGTTGTTAATTGAGCATAGTTCAGGGGTCATAAGTGAAAATTCAATTTCTAAATTCGCCTATAAAAGGATTTGTAATCGTAATGTAAAAACACACCTTTTTCTATCTTTTTCTTATTTATCAATATCAATTATCAATATCTATATTCTATATCTCTATCATAATGTTAACTTAATAAGATATAACAATAATCTTAATTTTAATTTTAAATTATGATAATAATAAGATTTATGATAGAGATCGTTTGAGTGTGTAAGTCGAAATTCTGTCCGTGTAACGCTACGCTATTTTTAATCATTGTAAGTTATGTTCAACCTTTTTACATTAATGTATCGTAACTAAGTTATTATTATGCTTATTTGAGCCGAAGTAATCGTAATGTTGGGCTAAAATATTAAGAAGGGGTTATTGAACTTTGGACCATAATTAAGGTTTGGGCAAAAGACCGACACTTGTGGAAATTGAACTATTGACTATTAATAGATGGGGGGTATTGTCTAATTGAGTGACAACTCATTGGAGTCTGTCGAACCTATCTTCAAATTAATTAACCTAATAATTAATAATGATTATGGTTGTCCTATTTAGTGATGTTCATATGGAATCTGTTATAATCATTTAATTAATCAATTGGGTTGGGTAATTGATTATTCATTCTGATCAAGTGGATGAATTAATATTCATAAACTAATTAAAACAGGGGTGGATTACATACAGTGATAACTGGTGTAATTGTTGACAGAAGTGATAACTGCGTCACAGTTTAAATCCTTAATCAGTTGGAATATTTGACTTCGGGTATAAGGGTAATTTGACGAGGATACTCGCACTTTATTTTTATGACCGATGGACTATTATGGACAAAAACCAGATAGACGTATCAAATAAACCAGGACAAAGGGCAATTAACCCATGGTAATAAATTAAAATCAACACGTCAAACATCATGATTACGGAAGTTTAAATAAGCATAATTCTTTTATTATATTTCTCATCGTATCTTTATTTACTGTCATTTTATTACTCGCAATTTTATTTACTGTCATTTTATTTATTGTCATTATTTTACGCACTTTAATTATCGTCATTTATCTTTACGCTTAAAATATAGAATCGACAAACCGGTCATTAAACGGTAAAACCCCCCTTTTATAATAAGATTACTACTTATATAATTATATATATTTTATATAAATATAGTTAAAAATATAGTAAGTATCACCAGCTCCCTGTGGAACGAACCGGACTTACTAAAAACTACACTACTCTACGATTAGGTACACTGCCTATAGTGTTGTAGCAAGGTTTAGGTATATCCCATCTGTAAATTAATAAAACTTGTGTCATATTTTGTAGTATTTCCTAGTAAAAATAATACTATTTCGTACCCTCACGCTACATCATCAAGTTTTTGGCGCCGCTGCCGGGGAGCGCTAAAACGCTATATTTTTAATTATAATAATATTGAAATAAAATATAATAATATAATAATATTGAAATAGAATATAATAATATAATAATATTGAAATAGAATATAATAATATAATAATATTTTAGAATATATTTTGAATCGTAAAAGTTTTAAAAAGTCGTATTTATTAAATACTTCAGGGGTATATTATGTAAATTGTAATTAATAATTTCTATCATGTCGCTTTCATGTGAATAGTAAATTAATTAATTTCTTTTCATTTACTATTCATGAATAGTAAATGAATTAAAAAAAAGTTTTGAAAAAAAAAAATAATTATAAAAAAAAAGTATTAATTTGTAAAAAAAAATCATTTTTTAAAAAAAAAAATTGTAAAAAAAAACGTTTTTTTTTTAGAAAAAAAAATTCGTTTTTTAAAAAAAAAGAAAAAAAAAAAAAAAACTTAAAAAAAAAAAACGTAAAAAAAAAACAAAAACGTAAAAAAAAAAAAAACGTAAAAAAAAAAAAAAAATTATTAAAAAAAAAATATATTTTTTAAGATTTTGTCTATAAAAAAAAAATTGTTTTTTTTAGTTTTATTACCTTTAGATTTTTAGACTATAGTCGCAACTTTTAGTATTAAGTTTAGTTTTGCCATAGTTATTTTTACTTCTAGAATTTTTAGGCTTTGCCGTAAAATCCCTTAAGTGCTTATTCCTTAGACTAAGATTTAGGTGCTTTAGAATTTTGCGACGCCGTTTTTCGCGTTCTTATTTTTATTTTTCGACGCCTATTTTTCGACCTTTTATTTTTCGACCTTTTTCGACGCGCAATCTTTTTCTCTCTTATTTCTCGCTATTCTAGTTTTAGGATAAGATTTTTATTCTACTTCTTATCTAAATTTCTTAAAATTACGAAAATTTATTTTAAGTGGTTAAATTGATAGACATCAAAATTTTCTGGTTCGTAGTAATAGTTGGATTTGTACGTGGACCGGGTTATTGGAGCCAAACAGTACTCAATTATATTGAGACCAAACGAATCCTGCCCCTCTGCTGCATCTTTTGGCTATTCGAAACGTGGGCAAAATCAGAAAAGTCTATTAATTGGATAACTTATATAATTTTTCTTTCCTTTTAAAAACTAATAGGATATTCTGTGAATGCACCGAGTAAAACGTTCACCACCTTTCATACGTTCACCACCTGTAACTCGATCAAGACATCTAGCAAATATTGTCGCCGTTGATTTTTCTTTAGAATCGTCATCCAGTCGACCAAGTACTTCAGTTCAAATTTCCGATAACCCAGTTTTTGAAACAAACCTCACAATTGAGAATCCGGAGAATACTCAGGGACAATTCCGAGACCCTGATCCACTAATTATTCCTCCAGAACCACCAATCATTCAAACAGAGATTGTTGAGGAAGAAACCATTAAATTAGAAACCTCTAGTGATTCGTATTCAACAAATTCAATTATGGAAGTAACGGAACCTCTAAGTATGGAAGATCGAATGAGAGCCACACGCACGGGCCAAGGTCACGCCATTATTAAGCCAGAAGTTAATGCGCCAGATTATGAAATCAAAGGACAAATTCTACACATGGTAACTAACCAATGCCAATTCAGTGGTGCACCGAATGAAGATCCTAACGAACACCTTCGTACATTTAAAAGAATTTGTACACTATTCAAAATCCGAGAAGTGGAAGATGAGCAGATCTATCTCATGTTGTTTCCCTGGACTTTAAAGGGAGAAGCCAAAGATTGGTTAGAATCGTTACCTGAAGGGGCGATTGACACATGGGATGTTTTAGTTGAAAAATTTCTTAAACAATTCTTTCCGGCATCTAAAGCCGTGAGACTTCAAGGAGAAATTGTTACGTTCGCGCAAAAGCCAAATGAAACATTATATGAGGCGTGGACAAGATTCGGAAGGATGTTGAGAGGATGTCCTCAACACGGTTTAGACACTTACCAAATAGTACAAATATTCTACCAAGGTGTCAACGTTGCTACACGAAAAGACATCGACATAACAGCTGGTGGTTCCATTATGAAGAAAACCGCAACTGAAGCTTACAAAATTATTGATAACACAGCCTCCCACTCGCATGAGTGGCACCAAGAAAAAGATATTTTTCGTTCATCTAAAGTGGCTAGAGCCGATTCTAGCCATGACTTTGATTCCGTTTCAGCAAAAATAGATGCTTTCGAAAGACGAATGGAAAAGATGAATAAAGATATTCACGCAATACGAATCAGTTGTGAGCTATGCGGTGGACCACACTTATTGAAAGATTGTCACATTGAACCAACATTGGAACAACGAGAGAATGTTTCCTATATGAACCAAAGGCCTGGAAATAATTATCAAAATAATTATCAACCGCCAAAGCTAAACTTCAATCGAAATCAAAACATTCTTTACAATCCAAAAGGACCCGAAAATAACTGGTATAACCAACAAGGTCCGAATAACCAACCAACTCAAAACAACACTTTCAATCAACAAAGACCTGGCTTATATAAACCACAACAACAAACCGAAGAGAAAAAGTCAAATATGGAAGACGTGGTATTCAAGCTAGTTGAATCTCAAACACAATTTATTGAAACTCAAACCCAAACGAACGAGAGATTTGATCAGTCATTAAGAACTCAACAAGCTTCCATTTTGAATCTAGAAAAACACGTAGGTACTCTTGCTAGCATGATGAGTGAGAGGGAACAAGGAAAGCTACCGAGTAATACTGAAGTAAATCCTCGGAATGAGAATGTTAATATGGTTTCAACGAATTCTGAAAAACCAGCACCAGAAGATGGGAAGGTTTTAGATGAGAGTAACAATGAAGAAGTTACACCACCACCACCCGAGTATGTAAAGCCAGTGGTGGCACCATACAAACCACCCATCCCGTTTCCAAGAAAAGGAGTTGAGTATGAGCAAGTGATAGGTAATAAAGATTGTGATACCTCTGGAAAGAAGAAGAAGAAAAAGAATAAGAAAGTGCAAGAAACAAAAGCCGTAAATATAAACCCGGTGAAGACAGTTCCACCAAATCCTCCACCTAGGGTAGGTGATCCGGGTGAATTTATTGTTCCTTGTCTACTTAGTGACTGTGTCATGTATGATGCACTAGCAGATTTAGGTTCAAGTGTGAGTGTTATGCCTCTTTCATTATATAAGAGATTAGGTGTAGGTGAGTTAACTCCAACGGATATGAGTGTTCGACTCCTTGATCAAACCATTAAGCACCCAGTTGGAATTGCTGACAACCTACCCGTTCAAGTAGGTAATTTAACCTTTCTAGTCGAATTCATTGTCATTGACATAGAAGAGGACTCAAACGTTCCTCTAATTTTAGGTCGACCATTCTTAGCGTCCACCGGGGCGTTATTTGATGTAAGAAAGGGTAGAATGACACTTAGTAATGATGAGAAATCGATCACCTTTATGATTCGAAAGTCTAAATATCCACAAACCAAAACCGTTGAACCGACAAAAACGATTGGTAAGTACCATGTTGTTTTACCAACTCCAACGGTAATGCTTAACAATAATAGAACACCTAAGTGTGGGGAAAATGAAGTAACACCTAATGATGACTTGATAATAAAGAACCCCATAGTTGATACGAAATTAAATAACCCCGTTATTAACAGTTCAATGAAGAAACTTTTTAAACGGGTTATTGATGCTAAAAGTAAGGGAAACTTTAGGTTATATAACCGGTTAGTATCCAATCTGTCGCCTAAAGAAAAGGCGAAGCTAGTTGAATTTGTGGATATTACGGAAAAAGCTGGTCACTGGCTTAAAGCAAAAGTCACAGATATGCAAGTTGATTATGGTCCAAGAGAAATTGACGATGAAGTTAATCACAATTTCGACACCACATCTACCTAAGTGTGAGGAGATTCAAATATTCTAAAAAGAAAATGCTGTTTGGAGTTAGTTGTTCTGTTCTCGTGTAGTTCCGAGAATGGAATTCGATTGGTCTTTTCCGCTAGCAGACACTAAAGAACTAGTTTTCTCCCCCCATTCTGAATTTTTTTTGTTTTTTAGGTTTTATATGAAATTAATATGTTTTCTTTTTAAGTTTTGTGTGAATTTAAAAACAAAAATTTACTTTATTTCATTAAGTTGAAAAAAAATGATTTCTAAAATTCGTCGTGAGTTGAAGACTAGGCCGTTGAGCCGAAATTACTTTACCCGAGGGCGAGGCGAAAATTTTTTTCATCATTATTTTTAATTTTATTGATTTAAAGTATGCCAAAAAAAAATATATTTGATTTTATAAATTTTTGAACGTGGGGTAATATACCCAACTTTAAAAATATGTATATATGTTCGTATTTTATCATGTAAACAACAGGGTAAAACAACGCACTTTCAAAGACTAACATTAAGTTCAGCAAAAGGTACTGATTTTGACGACAAGATGCAAAACAAAAAATGTGATATAATAAATGAAGGAATGAACGATGAGGCGCGCCATCTATCATTCGACGAGCTTTGTAATTACAAACTGGGTATTTTTAATCACTTTTCTACACTAATCACCCTCATGAATTAATAATTATAGTCTGATTTCATGCAAATGAGGGCATTGCATGATCTCAAGTGTGGGGAAGGGTTATAAATTCTCTCGGGTTTATACTTGGCTTATTTTCTAAATATTATGAAAATTTTAAAATTTTTTAACTAAATGAATTCAAAATCATGTTTATACATATTTATGAACGATAAAACTAGGTGTTAATGCCGAAATTATCGTTACCTCGGAAAGGACATAAATTGAGAAACAACCTAAAATGCTTGAATTCATTTAAAATGGAATAAAGGAGAATAAAAAGGCAAAGAAAGAAACTAAGTGTGGGGAGAATGTACCAAGTTATTCAATTAAAAATTATCTATCACATATCTTTGTACAAGATTATTGCAGGTACTTTTGTTTTAGATGATACTAATCAGTTTTACCCGGTTTACTATAATATATTTGAAAGAAAGATGGATCTACACGATGAATCAATTCCATCATTAAAAGGAAGTAAAGTCTTCCGAAAAAGACACACGCTTCTTGATTTAGGTCAAGAAGTTGTCGTCCAGACCAGCTGTAGGTTGACGAAAAATCTAGAAAAGTCATCTCTAAAATCAGCAGGAAATCCACGGACCTCAGCATCAAACAGGGTCGCCAAGTGGTCAGATTTATCCTAACCATGAGAAGGATTTATCTAGTACAATGGGGAGGCACCGTGCAAATTAGCTTGATAAGACTAATGAATCAGATCCCCAGAAAGGATAATCTCCTTAAAGATTAAAAATCAGCTTTTAAGACTGATATTACTCAATCCTTGAGATTGACCTTAAAGATTGAGAATTCAAACTCATGGAATTCAATGATATCTAAACTCGAGCTTGAACGAGAAAATATTTTGATCAAAAATACAAACCGATTTGTTTTCTGAAAACCCATTTTCAATGCGTTCATTACCATTGAACGTAAAATCCTAGGAATTCACCTGGAATTCATTAGGTCACCTGAACCAAATCGGGTGTCAACCGTAAGAACGGTGGTTGCATAGCATGGTCGGAGACAGGACCTTGTGCCAGACCGAAAAATCATAGGATGATCTTTACTATCGCTCCTACCAAGGATAGTTCTAGCATCCGACACGTTAAAAGACCATAATCATCTGCATGTCACGGGACATTGCCTTAACAGTTTCTTGTTCATCGCTTTCCTTTACAACCGGACGGTAGTTTACCGAAAGATAATATACGGAACAAGTAAACTGGATGTGTACTTTCCGATACCGGGATAGCAGTGGATTACACGAACCTAAAAGTTTTAGCCAAAATATTGATCCACAAATATATTTTGCAACACCGATGATGGATCAAATCAGAAAACTTGTCTAGGGTAAAATCTAGCTTGAATTTTCAAAAGATCAAATGTTTTCATAAAGATCCAATTTCCTTAAAGGATCTAAATTTTTATAGTCATGTGGGACTGTAAACCGCCTTTCAAATGTGCACTTTGCTTTGGAAACCGAAAGTAAATAGGCTATTTGATTGCAAGTGTCGTTGTCCTAAACCCAAGGCAACTGTGGATGACACACCCACCTTTAACCATATCGTTACTATCATTGTTTATACCGCTCTATCAAAATCACTGATGTACAAAGTGTGAAGAATAAAGAAGTGATTCGCGTGATGTATTATATTATTTCAAGACTGTATTGCTTGAGGACAAGCAACGCTCAAGTGTGGGGATATTGATAAGGCTAAAAAGGAACATATATTTCATAGCAAAATCCCCCAAGAAAGACAAGATTTTAGTTGCAATTGTTCCATTTTCAAGTAATATTCGTTTATTTTAAATAAGTGCGAAGACAAAAGGCGAAAACGACGAATTGAAGACACAAAGGTCCAAAAAGCTCAAAAGTACAAGATACAATCAAAAAGGTTCAAATTATTGATGAGGAACGTCTAAAAATGACAAGAGTACAAGTTACAAAATGCAAAGTACAAAATATAAAATTGTACGCAAGGACGTTCGAAAATCCGGAACCGGGACCAGAGTCAACTCTCAACGCTCGACGCAACGGTGTAAAAATTACGAGTCAACTATGCACAAGAATAAAATATAATATTTAAATAATTCATAATAAGAATAATATTAAATAATAAAAAGTTGTTAATTGAGCATAGTTCAGGGGTCATAAGTGAAAATTCAATTTCTAAATTCGCCTATAAAAGGCTTTGTAATCGTAATGTAAAAACACACCTTTTTCTATCTTTTTCTTATTTATCAATATCAATTATCAATATCTATATTCTATATCTCTATCATAATGTTAACTTAATAAGATATAACAATAATCTTAATTTTAATTTTAAATTATGATAATAATAAGATTTATGATAGAGATCGTTTGAGTGTGTAAGTCGAAATTCTGTCCGTGTAACGCTACGCTATTTTTAATCATTGTAAGTTATGTTCAACCTTTTTACATTAATGTATCGTAACTAAGTTATTATTATGCTTATTTGAGCCGAAGTAATCGTAATGTTGGGCTAAAATATTAAGAAGGGGTTATTGAACTTTGGACCATAATTAAGGTTTGGGCAAAAGACCGACACTTGTGGAAATTGAACTATTGACTATTAATAGATGGGGGGTATTGTCTAATTGAGTGACAACTCATTGGAGTCTGTCGAACCTATCTTCAAATTAATTAACCTAATAATTAATAATGATTATGGTTGTCCTATTTAGTGATGTTCATATGGAATCTGTTATAATCATTTAATTAATCAATTGGGTTGGGTAATTGATTATTCATTCTGATCAAGTGGATGAATTAATATTCATAAACTAATTAAAACAGGGGTGGATTACATACAGTGATAACTGGTGTAATTGTTGACAGAAGTGATAACTGCGTCACAGTTTAAATCCTTAATCAGTTGGAATATTTGACTTCGGGTATAAGGGTAATTTGACGAGGATACTCGCACTTTATTTTTATGACCGATGGACTATTATGGACAAAAACCAGATAGACGTATCAAATAAACCAGGACAAAGGGCAATTAACCCATGGTAATAAATTAAAATCAACACGTCAAACATCATGATTACGGAAGTTTAAATAAGCATAATTCTTTTATTATATTTCTCATCGTATCTTTATTTACTGTCATTTTATTACTCGCAATTTTATTTACTGTCATTTTATTTATTGTCATTATTTTACGCACTTTAATTATCGTCATTTATCTTTACGCTTAAAATATAGAATCGACAAACCGGTCATTAAACGGTAAAACCCCCCTTTTATAATAAGATTACTACTTATATAATTATATATATTTTATATAAATATAGTTAAAAATATAGTAAGTATCACCAGCTCCCTGTGGAACGAACCGGACTTACTAAAAACTACACTACTCTACGATTAGGTACACTGCCTATAGTGTTGTAGCAAGGTTTAGGTATATCCCATCTGTAAATTAATAAAACTTGTGTCATATTTTGTAGTATTTCCTAGTAAAAATAATACTATTTCGTACCCTCACGCTACATCATCAATTGTAAACAGCCTTATTTGTTGGTTGTACACCTCTTAACGGTAACGTAGATATGTATCTTGTACAAATATTCATATGTTTGCAAAACACTCAATACGCATGTTGTAAGATTGATATTGAGTCATTTAGTCATATTTTTACACGCAATATTGGGTCCTAAACTCTCAATTCCGAAAGTATTTGAAGATAAAATGTTTGTTACCAAGCAAGATTAGTAAAAATGGTACAAGAGTTACAATGTGAAGATATTTGATGATAAGAATTAGAAAGTGAAGATGCTTATTGATTTATTCGTATACGTTGAAGACTCGAGGTGTGTTGCACGAGAAATTGGGAAATAAGAGTGATGAGCCGCATCACTCTTCAATTATTCAAGTCAGGCTAAATTGGTTCCGACGTATTTGTGAAGATGCGACGTACTGTAAATTGGACTATCGTAATTTAGAGTGATGCGTCGCATCACTAATATGATACGGCACATTACTTTGCTTGTTCCGAAAGTCGGTCTACAACTATAAATATTAAAGCCTTTTGTCAGTTTAGGTATCGATTATTTTTACGGCTGGAGCAATTTTTACTTTTGAGGGTATAAACAATTTAGTTTTCTTTTATATTCTTGCAAGGAACAATAGCTAGTAATTGCAACTCAATTTATTCTTCGGTAATTCTTATTCTTCATCTTTAATGTTTATGTTTCAACATTCTTTTTATTTATTTGTTTCTTGCTCCATTATGAGTAGCTAATTTTCTAGTATTCACTTAGATACATGAACTTAGGTGATGGATTGCGATCTTTTGGTTAAATACAATTAATTTTAATTACACATTTTTATGTCTAACTAAGATCAATCGCTATTAAAGCTTATTGATTGTTAGATCACGGAAGTTATTGAATAACTAACGACAGTTAAATTGATTAATAGCTTTTACTAGATTATTGAACGTGAATAATTTAGGAATACGTGAGATTTTATGAGGGACACCGATAATAAAATTAATCGTATAGTGGTTGAGTATGAAATTAGTTGCAATAATTGTAAGGTTGTAAGGGACACCAAACAAACCTAAGTTAGACTATAATCTTGAGTAATATCATCGTGAATTGGTTAGTAATTCTAGGTTAACGACAGTTATACTTAGGTGGCTAGTCTTAAACTGTAGGAATCGACAGATAAATACAGTGTCACATTATCATAATTGTTTAATTAACGGTTTTTAACGAACAATCCTAACCTAGGAAATTGAATCTAAGTGGATACCTTTGTCTCTTATTGAATTAAGTTTAATTAACTTTCGCATTTAATTAGTTTTATAACAAAACTCCCTTTTTAAATCTTAGAATAATTAATAGTTCAAGTTTTTAATTGCCTGCTCTCAGTGGAACGAATTGGTCAAATACTTAATTACTACACGAACTGATTATAGTTGCCTGTATTGTGTGATAATCGATAGGTATTTAGCTAATAATTTAGAGTACGAAATTACACATCAAAGATATATTTCACACAGAGTACCAACTACCAACAATTTTGACCCAGCGGTATTTAATTGTGTTTCAGGCGATCATTAACCATTATATGCTGCAACAGCAATTATCAAAGAATTGCTCGTGAGTTCAAGGTTTTTTTTTTTTTTTTTTTTTTTTTTTTTTTTAAACCAGAAATTTTTATTAAAAAAAAAAAAACAAACTTTACAATATAAACTGGGGTAAATGACTAAATGGTATACTTCACCTTTTAAATCCAACTTTTTATTAACATTAGAATTTGTTTAAAAGGTAGTGGGAAGCTAGGAACAATTTTTTTAACGGAGGTTAGGAGTCACAGACGGAGGTCCGAACGCGATGTCAAAACCCACACAACTGATCATTTTCTGGTACGAACATTACAGTCCTAACACTCCTCACGAGTAAACCCCCACGGTGAATCTATACGTAAAATCGTGAATCGCGTGTGGTAAAACCCCCTCGAATAAGGCTCGACCTAACCACAATGAGTTTTGTAACCACAATATCCAATTAAGATTAGATTGCAGATATAGAAGAAATCTACTCAAAAGCAATAGAAATACTCTTGTTAATAACGAGACACTTTTTTCGATATTGGTAAATAATATCATTTTTTGTGATGCCCCGTACAAAACCATCGTGTACGAATCATCAACAACATGATCATTACAAGGTCAATACTATATGCTGTTTCAAAACAAGTTTGCATTCATGAATAAAGGTGACGTTTTAACCAACGTCAAATGTTTATCAACCAAAATTATGCTTCCACGAATAGCAAGCAATAATAGTACGTGACCCACAGGTCGTTACAAATACATCGTTTCAAAAGTAATAAAGTTTGAATGCAAGATAAAATGTTTCATGCGGTGACATCTCTATAAAAGCGCAGCGGAGTCTACAAGGCATGACTAGTACAACAGCGGAAGCAAGCAACCTTAAGCACCTGAGAAAAACATGCTTAAAAACGTCAACACAAAGGTTGGTGAGCTATAGTTTAAGTATAACAGTATGTAAGGTAGGCCACGAGATTTTAGTGCTTCAACAGCGTTTCAAAACAGTATGAAAAGTATATGTATAACCGTGGGCACTTGGTAACTAACTTAACGTTTATCACCCCCTAAAAGTATACTTGGCGAGTGCGTATATTTACGAAGTATTAAACACCCGTTAAATGCTAGCGCTACTAGCCAGAGTGGGGATGTCAAACCCTATGGATCCATATCTAAGATTCGCGTTCACCGGTTCAAAGACCAATGACTAAACGTTACCGAGCTAAGGGGAAAGTTTATGCCATTGTATAACCCACACATATATAAAGTTTAAGTACTCGTGCCTAGTATGTAAAATGTAAAATGCGCATGTATTCTCAGTTCCCAAAATAGTTAAAGTAAAAAGGGATGCTATAACTCACAGTGAAAAAGTAGTAGTAAAGTTGACTCGGGAAAAGTAAGCAAGTACGTTTGTTCAAAAGGTCCTCAACCTAAGTCAAAAGTTACTAAGTCAGTAAATCATCCCAATAGATTTAAATGTATGTAAATTAGGTCTTAAGTATCATCATCATTCATCATCAAACAAAAAGTATAAAGTAAGTTTCATTCTAGAAAAGAGTTTAAAACAAGGGCTGATTCCATAAGTCGCCACGGCCTCTATACAAACTGAATTGAGGTAGGACCAGTGGCCATGGCTCCGTATATGAGTCCTTTAGTTGCTGTAAAAATTCCAGAACCAAACTCGTCTTCGTTTGACCGTGGCGACGGTTTAAGTGCGAGTAGGTCAGAATTTTCAGCACAACGTTAAAAGGACATAGTGACGTTCGGAGGGCCATAGATCCTAAACCGTAACTCGGATTAAGACGAGTCTTAAACGAAAAATTATCTACTCGAATAGATCTAACTGAAAATAAACTTTACAGTAGCCCAGGTATTCCGATCAGACCCGAAAAATAGTAGGTTTAGTGTTCCGGTGGGTTCTTGGTGCTCGATGCTCATCACGGTTCTCATCCTTGATGCATATAGCTTCAAGTGTACAACTCGTTGATGTGTTTGCATCATCTTTACCAAGTTTTGACCATAATAACACAAGTTTAAGTCTAAGATAAGTAGTACAACTCAATTAAGTGTTGCTAGTAGTTTGATGAACTAAAGTTACATCAAGATCTTAGATCCGACACATACATGAACTCTAAAAGTAATATTAAGCTACAAACTTGAAAGTAAACTAAATAATCAAGATCTTAAGTTGTAGAACATAGTTCTTAGTTAGATCTTGAAGATCCAAGACCCAAAAGTCTAGATCTAAAGTTACTAAGTTAAATCCTAAGTCATAACACTTGAATCTTTACTTTAAAGAAACCATAAGTTATGAAACTTAGATTCTCATCTTGTAAAGTGTATGTAAGCTTACAAGCTCTTGTTTACAACAAAATAAGAAGGCCATAATCTATAGAAACTTAGATCTATCAAAAGTATATGAAGTTGTAACTAGAAAGTTAAACTTCCATGTTCTTGAACTTACAAAGTTAACTTTGGTTCAAAAAAAATGAGATCAAGATTAACTAGTAATACTTGACCATGCTTACAACAATCACAACTTTAAAGCATGAACAAAAGGAAGAAATAAACTAATCTACAAGTTAAAAGTCCATGGTTGTTCATACTTTAAAGATTCAAGCCAAGGCTTTGATCTTTAAGAAAGTAAACCTTAAGTTTACAACATGAACACAAGTATGGTTTTACAACTCATGAACTTTAAATCTTTAAAACATTAAGTGTAGAACCATAAACTAGAAAATTTAGATTCTTTGTTCTTGGTTCTTTACAACAAAAGATGAAAGTAACCAAGATTAGATGAAGATACAAGTTATAGAACTTGATCTTTAACAAAGATAAACAACAAGTAAGTAATCAACAACAAAGAACAAGTAATCAAAACAAATAAATGATGATGATGTATATGTATATATTTCGGTTTTTAAAACAAGGAAAGAAGAGAAAAATTTGTTCATGTTACTTACAATGTAGAGAGAAAATGAGAGGAAAAGAGAAGTTGCAAGTAAGTGTGTGTGAGAGGAATGAAATAATACACTAGTAACAAGTAAAAAAAAATTTGAATCCTCCCTCCTCCCCATTGAAAGTCACGGCCTAGGGTGCCAAAAAAGGAAGGGATCAAATGCTCTTTCAAACATGGGAGAAAGGTGATAGCTAGAAGTGGTATTAAAGTAAAATGGTATGGAAAGATGGTGTAAGTATCTTGTAACTAGTATCTTTACCTCACTAACCATTCTAGTTGCATCATAATGAACTACTTGCATAAAAGATGGGCTAACTTAGTCCATTAAGTGTGTAGGGTGGGCTTCTAAGTCCATGTACATTTATAAAGCCAAGTATGTAAGTAAGTAACAATTAAATAAATAAAGCCCAAGTAATTAACTAGTAACCTTAGTTAATTAAAATGACTAATAATAATTAATCACAAGGTTGCAAAAGACGCGAGACGGGGTCGAGACGGTCGGGTCCTAAAAGGGTCGAGACGGGGTCGAGACGGAGGTCTAGACGGATGTTAACTAACGTTGACTTTTAAATAAAAATGTTATATATTATATATATATATATATATATATATATATATATATATATATATATATATATATATATATATATATATATATATATATATTGTACATTACATTATTCCAAATATAAGCATTTCACACATGTTTAAATACTTCAACATTTCAAACATAAAAAAAAAGAAACCCTAAGTAATAGCACATCGTTTAATATTAAAAAAAAAAAAAAAAAAAAACTTGAAAAAAAATCAGAAAAACCCGTTTTTTCCCGTCTCGGACCGTGTTTGACCGTCTTTTGACCGTTTTTTGGCCGATTTCCGTTTTTTCAAACGTTTTATGTATAAACGGGACGGGGCACTCCAAAATCCGTCTACACCCCCGTTTTTTCCGTTTTTTACAACACTGATTAATCATGAATGTAAATAATATTCGAAAATATTATTCGTGAAAAGTACGTGTGTCACAAAGACGAGTCGGGCATGT
Organism: Rutidosis leptorrhynchoides; assembly: GCF_046630445.1. Lineage (NCBI taxonomy): Eukaryota > Viridiplantae > Streptophyta > Magnoliopsida > Asterales > Asteraceae > Rutidosis > Rutidosis leptorrhynchoides. The sequence goes on from NC_092341.1 coordinate 345,587,883, forward strand.
AAAGTCAAGTACGGTAGCAAGTAAATGTATAAAAAAATACATTCATTAAACACAAGCATTAATAATAAATATTATTAATTAAACGTTGGAAAATCCAGGGTCGTTACATTACCCACCTATTAAAGAAAATTTCGTCCCGAAATTTTAAGCTGAGGTAGATGGAGGAGTCGGGAAAAGGTGAGGATACTTCTGCATCATTTGATCCTCTCGTTCCCAGATAAACTCAGGTCCTCAGTTGGCATTCCATCATACTCAGACGATCGGAATCTTGTTGTGTTTCAAAGTTTTGACCTCATGGTCCATAATTTCAATAGGCTCTTCCACAAAGTGGAGTTTGTCATCAATCGTAAGTTCCTCCAATGGTATGACATGTTCCGGTTCAGCAAGACACTTCTTCAAATTCGATACATGAAAAGTAGGATGAACGGAGCTCAATTGAGTTGGAAGATCCAAACAGTAAGCAACGGGTCCAACACGCTCCAAGATTTCAAAAGGACCAATGTATCGCGGGTTGAGCTTCCCACGTTTTCCAAAACGGATCACACCTTTCCAAGGTGCGACCTTCAACATTATACGGTCACCCACGTTGAATTCAAAGTCTTTACGTTTTAGGTCGGCATAACTCTTTTGACGATCACGGGCTGTCTTGAGTCTCGCTTGAATCTGGACAACCTTCTCAGTGGTTTCATGGACTATCTCGGGTCCCGTGATTTGCTTTTCGCCCACTTCGGCCCAACAAATAGGAGAACGGTACTTGCGGCCATACAACGCTTCAAAAGGTGCGGCATTAATACTCGAATGATAACTGTTGTTGTAAGAGAATTCGGCTAGCAGCAAATGCCTTTCCCAGGCCTTTCAAAAATCAATGACACATGCACGCAACATGTCCTCCAAAGTCTGAATCATGCGTTCGCTTTGTCCGTCGGTCTGTAGGTGATATGCAGTGCTCATGTCGAGACGAGTTCCCAAGGCTTCTTGTAAAGAACGCCAAAATCTGGAAGCAAAACGGGGATCGCGATCTGAGATGATCGATAAGGTACACCATGACGAGATACAACCTCTTTGATGTATAGTTGAGCAAGTATCTCCATCGTATCCGTTTCCTTCATGGCTAAGAAGTGTGCAGATTTAGTAAGACGGTCAACGATAACCCAGATGGTATCGTATCCGCCCACCGTCTTTGGTAGCTTAGTAATGAAATCCATTGTTATCCTTTCCCACTTCCATTGCGGGATTTCCAGTTGTTGAAGTAATCCAGAGGGCCTCTGATGCTCGGCCTTTACTTTCGAGCAAGTCAAACATTTCCCAACATAACTTGCAACATCCCTCTTAAGATTCGGCCACCAGTACTGTTCCTTAAGATCATGGTACATTTTGCCCGCTCCAGGATGAATCGAATATCTTGACTTGTGGGCTTCATCTAGTATAAGGTTCCGTAGATCTCCGTAAAGAGGTACACAAATCCTTCCGGCAAAATATCGAAGTCCAGTCTCCTTAATCTCGAATCGAGAGACGAGTATGTTCAAATTTTCTTGAGATATATTCTCCCCCTTAAGAGCCTCATCTTGGGCTGCTCGGATCTGGCTATTGAGGTTCGAATGAATGGTGATGTTCAAGGCTCGGACACGAAGAGGTGTCATCCTCTCCTTTCAACTCAAAGCGTCAGCTACAACATTGGCCTTGCCAGGATGATAACGAAGTTCACAATCGTAGTCGTTCAACGTCTCGATCCACCGACGCTGTCTCATATTCAATTGCTTCTGATCAAAGATGTGTTGGAGGCTTTTATGATCGGTGAAAATAGTGCTCTTAGTTCCATAAAGATAGTGTCTCCACAGTTTTAATGCGAAGACAATGTCTCCAAGCTCGAGATCGTGTGTTGTGTAATTTCGTTCATGAATCTTCAGTTGACGGGAGGCGTAAGCGATAACCTTTGTTCGTTGCATCAGTACACAACCAAAACCACTTTTCGAAGCATCACAATAAACGACGAAATCATCACTGCCTTCAGGAAGTGATAAGATAGGTGTGGTGGTTAACTTCTTTTTTAAAGTTTGAAATGCAGATTCCTGTTCGGGCTCCCAAATGAACTTCTTCCCCTTGTGAGTCAGCGCGGTCAAAGGACGCGCAATCAGAGAGAAACCTTCAATAAATCTTCGGTAGTAACCGGCGAGACCTAAAAATTGGCGAATATGCGTCAGAGTAGTGGGGGTTTCCCACTTGCTGATAGCTTCAATCTTTGCGGGATCAACCTTGATACCCTGGTCGCTCACAACATGACCCAGAAATTGGACTTCCTTCAACCAAAACTCACACTTGGAGAATTTGGCGTAGAGTTGCTCTTGTCTCAAGAGTTCAAGCACTAGACGAAGATGTTGTTCATGCTCCTCTTCGCTTTTGGAGTAGATGAGAATATCATCTATGAAGATGATAACGAACTTATCCAGGTATGGCTTGCAGACACGATTCATGAGATCCATAAACACGGCAGGTGCGTTGGTTAGACCGAATGGCATCACGAGAAACTCATAATGACCATAACGAGTTCTGAACGCAGTCTTCATCACATCACTTTCCTTCACCCTCAACTGGTGATAATCGAATCGTAAATCGATTTTAGAGTAAACGCTTGATCCTTGTAGTTGATCAAAAAGATCGTCAATTCGAGGAAGAGGATACCGATTCTTGATCGTCAATTTGTTGAGTTCACGGTAGTCGATACACATGCGGAATGATCCATCCTTCTTCTTCACAAATAGAACTGGTGCGCTCCAAGGCGAGAAACTTGGTAGGATAAATCCACGGTCTAGCAGTTCTTGTAATTGACTCTGCAACTCTTGCATTTCGGAAGGTGCGAGTCGATATGGTGCGCGAGCTACAGGTGCAGCTCCTGGCACTAAATCGATTTGAAACTCTACTGCTCTCGATGGCAGTAATCCAGGCAATTCTTCCGGAAAGACATCGGAAAACTCGTTCAAAAATCGTACGTCGTCCACGCTCTTCACTTCGGTTTCTACTGTTTTCACATGTGTTAGAACAGCAAGACGTCCTTTCTTCATGATCTTCTGCGCTTTCATGTAACTAATGAGATTCAGTTTTGAGCTACATCTCTCTCCGTAAATAATCAGTGGCTCACCATCTCCGTGTGGTATACGAAGAGCTTTATCTCCACAGATAATGTCAGCCCTTATCTTGGTCAACCAGTCCATACCGACAAAAACATCAAAGCTTTCCAACTTAATGGGTATTAAGTCAATCTCGAAATCCACACCAGCTATATTGATAATAGCTCCTAGGCTAATTTGGTCAACTTTCTCAAGTTTCCTATTGGCTACCTCTACAAGCATACTCTCCTTTAAGGGAACTAACGACCGATTTATCTTATCGCAAAAGTGTCTACATACATAACTTCTATCGGCACCAGTATCAAATAGGACATAAGCTAATAAATTGTTGATAGTGAATATTCCTGTGACCAAGTCGAGGTTCTCACGGGCATCCCTTACGTTTACATTGAATGCTCTTCCACGTGGTGGTCCGCCGTCCTTTCGCTTGTTCGGACACTCATTTCTGAAGTGGCCCGTCTGTCCGCATTCATAACACTTTCTCGGTCCATTGGGGTTCGGCTTCTCAGTCATGGTGGTGATCTTGCAGTCTCTGCCAATATGCCCGGTCTTTTTACATTTTTCACAAACAACGTTACAGTACCCGGTATTGTGCTTGTAGAACCTCTTGCACTGTGGCAGACTGCCCTTGTAGTTGGGGTTCGAGTTGGTATTCGGATGGGGATTTCCACCGTTGTTGTTTCCCTTAAAACCCTCATGTCGCTTCGCCGGGTTTTGATCATAGGCTCTTCCTTTGTTGTTGTTGTTGTCCCATTTGCGCTTTTCACTACCACCCGATTCGGATTTTGCCTTTTCCGGTTCATCGATGATGATTTGGTTCATTAAGGTATGCGCCATGCGCATTGCTTCCGGGACATTGGGTGGCTTAGACGAGGTGACATTTCCCTTAATGGACTTAGGAAGTCCCCACAAATACCTTTCCATGCGCTTAAACTCCGGGGTAACCATGGTAGGACACATCAGGGCTAATTCCAGGTATCTACGGTTGTAACCATCGAGATCGTTTCCCACAACCTTCAACTGCATAAACTCAATCTCCATCTTCTGGATCTCTGTCCTAGGGCAATATTCCTCAATCAGGGCCCTTTGAATTCCTCCCATGGGGTAGTAAACGCCTCATCAATACCCATTGCTTGAGCCAATGTGTTCCACCAAGTTAGTGCGCCGTCAGACAGCGTACATGAGGCATACTTGGTTTTGTTCGCCTCTGAGTAGTTACTAACTCGAAACACAGATTCTAATTTCTCAAACCACCTATTGAGACCAACCGGCCCCTCAGTTCCACTAAAGTTGTGGGACTTGTAGCTTTGAAACTCTTTGTATGTGTACCCATTACGAATGGGCTGGATAACCGGTGGCGGTGGAGCTTGGGGGTTCATTTCCGCTAAAGCTGTGGCGACTCGTTCATTGATCATTTCCTCGATTTGGGCTGCGGTGGGTGTTGATCTTCCGTTGGCCATGATGTTCTAAACAAAATTTTTGACTCAAGTCAAAATCCATCATTCAAATAGTAATAATACAGTATATGGTAACCAGCATGGAATCAACACAACACATGCTAATTAAGTAACGCAAATAGATTCAGATACCACAAAGTCATCATACAGTAACGTAAATAGAACACTGTGCAAGAGTTAAACAACACAAAGTTCCATTCATTAATAATAGGTTGCATACATCCGCATAGGTTCGTACAATACATAAGTAGAACATAAAACTATAAATGAGATTACATAATGAAATCTACTACAAAAGCCCTAAGGTGATGGTGGGTGTAGGATGTCCAATACGTGGGACATCTGGTCCTCGAGCTCAGCTACCTGAGCACGGAGGATATCCACCTCTCTCGTCAGTTCCTCGACAGAGGGAGATGGTGGGGCAGGCGGTGCAGTCGGTACGGGTGGTGCCGGTAGTGCAGATGGTCCGGCTCCAGAAGTGGATGGTGCACAGCGGTAAGGCTTACGGATGAAGGGATCAGCAGGATACGGCATAAGCCGCTTTCGGTCGGTAACCCTACGACGCCGACCATGAGCGTCAACGAATGGTCGACCTCCATTAATCCCTGGAATGACGGTACCATCGAAACAGTACCGCTTCTTCGGCGGGGTGGAGGGTGGCTGTACAAGTGCATCATCAGGGTCCTCATCTGAATCCTCGTCACTAGAGTCGTCAGAGGATGAGTCGTCGGATGAAGAATCGGCGGATGATGGGTCATCTAAATCGGCTGGGGGTGACTACACGGGTGGCTCTCCTCGGGCGGCCATCATCTGTCGGTATCTGGCAGGTCCGATCGGCACGAGACATCCATCAGGAAGGCGTCGGCACCAATGGTTATGCTCATTACGGACCGGACCTTCCCCAAGTTCTGTGGGAATCACAGCACCACCGGGATGGTGTTGTGGCTCCGAGGGTCCTGGGACAAGTGAAGCTGGAATCTCCGGTGGGTCCACGTGTCCGTCTGAGGTAACCACTGGGTCGGGAGTATGGCTACTGGCTCTAGAGGATGAAGCGCCTGAGTCACTGGAAGGTGTCGACGATGGCATCTGAGAATCGGCAACAATGGTCGGTGAGGTGGCTGATGAGTCTGTGTTGCTGTCCAAAATGATGACAGGTGGAATATCCGACATCTGAACAAGGAAAAATAACTTTTTCCATGTCTGTAAGTCATAAAGCAAGCACGTATTAGGCAAAGTAACTATGACAGTCTAGATCATGTATAGCAGTAAGTAGCATGGCAATAACGACAAGTATCATGCAATCGAAAATAGATAATAGCATGCAGTAGTGAAATCATGTAGTAGCATACGACATATAGCAGTAAAAGTAAGCAGCAACATGCAGCAAGTTTCGCGGAAACAAGTAAACTAGCAAGTTGTAGATTAGTCCTATTAGTGAATCCTACTCGGTCGGGTCTTGACTCACTAATGCAACCTAATTCCTTACAACCAATGCTCTGATACCAAATGTGATGCCCCGTACAAAACCATCGTGTACGAATCATCAACAACAGGATCATTACAAGGTCAATACTATATGCTGCTTCAAAACAAGTTTGCATTCATGAATAAAGGTGATGTTTTAACCAACGTCAAATGTTTAACAACTAAAAGTATGCTTCCACAAATAACAAGCAATAATATTACGTGACCCATAGGTCATTACAAATACATCATTTCAAAAGTAATAAAGTTTGAATGCAAGATAAAATGTTTCATGCGGTGACATCTCTATAAAAGCGCAGCGGAGTCTATAAGGCATGACCTGTACAACAGCGGAAGCAAGCAACCTTAAGCACCTGAGAAAAACATGCTTAAAAACGTCAACACAAAGGTTGGTGAGCTATAGTTTAAGTATAACAGTATGTAAGGTAGGCCATGAGATTTCAGGGCTTCAACAGCGTTTCAAAACAGTATGAAAAGTATATGTATAACCGTGGGAACTTGGTAACTAACTTAACGTTTATCACCCCCTAAAAGTACACTTGGCGGGTGCGTATATTTACGAAGTATTAAACACTCATTAAATGCTAGCGCTACTAGCCCGAGTGGGGATGTCAAACCTTATGAATCCATATCTAAGATTCGCGTTCACCGGTTCAAAGACCAATGACTAAACGTTACCGAGCTAAGGGGAAAGTTTATGCCATTGTATAACCCACACATATATAAAGTTTAAGTACTCGTGCCTAGTATGTAAAATGTAAAATGCGCATGTATTCTCAGTTCCCAAAATAGTTAAAGTAAAAAGGGATGCTATAACTCACAGTGGAAAAGTGGTAGTAAAGTTGACTCGGGAAAAGTAAGCAAGTACGTTTGTCGAAAACGTCCTCAACCTAAGTCAAAAGTTACTAAGTCATTAAATCATCCCAATAGGTTTAAATGTATGTAAATTAGGTCTTAAGTATCATCATCATTCATCATCAAACAAAAAGTATAAAGTAAGTTTCATTCTAGAAAAGAGTTTAAAACAAGGGCTGAATTCGATCTTTCTCCATGGCCTCTATACAAACTGAATTGAGGTGGGACTAGTGGCCATGGCTCCGTATATGTGTCCTTTAGTTGCTGTAAAAATTCCAGAACCAAACTCGTCTTCGTTTGACCGTGGCGACGGTTTAAGTGCGAGTAGGTCAGAATTTTCAGCACAACGTTAAAAGGACATAGTGACGTTCGGAGGGCCATAGATCCTAAACCGTAACTCGGATTAAGACGAGTCTTAAACGAAAAATTATCTACTCGAACAGAGATAACTGAAAATCAACTTTAAAGTAGCCCAGGTATTCCGATCAGACCCGAAAAACAGTAGGTTTAGTGTTCCGGTGGGTTCTTGGTGCTCGATGCTCATCACGGTTCTCATCCTTGATGCATATAGCTTCAAGTGTACAACTCGTTGATGTGTTTGCATCATCTTTACCAAGTTTTGACCATCATAACACAAGTGTAAGTCTAAGATAAGTAGAACAACTCAATTAAGTGTTGCTAGTAGTTTGATGAACCAAAGTTACATCAAGATCTTAGATCTGACACATACATGAACTCTAAAAGTAATATTAAGCTACAAACTTGAAAGTAAAGTAAATAATCAAGATCTTAATGTAGCGACCCGACCAAATCGTCATTGACGGCGCCGACTACTTAGGTCCCGTTACGTGGTCGTAGTCCCTATATGAGACTCGTTTGACCAAAATTATGTCGCATTCATTTGAAAGGTACAAGACTTGCAAGTTTAGTTTACAAAACCGTTCGACAACAAGTCTAAGTTTACAAAAGTCATAAAGTATAAATGAAATAACTTGCGACATAATATAAGTTGAAAAACACAGTTGCTATAAATAGCGTAAGTATGTAAACAATATGTTTGAATCCAAAGGTGCTATCACTAGCGTATGTATGTATGTATCTTGACTCCAAGCAAATAATCAGAGTGTATGCATGTATGCTTGACCCCAAGCAAGTATGAGTGTACGCGGAAGCATGTATCAAATAGCCAAGTATGAACCTGAGAAACATATAGAAAACTGTCAACGAAAAACGTTGGTGAGATCATAAATGTATTTGTAAAAGTATATTTTGAACCACAATAGTTTGTATAGATGATTATCCAAATCGTATTTATTCCGAAGAATGTAGTTTGTATTGCGAGCACCCAATTACCAAAGCTTAACTGAATCTTCCCTCTGAATTTTGAATATAGTGTTAGAACATACACTATGCACGTTGAAATTATATTTCATCCACTAACGGTAGCGAACCGTCTGAATGAGGGTTCGTTAAACCCGTATGGCCACACAACATAATCACTCGCTTACACTTACACCCTGCAAGTGGAACTAATGATAATTGGATTGAGGACTTTTGTTCTAACTCGCCTGTATCTCTGTATTCGTATTTGTGTTCAAAGTATAAAAGTATGAAAAATATATATACATGTGAAATGTATATAAGTATGTAATGTATATGTTTCTCAGCCCACGATTTAAAAGAATAAAAGTATTTGCAAAGGTGGGACTATGATCTCACCTCGAGTGCACGAGTATAAAAGTACTTCACGAAGTAACGTATGCATGAAAGTTGCTTAGCCTTGACCTAAACAAGTAAGTTATATCAATTAACCGGTTACGACACATGGTTGGGTGAAATGTGTTCAATTAGTCCTATGGCTCGTTACGACTCGATTAAGTATAGCATGTGAATCACGTTGTCAAGTTTCATACAAGAAACAAGTGTAAAAGCATGTTAGAACGATTGTAATAAAGTTTGAGTTGACATTTCAAGACCTTACCATTAGAAAGGAAATCTTATTACGTTTCCAACGATATTTGATTCATCGAAAACGGAGTTACGGTCAAAAAGTTATGGCCAAAACAAGTTTGCTGAAGTTCGGATGAAACAGGCAATTGTCGCGGCGCGACAAATTGCTCCGCGGCGCGACAAATGCCTATTTTGAAGGTCAGAAAGCCTGAAAAACATGTTCTAAAATCACCCTTTGGGCCACGGCGCGACAAATTGCTCCGCGGCGCGACAAATAACGTGGTCTGGTGCCTGGTCAGTTTCAAAAGTTCAAGTCTTGATCAAAACTTCAAACAACCATAAAACGCAAACCGTAAACAACTAGAAGACGTATCTTATACCGTTGGAAAGCTCTTTTGACAAGGAACACAACTAAGCACTTATCATCAAACAAAAACAACATTTTCCATAACCGATTTCTCGTCAAGTGATCATTTAAAAGTCCATTTTCAAAGTTTCAAGTTCATCAATTGCATTTTAAGTTTCGGGAATCCAATTCACACATATGATATGCCGTTTTGAAGGTAATGAAGTATACATTACTACTAAACACTAACAATTAACATTCCATGGCATTTAAGCATCCAAAAGTTCATGTCAAGAACTATCAAACCCTAGTCAAACATCACAAAATCATTAATCGGGTTTTTGAAGTTTTCTTAATCAACCTACGCATCAAAACGAAGCTAGTGATACTAGTAACACAATTAAAACATGCACTTTAACAATCTAACAACATTAACTCATCCAAAATCAAGGATTAAGCAAACCCATTTCAAGTTCATGCTAGTTACTCCAAAAACAACAAATCGAGCAAACCAAACATATATTCATGTTAGACTTGAGCCATAGACACTAACTAACACCATTTCAAATCAAAAACACGAATTTAGAGAAATCTAGAGTTTTAGAAATGTTACCCAAACGAGATGAGGTTGGTATCAAATTGTAGAGGATGAAGAGAGGATTCCAAATATGTAATTTGTTTTGAAGTTTGCTTCCCGATCCGGATTTAGATGATGATTTATGTTTGTGTTCTTGAGAGAAAAAAAGAAAGAAAGAAAGAAGAAGAAATGGATGAATGAGGGGTGGAGGTGGTGAGTGGTTGACTAGTCAACTACTAGCCACCTCTTTGGTCAAGTGGCGGAACTAGTCCCTCAAGTTTCAGAGCGGGTGCGGGAATTAATCAAACGAATATTTTTAAAACGCAAGTTAACGAGAGATGTTATAATTAAATGACGGAATTATTATGAACGTTAGTCAACGGAGACTACGAATTTAAACACGAAAGATTATTATTAAAAAAAAAGACGGTGTTAAAAATAAATTTAACGGAAAAACGCGGGATGTTACATTATCCACACCTCAAAAGAAATTTCGTCCCGAAATTTAGTTGGAAGTAGTAGTTGTTGAATCTTACTCGAGATCTTGCGTTGTAAATTCTACGAATAAGTGAAGGTACGTCCTTGAGTATTTCCACGAATTTTGACGGTCGGGATCATATGTTGTTTTAAGGTTTGGCTTCCATGATTCATGGTTTCAATCGGTCCTCCTAGGAAGTGAGGTTTATCGTCGATAGTGAGTTCATCAAAGGAGATAACAAGTTCTCGTTTCGCAAAACACGTCTTTGAGTCGATACATCGAATGTAGGATAAACGGAGACTCAAAATGGGTCGGAAAATCTAAACGGCTAGCAACGGGTCCAAAACTCCCCAAGATTTCAAAAGGATTAAAATATCACGAATTTTGTTTTCTATGTTTCCCGAAACGGATTGCACCTTTCCAAGGTGCGACTCTTAACGTGACGCGGTTTCCCACGTGGAATTTGAAATGTTTACGTCTAAATCGGCGTAGCTCATTTGGCGACAACGAGTCGTGTTGGGTCTTTCTTGGATATGGATAAGTTTTCTCGGTCGCTCATGCATAATCCCGGTCCCGGTGAATTGGTCATCGTTTACTTGGTTCGACAAAAGGAGAATGACGTTTCCGGTCACATGTGGTCTCAAAAGGAGTGACGTTAAAACTCGAATGAAAATCATTGTAGTATGAGGATTCGGTTAAAGGAAAATACTTTTCTCAAGTAAATTTGAAGTTAGTAATACAACTCGTATTATTGATTCTAAGGTTTAAATCGTATGTTTGTTCGGTCCGTCGGGTTGCGGATGGTACGCGGTACTCATGTCTAAACGTGATCCCGAGGCTTTTTGTGAGGCACTCCGAAGTCTAGAAATGAAATGAGGATCTCAGTCCAAAACGGAGTACATTCCGTAAGGTATATTTAGACAAGTTTGTTAGGACAAGTTTCTCAAGAAAATTCGCGTCGCGAAAGATTTATCAGTTTCCAAAAACGTTCGTCGGGGCAAGTCCTCATCGGTTTCTGAAAGAAAAACGTTCGTCGGAACTATTCACCCTCGAGGTGAATACTAGTATAACGTGGAGAGTCTCTCTCCATTGGGAATTTAGAATAAGGACCTCCTGAACCGGAAGTACGAGGGTGATGCAAAAGAAGTTTCCGCCTCGGTGCGAGCATAACGAGTAAATTGTAATTAGTCAATAAGACTGTGCGAGGACGAGATAGTATACACGTGTAACATACGGTTGAAGTCGAGAGGAATCGGTAATTCATTCGGAAGCATAAGTATAGTTCGACAAAAGTCGAAGGGGTGTCCCCGGTATGGTTGTTATCAATATTCTCGGAGTTTTCGGATGTCCAAACATGAAAGGATGAAGTCATGTACATGGCACATGGTGGTGTTTAGGTTGATCGAGTCTAACCACCATCACGCGTCACTAGAACTTTGGTATGTCTTACCGTAATATAACCACGTTGATCGAGTGTCGTTATATTACGCTAACTCATACCTCCATTCCCACATCACTCTATAGCTTCAAGTTCGTGTCATCGCGAAAATCTAAAATGAACAAAATGTAACGACGTCTCAAACGTGACTCGTATTAAATCGAAAGAATTTCTGCAACTCTAAGGAAGCGTTCCCCGAGGGAAGTGTATAAATGATTGTTCACGTCAATGCGGTTCGAGTCAGACAATAATGTATTTAGATATGAAAAGAGTAACGAGTCATGATAACAAGTAGTACGCAACCGTAGTGATAAACAGTGATGACGATACTCATCTAGAGTGGTGGTGGTAACTTTACAACACTTGTGGATAGTAAGCTGAGACGGGGTGGATAACAACCAAGGAGTCAGAATTCCCGAACTAGAGTGACTAACGAAGTCGCGGTCATCCGTACGCGTATGAATCTTGAATTCACGTGTGTTACCAAAAAGTGGCGGAATACGAGTTCGTAGGATGAAGGTTGGGTACCATTAAAAAGTTTGCCTAAGAATGATTCAAGTATAATGCACAAGTAGTCAAGTAAGTGCTATCTATAGCAAATGTATGTCAGAATGCAAATGCTAACTATCCGGTTGTAGTCTAGACTCACTAATGCGTCCTAACGACTCTGTTAGACACACTAATGCACGTCCTAGTTCCCTACAACCAACGCTCTGATACCATCTGTAGCGACCCGACCAAATCGTCATTGACGGCGCCGACTACTTAGGTCCCGTTACGTGGTCGTAGTCCCTATATGAGACTCGTTTGACCAAAATTATGTCGCATTCATTTGAAAGGTACAAGACTTGCAAGTTTAGTTTACAAAACCGTTCGACAACAAGTCTAAGTTTACAAAAGTCATAAAGTATAAATGAAATAACTTGCGACATAATATAAGTTGAAAAACACAGTTGCTATAAATAGCGTAAGTATGTAAACAATATGTTTGAATCCAAAGGTGCTATCACTAGCGTATGTATGTATGTATCTTGACTCCAAGCAAATAATCAGAGTGTATGCATGTATGCTTGACCCCAAGCAAGTATGAGTGTACGCGGAAGCATGTATCAAATAGCCAAGTATGAACCTGAGAAACATATAGAAAACTGTCAACGAAAAACGTTGGTGAGATCATAAATGTATTTGTAAAAGTATATTTTGAACCACAATAGTTTGTATAGATGATTATCCAAATCGTATTTATTCCGAAGAATGTAGTTTGTATTGCGAGCACCCAATTACCAAAGCTTAACTGAATCTTCCCTCTGAATTTTGAATATAGTGTTAGAACATACACTATGCACGTTGAAATTATATTTCATCCACTAACGGTAGCGAACCGTCTGAATGAGGGTTCGTTAAACCCGTATGGCCACACAACATAATCACTCGCTTACACTTACACCCTGCAAGTGGAACTAATGATAATTGGATTGAGGACTTTTGTTCTAACTCGCCTGTATCTCTGTATTCGTATTTGTGTTCAAAGTATAAAAGTATGAAAAATATATATACATGTGAAATGTATATAAGTATGTAATGTATATGTTTCTCAGCCCACGATTTAAAAGAATAAAAGTATTTGCAAAGGTGGGACTATGATCTCACCTCGAGTGCACGAGTATAAAAGTACTTCACGAAGTAACGTATGCATGAAAGTTGCTTAGCCTTGACCTAAACAAGTAAGTTATATCAATTAACCGGTTACGACACATGGTTGGGTGAAATGTGTTCAATTAGTCCTATGGCTCGTTACGACTCGATTAAGTATAGCATGTGAATCACGTTGTCAAGTTTCATACAAGAAACAAGTGTAAAAGCATGTTAGAACGATTGTAATAAAGTTTGAGTTGACATTTCAAGACCTTACCATTAGAAAGGAAATCTTATTACGTTTCCAACGATATTTGATTCATCGAAAACGGAGTTACGGTCAAAAAGTTATGGCCAAAACAAGTTTGCTGAAGTTCGGATGAAACAGGCAATTGTCGCGGCGCGACAAATTGCTCCGCGGCGCGACAAATGCCTATTTTGAAGGTCAGAAAGCCTGAAAAACATGTTCTAAAATCACCCTTTGGGCCACGGCGCGACAAATTGCTCCGCGGCGCGACAAATAACGTGGTCTGGTGCCTGGTCAGTTTCAAAAGTTCAAGTCTTGATCAAAACTTCAAACAACCATAAAACGCAAACCGTAAACAACTAGAAGACGTATCTTATACCGTTGGAAAGCTCTTTTGACAAGGAACACAACTAAGCACTTATCATCAAACAAAAACAACATTTTCCATAACCGATTTCTCGTCAAGTGATCATTTAAAAGTCCATTTTCAAAGTTTCAAGTTCATCAATTGCATTTTAAGTTTCGGGAATCCAATTCACACATATGATATGCCGTTTTGAAGGTAATGAAGTATACATTACTACTAAACACTAACAATTAACATTCCATGGCATTTAAGCATCCAAAAGTTCATGTCAAGAACTATCAAACCCTAGTCAAACATCACAAAATCATTAATCGGGTTTTTGAAGTTTTCTTAATCAACCTACGCATCAAAACGAAGCTAGTGATACTAGTAACACAATTAAAACATGCACTTTAACAATCTAACAACATTAACTCATCCAAAATCAAGGATTAAGCAAACCCATTTCAAGTTCATGCTAGTTACTCCAAAAACAACAAATCGAGCAAACCAAACATATATTCATGTTAGACTTGAGCCATAGACACTAACTAACACCATTTCAAATCAAAAACACGAATTTAGAGAAATCTAGAGTTTTAGAAATGTTACCCAAACGAGATGAGGTTGGTATCAAATTGTAGAGGATGAAGAGAGGATTCCAAATATGTAATTTGTTTTGAAGTTTGCTTCCCGATCCGGATTTAGATGATGATTTATGTTTGTGTTCTTGAGAGAAAAAAAGAAAGAAAGAAAGAAGAAGAAATGGATGAATGAGGGGTGGAGGTGGTGAGTGGTTGACTAGTCAACTACTAGCCACCTCTTTGGTCAAGTGGCGGAACTAGTCCCTCAAGTTTCAGAGCGGGTGCGGGAATTAATCAAACGAATATTTTTAAAACGCAAGTTAACGAGAGATGTTATAATTAAATGACGGAATTATTATGAACGTTAGTCAACGGAGACTACGAATTTAAACACGAAAGATTATTATTAAAAAAAAAGACGGTGTTAAAAATAAATTTAACGGAAAAACGCGGGATGTTACACTTAAGTTGTAGAACATAGTTCTTAGTTAGATCTTGAAGATCCAAGACCCAAAAGTCTAGATATAAAGTTACTAAGTTAAATCCTAAGTCATAACACTTGAATCTTTACTTTAATGAAACCATAAGTTATGAAACTTAGATTCTCATCTTGTAAAGTGTATGTAAGCTTACAAGCTCTTGTTTACAACAAAATAAGAAGACCATAATCTATAGAAACTTAGATCTATCAAAAGTATATGAAGTTGTAACTAGAAAATTAAACTTCCATGTTCTTGAACTTACAAAGTTAACTTTGGTTCAAGAAAAATGAGATCAAGATTAACTAGTAATACTTGACCATGCTTACAACAATCACAACTTTAAAGCATGAAACAAAGGAAGAAATAAACTAATCTACAAGTTACAAGTCCATGGTTGTTCATACTTTAAAGATTCAATCTAAGGCTTTGATCTTTAAGAAAGTAAACCTTAAGTTTACAACATGAACACAAGTATGGTTTTACAACTCATGAACTTTAAATCTTTAAAACATTAAGTGTAGAACCATAAACTAGAAAGTTTAGATTCTTTGTTCTTGGTTCTTTACAACAAAAGATGAAAGTAACCAAGATTAGATGAAGATACAAGTTATAGAACTTGATCTTTAACAAAGATAAACAACAAGTAAGTAATCAACAACAAAGAACAAGTAATCAAAACAAACAAATGATGATGATGTATATGTATATATTTCGGTTTTTAAACAAGGAAAGAAGAGAAAAATTTGTTCATGTCACTTACAATGTAGAGAGAAAATGAGAGGAAAAGAGAAGTTGCAAGTAAGTGTGTGTGAGAGGAATGAAATAATACACTAGTAATAAGTAAAAAAAAAAATTGAATCCTCCCTCCTCCCCATTGAAAGTCACGGCCTAGGGTGCCAAAAAAGGAAGGGATCAAATGCTCTTTCAAATATGGGAGACAGGTGATAGCTAGAAGTGGTATTAAAGTAAAATGGCATGGAAAGATGGTGTAAGTATCTTGTAACTAGTCTCTTTACCTTACTAACCATTCTAGTTGCATCATAATGAACTACTTGCATAAAAGATGGGCTAACTTAGTCCATTAAGTGTGTAGGGTGGGCTTCTAAGTCCATGTACATTTATAAAGCCCAAGTATGTAAGTAAGTAACAATTAAATAAACAAAGCCCAAGTAATTAACTAGTAACCTTAGTTAATTAAAATGACTAATAATAATTAATCATGAATGTGAATAATATTCGAAAATATTATTCGTGAAAAGTACGTGTGTCATAAAGATGGGTCGGGTATGTAAAGTCAAGTACGGTAGCAAGTAAATGTATAAAAAAATACATTCATTAAACACAAGCATTAATAATAAATATTATTAATTAAACGTTGGAAAATCCAGGGTCGTTACAATTTTGGTAGTTCCAGACAGTCCACAACGATGAAATATCGATTATGACTTCAATAGTAATCCTTTGCTTCCAATTTAAACGATTCCATTCAAACTCAAATGTCTCCTATTTATTTAATATTTTATTGTTGGATAGTTGCAAAGAAGATCAAAACAAGAAATTGTCGAGTTCTGGTATCGGGTTTGAGTGAGGTTTGTCGCAAAACGTGACACAACTAGAAAGTGATAAAGTGCACTGAAACGAGACAAATGTGGTAGAAGTGGGTGTCAGAAGTTGTCGCGTTCTGAACCACTTTGTCACGTTTTGATGCAGTTTGTCGCAGAATGCGACAAAGTGTCGCGAAACGCGACAAAGTGTCGCGAAACGCGATAAAGTGTCGCAAAACACGACAGTGTGCGTAGCCAGCAAATTATTCAATTTGTTTCCTAATTTTGATTAGCACTATAAATATACCTATTGTAATCTGTAACCCTAAGCACGAAAAATCAATAAAAAATCTCTCTAGTTGGCCATGGACTAAAGCAATCACACCGATTGCATATAACCACGTAATTGTGACGACCAGGGAATTTCCGACTAAATTTAAACTAAATCTTTATATGATTTCGACACGATAAGCAAAGTCTGTTAATCTGAGTCTCAAAATTTTTGAACTGTTTCATACATTCAATTGACCTTCGACTGTTCTCGACGATTCACGAACAACTAATTGTAAATAGATACATGTATATTTAAATAAATATATATGTAATAATTTGAAATATTAATTGAAATAATATATGAGTTAATTGTTGGAAATAAATATGTAAAATAAGATGCGATATAATGAAAACTAATATTTCAAATGTATATATATATATATATATATATATATATATATATATATATATATATATATATATATATATGTATATAAATATGTATATAAATAGTACTTATAAATATATAAAATAATATTAAATCTATTTGTTTAAAAATATATAATATATATTTACGTGATAAAACTTGTTATTTAAAACTGATTATATTTAGAGGGAGAGTAAATGGAAAATGAATGATTTCGAGCTTAATTAGTAAACGTCAGTAACACTCGGTTGATGTTTTGTTAGTTTTAATATAGATATTGTACATGTTCATGAAGGATTGAAATAAAAGTTGGACTGTAAACTGATTACGTAGATCTTAGATTTGTCAAAAATATTTTTACCTTTTTAAGAGTAAATGTTAGCACTCCGTACATATAAATTGGGATAGAAAATAAATAATTATTGAACCTTTTTGATCAGGTTTCAAACAGTTAATGAGTAAAATAATTAAATATATTTAATCTAAAAATTTAGGATTTTTAGGAACACTTTTATATTTTAACTGTTTAGCAATGAACCACGTTATAACACAGTCCGTGAAAACTGTCAGTAGAAGACTCCAAATCATCGGCTGCTAACTGTTTAATATTGAATTCATGTAATACTATTTCCTTTTCTGAATGATTGAAAATTGATTTGTGATTACTATTTGAAATAGTGGATGAATATTATAATACGTTTAGTGGATTTGTCATATCACATTTACTTTTATATAAGCAAACATGTACATGATGAATATCAAAACCTGCGAATATCTTCTGCAAACCATCACTCTCTTCTTGACTCACTTCCATCCGTCTAGACAACCGCCTAACACCACCCTTATCATCGACACCCTCTCCAATTGTTTCGACGACAACCACCATCAAACCCATTTTAATGTTTCATACGAACCACCACTTCAATCATATAACCACCACCTTCAATTCATCAAACCACATGATTTCTGCTCAACTACTACTACTACGAGTACAACAATAACACCCCTAATCATTCCATCACAACCATCAACCACTTGCTCGATATATATATATATATATATATATACATATATATATATATATTTTCTGTTATATATATATATATATATATATATATATATATATATATATATATATATATATATATATATATATATATATATATATATATATATATATATATATATATATATATATATATATATATATATATATATATATATATATATATATATATATATATATATATATATTTTCTGTTTTGGTTCGATAACTAGACCATCATCTTCATCAAGTATTCAGACAACCACCACCTACGGTACACTATATAACCATCCACCACCCATGAAAACCCCAACACCTTATTTCCCCTCTTTAAGCACTGTGAGCAACCAACCTCACCACCGCAACACCCTTCACCTTCTTAAATTCGAACCATGACCTCCATCACTCTTTTTCTCTCCTTCTTTTCCTTGTAAACAACTGTTGCTGCAGCTGTTTCTTTTTCTACTTTCATGAGAAAACGCCACCACAATCCACGATGAAGATTACTGCTAGGCCTACTATTTTGTTTCTTATCCTTTGATCGACATAATTCAAAAATACCATGTAACGACTCAACCCGTTATTCAATCGAATACGCAGCAAAAGATTTTTTTTCTTTTTTTATAACAGAAGGGTGCGCGGCGTGCACCACTGCCTGTGCACGGTGCGCACAAGGCCCTGGACAGTTCTGATCAAAATTCCATTTCCACGCGAAAAGATTTCCTGCTTCCCAACACCTTTAGACTAAACACTTTTCACAAAATTTTATATTAAGTAAAACTAACACATTTCAATAATAAAACAAGTTTTACGACACCGGGCCTACATCGGCCCGAATTTCACTTTTTCTTACAAAATACATGTTCAGCCTAATATACATTTAGACGAGTTAGGACTCTATAACCCAACCCGATACCAAGAGCATAATCCCAAGGATCTACCAAACCCCCAATCCGCGTCCACATCTCCAAAAGCTACCCAATCGAGCCCAAGCGCACCTACGCAACTAGTCTAACAACTAGCTAGCTTCATAACACAATACCTGTAAAAAGGTAAACAACGAGAGGGTAAGCTAACACTTAGTGAATGCAATAATTATACATGTACATATATAATATACCTACTTGCAAACACTTACACACATACCGCATACATGCTAGCAACACAATTAGCTTATCACCTCAAATACAAAGCTATTAACCTCCAATACCACAAGCTAGCACAACAATAGCATATATATATATATATATATATATATATATATATATATATATATATATATATATATATATATATATATATATATATATATATATATATAATTTGAACAATATAATATGCTTACGCTATAACACGATAACCATGGTTAACCAAGTACAAGGGAATGGTACTTCGAATTTCCCATCGGTGTTCCCAACAACCGTTAGTGTACAACGAAATATATCACTAACCCCTGGGTGGTATCGATCGCCCGAACTTAAAACCCACCCGTCACGTGTAATGTGGTATCGAACGCTCGAACTTTAACCCACACTACACGCCCACACACACACCTATATGACATGGTATCGAACGCCTGAATTTTAAACCCATATCATATATTGACCCGATGTGGTATCGATCGCCCGAACTTAAACCCACATCGAACCTCGTACAAGTAAATACATTATATACACACATGTATAATCATTCCACTCACCTCGAGATACCCGCACAAGTCATAATGTAAGTCGTCTCCAAACGCAACCGAGCAAGCTTTTACCTATAATACGCATATAGATATACACACAATCAACATACATTCTCTACAAGAGAGTTCGACGACAAAGCCTTTAACCAAGGGTTTATACTGTAGTGACCCGAACTTTTCCATGTTTATATATATTAATTGAGATTGATATTTACATGATTAAATGTTTCCAACATGTTAAGCAATCAAACTTGTTAAGACTTTATTAATTGAAATATGTTTCATATAGACAATTGACCACCCAAGTTGACCGGTGATTCACGAACATTAAAACTTGTAAAAACTATACGATGACATATATATGGTTATATATATAGTTAATATGTTTTTATTATAAGTATGTATCTCATTAGGTATTTTAACAATGAGTTATTTACATAAAAATGAGACTATTAATTTAAGAAACTCGAAAACGATATATATAACGATTATCGTTATAACAACGTCTTACTAGGTACATATGAATCATATTAAGATATTGATACACTTGGTTAATTATGTTAAATGATAAGTAAATATATTATTAAGTGTATTAACAATGAAATACATATGTAAAAATAAGACTACTAACTTAATGATTTCGAAACGAGACATATATGTAACGATTATCGTTGTAACGACATTTAACTGTATATATATCATACTGAGATATATTATATATCATAATATCATGATAATATAACAATTTAACATCTCATTTGTTATAATAAACAATGGGTTAACAACATTCAACAAGATCGTTAACCTAAAGGTTTCAAAACAACATTTACATGTAACGACTAACGATAACTTAACGACTCAGTTAAAATGTATATACATGTAGTATTTTAATATGTATTTATACACTTTTTAAAGACTTCAAGACACTTATCAAAATACTTCTACTTAACAAAAATGCTTACAATTACATCCTCGTTCAGTTTCATCAACAATTCTACTCGTATGCACCCGTATTCGTACTCGTACAATACACAGCTTTTAGATATACATAATATTAGTATATACACTCCAATGATCAGCTCTTAGCAGCCCATGTGAGTCACCTAACACATGTGGGAACCATCATTTGGCAACTAGCATGAAATATCTCATAAAATTACAAAAATATGAGTAATCATTCATGACTTATTTACATGAAAACAAAATTACATATCCTTTATATCTAATCCATACACCAACGACCAAAAACACCTACAAACACTTTAATTCTTCAATTTTCTTCATCTAATTGATCTCTCTCAAGTTCTATCTTCAAGTTCTAAGTGTTCTTCATATATTTTACAAGTTCTAGTTACATAAAATCAAGAATACTTTCAAGTTTGCTAGCTCACTTCCAATCTTTTAAGGTGATCATCCAACCTCAAGAAATCTTTGTTTCTTACAGTAGGTTATCATTCTAATACAAGGTAATAATCATATTCAAACTTTGGTTCAATTTCTATAACTATAACAATCTTATTTCAAGTGATGATCTTACTTGAACTTGTTTTCGTGTCATGATTCTGCTTCAAGAACTTCGAGCCATCCAAGGATCCGTTGAAGCTAGATCCATTTTTCTCTTTTCCAGTAGGTTTATCCAAGGAACTTAAGGTAGTAATGATGTTCATAACATCATTCGATTCATACATATAAAGCTATCTTATTCGAAGGTTTAAACTTGTAATCACTAGAACATAGTTTAGTTAATTCTAAACTTGTTCACAAACAAAAGTTAATTCTTCTAACTTGAATTTTAAAATCAACTAAACACATGTTCTATATCTATATGATATGCTAACTTAATGATTTAAAACCTGGAAAAACGAAAAACACCGTAAAATCGGATTTACGCCGTCGTAGTAACACCGCGGGCTGTTTTGGGTTATTTAATTAAAAACTATGATAAACTTTGATTTAAAAGTTGTTATTCTGAGAAAATGATTTTTATTATGAACATGAAACTATATCCAAAAATTATGGTTAAACTCAAAGTGGAAGTATGTTTTCTAAAATGGTCATCTAGACGTCGTTCTTTCGACTGAAATGACTACCTTTACAAAAACGACTTGTAACTTATTTTTCCGACTATAAACCTATACTTTTTCTGTTTAGATTCATAAAATAGAGTTCAATATGAAACCATAGCAATTTGATTCACTCAAAACGGATTTAAAATGAAGAAGTTATGGGTAAAACAAGATTGAATAATTTTTCTCATTTTAGCTACGTGAAAATTGGTAACAAATCTATTCCAACCATAACTTAATCAACTTGTATTGTATATTATGTAATCTTGAGATACCATAGACACGTATACAATGTTTCGACCTATCATGTCGACACATCTATATATATTTCGGAACAACCATAGACACTCTATATGTGAATGTTGGAGTTAGCTATACAGGGTTGAGGTTGATTCCAAAATATATATAGTTTGAGTTGTGATCAATACTGAGATACGTATACACTGGGTCGTGGATTGATTCAAGATAATATTTATCGATTTATTTCTGTACATCTAACTGTGGACAACTAGTTGTAGGTTACTAACGAGGACAGCTGACTTAATAAACTTAAAACTTCAAAATATATTAAAAGTGTTGTAAATATATTTTGAACATACTTTGATATATATGTATATATTGTTATAGGTTCGTGAATCAACCAGTGGCCAAGTCTTACTTCCCGACGAAGTAAAAATCTGTGAAAGTGAGTTATAGTCCCACTTTTAAAATATAATATTTTTAGGATGAGAATACATGCAGGTTTTATAAATGATTTACAAAATAGACACAAGTACGTGAAACTACATTCTATGGTTGAATTATCGAAATCGAATATGCCCCTTTTTATTAAGTCTGGTAATCTAAGAATTAGGGAACAGACACCCTAATTGACGCGAATCCTAAAGATAGATCTATTGGGCCTAACAAACCCCATCCAAAGTACCGGATGCTTTAGTACTTCGAAATTTATATCATATCCGAAGGGTGTCCCGGAATGATGGGGATATTCTTAAATATGCATCTTGTTAATGTCGGTTACCAGGTGTTCACCATATGAATGATTTTTATCTCTATGTATGGGATGTGTATTGAAATATGAAATCTTGTGGTCTATTATTATGATTTGATATATATAGGTTAAACCTATAACTCACCAACATTTTTGTTGACGTTTTAAGCATGTTTATTCTCAGGTGATTATTAAGAGCTTCCGCTGTCGCATACTTAAATAAGGACGAGATTTGGAGTCCATGCTTGTATGATATTGTGTAAAAACTGCATTCAAGAAACTTATTTTGTTGTAACATATTTGTATTATAAACTATTATGTAATGGTCGTGTGTAAACAGGATATTTTAGATTATCATTATTTGATAATCTACGTAAAGCTTTTTAAAACCTTTATCTATGAAATAAAGGTTATGGTTTGTTTTAAAAATGAATGCAGTCTTTGAAAAATGTCTCATATAGAGGTCAAAACCTCGCAACGAAATCAATTAATATGGAACGTTTTTAATCAATAAGAACGGGACATTTCAGTTGGTATCCGAGCGTTGGTCTTAGAGAACCAGAATTTTGCATTAGTATGTCTTATCGAGTTTGTTAGGATGCATTAGTGAGTCTGGACTTCGACCGTGTTTACTTGAAAAATGATTGCTTAACAAATTTTGTTTGAAACTATATATTTTTAACATGTGAATATTATGTGATATATTAATCTCTTAACGTGTTTGATATTATGTGATAGATGTCTACCTCTAGAACAAGTCCCATTGACTCACCTAATAATAATGAAGAGTCAAATGTAAATTGGAATGATTCGTGGACTGATTCACAAGTTCCCGAAGAGGAACCGGAAGAAGAGTCGGAACCGGAAGAAGAATCGGAACCGGAAGAAGAATCGGAACCAGATGAAGAAATAGAACCGGTGGGGGAAATAATAAAACGGTTAAGTAAAAGAAAATCCTCAACCAACCGACCAAGGTTAATTATGGTCAATGGTGTTTCCGCCAAGGAAGCAAAATATTGGGAGGATTACCTATTCTCCGATGAATCGGATTCCGACGAGAATTCCGATGATGTTATAGAAATTACCCCAACTGAATTTAAAAAGGCAAAAGAAAATAATAAGGGAAAGGGCATAAAAATAGAGAAATCCAATTCCAACCCCGATGAACTTTATATGTATCGTCAACCCCCGAAGTCCTTAAGTTGTAACAATGACCCGGGAACCTCTAAACCACCAGGTTTTTCTAAACCGTTGTGGAAAACGACAGTTAGTATTAGGGGAACATCATATATCCCTAGAAACTTGGCAAAACGAACCAAAACCGAAGAAGAAGAAACGAGCGAGTCGGAATAAGATAGTTGTATTCGTGTGATGTAATATATGTAATATAGTGTGCTTATGCTTTATGATATATGTAAAAATTGCTTGTATTAATAAGTATTTTTTTATGAATCTAACTCTTGTCTATTTTACAGTTTAAAAACACAAAATGGATAGACAACCCAATATTTTAAGAGACCTACCCGGAGACATGATTGATGAAATCTTGTCTAGAGTCGGTCAGAATTCCTCGGCACAACTATTTAAGGCGAGATCAGTTTGTAAGACATTCGAAGAACGTTCCAAGAATGTCTTGGTTTATAAGAGACTTTCATTTGAAAGATGGGGGATATCACATTGGGAAACCCATAAGTTACGATGTGTTTACTTTGACGCATATATTGCGGGGAACCCAAATGCTATTTTACGCAACGGGTTAAGAAATTATTTTGACTCAATATATCCGAATATTGGACTTCGTGATTTAGAAAAAGCGGCTAACATGCAACATAAAGAAGCATGTTATGCTTACGGATTAGTAATGTTCGCTTCTCACCAAAGTGAGAACAAGAACATCGGGCTACAACTATTAAACAAAACGTTTCCACAAGTGACGGAGTCGGTAATTGGGGTAATAAATGAGGTTTTTAGATTGTTACGGGACTGTTGGACATTACGTAACCCTCGTCCCTTTGACGATGTTACAACACGCTGTCTTATCAACGGCCATAACGGTTATGTTCCACAAGACCAAGGATGGGAAGTAGTCCTAGTAAAACCAGAATGCATGACTTGTTTCTGGACGTATGAATTACGTGTCTTTATTGCCTTTGCTGAACGACTTATGTACTAGCTAGAATTATCTTCACAACTATCTTGTATCAAAGTTATTGTGTGCTATATTTCATGCTTTATGTAAAATAAGCGGTATTGTAAGTTTGTAAAATATTGTATAAAATTTTGAACGCGAAATATTATTATAATCAGTTTTTCATATAGAATTGTAGTAGTTGAATTGTATATTAGCTACTAAGTATGAACTTAACGGGTAGGTACTACCCGAATTTAAACTTATAAAACGCTAATATGAAGAAAAAGCTTTTATAAATGAGTTCATATTATGCTACGAAATACTATTAACTACTCTTAATATTCTGTATGATTAACTTGTTCCATTTGACTATTTTGAAGGAAATGGCACCGACTACTCGACACACCGTGAATATGAATGAAGAGGAATTCCGTACTTTTCTAGCTTCAAACATAGCCGCAGTACAGGCTGCGCTACATACCAACAATAACCTTGGATCTAGCAGTACAGGAAATCGTGTAGGATGCACCTACAAAGAATTCACTGCCTGCAAACCTTTGGAATTTGATGGAACCGAAGGACCGATCGGATTGAAACGGTGGACCGAGAAGGTCGAATCGGTGTTTGCCATAAGTAAGTGTACTAAAGAGGACAAAGTGAAGTACGCTACGCATACCTTCACAGGTTCTGCGTTAACATGGTGGAATACCTATCTAGAGCAAGTGGGACAAGACGATGCGTACGCACTACCGTGGTCAGCATTCAAGCACTTGATGAACGAGAAGTACCGTCCCAGAACCGAGGTCAATAAGCTCAAGACAGAACTTAGAGGGTTACGAACCCAAGGATTTGATATTACCACGTACGAAAGACGATTCACAGAATTGTGCCTATTATGTCCGGGAGCATTCGAAGATGAGGAAGAGAAGATCGACGCATTTGTGAAAGGATTACCGGAAAGAATCCAAGAAGATATAAGTTCACACGAGCCCGCCTCCATACAACAGGCATGTAGAATGGCTCACAAACTAGTGAACCAGATTGAAGAAAGAATTAAAGAACAGACTGCTGAAGAGCCCAATGTGAAGCAAGTCAAAAGAAAGTGGGAGGAAAACGGTGATAAGAATCACCAATACAACAACAACAGCAATTACAATAATAATCGCAACAATTATCCCAACAATCGCAACATCAATCGCAACTACAACAAACAGCCCAACAACAACAACAACAACAACAACAACAACAACAGCAACTACAACAATCGTCCCAACAACAATAACAATCGCAACAACAACAACAACAACAACAACAACAACAACAACAACAATCAGAAGCAGCTATGCCAAAGGTGTGAAAAGTATCACTCGGGGTTCTGCACCAAATTTTGCAATAAGTGTAAAAGAAATGGTCATAGCGCGGCGAAGTGTGAGATCTACGGACTAGGGGTTAACAGAACGAAAGGAACAAATGGTGTCGGAACGAGTAATGGCGGAGCAAGTAGTGTCGGAGCAAGTTATGCCAATGTAGTTTGTTATAAATGTGGAAAACCGGGCCACATTATTAGAAATTGCCCGAACCAGCAGAACACAAATGGACAAGCCCGCGGAAGAGTTTTCAATATTAATGCGGCAGAGGCACAGGAAGACCCGGAGCTTGTTACGGGTACGTTTCTTATTGACAATAAATCTTCTTACGTTTTATTTGATTCGGGTGCGGATAGAAGCTATATGAGTAGAGATTTTTGTGCTAAATTAAGTTGTCCATTGACGCCTTTGGATAGTAAATTTTTACTCGAATTAGCAAATGGTAAATTAATTTCAGCAGATAATATATGTCGGAATCGAGAAATTAAACTGGTTAGCGAAATATTTAAGATTGATTTGATACCAGTAGAGTTAGGGAGTTTTGATGTGATAATCGGTATGGACTGGTTGAAAGAAGTGAAAGCAGAGATCGTCTGTTACAAAAATGCAATTCGCATTATACGAGAAAAAGGAAAACCCTTAATGGTGTACGGAGAAAAGGGCAACACGAAGCTACATCTTATTAGTAATTTGAAGGCACAAAAACTAATAAGAAAAGGTTGCTATGCTGTTCTAGCACACGTCGAGAAAGTACAAACTGAAGAAAAGAGCATCAATGATGTTCCCATTGCAAAAGAATTTCCCGATGTATTTCCGAAAGAATTATCGGGATTACCCCCACATCGATCCGTTGAATTTCAAATAGATCTTGTACCAGGAGCTGCACCAATAGCTCGTGCTCCTTACAGACTCGCACCCAGTGAGATGAAAGAACTGTAAAGCCAATTACAAGAACTTTTAGAGCGTGGTTTCATTCGACCAAGCACATCACCGTGGGGAGCTCCTGTTTTGTTTGTCAAGAAGAAAGATGGTACATTCAGGTTGTGTATCGACTACCGAGAGTTGAACAAACTTACCATCAAGAACCGCTACCCACTACCGAGAATCGATGACTTATTTGATCAACTACAAGGCTCGTCTGTTTATTCAAAGATTGACTTACGTTCCGGGTATCATCAAATGAGGGTGAAAGAAGATGATATTCCAAAGACTGCTTTCAGAACACGTTACGGTCATTACGAGTTTATGGTCATGCCGTTTGGTTTAACTAATGCACCAGCTGTGTTCATGGACCTTATGAACCGAGTGTGTGGACCATACCTTGACAAGTTTGTCATTGTTTTCATTGATGACATACTTATTTACTCAAAGAATGACCAAGAACACGGTGAACATTTAAGAAAGGTGTTAGAAGTATTGAGGAAGGAAGAATTGTACGCTAAGTTTTCAAAGTGTGCATTTTGGTTGGAAGAAGTTCAATTCCTCGGTCACATAGTAAACAAAGAAGGTATTAAGGTGGATCCGGCAAAGATAGAAACTGTTGAAAAGTGGGAAACCCCGAAAACTCCGAAACACATACGCCAGTTTTTAGGACTAGCTGGTTACTACAGAAGGTTCATCCAAGACTTTTCCAGAATAGCAAAACCCTTGACTGCATTAACGCATAAAGGGAAGAAATTTGAATGGAAGGATGAACAAGAGAAAGCGTTTCAGTTATTGAAGAAAAAGCTAACTACGGCACCTATATTGTCATTGCCTGAAGGGAATGATGATTTTGTGATTTATTGTGACGCATCAAAGCAAGGTCTCGGTTGTGTATTAATGCAACGAACGAAGGTGATTGCTTATGCATCTAGACAATTGAAGATTCACGAGCAAAATTATACGACGCATGATTTGGAATTAGGCGCGGTTGTTTTTGCATTAAAGACTTGGAGGCACTACTTATATGGGGTCAAAAGTATTATATATACCGACCACAAAAGTCTTCAACACATATTTAATCAGAAACAACTGAATATGAGGCAGCGTAGGTGGATTGAATTGTTGAATGATTACGACTTTGAGATTCGTTACCACCCGGGGAAGGAAAATGTGGTAGCCGATGCCTTGATCAGGAAGGACAGAGAACCCATTCGAGTAAAATCTATGAATATAATGATTCATAATAACCTTACTACTCAAATAAAGGAGGCGCAACAAGGAGTTTTAAAAGAGGGAAATTTAAAGGATGAAATACCCAAAGGATCGGAGAAGCATCTTAATATTCGAGAAGACGGAACCCGGTATAGGGCTGAAAGGATTTGGGTACCAAAATTTGGAGATATGAGAGAAATGGTACTTAGAGAAGCTCATAAAACCAGATACTCAATACATCCTGGAACGGGGAAGATGTACAAGGATCTCAAGAAACATTTTTGGTAGCCGGGTATGAAAGCCGATGTTGCTAAATACGTAGGAGAATGTTTGACGTGTTCTAAGGTCAAAGCTGAGCATCAGAAACCATCAGGTCTACTTCAACAACCCGAAATCCCGGAATGGAAATGGGAAAACATTACCATGGATTTCATCACTAAATTGCCAAGGACTGCAAGTGGTTTTGATACTATTTGGGTAATAGTTGATCGTCTCACCAAATCAGCACACTTCCTGCCAATAAGAGAAGATGACAAGATGGAGAAGTTAGCACGACTGTATTTGAAGAAAGTCGTCTCCAGACATGGAATACCAATCTCTATTATCTCTGATAGGGATGGCAGATTTATTTCAAGATTCTGGCAGACATTACAGCAAGCATTAGGAACTCGTCTAGACATGAGTACTGCCTATCATCCGCAAACTGATGGGCAGAGCGAAAGGACGATACAAACACTTGAAGACATGCTACGAGCATGTGTTATTGATTTCGAAAACAGTTGGGATCGACATCTACCGTTAGCAGAATTTTCCTACAACAACAGCTACCATTCAAGCATTGAGATGGCACCGTTTGAAGCACTTTATGGTAGAAAGTGCAGGTCTCCGATTTGTTGGAGTGAAGTGGGGGATAGACAGATTACGGGTCCAGAGATTATACAAGAAACTACCGAGAAGATCATCCAAATTCAACAACGGTTGAAAACCACCCAAAGTCGACAAAAGAGCTACGCTGACATTAAAAGAAAAGATATAGAATTTGAAATTGGAGAGATGGTCATGCTTAAAGTTGCACCTTGGAAAGGCGTTGTTCGATTTGGTAAACGAGGGAAATTAAATCCAAGGTATATTGGACCATTCAAGATTATTGATCGTGTCGGACCAGTAGCTTACCGACTTGAGTTACCTCAACAACTAGCGGCTGTACATAACACTTTCCACGTCTCGAATTTGAAGAAATTTTTTGCTAAAGAAGATCTCACTATTCCGTTAGATGAAATCCAAATCAACGAAAAACTTCAATTCATCGAAGAACCCGTCGAAATAATGGATCGTGAGGTTAAAAGACTTAAGCAAAACAAGATACCAATTGTTAAGGTTCGATGGAATGCTCGTAGAGGACCCGAGTTCACCTGGGAGCGTGAAGATCAGATGAAGAAGAAATACCCGCATCTATTTCCAGAAGATTCGTCAACACCTTCAACAGCTTAAAATTTCGGGACGAAATTTATTTAACGGGTAGGTACTGTAGTGACCCGAACTTTTCCATGTTTATATATATTAATTGAGATTGATATTTACATGATTAAATGTTTCCAACATGTTAAGCAATCAAACTTGTTAAGACTTGATTAATTGAAATATGTTTCATATAGACAATTGACCACCCAAGTTGACCGGTGATTCACGAACGTTAAAACTTGTAAAAACTATACGATGACATATATATGGTTATATATATAGTTAACATGTTTTTATTATAAGTATGTATCTCATTAGGTATTTTAACAATGAGTTATATACATAAAAATGAGACTATTAATTTAAGAAACTCGAAAACGATATATATAACGATTATCGTTATAACAACGTCTTACTAGGTACATATGAATCATATTAAGATATTGATACACTTGGTTAATTATGTTAAATGATAAGTAAATATATTATTAAGTGTATTAACAATGAAATACATATGTAAAAATAAGACTACTAACTTAATGATTTCGAAACGAGACATATATGTAACGATTATCGTTGTAACGACATTTAACTGTATATACATCATACTGAGATATATTATATATCATAATATCATGATAATATAACAATTTAACATCTCATTTGTTATAATAAATAATGGGTTAACAACATTCAACAAGATCGTTAACCTAAAGGTTTCAAAACAACATTTACATGTAACGACTAACGATGACTTAACGACTCAGTTAAAATGTATATACATGTAGTGTTTTAATATGTATTCATACACTTTTGAAAGACTTCAATACACTTATCAAAATACTTCTACTTAACAAAAATGCTTACAATTACATCCTCGTTCAGTTTCATCAACAATTCTACTCGTATGCACCCGTATTCGTACTCGTACAATACACAACTTTTAGATGTACATACTATTAGTATATACACTCCAATGATCAGCTCTTAGAAGCCCATATGAGTCACCTAACACATGTGGGAACCATCATTTGGCAACTAGCATGAAATATCTCATAAAATTACAAAAATATGAGTAATCATTCATGACTTATTTACATGAAAACAAAATTACATATCCTTTATATCTAATCCATACACCAATGACCAAAAACACCTACAAACACTTTCATTCTTCAATTTTCTTCATCTAATTGATCTCTC
This sequence comes from Rutidosis leptorrhynchoides, assembly GCF_046630445.1. Classification (NCBI taxonomy): domain Eukaryota; kingdom Viridiplantae; phylum Streptophyta; class Magnoliopsida; order Asterales; family Asteraceae; genus Rutidosis; species Rutidosis leptorrhynchoides. The sequence continues at coordinate 345,619,222 of NC_092341.1, forward strand.
TCAAGTTCTATCTTCAAGTTCTAAGTGTTCTTCATATATTTTACAAGTTCTAGTTACATAAAATCAAGAATACTTTCAAGTTTGCTAGCTCACTTCCAATCTTTTAAGGTGATCATCCAACCTCAAGAAATCTTTGTTTCTTACAGTAGGTTATCATTCTAATACAAGGTAATAATCATATTCAAACTTTGGTTCAATTTCTATAACTATAACAATCTTATTTCAAGTGATGATCTTACTTGAACTTGTTTTCGTGTCATGATTCTGCTTCAAGAACTTCGAGCCATCCAAGGATCCGTTGAAGCTAGATCCATTTTTCTCTTTTCCAGTAGGTTTATCCAAGGAACTTAAGGTAGTAATGATGTTCATAACATCATTCGATTCATACATATAAAGCTATCTTATTCGAAGGTTTAAACTTGTAATCACTAGAACATAGTTTAGTTAATTCTAAACTTGTTCGCAAACAAAAGTTAATCCTTCTAACTTGAATTTTAAAATCAACTAAACACATGTTCTATATCTATATGATATGCTAACTTAATGATTTAAAACCTGGAAACACGAAAAACACCGTAAAATCGGATTTACGCCGTCGTAGTAACACCGCGGGCTGTTTTGGGTTAGTTAATTAAAAACTATGATAAACTTTGATTTAAAAGTTGTTATTCTGAGAAAATGATTTTTATTATGAACATGAAACTATATCCAAAAATTATGGTTAAACTCAAAGTGGAAGTATGTTTTCTAAAATGGTCATCTAGACGTCGTTCTTTCGACTGAAATGACTACCTTTACAAAAACGACTTGTAACTTATTTTTCTGACTATAAACCTATACTTTTTCTGTTTAGATTCATAAAATATAGTTCAATATGAAACCATAGCAATTTGATTCACTCAAAACGGATTTAAAATGAAGAAGTTATGGGTAAAACAAGATTGGATAATTTTTCTCATTTTAGCTACGTGAAAATTGGTAACAAATCTATTCCAACCATAACTTAATCAACTTATATTGTATATTATGTAATCTTGAGATACCATAGACACGTATACAATGTTTCGACCTATCATGTCGACACATCTATATATATTTCAGAACGACCATAGACACTCTATATGTGAATGTTGGAGTTAGCTATACAGGGTTGAGGTTGAATCCAAAATATATATAGTTTGAGTTGTGATCAATACTGAGATACGTATACACTGGGTCGTGGATTGATTCAAGATAATATTTATCGATTTATTTCTGTACATCTAACTGTGGACAACTAGTTGTAGGTTACTAACGAGGACAGCTGACTTAATAAACTTAAAACATCAAAATATATTAAAAGTGTTGTAAATATATTTTGAACATACTTTGATATATATGTATATATTGTTATAGGTTCGTGAATCAACCAGTGGCCAAGTCTTACTTCCCGACGAAGTAAAAATCTGTGAAAGTGAGTTATAGTCCCACTTTTAAAATCTAATATTTTTGGGATGAGAATACATGCAGGTTTTATAAATGATTTACAAAATAGACACAAGTACGTGAAACTACATTCTATGGTTGAATTATCGAAATCGAATATGCCCCTTTTTATTAAGTCTGGTAATCTAAGAATTAGGGAACAGACACCCTAATTGACGCGAATCCTAAAGATAGATCTATTGGGCCTAACAAACCCCATCCAAAGTACCGGATGCTTTAGTACTTCGAAATTTATATCATATCCGAAGGGTGTCCCGGAATGATGGAGATATTCTTAAATATGCATCTTGTTAATGTCGGTTACCAGGTGTTCACCATATGAATGATTTTTATCTCTATGTATGGGATGTGTATTGAAATATGAAATCTTGTGGTCTATTATTATGATTTGATATATATAGGTTAAACCTATAACTCACCAACATTTTTGTTGACGTTTTAAGCATGTTTATTTTCAGGTGATTATTAAGAGCTTCCGCTGTCGCATACTTAAATAAGGACGAGATTTAGAGTCCATGCTTGTATGATATTGTGTAAAAACTGCATTCAAGAAACTTATTTTGTTGTAACATATTTGTATTGTAAACCATTATGTAATGGTCGTGTGTAAACAGGATATTTTAGATCATCATTATTTGATAATCTACGTAAAGCTTTTTAAAACCTTTATCTATGAAATAAAGGTTATGGTTTGTTTTAAAAATGAATGCAGTCTTTGAAAAATGTCTCATATAGAGGTCAAAACCTCGCAACGAAATCAATTAATATGGAACGTTTTTAATCAATAAGAACGGGACATTTCATATACCTACCTCCACAATCCGCCCATTTAGACACCTAAAGTGGACTTCACCAATTACCACTACGGGTGGTAATTTCGACCCATTCAACAAGTAAAATTTAACCTAAATTATACTTGACGCCAATTAACCCAACCTAGGTCTTACAAAATTGCTTATCATCCAATTAATCCAAAATTAAATTCATTACCAAATTTGACCCATCTAAGTCAACCCATTTTGACATAAGTCCCAAAAACATCTTTAATCACTAACGGCTAGTGATTAACTTTCTAAAACACCATTTAACACTTGAATCAAACATTTATATACTTGGTTCATCAAATCTTGACCTCATATCTTAGTTTGACACCAAATCAAGGTTAACACCCATTTTAACCAACTAACATGTTCTTATGAACATCTAAATCACCAACACACTTATAATCTAGTGATTTAACACCCAAGCCATGACGAAAACTTCCAAATTCGTCATCAAACCCTAAACCAACAATAATTGGGTTCACTTACACTAACAATACCCATAACCCCCAACTTTCACAAGAAATGGGGTTTATAACCCTAACTAGCTCAAACCCTAACCCCAAGTCAAAAATCAAAGTAATTAAATCGAATCTAGGGTTTACCTCAACTCCAAAACCGAGCTAGTAATAAGAAACACCAAGGAGAACCAAAACCCGCTTCCAATTTGGGCAAAAATCACCATCTTCATCATCCCTTCAAGCTTCCTCTCTCTAGAACTCACTCTCTCTCTAAGATGGATGAGAGTGTTTGTGGATGTGAAAGTGATCCAAAAGTGGATCTAAACCTGATAATATGGCCACAGATCCGTCCTCAAGTGAAATGACTAAAATGCCCTTCATTTAGCTCAAAATAGAAAAAAGGCAGAAAACTGTCCCAGGTGGGGTGCGTGGCGCGCACCCTTGAATGTGCACGGCGCGCACAAGGGTCGAATCAGATTCTGAAGTTCAGGGACGGATTCTGAAAAATCCTGATTCTGATGTTAATTCTGAAAATGCATAAGTGTTAGGTAGACCTTTTGTGGCGCTTTCTGATGCACACATTTTCTGACACTTTCAGGAACATTTCCTGATGCACAAAATTCAGGGTGTTACAACTCTCCCCCACTTAAATTGGATCATGTCCTCGTGATCCGTACCTACACTAGAAGTTAAGCACTTCTCCCTCGAACATTTCCGCTTCCAACGCGGAGTCATACATGTAGTAATCACGCATTCAAAATCTCGCTTCGTACACCAACACATCATAACACAACAACCGTACTTCACACCTCCATTCGACCAAGATTTTCACCACTCACTCGGGAGCACACCTGTGAAAATTTCATAATATTCTTCCATAAATTCTAAGATCAAACATTTATATACTTGGTTCATCAAATCTTGACCTCATATCTTAGTTTGACACCAAATCAAGGTTAACACCCATTTTAACCAACTAACATGTTCTTATGAACATCTAAATCACCAACACACTTATAATCTAGTGATTTAACACCCAAGCCATGACGAAAACTTCCAAATTCGTCATCAAACCCTAAACCAACAATAATTGGGTTCACTTACACTAACAATACCCATAACCCCCAACTTTCACAAGAAATGGGGTTTATAACCCTAACTAGCTCAAACCCTAACCCCAAGTCAAAAATCAAAGTAATTAAATCGAATCTAGGGTTTACCTCAACTCCAAAACCGAGCTAGTAAATAGAAACACCAAGGAGAACCAAAACCCGCTTCCAATTTGGGCAAAAATCACCATCTTCATCATCCCTTCAAGCTTCCTCTCTCTAGAACTCACTCTCTCTCTAAGATGGATGAGAGTGTTTGTGGATGTGAAAGTGATCCAAAAGTGGATCTAAACCTGATAATATGGCCACAGATCCGTCCTCAAGTGAAATGACTAAAATGCCCTTCATTTAGCTCAAAATAGAAAAAAGGCAGAAAACTGTCCCAGGTGGGGTGCGTGGCGTGCACCCTTGAATGTGCACGGCGCGCACAAGGGTCGAATTAGATTCTGAAGTTCAGGGACGGATTCTGAAAAATCCTGATTCTGATGTTAATTCTGAAAATGCATAAGTGTTAGGTAGACCTTTTGTGGCGCTTTCTGATGCACACATTTTCTGACACTTTCAGGAACATTTCCTGATGCACAAAATTCAGGGTGTTACAACTCTCCCCCACTTAAATTGGATCATGTCCTCGTGATCCGTACCTACACTAGAAGTTAAGCACTTCTCCCTCGAACATTTCCGCTTCCAACGCGGAGTCATACATGTAGTAATCACGCATTCAAAATCTCGCTTCGTACACCAACACATCATAACACAACAACCGTACTTCACACCTCCATTCGACCAAGATTTTCACCACTCACTCGGGAGCACACGTGTGAAAATTTCATAATATTCTTCCATAAATTCTAAGATCTCACCACACGCTAATAATCACTAGCGTGCACTACTGCAACAAGCGATATCTCTTACACTCAACGTCCAGAATTTCCATTTAGGAAAATACGAAAAACACCACATAGCCCTTCGAGTTCTTGCTACAACTCGCAACAAGCTACATTCGTAACTGTATCACCCAACGTAATCTACTAAATCCACTACGTCGTGAACCATGTCTTGCATTAATCCAAATCGAGAAGGATTCATGCTTCCTGAAAACTCTGTACTCATTCGGTTCATAACCGTACTACTCAACCGATCATTCCTGAATATTCTCTAGACCAATAACCAAACTTCCTCCAGCTCCATAACCGGGTCATCATTCAACGAAGAAATTTTGGTAACCCCAAAATAAACACTTTAGAAGTAACACTTTCCCACCGATCGATCCGCACACGACTATCCATCACTAGATTAATCCAGGACTACAATAATACACCACGAGTTAGACGAAACACCAACACATCATCATAGGGTTTCTCCTCTGAACCGTACAATACGGCTTCCTAGTACAAGCACAGATGCTATTCGTATACTAAAATCCCATCAACGGTGAATCATCATCACAAAATTCCCGCAGTTCGCCACACGACTTACAAAATAGTCACCAAATCCGGGTGAACCTTCCTACCTAGACCGTCTGGTAGGGATAGTCTCGACATTTTAATGCAACCTACGGGTTACATCACTAGGGTACACACTCTCGCAAACAAACAACTTCCGCGTGTCTCTACGGGAGACAGTCAGAACCGACACTCTCCGCCTCACAATCGTCCATAAAGTGGAATAATCTACTAACAATTCCCACGATCACGTTTCTCTGATAAGGAAAAATACAGTATTCACCACGATATCAAACTCGTACTCCCTCGACAGTACTATTCGAGTTTCACACCAACCCAAATTTACATCACAAAAGCATTTGCAACGAAAGTTTCATTTCCTCACTCCGAGATCTCAAACCTCACATTTGGTCTCACACCACACAGTGGTACTACACGACCACCTTTCATAAGAAGAATTTCACTTCCTTCGATCCCATCATCACAATCTTCACGCATAACCTTCTGGAATTGTAACTCCCAACTGTAATGAATGATCTCGAGTCGCCATCAACAACCCGTCGCTCTTCTGCGTTCGGAACTCTGAATACCTATTAAAGCTTAGCACGGTACACTTCGACATTTCACTCTACATAACACTACCAGAGCTTCCTTGGGCGGCAGTAAAACTCCCCCACTCAGAATTTAGCTCCACATTCTCACCGCTAAGATGATAACATCCCGCGAAAATCACCATTCCACAACACACACATGATCATTCTCATCACTGATCATAAACACCGAATGACTGCAAATTCACTTTAGGCTCTCAGAGCCATCGTACGAAATTACAAGAATGTCGTACACGTGCCGACTTCGTACCTTCATACCATACATCACAATCGACTGCCTTAATCGTTCGCAAAGCGAACTCCACCAAAGTCCCACATACGTCTCTATGCCTAAGCATACGCCACTCTGATTAATCAGTCGTGCATCTCAGTCGAGATCACCCGAACTTCCACGCAATGAACCTTTATCAACAATTGCTCACTCTCATGGAGAAGAGTGACCAATCCGACACAATAATTGCATCGACCGCAATATTAACACTTCATCATAGCTTTCAGCCTAACCGACCATTAAGTCCACCACTGGTTCACCGGTCATCTTGACTCGTCTATCACTTAAGAGCAACAAGATTCGCTCATTCCTCACTTCACAAGAAGTGTTTACCGCAATGCTCTTAAACTTCGACTCTCACAACCGTCGAATCACTATCACTCGTCGATCACTCTTGTAATCTCCGCCACTTCCAAGTGCATCACACGGTCACCCTAAGTATAAAGTGATTACACCACTACCGGAGTTGAACATTACACTAGCAGGTATAAAGAGGCACCTGACGCCGTGTCATGCAGACTCCCACCACATTCAACCGAATTTTAGAAACTCGATCTTTAGGTTCCATACACCCGATGTCACCTATCTCTCCATAATAATGACCCGAAGTCATACCTACTCGGCAACCTTACGGTTTATTGTCTTATCAAAAGTTCCAAGTGATCACACGCTACCCGCAATTTCCACAAGGCCAAACGATATAGCCTCACGAACCCTTCGTCTAACACTAAAGAGATGCTTGGAAACACTAAGTCTTACACCCTTCCGCACATTGGCACACCCAAAACATCAAGGGGTATTTCGTTAGGAATGTTACCCTATAATCCACAACACGCTAACACACTACGCAATCACCGTCATATGGGTCCCACTCCTATGAGTTTAACAACCCGAAGACTCCTCTTTTCGCCAATTCCAAGGTGACTCACAACTAGAATCCGGACACGATTCTCTAACCACACACTCTACCGAGTGTAACCCCAAACTACATTCATTAGACTTGTTGCATCCCATTACAAAATTCAAGTCCTCGTCACGCACGCACGCACACATAAGTCGGTCATCCTAGTTATGATGGGTAACTATAACCAATGACGATCTCAAATAATGCACCCACTACGTAGGGTGACTGATTATGCACCGAACTCGTGAGTTGGCTCACTTACTTAACTAACTAAATCCACCGTAACAATTTCCGACTCGCAACGAACCCGATGTGACTACACGCACATCACCCGAGACAACTATACCCTAGGAACATATAGAAGATTCCTAATTCATTCCGTTCTACCCCAACCATGCCACGTTTCCCGTTCGGTACTTGTCATGTCATGCTTAGTGTCAAGATACACTTTCATAATAATGGTGATCGATCACTATTACAAATGCGTACCTTACCATTTTCACATGGTCACGCAAAGTACTTTACCCGGACTGACGCAACATTCACACAAAATAACATGCGATATTTCCTAGTACCCGAATGACCAAAGTCCTTAACGCGAACTTGATCACTCAAACCGCCAAATATTCGAATCTCTCTAATAGATTCATCCCTAGGACACCGCACAAAATAGATACCTGTATATATACCCATATACAATATAAATACTAAATGTACACAAATACACCGCAACAACAAGTCAACCTACAACTTAGGTGACTATCACTAAAATAACGTCCAAGTTCGCCTACTTACATTAGGCACTAGCTATCTAAGGCACTAATTCACACGCGAAGTAAGGCCCCACATAATCATACTTTGGACAATCACTAGTCCTAGTTAGTTACCTACTCTAAGGCACTAACAATTTTTTAATCCGACCCGTATTCCTACAAGTCCCGCAAATAACGCACAACCGTCAATAAGTCTAAGAATAGGCACCTATTCCAAGGTCACCTAATTCCCTTAGACTATGCTCTGATACCACTTGTAACGACTCAACCCTTTATTCAACCGAATACGCAGCAAAAGATTTTTTTTTATAACAGAAGGGTGCGCGGCGCTCACCACTGCCTATGCGCGGGGCGCACAAGGCCCTGGATAGTTTTGATCAAAATTCCATTTCCACGCGAAAAGATTTCCTGCTTCCCAACACGTTTAGACTAAACACTTTTCACAACATTTTATATTAAGTAAAACTAACACATTTCAATAATAAAACAAGTTTTACGACACCGGGCCCACATCGGCCCGAATTTCACTTTTTCTTACAAAATACATGTTCAACCTAATATACATTTAGACGAGTTAGGACTCTATAACCCAACCCGATACCAAGAGCATAATCCCAAGGATCTACCAAACCCCCAATCCGCGTCCACATCTCCAAAAGCTACCCAATCGAGCCTAAGCGCACCTACGCAACTAGTCTAACAACTAGCTAGCTTCATAACACAATACCTGTAAAAAGGTAAACAACGAGAGGGTAAGCTAACACTTAGTGAATGCAATAATTATACATATACATATATAATATACCTACTTGCAAACACTTACACACATACCGCATACATGCTAGCAACACAATTAGCTTATCACCTCAAATACAAAGCTATTAACCTCCAATACCATAAGCTAGCACAACAATAGCATATATATATATATATATATATATATATATATATATATATATATATATATATATATATATATATATATATATATATATATATATATATATATATATATATATATATATATATATATATATATATAATTTGAACAATATAATATGCTTACGCTATAACACGATAACCATGGTTAACCAAGTACAAGGGAATGGTACTTCGAATTTCCCATCGCTGTTCCCAACAACCGTTAGTGTACAACAAAATATATCACTAACCCCTGGGTGGTATCGATCGCCTGAACTTAAAACCCACCCGTCACGTGTAATGTGGTATCGAACGCCCGAACTTTAACCCACACTACACGCCCACACACACACCTATATGACATGGTATCGAACGCCCGAACTTTAAACCCATATCATATATTGACCCGATGTGGTATCGATCGCCCGAACTTAAACCCACATCGAACCTCGTACAAGTAAATACATTATATACACACATGTATAATCATTCCACTCACCTCGAGATACCCGCACAAGTCATAATGTAAGTCATCTCCAAAAGCAACCGAGCAAGCTTTTACCTATAATACGCATATAGATATACACACAATCAACATACATTCTCTACAAGAGAATTCGACGACAAAGCCCTTAACCAAGGGTTTATACCTACCTCCACAATCCGCCCATTTAGACACCTAAAGTGGACTTCACCAATTACCACTACGGGTGGTAATTCCAACCCATTCAACAAGTAAAATTTAACCTAAATTATACTTGACGCCATTTAACCCAACCTAGGTCTTACAAAATTGCTTATCATCCAATTAATCCAAAATTAAAGTCATTACCAAATTTGACCCATCTAAGTCAACCCATTTTGACATAAGTCCCAAAAACATCTTTAATCACTAACGGCTAGTGATTAACTTTCTAAAACACCATTTAACACTTGAATCAAACATTTGTATACTTGGTTCATCAAATCTTGACCTCATATCTTAGTTTGACACCAAATCATGGTTAACACCAATTTTAACTAACTAACATGTTCTTATGAACATCTAAATCATCAACACACTTATAATCTAGTGATTTAACACCCAAGCCATGACGAATACTTCCAAATTCGTCATCAAACTCTAAACCAACAATAATTGGGTTTACTTACACTAACAATACCCATAACCCCCAAATTTCACAAGAAATGGGGTTTATAACCCTAACTAGCTCAAACCCTAACCCCAAGTCAAAAATCAAAGTAATTAAATCGAATCTAGGGTTTACCTCAACTCCAAAACCGAGCTAGTAATAAGAAACACCAAGGAGAACCAAAACCCGCTTCCAATTTGGGCAAAAATCACCATCTTCATCATCCCTTCAAGCTTCCTCTCTCTAGAACTCACTCTCTCTCTCTAAGATGGATGAGAGTATTTGTGGATGTGAAAGTGATCCAAAAGTGGATATAAAACTGATAATATGGCCACAGATCCGTGCTCAAGTGAAATGACCAAAATGCCCTTCATTTAGCTCAAAATAGAAAAAAGACAGAAAACTGTCCCAGGTGGGGTGCGCGGCACGCACCCTTGAATGTGCGCGGCGCGCACAAGGGTCGAATCAGATTCTGAAGTTCAGGGACTGATTCTGAAAAATCCTGATTCTGATGTAAATTCTGAAAATGCATAAGTGTTAGGTAGACCTTTTGTGGCGCTTTCTGATGCACACATTTTCTGACACTTTCAGGAACATTTCCTGATGCACAAAATTCAGGGTGTTACATACCAAAACTCAACACCATAAACTAATGGATGCGGCTACCTTCGCTTGAAATATATATTATTTTCTTTATGAAGCGATCAAACCCTGAACCAAACTCCATGGTTTCTAATGTTACGGTTATATTTTTTTTTATTTCCTGTACAAATGGCAGCTACTACTGCGTAGACCTTTGTTTCTGTTTCCCTCGCAATTCAGGATCAAAACGAATCCTTCTTGATGATTTATAGAATTTGGACCGATAACTTTTAGTAGTTGTTAGGGTTACTATGTTAACGAAGCAAAGAAGAAGACGAATAGTGCTATTATGAAGAAAATGTTAACCGTAGATGATGATGGTGATATTATGATCATATGATTACGATATGTATGATTCGATGATGAAGATGAGCATTAATGATTCGATGTTAGGGTGTTCTGTACTGCTTCTCGTGTTTATGTTTAAGCCGTTAAAATATATATATAGATATAGATATAAAACTCGCAGATGCATAATGAGCATTTGGTTTAGTTGGAGATTGGGCCTATGAATTAGGCTTGGTTAAATTAGTAATTGGGCTTATTAAATTGGACTAGGCCTTATACTAAGAAGGACTTCTTGATCGAGTGGGCTTAAATGATATATATACTGTGACGATCGCTCCAAATCCATATGGACGAACACGTCATTCATTGATTTCATTGCGAGGTATTTGACCTCTATGTGATACATTTTGTAACATTGTATTCGTTTGAAAAGGTATTTCATAAATGAATATATAAATTCCAGGTTTTTAACATCTGATGATTTCTACGTATAGACAATCACCATTTAAATGGTTTACAATAATACATCTGTTGACAATACAGTCAAAATAAGATACATGGTAATGGTTTGGTGAATGCAAGTTTCTTGTATATAGCATGTATGACTCCAAGCACATATCTTGTATCACGTATAAGCAAACAGCGGAAGACTTCTAGAATCCTGAGAATAAACATGCTTCAAGTGTCAACACAAAGGTTGGTGAGTTCATAGTTTTAATATTACACATAATCCGTATATCAATGTGGATTACAAAAGTTCAGTTGTTTTATTCAAAACGTTTATCAATAGGTTTTACATAAAAGGTGGATCACAAGATTTCAGTTGTTTCATCCGAAACGTTTATCAATCGGTTCTACAAAGTTGAGCACCCTGGTAACTAAACTTTAACGTATATATAATTTGTACCCTTTGTATAATCATCTTAATAATACACGCAAACCAACGTGTACGCTTATCAAATAGCATACGTCCGTTAAAAGGCTAGCGCTCTAGCTCGGACGGGGATGTCAAGCACTATGGATCCATATACTACTACTCGCGCCCACCAGTTCTTATAACTGGCAGTTACTAGTTACCAAAGCTAAGGGATTTTCGGTTCAAATTCAGTGTCGAATTTAGTATGTACTTGTATCCATTGCGTATAAAATAAAGTGCATGTATTCTCAGCCCAAAAATATATTGCAAAAGCAATTAAAAAGGGATCAATGAAACTCACGCATATAAGTATTGTAAATCAGTTAATAAAGCATTTGCATGTATTCTTAGCCCAAAAATGTATTGAGTAAAAGGGATCATATGAAACTCACGCATATCAGTTTTAGTTTTTGTATTCATTTTATAAAACAGCGCATGTATTCTCAGCCCAAAAATATGTATAAAAAGGGATCAATGAACTCACAGTTAAATATTGATATACAATATTGTAGGAAAGCACGTAGACGCATCGGAGATGATAAACACGAGGTTTGCTTCACAAAAATACCCCCGAACATTACCCATAACCTCCTTGGTAATAACCCATATTTTCCTTAGCTCTAGCTCGCTCGGAAACTCGTTTTGAAAGTGACACGCTCAAGACCTCGTCGTAGTATTTTATGTATAATATTAATACTACTAATAATAATAATAAGATTAATAATAAGATTAATAATAATATTAATCTTAATAATAATAATAATAATAATAATAATAATAATAATAATAATAATAATAATAATAATAATAATAATAATAATAATAATAATAATAATAATATAAATACGGAGTAATATATGTGTAAAAAAAAGTGGAAGAATTCGACTGAATTTATAGAGGTTGCCTGCCCAGCCTTCCCATGCGATCGCATGGGTCTGAGGCACAATGGCCATGCGATCGCATGGCCTCTTTTTCCAGCTCACAATCGTTTTGTATTTTAGTTTGTCGACATATTTAAATATAATATATATTATATTTAATTTATATAATTATTTATATATTATATTATATTTACGTGCATAGTTAACTTGTAACTTTTGTTCCGATAAGTCGTACGTTGTTACTTGACTTATGTCCCGGTTCCGGTTTCTCGAATGTCCTTTCGTACGCTGAGAAAACTTGCGTTTTACATTTCGTGACTCGTACCTTTGTTAAAATATAGCCTTAAATTATTCCTAAACTATACCACTCAAAGTATATCTTAAACTTTCGAGTATTTTGGTCATTTACTTCTATAAATCATCGTCTCACCATTTGTTAAAATACATTTTTAAAATAGTGTTTTACTGTAGCAAAGTCAATTTTACTGTAGCAAATAGTGATTTTCGAAAACACTGTAGCATTTTGGGTACTGTAGCAATTTGAAAATACTTTATCAAATTAGTGTTTTACTGGTTCATCTTTAACGTTTTAGTTAACTTATCTAAATATCAATCAAATCAATAATCGAATGTTACTATCGTTTACTAAATAACTTGAAATCATATATATTTAATTAGATATATAATCCAATAAGTTTAATGTACGGTATTATGCAATTAAAACTTTGTTACATTTTCAAGTTATAGTATATATATGTATCTATTTACATATAATTGTTCGCGAATCGTTGAGAAAATCGAAGGGTACTTGAATAGTTCAAAAATTTTGAGATTCAGTTTTACAGACTTTGTTTATCGTGTCGAAATCATTAATCCTTTAAAGATTAAGTTTAAATTTAGTCGCAAATTTTCGGGTCATTACATATACTTTGGGCTTGAGAATCTGTTGTTGGGCCGAAGTAAAGCTGGGCCAAGAAACCACTTTTGTTGCTGTTGGTAAACGAAGACGTGTTGATGGTGGTTGTAAGAATGATTGCGCAGTTTAGTGATTATAAATATATAAAAACGCGATATATTACCAAAACTAAATGATGACTCATTGGTTTGAAGTGTGTTGTGAAGCGAGAGGTCGTGGGTTCGAGCCTGGGCAGTGACAGTTTATTTTTTTGAAGCTTTTCCTTTAAGGTAGTATTTATATTTATTATTATTATCATTATTATTATTATTATTATTATTATTATTTTTATTATTATTATTTTTATTATTATTATTAACATGATTTCTATTATTATTAACATTAGTTTATCAAACAAATACTAAATACATAAAAACATATTTGATACCTAATATAATTGTATTAGTAATACATAAAACCTTAGAATAAACATATTAACATTTATTATATATATTACATATAACAAATTATTAATTTTTGATATAATACTAATTACTTATATACATATATTAAATATAACTGTATGTATAAATATTAATTATTTTACAAAATAAATAAATATAACATATAACTGAAGATATAATATATAAATAAAGTATATATATTTTGATTATATAACTACAATGCTAAGTATATAAATAATATATAGATGAATTACTTTATTACTATTATATGTGTTAATATATATAATTGAATATAGGTTCGTGAATCCGAGGCCAACCCTGCATTGTTCAATATATTCATATGTATTTTTACTACAAAATACATTAGGTGAGATTCATTTGCCTTTTTACCCTTTATATTTTTGGGCTGAGAATACATGCGCTGCTTTTATAAATGTTCTACGAAATAGACACAAGTAATCGAAACTACATTATATGGTTGAATGATCGAAGCCGAATATGCCCCTTTTTGCTTGGTAGCCTAAGAATTAGGGAACATCACTAATTTTGAGAATTAGTGCACGCCTAATTGACGCGAATCCTAAAGATAGATCTATCGGGCCCAACAAGTCCCATCCAAAGTACCGGATGCTTTAGTACTTCGAAATTTATATCATGTCCGAAGGAGGATCCCGGAATGATGGGGATATTCTTATATGCATAATGTGAATGTCGGTTACCAGGTGTTCAATCCATATGAATGATTATTTTTGTCTCTATGCATGAGACGTATGTTTATGGGAAATGAAAATATGAAATCTTGTGGTCTATTAAAATTATGAAATAATTATTTATGTTAAACTAATGAACTCACCAACCTTTTGGTTGACACTTTAAAGCATGTTTATTCTCAGGTACGAAAGAAATCTTCCGCTGTGCATTTGCTCATCTTAGAGATATTACTTGGAGTCATTCATGACATATTTCAAAAGACGTTGCATTCGAGTCGTTGCGTTCATCAAGATTATTATTAAGTCAATTATAGTTAGATATATTAAGAAACGGTATGCCTGCCAGTCAATTTACGATGTAAAGAAAGGTTGTCTTTTCAAAAAATGAATGCAATATTTGTAAAATGTATCATATAGAGGTCAAGTACCGCGCGATGTAATCAACTGTTGTGAATCATTTATAATCGATATGGACTTCGTCCAGATGGATTAGGACGGGTCTTCACAGTAATATATTGTGTCATTTACTTTTCTTGTTGTTATTCTGTCCGTTTGTCATTTGTGGGATCACAATCTATCGATTGGTGATCGTTGTTGGGTCCATAAATTCCTAACAACTGGATTCTAGAGCACAAGGTTCGTATTGGGCGCGATGGCGAACAAAGGAAAGTTTAGGATTGATCGGTTCGATGGGAAATATTTTGGATTTTGGAAGATGCAAATAGAAGACTATTTGTACCAGAAAAAATTACACTTACCACTTGAAGAGAAGAAGTCTGATAGCGTTAAACGAGAAGATTGGGATCTCCTAGATCGCCAAGCTTTAGGGGCGGTTAGGATGTCTTGCAAAAAACGTTGCATACAACGTTATTAACGAGAAGACTACGTTTGGGTGTTTAAAGGCACTTACAAACATGTATGAAAAATCTAACGCTGCTAATAAGGTTTTTCTCATGCGTCAATTGTTTAACCAAAAGATGAAAGAAGGTGCGTGTACTGCAGATCATATCAATGATTTTAACAATCTCATTACAAGATTGGCCTCGGTGGAGATTGTGTTTGATGATGAACTTCAGGAACTGATTTTGCTTTCGTCTTTGCCTGAAAGTTGGTCAGGTACAGTTACTGCAGTTTGTAGTTCCACATGATCCACTGAGCTCAAGCTTGAGGGGATCAAGGATTTGATTCTAGGGGAAGAGACTCGTAGGAGGAATTCCGGGGAATCATCGGGGTCGCTCTTAAATACCGACAGGGGCAGGAAGAATGATAAGGGTATGAAGAAGGGTAAGTGTAACGACCATGGATTTTCCAATGTTTACTTATTAATATTTATTATTAATGCTTGTGATTTAATGAATGTATTGTTTACATACATTTACTTGTTACCATACTTGACTTTAAATGCCCGAAGCGTATTTGTGACACACGAAACTTTCACGAATAATATTTTTAATATTATTTACATTCATGATTAATTTTATTAATCATTTTAATTAACTAAGACTACTAGTTAATTACTTGGGCTTTTATTTGGATTATTACTTAATTGGACTTGGGCTCATGATTAGTGGACTTAGAAGCCCACCCTACATCTTTAATGGACTAACTAGCCCAACTCATTATGTAAGTATTACATTTAAGATGAAACTAGTTAGTTTAGTGCATATAGAATCTTGTTACAAGTTACTTACAACACATTCCCATAACAACACCCCTAATAACCATCTTTTTAGTCAAATGCATGCAAGAACCTTGTGGACTTTTTCCCTCTCCCCTTTTCTTTGCTAACCGTCGGCTTTGGGGTAGTACAAGGGAGGGTTCAATTTTTTTTTTTGTGACTACTTGTTTACTAGTATTACTCTCTCACTTCTCACACCCACAAAATACTTCAAACTTGCTTCTCATTTTGCTATCTTTTTCTCTCAATACTTGTAAGTAATATGAACAAATTCTCTCTTCTTTTCCTTGCTAAAAACCGAAACCAAACACCTCTCATCATCATTCTTTTGTTGTTGTTTTGTTACTTGTCTTTGATTAGTTGTTTACTTACTTGTAGTTGTTACTTACTAGTATTTAAGAATCAAACTCTCTAGTTTGTTCTTCATTCTATCTTGTATTTACAAGAACACACAAGAATCTATACTTACTAGTTTATGGTTCTACCTTTAAAGTTTTCAAAGATTAAAATTCATGTGTTGTAAAAACATACTTGTAATTCATGTTTGTAAACTTAAAGTTTACATTCTTAAAGATCAAGCCTTGGCTTGAATCTTTAAAGTATGAACAACCATGACTTGTTACTTGTTTATTTAGCTTATTTCTTCATATTATACACTCTTTAAATTCGTGATTTTGGTTGTTAATGGTCAAGTATTACAAGTTAATCTTGATCTCATACTTTCTTGAACTAAAGTTAACTTTATGAGTTTCAAGAACATGGAGGTATAACTCTCTAGTTATAACTTCAAATACTTATGAAAGATCTAAGTTTATATAGCTTATGGTCTTCTAACTTTGTCATAATCAAGAGCTTATGAGCTTACATACACTTTACAAGATGATAATCTAAGTTTTGTAACTTATGGTTTCATTAAAGTAAAGATTCAAGTGTTATTACTTAGGATTTAACTTAATAACTTTAGATCTAGACTTTTGAGTCTTGGATCTTCAAGATCAAACTAAGAACTATGTTCTACAACCTAAGATCTTGTTTAGTTAGTTTACTTTCAAGTTTGTAGTTCAATATTACTTTTATATTTCATGTATGTGTTAAATCTAAGACTTTGATGTAACCTTGGTTCATCAAAACACTTGCAACACTTAATTGAGTTGTGCTACATATCTTAGACTTGCACTAGTGTTATGATGGTCAAACCTTGGTAAATATGATGTAAACACATCAACGAGTTGCACACTTGAAGCTATATGCATCAAGGATGAGAACCGTGATGAACATCAAGCACCAAGAAACCACCGGAACCTAGTGTTTACTGTTTTTTGGAACAGACCTGAATACCTGGGCTACTATAAAGTTGATTTTTAGTTAGCTCTGTTCGAGTAGATAATTTTTCGTTTAAGACTCGTCTTAATCCGAGTTACGGTTTAGGATATATGGCCCTCCTAGTGTCACTATGTCTTTTAACGTTGTGCTGAAAATTCTGACCTACTCGCACTTAGACCGTCGCCACGGTCAAACGAAGACGAGTTTGATTCTGGAATTTTTACCACAACTAAAGGACTCATATACGGAGCCATGGCCATTGGTCTCACCTTATTTCAGTAGGCATAGAGGCCGTGGTGACTGATCCAAGTCAGCCTTTGTTTTAAACTTCTTTCATGAACGGAACTTACTTTACACCTTTTGTTTGATGATGAATGATGATGACCCTTAAGACCTTATTTACATACATTTAAACCTATTGGGATGATTTACTGACTTAGTACTATTTGACTTAGTTTGAGGACTTTCCGGACCTACGTACTTGCTTACTTCCCAACTCGACTTTACTACTACTTTACCACGGTGAGTTATAGCATTCCCTTTTTACTTTAACTATTTTGGGAACTGAGAATACATGCGCATTTTAAGTTTTACATACTAGGCACGAGTACTTAAACTTTATATATGTGTGGGTTATACAACGGCATAAACATTCCCTTTAGCTCGGTAACGTTTAGTCATTGGTTTTTGAACCGATGAACGCGAATCTTAGATATGGATCCATAGGGTTTGACATCCCCACTCGGGCTAGTCGCGCTAGCATTTAACGAGTGTTTAATACTTCGTAAACATACGCACTCGCCAAATGTACTTTCAGGGGGTTATAAACGTTAAGTTAGTTACCAAGTGCCCACGGTTAAACATATACTTTATCATACTGTTTTGAAACACTCTTTGTAGCACTGAAATCTCGTGGCCTACCTTACATTACTGTTATACTTAAACTATAGCTCACCAACCTTTATGTTGACGTTTTTAAGCATGTTTTTCTCAGGTGCTTAAGGATAGCCGCTTCCGCTGTTGTACTAGTCTTGCTGTAGACACCCGCTGCTTTAGAGATGTCACCGTATGAACGTTATCTTGCATTCATAAACTTTATTACTTTTGGAATTATAATTTGTAACGACCTAAGGGTCACGTACTATTAACTTTGCTTCTAGTCATAGAAGCATACTTTTGGATGTAAAACATTTGACGTTGTTTATGACGTCACCTTTTATCATGAATGCAACTTGTTTTGAAAACGCATATAGTGTTTGACCTTGTAATGATCCTGTTGTTGATGGTCCGTACATGTTGATTTAGTACGGGGCGTCACATTTGGTATCAGAGCATTGGTTGTAGGGAATTAGGTTGCATGAGTGAGTCAAAGACCGACCCGAGTAGGATTCACTAATAGGACTAATCTACAACTTGCTAGTTTACTTGTTTCCCCTGAACTTACTGCATGTTGCTGCTTACTTTTACTGATATATGCCATATACTACTATATGATTTCACTACTGCATGCTATTATCTGCTTCCAATTGCATGATACTTGTCGTTATTGCCATGCTACTTACTGTTACACATGATCTAGAATGTCGTAGTTATTTGGCCTAATACTTGCTTGCTTTATGACTTACTGACATGGAAAATTTATTTTTCCTTGTTCAAATGTCGGATATTCCACCTGCTATCATTTTGGGCAGCGATTCAGACACTTAAGCCACTTAACCTGCCACTGTTGCCGATCGCCCAATCCCATCGGCGACACACTCTAGTGACCCAGGCGCTTCGTCCTTCGGAGCTAGTAGTCATGCGCCTACCCCAGTGGGTACTACAGACGGAGCCCAGGACCTCCCGGAGATTCCAGCTCCACTTGCTGTAGTGACCCGAACTTTTCCATGTTTATATATATTAATTGAGATTGATATTTACATGATTAAATGTTTCCAACATGTTAAGCAATCAAACTTGTTAAGACTTGATTAATTGAAATATGTTTCATATAGACAATTGACCACCCAAGTTGACCGGCGATTCACGAACGTTAAAACTTGTAAAAATGACATGATGATATATATATGGATATACATATGATTAACATGAGATTATGATAAGTAAGTATCTCCATAAGTATATTAACAATGAGTTATATACATATAAACAAGACTACTAACTTAAGGATTTCGAAACGAGACATATATGTAACGATTATCGTTGTAACGACATTTAAATGTATATATATATCATATTAAGATATATTAATATATCATAATATCATGATAATATAATAATTTAACATCTCATTAGATATAATAAACAATGGGTTAACAACATTAATTGAGATCGTTAACTTAAAGGTTTCAAAACAACACTTACATGTAACGACTAACGATGACTTAACGACTCAGTTAAAATGTATATACATGTAGTGTATTTAGATGTATTAAAATACTTTTGGAAGACTTCAAGACATATATCAAAACACTCATACTTAATGAAAATGGTTACATTTACTTTCCCATTCTTTTCTTTCATCAAGAATTCTAGTCGTATTCTTGCCCGTATTATACACAGCTTCAAAACATACTTACTATGGGTATATACCAATAGGAACTAGCATGGGATTCCACTCTTGATTATGTCATGTATGACTAATCAATTTTAACTTCTACCATGAGCTAGTCAACTAACTAGAACTCCTTTTAACCCCACTCACTACTCACCAATTACCACTCATCATTCACTCCATTTCACTTCCAATTCTCTTTCTAATTCTCTCTCAACACACACACACTATTATGAACGTATTTTTCCAGTAGTTAATCATCATCTTCATCAAAAATCACTTCAAGAATCAAGCTATAATCATCATAGGAAGAACACTTCAAGACCACTTCAAAAATCCCTTCAAGTTTACTAATTTACTTCCAAGCTTTCTAATCCATTCCAAGTAATCATCTAAGATCAAGAAACCTTTGTTATATACAGTAGGTTATCTTTCTTATTCAAGGTAATATTCATATTCAAACTTTGATTCAATTTCTATAACTATAAACTATCTTAATTCGAGTAAAAATCTTACTTGAACTTGTTTTTGTGTCATGATCCTACTTCAAGAACTTTCAAGCCATCCAAGATCCTTTGAAGCTAGATCATTTCTTGTCACTTCCAGTAGGTTTACCTACTAAAATTTAGGTAGTAATGATGTTCATAACATCATTCGATTCATATATATAAAACTATCTTATTCGAAGGTTTAAACTCGTAATCACTAGAACATAGTTTAGTTAATTCTAGACTTGTTCGCAAACAAAAGTTAATCCTTCTAACTTGACTTTTAAAATTAACTAAACACATGTTCTATATCTATATGATATGCTAACTTAATGATTTAAAACCTGGAAACACGAAAAACACCGTAAAACCGGATTTACGCCGTCGTAGTAACACCGCGGGCTGTTTTGGGTTAGTTAATAAAAACTATGATAAACTTTGATTTAAAAGTTGTTATTCTGAGAAAATGATTTTTATTATGAACATGAAACTATATCCAAAAATTATGGTTAAACTCAAAGTGGAAGTATGTTTTCTAAAATGGTCATCTAGACGTCGTTCTTTCGACTGAAATGACTACCTTTACAAAAACGACTTGTAACTTATTTTTCTGACTATAAACCTATACTTTTTCTATTTAGATTCATAAAATAGAGTTCAATATGAAACCATAGCAATTTGATTCACTCAAAACGGATTTAAAATGAAGAAGTTATGGGTAAAACAAGATTGGATAATTTTTCTCATTTTAGCTACGTGAAAATTGGTAACAAATCTATTCCAACCATAACTTAATCAACTTGTATTGTATATTATGTAATCTTGAGATACCATAGACACGTATACAATGTTTCGACCTATCATGTCGACACATCTATATATATTTCGGAACAACCATAGACACTCTATATGTGAATGTTGGAGTTAGCTATACAGGGTTGAGGTTGATTCCAAAATATATATAGTTTGAGTTGTGATCAATACTGAGATACGTATACACTGGGTCGTGGATTGATTCAAGATAATATTTATCAATTTATTTCTATACATCTAACTGTGGACAACTAGTTGTAGGTTATTAACGAGGACAGCTGACTTAATAAACTTAAAACATCAAAATATATTAAAAGTGTTGTAAATATATTTTGAACATACTTTGATATATATGTATATATTGTTATAGGTTCGTGAATCAACCAGTGGCCAAGTCTTACTTCCTGACGAAGTAAAAATCTGTGAAAGTGAGTTATAGTCCCACTTTTAAAATCTAATATTTTTGGGATGAGAATACATGCAGGTTTTATAAATGATTTACAAAATAGACACAAGTACGTGAAACTACATTCTATGGTTGAATTATCGAAATCGAATATGCCCCTTTTTATTAAGTCTGGTAATCTAAGAATTAGGGAACAGACACCCTAATTGACGCGAATCCTAAAGATAGATCTATTGGGCCTAACAAACCCCATCCAAAGTACCGGATGCTTTAGTACTTCCAAATTTACATCATATCCGAAGGGTGTCCCGGAATGATGGGGATATTCTTATATATGCATCTTGTTAATGTCGGTTACCAGGTGTTCACCATATGAATGATTTTTATCTCTATGTATGGGATGTGTATTGAAATATGAAATCTTGTGGTCTATTGTTACGATTTGATATATATAGGTTAAACCTATAACTCACCAACATTTTTGTTGACGTTTTAAGCATGTTTATTCTCAGGTGATTATTAAGAGCTTCCGCTGTCGCATACTTAAATAAGGACGAGATTTGGAGTCCATGCTTGTATGATATTGTGTAAAAACTGCATTCAAGAAACTTATTTTGTTGTAACATATTTGTATTGTAAACCATTATGTAATGGTCGTGTGTAAACAGGATATTTTAGATTATCATTATTTGATAATCTACGTAAAGCTTTTTAAACCTTTATTGATGAAATAAAGGTTATGGTTTGTTTTAAAATGAATGCAGTCTTTGAAAAACATCTCATATAGAGGTCAAAATGTCGCAACGAAATCAATTAATATGGAACGTTTTTAATCAATAAGAACGGGACATTTCAGTTGGTATCCGAGCGTTGGTCTTAGAGAACCAGAATTTTGCATTAGTGTGTCTTATCGAGTTTGTTAGGATGCATTAGTGAGTCTGGACTTCGACCGTGTTTACTTGAAAAATGATTGCTTAACAAATTTTGTTGGAAACTATATATTTTTAACATGTGAATATTATGTGATATATTAATCTCTTAATGCGTTTGATATTATGTGATAGATGTCTAACTCTAGAACAAGTCCCATTGACTCACCTAATAATAATGAAGAGTCAAATATAAATTGGAATGATTCGTGGACTGATTCACAAGTTCCCGAAGAGGAAACGGAAGAAGAGTCGGAACCGGAAGAAGAATCGGAACCGGAAGAAGAATCGGAACCGGATGAAGAAATAGAACCGGTGGGGGAAATAATAAAACAGTTAAGTAAAAGAAAATTCTCAACCAACCGACCAAGGTTAATTATGGTCAATGGTGTTTCCGCCAAGGAAGCAAAATATTGGGAGGATTACCAATTCTCCGATGAATCGGATTCCGACGAGAATTCCGATGATGTTATAGAAATTACCCCAACTGAATTTAAAAAGGCAAAAGAAAATAATAAGGGAAAGAGCATAAAAATAGAGAAATCTAATTCCAACCCCGATGAACTTTATATGTATCGTCAACCCCCAAAGTCCTTAAGTTGTAACAATGACCCGGGAACCTCTAAACCACCAGGTTTTTCTAAACCAATGTGGAAAACAACGGCTCGTATTAGGGGAACATCATATATCCCTAGAAACTTGGCAAAACGAACCAAAACCGAAGAAGAAGAAACAAGCGAGTTGGAATAAGATAGTTGTATTCGTGTGGTGTAATATATGTAATATAGTGTGCTTATGCTTTATGATATATGTAAAAATTGCTTGTATTAATAAGTATTTTTTTTATGAATCTAACTCTTGTTCTATTTTACAGTATAAAAACACAAAATGGATAGACAACCCAATATTTTAAGAGACCTACCCGGAGACATGATTGATGAAATCTTGTCTAGAGTCGGTCAGAATTCTTCGGCACAACTATTTAAGGTGAGATCAGTTTGTAAGACATTCGAAGAACGTTCCAAGAATGCCTTGATTTATAAAAGGCTTTCGTTTGAAAGATGGGGGATATCACATTGGTAAATCCATAAGTTACGATGTGTTTACTTTGACGCATATATTGCGGGGAACCCAAATGCTATTTTACGCAATGGGTTAAGAAATTATTTTGACTCAATATATCCGAATATTGGACTTCGTGATTTAGAAAAAGCGGCTAACATGCAACATAAAGAAGCATGTTATACTTACGGATTAGTAATGTTCGCTTCTCACCAAAGTGAGAACAAGAACATCGGGCTACAACTATTAAACAAAACGTTCCCACAAGTGACGGAGTCGGTAATTGGGGTAAGAAATGAGGTTTTTAGATTGTTACGGGACTGTTGGACATTACGTAACCCTCGTCCATTTGACGACGTTACAACACACTGTCTTATCAACGGCCATAATGGTTATGTTCCACAAGACCAAGGATGGGAAGTAATCCTAGTAAAACCAGAATGCATGACTTGTTTCTGGACGTATGAATTACGTGTCTTTAGTGCCTTTGCTGAACGACTTGTGTACTAGCTAGAATTATCTTCACAACCATCTTGTATCAAATTTATTGTGTGCTATATTTCATGCTATATGTAAAATAAGCGGTATTGTAAGTGTGTAAAATATTGTGTAAAAGTTTGAACGCGAAATATTATTATAATCAGTTTTTCATATAGAATTGTAGTAGTTGAATTGTATATTAGCTACTAAGTATGAACTTAACGGGTAGGTACTACCCGAATTTAAACTTATAAAATGCTAATATGAAGAAAAAGCTTTTATAAATGAGTTCATATTATGCTACGAAATACTATTAACTACTCTTAATATTCTGTATGATTAACTTGTTCCATTTGACTATTTTGAAGGAAATGGCACCGACTACTCGACACACCGTGAATATGAATGAAGAGGAATTCCGTACTTTTCTAGCTTCAAACATAGCCGCAGTACAGGCTGTGCTACATACCAACAATAACCTTGGATCTAGCAGTACAGGAAATCGTGTAGGATGCACCTACAAAGAATTCACTTCCTGCAAACCTTTGGAATTTGATGGAACCGAAGGACCGACCGGATTGAAACGGTGGACCGAGAAGGTCGAATCGGTGTTTGCCATAAGTAAGTATACTGAAGAGGACAAAGTGAAGTACGCTACGCATACCTTCACAGGTTCTGCGTTAACATGGTGGAATACCTATCTAGAGCAAGTGGGACAAGACGATGCGTACGCACTACCATGGTCAGCATTCAAGCACTTGATGAACAAGAAGTACCGTCCCAGAACCGAGGTCAATAAGCTCAAGACAGAACTTAGAGGGTTACGAATCCAAGGATTTGATATTACCACGTACGAAAGACGATTCACAGAATTGTGCCTATTGTGTCCGGGAGCATTCGAAGATGAGGAAGAGAAGATCGACGAGTTTGTGAAAGGATTATCGGAAAGAATCCAAGAAGATATAAGTTCACACGAGCCCGCCTCCATACAACAGGCATGTAGAATGGCTCACAAACTAGTGAACCAGATTGAAGAAAGAATTAAAGAACAGACTGCTGAAGAGGCCAATGTGAAGCAAGTCAAAAGAAAGTGGGAGGAAAACGGTGATAAGAATCACCAATACAACAACAACAGCAATTACAACAATAATCGCAATAATTATCCCAACAATCGCAACATCAATCGCAACTACAAAAAACGGCCCAACAACAACAACAGCAACTACAACAATCATCCCAACAACAATAATAACCGCAACAACAACAACAATCAGAAGCAGCTATGCCAAAGGTGTGAAAAGTATCACTCGGGGTTCTGCACCAAATTTTGCAACAAGTGTAAAAGAAATGGTCATAGCGCGGTGAAGTGTGAGGTCTACTGACCAGGGGTTAATAGAATGAAAGGAACAAATGGTGTCGGAACGAGTAATGGCGGAGCAAGTAGTGTCAGAGCAAGTTATGCCAATGTAGTTTGTTATAAATGTGGAAAACCGGGCCACATTATTAGAAATTGCCCAAACCAGGAGAACATGAATGGACAAGGCCGCGGAAGAGTTTTCAATATTAATACGGCAGAGGCACAGGAAGACCCGGAGCTTGTTATGGGTACGTTTCTTATTGACAATAAATCTGCTTACGTTTTATTTGATTCGGGTGCGGATAGAAGCTATATGAGTAGAGATTTTTGTGCTAAATTAAGTTGTCCATTGACGCCTTTGGATAGTAAATTTTTACTCGAATTAGCAAATGGTAAATTAATTTCAGCAGATAATATATGTCGGAATCGAGAAATTAAACTGGTTAGCGAAACATTTAAGATTGATTTGATACCAGTAGAGTTAGGGAGTTTTGATGTGATAATCGGTATGGACTGGTTGAAAGAAGTGAAAGCAGAGATCGTTTGTTACAAAAATGCAATTCGCATTATACGAGAAAAAGGAAAACCCTTAATGGTGTACGGAGAAAAGGGCAACACGAAGCTACATCTTATTAGTAATTTGAAGGCACAAAAACTAATAAGAAAAGGTTGCTATGCTGTTCTAGCACACGTCGAGAAAGTACAAACTGAAGAAAAGAGCATCAATGATGTTCCCATTGCAAAAGAATTTCCCGATGCATTTCTGAAAGAATTACCGGGATTACCCCCACATCGATCCGTTGAATTTCAAATAGATCTTGTACCAGGAGCTGCACCAATAGCTCGTGCTCCTTACAGACTAGCACCCAGCGAGATGAAAGAACTACAAAGCCAATTACAAGAACTTTTAGAGCGTGGTTTCATTCGACCAAGCACATCACCGTGGGGAGCTCCTGTTTTGTTTGTCAAGAAGAAAGATGGTACATTCAGGTTGTGTATCGACTACCGAGAGTTGAACAAACTTACCATCAAGAACCGCTACCCACTACCGAGAATCGATGACTTATTTGATCAACTACAAGGCTCGTCTGTTTATTCAAAGATTGACTTACGTTCCGGGTATCATCAAATGCGGGTGAAAGAAGATGATATTCCAAAGACTGCTTTCAGAACACGTTACGGTCATTACGAGTTTATGGTCATGCCGTTTGGTTTAACTAATGCACCAGCTGTGTTCATGGACCTTATGAACCGAGTGTGTGGACCATACCTTGACAAGTTTGTCATTGTTTTCATTGATGACATACTTATTTACTCAAAGAATGACCAAGAACACGGTGAACATTTGAGAAAGGTGTTAGAAGTATTGAGGAAGGAAGAATTATACGCTAAGTTTTCAAAGTGTGCATTTTGGTTGGAAGAAGTTCAATTCCTCAGTCACATAGTGAACAAAGAAGGTATTAAGGTGGATCCGGCAAAGATAGAAACTGTTGAAAAGTGGGAAACCCCGAAAACTCCGAAACACATACGCCAGTTTTTAGGACTAGCTGGTTACTACAGAAGGTTCATCCAAGACTTTTCCAGAATAGCAAAACCCTTGACTGCATTAACGCATAAAGGGAAGAAATTTGAATGGAATGATGAACAAGAGAAAGCGTTTCAGTTATTGAAGAAAAAGCTAACTACGGCACCTATATTGTCATTGCCTGAAGGGAATGATGATTTTGTGATTTATTGTGATGCATCAAAGCAAGGTCTCGGTTGTGTATTAATGCAACGAACGAAGGTGATTGCTTATGCGTCTAGACAATTGAAGATTCACGAACAAAATTATACGACGCATGATTTGGAATTAGGCGCGGTTGTTTTTGCATTAAAGACTTGGAGGCACTACTTATATGGGGTCAAAAGTATTATATATACCGACCACAAAAGTCTTCAACACATATTTAATCAGAAACAACTGAATATGAGGCAGCGTAGGTGGATTGAATTATTGAATGATTACGACTTTGAGATTCGTTACCACCCGGAGAAGGCAAATGTGGTAGCCAATGCCTTGAGCAGGAAGGACAGAGAACCCATTCGAGTAAAATCTATGAATATAATGATTCATAATAACATTACTACTCAAATAAAGGAGTCGCAACAAGGAGTTTTAAAAGAGGGAAATTTAAAGGATGAAATACCCAAAGGATCGGAGAAGCATCTTAATATTCGGGAAGACGGAACCCGGTATAGGGCTGAAAGGATTTGGGTACCAAAATTTGGAGATATGAGAGAAATGGTACTTAGAGAAGCTCATAAAACCAGATACTCAATACATCCTGGAACGGGGAAGATGTACAAGGATCTCAAGAAACATTTTTGGTGGCCGGGTATGAAAGCCGATGTTGCTAAATACGTAGGAGAATGTTTGACGTGTTCTAAGGTCAAAGCTGAGCATCAGAAACCATCAGGTCTACTTCAACAACCCGAAATCCCGGAATGGAAATGGGAAAACATTACCATGGATTTCATCACTAAATTGCCAAGGACTGCAAGTGGTTTTGATACTATTTGGGTAATAGTTGATCGTCTCACCAAATCAGCACACTTCCTACCAATAAGAGAAGATGACAAGATGGAGAAGTTAGCACGACTTTATTTGAAGGAAGTCGTCTCCAGACATGGAATACCAATCTCTATTATCTCTGATAGGGATGGCAGATTTATTTCAAGATTCTGGCAGACATTACAGCAAGCATTAGGAACTCGTCTAGACATGAGTACTGCTTATCATCCACAAACTGATGGGCAGAGCGAAAGGACGATACAAACGCTTGAAGACATGCTACGAGCATGTGTTATTGATTTCAGAAACAGTTGGGATCGACATCTACCGTTAGCAGAATTTTCCTACAACAACAGCTACCATTCAAGCATTGAGATGGCGCCGTTTGAAGCACTTTATGGTAGAAAGTGCAGGTCTCCGATTTGTTGGAGTGAAGTGGGGGATAGACAGATTACGGGTCCGGAGATTATACAAGAAACTACCGAGAAGATCATCCAAATTCAACAACGGTTGAAAACCGCCCAAAGTCGACAAAAGAGCTACGCTGATATTAAAAGAAAAGATATAGAATTTGAAATTGGAGAGATGGTCATGCTTAAAGTTGCACCTTGGAAAGGCGTTGTTCGATTTGGTAAACGAGAGAAATTAAATCCAAGGTATATTGGACCATTCAAGATTATTGATCGTATCGGACCAGTAGCTTACCGACTTGAGTTACCTCAACAACTCGCGGCTGTACATAACACTTTCCACGTCTCGAATTTGAAGAAATGTTTTGCTAAAGAAGATCTCACTATTCCGTTAGATGAAATCCAAATCAACGAAAAACTTCAATTCATCGAAGAACCCGTCGAAATAATGGATCGTGAGGTTAAAAGACTTAAGCAAAACAAGATACCAATTGTTAAGGTTAGATGGAATGCTCGTAGAGGACCCGAGTTCACCTGGGAGCGTGAAGATCAGATGAAGAAGAAATACCCGTATCTATTTCCAGAAGATTCGTCAACACCTTCAACAGCTTAAAATTTCGGGACGAAATTTATTTAACGGGTAGGTACTGTAGTGACCCGAACTTTTCCATGTTTATATATATTAATTGAGATTGATATTTACATGATTAAATGTTTCCAACATGTTAAGCAATCAAACTTGTTAAGACTTGATTAATTGAAATATGTTTCATATAGACAATTGACCACCCAAGTTGACCGGCGATTCACGAACGTTAAAACTTGTAAAAATGACATGACGATATATATATGGATATAAATATGGTTAACATGAGATTATGATAAGTAAGTATCTCCATAAGTATATTAACAATGAGTTATATACATATAAACAAGACTACTAACTTAAGGATTTCGAAACGAGACATATATGTAACGATTATCGTTGTAACGACATTTAAATGTATATATATCATATTAAGATATATTAATATATCATAATATCATGATAATATAATAATTTAACATCTCATTAGATATAATAAACAATGGGTTAACAACATTAATTGAGATCGTTAACTTAAAGGTTTCAAAACAACACTTACATGTAACGACTAACGATGACTTAACGACTCAGTTAAAATGTATATACATGTAGTGTATTTAGATGTATTAAAATACTTTTGGAAGACTTCAAGACATATATCAAAACACTCATACTTAACGAAAATGGTTACAGTTACTTTCCCATTCTTTTCTTTCATCAAGAATTCTAGTCGTATTCTTGCCCGTATTATACACAGCTTCAAAACGTACTTACTATGGGTATATACCAATAGGAACTAGCATGGGATTCCACTCTTGATTATTTCATGTATGACTAATCAATTTTAACTTCTACCATGAGCTAGTCAACTAACTAGAACTCCTTTTAACCCCACTCACCACTCACCAATTACCACTCATCATTCACTCCATTTCACTTCCAATTCTCTTTCTAATTCTCTCTCAACACACACACACTATTATGAACGTATTTTTCCAGTAGTTAATCATCATCTTCATCAAAAATCACTTCAAGAATCAAGCTATAATCATCATAGGAAGAACACTTCAAGAACACTTCAAAAATCCCTTCAAGTTTACTAATTTACTTCCAAGTTTTCTAATCCATTCCAAGTAATCATCTAAGATCAAGAAACCTTTGTTATATACAGTAGGTTATCTTTCTTATTCAAGGTAATATTCATATTCAAACTTTGATTCAATTTCTATAACTATAAACTATCTTAATTCGAGTAAAAATCTGACTTGAACTTGTTTTTGTGTCATGATCCTACTTCAAGAACTTTCAAGCCATCCAAGATCCTTTGAAGCTAGATCATTTCTTGTCACTTCCAGTAGGTTTACCTACTAAAATTGAGGTAGTAATGATGTTCATAACATCATTCGATTCATATATATAAAACTATCTTATTCGAAGGTTTAAACTCGTAATCACTAGAACATAGTTTAGTTAATTCTAAACTTGTTCGCAAACAAAAGTTAATCCTTCTAACTTGACTTTTAAAATTAACTAAACACATGTTCTATATCTATATGATATGCTAACTTAATGATTTAAAACCTGGAAACACGAAAAACACCGTAAAACCGGATTTACGCCGTCGTAGTAACACCGCGGGCTGTTTTGGGTTAGTTAATTAAAAACTATGATAAACTTTGATTTAAAAGTTGTTATTCTGAGAAAATGATTTTTATTATGAACATGAAACTATATCCAAAAATTATGGTTAAACTCAAAGTGGAAGTATGTTTTCTAAAATGGTCATCTAGACGTCGTTCTTTCGACTGAAATGACTACCTTTACAAAAACGACTTGTAACTTATTTTTCTGAATATAAACCTATACTTTTTCTGTTTAGATTCATAAAATAGAGTTCAATATGAAACCATAGCAATTTGATTCACTCAAAACGGATTTAAAATGAAGAAGTTATGGGTAAAAGAAGATTGGATAATTTTTCTCATTTTAGCTACGTGAAAATTGGTAACAAATCTATTTCAACCATAACTTAATCAACTTGTATTGTATATTATGTAATCTTGAGATACCATAGACAAGTATACAATGTTTTGACCTATCATGTCGACACATCTATATATATTTCGGAACAACCATAGACACTCTATATGTGAATGTTGGAGTTAGCTATACAGGGTTGAGGTTGATTCCAAAATATATATAGTTTGAGTTGTGATCAATACTGAGATACGTATACACTGGGTCGTGGATTGATTCAAGATAATATTTATCGATTTATTTCTGTACATCTAACTGTGGACAACTAGTTGTAGGTTATTAACGAGGACAGCTGACTTAATAAACTTAAAACATCAAAATATATTAAAAGTGTTGTAAATATATTTTGAACATACTTTGATATATATGTATATATTGTTATAGGTTCGTGAATCAACCAGTGGCCAAGTCTTACTTCCCGATGAAGTAAAAATCTGTGAAAGTGAGTTATAGTCCCACTTTTAAAATCTAATATTTTTGGGATGAGAATACATGCTGGTTTTATAAATGATTTACAAAATAGACACAAGTACGTGAAACTACATTCTATGGTTGAATTATCGAAATCGAATATGCCCCTTTTTATTAAGTCTGGTAATCTAAGAATTAGGGAACAGACACCCTAATTGACGCGAATCCTAAAGATAGATCTATTGGGCCTAACAAACCCCATCCAAAGTACCGGATGCTTTAGTACTTCCAAATTTATATCATATCCGAAGGGTGTCCCGGAATGATGGGGATATTCTTATATATGCATCTTGTTAATGTCGGTTACCAGGTGTTCACCATATGAATGATTTTTATCCCTATGTATGGGATGTGTATTGAAATATGAAATCTTGTGGTCTATTGTTACGATTTGATATATATAGGTTAAACCTATAACTCACCAACATTTTTGTTGACGTTTTAAGCATGTTTATTCTCAGGTGATTATTAAGAGCTTCCGCTGTCGCATACTTAAATAAGAACGAGATTTGGAGTCCATGCTTGTATGATATTGTGTAAAAACTGCATTCAAGAAACTTATTTTGTTGTAACATATTTGTATTGTAAACCATTATGTAATGGTCGTGTGTAAACAGGATATTTTAGATTATCATTATTTGATAATCTACGTAAAGCTTTTTAAACCTTTATTGATGAAATAAAGGTTATGGTTTGTTTTAAAATGAATGCAGTCTTTGAAAAACGTCTCATATAGAGGTCAAAACCTCGCAACGAAATCAATTAATATGGAACGTTTTTAATCAATAAGAACGGGATATTTCACTTGCCCCGGTACCTCAGGAGCCACACCACCATCCCAGTGGTGTTGTGATTCCCGCTGAATTTGGAGAAGGCCATTCCATAATCAGTATCGTCATTGGTGCCGACGCGCTCCTGATGGACGTTTGGTGCCGATCCCGCCTTTCAGATACCGACAGATGATAGCCGCCCGAGGAGAGCCAGTACAGCCACCTCCACATGATTCAGATGACCCGTCATCCGACGACTCATCCACAGACGACTCTAGTGACGAGGATTCCATCGATGACTCCGATGAGGAGGACCCCGATGATGCACCTGTTCAGCCACCCTCCACCCCGCCGAAGAAGCGGTACCATTTCGATGGTACTGTCATTCCAGGGATTAATGGAGGTCGAGCATTCACTGACGCATATGGTCGGCGTCATAGGGTTACCGCCCGTAAGCGGCTTGTGCTGTATCCTGCTGATCCCTTCGTCCGTAAGCCTTGCCGCTTCGCAGCCTCTACTTCTGGAGCCGGACCGTCTGCACCACCAGCTCCACCAGCACCATCTGTACCGACGGCACTGCCTGCCCCACCATCTCCCACTGTCGAGGAACTGACGAGGGAGGTGGAGATCCTCCGTGCTCGGGTAACTGAGCTCGAGGACCAGATGTCTCATGTATTGGACATCCTACACCCACCTTCACCATAGGACCTTTGTAGTAGATTTCATTATGTAATCTAGTTGTAGTTTTATGTATTACTTATGTATTGTACGAACCTATGCTGATGTATGCAACTTATTATTAATGAATGGAACTTTGCGTTATGTAATTCTTGCACGATGTTCTATTTACGTTACTGTATGATTCTGTGGTATTTGTACCTGGATTGCATTACTTAATAAACATGTGATGTGTTGATTCCATGTTGGTTACCATATACTGTATTATTACTATTTGAATACTGGATTTTGACTTGAGTCAAAACTTTTGTTTAGAACATCATGGCCAACGGACGATCAACACCTATCGTAGCCCAAATCGAGGAGATGATCAATGAACGAGTCACCGCAGCTTTAGCAGAAAGAAACCTCCAAGCTCCACCGCCACCGGTTATCCAGCCCATTCGTAATGGGTGCACGTACAAAGAGTTCCAAAGCTGCACACCCCACAACTTCAGTGGAACAGAGGGGCCGGTTGGTCTCACTAGATGGTTCGAGAAATTAGAATCTGTGTTTCGAGTTAGTAACTGCGCAGAAGCGAATAAAACCAAGTTTGCTTCATGCACTCTGTCTGACGGCGCACTAACGTGGTGGAACCCGTTGGCTCAAGCAAAAGGCATTGATGAGGCATTTGCTACGCCATGGGAGGAATTCAAAGGGGCTCTGATTGAAGAATATTGCCCTAGTACCGAGATCTAGAAGATGGAGATTGAGTTTATGCAGTTGAAGGTCGTGGGAAACGACCTCGATGGTTACAATCGTAGATATTTAGAACTAGCCCTGATGTGTCCTACCATGGTCACCCCGGAGTTCAAGCGTATGGAAAGATATTTGTGGGGACTTCCTAAGTCTATTAAGGGAAACGTCACCTCGTCCAAGCCACCCAATGTCCAGGAAGCGATGCGCATGGCGCATACTTTAATGAACCAAATCATCAGCGATGAACCGGAGAAGGCTAAGTCTGAAGCGGGTAGTAGTGAGAAGCGCAAATGGGATAACAACAGGGGAAGGACCTATGATCAAAACCCGGCAAAACGACATGAGGGTTTCAAAGGAAACAACAACGGTGGAAACCCCAATCCGAACACCAACTCAAACCCCAACTACAAAGGAACCTTACCACAATGCAAGTGGTGCTACAAGCACCATACTAGGTATTGTAATGTTGTTTGCGAAAAGTGCCAACGGAATGGACATATCGGTAAGGACTGCAAGGTCACCACCCTGAATGTGAAGGCGAACCCCAATGAACCAAAAAAGTGCTACGAATGCGGACAGATGGGCCATTTCAGAAATACATGCCCCAACAAAAGAAAGGACGGTGGACCACCCAGTGGAAGAGCTTTCAACGTTAATGCAAGGGATGCATGCGAGAATCCCGACTTGGTGACAGGTATATTCACTATCAACAATCTTTTAGCTTCTGTCTTATTTGATACTGGTGCCGATAGAAGTTATGTATGTAGACACATTTGCGATTAGATTAATTGGTCGTTAGTCCCGTTAAAGGAAAGTATGCTAGTAGAGGTAGCCAATGGAAAACTTGAGAAAGTTTACCATATTAGTCGAGGAGCTATTATCAACATAGCTGGTGCAGATTTTGAAATTGATTTGATACCTATCAAATTAGGAAGTTTTGACGTGATCGTCGGTATGGATTGGTTGACCAAGATAAAGGCTGACATTATCTGTGGAGATAAAGCTCTTCGTATACCACAAGGAGATGGTGAGCCACTGATCATTTACGGAGAGAGATGTACCTCGATGCTGAACCTCATTATTTGCGTGAAAGTGCAAAAGATCATGAAGAAGGGACGTCTTGCTGTCCTAGCACATGTGAAAACGGTAGAAACTGAGGTGAAGAGTGTGAACGGTGTTCGAATTGTGAACGAATTTTCCGATGTCTTCCTTGAAGAATTGCCTGGATTACCGCCGTCAAGAGCAGTAGAGTTTCAGATTGATTTAGTACCAGGAGCTGCACCTGTAGCTTGCGCACCTTATCGACTCGCACCTTCCGAGATGCAAGAATTACAAAGCCAATTACAAGAACTGCTATACCGTGGATTTATCCAACCAAGTTTCTCGCCTTGGGGTGCACCTGTTTTATTTGTGAAGAAGAAGGATGGATCTTTCCGCATGTGTATCGACTACCGTGAACTCAACAAATTGACGATCAAGAATCGGTATCCTCTTCCCCGTATTGACGATCTTTTTGATCAACTTCAAGGATTGAGCGTTTACTCCAAGATCGATTTGCAATCCGATTATCACCAGTTGAGGGTAAAAGAAAGCGATGTGATGAAGACTGCATTCAGAACTCGCTATGGTCATTATGAGTTTCTTGTGATGCCATTCGGTTTAACCAACGCACCTGCCGTGTTCATGGATCTCATGAATCGTGTCTGCAAGCCATACCTGGATAAGTTCGTTATCGTCTTCATAGATGATATCCTCATCTACTCCAAGAGCGAAGAAGAGCATGAACAACACCTCCGACTAGTACTTGAACTCTTGAGGCAAGAGCAACTTTATGCAAAATTCTCCAAGTGTGAATTTTGGTTGAAGGAAGTCCAATTTCTGGGTCATGTTGTGAGCGACCAGGGTATCAAGGTTGACCCCGCCAAGATTGAAGC
This sequence comes from Rutidosis leptorrhynchoides, assembly GCF_046630445.1. NCBI lineage: Eukaryota > Viridiplantae > Streptophyta > Magnoliopsida > Asterales > Asteraceae > Rutidosis > Rutidosis leptorrhynchoides. The sequence continues at coordinate 345,655,220 of NC_092341.1, forward strand.
TATCAGCAAGTGGGAGACCCCCACTACCCCGACGCACATTCGCCAATTTTTAGGTCTCGCCGGTTACTACCGAAGGTTTATTGAAGGTTTCTCTCTAATTGCGCGTCCTTTGATCGCGCTGACTCATAAAGGGAAGAAGTTCATTTGGGAACCCGCACACGAATCAGCATTTCAAACCTTGAAGAAGAAGTTGACCACCGCACCTATCTTATCTCTTCCTGAAGGCAGTGACGATTTCGTCGTTTATTGCGATGCATCGAAAAGTGGTTTTGGTTGTGTACTGATGCAAAGATCAAAGGTTATTGCCTATGCTTCCCGTCAACTGAAGATTCACGAGCGGAACTACACTACTCACGATCTCGAACTTGGAGCCATTGTCTTTGCATTAAAGCTGTGGAGACACTATCTTTATGGAACTAAGAGCACTATTTTCACCGACCACAAGAGCCTCCAACACATCTTTGATCAGAAGCAACTGAATATGAGACAGTGTCGATGGATCGAGACGCTAAACGACTATGATTGTGAACTTCGCTATCATCCTGGCAAGGCCAATGTTGTAGCTGACGCTTTAAGCCGAAAGGAGAGGATGACACCTCTTTGTGTTAGGGCTCTGAACATCACCATCCATTCGAATCTCAACAGTCAGATCTGAGTAGCCCAAGATGAGGCTCTCAAGGAGGAGAATATATCTCATGAACATTTGAACATTCTTGTCTCTCGATTCGAGGTTAGGGAGTCTGGACTCCGATGTTATGCCGGAAGAATTTGGGTACCTCTTTATGGAGATCTATGGAACCTTATACTTGATGAAGCCCACAAGTCGAGATATTTGATTCATCCCGGAGCGGGAAAAATGTACCACGATCTTAAGGAACAGTACTGGTGGCCGAATCTTAAGAAGGACGTTGCAACTTATGTTGGTAAGTGTCTGACTTGTTCGAAAGTTAAGGCCGAGCATCAGAGGCCCTCTGGGTTACTTCAGCAACCGGAAATCCTGCAATGGAAGTGGGAAAGGATAATGATGGATTTCATCACCAAGCTACCAAAGACGGTGGGCGGATACGATACCATCTGGGTTATCATTGACCGTCTTACCAAATCTGCACACTTTCTAGCGATGAAGGAAACGGATACGATGGAGAGACTTGCTCAACTATACATCAAAGAGGTTGTATCTCGTCATGGTGTACCTTTGTCGATCATCTCAGATCGCGATCCCTGTTTCGCTTCCAGATTTTGGCGTTCCTTACAAGAAGCCATGGGAACCCGTCTCGACATGAGTACTGCTTATCATCCACAGACTGACGGGCAAAGTGAACGAACGATTCAGACCTTGGAAGACATGTTGCATGCATGTGTTATTGATTTCGGAAAGGCCTGGGAAAGGCATTTGCCACTCGCCGAATTTTCTTACAACAACAGTTATCACTCAAACATTAATGCCGCACCTTTTGAACCGTTGTATGGCCGCAAGTGCCGATCCCCTATTTGTTGGCCGACGTAGGCGAAAAGCAAATCACCGGACCCGAGGTAGTCCATGAAACAACGGAGAAGATTGCTCAAATTCAAGCTAGACTTAAGACTGCCCGCGATCGTCAAAAGAGTTATGCAGACGGTAAACGTAAGGACTTTGAATTCAACATTGGTGACCGTGTAATGTTGAAGGTTGCACCTTGGAAAGGTGTGATTCATTTTGGAAAACGTGGAAAGTTGAACCCACGATACATTGGTCCTTTCGAAATTTTGGAGCGTGTTGGACTCGTTGCTTACCGTTTGGATCTACCAGCACAATTGAGCTCAGTTCATCCTACCTTCCACGTGTCAAACTTGAAGAAGTATCTTGCTACACCCGAACACATCATACCACTGGAAGAACTTACCATTGACGACAAACTCCACTTCGTGGAAGAGCCTGTTGAAATTATGGACCGTGAGGTCAAAACTTTGAAACGCAACAAGATTCCGATCGTCCGAGTACGATGGAATTCCAAACGAGGACCTGAGTTTACCTGGGAGCGAGAGGATCAAATGATGCAAAAGTATCCTCACCTTTTCCCAACTCCTCCATCTACCTCAGCTTAAAATTTCGGGACGAAATTTTCTTTAACAGGTGGGTAATGTAACGACCCTGGATTTTCCAACGTTTACTTATTAATATTTATTATTAATGCTTGTGATTTAATGAATGTATTGTTTACATACATTTACTTGTTACCATACTTGACTTTAAATGCCCGAAGCGTCTTTGTGACACACGAAACTTTCACGAATAATATTTTAAATATTATTTACATTCATGATTAATTTTATTAATCATTTTAATTAACTAAGACTACTAGTTAATTACTTGGGCTTTTATTTGGATTATTACTTAATTGGACTTGGGCTCATGATTAGTGGACTTAGAAGCCCACCCTACATCTTTAATGGACTAACTAGTCCAACTCATTATGTAAGTATTACATTTAAGATGAAACTAGTTAGTTTAGTGCATATAGAATCTTGTTACAAGTTACTTACAACACATTCCCATAACAACACCCCTAATAACCATCTTTTTAGTCAAATGCATGCAAGAACCTTGTGGACTTTTTCCCTCTCCCCTTTTCTTTGCTAACCGTCGGCTTTGGGGTAGTACAAGGGAGGGTTCAATTTTTTTTTTGTGACTACTTGTTTACTAGTATTACTTCCTCACTTCTCACACACACAAAATACTTCAAACTTGCTTCTCATTTTGCTCTCTTTTCCTCTCAAGACTTGTAAGTAATATGAAGAAATTCTCTCTTCTTTTCCTTGCTAAAAACCGAAACCAAACACCTCTCATCATCATTCTTTTGTTGTTGTTTTGTTACTTGTCTTTGATTAGTTGTTTACTTACTTGTAGTTGTTACTTACTAGTATTTAAGAATCAAACTCTCTAGTTTGTTCCTCATTCTATCTTGTATTTACAAGAACACACAAGAATCTAGAATTACTAGTTTATGGTTCTACCTTTAAAGTTCTAAAAGATTAAAATTCATGTGTTGTAAAAACCATACTTGTAATTCATGTTTGTAAACTTAAAGTTTACATTCTTAAAGATCAAGCCTTGGCTTGAATCTTTAAAGTATGAACAACCATGACTTGTTACTTGTTTATTTAGTTTATTTCTTCATATTATACACTCTTTAAATTCGTGATTTTGGTTGTTAATGGTCAAGTATTACAAGTTAATCTTGATCTCATACTTTCTTGAACTAAAATTAACTTTATGAGTTTCAAGAACATGGAGGTATAACTCTCTAGTTATAACTTCAAATACTTATGAAAGATCTAAGTTTATATAGCTTATGGTCTTCTAACTTTGTCATAATCAAGAGCTTATGAGCTTACATACACTTTACAAGATGATAATCTAAGTTTTGTAACTTATGGTTTCATTAAAGTAAAGATTCAAGTGTTATTACTTAGGATTTAACTTAATAACTTTAGATCTAGACTTTTGAGTCTTGGATCTTCAAGATCAAACTAAGAACTATCTTCTACAACCTAAGATCTTGTTTAATTAGTTTACATTCAAGTTTGTAGTTCAATATTACTTTTATATTTCATGTATGTGTTAAATCTAAGACTTTGATGTAACCTTGGTTCATCAAAACACTTGCAACACTTAATTAAGTTGTGCTACATATCTTAGACTTGCACTAGTTTTATGATGGTCAAACCTTGGTAAAGATGATGTAAACACATCAACGAGTTGTACACTTGAAGCTATATGCATCAAGGATGAGAACCGTGATGAACATCAAGCACCAAGAAACCACTGGAACCTACTGTTTACTGTTTTTTGGAACATACCCGAATATCTGGGCTACTGTAAAGTTGATTTTCAGTTATCTCTGTTCGAGTAGATAATTTTTCATTTAAGACTCGTCTTAATCCGAGTTACGGTTTAGGATTTATGGCCATCTGAGTGTCACTATGTCTTTTAACGTTGTGCTGAAAATTCTAACCTACTCGCACTTAGACCGTCGCCACGGTCAAACGAAGACGAGTTTGCTTCTGGAATTTTTACCACAACTAAAGGACTCATATACGGAGCCATGTCCACTGGTCTCACCTTATTTCAGTAGGTATAGAGGCCGTGGTGACTGATCCAAGTCAGCCTTTGTTTTAAACTTCTTTCATGAACGGAACTTACTTTACACCTTTTATTTGATGATGAATGATGATGACCCTTAAGACCTTATTTACATACATTTAAACCTATTGGGACGATTTACTGACTTAGTACTATTTGACTTAGGTTGAGGACTTTCCGGACCTACGTACTTGCTTACTTCCCAACTCGACTTTACTACTACTTTACCACGGTGAGTTATAGCATTCCCTTTTTACTTTAACTATTTTGGGAACTGAGAATACATGCGCATTTTACATTTTACATACTAGGCATGAGTACTTAAACTTTATATATGTGTGGGTTATACAACGGCATAAACATTCCCTTTAGCTCGGTAACGTTTAGTCATTGGTTTTTGAACCGGTGAACGCGAATCTTAGATATGGATCCATAGGGTTTGACATCCCCACTCGGGCTAGACGCGCTAGCATTTAACGAGCATTTAATACTTCGTAAACATACGCACTCGCCAAGTGTACTTTCAGGGGGTTATAAACATTAAGTTAGTTACCAAGTGCCCACGGTTAAACATATACTTTATCATACTATTTTGAAACGCTCTTTGTAGCACTGAAATCTCGTGGCCTACCTTACATTACTGTTATACTTAAACTATAGCTCACCAACCTTTGTGTTGACGTTTTTAAGCATGTTTTTCTCAGGTGCTTAAGATTAGCCGCTTCCGCTGTTGTACTAGTCTTGCTGTAGACACCCGCTGCTTTAGAGATATCACCGCATGAACATTATCTTGCATTCATAAACTTTATTACTTTTGGAACTATAATTTGTAATGACCTAAGGGTTACGTACTATTAACTTTGCTTCTAGTCATAGAAGCATACTTTTGGATGTAAAATATTTGACGTTGTTTATGACGTCACCTTTTATCATGAATGCAACTTGTTTTGAAAACGCATATAGTGTTTGACCTTGTAATGATCCTGTTGTTGATGGTCCGTACATGTTGATTTAGTACGGGGCATCACAGTAAGAAATTCAAAAAGAGTTTTAACTCTAAGGATCGAGAATCTGCGGTTTGTTGGAATTGCAATCAAAAGGGCCACTTTAGCACTCAATGTAAGAATCCAAAGGTGGATAAAGGTAGGGTGAACTTCACTTTCGAGGATACGGATGACGCTTTGGTGTGTTGTGTTGAAAATTCGGTTGAAGCTTGGATCATGGATTCGGACGCATCATTCCATGCTAATCCTAGTAAGGAGATGATGAAGAATTTTAAGGCGTATCGGGGGAAGGTGAGATTGACGGATGACAAACGCTTAGACATAAGAGGCATTGGAGATGTGACATTGAAGACATCCAATGGTTCCAATTGGACTTTGAAAGATGTGAGGTATATTTCGAATTTGAAAAGGAAGCTTATCTCTATAGGTCAATTGGATGAAGAAGGTAATCATACTACCTTCGGTGATCGCAAATGGCGTGTTCTAAAGGATGGTCAAGTCATGGCTTCGGGACATAAAAAGGGAACTTTATACATGGTCGAGGTATTCGATGATGATGAGGTTAATGTGAAAAGTAATGTAGGGGTTGATTCTACTCTATGGCACTGAAGATTAGGGCATATGAGTGAGAAGGGGATGAAATTGCTAGTTTCTAAAGGGAAGATTCCTGGTTTGAAGAAAGTGAATATCGGGTTTTGTGATCCATGTACTATGGGAAAACAAAAGAAGGTATCATTTGGGAAATCGAGAATTTCACCAAAGAATGAGAAGCTTGAACTTGTTCATTCCGATGTCTATGGACCTACAACGGTTGAGTCACATGGTGGTTCCCGCTACTATGTCTCCTTCATTGATGACTCCACAAGAAAGGTATGGGTTTACTTTCTCAAAGTTAAATCTGATGTGTTTTCTACTTTTAAAGTGTGAAGAGCTGCTGTTGAAAACGAGACTAACTTAAAAGTTAAGTGCTTGAAATCTGACAATGGAGGATAATACAGCAGTAAAGAATTTAAAGACTATTGTGAGGAACATGGTATTCGTATGTTGAAAACTGTTCCATAAACACCACAGCACAATGGGGTTGCCGAACGCATGAACCGGACGCTTAATGAGCGGGCTAGGAGTATGATGTTACATTCGGGTCTACCCAAGATGTTTTGGGCAGATGCTGTAAATACGGTAGCTTATTTTATTAACAGGAGACCCTCAACACCGTTAGAGTTTCGAATTCCAGAAGAAGAATGGATAGGTAAAAAGGTGAGTTTGGCTCACTTAAGGGTTTTCGGTTGTAATGTGTATGTGAAAACCAAAGACATTGACAAAGACAAGCTTGAAGCTAAATCAAGAAAGTGTACTTTTATCGGGTATGGGTTGAATGACATGGGTTATAGGTGTTGGGACAATGAGGCGAGGAAGGTGATTCGTAGTAGAGATGTTACTTTTGATGAAAGCTCGTTGTATGGCACCAAGGTAACGGTTAATTCTAATCATAGTCCGGTTATGCTTGATAAGTTTGTTGATGTGAATACAGGTTCTAGTGGGAGTTCGGGAACTATTGAATTGCCAATTGACGGTGAGGATCAAAGTGATGGAGATGATTCGGAGAGTGGTGCTAGTTTCGAAAATGATGAGAGCTCTATTGGTGGGGATGATGGTGACTTAACTCAATCACCACCACCCGTTACTCCACCATTGAGACGTTCTCGTAGAACGCCCAAACCTACTGTTAGGTTTTCTCCATCAGCAAACTATTTGCTCTATACCAAAAATGGTGAATCCAAGAGTTATTTTGAAGCAAGACAATCTAAAGAATCCATACAGTGGGTGCTTGCTATGAAAGAAGAGATGGGGTCACTTATCAAGAATAAGACATGGTCTTTAGTGAAATTACCTTCAATGAAAAAGGCGTTGCACAGTAAATGGGTCTTTCGGGTCAAAGATGAGTTGAACGGGAAAAAGCGGTACAAAGCTCGGTTGGTAGTTAAGAGGTTTCAACAAAGGGAAGGAGTTGATTATAATGAGATCTTTTCTCCAGTTGTGAAGATGACTACTATTCGCTTGGTTTGAGTATTATTGCTGCTGATGACTTACATCTAGAACAGTTAGATGTAAAGACCGCATTTTTACATGGGGATCTTAAAGAGGAGATTTATATGGTGCAACCAAAGGGCTTCGAGGTAGTTGGTAAAGAGAGATGGGTTTGCAAATTGAAGAAGAGTCTGTATGGGTTAAAACAAGCACCACGGCAATGGTACTTGAAGTTTGATGAATTTATGACAAGGAGTGGCTTTACAAGAAGCGAGTCGGATCATTGTTGTTACTTGAAGAAATTCAAGTCCTCCTATGTTATATTGTTACTTTATGTTGATGACATGTTGATTGCAGGATCAGATATGTTAGAGATCAACAGGTTGAAGAGAAAGTTATCTCACGCGTTCGAGATGAAAGACTTAGGGGCTGCTAAACGGATACTCGGAATGAGTATTGAAAGGAATCGGGTTGAAGGTACTTTAACTTTGTCTCAAACCAAGTATATCGAGAAAGTGTTAGAGCGGTTCAACATGGGTAATTCAAAGGCAAGATCCGTGCCTTTAAGCGGTACTTTAAAGTTAACGAAAAGTCAAGCACCTACAACGGAAGTAAACAAAGATGAGATGGCTCAAATTCCGTACGCGTCGGCAGTGGGTAGTATTATGTATGCAATGATTTGTTCAAGACCTGACATAGCTTATGCAGTGGGAGTTGTGAGTCGGTTTATGTCGAATCCGGGTAAAGAGCATTGGAAAGGTATAAAGTGGCTTTTGCGCTACTTGAAAGGTACTTCTAAAATGGGGTTGCAATTCACTAAAGGTGATTCCATTTTGAGAGGGTACGTTGATGATGATTTGGGTGGTTGTGACGATTCGGGTAGAACCACTACGGGATATGTTTTCACGGTTGGTAAGACGGCGGTCAGTTGGATGTCCAAACTTCAAAGTTGTGTTGCACTGTCAACAACGGAGGCTGAATATATGGTAGCAGCAGAAGCATGCAAAGAACTTGTATGGCTGAAGAATTTTATGTTTAAGTTGGGACGAGTTCAACAAGATTATGTCTTGCACTGTGATAATCAAAGTGCTATTCATTTGGTGAAGAACCCGGTGTTTCATGGTCGTACGAAACACATAAAGCTAAGGTATCATAAAATTCGCGAACTTATTGAAGATGGTACTTTAGTTGTCAAGAAAATTCCTGGTACGGAGAATCCTGCTGATATGTGTACTAAGGTGGTTACGATCGGAAAGTTGAAGCTTTGCATAGCTTCAACTGGTCTTCTTGTTACTTGATGAAAGAAGACGTCAACTAGAGAGTTCTGAGGGTTATTGATGTCGTACGAGGTGTATATAAAATAGTTTATATTTTACTAGGAAAAACTATTAAATACGATACAATTTTACACAAGATATTTATTTATTTATAGAATGGATATACTTAAACCTTGCTACAACACTTATAGGCAGTGTACCTAATCGTTCAGTAGTGTAGTTTTTAGTAAGTCCGGTTCGTTCCACAGGGAAATCTTTAAACAAAGCTCAACGCTATATTAGTTTACTTTTATAAAAATACAAATATATATATAAGTAATATTATTATTATAAAGGGGGGTTTTTACCGTTTAATGACCGGTTTGTCGATTTTAAGATTTTAGTCGCAGTTAAAACCTAATGTAAAATATAAAATAAATACAAGACTTAAATTAAAGCGTAAAGTAAATAACGATAATGAAATTGCGAATAATAAAAATGCGATAAAATAAACTTGCGATAATTAAAAAGTATGATAATTAAAAGTGCGATTAAATAACAATAAATAAAAGTGCGATAATTAGAAGTGCAATTAAATATAAAATAAAGGAAATTAAATATGAAATAAAAGAATTATGCTTATTTAAACTTCCGTAATCATGATGTTTGACGTGTTGATTTTAGTTTTATGCCCATGGGTTAATTGTCCTTTGTCCTGGATTATTTAATATGTCCGTCTGGTTTTTGTCCATAACAGTCCATCAGTCATAAATATAAAGTGCGAGTGTCCTTGTCAAATTATTCTTATACCCGAAGTTAAATATTCCAACTAATTGGGGATTCGAATTGTAACAAGGTTTTAATACTTTGTTTAATGAATACACCAGGTTATCGACTGCGTGTAAACCAAGGTTTTACTACTTTGTTAACAATTACACCAATTACCCTTGAATGTAATTTCACCCCTGTTTTAACTATTCTAGTGGCTATTAATCCATTCCCGTGTCCGGTTAAATGAACGATTATTCGTACATATAAATACCCCACCCATCGTGTCCGATCGAGTGTATATGGTAATTTATAGGGACGCCCAATTGTAAATCTTTATATTAACATTAACAAACTTTCATTTAGTTAAACAAATATAAAGCCCATTAATAGCCCATAGTCTAATTTCCACAAGTGTCGTTCTTTTGTCCAAACCCCAATTATGGTACAAAGCCCAATTACCCAATTTTAGTAATTAGCCCAACATCATGATTACTTCGTTTTAAATAAGCATAATAATAACTTAGCTACGAGACATTAATATAAAAAGGTTGAACATAACTTACAATGATTAAAAATAGCGTAGCGTTACACGGACAGAATTTCGACTTACACCCTTACAACATTCGCTAACATACCCTTATTATTAGAATTATAATTAAAATTAAAATTAAAATATAAATTATATATATATATATATATATATATATATCGTATATATGAGAGAAGAGAGAAATAGAATATGAAAAATGATCAGAATTCAGTTTGCTTTATAGCCAGAGTTGAAATTTGGGGCTCCGCGACTCGCGGCAAAAGCCTCTTCAAACTCCGCGAGTCGCGGAGAATGTATTTACAGCTCACACCCTTGGAGTTTCTCTGCCGACGGTTTTTTATATATAAATATAATATATATATAATTAATATAATTAATTATATATTATATTATATTTATATACATAATTAACTTGTAATTTTTAGTCCGTTGCGTCGAGCGTTAAGAGTTGACTCTGGTCCCAGTTCCAGATTTTCGAACGTCCTCGCGTACAATTTAATATCTTGTACTTTGCGTTTTGAATCTTGTACTTTTGTAATTTCGAGACGTTTCTTATCAATAATTGGAACCTTTTTGATTGTCTTTTGTACTTTTGAGCTTTTTGGTCGTTTGCGTCTTCAATTCGTCGAATCTGTCTTTTGTCTTCACCTTTTATTATACAAACGAATATCACTTGTAAATAGAACAATTGCAACTAAAAGCTTGTCTTTCTTGAGGAATAATGCTATGAAATATATGTTCGTTTTTAGCATTATCAAATATTCCCACACTTGAGCGTTGCTTGTCCTCAAGCAATATTGTCTTGAAATACTAGAATCACTTCTTTATTCTTCACACTTTGTACATCAGTGATTTCTATACGGCGGTATAAACAATGGTAGTAACGATATGGTTTACAGTCCCACATGACTATAAAAATTTAGATCCATTAAGGAAATTGGATCTTTATGAAAACATTTGATCTTTTGAAATCTAGTTTTTACCCTAGATAAGTTTTCCGGAATAACCCTTTACCGGTGTTTGCAAAATATTTTTGTGGGTTTGGTGGGTTTCAGATTTGAAAATTTTAGCTCAAAACTTGCGGTTTTGTGTCACCCACTTGCTAACCTTGTATTTGGAAAGCAACACGTCCAGTTTACTTGTCCCGTATATTACCTTTCGGTAAACTACCGTCCGGTTGTAATGGAAAGCGTTGAACAAGCAACTGTTAAGGCAATGTCCCGTGACATGCTTTTGATTATGGTCTATAACGTGTCGGACGCAATTACTATCCTTGGTAGGAGCAATAGTAAAGCTCACCCTTATAATTTTTCGGTCTGGCACAAGGTCCTGTCTTTGACCACTATGCAACCACCGTTCTTACGGTTGACACCCGATTTGATTCAGGTGACCTAATGAATTCCAGGTGAATTCCTAGGATTTTACGTTCAATGGTAATGAACGCATTAAAAGTAGGGTTTTCAGAAAACAAATCGGTTTGTAATTTTGATCAAAATATTTTCTCGTTCAAGCTCGAGTTTAGATATCATTGAATTCCATGAGTTTGTAATTCTCAATCTTTAAGGTCAATCTCAAGGATTGAGTGATATCAGTCTTAAAAGCTGATTTTTAATCTTTAAGAAGATTATCCTTTCTGGGGATCTGATTCATTAGTCTTATCCAGCTAATTTGCATGGTGCCCCCCCATTGTACGAGATAAATCCTTCTCATGGTTAGGATAAATCTGACCACTTGGCGACCCTGTTTAATGCTGAGGTCCGTGGATTTCCTGCTGATTTTAGTGATGACTTTTCTAGATTTTTCGTCAACCTACAGCTGGTCTGGACGACAACTTCATGACCTAAATCAAGAAGCGCGTGTCTTTTTCGGAAGACTTTACTTCCTTTTAATGATGGAATTGATTCATCATGTAGATCCATCTCTTCTTTTCTTTCATCGGGTAAAACAGTTTAGTTTAGTCCAAAGCAAAAGTATTTTCAGTTATTTGTTACAGATATATGTGACATATGTTTAAAATAACTTGGTAAATTTTCCCACACTTGGCTTTTATTTTCCTTTTTATCGTCCTCTATTCCATTTTAAATGAATTTTAACATTTTAGTTTGTTTCTTAATTTATGTCCTTTCCGAGGTAACAATAATTTCGGTGTTAAAACCTAGTTTTATCGTTCATAAATATGTATAAACATGATTTGAATTCATTTAATTGAAAAATTTTACTAGAATTGGGTAGTCAGTATATAAGACTAGGGCTGTTCTTTTTTATCAGAGAGCACTAGATTCTAATACAACTACTGCTTTACTAGTATTTTTAATGGTAACCAAGTGTATAAAGTAAAAAATTTTAAAATCCGAAAGAATTTAACCCCTTCCCACACTTAAGATCTTGCAATGCCCTCATTTGCAAGAAATCAGTAACAATTTAAATTATTGAGGGTGATTTGTGTGAAAATGATTAAATTTTACCAAAATTTCCAAATATATTGGCGTTTGTTTGCTGAATGATAAATGGTGCACATCATTTGTTCATTCCGTCTTGTTGTTATTTCACATATATTTTGCATCTTGTCGTCAAAATTAGTTGCTTTTGCTGAACTTAATGCCAGTCTTTGAAAATGCGTTGTTTTACCCTGTTGTGTACATAAGATAAACTGCAAACATATATACATATTTTTGAAGTTTGGTATATTACCCCACATTCAAAAATTATTAAAGTCTAAGAATAAAAGTTAGATAATTATAAAAATGATTACAATATTAACAAAAATATTAAATGTATCAATAATTACAAATTACAAAATAATAAAAAATAATAAGTAAACTAAGGATGATATTGGTACCAATAGGGGTTCCAGGCATAACCATAAGTGCTATAGAATGCTTCGGCAGGGTCATACGTAGGATATGGTGGCTGCATCTCTATCGACCAAGGAGGGAAGACGGGTTTCGGTGTAGGAATATAGTTTCTACCTATATGTTGGCAATGAGCTATGATCTGGTTCTGATGAACTTGCCAATCTTCAAATGCTCTCTGTCTAGCATTTTCGTATTCCTGAGAAGCTATAAACCTATGCATTTCTTGCATCTCATTCCCCCCTCCTACATTACCTTGTTGCTGGTTTCTCTCCACCTGTGGATGTCTACCATGGTATCGTACTGCGGCGTTATTTCGCCTCTTCAAAACTTTCGCACCATGGTATACATTTAAACCTATAGTATCGCGGGGTTCCGGCTCTTCTAGTAATAATCCCCCCTGACTTATATCCACACCGAGATATTCACCAATCAAAGTAATAAAAATACCACCTCCTATTATGCTATGTGGTCGCATCCCCCGAACCATAGCTGATAAATAATAACCCACACAATATGGTATACTTACAGCGCTTTGTGGGTCTCGAATACACATATGGTAAAACAAATCCTGTTCATTTACTTTTTCTTTGTTCTTACCCCTTTGTGTAATCGAATTAGCTAAAAACCTATGTATCACTCTTAATTCGGCTCTATCTATATCCAAATAAGAGTAATTTCCCCCTTTGAAACGGTGATGGCTTGTCATTTGACTCCACACACCGTGTGTATCAAAATTTTCATCTATCTTTCTACCGTTTAGTATCAATCCTCTACAATCGGCAGACGCTAACTCCTCAGGCGTATATATACGTAAAGCCTGAGCCATGTCCAGTAAAGACATGTGGCGCATCGAACCGCCTAACAAAAATCTAATAAAAGAACGATCGGTTAAACTAGCTACCCGATCATTCAACTCTATACTACATAACAACTCTTCACACCATACTTTATATACAGGTCTGCGTATGGTGAATAAACATATCCAGTCATTAAAAGAAGAATTACCATACCTCTGTACAAGTAATTCCCTAATTGGCCCGGCCAATTCTACAGCTTCTAAGGGTCCCCATTCTATGACCCTCGGTACCTCAACAACCTTGGAATGAAGAGTATGCAAACCCCGTTGATATTTTGGATAATCTATCCAAAGTCTGTCAAATCTCAGGTTCGGGTGCAACTCTTCCAAGTGCATATCGGAAAAAGTCATGACTGGATGAGGTACATCCTGCTTGTAGTAGTTATCCACCTCCTGTTTTTCCAAATTCTCGGCAGGAGCATTGCGGGCTTGGGATGAAGATTCACCCCTTTCATTCTGCAAAACACATCAAACACAATTTTTGTGCATCCAAATATGCATTAGTGTCAGCAAAATCATCAATCAAAATAATTACAATGACATTATCAATTTATATCAAACTTAAGCTTATTTTCACATTTTTATCAAATCTACACTTTTTCAAATAAGCATATACGAAAATTTTCGCCAAGTTCATAAGCATTCAACTCAAATAACATGTCAAAATAATCATTACTAACAATCAAACAAGTCTCAAATGGCATTATCTTTCAAAAATCAAGTTCATGAATTTTAGACTTGAAAAAGTCCACTTTAATTCTCAAAATCATGTTTAGGCTCAAAGTTTGGATCATTTAACTACCTAAACATGTTACACTACTTAATTTAACAACAATTCATGACAAAAATCGGCCATAACCTGTTTATATCAAAAAGCCCCAAATTTGCTCAAGAACACAAACCCTAGATTACTCAAAATTTGAAGTTTAAGGCTTCTAATCATGTTAAACAGCATCAATCTAGGTTATACAAGCATAATACATAAACAATTTAAGCTTAATTACACTAAAAAGCATCAAAATCAAATTGGGGAAAAATTTGCTCAAGAACACCAAATTTCGAATTAAATGGTGTTTAGGTGTAGAAATTTACCGTTTTTCTTGAGTAATTCTTAGATAGCATCCTTCTCAACATGATTTTAGCAAAAAATTTGGTGATTAACGGTTAAAAATTGGGATTTTTGGGGGTGTTTTTCGTGTATTTTCGGGGTTTTTTCGCTGCAGTTTTCGAGTTGTTTTTGTGTGGGGAGTGAACTGATCGTTCAGCTCTTTATATTTTTTTTTCTGATTTTTGGTCCCTCCGCGAGTCGCGGGGATTTACCCTCCAAACTCCGCGACTCGCGGAGTTTGGTATATTTTTTTTTTTTTTTATATAAATCATTAACTTTTTGAAAACAATTAAGAAATTAATTTTAAAATTTTGTTTCCCTTGTTATTTAGGACGAGGTCGTTTCGGATCGATGTCCTAGTCCGTCCTTCGACAAAATTTTAAAATTTGTCTTTTTGTAGCGATTGTTTTAAAAGCTAAGATTTTTGGGTTTTTTCAATGTTTTTGGCATACTCTAATTCAATAAGATTAAAAATAATGATAATAAAAGTTCTCGTCCCTCCCTCGGGTAAAGCAATTTCGGTTCAAAGACCTAGTCTTCAACTTACGACGAATTTTAAAAATCATATTCTTAACTTAATGAGATAAAGTAAATTTTTGTTTTTAAATTCACACAACTTAAATATAAAATTAAAAATTAAAAATTAATAATTAAAAATTCACACCAAACTTAAAATTTGAAATGCATAAAATTAAAATTTCATATTTTAAAAATTAAAAATTCACACCAAACTTAATTTAAAAATTCATATTATAAATTCATACCAAACTTATATTAATTTTTCAAATATTTACAATTTTAAATATATTGTTTTTACAAAATTTACAATATTAATTTAAGATTTAAATATTAATTTTAAAAACATGGTAAAAATAAAAAAAATCTTTTTGGCTTTTTATCCCACTTTAATCAATCAAATATTATCAAAAATATGCGCCCCTCTTTTCGGTAAAGAAATTTCGGTTCCAAGACCTAATTTAACTCATGACGAATTTTTGAAATATTTTGGGTTGATTGATTAAAGATATTTATACCTTAAGAATAAACGTTAAATTTCGCAGTGATGTAATAAATTTTTGAATGATATCAATAATTTCGGTCGCCAAACCTAATTTTATTCAATACCAATTTAATACTTTTTAGCGAACAAATTAGCGTTTATTATCAAAAGGTTAAAAATAAAAATAAAAATAAAAACTGTACAGACATACCTGTGGAATAGATTTCTTAGTTATATGATCTATTCCATTCATAAGATAGTCGGTTTAATTGATTTTCCATGGCTACATAGGTGTAACCTCGAGCATTCAGTGTCTTTTCTTCTAAACATATGAACGGTCCGTCTCTGCATAAAGTAACAAATTCGGTATTTGAATAGGTTTGATTATTTGAACATTTACCTCCATGTGACCATTTTCCGCATTTGTGACATCGTTCTAGGTGTCGTGCTCTTCTTTTCGCTGCGGATTTTGATTTTCCTTTACCAAATTGTAACTTATTATCTTCGCATCTGGATTCTTTTCTAACTCCGTCCATTCTTTCTCTGATTACTGATACTAATTCGCTCGGTAGTATGTCATTATTTCTTTTAGTGATCAAAGCGTGTAGCATTAGACCATGGTTTAGTTCACAGGCAGTCTTCATTTCGTAAAAACCTAAAAAAATAAAAATTCAGAATGGGGGGAGAAGACTAGTTCTTTAGGGTCTGCTAGGGAAAGACCATACGTATTCCATTTTCGAGAACTACACGAAAACAGACAATCTAACTCTAACAGAAATACATATTATCCTTTAAAGACTTGATTCTCCCCACACTTAGTTAGCTGTGGTGTCGAAATTGTGATTAACTTCGTTGTCGACTTCCATCGGACGATGTATGTAATGTTTAACTCTGTGACCATTAACTTTGAATTCTATCCCATTTGAATTTATTAATTCTATCGTTCCGTATGGGAAAACTCTTTTGACTATGAATGGTCCAGACCATCTTGATTTCAATTTTCCAGGAAATAGCTTGAATCGTGAATTGAAAAGAAGAACTCTGTCTCCTTCTTTAAATTCTTTTGAACTTCTGATTCTTTTATCATGCCATTTCTTCGTTCTTTCTTTATAGATTAACGAATTTTCGTATGCTTCATGTCTTAATTCTTCTAATTCATTTAGTTGACTTAATCGTAGACGTCCGGCTTCATGTAAATCAAGATTACATGTCTTCAAAGCCCAAAATGCTTTGTGTTCGATTTCTACTGGAAGATGACATGCTTTTCCATAAACAAGTCTAAAAGGTGTGGTTCCAATTGGAGTTTTGTAGGCTGTTCTAAAAGCCCAGAGTGCATCCTCCAATTTAATGGACCATTCCTTCGGATTTGATCCTACGGTTTTCTCTAGAATACGTTTTAAAGCTCGGTTGGTATTTTCAACTTGTCCACTTGTTTGTGGATGATATGCGGTGGAGATTTTATGAGTTACTCCATATCTTTTAAGAACTTTCTCAAGTTGATTATTACAGAAATGAGTACCCCGATCACTTATTAAAGCTTTCGGTGTTCCAAACCTTGCAAAAAGACGTTTTAAAAAGTTGACTACAACTCGTGCATCGTTAGTTGGGAGAGCTTGTGCTTCCGCCCATTTGGATACATAATCAATGGCTACGAGTATATATAGATTATTATGAGATTTTGGAAATGGACCCATAAAGTCAATACCCCAAATGTCAAATACTTCACATACTTGGATGACATTTTGTGGCATTTCATCACGTTGACTTATTTTTCCGGCCCTTTGACATGCATCACAGGATTTGCAAAGAAGGTGTGCGTCTTTGTAAATTGTAGGCCAATAGAATCCAGCTTCATAAACTTTTCTTGCTGTTAGTTGAGGCCCATAATGCCCTCCTGTTGGTCCTGTGTGACAATGGTTTAAAATTTTACTAGCTTCATCTCCAAATACACATCGGCGTATTATTCCATCGGGACAACTTTTAAACAGATGTGGATCTTCCCAGAAATAGTGTTTTATATCACTGAAGAATTTCTTTCGTCTTTGGTACGATAATCCTTTTTCAAGGAATCCACAAACTAAGTAGTTTGCATAGTCTGCAAACCATGGGATTTCTTTATAATCTATCTTCAATAGATATTCATCAGGAAAGTTGTCTTGTATGGCCGATTCATTTAGAACTTCTAACTCAGGATTTTCAAGACGAGAAAGATGATCAGCGGCGAGATTTTCTGCTCCTCTTTTATCTCTGATTTCAATATCAAACTCTTGTAAGAGTAAGATCCAACGGATTAATCTTGGTTTAGCATCTTGTTTTGAAAATAGGTATCTAAGAGCAGAATGGTCGGTATAGACCACCGTTTTTGCTAGAACGAGATATGATCAAAATTTGTCAAAAGCAAAGACAATAGCAAGGAGTTCTTTTTCAGTAGTTGTATAATTCATTTGTGCTCCTTGTAACGTCTTACTAGCATAATATATAGGTTGAAATCGTTTTTCAATCCTTTGTCCTAAAACGGCTCCCATTGCAAAATCACTTGCATCGCACATTAGTTCAAATGGTAGATTCCAATTTGGTGTTATCATGATCGGTGCATTAGTGAGTTTTTCTTTAAGAATATTAAAAGATTTGATACATTCATCTGAAAAGATGAATGGCTCATCCTTTTCTAGGAGTTTATTCATAGGAGTGGCAATTTTAGAAAAATCTTTTATGAAACGTCGGTAAAAACCGGCATGCCCTAGAAAACTCCTAACTCCTCTAACATTTGTGGGATGTGGAAGTTTAGCAATTACATCTACTTTAGCTCTATCCACTTCAATTCCTTCTTTTGAAATTTTATGTCCAAGAACGATGCCTTCTTTAACCATGAAATGGCATTTCTCCCAATTAAGTACTAGATTTGATTTTTCGCATTTAATTAGCATTCGTTCCAGATTAACTAGACATGATTTAAATGTATCACCGAAGACTGAAAAGTCATCCATGAAAACTTCCATGCATTCTTCTATCATGTCATGAAAAATCGCCATCATACACCTTTGAAAAGTTGCAGGGGCGTTACAAAGTCCAAATGGCATGCGTTTGTAAGCAAAAGTACCATAAGGGCACGTGAATGTGGTTTTCTCTTGATCTTCGGGTGCTATTGGAATTTTAAAATATCCGGAAAATCCATCTAGAAAATAATAGTAACTATTTCCGGCTAATCTTTCCAACATTTGATCTATGAAAGGTAAGGGAAAGTGATCTTTTCTGGTGGCGTCATTTAATTTTCTATAATCAATACATACACGCCATCCTGTTACAGTCCTAGTAGGAATAAGCTCATTTTTCTCATTTGTAATGACAGTCATGCCACCCTTCTTAGGCACGCATTGAACTGGGCTTACCCATGGGCTATCAGAAATTGGATATATCAAACCTACATCTAGCAGTTTAATAATCTCTTTCTTAACTATATCTTGCATATTAGGATTTAGTCTTCGTTGGCGTTGCACATACGTTTTATGACTTTCTTCCATAAGGATTTTATGTGTGCAATACGAAGGACTTATTCCTTTAATATCATGAATCTTCCATGCAATGGCTGGTTTATGAGCTTTCAACACAGAAATGAGTTGTGATTTCTCATTTTCAGTAAGAGAAGACGATATTATTACAGGTAATTCAGATTCACCATGTAAATAAGCATATTCCAAATGGTTTGGAAGTGGCTTTAACTCTAATTTCGGAGGTTCTTCTATCGATGATTTATATCGATATCTGTCTTCTTCTTTTAGCATTTGAATTTCTTCTGTTGTTGGTTCATATCCATTAGCTATAAGTGTAGCTAACATTTCAGCTTCATCAATTGGTTCATTACCTTCTCCTAAAGAACATTCTCCTGTTCCTTGTAATTCTGGAAATTCTTCTAATAATTCTGCATGTGCATCTATAGTTTGAATATAATAACATGTATCATCTGCAGATTGCGGTTGTTGCATTGCTCTATCAACTGAAAAGGTAACACTCTCATCCTCTATACTTAGGGTCAGTTTCTTACCGAACACGTCTATCATTGCTTTAGCCGTGTTTAAGAATGGTCTTCCTAATATGAGAGGAACTTGAGAATCTTCTTCCATGTCCAGAACAACAAAATCTACTGGAAATACTAAAGTACCAACTTTAACTAGCATGTTCTCCATTATCCCTCTAGGATATTTTATTGATCTATCGGCTAGTTGTATGCTTATTCTGGTTGGTTTCAATTCTCCAAGGTCTAGTTTAGCGTATAGTGAATACGGCATTAGATTTATACTAGCACCTAAGTCTGCCAATGCTTCTATTAAACTAAGACTACCCAGAAAACATGGAATTGTGAAACTTCCTGGATCAGATAATTTTTCTGGTATCTTATTCAACAGCACTGCTGAACAATTAGCATTCATAGTAACAGCCGAGAGTTCTTCCATTTTCTTTCTATTTGAGATTAGATCTTTCAAGAATTTAGCATATCTTGGCATTCCTGAAATCACATCAATGAAAGGAAGATTTACATTTATCTGTTTAAACATATCCAAAAATTTGGATTGCTCGGCTTCAAGTCTTTCTTTTCTCATTTTACTCGGGTAAGGAAGCGGTAGTTGGTACGGTTTAACATAAGGTTTAGCCTTAACTGTGTTATCTTCATTAACCTTTTCAACTACCGGTTCTTTTTCCTTATTTTGATCAGGTTGTGGTTCTTGTGGAGTAGGAATGGTTTCATCAGAAGTTACAGGTATTTCAGGTGGTTTAAGTGTTGTACCACTTCTTGTGGTAATAGCTTTAGCTGTTTCATTTCGGGGGTTAGCATTTGTATCACTAGGTAGACTTCCCGGTTTTCTTTCACCTATTAACCTTGCTAGGTTACTCACTTCTTGTTCCAAATTTTGAATAGAAGCTTGTTGATTTCTAAATGCTTGAGCATTTTGTTCATTTGTTTGTTTCTGAGATGTGAAAAACTGAGTTTGAGTTTCAACTAGCTTCGTCATCATATCTTCTAAATTCGGCTTTTTATCATCGGTTTGTTGTGGTGGTTTGTTTTGAAAATTAGGTCTTTGCTGATTGTAAGTATTGTTGGATACTTGTTGATTGCTAGGACCTTGTTGGTTGTTGTATGGAATATTTCGGTTATAATTCTGGTTCTGATTGTAAATCGGTCTTGGCGGTTGATAATTATTCTGATAATTATTTCCAGGCCTTTGGTTTATGTATGAAATATTCTCTCTTTGTTCCATTGTTAATTCAATACTGAGAAAATCTTTTGTCAAATGTGGTCCTCCACACTGCTCACAACTAATTCGTATCGAGTGAATATCCTTAGTCATCTTTTCCATTCGTCTCTCTACAGCATCTATCTTTGCGGAAATGGAATCTAAGTCATGGCTAGAATCGGCTCTAGCTGCTTTAGATGATCTAATGATATCTTTTTCTTGGTGCCACTCATGTGAGTGGGAAGCAGTGTTATCAATAATTTTGTAAGCATCAGTTTCGGTTTTCTTCATAATAGAACCACCAGCTGCTATATCTATGTCTTTTCTTGTAGTGATGTCGCATCCTTGGTAGAATATTTGTACTATTTGACAGGTGTCTAAACCATGTTGCGGACATCCTCTTAATAACTTTCCATATCTTGTCCACGCCTCATATAGAGTTTCATTTGGTTTCTGTGTGAACGTAACAATTTCTGCTTGAAGTCTTACGGCTTTAGATGCAGGAAAGAATTGTTTAAGAAATTTGTCAATTAAAACGTCCCATGTATCGATCGCCCCTTCAGGTAACGATTCCAACCAATCTTTGGCTTCTCCCTTTAAAGTCCAGGGAAATAACATGAGATATATCTGTTCATCCTCCACTTCTCGGATTTTAAATAGTGTGCAGATCCTATTAAAGGTACGTAGATGTTCATTTGGATCTTCCTTCGGCGCACCACTAAATTGGCATTGATTAGTCACCATGTGTAGAATTTGTCCTTTGATTTCATAATCTGGCGCATTAATGTCTGGATGAGTAATTGCGTGACCTTGGCCAGTGCGTTTAGCTCTCATTCGGTCTTCCATACTTAAAGGTTCCAGATTCTCCATAATTGAATTTGTTGACTCGGTATCACTAGATGATTCTGATTTAATGGTTCGTTCCTCAAAAATCTCTGTTTGAATGATTGGTGGTTCCGGAGGAAAGTTTAATGGTTCAGGATCTACGAACCGTTCCTGAATATTCTCCGGATTCTCAATTGTGAGGTTGGGTTCAAAAAATGAATTATCGGAAATTTGAACTGAAGTACTTGGTCGACTGGATGACGATTCTAAAGAAAAATCAACGGCGGTTATATTTGCTAAATGTCTTGATCTAGTTACAGGTGGTGAACGTACAAAAGGTGGTGAACGTCTTGCTCGGTTCATTCACTGAATATCCTATTAGTTTTAAAAAGGAAAGAAAAATTATAATAAGTTATCTAATTAATAGACTTTTCTGATTTTGCCCACGTTTCGAATAGCCAAAAGATGCAGCAGAGGGGCAGGATTCGTTTGGTCTCAATATAATTGAGGACTGTTTGGCTCCAATAACCCGGTCCACGTACAAATCCAACTATTACTACGAACCAGAAAATTTTGATGTCTATCAATTTAACCACTCAAAATAAATTTTCGTAATTTTAAGAAATTTAGATAAGAAGTAGAAAAAAAATCTATGGCCTAAAACTAGAATAGCGAGAAATAAGAGAGAAAAAGAGTTCGTCGAAAAAAAGTAGAAAAAGAAAAATGGTTGAAAAAATAAAAGGTGACGGAAAAATAAAAGAAACTTATAAAAACTTAAAAATACTTAACTAACCTAACCTTATTACTACAACTAACTTAAAATTATAATCGCAAATTGATATTACTAATTGGAATGATAATTGGTACATAGTAAAAGGTGTCTAAAAATATTAAAGCTTACAGGAAAAACTAAATCCCAAATGGAAATAACTTAAAAAGAAACTAAAACTTAAAAAGGCGTCGCAAAATTCTAAAGCACCTAAATCTTAGTCTAAAGAAAAAGCACTTAAGGAATTCTACGGCAAAGCCTAAAAATCTAGGAGTAAAAATAACTATAGCAAAAACTAAGTTTAAAATTAAATATGAGCTAAAAATACAAAAGTTATGCTACAACGATTAAAAAGGGACAAAATATAAAAATATACAAAAAGTTGTAAAAAGTACAATTTTTATAAAAATATTATTTTTATATTATTTATTTAATAAATCTACTAATTTTACAATTTAATAAAACTACTTAATACTAAATACATAAATTAAATAAAAAGTAAAAATAAAAATAAAACTAATAATAATAATAATAATAATAATTAGGTTTAAATAATAATAATAATTAATTAAAACCCGTAATTAATGCTGGTTTAGGGCTTCCTGTCGCGTGTCAGATGGCCTCCGCGAGTTGCGGTAATTTATAAAGAAAACCCCGCGAGTCGCGGGGTTCAGAATTTCAGCTGACAGGTTTTAATTTTTACGCGTTTTTCTTTATTTATTTTTTTTTTATTTTCTGTTTTCTGTTTTAAATAAATAAAAGATTTTAAAATAAAACTTATATTTTTATAAACTAAAATAAAAATAAAGAAACTTATAAAACTTAAATATTTAACAAAATCTTAAAAATACATATATTTTTGTTTTTCTTTTTATATTTTTGAATAATTAAAACGTATTCTTACAAAAGCGAATTTTAAATAAAGTAAACAAAAAATCTTTTTTTTTTTTTTTTATATTAGCGTTGCGCTTCCGGCGTTTAAGATATTCCCCGGCAGCGGCGCCAAAAATACTTGATGTCGTACGAGGTGTATATAAAATAGTTTATATTTTACTAGGAAAAACTATTAAATACGATACAATTTTACACAAGATATTTATTTATTTATAGAATGGATATACTTAAACCTTGCTACAACACTTATAGGCAGTGTACCTAATCGTTCAGTAGTGTAGTTTTTAGTAAGTCCGGTTCGTTCCACAGGGAAATCTTTAAACAAAGCTCAACGCTATATTAGTTTACTTTTATAAAAATACAAATATATATATAAGTAATATTATTATTATAAAGGGGGGTTTTTACCGTTTAATGACCGGTTTGTCGATTTTAAGATTTTAGTCGCAGTTAAAACCTAATGTAAAATATAAAATAAATACAAGACTTAAATTAAAGCGTAAAGTAAATAACGATAATGAAATTGCGAATAATAAAAATGCGATAAAATAAACTTGCGATAATTAAAAAGTACGATAATTAAAAGTGCGATTAAATAACAATAAATAAAAGTGCGATAATTAGAAGTGCAATTAAATATAAAATAAAGGAAATTAAATATGAAATAAAAGAATTATGCTTATTTAAACTTCCGTAATCATGATGTTTGACGTGTTGATTTTAGTTTTATGCCCATGGGTTAATTGTCCTTTGTCCTGGATTATTTAATATGTCCGTCTGGTTTTTGTCCATAACAGTCCATCAGTCATAAATATAAAGTGCGAGTGTCCTTGTCAAATTATTCTTATACCCGAAGTTAAATATTCCAACTAATTGGGGATTCGAATTGTAACAAGGTTTTAATACTTTGTTTAATGAATACACCAGGTTATCGACTGCGTGTAAACCAAGGTTTTACTACTTTGTTAACAATTACACCAATTACCCTTGAATGTAATTTCACCCCTGTTTTAATTATTCTAGTGGCTATTAATCCATTCCCGTGTCCGGTTAAATGAACGATTATTCGTACATATAAATACCCCGCCCATCGTGTCCGATCGAGTGTATATGGTAATTTATAGGGACGCCCAATTGTAAATCTTTATATTAACATTAACAAACTTTCATTTAGTTAAATAAATATAAAGCCCATTAATAGCCCATAGTCTAATTTCCACAAGTGTCGTTCTTTTGTCCAAACCCCAATTATGGTACAAAGCCCAATTACCCAATTTTAGTAATTAGCCCAACATCATGATTACTTCGTTTTAAATAAGCATAATAATAACTTAGCTACGAGACATTAATATAAAAAGGTTGAACATAACTTACAATGATTAAAAATAACGTAGCGTTACACGGACAGAATTTCGACTTACACCCTTACAACATTCGCTAACATACCCTTATTATTAGAATTATAATTAAAATTAAAATTAAAATATAAATTATATATATATATATATATCGTATATATGAGAGAAGAGAGAAATAGAATATGAAAAATGATCAGAATTCGGTTTGCTTTATAGCCAGAGTTGAAATTTGAGGCTCCGCGACTCGCGGCAAAAGCCTCTTCAAACTCCGCGAGTCGCGGAGAATGTATTTACAGCTCACACCCTTGGAGTTTCTCTGCCGACGGTTTTTTATATATAAATATAATATATATATAATTAATATAATTAATTATATATTATATTATATTTATATACATAGTTAACTTGTAATTTTTAGTCCGTTGCGTCGAGCGTTAAGAGTTGACTCTGGTCCCAGTTCCAGATTTTCGAACGTCCTCGCGTACAATTTAATATCTTGTACTTTGCGTTTTGAATCTTGTACTTTTGTAATTTCGAGACGTTTCTTATCAATAATTGGAACCTTTTTGATTGTCTTTTGTACTTTTGAGCTTTTTGGTCGTTTGCGTCTTCAATTCGTCGAATCTGTCTTTTGTCTTCACCTTTTATTATACAAACGAATATCACTTGTAAATAGAACAATTGCAACTAAAAGCTTGTCTTTCTTGAGGAATAATGCTATGAAATATATGTTCGTTTTTACCATTATCAGTTATTGGTATTGATTTCGACAAGTAGTGTTGAAGGCCTTGTATCGAAAGTCTGCTCTTCCAGCGATGTTGAGTTAGCGTGTCCCATGTTTGATTGGCGGTATGAGAGGTGGTTCGACGTTCTTGGTTGAAATGGTTAGTTTTGGGGTTGATGAGATTTTGGGTTTTGCTCTCCTTTGAGTGGGAGATTGTTGGATAGTTGCAAAGAAGATCAAAACAAGAAATTGTCGAGTTCTGGTATAGGGTTTGAGTGAGGTTTGTCGCAAAACGCGACACGACTAGAAAGTGATAAAGTGCACTGAAACGAGACAAATGTGGCAGAAGTGGGTGTCAGAAGTTGTCGCGTTCTGAACCACTTTGTCACGTTCTGATGCAGGTTTGTCGCGGAACGCGACAAAGTGTCGCGAAACATGTCAGTGTGCGTAGCCAGCAAGTTATTCGATTTGTTTCTTAATTTTGATTAGCACTATAAATATACCTATTGTAATCTGTAACCCTAAGCACGAAAAATCAATAAAAAAGCTCTCTAGTTGGCCGTGGACTAAAGCAATCACACCGATTGCATATAACCACGTAATATCTCGTGTCGTTTACTTTTCTTGTTGTTATTCTGTCCGTTTGTCGTTTGTGGAATCACAATCTATCGATTGATGATCGTTGTTGGGTCCATAAATTCCTAACATTTATAACGACAAAAATAAGTAAGCATATTCAATAACTGTTAAATAATTATTTTAGATCACAATCTCATGACTGATCATGATGTCAGAAAAAATCTTTCTCCTATTTCTCAACCATTGATTTGAATTACAACTTATTCCACGGTTATAAACTTGTTTCATTTAAAAATATTTAATTTATTTATACTTTTTCCGTTATACTGTAAATACGATAATAAATAAATAAATTAAAACGTCAAAGTATGATGCATCATTTCTTCATGGTCGTTGTTCCGATATACTCCTATTGAAATTGGAACCCGTGTACCTTTATTTACGAACTGAACCCATGTTACAAAGATCACACGATCACGATTTTGTGTTTGAAACATGTCTAATATAATATACGTACGCAACAACGTTGTTTTCTCTACTCATGAGAATCGTTATTTGTTATATGTTATTCGTTTCATATACGAAGATAAGAGGATTTAGCGGTGAAGTCGAAGTATTAAATAACGTTATCTACCTATCTTTGTAGGGTGTGGTTTCTAGTTTAGTTTAAAGAGCACATTTGAATGTCTCATTTTCTTCCCCTTTTGAATAATGTCTCATTTTCTTCCCCTCTGCCTACTAAAAATAGTCGAAAAATTGAACTAAAAAGGGGGGCCGCAAAGCCCGCATCCTCATGTGATCATAACATGGTAGCCCCTAATTTCATAAACTCGTTTTTATTTACCTAATTGTCGTCGGAAGAATTTTTGATCCAAAATGATGACATGAAGAAATTTATCCATATGCGGAATTTACACACCAAAAAATAAAAAACGAAAGACAAAACTGCTAAAATCATCCCTGTGTTAGAGCTTTTTAGCCTTTTTCATCCCTCTTAATCAAAAGCTACAAAAATAGTCCTTAAAATGATTTTTCAATCTCAAAATCATCCCTTACCCTAACAATTGTTAACTATTCCATTAAGTTATCTTTTACCCTAACTTTTGTTAAACCCCAATGGTTTGTACATGAGGGTAAATCCGTCGTTATATCCAATCTCTTACAACATAGTCATCTCCATCCCTACCAAACCTAATTTTGTTTATCTTTGTACAGGATCAGTTAACAACTTATACCACCAATGCATCAAATAAAATCATAACAAACTTGAGGGTAACAAGATCCATTCACAAGCACTGTACCAATCATCAACAATTACTACTGTACCATTTTGCATGTACGAATCTCATTTACAAATTCTACTGTTTTGTGTGTAGCAATCTCATTGTTCCCACCAAGATCCATTCAGAACCAGTACAAAAATCCAATTTCAACTACAGAAATTCATTACCCAAATCAAACTCAAATAAAAAATTCACTTCTTCCTATTTCTCAAATCAGTTTATTACAAAACCCACTCCTCAAATCAAAAAACACTAATTTCACTAATTAATCAACAAAACTTAATAAGCCTTACCGGAAGTTCGTTACCCTTGTCAGGTGTACAAACGGCGGTGCCGGTGGTGGTACTGTAACCCAGATCCATGGGAAACGGCGCTAGTGTTAGTGCGGTTGAATGGTCTCAGGGACTGTTGCTGTATCAATTTCACATTTTGATCTCTAGAACTCAGATCCATGGTGCCATGTTCCACCGTTGACTAACATACTGGTTTGGGTTTTAATTTGATTATAGTTTTAGAACCCAGAAAATGTGTTGTTGTGTCGTAAACCACCGCCAACAAAACCCATCACAAACAAACCAAACTAAACCATCCGGGCATAGCCTGGATGCCACTGAGCTATCCCCATGATAGCATCCACCCGGGTTCGAGATTGAGTTACGCCTCGGCTTGTTCAAAAAGGGAGATGACTGGAGGGATGTCGAAAGACAATTCACCCGGTAGCGGGTCTGGCACTCAGCGGGCTCGTTCCCCCAGGTTTACCCTCTGCGGGGGAGTCAAAAGATTCGTTCGTAGGGGGTTCCTGAGTAACCAAAAAAAAAAAAAAAAAAAACAAACCAAACTATTGTTTCACCAGATAGCGCAATCGGTTAATTTACAGGGAGTAGTTTTGGGCGAGTAAGTGAGCATTGTGTGAGATTTTAGGAGGTTTTTGTCTTCAGGCTTTTGTTTGCTGCTAGCAATGGAGAATGAGTCATATGACCGGCAATTACGAAGTTAATGGTTTTCAATTAGGCGGATTAAGGCTTTTAAAGTTGAAAATATTTATGAACCTCGTTAATGGTTACTAGTCTGTATCGAAATCGGTTTAATGTTCATGACAGTTGGTAATTTTGATCGGTTTGATACTTCAATATATAAATTTTGATGTGTTTAAAATCCATTTTTGGATCACTTTTTTCGGGGTTAATCCGACCTTCTTTCCCATGCATTTCTTAGGGCTTTCGGGTATGCCACGTCGCATTCCTGATTATCCAGATGCTTACGCTGGATGGAATGCCCTTGGCAGTTCGAGTTAGCTGGGGCTTCTTCCTCGGGTCTTGTCATGATCGCGCACTCGACGAAAGAGCTTTACAAGCAGCATTGCCCTTCATCTTATGCGGGGCCTTCCGGGCCTTCGAATCCCGGGGCGCTTGTGACCCCAAATACTAGCTTGGAGACATCCCTCCGGGCTAGAATTGGTCACTTGAAATTAGGGCTTGTAAAATATTGTCGGGATGAAGATGAAGGGTATGTAAAGATAATTTAAAAAGATGGAAATATCTTCACGTGCAATGCATGTGATGCGACTTAACGATTTTTTTAATGTCCGTCAATCTTAGGGACTTAACGATATTTTTAACATGATAGTTAATAATTGTTAGGGCGAAGGATGATTTTGAGATTAAAAAATTATTTTGAGGACTATTTTTGAAGTTTTTAATTGAGAGGAATGAAAAGAGAAAAAAAATGCGTAACACAGGGATTATTTCGTTAATTTTGTCAAAACTAAAATACATAATAATCAACATAAATATTTACCTAAAGACATAATATCATAGCATAAGTAAGATAGAATATTATAAAAGATTTTTTTTTTTAATTCACAGAGGAAATCTTTCTAGCTACAACCGCACATTGACACCTCTCTCTAGTTAAGAGCTTAATTAATTCTATTTAGGGTGTTACCAAAATTGAACTCGTGTCGCCTGTTTAATTGGGAATATGGTGACCACTTGAATTATGCCCAAGTGGTTAAGATTTTTTAACGACAATTTTTAGAAAATCCTACACATGCATATATACGCTTATATTATTAAATATCAACTTTATTTTTTTTTAATTTTTTTCATTAACGAGAAAACACTTATGAACGAATACATTGATTCCTCATAAAAGGTAAACTTCCGGTAATCAAGCCGAAACCCTCCTATTAACTTTATTTATAGCGACAGTATTAACGACTTACAATTGTAGTTAGAAAATCCTATTATAAAATCTAAGTTATGATTCCGATAAAATAAAAGAGAATTGAATACACAAGTTGAGGATGAAATGCATGTGCTTGTGGCTTGTGAGGACCTACTTACGGCTAACAAACAAGTGCATGTTACTTTTAATTTCATCTTTTGTTTTCATATCTATCTAATTCTAAATCTAATAAAAATTAACATTAACATAATAATAATAATAATAATAATAATAATAATAATAATAATAATAATAATAATAATAATAATAATAAACTTAAAAGTTTTAAAACTTACAAAAAATTAGTGGGAAGCCTAGAGACAATCTGGGCCCCCACACCTCTAGCAATAGCAAAACCTATCCTAGTAAAAATATGAGCAGCAGCACCGGCACCAATATCTTGCGCCATCGAACTCTTCTGAACCCGCTTAAGCAAAGAAACAGCCTCCTTCTCTAATTCCCCAAGGGAAGAAAATGAGAAAGGAATGAAACCATAACCAATCGTCTGACAGCAAGATTCGTACTTGACCCGCTTCCGACGAGCCGCCTCAACCACAGCACGTCCAGGGACAAAGTCAGAAAGCCCAGACTGTGTCAAAGGAGAAGACCCTGTCAAGTCAACACAGACATCGCGACCACAATCCCAGGAATAATAATAATAATAATAATAATTACTTTCAGTTTTACATTTCAAAGAGTCTATGAAAATTTTCTAAACAAAGTTATTTAACATAGTTATTATCATTTCAATTAAAAAAAAAAAAAAAAAAGAAATGAAGAAAGCATAATTTGGATTAACAACTTAAATCAAATACTAGATCTCTGCTAATATATTGTTTTGTGTAAGAGCATTTATGATAACTTGCGAAGCATATCGTTACCTAGAGTCCTTTATCACCTCCCATACACGCAATTACGCAAATAAACATCACCTTACATCAAAATGAAATTAAATTTAGTGTAAATCTATACAACCATTGAGTTCAGTATGCTATATATGTCAGACAAGCACTGCAAATTTTGTAGGAACTCCGTAATTAAACGTGTTTGTCTGCAAGTAAAAATGGACATTATTGTAATAATGTAAGGCGATATGTGTAAGGATCGTATAGCCCAAACACAATGTCCTGCAATATAAGCCCAAGAGCCCATCATTTTCCAAAACCAATTGGTGATAGAGGGACTTCCCCTTAGACTTATATACATACATTTATTTTTGTCCCATGACCGATGTCCGATGTGGGACTTTGGTTTGCACCCCCCAACAAACCTCCCCTCAAACCCAAGTCCATCTGGGCCTCCCCTCCAACGATAGTCCGGATCCAACCTTTACCGCCGCCAACTCGGAACTCTCAACCTGGTGGGAGGGCAGGGAGATTTCGATACAAGGCTTCCAGGATCAAGTCATCGTGCCAGGGTCACGCCACGTCGTTGCGTGCGCTCAGGGATGCGGCCACTGCGCTGTCCACCACATCGGGGCTATAGCCTAGCTCTGATACCATTTGTAAGGATCGTATAGCCCAAACACAATGTCCTGCAATATAAGCCCAAGAGTCCATCCTTTTCTAAAACCAATTAGTGATAGAGGGACTTCCCCTTAAACTTATATAAATACATTTGTTTTTGTCCCATGACCGATGTGGGACTTTGGTTTGCACCCCCAACAATATGATGGGGAAAGTTATTTGGCAAGCGGTTGTGTGGACGTGTTCCTACTTAATTTGGAAAAACCGAAATCAAAAGGTGTTTACAAATAAATGTTGGAACACACCGGTCGCTTTAAATGAAATCCAAGTTACAAGTTTCGAGTGGATTGCGAAAAAGTGCAAGAAGAAGGTAATCGACTGGCACAATTGGATACATAATCCACAAATTTTCATATAGTGTGTATTGCAAATGGTAGATTCGTTGCCTACTTGTCAATGAGTCGGTTTTAGTGTTGCTACTGTGAGATCAGTGAGTGTCAAGTAACACAATATTCCTACTGTATTCTTAGGATAGTTTTGGCACTTACACATAATGTTAATTGTAAGTGTGAAGTGAGAATTTTGTAGTGTGCTTCATGCGTTGTAAATTCTTACTTATATATAATAAATTTGCCTTTCCAAAAAAAATAATGTAAGGCGATATATAACACTACAAATTTGTTGTAGTACTGTACAACATTTCATTTTACACCTAAATGTTATTCAATTTTAAACCAGAAAATTACTTTTCTCTTATTTTATACTGAGTAGTAACTAAAACAAAATTAATACTCGTATTTTATTTTTATAAAATATACGAGTATATTATTAAAACAACCTAATGTAAGAGATAATTATCTTTTTTATTAATATTTTTGCTATTTTGTCTTAATATATTTCGGAGTACCTTTGATGCCTTCCTTTGTATTTGGGGTTGCTCCCTGCTTTCAAGTTGGGACACTTTCAACTAGGAATGTCAATGGATCAGATATGAATCGGGTGACGCCGTATCCATATCCATTTAATTTTTGTTCATCCATATCCATATCCATATCCATTTAGTTCCAAGTCATCCATCCACATCCATATCCAGTGGATTAAGCGGGTTAATGGATATCCAATGGATATTAAAATTTTGTTATAAAATTTTCTAATATGCGATTAAAATAAAAACGTAGTATAACAAAAATGAATATAACATGACAAATTAAAATCTATCCATAAGAATGTGTAATCTTTGTCGCAAATATAACAAAAATTGTTAAATTTACTATAAAACATAGATTATGAAAAAATAAATATGAAATTTTAAGTTTGTTTTGTTAGATATATGGGTTTGTTTGTAATATATTATAGTTATTTCATTATAGGTATTAAAACATAATGTAAATATAACCGTGAATGAATTTTTAATAGTAAATATGTAAACATATATCTATATTTATGTATTTGTATATGTATTTCGGGTGGTAATGGATATATCCATGGATGAAACTTTTCATCCATGTCCATATCCATATCCATTTAGGTTCATCCATATCCGTATCCGTATCCATTTAGGTTCATCCATATCCATCACGAAGTGGGTGGATCGGGTGGATATCCACCGGATCGGGTGGCCATTACCATCCCTACTTTCAACTAATTACTTTTCCAAAAACCAAAAACAATATTTAAATAAATAAATAAGCACTCAAGGATCTTAAGTTTGAACATGGAGATTCACTCACGATGACTTCAGGCTACCCACAAAAGCAACTGGTCACATGAAAATTAATCGGTTCGCAAAATGGATTGAACAACTGATTAAAAATAATAATAATAATAATAACTGTCACAACTTGACACTCATAAACCTTTAACTCCCTGCAACTTCCCCTATATATATGTCTATCTTGATTTGATCCATTAAACCAAACTGTCTCCAATACTAGTACTCTTCCTATGGCCTTTTCACATTTAACAATTGTTTCTCTACTTATTACCTTCTTCTGCAATATAGCTCATGGAGATTGGCAAAATGCTCATGCCACATTTTATGGTGGAGGAGATGCCTCTGGCACAATGGGTATGTATATCTATATCTATATCTATGTATTCTCAAACTTGACTATATTTAGTTATTTGCTGAAAGTTACTACTACGTACTATTTAGATAAAGTGTTTTAACATTTGATGTTGCTTGTAGGGGGTGCTTGTGGGTATGGGAATTTGTATAGCCAAGGATATGGTACCAATACTGCGGCACTAAGTACCGCACTTTTCAATGATGGTATGAGTTGTGGGTCGTGTTATGAAATGAGATGCAATGATGATCCTAGATGGTGCTTGCCCGGTAGCATAATCGTTACTGCAACAAATTTTTGTCCACCTAATCCTGCTCAGTCTAATGACAACGGCGGATGGTGCAATCCTCCTCTTCAACACTTTGATTTAGCTGAGCCTGCTTTCTTGCAGATAGCACAATATCGGGCGGGTATTGTACCTGTCTCATTCCAAAGGTAACGTCTTTTTTCCCCATTCAATACTCATTTACAATCTGTAATGCAGAACGAAAACATATGTTAATGTAGTCGGTGGCAAAACTTGAACGCGTTTATTATGGGGTGAAACAATTAACCAATAAAACTTTGGGCGGCCTCCCCGGAGTCATTAAAATATAGATATCCCAAGGTTGCAAAACTCGCTATTCGGAGATTTATCGTTCAGGACTTTGGAGGGAGTAATAGGCAGTTCGGAGATTAATTGGATTGGACTTTTATACGTTTAATAATAAATTTCAAAATTATATGTGTAAATATAGAAGAAAACCATAAACATAAACTTTGTCATATTTGTTTAAAAACACAAACATAATCGTTCATTTTTTCAAGACCTCTAAAATATAGTTTAAATTCATGTTAGAATGTAGAACTAATTTTGAATTTGACCGACTTTGACCAACAAATTCGATTTTAACCCGTTAACCAATTAATTAAACGGATTTTAAAAAATCGGATCGGTCTATTCTTAAATACAAGTAATCGGGAATTAATTGGGAGTAATCGGGGTTTTTTACAACACTGGATATACTCTATTTCACACACTTTGAACTATAAAACTCAATTAGTATGACTAACCTAATGTCTTTTCTTTTTAATTACTTTGTATAGGGTCCCTTGTATGAAGAAGGGAGGAGTGAGGTTTACGATAAATGGTCACTCGTACTTCAACTTGGTTTTGATCACTAACGTTGGTGGAGCAGGAGACGTGCATTCGGTGTCAATCAAAGGATCAAACACAGGGTGGCAAACAATGTCTCGAAATTGGGGCCAAAACTGGCAAAGTAACTCGTACCTTAATGGCCAAAGTCTTTCGTTTCAAGTCACCACGAGTGATGGAAGAACTATTACCAGCTACGACGTGGCACCAGGTGGTTGGCAGTTTGGTCAGACGTTTCAAGGGGCACAATTTTAGTATTTTAAAACACAAAAGGGTGAAAGTTAAGGACAAAAACTAAGGAAGATGATAATGGAAGTTTAGTAGTTGAAAAAGTTTATATGAATTTGTATAGTACGTGCAGAGGTGACAAATTTGACACCCGCTTACATTACAACATTCAATATATGCAATGATATAGTGCTTGGTGTTATTGGTATACTTTTATATTTTAAGTTGCAACAGATGAAATGAACTCACATAAGTCTTTTATTATGAATATATTTACTTACACAGCATGAATGATTTTGTAGTGTATAATGGCACTATACTTTAGTTTAATGCGATGATCTATAAAAAATTCAATTTTCGTTTAGATTTTTAGAAACAGGGTTCTTTGAGAAGGTATAGAATATCATGTACAGTAATACTATGATTAAAATATTATTCAAATACATAATACACAGATTTATTAATTTCATTTCATCACAACAATAAAAAAAAAAAAAAAAAAAAATACTACAAAGAATACTCCTGGTTCTCGTGCATAGTTTAGGCTTGAAAATGAAACAGCTCGGGCTTCAAAACTAAAATCTCGCAACTGTTAGCATCAACTGTTTCTTCAAATGATGCCACTGTCTGCTACAACGTCTATATATACCAAATTGTCAAGACGAGCTTCACTTATATAGTTATATATGTGTAATGTATATTGCTATATTAAATAAAATAAAATAAAAAAACAACTAGAGGTGAAAATTTTTAACCAATAACAGAGTATGTCGATTCAGGTTACATTTCTTCTAACAAGTCAAAACAGTTAAAAAAAAAAACTTTGAAAGGAACAGGTCAATCGGGTCAAAGGCTGCAAATAATGTATTCTAGTTTTAATGCAGAAAACCTCTATGTTTTTATTTATTACTTTCAAGGGTAAAAAAAATTATTTACTTAGATTACCCGCCCATATTTCCACCTCTGCTATGGAGCTAAAGTCGGACGTGTAGACAGCCATATGTTCCTTAAGCATTAACTTCCCTTCCCTGAATTCCAAGTGGGTCTGCAAGACAGTATATAAGTAGCTTACATATATCAGGCAAATACTATTGTTATTATTGTTATTGTCATTATTAATTAGTAATACTTATTATTATATATTTTTTCAAGGTATCAGGCAAATACTATTTACTATTATCTATGAAAAAATAACATATCAAATAAATAGATTAAGTTGGTTTACAGCAATGACCTCCTTATTGCTCAATATTTTAAATGTTTCTGCAGTCATGTTTCTGACATCACAACCTATAAGAAGTGAAGCCTGCACATTTAAGAAACCATAACCGAGTTTATCTACATGAACTTATGGCATTAAAAAGGAAATAAGAGCAAACATTAGCTTCATTAAAGCCCATATGCTTAAATGTGATCGATATTCTAACTGCAGGAAAACACATCAGTTGTTGCGAAAAGTTTGAACCTTGCCCATGTGTCATTGATGAGTAATGACTCTGTTGTTCTCCAACTATTTCCAACATTGCCTGCCCATAGAGCCTTAATTCCAGATGAAAATGTTTTCGATTCAGGAACTAACTGACCCTGCACACCCAGCCTGAGCAATTCGGTACAGGCTGATTCGGGTTTATGTTTTATCTCTAACGGGTCAAATGAGTCATATAATAAAACACTGAATTAAACAAAAAAGTTGTCAAATGGTGGACGGACGAAAGTTGTTATATTAGAAGAAAAAGATCAAAAGAAAGACATTATTAAATGGTAATAGCTTTTTCTAATCATGTCAAGACGCTAAACTGTATAGCGCAAAAACAAATTGTTTAGGTCATTTTGACTCGCACCAAAAAGTTGCCTGTTTTGATCCTTACCTAACCCGCCCACCTTCTCCATTTTGCCACCCTTCGTATCGGGCAGGATTTTTATAAACTTCCCATTAAATAAAATTATTACTCTACAACCATTAATAATATTCAAATTAAAGCATGTATATTAACATAATTATATCCCAAATCAGCCAATCCAGTTGAGATAAGTGCATCAGCTGTCGAACAAAACAAATATATTACTTCCGTTAACAAACATTAGTCAACCTAAATTACCTAATACATGCATACTACACTCGCATTTGTATGAAATAGGGTATGAGACTGATAATCTGGATTGGTTGTTGAATCGTGAAACACTTTCCTGATTAAGTATTTCGCCCCTCACAAGCCTCGGGTTTACACGAAATCTCATCTCAATTGGGATAAGACAAGAACGGATTTTGTTTCCAGACAAGAAGAAATCAAAATCAAAATATTAGAGAGAATGTGGTTTTTCTGTGTGTTCTAAAGAATGCAGAATGCCCAAAAACGGATGTAAAAAATCAGTAAATGGCAGTTAACTATGAAGGGACACAACCTTTCATTTTGGTGGGAAAATCGGTTGACTAAAAGTCATACCGTTTGGCAGGAAAATCAGTTAAAAGGCAACTTTTCGATATAAAGTATCAGCCAGGGCGCTGCCCCTTGGACCCCGCAAGGGGGCGCGGCCCCCTTGACCCCTGCAATTTTGGCGACACTTACTAGCCAACTCTTACTAACGTGCACTCCACACTCTCTGAACCCGCTGTTAAGTATAACCAGCTACCATTTGCATTCAAGTAAATCCCAATTAACTAAGATGAATGTTATATGACACTAATATCACCTACAACATTTGCATTTTCTCATATTAGCACGGTGCTCGCGAAATACAATGGTAAATATTATTTTCGTTCAACAACATGCTCATTCAACAAGGTTTTATCTTGTGTAATATATTAAAAATTACCAGTGCACCAACATTTGTTGTTTAAGAAAAATTTAACTAATGTGTAGTGTTAATTTTGAAAGTAGTTTATTTCTCCAATTCCGTACATCAAATGCAAAATGGTTGTAATAACTTAGGTACTGTCCTTTAAATGAGGTGGGTAAAAGATTTTTTTTTTTTTTTTTTTACGGCGAAAAATTGACTTGTATTAATATGGAAAGATATGTGTTGCTCAAAATTAAGAGATTTTAGAGTATTTATTGTTGTTCATTGGTTTTCTTTACTAACAGTTTATTCAGTTAGCAAAATGAATTATAATGTACAGTAACATAACACCAAACTGACTTCATTTTAATTATATGCAGTAATGCAGACATACAACCATGGGTGTGTTTGGCGCGTAGCTTATTGGAGCTTATGGAAGCTTATGGGAGCTTGAGCTTATGATTTTAATAAGCTACAAGTCATAAGATTCGTTTGGTAGACAAAAAAAGTAGAGTTTATGAAAATCATAAACTCTGAAAAAATAAGCTACTTGTAGTAGCTTATGAAAAAAGTAGAGCTTATGAACTGAAAAATAAACTCCAGCTAGTTTACCAAACATTTATAAAAAATAATAAGCTCCAGCTATCAGCTTCAAAAATAAGCTCATGCTCTTGCTCATAAGCTCCAGTTCCAGCTATAAGTTCCAGCTCTAGCTACTTTCGTCCAAACACACCTCATATGGAGGGCATAACTGGAAAGTAACAACAAAAATATGTGTATCTATCAAAAATATGTTTGGAAATATCACCTCCCAATTTAGTATTGAAAGGGTTGATGTACTGTAGACTCCTAAAACTAGAAAGTTAACATGATTAAAGAAAGACCACGTGAAAACCTAATTACAGTAGCAGCTAAATGATAAATTAAGGGGTAATATTTGACAAGTCTAGATGCATTTTCATGCACTAAGAACTAATCAACCCTAATTCCCAAAATAATATAAAATCACAATGAATTAAACCTATTTCCTTAATCAGTCTCATTTATCTGACAAGCGAACATATTCCAGCTATTCCACCTGTTCAAATCATTCATTCATTCGTAAATTTAAAATCACATGAAAAAAGATCAAAATCAATGTCCAAAATTAGTCAAACTACAGCAAATCATTACAATAATTGAACAAATTACCCCATTGTTGGAGTCTGAGCCAATCCAGAGGCGATTGTACATGGAAGTGGGTGGGGTCTTATGACCCACTACTTTGAATTTTTTTTTTATACAATGTACTCTTCAAATTGTGTAGGACACCACTATATTTTTGAAACTTATGGTTTTTTGGAGGTAAACAACCACTAAATTACCCTTAAAACATAATTAACTTTGAAATTTTTTTTAGGACCCCATTGAATTATCATCCTAGAATCGCCACTGAGCCAATCCATTACTGAGGTGAAGCAATCCGTACAACGAATTAACAAAATGTTTTTAACAGAATTGACTGTTTTATTTTATTCATATTTTATAAAATTTGAAACCTTATGTAATATGTAATGTAAATGTAAATGTAACAAGATATATATATATATATATATATATATATATATATATATATATATATATATATATATATATATATATATATATAGTGTCAGATGGGCCAGTGCGCTCATGTGATTCTGATAATGGGTCTTTATTTGAACATGGGCTTGATAGGGAGAAGGTGTGCAATGTCTTTGGGCCTAGTGTGGATGATACACTTGATGGGGATTCGACAATGTCTAGGCCCATTACCAATCAACTTAACAAATTTTGCGTACATTAGGAAAAAAAAAAAAAAAACATTTCAATAATACATGTATTTCAATATGGATGTTGTAAACAAACATAAAGTTATTATGCTTCTTATAATGAGTAATGGTAGGATATACTCTATATGGTTGCATGCACAGAATTGAAATTATGCACAAGTTTTTTAGTTGGCTATGTCTTATAAACAAATGATCTTATGCTTATCGAATAATATTCTTTTTATAAGTGTATTTTCATCAGTGGCGATTTCAGGATTAAAAGTCAATGGGGTCCCGATATTTTTTTCCAGTACTAATTATATTTGCATGCTGTTTTAGTGGTAGTTTACCTTCAATAACCTACAAATTAGAATAATATGGGTCCGAGTAGTTAAATTTAGTGATGTCTTGTACAATTTAAAAGAAAAACTATAAATTTGAAAAATATATGAGGTCATGCAGTTAATTTTAGTGGTGTCCTATACAATTTATAGGGTTTTTCTAATAAAAATTTTTGAACTAGTGGTGTCCCGTGACCTCACGAGTATACATGTAAAGTCGCCACTGATTTTCATCAACTTTGAACATCAAATAATATACAATCGAGTGAAAGATATTTTGATACATTTAATGAGTCTTGTAGTCTTTGACGAGGAGTTTACAATGAACAAGAAGTGGCACGTAAGTGCAAAGTTTCTGGTTATGTTAAGTTCCCACACCTACTCGTGTGGAAGGGGTGTGCAGATAATGTTGAACTATAATATTTAAGAAAAGGTACTTACCCGCACGACTTGCGGACAAGATACAACTCTAAAGTTATAAGCACGTGCGTGGCCAGTATGCCTTCATATCGGTTTTGATTTAGGTCATTAAACTCTTAAATGATTTTAATTATCAGTTTTCTGTATCAATATCGTAACTATTGTTTGCTAGTTAAATACAATTTCATTACACGATTCATAATAATGCTAACTTATAAGAGCTTTTTGTAAAGAGAATTATAGATCCGTGGTATATGGAAAAATAAGTTTTGGAAAAGTAAAGTACATATGTAGCTTTTTAATTTGAGCTAAGACCTAAGAGCTTATGAAAAGGTTATATTATATGTTTACTCGCGCTATCCTTATATCTTACTCCGTACTTTTTTGTCTTTATATGTCATTTAATTCTTTAAATCACTTGGTTT
The DNA here is from genome assembly GCF_046630445.1 of Rutidosis leptorrhynchoides. NCBI lineage: Eukaryota > Viridiplantae > Streptophyta > Magnoliopsida > Asterales > Asteraceae > Rutidosis > Rutidosis leptorrhynchoides. The sequence continues at coordinate 345,695,309 of NC_092341.1, forward strand.
ATCAAACATAATATTTTTTTTTTTTTTTTTTGAAAGGCAACAAAACTTTTATTGGTTAAAACACAATGATACAATAATGTCTCAATTACAAAACTTCGCAACCAAACTCAAAATCTACGAGTGTCTAAGATGTCAAGATGTCATCTAACAACAATGAAGTAATAATTACAAAACATAACTCGAAAGATTGTGTAGCCAATCATGCCATTCCATATTCTTTTCCTTGCATGTCTTCTCAATCCATTCGAAACATTTGACTTGAATCTCACTAACCGCAACCGGAACGTTCCAACATTTGTCTTGAAGACTTTGTTGTTTCGGTTCTTTAAAATTAGATAAGAAGTCGTCCAAATTGCCCCTTGCCAAATAGACTTGCCTAGACCCGAGAAGTTTTGACCCGTGTCCCCATTTAGAAGAGTATGAATGTCACAACTTGGAATTGGTCCCAACTTCCACCACTCGAAAATTTTAACCCAAATATCCTTCGCAATCTACACGAAACTAAGGAATGGTCTAAACTTTCAATATCATCGTCACAAAGTGGGCAACGTATCGAATTTAGATCAATTCTTCTCTTGTCTAGTTCCGGCAAAATTGAAAGTCTACCTTTCCTTGCTCTCCATACAAATAATTCCACCTTTTTAGGAATTAAACTATTATGTAGGGTACCTAGCGCAGCGTTGTTCCCTTGAAGCAATATGGAGTAAATTATTTCGGTTAGGTGTTTGGTTGTGAACCGCCCATTTGGACCAGGAACCCAAGCCCATGAATCGGGAGAATCAGGCCGAAGCATGGCCTGTTGCATCAGTCCAATAAGGTCTTGTAGTTCATCACGTGTTCTGCCCCCCACTTCGCGAATCCATTGCCATCGCCCAACCCAATTTTCCCCGTCCCATACGACCATACGACTCTGTCTCGAACCATGACTTCCGCATCAGCTACAACCCGAAAGAGTCTTTTGTACCTGTTTTTCAATGACATACCACCAAGCCACACATCGTTCCAAAAGGAAGTAGAAGCCCCGTCACCAATATGCTTGATAAAGGAGCTTCTAAATCCAACCCCAAGAGACTCAATGTGGTTTCCTGTTTTCACAATGTTAGACCATACCGAGTTGTATGAAAAAGACGAAATAAATGTATCCACATCAAGACTACCCGAATGCCCATAAATGCTAGAGATGACTTTGACCCACAAAGAGTTAGTTTCGGTTTAAACCTCCACCACCATTTGCCGATCAAAGCCAAATTTTTACTTTTCAAAGAACCAATATTTAACCCTCCTTTCTCGAAAGGAAGAAGGGTTTCTTCCCATTCCAACTCTCAAGTTTGTTCATTTAAACTCCAACATTTACTGCAAAATTTTAGCTTTAACTTCATCTATAAATTTTTAGCTTCAAACCTTCAGCTACTTGTTCTGTGAAACACATCATTTGATTAAAAATTTTACGTTCGTGTCATATACATTAACTTTGAGATGTATCATATCTTCCTTTTTAAGTTTGAATTTGAACTTGTGTAAGTTAGTCTATTTATCATTTTTCACATTAAATGAAACAATTTTAATTTTGTGTTTAACGTCTTTGAAAAGCTACTAATTGATTTTTATGCTTAATTTATCAACCACCAATATGATATAATTCTTCATATATATTTTTTTTGAACGACGAATTTGTATCAGCGGATCATTTATTTCAACGACCCTTATCATTTGCACCCACACACGCTAGAAGGAAACCCCTACCCGGGTTGCTTGGCAACTAATCGCGGGTTATTTCATAGATTAGAAGTGTAATAATCAATAAATTAGTATCTCAAACGTAAATTCAAACACTCATATACGATTACTTGGCTATAATCTATAATTAAAAATTAAATTAAATAAATATATAATCTAATAACCGTCATGTTGGTGGCTAAAATAGTTGAATAGTTGAATAAATATCAATCGATCGATAATACATACAAATATCAAAGAAAAAGAATGCTAACTTATTTATTGTCCTCGCCACCGTCTTGGCTGACGGCAACCTACCACCGCATTATTTTCAAACATACGGGAAAGTAAATCAACCAAGTTTGCCCCTTTCATACCATATCGCCCATTTTCATGCCTCCTATTAGGACCAAATGACTTATTACTCTTTTGACTAAATTATTATTAATACTTTTTTATTGAACAAAAAGTATTATTTGTCGGTCAAAGTAGGATAAGAAATGCTTATTTCTTCCATCTCTAAAAAAACAAATTTTGTCAACAAAAAGTTACTCCTAAAATTGGGGTTAACAATCGACGCACTAACTACGAAAATAAATACAAACTGATGTGTAAAGGTGCGGCAGATATATTACTTGACTGGTTTGCTCGTTTGAATGTACAGAGAGAAAGTATCTCATTAACGATTTATATTTATATACAAGTAAATATTAACCTTTTATAGATTGTTATTATGGGTTTAATGTATAATGTATGTATGATAATTAATCATTATTCCTATTAAAAATAATAATATTTGGAGTAATATGATTTAACATTGGTAAATGATGCCGTTTTGACGTCAAATATGATTCATCGGTAGGAAATTCGTTTTGTGTAGGGTTAATTAAATAGATTTAAATTATATTATATAATGAACGATAACACAAAAAATATATCTTGTCAAGCGTATTGACTTTCTTATGGATGTTTATGCGGGTAAGGCTATACTTAAGCTGAAACTTCTCATTAATGTTGGGGCGTGAAATCTTCTCCGATGAATTCCATGTTCATTAGTGAGAGAAAGTATTAGTCAACGGTGATCGTACTTTCATAAAAGCGTTGTTGGCCGGTGGTTTGTATTCATTTCTTCCTCTTGAACCTCAAATGAAAAAGGTATTATCGTCTGAAGAATTTCGATAACAGTGGCATGAGCAATCATTTGCGGACTTATCTTTTCTGAACCGAATACCCACCTCTGTCATATCTAGTTTGTTTGTGTTATAAGAAGACTTTTATGATACCAATGGATCTAAAGAACTCATACCCACTATGGGGTTCATCTACTTCTTGCGAGCAACTTTAAGGATCTAATTACAAAGAAAAAGATGAACCTCTCAAAATAGTTCACAACTAATAAAATGAATGAGAAGTGAGTTATGTAAATATTCAAGACCTTCCAAGTAACCTATTAGAATTTAACTCGTACACTTTTGAAATGGGAATTAATATTTCCAAACTTGTTTTTTATAAATTCACACAAATTCACTAAAATAACTTTAATGATGTGTTATATAAATTTTTCATTTCAAATTATTGAAGAGTATAACTGGAAAGTTACAACAAATATGTGTGAATCTATCAAAAATATGTATGGACCCTTTTGAAATATACTCGTACAAGCTTTAAAACTTGTGATTTATTTTCTTCCTCCTATTTGTATTTATGTTGTCTCTGGTATATTTTATTTTTATTGAATTTGAAATAGGTTGGATGTTTGTCAATTTTACTCTCGTACTACATATGATAGATTTTAATATTATTTTTTAACGGAGTAATAGTTATATTTTTTACGGAGTAATACTTATGTATTATTCAAAAGTTGAAAGTATTCCATCGATATCGAAACTGCAACTTACAGTATTATTTTTGGTTTGTCGTAAAAAATTGTCTACTACTCTATACAAAACAACTATATCGATTTGATTGTCAAACCAAAGTTGTTAACTGTTTTATTCAACTCATAACTTTACACGAAACATTCAACAACTACTATTTGATGTATAATATAGTCAACAAACACCATTTTCCACGCTAATACAAACATTTCAAGAAAGTTTCAAACCATTGCGATTGACTTGTCAAGATATGAATTGTACAAATCACCGGAAAAAATATATGTGAATTAAGAAAACAACGACATGAAATATGAGACAACAGAATAATATTATGGCAATTTAATATCATGTTCTAATACTGATGTGTAGTGTACAAGTCTGAAATTGCATCTGAAAGTTGAATCAAGAAAGTTAAAACCACATTCAAACCGACCACTGAACAAATTACGCAGACACGACTCCAGAAAAACCGTTAATTAACTAACCCAACTAATTGAACACCTTTTACAGACACTAGAATAAAACTCTATAACTTATCATTAAACTTAAATAGCCAAAATTTAGACCTTTTATCATCAACGAGCTTGACGTACGTATGTATTAAAAGTAAAAAACTTTCATACACGTAAATAAAATAAAAATATGAATAAAGTAGATAAAATCTGTATTATACAATATCCCTAAAAATAATGCCATAAGACCAAATTTAACTATGTCTAACTGATATTTTCAGATTAATATTTGATAGATTCATCAAAACCATGAAATGAGTAAAACAGTTGTAGCACATGGTATACATAATTGTACTTAGCGGTGAATTTATCAAAAATAAAATTGCAAATGTTGTACCCATTAATTATATTATAGGCATAAAGATAGTGATTATCAAATCTCAATAAATTGATGCATTTTTTGTGCAGTTTTTTCATATGAAATGTAAATGTAACAATTTACACTTGATAAATAATTTATCATAAATCATTCTATAATTAGTCAATTCTGCTACAATAAATAAATGAATCAATGACCAAATGCACATAATTTAGTGCATCAATCCCGTATAATTTACATCTCAAACTCAAAAAAGAAAGCTAAAAAAATAAAATAAACAGTATCCTAGTTCCAAATCAGGAAAACGAACAAACTAATAAATCAATATAACTTGATAAAACTCACTTTCTAATATGTAAACGTATATATACGCAATCATTATCTACCATGCTTAATTATTCATGCCGTTAGTTCTTTTGCTAGGTCCAGAAGCCGGAACACGTGTTCCTTTCGGTAACGAGCTCATGAACAAACTCTTATATTTTCCAGGATGATTCGATCTTTTCGGCAACGATGACTCATCAACGACATTGTGTGACGCTACGAAATTATTAGTTGTCAACGGTCTTGCAATTGCAAACGAGTATTGCGAAACGAGGATGATGGAGACGAGGATGGTAATGAAGACGAACCGGAAATTTATGGATGACATCATCGGAGAATTTGGGAGGTTTTTGTTGATGGAAGGATTATGGTGCAAGTTGTTAGAAAGTGAAAATAGGAAAAGTATAGTGATGGGGTGGGGAATATATATAGAAAATGGTAAAGGGTTGAAGGGGTAAAGAGTTGAAAAAGTCAAAATTATGTAAAAGTCAATGATGACAGGTGTCAAGGGGGATATATACGCGTATTTACATGCAATTCCTTCCTGTTTGTTTGGGGCTTACGTTTCGAAGGTATTGCAAGGCAAAAGCGGTAGCGTGTGTACGGGAGGTGTTGTATAACTGGAGAATTAATTAATTGTAATAGTAAAAATAAAAAATAAACTAATAAATAATACCGAGTTTTTTTAGACAACTGTTAGGATCACTAGATGGACTTAACCACCCATGCGTTCATCTCCTACATAATTATACCCGCCATACCCGCCAAAACTTACTCAATTATATTTTAACACATAATCACAGTACTCCTAACTCACACTAAAACGAACCGCACCAATACTCCACACCAAAAATTAATACATCATAGTCATCAAAAAAGTGCAAAAAACAACCAACGCCATCAAGCAGCACACTCTGCGACTGCAAATGGTCTTATAAAAACTCATTAATATTTTGGTGACTTGAGATCATTAGGAGTCGACACCGTTTTTTGCCGTTAAAGGAATCCAACGCCGGGGACGGTGGTACCATCGACTCCGTCCCGGCGTTAAACCGCCGTCGAGGTCCGGCGTTTTTGATCGGGGTTCGGTGGGCGACGTTGATAATTGCTTCCTTTTTTTTTTTCTTTTGTTATTTGATGATGTTGCTGCTGTAATTTTTTTTGCTTTTGCAGGTAGAGATGAAGTGAAGAAGACGATGGGATACGGAGTAGATAATTAGGTTTAAAGTTGGGCCAAAAAATAGGCCAAAACAGTTGGGTTCTAAACGTATATTTATATTTTGGGCTAAATTTTCTTTAAATATTTATAATTATAATTATAAACATTGCTAATAAAAGTATTATTTATTTTTATAGTTTATAATTTATATTATATTAAATAAACAATAGATAAAAGTATATAAAAATAAGTTAAATAATAATTTAATAATAAATTATATTTTTTTAGTTAAATAAATTAAATAATAAATAAAAGTATAAAAATAAATTAAATAATTGATTTAATACTGAAATTTAAAACTGAACAATTTTCCCTGTTTTGACCTAAGTGTTAAATTTCAATGTTAAGTTTAACACTGAGATTTAACACCGAGCCAGTGTCACGACTCCTGGTACCCTGAGAGTTATATCCTGTTGATACGTATGGTTGACCATAACTATATTGTAAAAGTTAAACTTTAACTGAGTTATAATCTTATAGGAATACATATATTGACAAAATTAAACCCTCCTACTTTATAAATAGAGTTTTAAATCATCTTATTTAATTATCTATAGTAAATGCAAATACTCATATATACGTAATATAATAAAAACAATTTTCACTTCATGTCACAAGCTAGGGCATTCCACTTGAGGCCCCCTACCAAGTATAGTAAAGCCATATATATATATATATATATATATATATATATATATATATATATATATATATATATATATATATATATATATATATATATATATATATATATATATATATATATATATATATATATTATATTATATATATTATATATGTTACGTTATTTAAATATCTGTCAATATGTAAAGAAATTGAATGATTTTCAATCACGTGGGGCTAGTCTATTCTCTAAGACCATACACCAGTGGCGAAACTACGATTTCTTTCACCGGGGGCAACAAAAAAAATTTAACCGTAGCAATTTTTTTGGACAAAATTTGAAGATTTTGGGACAAAAGTTGGATATTTTGGGGCAAAATTTGAAAATTTTGGAGCAAAAGTTGAAGAATTTGGGGCAAATTTTGAAGGTTTTGGGGCAAAATATGTAGGTTTGAGGGCAAAAAATAAAATCCACCGGGGGCAAAGTCGAAAATCCCAAAATTTTTACACTGAAAAAACAAATCCACCGGGGGCGGCCCCCCCTTGTGTAGTGACCCGAACTTTTCCATGTTTATATATATTAATTGAGATTGATATTTACATGATTAAATGTTTCCAACATGTTAAGCAATCAAACTTGTTAAGACTTGTTAAGACTTGATTAATTGAAATAGGTTTCATATAGACAATTGACCACCCAAGTTGGCCGGCGATTCACGAACGTTAAAACTTGTAAAAACGACATGACGATATATATATGGATATACATATGGTTAACATGAGATTATTATAAGTAAGTATCTCCATAAGTATATTAACAATGAGTTATATACATATAAACAAGACTACTAACTTAAGGATTTCGAAACGAGACATATATGTAACGATTATCGTTGTAACGACAGTTAAATGTATATATATCATATTAAGATATATTAATATATCATAATATCATGATAATATAATAATTTAACATCTCATTAGATATAATAAACAATGGGTTAACAACATTAATTGAGATCGTTAACTTAAAGGTTTCAAAACAACACTTACATGTAACGACTAACGATGACTTAACGACTCAGTTAAAATGTATATACATGTAGTGTATTTAGATGTATTAAAATACTTTTGGAAGACTTCAAAACATATATCAAAACACTCATACTTAACGAAAATGGTTACAGTTACTTTCCCATTCTTTTCTTTCATCAAGAATTCTAGTCGTATTTTTACCCGTATTATACACAGCTTCAAAACGTACTTACTATGGGTATATACCAATAGGAACTAGCATGGGATTCCACTCTTGATTATGTCATGTATGACTAATCAATTTTAACTTCTACCATGAGCTAGTCAACTAACTAGAACTCCTTTTAACCCCACTCACCACTCATCAATTACCACTCATCATTCACTCCATTTCACTTCCAATTCTCTTTCTAATTCTCTCTCAACACACCCACACTATTATGAACGTATTTTTCCAGTAGTTAATCATCATCTTCATCAAAAAATCACTTCAAGAATCAAGCTATAATCATCATAGGAAGAACACTTCAAGAACACTTCAAAAATCCCTTCAAGTTTACTAATTTACTTCCAAGCTTTCTAATCCATTCCAAGTAATCATCTAAGATCAAGAAACCTTTGTTATATACAGTAGGTTATCTTTCTTATTCAAGGTAATATTCATATTCAAACTTTGATTCAATTTCTATAACTATAAACTATCTTAATTCGAGTAAAAATCTTACTTGAACTTGTTTTTGTGTCATGATCCTACTTCAAGAACTTTCAAGCCATCCAAGATCCTTTGAAGCTAGATCATTTCTTATCACTTCCAGTAGGTTTACCTACTAAACTTGAGGTAGTAATGATGTTCATAACATCATTTGATTCATATATATAAAACTATCTTATTCGAAGGTTTAAACTCGTAATCACTAGAACATAGTTTAGTTAATTCTAAACTTGTTAGCAAACAAAAGTTAATCCTTCTAACTTGACTTTTAAAATTAACTAAACACATGTTCTATATCTATATGATATGCTAACTTAATGATTTAAAACCTGGAAACACGAAAAACACCGTAAAACCGGATTTACGCCGTCGTAGCAACACCGAGGGCTGTTTTGGGTTAGTTAATTAAAAACTATGATAAACTTTGATTTAAAAGTTGTTATTCTGAGAAAATAATTTTTATTATGAACATGAAACTATATCCAAAAATTATGGTTAAACTCAAAGTGGAAGTATGTTTTCTAAAATGGTCATCTAGACGTCGTTCTTTCGACTGAAATGACTACCTTTACAAAAACGACTTGTAACTTATTTTTTCCGACTATAAACCTATACATTTTCTGTTTAGATTCATAAAATAGAGTTCAATATGAAACCATAGCAATTTGATTCACTCAAAACGGATTTAAAATGAAGAAGTTATGGGTAAAACAAGATTGGATAATTTTTCTCATTTTAGCTACGTGAAAATTGGTAACAAATCTATTCCAACCATAACTTAATCAACTTGTATTGTATATTATGTAATCTTGAGATATCATAGACACGTATACAATGTTTCGACCTATCATGTCGACACATCTATATATATTTCGGAACAACCATAGACACTCTATATGTGAATGTTGGAGTTAGCTATACAGGGTTGAGGTTGATTCCAAAATATATATAGTTTGAGTTGTGATCAATACTGAGATACGTATACACTGGGTCGTGGATTGATTCAAGATAATATTTATTGATTTATTTCTGTACATCTAACTGTGGACAACTAGTTGTAGGTTACTAACGAGGACAGCTGACTTAATAAACTTAAAACATCAAAATATATTAAAAGTGTTATAAATGTATTTTGAACATACTTTGATATATATGTATATATTGTTATAGGTTCGTGAATCAACCAGTGGCCAAGTCTTACTTCCCGACGAAGTAAAAATCTGTGAAAGTGAGTTATAGTCCCACTTTTAAAATCTAATATTTTTGGGATGAGAATACATGCAGGTTTTATAAATGATTTACAAAATAGACACAAGTACGTGAAACTACATTCTATGGTTGAATTATCGAAATCGAATATGCCCATTTTTATTAAGTCTGGTAATCTAAGAATTAGGGAACAAACCCCATCCAAAGATAGATCTATTGGGCCTAACAAACCCCATCCAAAGTACCGGATGCTTTAGTACTTCGAAATTTATATCATATCCGAAGGGTGTCCCGAAATGATGGGGATATTCTTATATATGCATCTTGTTAATGTCGGTTACCAGGTGTTCACCATATGAATGATTTTTATCTCTATGTATGGGATGTGTATTGAAATATGAAATCTTGTGGTCTATTATTATGATTTGATATATATAGGTTAAACCTATAACTCACCAACATTTTTGTTGACGTTTTAAGCATGTTTATTCTCAGGTGATTATTAAGAGCTTCCGCTGTCGCATACTTAAATAAGGACGAGATTTGGAGTCCATGCTTGTATGATATTATGTAAAAACTGCATTCAAGAAACTTATTTTGTTGTAACATATTTGTATTGTAAACCATTATTTAATGGTCGTGTGTAAACAGGATATTTTAGATTATCATTATTTGATAATCTACGTAAAGCTTTTTAAACCTTTATTGATGAAATAAAGGTTATGGTTTGTTTTAAAATGAATGCAGTCTTTGAAAAACGTCTCATATAGAGGTCAAAACCTCGCAACGAAATCAATTAATATGGAACGTTTTTAATCAATAAGAACGGGACATTTCAGTTGGTATCAGAGCGTTGGTCTTAGAGAACCAGAAAATTTGCATTAGTGTGTCTTATCGAGTTTGTTAGGATGCATTAGTGAGTCTGGACTTCGACCGTGTTTTCTTTAAAAATGATTGCTTAACATTTTTGTTGGAAACTATATATTTTTAACATATGAATATTATGTGATATATTAATCTCTTAACGTGTTTGATATTATGTGATAGATGTCTACCTCTAGAACAAGTCCCATTGACTCACCTAATAATAATGAAGAGTCAAATGTAAATTGGAATGATTCGTGGACTGATTCACAAGTTCCCGAAGAGGAACCGGAAGAAGAGTCGGAACCGGAAGAAGAAATAGAACTGGTGGGGGAAATAATAAAACGGTTAAGTAAAAGAGAATCCTCAACCAACCGACCAAAGTTAATTATGGTCAATGGTGTTTCCGCCAAGGAAGCAAAATATTGGGAGGATTACCAATTCTCCGATGAATCGGATTCCGACGAGAATTCCGATGATGTTATAGAAATTACCCCAACTGAATTTAAAAAGGCAAAAGAAAATAATAAGGGAAAGGGCATAAAAATAGAGAAATCTAATTCCAAGCCCGATGAACTTTATATGTATCGTCAACCCCCGAAGTCCTTAAGTTGTAACAATGACCCGGGAACCTCTAAACCACCAGGTTTTTCTAAACCAATGTGGATAACGACGGCTCGTATTAGGGGAACATCATATATCCCTAGAAACTTGGCAAAACGAACCAAAACCGAAGAAGAAGAAACAAGCGAGTCGGAATAAGATAGCTGTATTCGTGTGGTGTAATATATGTAATATAGTGTGCTTATGCTTTATGATATATGTAAAAATTACTTGTATTAATAAGTATTTTTTTTTATGAATCTAACTCTTGTCTATTTTACAATATAAAAACACAAAATGGATAGACAACCCAATATTTTAAGAGACCTACCCGGAGACATGATTGATGAAATCTTGTCTAGAGTCGGTCAGAATTCTTCGGCACAACTATTTAAGGCGAGATCAGTTTGTAAGACATTCGAAGAACGTTCCAAGAATGCCTTGGTTTATAAAAGGCTTTCGTTCGAAAGATGGGGGATATCACATTGGGAAATCCATAAGTTACGATGTGTTTACTTTGACGCATATATTGCGGGGAACCCAAATGCTATTTTACGCAATGGGTTAAGAAATTATTTTGACTCAATATATCCGAATATTGGACTTCGTGATTTAGAAAAAGCGGCTAACATGCAACATAAAGAAGCATGTTATGCTTACGGGTTAGTAATGTTCGCTTCTCACCAAAGTGAGAACAAGAACATCGGCCTACAACTATTAAACAAAACGTTCCCACAAGTGACGGAGTCGGTAATTGGGGTAAGAAATGAGGTTTTTAGATTGTTGCGGGACTGTTGGACATTACGTAACCCTCGTCCCTTTGACGACATTACAACACGCTGTCTTATCAACGGCCATAACGGTTATGTTCCACAAGACCAAGGATGGGAAGTAGTCCTAGTAAAACCAGAATGCATGACTTGTTTCTGGACGTATGAATTACGTATCTTTATTGCCTTTGCTGAACGACTTGTGTATTAGCTAGAATTATCTTCACAACTATCTTGTATCAAAGTTATTGTGTGCTATATTTCATGCTTTATGTAAAATAAGCGGTATTGTAAGTTTGTAAAATATTGTATAAAAGTTTGAACGCGAAATATTATTATAATCAGTTTTTCATATAGAATTGTAGTAGTTGAATTGTATATTAGCTACTAAGTATGAACTTAACGGGTAGGTGCTACCCGAATTTAAATTTATAAAACGCTAATATGAAGAAAAAGCTTTTATAAATGAGTTCATATTATGCTACGAAATACTATTAACTACTCTTAATATTCTGTATGATTAACTTGTTCCATTTAACTATTTTGAAGGAAATGGCACCGACTACTCGACACACCGTGAATATGAATGAAGAGGAATTCCGTACTTTTCTAGCTTCAAACATAGCCGCAGTATAGGCTGCGCTACATACCAACAATAACCTTGGATGTAGCAGTACAGGAAATCGTGTAGGATGCACCTACAAAGAATTCACTGCCTGCAAACCTTTGGAATTTGATGGAACCGAAGGACCGATCGGATTGAAACGGTGGACCGAGAAGGTTGAATCGGTGTTTGCCATAAGTAAGTGTACTGAAGAGGACAAAGTGAAGTACGCTACGCATACCTTCACAGGTTCTGCGTTAACATGGTGGAATACCTATCTAGAGCAAGTGGGACAAGATGATGCGTACGCACTACCGTGGTCAGCATTCAAGCACTTGATGAACGAGAAGTACCGTCCCAGAACCGAGGTCAATAAGCTCAAGACAGAACTTAGAGGGTTACGAACCCAAGGATTTGATATTACCACGTACGAAAGACGATTCACAGAATTGTGCCTATTGTGTCCGGGAGCATTCGAAGATGAGGAAGAGAAGATCGACGCGTTTGTGAAAGGATTACCGGAAAGAATCCAAGAAGATATAAGTTCACACGAGCCCGCCTCCATACAACAGGCATGTAGAATGGCTCACAAACTAGTGAACCAGATTGAAGAAAGAATTAAAGAACAGACTGCTGAAGAGGCCAATGTGAAGCAAGTCAAAAGAAAGTGGGAGGAAAACGGTGATAAGAATCACCAATACAACAACAACAGCAATTACAACAATAATCGCAACAATTATTCCAACAATCGCAACATCAATCGCAACTACAACAAACGGCCCAACAACAACAACAACAACAACAACAACAACAACAACAACAACTACAACAATCATCCCAACAACAATAATAACCGCAACAACAACAACAATCAGAAGCAGCTATGCCAAAGGTGTGAAAAGTATCACTCGGGGTTCTGCACCAAATTTTGCAACAAGTGTAAAAGAAATGGTCATAGCGCGGCGAAGTGTGAGGTCTACGGACCAGGGGTTAATAGAACGAAAGGAACAAATGGTGTTGGAATGAGTAATGGTGGAGCAAGTAGTGTCGGAGCAAGTTATGCCAATGTAGTTTGTTATAAATGTGGAAAACCGGGCCACATTATTAGAAATTGCCCGAACCAGGAGAACACGAATGGACAAGGCCGCGGAAGAGTTTTCAATATTAATGCGGCAGAGGCACAGGAAGACCCGGAGCTTGTTACAGGTACGTTTCTTATTGACAATAAATCTGCTTACGTTTTATTTGATTCGGGTGCAGATAGAAGCTATATGAGTAGAGATTTTTGTGCTAAATTAAGTTGTCCATTGACGCCTTTGGATAGTAAATTTTTACTCGAATTAGCAAATGGTAAATTAATTTCAGCAGATAATATATGTTGGAATCGAGAAATTAAACTGGTTAGCGAAACATTTAAGATTGATTTGATACCAGTAGAGTTAGGGAGTTTTGATGTGATAATCGGTATGGACTGGTTGAAAGAAGTGAAAGCAGAGATCGTTTGTTACAAAAAATGCAATTCGTATTATACGAGAAAAAGGAAAACCCTTAATGGTGTACGGAGAAAAGGGCAACACGAAGCTACATCTTATTAGTAATTTGAAGGCACAAAAACTAATAAGAAAAGGTTGCTATGCTGTTCTAGCACACGTCGAGAAAGTACAAACTGAAGAAAAGAGCATCAATGATGTTCCCATTGTAAAAGAATTTCCCGATGTATTTCCGAAAGAATTACCGGGATTACCCCCACATCGATCCGTTGAATTTCAAATAGATCTTGTACCAGGAGCTGCACCAATAGCTCGTGCTCCTTACAGACTCGCACCCAGCGAGATGAAAGAACTGCAAAGCCAATTACAAGAACTTTTAGAGCGTGGTTTCATTCGACCAAGCACATCACCGTGGGGAGCTCCTGTTTTGTTTGTCAAGAAGAAAGATGGTACATTCAGGTTGTGTATCGACTACCGAGAGTTGAACAAACTTACCATCAAGAACCGCTACCCACTACCAAGAATCGACGACTTATTTGATCAACTACAAGGCTCGTCTGTTTATTCAAAGATTGACTTACGTTCCGGGTATCATCAAATGCGGGTGAAAGAAGATGATATTCCAAAGACTGCTTTCAGAACACGTTACGGTCATTACGAGTTTATGGTCATGCCGTTTGGTTTAACTAATGCACCAGCTGTGTTCATGGACCTTATGAACCGAGTGTGTGGACCATACCTTGACAAGTTTGTCATTGTTTTCATTGATGACATACTTATTTACTCAAAGAATGACCAAGAACACGGTGAACATTTGAGAAAGGTGTTAGAAGTATTGAGGAAGGAAGAATTGTACGCTAAGTTTTCAAAGTGTGCATTTTGGTTGGAAGAAGTTCAGTTCCTCGGTCACATAGTGAACAAAGAAGGTATTAAGGTGGATCCGGCAAAGATAGAAACTGTTGAAAAGTGGGAAACCCCGAAAACTCCAAAACACATACGCCAGTTTTTAGGACTAGCTGGTTACTACAGAAGGTTCATCCAAGACTTTTCCAGAATAACAAAACCCTTGACTGCATTAACGCATAAAGGGAAGAAATTTGAATGGAATGATGAACAAGAGAAAGCGTTTCAGTTATTGAAGAAAAAGCTAACTACGGCACCTATATTATCATTGCCTGAAGGGAATGATGATTTTGTGATTTATTGTGATGCATCAAAGCAAGGTCTCGGTTGTGTATTAATGCAACGAACGAAGGTGATTGCTTATGCGTCTAGACAATTGAAGATTCACGAACAAAATTATACGACGCATGATTTGGAATTAGGCGCGGTTGTTTTTGCATTAAAGACTTGGAGGCACTACTTATATGGGGTCAAAAGTATTATATATACCGACCACAAAAGTCTTCAACACATATTTAATCAGAAACAACTAAATATGAGGCAGCGTAGGTGGATTGAATTATTGAATGATTACGACTTTGAGATTCGTTACCACCCGGGGAAGGCAAATGTGGTAGCCGATGCCTTGAGCAGGAAGGACAGAGAACCCATTCGAGTAAAATCTATGAATATAATGATTCATAATAACCTTACTACTCAAATAAAGGAGGCGCAACAAGGAGTTTTAAAAGAAGGAAATATAAAGGATGAAATACCCACAGGATCGGAGCAGCATCTTAATATTCGGGAAGACGGAACTCGGTATAGGGCTGAAAGGATTTGGGTGCCAAAATTTGGAGGTATGAGAGAAATGGTACTTAGAGAAGCTCATAAAACCAGATACTCAATACATCCTGGAACGGGGAAGATGTACAAGGATCTCAAGAAACATTTTTGGTGGCCGGGTATGAAAGCCGATGTTGCTAAATACGTAGGAGAATATTTGACGTGTTCTAAGGTCAAAGCTGAGCATCAGAAACCATCAGGTCTACTTCAACAACCCGAAATCCCAGAATGGAAATGGGAAAACATTACCATGGATTTCATCACTAAATTGCCAAGGACTGCAAGTGGTTTTGATACTATTTGGGTAATAGTTGATCGTCTCACCAAATCAGCACACTTCCTGCCAATAAGAGAAGATGACAAGATGGAGAAGTTAGCACGACTGTATTTGAAGGAAGTCGTCTCCAGACATGGAATACCAATCTCTATTATCTCTGATAGGGATGGCAGATTTATTTCAAGATTCTGGCAGACATTACAGCAAGCATTAGGAACTCGTCTAGACATGAGTACTGCCTATCATCCACAAACTGATGGGCAGAGCGAAAGGACGATACAAACGCTTGAAGACATGCTACGAGCATGTGTTATTGATTTCGGAAACAGTTGGGATCGACATCTACCGTTAGCAGAATTTTCCTACAACAACAGCTACCATTCAAGCATTGAGATGGCGCCGTTTGAAGCACTTTATGGTAGAAAGTGCAGGTCTCCGATTTGTTGGAGTGAAGTGGGGGATAGACAGATTACGGGTCCGGAGATTATACAAGAAACTACCGAGAAGATCATCCAAATTCAACAACGGTTGAAAACCGCCCAAAGTCGACAAAAGAGCTACGCTGACATTAAAAGAAAAGATATAGAATTTGAAATTGGAGAGATGGTCATGCTTAAAGTTGCACCTTGGAAAGGCGTTGTTCGATTTGGTAAACGAGGGAAATTAAATCCAAGGTATATTGGACCATTCAAGATTATTGATCGTGTCGGACCAGTAGCTTACCGACTAGAGTTACCTCAACAACTCGCGGCTGTACATAACACTTTCCACGTCTCGAATTTAAAGAAATGTTTTGCTAAAGAAGATCTCACTATCCGTTAGATGAAATCCAAATCAACGAAAAACTCCAATTCATCGAAGAACCCGTCGAAATAATGGATCGTGAGGTTAAAAGACTTAAGCAAAACAAGATACCCATTGTTAAGGTTCGATGGAATGCTCGTAGAGGACCCGAGTTCACCTGGGAGCGTGAAGATCGTGAAGATTAGATGAAGAAGAAATACCCGCATCTATTTCCAGAAGATTCGTCAACACCTTCAACATCTTAAAATTTCGGGACGAAATTTATTTAACGGGTAGGTACTGTAGTGACCCGAACTTTTCCATGTTTATATATATTAATTGAGATTGATATTTACATGATTAAATGTTTCCAACATGTTAAGCAATCAAACTTGTTAAGACTTGATTAATTGAAATAGGTTTCATATAGACAATTGACCACCCAAGTTGGGCGGCGATTCACGAACGTTAAAACTTGTAAAAACGACATGACGATATATATATGGATATACATATGGTTAACATGAGATTATTATAAGTAAGTATCTCCATAAGTATATTAACAATGAGTTATATACATATAAACAAGACTACTAACTTAAGGATTTCGAAACGAGACATATATGTAACGATTATCGTTGTAACGACAGTTAAATGTATATATATCATATTAAGATATATTAATATATCATAATATCATGATAATATAATAATTTAACATCTCATTAGATATAATAAACAATGGGTTAACAACATTAATTGAGATCGTTAACTTAAAGGTTTCAAAACAACACTTACATGTAACGACTAACGATGACTTAACGACTCAGTTAAAATGTATATACATGTAGTGTATTTAGATGTATTAAAATACTTTTGGAAGACTTCAAAACATATATCAAAACACTCATACTTAACGAAAATGGTTACAGTTACTTTCCCATTCTTTTCTTTCATCAAGAATTCTAGTCGTATTTTTACCCGTATTATACACAGTTTCAAAACGTACTTACTATAGGTATATACCAATAGGAACTAGCATGGGATTCCACTCTTGATTATGTCATGTATGACTAATCAATTTTAACTTCTACCATGAGCTAGTCAACTAACTAGAACTCCTTTTAACCCCACTCACCACTCATCAATTACCACTCATCATTCACTCCATTTCACTTCCAATTCTCTTTCTAATTCTCTCTCAACACACCCACACTATTATGAACGTATTTTTCCAGTAGTTAATCATCATCTTCATCAAAAATCACTTCAAGAATCAAGCTATAATCATCATAATAAGAACACTTCAAGAACACTTCAAAAATCCCTTCAAGTTTACTAATTTACTTCCAAGCTTTCTAATCCATTCCAAGTAATCATTTAAGATCAAGAAACCTTTGTTATATACAGTAGGTTATCTTTCTTATTCAAGGTAATATTCATATTCAAACTTTGATTCAATTTCTATAACTATAAACTATCTTAATTCGAGTAAAAATCTTACTTGAACTTGTTTTTGTGTCATGATCCTACTTCAAGAACTTTCAAGCCATCCAAGATCCTTTGAAGCTAGATCATTTCTTATCACTTCCAGTAGGTTTAACTACTAAACTTGAGGTAGTAATGATGTTCATAACATCATTTGATTCATATATATAAAACTATCTTATTCGAAGGTTTAAACTCGTAATCACTAGAACATAGTTTAGTTAATTCTAAACTTGTTCGCAAACAAAAGTTAATCCTTCTAACTTGACTTTTAAAATTAACTAAACACATGTTCTATATCTATATGATATGCTAACTTAATGATTTAAAACCTGGAAACACGAAAAACACCGTAAAACCGGATTTACGCCGTCGTAGCAACACCGAGGGCTGTTTCGGGTTAGTTAATTAAAAACTATGATAAACTTTGATTTAAAAGTTGTTATTCTGAGAAAATAATTTTTATTATGAACATGAAACTATATCCAAAAATTATGGTTAAACTCAAAGTGAAAGTATGTTTTCTAAAATGGTCATCTAGACGTCGTTCTTTCGACTGAAATGACTACCTTTACAAAAACGACTTGTAACTTATTTTTTCCGACTATAAACCTATACATTTTCTGTTTAGATTCATAAAATAGAGTTCAATATGAAACCATAGCAATTTGATTCACTCAAAACGGATTTAAAATGAAGAAGTTATGGGTAAAACAAGATTGGATAATTTTTCTCATTTTAGCTACGTGAAAATTGGTAACAAATCTATTCCAACCATAACTTAATCAACTTGTATTGTATATTATGTAATCTTGAGATACCATAGACACGTATACAATGTTTCGACCTATCATGTCGACACATCTATATATATTTCGGAACAACCATAGACACTCTATATGTGAATGTTGGAGTTAGCTATACAGGGTTGAGGTTGATTCCAAAATATATATAGTTTGAGTTGTGATCAATACTGAGATACGTATACACTGGGTCGTGGATTGATTCAAGATAATATTTATCGATTTATTTCTGTACATCTAACTGTGGACAACTAGTTGTAGGTTACTAACGAGGACAGCTGACTTAATAAACTTAAAACATCAAAATATATTAAAAGTGTTATAAATGTATTTTGAACATACTTTGATATATATGTATATATTGTTATAGGTTCGTGAATCAACCAGTGGCCAAGTCTTACTTCCCGACGAAGTAAAAATCTATGAAAGTGAGTTATAGTCCCACTTTTAAAATCTAATATTTTTGGGATGAGAATACATGAAGGTTTTATAAATGATTTACAAAATAGACACAAGTACGTGAAACTACATTCTATGGTTGAATTATCGAAATCGAATATGCCCCTTTTTATTAAGTCTGGTAATCTAAGAATTAGGGAACAGACACCCTAATTGACGCGAATCCTAAAGATAGATCTATTGGGCCTAACAAACCCCATCCAAAGTACCGGATGCTTTAGTACTTCGAAATTTATATCATATCCGAAGGGTGTCCCAGAATGATGGGGATATTCTTATATATGCATCTTGTTAATGTCGGTTACCAGGTGTTCACCATATGAATGATTTTTATCTCTATGTATGGGATGTGTATTGAAATATGAAATCTTGTGGTCTATTATTATGATTTGATATATATAGGTTAAACCTATAACTCACCAACATTTTTGTTGACGTTTTAAGCATGTTTATTCTCAGGTGATTATTAAGAGCTTCCGCTGTCGCATACTTAAATAAGGACGAGATTTGGAGTCCATGCTTGTATGATATTATGTAAAAACTGCATTCAAGAAACTTATTTTGTTGTAACATATTTGTATTGTAAACCATTATTTAATGGTCGTGTGTAAACAGGATATTTTAGATTATCATTATTTGATAATCTACGTAAAGCTTTTTAAACCTTTATTGATGAAATAAAGGTTATGGTTTGTTTTAAAATGAATGCAGTCTTTGAAAAACGTCTCATATAGAGGTCAAAACCTCGCAACGAAATCAATTAATATGGAACGTTTTTAATCAATAAGAACGGGACATTTCACCTTGCCCCTTAACACTTTCGCCCCTGCCATACACAATATTAATAAATTGTATTCATTGATCGAATTCACTTCCTTACAGAATGAGCTAAGACCACTCCCTATGGTTAGTTACACGCTTATTACCCGTAGTTATCCGTAATGAACCATAGGCACGGCTTAGTTACCCGCACTCACCATGGATTTAATGGAAGAGTTTGTAAGGATATTAGGACCCAAAACAACGCAAGTAATTCAACAAGATCACTCACCAATAGTAATTCTACAAGATTACTAACCCACTTAATGAACGAAAGATTATAAATGCAAGAAATGTAAATCGACACAAGAGATAACATGGTTATATGCAATCGTTGTGATTACTTTAGTCCACGGACCAACTAGAGAATGTATTTACTGAATATTTGTGGTGTGTTTACAATGAGTTACAAGAGGGTCTATTTATAGAATGGTTTAAAGAGTAAGCTAAAAACAATTTCTTGAAGCTTCATGTGAGTTTCCTGACAGCTTCATGGAGGCTACATGTGAGTTTCCTGACAGCTTCGTGGAAGCTACATGTGAGTTTTCTAACAACTTCGTGGAAGCTAGTGAGTTTCCTAACAACTTCGTGGAAGCTTCGTGTGAGTTTCCTGAAATCTTCCCTCTAATTGTTTAAAGTTCTCCATATCTCCAACAATCTCCCACTTGGAGACTTTGAACAAACCCAACCTTCGTCAACCCAAAATATCAATGATCTAACCAAGAACGTTAAACCACCATTATACCGCCAAACTCCATTTGGGACACGCACACTCAACACATACTTCGGATGAGCAGACTTTCGATACAAGGTCTTCAACACTACTTGTTAGAATTGAAACATTAACTCTCTAATTCTCTAGTTGGGGTCTTCTCTCATCAATTCATTAGAAGATCAATTGAGGTAATGCAAAACCTCAATTTCTCTGTCGTAACAACCTTAGTAAACATATCAGCAGGATTCTTCGTACCAAGGATTTTCTCCAATAATAAAGTACCATCATTTATATGTTGTCGAATAAAATGATACCTTATCTTGATGTGTTTCGTACGACTATGAAACACCGGATTCTTCCCAAGATGTATTGCACTTTGATTATCACAATACAAGACGCAATAGTCTTGTCTTTTACCCAACTCACCTAAGAAGTTCTTCAACCAAACAAGCTCTTTAGAAGCTTCTGCAATAGCCATATATTCGGCCTCGGTAGTTGACAAAGCAACACTCTTTTGTAGTCGAGACATCCAACTAACCGCCGTCTTCCCTATTGTGAAAACATAACCCGTAGTGCTTTTCCCCGAATCATCACATTCACCCAAATCAGCATCCGCATAACCCCTACGTATGAGATTGTTTTTGGAGAAACACAATCCCATATTAGAAGTACCTTTCAAATAACGAAGCAACCATTTGACCGCTTCCCAATGCTCTTTCCCCGGATTAGACATATAACGACTTACAACTCCCACTGCTTGAGCAATATTGGGTCTTGTACAAACCATGGCATACATAATACTACCCACGGCCGATGCATATGGAACCTTTTCCATCTCTATTTTGTCTTCTTCCATTTTAGGTGATTGAATTTTCGATAGCTTTATCGTGTTACTCAAAGGCATAGAACGAGCCTTTGAATTTTCCATGTTAAACCTCTCTACAACATTCTCAATATATTTGGATTGAGACAAGTATAGAGTACCCTTCACACGATCACGCACAATACTCATGCCAAGTATTTGCCTAGCACCACCAAGATCTTTCATCTCGAATTCACGGGAAAGTAATCCCTTCAACTTGTTAATTTCGGACATGTTGGAACCTGCAAGTAACATGTCATCAATATACAACAATAAGATTATATAAGAAGACTTGAGTTTCTTCAAGTAGCAACAGTGATCCGCTTCACATCTTAAGAAACCAATCTTCTTCATAAAATCATCAAACTTCAAGTACCATTGTCGAGGTGCTTGCTTCAATCCATACAAACTTTTCTTTAGCTTACAAACCCACTTCTCTTTACCCTTTACCTCAAAGTCCTCGGGATACCTCATGTAGATCTCTTCAACAAGATCACCATGCAAGAATTCGGTCTTCACATCTAGTTGCTCTAGATGTAAGTCTTCGGATGCAACCATAGAAAGTTCCAAATGGATAGTAGTCATTTTAACTACTGGTGAAAATATCTCTTTGTAGTCAACCCCTTCCTTTTGTTGAAAGCCTTTGACTACCAAACGAGCCTTGTACCTTTTCTTGCCATCCAACTCATTCTTGATTCGATACACCCATTTACTTTGCAACGCCCTTTTATCATGAGGTAACTTCACTAGTGACCAAGTTTTATTCTTCTTAAGTGACCCCATCTCTTCTTTCATGGAAAGCTCCCATTGTATGGATTCTTTTGTATTCCATGCCTCAAAGTAACTTTCGGGTTCACCATTCTCGGTATAGAGCAAGTAGTTTGCTGATGGAGAATACCTAGGATTAGGTGTAGCGACCCGACAAAATCATCATTGACGGCGCCGTCTACTTAGGTCCCGTTACGTGGTCATAAGTCTTTAAAACAACGTTTGACCAAAAGATATGTCGCATTCATTTCAATGTAAAGATTGTTCAAGGTTTACGAGAATAGTTCCACCACAAGTTACGTTACAAAGTTATAAGTACAAATGAAATTTATGCGACACAATGTAAAAGTAGCCAAAAGACGCTCCATGTATGCATATATACTCGACATCCAATGCAAGTATCAAAATAATGAGCGGAAGCATGTATCATGTATCGTTCAAGGACCTGAGAAAAACATAGAAATCTGTCAACAAAAACGTTGGTGAAATCATAGGTTTGAGTAAGTAAGTACAAGTGAACCACAAGATTTGCAACAATGAGATAATAGTAATACATTCCAAAAGTTTGTTTCACGAGCACCCAATTATCAATGCTTAACATTCCTTCCATAGAACCCCATCACCATAGTGTTAGAACATACACTGTTTCTCGAAAATACATTTCATTCGTAAACGGTAGCGAACCGTTTGAATGAGGGTTTGTCAAACCCATATGGCCATATAACATAAGTTCTCGCTTACACCCGGCAAGTGTAACTAATGATAATCGAATTGAGGATTTTTGTTCAAACTCGTATGTAGAATGTTTGTTTTCCTGTACTTGTGTTCACTTAGTTAAAAAGAAACGTTTATGTTTTCTCATCCCAAATATAAGTGCAAAAGAGTAAAAGTGGGACTATGATCTCACCTTGAGTGCACGAGTAGTAAAGTACTTCAACAAGTAAACGTGTGCAAAGAACAATGCTAGTCTTGACCTAAACAATAGGTTGTATCAATAACGGTACACACGATAGGTCAAAGATGTTCAATTAGTCCTATGGCTCATTAAGACTCGATCATAATAGCATGTGAATCAAATTGTCATGTTTCGTGCAAGGTACAAGTATAAAAGCATGTTAGAACGATTTCACAAACATTTGGTTAAGTTTGATTAAAAGTCAACTTAGGTCGGGTCAAAGTCAACAAAAAAAGTCAACACATTCGGGTCGGGTCCCGAACTATTTTCCTGAGGTTTTTAATCATATATGAGCATGTTAGAACAAGTTACATGTGAATCGGAGGTCCATATCATAGCAAACATTTTCCGTAAAATGACCAACGAAGACAGTGGCCTGCCAGGGTATCTGGACGGCGTCCAGATTTTCTGGACAGCGTCCAGCTTTGAAGGCTGGGACGGCGTCCAAGGATCTGGACGGCGTCCAGCTTTGTAATCTGGGACGGCGTCCAAGGATCTGGACGGCGTCCAGAGTGGTATTTCAGTCTGGTGCAGTAAGTTTCTAAGTACACGAACCAAAAACCAAATAAACACAATTTATGATCCGCACACAATCAAAACAAGTATCTTATACCGTTGGGAAGGTAATTTGACGAGGAAAACAACTAAACACATTTCACCAATCAATCTACCTATTATAACAACCAAAACTGCATCTAATGCTTAACATTAACCGCATACAAGTTCATAAATGCCATTCAATGATTCGGGCAACCAATTTACATGAATGATATGCCGTTTCGAAGGTAATCAGGCATACAATCCAACTAAATACTTACCAATAAAATTTCATAGCATTTGATGCATCAAAAGTTCATATTAAGTCTATCAAACCCTAACCAAAAATCTCAAAACCAATAATCATGTTAATGTAAGGTTTTCATGTCAATCAATACACCAAAACGAAACTAATGAAGTAATTAACACTTTGAACATACAAAAATTAACATCTAAACACATTTCATCATCCAAAATCAAAGATTTAACAAACACTTTTTCAAGTTCATGCTAGTTATGTCAAATCACAAGATCGAGCATACAAATTACATACACGACATCACAATGAGCCATAGACACTAATTAACACACTTTTAAGTCAAGAACACTAAGATTATGAAATTTAGAGTTTTTAGAAAGTTACCCAATCGAGATGAAATTAGTATCAAAACGTAGAGAATGAAGAGAGGATTCCAAATATGTAATTTGTTTTGATGTTAGCCTCCAAAATCGGATTTAGATGATGATTGAATGAATTTGGTAAATGGGTGTATGTTCTTGCTAGAGAGAAAGAGAGAGATGGAGATGGTTGAATGGTGGTGATTGGGGTGGACTAGGTGACCTAGTCAACTAGTTTTCCCCGTGTCAATTTTAGTCCCTCAAGTTTGAATCGGGTGCGTGAATTACCTAATCGAGATAATTTAAAACGCGTATTAACGAAAGATGTTATAAATATATAACGGACTTTAAAATAGTTAAACGGAAAGTAACCGGAAAAAGGCGGGATGTTACATTACCTACTCCTTAAAAGAAATTTCGTCCCGAAATTTAAGTAGGCGTAGTAGTCGTTGTTTCTTCCTCGAGATCTTGCGTTTCCGAATTCACGTATAGATGAGGATACTTCCTTTGCATTTGATCTTGCCTTTCCCAAGTAAACTTGGGTCCCCTTTTGGCATTCCAACGGACCTTGACAATTAGAATTCGGCTTTGTTTTAACGTTTTGACGGAGGTGTCCACAATTTCAACCGGTTCCTCCACAAAATGAAGTTTGTCATCGATAGTAAGCTCCTCGAGAGGGATGACGAGTTCGGGTTTGGCTAAACACTTTTTCAAGTTAGATACATGGAAAGTAGGATGAACGGAACTCAGTTGAGGCGGAAGATCTAAACGATAAGCAACGGTTCCAACACGCTCCAAGATTTCGAAAGGACCAATATACCGCGGATTTAGCTTCCCGCGTTTCCCAAAACGGATTACACCCTTCCAAGGTGCGACTTTTAACATGACGCGGTCACCGACTTGAAATTCAAGGTCGTTGCGTCTTTTGTCGGTATAGCACTTTTAACGACTCCGGGCCGTCCGAAGCCTATCTCGGATTTGAACGATCTTCTCGGTGGTTTCGTGAATGAGTTCGGGACCGGTGATTTGTTTGTCGCCTACTTCGGCCCAACAAAGAGGAGAACGACATTTTCGGCCATATAATGCTTCGAATGGTGCGGCGTTAATACTCGCGTGATAACTATTGTTGTAGGAGAATTCGGCGAGAGGCAAGTGCTTGTCCCAAGCTTTTCCAAAATCAACCACGCAAGCTCGTAGCATGTCTTCCAAGGTTTGAATTGTGCGTTCGCTTTGTCCGTCGGTTTGTGGATGATATGCGGTGCTCATGTCTAAACGCGTTCCCAATGCTTCTTGCAAAGTACGCCAAAATCTAGAAACAAAACGGCCATCTCGGTCGGAGATAATCGATAAAGGTACACCGTGTCGGGCTACGATCTCCTTAATGTAAAGTCGTGCAAGTTTCTCCATTTTGTCCGTTTCTTTCATGGCAAGGAAGTGTGCAGATTTGGTGAGACGGTCAACAATAACCCAAATGGTATCATAATCGCCCGTCGTTTTTGGTAGCTTGGTGATAAAATACATCGTTATCCTTTCCCACTTCCATTGAGGGATCTCGGGTTGTTGAAGTAGTCCGGACGGTCTTTGGTGTTCGGCTTTGACTTTGGAACATGTCAAACACTTGGAAACATAAGTAGCTACGTCCCTTTTGATGTTCGGCCACCAATATAGTTGTTTAAGGTCGTGGTACATCTTATTGGCACCGGGGTGAATCGAGTATCGTGACTTATGGGCTTCATCTAAAATAAGGCTTCGTAGGTCCCCATAACTAGGCACCCAAATCCTTCCGGCGTAATATCAGAGTCCGGTCTCCCTAATTTCGAATCGAGAGACGAGAATGTTCAAGAGCTCGTGTGAAAGGTTTTCATCCTTGAGAGCCTCATCTTGGGCTACCCGAATTTGGCTATTAAGGTTTGTGTGGATGGTGATGTTTAAAGCTCGGACACGAAGAGGCACCGCTCTTTCTTTTCGACTTAAAGCATCAGCTACTACATTTGCCTTTCCGGGATGGTAACGAAGCTCGCAATCGTAATCGTTCAAAGTTTCAATCCACCGTCGTTGTCTCATGTTTAGTTGCTTTTGATCGAAGATGTGTTGAAGGCTTTTGTGATCGGTGAAGATAGTACTCTTGGTTCCATAAAGATAGTGTCTCCACATTTTAAGTGCAAAGACAACGGCTCCGAGTTCGAGATCATGCGTCGTGTAGTTTTGTTCATGAATTTTGAGTTGTCGAGAAGCATAAGCAATGACTTTCGTTCGTTGCATCAATACACACCCAAAACCATGTTTCGAGGCATCGCAATATACAACAAAATCATCATTGCCTTCGGGAAGTGACAAGATAGGAGCGGTGGTTAGCTTCGTTTTCAAGATTTGGAATGCGGATTCATGTTCGGTTGCCCAAACGAATTTTCTTCCCTTATGAGTTAACGTGGTTAGAGGACGAGCAACCAAAGAAAAATCCTTGATGAATCTACGGTAGTATCCGGCGAGACCCAAGAATTGACGGATGTGAGTAGGAGGAGTAGGAGTCTCCCATTTACTAATGGCTTCGATTTTCGTGGGATCGACTTTAATACCTTGGTCACTTACAACATGACCAAGAAATTGAACTTCCTTTAACCAAAATTCACACTTGGAGAATTTGACATAGAGTTGTTCTTGTCTTAAAAGTTCAAGCACAAGTCGGAGGTGTTCCTCGTGTTCTTCTTCGCTTTTTGAATAGACTAAAATATCATCGATGAACACGATAACGAATTTGTCAAGATACGGTTTGCACACGCGGTTCATAAGATCCATGAACACCGCCGGTGCGTTAGTGAGACCAAATGGCATGACAAGGAATTCATAACTACCATAACGAGTTCAGAAAGCGGTTTTGGAGACATCTTCCCCCTTAACCCTCAATGGATGATAACCCGAGCGGAGATCGATTTTCGAATATACACAAGACCCTTGTAGTTGATCAAAGAGGTCATCGATGCGAGGAAGAGGATATCGGTTCTTTACCGTCAATTTGTTTAGTTCACGATTGAAATGTCCCGTTCTTATTGATTAAAAACGTTCCATATTAATTGATTTCGTTGCGAGGTTTTGACCTCTATATGAGACATTTTTCAAAGACTGCATTCATTTTAAAATAAACCATAACCTTTATTTCATCAATAAAGGTTTAAAAAGCTTTACGTAGATTATCAAATAATGATAATCTAAAATATCCTGTTTACACACGACCATTACATAATGGTTTACAATACAAATATGTTACAACAAAATAAGTTTCTTGAATGCAGTTTTTACACAATATCATACAAGCATGGACTTCAAATCTCGTCCTTATTTAAGTATGCGACAGCGGAAGCTCTTAATAATCACCTGAGAATAAACATGCTTAGAACGTCAATAAAAATGTTGGTGAGTTATAGGTTTAACCTATATATATCAAATCATAATAATAGACCACAAGATTTCATATTTCAATACACATCCCATACATAGAGATAAAAATCATTCATATGGTGAACACCTGGTAACCGACATTAACAAGATGCATATATAAGAATATCCCCATCATTCCGGGACACCCTTCGGATATGATATAAATTTCGAAGTACTAAAGCATCCGGTACTTTGGATGGGGTTTGTTAGGCCCAATAGATCTATCTTTAGGATTCGCGTCAATTAGGGTGTCTGTTCCCTAATTCTTAGATTACCAGACTTAATAAAAAGGGGCATATTCGATTTCGATAATTCAACCATAGAATGTAGTTTCACGTACTTGTGTCTATTTTGTAAATCATTTATAAAACCTGTATGTATTCTCATCCCAAAAATATTAGATTTTAAAAGTGGGACTATAACTCACTTTCACAGATTTTTACTTCGTCGGGAAGTAAGACTTGGCCACTGGTTGATTCACGAACCTATAACAATATATACATATATATCAAAGTATGTTCAAAATATATTTACAACACTTTTAATATATTTTGATGTTTTAAGTTTATTAAGTCAGCTGTCCTCGTTAGTAACCTACAACTAGTTGTCCACAGTTAGATGTACAGAAATAAATCGATAAATATTATCTTGAATCAATCCACGACCCAGTGTATACGTATCTCAGTATTGATCACAACTCAAACTATATATATTTTGGAATCAACCTCAACCCTGTATAGCTAACTCCAACATTCACATATAGAGTGTCTATGGTTGTTCCGAAATATATATAGATGTGTCGACATGATAGGTCGAAACATTGTATACGTGTCTATGGTATCTCAAGATTACATAATATACAATACAAGTTGATTAAGTTATGGTTGGAATAGATTTGTTACCAATTTTCACGTAGCTAAAATGAGAAAAATTATCCAATCTTGTTTTACCCATAACTTCTTCATTTTAAATCCGTTTTGAGTGAATCAAATTGCTATGGTTTCATATTGAACTCTATTTTATGAATCTAAACAGAAAAAGTATAGGTTTATAGTCGGAAAAATAAGTTACAAGTCGTTTTTGTAAAGGTAGTCATTTCAGTCGAAAGAACGACGTCTAGATGACCATTTTAGAAAACATACTTCCACTTTGAGTTTAACCATAATTTTTAGATATAGTTTCATGTTCATAATAAAAATCATTTTCTCAGAATAATAACTTTTAAATCAAAGTTTATCATAGTTTTTAATTAACTAACCCAAAACAGCCCGCGGTGTTACTACGACGGCGTAAATCCGGTTTTACGGTGTTTTTCGTATTTCCAGGTTTTAAATCATTAAGTTAGCATATCATATAGATATAGAACATGTGTTTAGTTGATTTTAAAAGTCAAGTTAGAAGGATTAACTTTTGTTTGCGAACAAGTTTAGAATTAACTAAACTATGTTCTAGTGATTACAAGTTTAAACCTTCGAATAAGATAGCTTTATATGTATGAATAGAATGATGTTATGAACATCATTACTACCTTAAGTTCCTTGGATAAACCTACTGGAAAAGAGAAAAATAGATCTAGCTTCAACGGATCCTTGGATGGCTCGAAGTTCTTGAAGCAGAATCATGACACGAAAACAAGTTCAAGTAAGATCATCACTTGAAATAAGATTGTTATAGTTATAGAAATTGAACCAAAGTTTGAATATGATTATTACCTTGTATTAGAATGATAACCTACTGTAAGAAACAAAGATTTCTTGAGGTTGGATGATCACCTTACAAGATTGGAAGTGAGCTAGCAAACTTGAAAGTATTCTTGATTTTATATAACTAGAACTTGTAGAATTTATGAAGAACACTTAGAACTTGAAGATAGAACTTGAGAGAGATCAATTACATGAAGAAAATTGAAGAATGAAAGTGTTTGTAGGTGTTTTTGGTCGTTGGTGTATGGATTAGATATAAAGGATATGTAATTTTGTTTTCATGTAAATAAGTCATGAATGATTACTCATATTTTTGTAATTTTATGAGATATTTCATGCTAGTTGCTAAATGATGATTCCCACATGTGTTAGGTGACTCACATGGGCTGCTAAGAGCTGATCATTGGAGTGTATATACCAATAGTACATACATCTAAAAGCTGTGTATTGTACGAGTACGAATACGGGTGCATAAGAGTAGAATTGTTGATGAAACTGAACGAGGATGTAATTGTAAGCATTTTTGTTAAGTAGAAGTATTTTGATAAGTGTATTGAAGTCTTTCAAAAGTGTATAAATACATATTAAAACACTACATGTATATACATTTTAACTGAGTCGTTAAGTCATCGTTAGTCGTTACATGTAAGTGTTGTTTTGAAACCTTTAGGTTAACGATCTTGTTAAATGTTGTTAACCCAATGTTTATAATATCAAATGAGATTTTAAATTATTATATTATCATGATATTATCATGTATGAATATCTCTTAATATGATATATATACATTAAATGTCTTTACAATGATAATCGTTACATATATGTCTCGTTTAAAAATCATTAAGTTAGTAGTCTTGTTTTTACATATGTAGTTCATTGTTAATATACTTAATGATATGTTTACTTATCATAGTATCATGTTAACTATATATATATATCCATATATATGTCATCATATAGTTTTTACAAGTTTTAACGTTCGTGAATCACCGGTCAACTTGGGTGGTCAATTGTCTATATGAAACATATTTCAATTAATCAAGTCTTAACAAGTTTGATTGCTTAACATGTTGGAAACATTTAATCATGTAAATATCAATCTCAATTAATATATATATACATGGAAAAGTTCGGGTCACTACAGTACCTACCCGTTAAATAAATTTCGTCTCGAAATTTTAAGCTGTTGAAGGTGTTGACGAATCTTCTGGAAATAGATGCGGGTATTTCTTCTTCATTTGATCTTCACGCTTCCAGGTGAACTCGGGTCCTCTACGAGCATTCCATCGAACCTTAACAATTGGTATCTTGTTTTGCTTAACTCTTTTAACCTCACGATCCATTATTTCGACGGGTTCTTCGATGAATTGAAGTTTTTCGTTGATTTAGATTTCATCTAACGGAATAGTGAGATCTTCTTTAGCAAAACATTTCTTCAAATTCGAGACGTGGAAAGTGTTATGTACAGCCGCGAGTTGTTGAGGTAACTCAAGTCGGTAAGCTACTGGTCCGACACGATCAATAATCTTGAATGGTCCAATATACCTTGGATTTAATTTCCCTCATTTACCAAATCGAACAACGCCTTTCCAAGGTGCAACTTTAAGCATGACCATCTCTCCAATTTCAAATTCTATATCTTTTCTTTTAATGTCAGCGTAGCTCTTTTGTCGACTTTGGGCGGTTTTCAACCGTTATTGAATTTGGATGATCTTCTCGGTAGTTTCTTGTATAATCTCCGGACCCGTAATCTGTCTATCGCCCACTTCACTCCAAAAAATTGGAGACCTGTACTTTCTACCATAAAGTGCTTCAAACGGCGCCATCTCAATGCTTGAATGGTAGCTGTTGTTGTAGGAAAATTCTGCTAACGGTAGATGTCGATCCCAACTGTTTCCGAAATCAATAACACATTCTCGTAGCATGTCTTCAAGCGTTTGTATCGTCCTTTCACTCTGCCCATCAGTTTGTGGATGATAGGCAGTACTCATGTCTAGACGAGTTCCTAATGCTTGCTGTAATGTCTGTCAGAATCTTGAAATAAATCTGCCATCCCTATCAGAGATAATAGAGATTGGTATTCCATGTCTGGAGACGACTTCCTTCAAATACAGTCGTGCTAACTTCTCCATCTTGTCATCTTCTCTTATTGGCAGGAAGTGTGTTGATTTGGTGAGACGATCAACTATTACCCAAATAGTATCAGAACCACTTGCAGTCCTTGGCAATTTAGTGATGAAATCCATGGTAATGTTTTCCCATTTCCATTCCGGGATTTCGGGTTGTTGAAGTAGACCTGATGGTTTCTGATGCTCAGCTTTGACCTTAGAACACGTCAAACATTCTCCTACATATTTAGCAACATCGGCTTTCATACCCGGCCACCAAAAATGTTTCTTGAGATCCTTGTACATCTTCCCCGTTCCAGGATGTATTGAGTATCTGGTTTTATGAGCTTCTCTAAGTACCATTTCTCTCATATCTCCAAATTTTGGTACCCAAATCCTTTCAGCCCTATACCGGGTTCCGTCTTCCCGAATATTAAGATGCTTCTCCGATCCTTTGGGTATTTCATCCTTTAAATTTCCCTCTTTTAAAACTCCTTGTTGCGCCTCCTTTATTTGAGTAGTAAGGTTATTATGAATCATTATATTCATAGATTTTACTCGAATGGGTTCTCTGTCCTTCCTGCTCAAGGCATCGGCTACCACATTTGCCTTCCCTGGGTGGTAACGAATCTCAAAGTCATAATCATTCAACAATTCAATCCACCTACGCTGCCTCATATTCAGTTGTTTCTGATTAAATATGTGTTGAAGACTTTTGTGGTCTGTATATATAATACTTTTGACCCCATATAAGTAGTGCCTCCAAGTATTTAATGCAAAAACAACCGCGCCTAATTTCCAAATCATGCGTCGTATAATTTTGTTCGTGAATCTTCAATTGTCTAGACGCATAAGCAATCACCTTCGTTCGTTGCATTAATACACAACCGAGACCTTGCTTTGATGCGTCACAATAAATCACAAAATCATCATTCCCTTCAGGCAATGACAATATAGGTGCCGTAGTTAGCTTTTTCTTCAATAACTGAAACGCTTTCTCTTGTTCATCATTCCATTCAAATTTCTTCCCTTTATGCGTTAATGCAGTCAAGGGTTTTGCTATTCTGGAAAAGTCTTGGATGAACCTTCTGTAGTAACCAGCTAGTCCTAAAAACTGGCGTATGTGTTTCGGAGTTTTCGGGGTTTCCCACTTTTCAACAGTTTCTATCTTTGCCGGATCCACCTTAATACCTTCTTTGTTCACTATGTGACCGAGGAATTGAACTTCTTCCAACCAAAATGCACACTTTGAAAACTTAGCGTACAATTCTTCCTTCCTCAATATTTCTAACACCTTTCTCAAATGTTCACCGTGTTCTTGGTCATTCTTTGAGTAAATAAGTATGTCATCAATGAAAACAATGACAAACTTGTCAAGGTATGGTCCACAAACTCGGTTCATAAGGTCCATGAACACAGCTGGTGCATTAGTTAAACCAAACGGCATGACCATAAACTCGTAATGACCGTAACGTGTTCTGAAAGCAGTCTTTGGAATATCATCTTCTTTCACCCGCATTTGATGATACCCGGAACGTAAGTCAATCTTTGAATAAACAGACGAGCCTTGTAGTTGATCAAATAAGTCGTCGATTCTCGGTAGTGGGTAGCGGTTCTTGATGGTAAGTTTGTTCAACTCTCGGTAGTCGATACACAACCTGAATGTACCATCTTTCTTCTTGACAAACAAAACAGGAGCTCCCCACAGTGATGTGCTTGGTCGAATGAAACCACGCTCTAAAAGTTCTTGTAATTGGCTTTGCAGTTCTTTCATCTCGCTGGGTGCGAGTCTGTAAGGAGCACGAGCTATTGGTGCAGCTCCTGGTACAAGATCTATTTGAAATTCAACGGATCGATGTGGGGGTAATCCCGATAATTCTTTCGGAAATACATCGGGAAATTCTTTTGCAATGGGAACATCATTGATGCTCTTTTCTTCAGTTTGTACTTTCTCGACGTGTGCTAGAACAGCATAGCAACCTTTTCTTATTAGTTTTTGTGCCTTCAAATTACTAATAAGATGTAGCTTCGTGTTGCCCTTTTCTCCGTACACCATTAAGGGTTTTCCTTTTTCTCGTATAATACGAATTGCATTTTTTGTAACAAACGATCTCTGCTTTCACTTCTTTCAACCAGTCCATACCGATTATCACATCAAAACTCCCTAACTCTACTGGTATCAAATCAATCTTAAATGTTTCGCTAACCAGTTTAATTTCTCGATTCCAACATATATTATCTGCTGAAATTAATTTACCATTTGCTAATTCGAGTAAAAATTTACTATCCAAAGGCGTCAATGGACAACTTAATTTAGCACAAAAATCTCTACTCATATAGCTTCTATCTGCACCCGAATCAAATAAAACGTAAGCAGATTTATTGTCAATAAGAAACGTACCTGTAACAAGCTCCGGGTCTTCCTGTGCCTCTGCCGCATTAATATTGAAAACTCTTCCGCGGCCTTGTCCATTCGTGTTCTCCTGGTTCGGGCAATTTCTAATAATGTGGCCCGGTTTTCCACATTTATAACAAACTACATTGGCATAACTTGCTCCGACACTACTTGCTCTGCCATTACTCGTTCCGACACCATTTGTTCCTTTTGTTCTATTAACCCCTGGTCCGTAGACCTCACACTTCACCGCGCTATGACCATTTCTTTTACACTTGTTGCAAAATTTGGTGCAGAACCCCGAGTGATACTTTTCACACCTTTGGCATAGCTGCTTCTGATTGTTGTTGTTGTTGTTGTTGTTGTTGTTGCGGTTATTATTGTTGTTGGGATGATTGTTGTAGTTGCTGTTGTTGTTATTGTTGTTGTTGTTGTTGTTGTTGTTGGGCCGTTTGTTGTAGTTGCGATTGATGTTGCGATTGTTGGGATAATTGTTGCGATTATTGTTGTAATTGCTGTTGTTGTTGTATTGGTGATTCTTATCACCGTTTTCCTCCCACTTTCTTTTGACTTGCTTCACATTGGCCTCTTCAGCAGTCTGTTCTTTAATTCTTTCTTCAATCTGGTTCACTAGTTTGTGAGCCATTCTACATGCCTGTTGTATGGAGGCGGGCTCGTGTGAACTTATATCTTCTTGGATTCTTTCCGGTAATCCTTTCACAAACGCACCGATCTTCTCTTCCTCATCTTCGAACGCTCCCGGACACAATAGGCACAATTCTGTGAATCGTCTTTCGTACGTGGTAATATCAAATCCTTGGGTTCGTAACCCTCTAAGTTCTGTCTTGAGCTTATTGACCTCGGTTCTGGGACGGTACTTCTCGTTCATCAAGTGCTTGAATGCTGACCACGGTAGTGCGTACGCATCGTCTTGTCCCACTTGCTCTAGATAGGTATTCCACCATGTTAACGCAGAACCTATGAAGGTATGCGTAGCATACTTCACTTTGTCCTCTTCAGTACACTTACTTATGGCAAACACCGATTCGACCTTCTCGGTCCACCGTTTCAATCCGATCGGTCCTTCGGTTCCATCAAATTCCAAAGGTTTGCAGGCAGTGAATTCTTTGTAGGTGCATCCTACACGATTTCCTGTACTGCTAGATCCAAGGTTATTGTTGGTATGTAGCGCAGCCTGTACTGCGGCTATGTTTGAAGCTAGAAAAGTACGAAATTCCTCTTCATTCATATTCACGGTGTGTCGAGTAGTCGGTGCCATTTCCTTCAAAATAGTCAAATGGAACAAGTTAATCATACAGAATATTAAGAGTAGTTAATAGTATTTCGTAGCATAATATGAACTCATTTATAAAAGCTTTTTCTTCATATTAGCGTTTTATAAGTTTAAATTCGGGTAGTACCTACCCGTTAAGTTCATACTTAGTAGCTAATATACAATTCAACTACTACAATTCTATATGAAAAACTGATTATAATAATATTTCGCGTTCAAACTTTTACACAATATTTTACAAACTTACAATACCGCTTATTTTACATATAGCATGAAATATAGCACACAATAAATTTGATACAAGATGGTTGTGAAGATAATTCTAGCTAGTACACAAGTCGTTCAGCAAAGGCAATAAAGACACGTAATTCATACGTCCAGAAACAAGTCATGCATTCTGGTTTTACTAGGATTACTTCCCATCCTTGGTCTTGTGGAACATAACCGTTATGGCCGTTGATAAGACAGCGTGTTGTAACGTCGTCAAAGGGACGAGGGTTACGTAATGTCCAACAGTCCCGTAACAATCTAAAAAGCTCATTTTTACCCCAATTACCGACTCTGTCACTTGTGGGAACGTTTTGTTTAATAGTTGTAGCCCGATGTTCTTGTTCTCACTTTGGTGAGAAGCGAACATTACTAATCCGTAAGCATAACATGCTTCTTTATGTTGCATGTTAGCCGCTTTTTCTAAATCACGAAGTCCAATATTCGGATATATTGAGTCAAAATAATTTCTTAACCCATTGCGTAAAATAGCATTTGGGTTCCCCGCAATATATGCGTCAAAGTAAACACATCGTAACTTATGGATTTCCCAATGTGATATCCCCCATCTTTCGAACGAAAGTCTTTTATAAACCAAGGCATTCTTGGAACGTTCTTCGAATGTCTTACAAACTGATCTCGCCTTAAATAGTTGTGCCGAAGAATTCTGACCGACTCTAGACAAGATTTCATCAATCATGTCTCCGGGTAGGTCTCTTAAAATATTGGGTTGTCTATCCATTTTGTGTTTTTATACTGTAAAATAGACAAGAGTTAGATTCATAAAAAAAAAAATACTTATTAATACAAGCAATTTTTACATATATCATAAAGCATAAACACACTATATTACATATATTACACCACACGAATACAACTATCTTATTCCGACTCGCTTGTTTCTTCTTCTTCGGTTTTGGTTCGTTTTGCCAAGTTTCTAGGGATATATGATGTTCCCCTAATACGAGCCGTCGTTTTCCACATTGGTTTAGAAAAACCTGGTGGTTTAGAGGTTCCCGGGTCATTGTTACAACTTAAGGACTTCGGGGGTTGACGATACATATAAAGTTCATCGGGGTTGGAATTAGATTTCTCTATTTTTATGCCCTTTCCCTTATTATTTTCTTTTGCCTTTTTAAATTCAGTTGGGGTAATTTCTATAACATCATCGGAATTCTCGTCGGAATCTGATTCATCGGAGAATTGGTAATCCTCCCAATATTTTGCTTCCTTGGCGGAAACACCATTGACCATAATTAACCTTGGTCGGTTGGTGGAGGATTTTCTTTTACTTAACCGTTTTATTATTTCCCCCACCGGTTCTATTTCTTCATCCGGTTCCGATTCTTCTTCCGGTTCCGATTCTTCTTCCGGTTCCGACTCTTCTTCCGGTTCCTCTTCGGGAACTTGTGAATCAGTCCACGAATCATTCCAATTTACATTTGACTCTTCATTATTATTAAGTGAGTCAATGGGACTTGTTCTAGAGGTAGACATCTATCACATAATATCAAACGCGTTAAGAGATTAATATATCACATAATATTCACATGTTAAAAATATATAGTTTCCAACAAAATTTGTTAAGCAATCATTTTTCAAGTAAACACGGTCGAAGTCCAGACTCACTAATGCATCCTAACAAACTCGATAAGACACACTAATGCAAAATTCTGGTTCTCTAAGAACCTGGCTCTGATACCAACTGAAATGTCCCGTTCTTATTGATTAAAAACGTTCCATATTAATTGATTTCGTTGCGAGGTTTTGACCTCTATATGAGACGTTTTTCAAAGACTGCATTCATTTTAAAATAAACCATAACCTTTATTTCATCAATAAAGGTTTAAAAATCTTTACGTAGATTATCAAATAATGATAATCTAAAATATCCTGTTTACACACGACCATTACATAATGGTTTACAATACAAATATGTTACAACAAAATAAGTTTCTTGAATGCAGTTTTTACACAATATCATACAAGCATGGACTTCAAATCTCGTCCTTATTTAAGTATGCGACAGCAGAAGCTCTTAATAATCATCTGAGAATAAACATGCTTAGAACGTCAACAAAAATGTTGGTGAGTTATAGGTTTAACCTATATATATCAAATCATAATAATAGACCACAAGATTTCATATTTCAATACACATCCCATACATAGAGATAAAAATCATTCATATGGTGAACACCTGGTAACCGACATTAACAAGATGCATATATAAGAATATCCCCATCATTCCGGGACACCCTTCGGATATGATATAAATTTCGAAGTACTAAAGCATCCGGTACTTTGGATGGGGTTTGTTAGGCCCAATAGATCTATCTTTAGGATTCGCGTCAATTAGGGTGTCTGTTCCCTAATTCTTAGATTACCAGACTTAATAAAAAGGGGCATATTCGATTTCGATAATTCAACCATAGAATGTAGTTTCACGTACTTGTGTCTATTTTGTAAATCATTTATAAAACCTGCATGTATTCTCATCCCAAAAATATTAGATTTTAAAAGTGGGACTATAACTCACTTTCACAGATTTTTACTTCGTCGGGAAGTAAGACTTGGCCACTGGTTGATTCACGAACCTATAACAATATATACATATATATCAAAGTATGTTCAAAATATATTTACAACACTTTTAATATATTTTGATGTTTTAAGTTTATTAAGTCAGCTGTCCTCGTTAGTAACCTACAACTAGTTGTCCACAGTTAGATGTACAGAAATAAATCGATAAATATTATCTTGAATCAATCCACGACCCAGTGTATACGTATCTCAGTATTGATCACAACTCAAACTATATATATTTTGGAATCAACCTCAACCCTGTATAGCTAACTCCAACATTCACATATAGAGTGTCTATGGTTGTTCCGAAATATATATAGATGTGTCGACATGATAGGTCGAAACATTGTATACGTGTCTATGGTATCTCAAGATTACATAATATACAATACAAGTTGATTAAGTTATGGTTGGAATAGATTTGTTACCAATTTTCACGTAGCTAAAATGAGAAAAATTATCCAATCTTGTTTTACCCATAACTTCTTCATTTTAAATCCGTTTTGAGTGAATCAAATTGCTATGGTTTCATATTGAACTCTATTTTATGAATCTAAACAGAAAAAGTATAGGTTTATAGTCGGAAAAATAAGTTACAAGTCGTTTTTGTAAAGGTAGTCATTTCAGTCGAAAGAACGACGTCTAGATGACCATTTTAGAAAACATACTTCCACTTTGAGTTTAACCATAATTTTTGGATATAGTTTCATGTTCATAATAAAAATCATTTTCTCAGAATAACAACTTTTAAATCAAATTTTATCATAGTTTTTAATTAACTAACCCAAAACAGCCCGCGGTGTTACTACGACGGCGTAAATCCGGTTTTACGGTGTTTTTCGTGTTTCCAGGTTTTAAATCATTAAGTTAGAATATCATATAGATATAGAACATGTGTTTAGTTGATTTTAAAAGTCAAGTTAGAAGGATTAACTTTTGTTTGCGAACAAGTTTAGAATTAACTAAACTATGTTCTAGTGATTACAAGTTTAAACCTTCGAATAAGATAGCTTTATATGTATAAATCGAATGATGTTATGAACATCATTACTACCTTAAGTTCCTTGGATAAACCTACTGGAAAAGAGAAAAATGGATCTAGCTTCAACGGATCCTTGGATGGCTCGAAGTTCTTGAAGCAGAATCATGACACGAAAACAAGTTCAAGTAAGATCATCACTTGAAATAAGATTGTTATAGTTATAGAAATTGAACCAAAGTTTGAATATGATTATTACCTTGTATTAGAATGATAACCTACTATAAGAAACAAAGATTTCTTGAGGTTGGATGATCACCTTACAAGATTGGAAGTGAGCTAGCAAACTTGAAAGTATTCTTGATTTTATGTAACTAGAACTTGTAGAATTTATGAAGAACACTTAGAACTTGAAGATAGAACTTGAGAGAGATCAATTACATGAAGAAAATTGAAGAATGAAAGTGTTTGTAGGTGTTTTTGGTCGTTGGTGTATGGATTAGATATAAAGGATATGTAATTTTGTTTTCATGTAAATAAGTCATGAATGATTACTCATATTTTTGTAATTTTATGAGATATTTCATGCTAGTTGCTAAATGATGATTCCCACATGTGTTAGGTGACTCACATGGGCTGCTAAGAGCTGATCATTGGAGTGTATATACCAATAGTACATACATCTAAAAGCTGTGTATTGTACGAGTACGAATACGGGTGCAAACGAGTAGAATTGTTGATGAAACTGAACGAGGATGTAATTGTAAGCATTTTTGTTAAGTAGAAGTATTTTGATAAGTGTATTGAAGTCTTTCAAAAGTGTATAAATGCATATTAAAACACTACATGTATATACATTTTAACTGAGTCGTTAAGTCATCGTTAGTCGTTACATGTAAGTGTTGTTTTGAAACCTTTAGGTTAACGATCTTGTTAAATGTTGTTAACCCAATGTTTATAATATCAAATGAGATTTTAAATTATTATATTATCATGATATTATCATGTATGAATATCTCTTAATATGATATATATACATTAAATGTCTTTACAACGATAATCGTTACATATATGTCTCGTTTAAAAATCATTAAGTTAGTAGTCTTGTTTTTACATATGTAGTTCATTGTTAATATACTTAATGATATGTTTAATTATCATAGTATCATGTTAACTATATATATATATATCCATATATATGTCATCATATAGTTTTTACAAGTTTTAACGTTCGTGAATCACCGGTCAACTTGTGTGGTCAATTGTCTATATGAAACATATTTCAATTAATCAAGTCTTAACAAGTTTGATTGCTTAACATGTTGGAAACATTTAATCATGTAAATATCAATCTCAATTAATATATATATACATGGAAAAGTTCGGGTCACTACAACGATAGTCAATGCACATTCGTAGGGATCCGTCTTTCTTTTTAACAAACAAAATCGGAGCGCCCCAAGGTGAATGGCTAGGTTGGATAAAACCACGATCAAGTAGTTCTTGGATTTGACTTTGCAATTCTTGCATTTCGGATGGAGCGAGTCTATATGGTGCACGTGCTACGGGTGCGGCTCCCGGAATAAGATCGATTTGGAATTCAACCGGTCGATGAGGTGGAAGACCCGGCAATTCGTCGGGAAATACATCGGAATAGTCACTAACAATTGGCATATCATCGATGTGCTTCCCATCGGACTCGACTTTCTTAACGTGAGCAAGGATCACAAAACAACCCTTACGGAGTAGTTTTCTAACTTTAATACACGAAACGAGGTTGAGTCCGGTGCAACTCTTATCGCCATAGACGATCAAAGGTTCACCATTCTCGATAGGGATTCGGATTGCGTTAAGATCACAAAGGATGTCAGATTTCGTTTTGGCTAGCCAATTCATACCGATTATTACATCGAAGCTACCTAGTTCCATGGGTATCAAGTCAATTTCAAACTCATTACCCAAAATGTTTAACGTACACCCCCGGTAATAT
Organism: Rutidosis leptorrhynchoides; assembly: GCF_046630445.1. Classification (NCBI taxonomy): domain Eukaryota; kingdom Viridiplantae; phylum Streptophyta; class Magnoliopsida; order Asterales; family Asteraceae; genus Rutidosis; species Rutidosis leptorrhynchoides. The sequence goes on from NC_092341.1 coordinate 345,736,756, forward strand.
GTGTCGGCACTCAATAGTTTTCCGTTGGCCACTTCAATGGTATAAGTGGTATCTAGTGGACGTGGTGGAGTATTAAAAGAATGAGTCAAAGTCTTGGATACAAAACTCTTATCGGCACCCGAATCGAATAAACAAGTAACATAAGTGTTGTTGAGAAGAAACGTACCCGTGACTAATTCATTATCATCTCGGGCTTCCTCGGTGTTGATGTTGAAAGCTCGGCCGCGCGTATTGGGGTTATCTTTCCTCTTCGGGCATGCATTTCTATAATGGCCCGTTTGGCCACATTCATAACAAGTGTCCGTTTTTGGTGCATTGGGCCCCTTTCGAGCGATGGGGGCAACACTTTTACACTCATTGGCCTTATGTCCAACTCCTTGGCACCGGTGGCAAATTAACTTGCCACATTCACCAAAGTGATGTTCGTTGCATTTGTTGCAAAGAGGTAGGTTCCCGGCATAACCCTTCTTGCCGTCGGAGGTGTAAGGCTTCTTAGCAAAGTTGTTGTTGCTTGATTGGGAGGGTTCCCACTTTCTTTTGTTGCCGCCCGATTTATCCTCGGCCTTAGGTGCCGGTACTACGATTTCGTCCACCGTCTCTATTAATTTGCGGGCCATGTTCAAAGCTTCTTGATGATTAGGGGGTTTGGATGACATTACTCCGTGTTTGATGCTCTTTGGAAGACCATCCATGTAAAGTTCAACCCGTAAAGACTCGGGGTTCACAAGGTTTGGGCACATCAAGGCTAGTTCAGAAAATCGTTGATTATAGGCCTTGAGATCGTTTCCGACCGCTTTTAGAGTTCTTAGCTCTTGTTCGAGCTTTCGGGTTTCTTCACGAGGGAAATATTCGACAATCATCTTTTCCCTCAAGTCGGCCCAAGAGAGGGCGTGAGCTTCATCGGTACCCACCGATTGTACATAAGTATTCCACCATGTAAGAGCGACACCGGCGAAGGTGTGAGTGGAGTATTTGACCTTGTCTTGGTCCCGACAACCGCTTATGCTAAAGACGGCTTCCGTTTGCTCAAACCATCAGGTGAGCACGACCGGTCCCCCGGTTCCATCAAAAGTGTGAGGTTTGCACCCCATGAAGGATTTGTAGGAGCACCCTTCGTTTGAGTTACTGGCTCCATTGTTGTTGTTGTTGTTGTTGTTGTTGTGATTGTTGTAGTTGTTATTATTATTGTTGTTGGATGAGTGACCGGCCATGGCCGCATCTACGGCGGTGGCTATCATGCGTTTTAGAGCTTGTTCGGGAGTATCACGGCGTGGCGCACGGCGAAGAGGCATTGTTCCTTCAAACCAAAAGAATACCGTTGGTTAGTATTCTAAATAATACTAACTGTGATATGGAATAAAGATAGAGAGAAAGTTTTCCTTGACTCGCCTTAAATTCTTTATGCCACAATGTTGGAACGTTCATATGAGTCACCGTAATATAATCCCGGAAATTATATTACCCTGATTCATATGTGCATTCGACATCATTTCATATAGTCAAGGTGGCGTGTCAATCAAATTAAACAACGTGAGATTAAGATGAACTAAGAGTAGATATGAGTAGAAGCGTTCGAGTATAAATGCACAAGTAGTCAAGTAATTCTTACTTCAAGTCTATATGCCGGTTGTAGTCTAGACTCACCAATGTACCCTATGACTTGGGGTCGACACCAATGAACTCTAAATCCCTACAACCAACGCTCTGATACCATCTGTAGCGACCCGACAAAATCGTCATTGACGGCGCCGTCTACTTAGGTCCCGTTACGTGGTCATAAGTCTTTAAAACAACGTTTGACCAAAAGATATGTCGCATTCATTTCAATGTAAAGATTGTTCAAGGTTTACGAGAATAGTTCCACCACAAGTTACGTTACAAAGTTATAAGTACAAATGAAACTTATGCGACACAATTTAAAAGTAGCCAAAAGACGCTCCATGTATGCATATATACTCGACATCCAATGCAAGTATCAAAATAATGAGCGGAAGCATGTATCATGTATCGTTCAAGGACCTGAGAAAAACATAGAAATCTGTCAACGAAAACGTTGGTGAAATCATAGGTTTGAGTAAGTAAGTACAAGTGAACCACAAGATTTGCAACAATGAGATAATAGTAATACATTCCAAAAGTTTGTTTCACGAGCACCCAATTATCAATGCTTAACATTCCTTCCATAGAACCCCATCACCATAGTGTTAGAACATACACTGTTTCTCGAAAATACATTTCATTCGTACACGGTAGCGAACCGTTTGAATGAGGGTTTGTCAAACCCATATGGCCATATAACATAAGTTCTCGCTTACACCCGGCAAGTGTAACTAATGATAATCGAATTGAGGATTTTTGTTCAAACTCGTATGTAGAATGTTTGTTTTCCTGTACTTGTGTTCACTTAGTTAAAAAGAAACGTTTATGTTTTCTCATCCCAAATATAAGTGCAAAAGAGTAAAAGTTGGACTATGATCTCACCTTGAGTGTACGAGTAGTAAAGTACTTCAACAAGTAAACGTGTGCAAAGAACAATGCTAGTCTTGACCTAAACAATAGGTTGTATCAATAACGGTACACACGATAGGTCAAAGATGTTCAATTAGTCCTATGGCTCGTTAAGACTCGATCATAATAGCATGTGAATCAAATTGTCATGTTTCATGCAAGGTACAAGTATAAAAGCATGTTAGAACGATTTCACAAACATTTGGTTAAGTTTGATTAAAAGTCAACTTAGGTCGGGTCAAAGTCAACAAAAAATGTCAACACGTTCGGGTCGGGTCCCGAACTATTTTTCTGAGGTTTTTAATCATATATGAGCATGTTAGAACAAGTTACATGTGAATCGGAGGTCCATAGCATAGCAAACATTTTCCGTAAAATGACCAACGAAGACATTGGCCTGCCAGGGTATCTGGACGGCGTCCAGATTTTCTGGACGGCGTCCAGCTTTGAAGGCTGGGACGGCGTCCAAGGATCTGGACGGCATCCAGCTTTGTAATCTGGGACGGCGTCCAAGGACCTGGACGGCGTCCAGAGTGGTATTTCAGTCTGATGCAGTAAGTTTCTAAGTACACGAACCAAAAACCAAATAAACACAATTTATGATCCGCACACAACCAAAACAAGTATCTTATACCATTGGGAAGGTAATTTGACGAGGAAAACAACTAAACACATTTCACCAATCAATCTACCTATTATAACAACCAAAACCGCATCTAATGCTTAACATTAACCGCATACAAGTTCATAAATGCCATTCAATGATTCGGGCAACCAATTTACATGAATGATATGCCATTTCGAAGGTAATCAAGCATACAATCCAACTAAACACTTACCAATAACATTTCATAGCATTTTATGCATCAAAAGTTCATATTAAGTCTATCAAACCCTAACCAAAAATCTCAAAACCAATAATCATGTTAATGTAAGGTTTTCATGTCAATCAACACACCAAAACGAAACTAATGAAGTAATTAACACTTTGAACATACAAAAATTAACATCTAAACACATTTCATCATCCAAAATCAAAGATTTAACAAACACTTTTTCAAGTTCATGCTAGTTATGTCAAATCACAAGATCGAGCATACAAATTACATACACGACATCACAATGAGCCATAGACACTAATTAACACACTTTTAAGTCAAGAACACTAAGATTATGAAATTTAGAGTTTTTAGAAAGTTACCCAATCGAGATGAAATTAGTATCAAAACGTAGAGAATGAAGAGAGGATTCCAAATATGTAATTTGTTTTGATGTTAGCCTCCAAAATCTGATTTAGATGATGATTGAATGAATTTGGTAAATGGGTGTGTGTTCTTGCTAGAGAGAAAGAGAGAGATGGAGATGGTTGAATGGTGGTGATTGGGGTGGACTAGGTGACCTAGTCAACTAGTTTGCCCCGTGTCAATTTTAGTCCCTCAAGTTTGAATCGGGTGCGTGAATTACCTAATCGTGATAATTTAAAACGCGTATTAACGAAAGATGTTATAAATATATAACGGACTTTAAAATAGTTAAACGGAAAGTAACCGAAAAAAGGCGGGATGTTACATTAGGTTTGGGCACTCTAGTCGAGCGTCTTAGTGTAGGAGCAACCGAAATGGTTGGACCGGTTTCATTTGTGTCCTCCTCATCACTAGAACTCGCACTATGTTCGGAATCATCACCGCTTTCCGAATCATTTCCATCATTAGCATTTTCTGACGCCTTACCGTTAATTGGCAATTCATTGTTACCCGTACTCCCACTAGAACCTGTAAGATTATCAACAGAAACATCGTCAAAAGTAACATGACCCGGTTTAGGACTCCCCGTTTCCGGTTTGCCATAGACCGAATCTTCATCAAAAGTAACATCGCGAGAACGAATTACTTTTCTAGCCTCGTTATCCCAATAACGATAACACATTTCATCCGACCCGTAGCCTATAAAAATACACTTCTTTGACTTAGCTTCAATCTTGTCTCTATCCGCATCTTTGGTCTTCACATATGCATTACACCCAAAGATCCTAAGATGATCATAACTCACCTTCTTACCATGCCATTCTTCCTCGGGAATTCGGAAACCCAACGGTGTTGAGGGTCCCCTATTTATCAAATAAGCCGCCGTGTTAACCGCATCCGCCCAAAATATTTTAGGCAAACCGGCATGTAGTCTCATACTCTTTGCCCTTTCATTTAACGTACGATTCATACGTTCGGCGACCCCATTGTGTTGCGGTGTCTCCGGTACCGTTTTCAACATTCTAATACCGAGCTTTGCACAATGGTCTTTAAACTCAAGATTACCATATTCCCCTCCATTATCCGACTTCAAGCACTTGACTTTCAAATTAGTCTCATTTTCTACCACAGCTTTCCACTTCACAAAAGTATAAAATACATCGGATTTAGTTTTAAGAAAATAAACCCATACCTTTCGAGTGGAGTCGTCAATGAAGGTGACATAATAGCGAGAACCTCCATGTAATTCTACATTGGTTGGACCAAACACATCCGTATGAACAAGCTCCAATTTCTTCAACTTAGGAGCATTTTCCGATTTCCCAAAAGTCACATTCTTTTGCTTCCCATATACACATGATTCGCAAAACCCAAGTTCTACCTTTTTCAAATCCGGAATTCTCCCACTCGAAACAAGCATCTTCATACCCTTCTCACTCATATGCCCGAGTCTTCGGTGCCATAGAGTTGATTCGGACTCAACATTAACCGTAGCAACCACCGTGTCTTCATCAAACACTTCAACCATATAAAGAGTTCCCTTTTTATGTCCACGAGCCACGACACAACTACCCTTAACCACCTTCCATTGGTGGTTTTCAAAAGTAACCGCGTTACCTTCATCATCTAATTGACCAACCGAAATAAGTTTCCTTTTTAATTTAGGAATGTACCTTACGTTTTTCAAGGTCCAATTAGAGCCAAGAGTAGTCTTCAATACAACATCTCCAATGCCCTCTATATTGAGTTGTTTGTCGTCCGCTAATCTCACCTTGCCTTGATATGAACGAAAATTCTTCATCATGCTTTTGACATGAGTAGCATGAAACGAAGCTCCCGAATCCAAAATCCAAGACTCCATAGAATTTTCAACACTACACAAAAGTGCATCATCACTTTCCCCTTCGGCCAAGTTTACACCTTTCGCGGAACCATTTTTGCAATTCCTTTGAAAGTGCCATTTTTGATTGCAACCCCAACAAACAGCTTCACTTCTATCTTTCGATGGATACCTCTTCTTAGACTTCTTTCTACCCTTCTTCTCACCGCGATCAAATTTCCTACCACGGTTGTCGGTACTTAACAAAGAACCGGATGTCGATTCCCCCGAGTTTCTCCTACGAGTATCTTCACCAAGAATCAAATCCCTTATTCCTTCAAACGCTAGCTTAGTAGTTCCCGTAGAGCTACTAACTGCGGTAACCGTACCCGACCAACTTTCCGGTAATGATGAAAGCAAGATTAGTGCCTTTAACTCATCATCAAACACAATATCTACCGATGCTAACCTCGATATGATGTTGTTGAACTCGTTGATATGATCCGTTGCACTCGTACCTTCCTTCATCTTCGTATTGAACAATTGTCGCATGAGAAAAACCTTATTAGAAGCGGTAGATTTCTCATAAATGTTAGAGAGTGCTTTCAAGCAAGCAAACGTCGTCTTCTCATTCACTACGTTGTATGCAACGTTCTTAGCAAGTGAAAGACGAATCGCACCCAAAGCTTGACGATCCAAAAGCGTCCAATCGGCATCGCACATGCTTTCGGGCTTGGTCTCTAACAGAGGTTGATGTAGCTTCTTTTGATACAAGTAATCTTCAATTTGCATCTTCCAAAAGCCAAAGTCTCTCCCATCGAATCGGTCGATTCTAAACTTTCCGTCTTCCGCCATCGTACCTAAAGTCGAAACCTTGAGCTCCGATACCAGTTGTAAGGATATTAGGACCCAAAACAACGCAAGTGATTCAACAAGATCACTCACCGATAGTAATTCTACAAGATTACTAACCCACTTAATGAACGAAAGATTATAAATGCAAGAAATGTAAATCGACACAAGAGATAACGTGGTTATATGCAATCGTTGTGATTACTTTAGTCCACAGACCAACTAGAGAATGTATTTACTGAATATTTGTGGTGTGTTTACAATGAGTTACAAGAGGGTCTATTTATAGAATGGTTTAAGGAGTAAGCTAAAAACAATTCCTTGAAGCTTCATGTGAGTTTCCTGACAGCTTCATGGAGGCTACATGTGAGTTTCCTGACAGCTTCGTGGAAGCTACATGTGAGTTTCCTAACAACTTCGTGGAAGCTACATGTGAGTTTCCTAACAACTTCGTGGAAGCTTCGTGTGAGTTTCCTGGAATCTTCCCTCTAATTGTTTAAAGTTCTCCATATCTCCAACAGAGTTTTGGTTAGTTATAGGAATTGTAGGTCCCAGTGGCTTTTTATTGTTGGACTTGATGCTTTATTGTTTGTACGTTATATATTAAGAGGAATATTGTTTTAGCCACGATAGGGAGTGTTTAGTTATGAGTTAGTTATAGGATATTGGTGTTGATGTGGCGCTGATGTAGAAGGTTAAGAGGATGAATAGTTTAGTTACGATAGGGAGTGACCTAAGTGGAATTCAACTACTAAGATTACCCTCCAACCAAATCAACTTAAAATTCAAATTTACTAATCATCGTGAATTTAATCGACCACTAATAACAGCTAGCAGTAATTAAAATCAAATATTTATAAATCCTACGTCGTGACAAGTTAAAATTGTATATGTCGTGTCAACTTTACACACACATTGTAGTTCTTAAGATTAAATGTGTACCATATTATATATATATATATATATATATATATATATATATATATATATATATATATATATATATATATATATATATATATATATAGGGTGAGGATCCATGGAGAACTCATGGTAGTAGAGAACTCATGGATCTCGTGCAGATTCACTAAATCTGCGTGCAGATTCACATATATTTTTTTTTTTGCAGATTTTTTTTTCTGTTCAGTTTTTTTTTTTTTTTTGCAGATTGACGATTTTTTCCTTTTTTTTTTACAGATCGACTTTTTTTCAGTTTTTTATGCAGATTGAGTCAATCTGCGTTTTTTTTTTTGCAGTTTTTTTTTTTTTTTTTTTGCAGATCGACTTTTTTCTGTGCAGATTTGACTTTTTTTTGTGTGCAGATTGACCTTTTTTGCAGTTTTTTTTTTGCAGATTCACTTTTTTTTTTCTGTGCAGATTCGCTGTTTTTTTTTGCAGTTTTTTTTCTTTCCAGATTGTATTTTTTTTTTCTCCATAGATTGAAGCTCAATCTTCACATAGATTAAAGTTCAATCTATGAGTTCTATGGGTTCTCTACATACTCTAGTTCTCTAGGGATCCTATCACTATATATATATATATATATATATATATATATATATATATATATATATATATATATATATATATATATATATATATATATATATATATATATATATATATATATATATATATATTTCAAAATAATTATTCTTTTATAAAAAGTAATCACTAAAATTCCCAAATCTACTCTCATTTTTTTTTTCCAAATCATTTATTAAATAAATTAAATAAATGTAGTCAAATTACATCTTGAATATAAATGTAAAATTTACATTTATCAAAACTAAAATTCTATAAAAATTGTAAGAAATATTCTTTTGAGATGGAGCAAGTATTAGCTAAATAAAAGTATAACCATTTAAGTATATTTAAATATTTTTTATATTTTAATTATGATTCTGTATGGTTGTCATTATATAAACCTAGACAATAGGGTTATTTAAATTTTAGAAATGCTTTTCCCACTATTTTTCACACAATTTCCTTTACACTTTTGAGTTATAATTTGGCATGGCAAATCACTAAAAAAGCCAGGCATATAATTTGGTTACTTATCTTTACTTTTTAATTAATTATCATTTTTATTTAAATTAAATGATTAAATAATTATATACATGTATATCATAACCGTGACATCTCCATCAAAATACCAATATAGGTAAGAGTTTTTCTAACAATAACTCTTAGGGTCTAGGGCTATCTTTAAAAAAATTGTACACAAAAAAATAGTACATTAAGTTTAGTGGAGTAGTTGATAAGAGGTTACTGAGGTGGTTATAATCAAAGTGAAAGTAAATTAAATATGTCTAGAAATTTTAAAGATAATTCTAATGACTATCTTTATAAGTTTTCTATAGTTAAACATTCATCTTTTTTCCCCACCACGTGAATCATCTTCATAACCACATATAACCACATGAATCATCCTCATAACCATAAATACTTGTAGCAAGTATGGACTCACTAAAAGTCCTAATTGGATACTTATTGGAATTTGGAATAGAGTTCCGCAAATTAAAGTTTTCAAAGGATGTGTGCACTTAATACGTAGACTATAACCATTGTGATTCATAGCTACTTTCACATACACACATTAGTAAACACTTAAATGATTATATATTTGTGGACTCTTTTAAGGGCTATTCTTCATCTCAATTAATTCGAAAGGTGAAATCCATAAGTGGTGTTTGGTTTATTATGTGTGGTTAGCTCTTTGCTTGCGGAACAACTTCCATCTAGCATTCCTGTTCAATTTTATTTCAATTCCTCGATGGCACTCAATGCACGTTGGGTTTCCTATGTTGCATGCATAATTGATAGTATCGCGTGATGAATCGATTATTGTTGTCGTCTTTTGTCGCACATGCGATGTGAGATGAATCTTAAAGCAGCCTTTGTGCTCCACTCACATTGATTTTGTGGCTCATTGAGTGATTGCTTTGTGTCGTGGATATGGAACCTTGTGTGGGCATGTGATATTTTGCTAGATCATTATTTTCCCAAGTTAAGCTTTTTCAAATACGATTTTCTATCATGTTCTAACGTGGTAGGCAATATCGAATATGAATGCTACTTGATTGGTCATGCGAGTAGTCATATGATTGTCTTAAAGATTAAGCCATTCATTTGTAAGTATGAACAAATTCAGACTATGAAACTGCGAATGGCTCATTAAATTAGTTATAGTTTGTTTAATGGTATTTGCTACTCGGATAATCGTATTAATTCTAGAGTTAATACGTGCAACAAACCACAACTTCTGAGAAGGATGTATTTATGAAAAAAGTCAACGCTCTGCCCGTTGCTGCGATGATTCATGATAACTCGACGGGTCGCACGGCTCTCGTGTCGGTGATGCATCATTCAAATTTTTGCCCTATAAACTTTCGATTGTAGGATATTGGCCTACTATGGTGGTGACTGGTGACTGAGAATTATGGTTCGATTTCGGAGAGGGAGCCTGAGAAACGGCTACCACATTCAAGGAAGGCAGCAGGCACGCAAATTATTCAATCCTGACACAGGGAGATAGTGACAATAAATAACAATATCGGGCTCATATGAGTCTAGTAATTGGAATGAGTACAATCTAAATCCCTTAACGAGGATCCATTGGAGGGCAAGTCTGATGCCAGCAGTCGCGGTAATTCCAGCTTCAATAGCGTATATTTAAGTTGTTGCAGTTAAAAAGAAAGAAAAAAAAGGTGAAACTACATATAAATTAAACTTTCAATAGATTAAAAATGTGTTAGCAATAAAAGACCCTCTAAGTATATGATTTTAAGGAATTAGTTTCAAAAGCTTCACATAGTTAACAATGAATATTAGAGAAATTTAAACTTTCGAAGAAGGAAGATAGTCTGAAATATTTGAAAGTGATGGATAAAAAAAAGCAAAGATCACTAATTATTATTTAGGAATTAAATTAAAATGAAAAAGATAGTAAATTTATAATTATAAATATATAACTCAAAAAATAGTGTTGTATATGAGCCGAGCCAAGCTCACCTAGGCTCGACTCGGTTCGAGCCTAACATCTTAAGCTCGAGCTCGGCTCGTTTGATATCGTTAATTACATCATTTTATTTCTCTTATGTTATTTAATTTATTAATATTTCATATTTATTTTTAAGTAATGTTTATCCACTTATAATGGTATTTAATATTATTATTTTACTTATTATTATTTTTATATAATAGTAACTATTAATATACTTTATATATATATATATATATATATATATATATATATATATATATATATATATATATATATATATATATATATATATATATATTAGCAATAAAAGACCCTCTAAGTATATGATTTTAAGGAATTAGTTTCAAAAGCTTCACATAGTTAACAATGAATATTAGAGAAATTTAAACTTTCGAAGAAGGAAGATAGTCTGAAATATTTGAAAGTGATGGATAAAAAAAAAGCAAAGATCACTAATTATTATTTAGGAATTAAATTAAAATGAAAAAGATAATAAATTTATAATTATAAATATATAACCCAAAAAATAGTGTTGTATATGAGTCGAGCCAAGCTCACCTAGGCTCGACTCGGTTCGAGCCTAACATCTTAAGCTCGAGCTCGGCTCGTTTGATATCGTTAATTACATCATTTTATTTCTCTTATGTTATTTAATTTATTAATATTTCATATTTATTTTTAAGTAATGTTTATCCACTTATAATGGTATTTAATATTATTATTTTACTTATTATTATTTTTATATAATAGTAACTATTAATATACTTATATATATATATATATATATATATATATATATATATATATATATATATATATATATATTACAAAATAACTTTTGTGGTATAGATATGAAAAACTTATTTAGGCTAGCGAGCTTGTTCGAGCCCGAGATATGAAACTCGAGCTCATACTCGTTTATTAAACTTGCTTCAAAATATGTTCAAGCTCGAGCTAGAACTTGTTTATGCTCGGCTCGAAACGAGCTTTTAACGAGTCGAGCTCGAGTAGCTCGCGAGTAGTTCGACTTATTTACCGTCCTACCAAAAAATGGTGGTAATTATATAGTACGTGACTTGGCATGTTGAAGATAGGATAAATATTAGGCCCAAACTGAGAAGTGTTGCATCCCCTTGAAATGAGTGCATGTACATTACATCTCCTGTCATAGTGTTAAAAAAAATTTGTGAAAAAAATAAATAGGTGTAGCGTTTTTTTTATTTATAACATTGGCTCATTGTAAGGAATTTATCGTGGAAATAAACAACTAACAATAATCATACAAGGACTCCTATACATGTTTTTAGTAAGTGACAAATCAACCGAAATATATGCATGTGAAGGTGAATCGTAATAGGGGTATGGAGGGGCTCTCGACCCCTCAAAATTTTAAAATAAGTAATGAGATTTCTAGCCTTTTGAGTTATGAACATTTTGAATCAACAAAAATAGTCCGTATAAGGAGATATTGCCAAAATGGCAAAGGCTCGCATAATTTGCGAGATATCATCAATTTGGTCACATCTTTTTAGTACACACTCATAAATTCTCGAACGTTCACAACTCGAATAACTACAATTTTCACCTTTTTTTTACGGTGAAAAAGTTGAATTGTATTAAATGAAAGATCTTCATCAAAACAATGAAGATGCAAATACAAGTTACAATGACGGAGTCGAGCTCGGTCAATAAAGAGATTACAACTTAAAAGTAAACAAAGCTTAAAAACACAATAAAAAATAATTGTGCTCTCATACATAATAATGAAAACCATTGCAAAGTTTAAGATCTGTAGCCCAAAGGAAGGATTTTTAACTTGATATTGCGGACCAAAATCGAGCGGCACGTGAACTTTCCATTGAAATTGAAGTCGTTTCTTGCCAATCAAATTGCCTAAATGGTGGCGGATCCAATCAATTTCCAAAACTCGGATGCTTTAATTCCCATGCCATAAAACAAATCGAACAAAGTTTCTTCAATCGAACTCAGAAGAACCCAAATTAAATTCCACCATCTAAATAAATCTGTCCAAATTTTGTAAGACCACTTACAATGTAACAAGAGATGATTGACGGTTTTGATTTCATCCAAACACCAAACACAAAAACTTGAATGAGGCGATGGCAATATGTGTCTCTTAAAAAGAATTTTTTTAACGGGAAATGCTATTGCGAATTGCGAGCCAATGGAATAACATAACTTAAGACGGGACGTTATTACCCCAAAACTACATTTGGCCACGTGGGGGTTGTAACAAAATTAGATTGCACCAAGATTCTAACCGCGTCGGATACCGAATATGTCCCATCGTTTGAAACTGACCAGGAGACTTGTTCTTTAACCAACTCATTGAAAGATACCTTGGTTAACAGAAGCAAAATCTCCTCTAATTTAGTGGTATTGAAAAAAGAGAGAGGATGAGATAAAAGAAAGTTCCACTCACTGCTGAAGTGATGATTCTTATCATAATTGTGACACATTTGAACAGATGCCAAAAGAAGGAAACAAGAATCATAAAGAGAGGGGAATGCATCTTTTAAGGAACAATCATTTAACCACAAGTCATGCCAAAATAAAATGTTCGCTCCATTACCAATCTTCCATTTCCAAACGTTTGAACCGATAATACCATGAAGGTGATTGTCATGTTGCAAGTTAATCAAATCTCTCCAAATGTGCAAAATTTGAGAAGTATGTAAAGAAGAAACATTATTCGTTATCTTACCTCGAAAGGAAGAACCAAAAGAAGAGCCCCATGCCTTTGTTTTGTTGGTAGGAGTATCGTCATCGGCCATATTTTGCATCAAAACCCCAAAATTGACCATCTCTTCTTTAAAAGTAAGTTTTTTTACCACCAAAACGAGTGTTGGGAATTGATGCGGGTGAGCTGAGCAATATAACCAGCAACACAACCAGCGCAAGATCAAATGATGTCACACCCGAATCTGGTCAAGCAATGGTCGTGTTGCCATCTCTTTCGTATCATCTAAGTGTTTTTGGAGCTGGTTCAAGAAGGTCAGGAGTGACCCTACTTCAATCCTTAAACTGAAGTACTTAAGTTTTCATGACTAAAGTTTGATAGTTGAAGGCAAGCCAGCAACAAAGAAGAACCAACTAGCCGGACCAGCAAATGAGCTCTAGTTTAGCCAGTAAAGCTTTAATTCACTCAGCCGGGTAACCAGCAAATGAACCAGCAAAGTTATTACTTAGGCGGACTAGCTAGTTCAACCAGCTGAAGGATTTTAGTTCAACCAGCATACGAAACTTAGTTCAACCAGCGGGCGACGTTGTTTTCTTTTGAGGGGCCAACTTGCTGATACAATTCAAAGTTTACTTATGCTTTTCAATAAACCAGTCAGGTCATGTGCTTAACACGTGTGTGGCTGTTCTAGAAGAATGTTAGCTGTCCAAGGAAGATTCTCATCTATCATTGGATGCTTTTTATCATGGGAGGAGCACTACCAAATGGCAGGCTTTTGCAGATTTTGTCTTTTATTCGTATTGGCTAATTTGTAATTGTTTGTCCTTTTTGTCTCTATTTCCTTTTTATGTTTTTGTCTTATCTAGAATATAGTTGTTATGCTTCTCCTATAAATAGAGCGCTCTTGTAATTGTAAAACTCAGCTGATGAATGAATGAAAGTATGATAGAGCTTATCTATTTACAAAATCTCTGTGTCTTTACGAATCTTTTATTCCGGTGGCTAAGAGTGGTTTCTTTATCAGTGTTTGTGGTGTTACTTTATCAAACATTGTGGTAAAATCCAAATCTTCATATCTGATATAATAGTTATGGTGGAATCTTTATCAGTTGCAGTTGAAGATTTGGAGTGTTTCTAGATCTCTAATTGTGGTGGTATCTTTATCAATTTGGGGTTTAAATTCTTCTATCCTTTGTGTTCTTATTTTAGAGTTTTATACTCTGTTTTGGGGCTGTTACTGTTACAAATTGGGGGTTTGTGTTTAGATCTGATTGGGTGAAGAAAGCTCGTTCTAAATTGCGTTTTTAAAGTCATAATTACGCATCAGAAATGTTGTGGTTCTTCACATTTTTTACATCACCAACGACGTAATTAATCTCACTTGATGTATCAAAAATACCCGAAAGGTTTGGAATATGATCAACCCAATCATTACTTGTGCATTTACTCTTATTCTTGACTTTGTTTTCTTTGATGTGAATAAGAGGGATATCATTTGAAGGGTCTGTGAAGCATCTTGCCTTAATTTCCTCACATGAATCCTTGCAACCTCGATTGATAAACTGATTATCTTGTAAGATTTTGACTGGACTTGAGGAATTAAGTTTTGATGCAAAGGAATTTTCGTTGACAAAATTAAGGGGAATACCAGCAGACTTGGAGTGTGAAGAATTTTTAGGAGAAATATTAATGAGGATAGGATAGTCATTTAGGTTTAGATTGAAAGGAACGCTTTGTAAGGAGATGTGGGAGTTGAAAGTGACTTTTCCTCCTATGTCACGTTATTAAAAGCATGTACCACAGACTTTACCTTGAAAAGAGAAGCTTTGATTTCCTCTTCTGCTTTATTGATTTCCCCAGCTTTATCCATTTGGTTTTTAACTGCTTTTGAAACCTTTTCCATTGAGTTGTGAATCATATTAGACATAGTAGTTGAAAAAGGGTGAGTTGACATTTTAGGGGTTTCAAAATTAAAATCAACTTTTGTAACTGATATCGGCTAAAAAGTCACGTTTTCACCCCGGTATTAAGGCCCAAAAACAAGAAAGATTCGAACTTTATCGGCAAAATACCCACTTCGTCGGTTAGAATTTAAGAACAAGTAATTATGAAGACGATGCAAAAAGAATCAGGAGAATCGGAACTAAAACGAAGATTCTAGAGCGAAAACGTTGAAAGACAAGAAATCAAGTTGCGATTCAGGGAATCAGCAAGCCAAATGGGTTACCAAACGGCCTGCTAGTTGTGACGACCCGGAAAATTTCGACTAATTTTGAACCAAACTCACGATACGATTTCATAATTCTGACATGATAAGCAAAGTCTGTTATGTTGCGTCTCAAAATTTTTGAATTATTTTCATGTATTCAATTGACCTTCAACTGTTCTCGACGATTCACGAACCACAAATTGTAAATAGATACATATATATATAATTTGAAATATTATTTGATTTATTATATGATTTAATTATTGGAAATAAATATGTAAAATAAATGTGCGATGTAATAAAAACTATTATTATAAAATATATATATATATATATATATATATATATATATATATATATATATATATATATAAATACTACTTGTAAATATATAAAATTATATTAAATCTAATTGTTTAAAAGTATATAATATATTTATTTGAGTAGATAAACTTGCTATTTAAAGATGTTTATATATAGAAAGAGAATATATTAAAAATAAATGAGTTCGAGCTTAAATAGTAAACGCCTGTAACCCTCGGTTGACATTTCGTTAGTGTTCATATAGATCTAATACGCATATATGAAGATTTAAAATAAAAGTTGAACTGTAAATCGATTACAAAAATTTTAGTTTTGTTAAAAATATTTTTACCTTTTTAAGTTTAAATATTAGTACTCCGTACATATAAATTGGAACAGAAAATAAATATTTAACGAGTCTTTTTGATCAGGTTTTTCACAGTTAATAAGTGAAATAAATAAACGGACTTAATTTTAAAATATGAGATTCTTCTGAATTAAATTATCCATAACTGTTTAGCAATGTACACACTCCGTGAAAACTGTCGGTAATATCAATCCAAAAATTCAGGCGGCTATACTATTCGTTACTGTGTTCAATCATTCACTTAATAAAAGATTAATTATTATAATTATTACTAATATTAAATATTATATATATTACATAATATATATATTTATGTTATACGCATATGGAAGGAGGGAAAGGAGAAACATTTATCACCATTAATATTCCATAGTTCAACCTCCGATCACCGCCACCACTCTACACCATCCGGCCACCATCCATCACCTACAACCTTCACCACCACCATCACCTCTCACCACCATCATTAAATGCCATCACTAAACCGCCTACAACTATTCTTGTTTCACTGTTAATGTTCACCGCCACGAACCACCACAACCGGCATAATTTTTCTGTTATTGCTATGGTTACTGCAGCTGCTGCTACGTGTATCTTTCTTTTCTGTTCTCCGTTGTAAACCACCACTGTAAAACACCATCACCGAACCCATTTTGCTTCGATGCAGCTGCTACTTGTCGCTTGTTTCTGTTTCTGCTTAACAACCGCCACAACCACCATTAACAAACACCATTAAAGCTCCTGCTACTGCTATATAACTGTTTCCTTTTCTGCCGTTAACGAAGAACATTGGTGATGTTAAATGATAATAACGATGATGATACAGTGAACATGGTGAAGATGATGCTCATTAATTGATGCTTCGATGGTAATGATGAAGATAGGATCATGATGATAACATTGATGATGAGGTCGATAATGATTGTGATGAAAAATGAAAAGATGATGATTATGATTTATGAAATAATTTTATGATTATAATTTTATGTGTATGAAGATGATAAGGATTATATGATGATGATGATAACAAATGATAATGAAGATGATGATGATAATGCTTTGAAGAAGATGACGATTAAGGTAGAATTGTGATAAAACCATTTTCTTTCATGTTAAATAAATCACGGTGCAAGTTAAAACAAGAAAGCATGGTGTGGTTCAACATTTCGGGTGAGTGTATGTTAAACGATAGGTCTGGTGTTCGATCCCAGCCTGCTGCAGTTTTTTTATTTCTATTAAACAGCAATATCAGGCCAAATGACTTGCTGTTAGGCCAAGTTCTAGATTGCTGTTGGGCCGAATTCTAAATTTCTGTTGGACCAAAACAATATACGGCTTATATATTCTATAGTATATGGGATTAGATCATAAAAGTATGTAGCAGTTGAGTGCGTTCATGTTAACCGAGAGGTCTCGGGTTCGAGTCTTGCAACAGCCATTTTTTTTTAGAAAAGGATTTATGAGGTAGTTTACTCTCATTTAATATTATGATTATTATTATTATTATTATTATTATTATTATTATTATTATTATTATTATTATTATTATTATTATTATTATTATTATTATTATGATTATTATGATTATTATTATGATTATTATTATTATTATTATTATTATGATGATTATTATTATTATTATTATTATTATTATTATTATTATTATTATTATTATTATTATTATTATTATTATTATTAACATTATTATGAACATAATACAAATTTTTATTATAAATATTAATATTTGTATCATTTTATAAATTGTTAGTATTATTATTGTTATTATAAATATTATAATAATTATTATTAGTATCATAATAAGTGCTATAACAATTATTATTATTATTACTATAAGTATTATTAATGTTATTATTATTATAAATTTAACATTTTAGTACTACCATTATTATTATGATTATGATTAGGATTATTATTATTGTTATTATTAAAATAATACAAGTTATTATTATTTTCACTAATATTAGTATTAATATCATTTTTGTAATTATTAGTATTACTATTATTATTATTATTATTATTATTATTATTAGTATTATTATTATTATTATTATTATTATTATTATTATTATTATTATTATTATTATTATTATTATTATTATTATTAACATAAGTACTATTTTTAAAAATATCGTTATTATTATTAGTATTATCAATATCAAGAAAGTTATTATTATTAGTAAATCATTATTATCAAAACTATCATTTTTGTTACAGATAAATATTTTGTACCTAAAATATACTTAATAGAGATATTATTATTATATTAATAGTTTATATACTATATATCAAACAAATTAACATTATTTATGTAATTACTTATATATAACAAACTTATAAATTTTTTTTATAATACTAACCATATATATATAGATATACTAATAAAACTAAATATATAGGTATTAAACATTCTAAAGATAAATACAACATAAATATATATAACGTATTATTAAAGATATAATATGAGTATTTGTTTTAATGTATTTTAGTATAAATTCTATATAACTAAAAATATATATAAATAATACATACTAATAAAGGAAATTATGTGATTCCATTAAACATATTAATAAATATACAAATGATATAGGTTCGTGAATCCGAGGCCAACCCTACACTTGTTCAATGTCGTCATATGTATTTTTACTACAAAATACAGTTCTGTGAGTTTCATTTGCTCCCCTTTTAAATGCTTTTGCAATATATATTTTTGGGACTGAGAATACACGCGCTACTTTTGTGATGACCCGTCCTAATCCATCCGGACGAAATCATCAACATCTAGTCCCATTGCGAGGTACTGACCTAAATATGCCATGAACGACTCCAAGTAATATCTTTAAATTGAGTAAATGCACAACGGAAGATTTCTTTCATACCTGAGAATAAACATGCTTAAAAGTGTCAACCAAAAGGTTGGTGAGTTCATAGGTTTATCATAACAATCATTTCAGTATATTAATAGATCACAAGATTTTCGTTTATATATATGTGTACACTCGCAAGTGTATAAAAGTATTCTATAAGTTGTTGAGCTTTTCGGTAACCATACTAAACATTTAATGTGGCATATTCCCTTTATTATGAAATCTACCTACACTGTACCAAGTGTAGTAAAAACGAACTACTATGCAACCGTTTACAATACTAGAGCGACTAGCCCGGTTGGGGTGGTCAAACCCGATAGATCTATCAATAAGATTCGCGCTTACATGTTCTTCCAACATGTAAATATTAGTTACCAAGCTATTAGGGAAGATATGCAAGGTGGTACAACTCAACGTAGAATATATTTTAAGTACTTGTGTCTATGGCGTAAAACATAAAAGCAGCGCATGTATTCTCAGCCCAAAAATATATTGCAAAAGCAATTAAAAAGGGAGCAAATGAAACTTACCTAATGTATCTTGTAGTAAAAATACATATTACAAAACAGAACAATGCAGGGTCGACCTTGGATTCACGAACCTATATCAATTATTTATCAAATACAATTAACACATGTGATGATAGTAAACAAATATTATTATTATACTTAATATTTATATATATATATATATATATATATATATATATATATATATATATATATATATATATATATATATATTCAATTCTTATTAAAATATTTTAGTTAGAGTATATATATCATTTATTATAAATTTTATATATATACTTAAGATATTATATAGTGTATCAAAATGTATATTTATATGTATGATTATGATAAGATATATATTTATACTATATGTAAATTAATTATATATAAAATTATGGATAATAATATTTTATAACAATTTGTATAATATTAATGTAATATAGTATATGTTATTAGTATATTTTATATATAAAATATTTATTTGTTACAAAATAATATTAATTACAATACTTGTATTAGTAACAATAACACTCATCAATAAAAACAATAACAATAATAATAATAATAATAATAATAATAATAATAATAATAATAATAATAATAATAATACTAATAATATTAATAGAGATAAAATAATAAGGTATACCCTTTAAAGACTTTGAGTAAAAAGAATTGCTGCTGACAGAACTCGAACTCGAGACCTCCCGCTTACCCTTAAACACCCATCACCACTTAACCAATTCTGTTTTTCTGATAATACATCAACCCATAATTTATTTAACCCGAAAACGAGTTCTATCTTCTTCTTCCTCATAGCTTGCATCGATCAGAACCCATTTAATCTTAACCATAAATTCAAAATGTGTTTTAGGATTTAAAGGTAAAACAGAAATGATCTGAGTTGAATCTGAATTAATTGAATCGAATCGAAAAATTAAAAATAGCTGAATTAGAAGAATAAACACACGATAATTAACTCAATCTTTGATTTTGAAATTGATAATGTTTTAGCTCGAAATTCCTAAATGAAATACGTTCCAAATCCTTCATAGAAACTTCCTGGGTTGATAATTTAACTGAAAACATCCAATTGAGCTTGAATTTCCGGATGAACACATACTTTGACCTTTAAAAAAAATAACTTTGACTTTCAAATTCTAACTCAATATGAAAAATTGAAATCTGAAACTTTCTAGACAGTTTATATGAAAGCTTTCTAATAGAATTGCATTGATAGATTTTGAAATAACACTCGAATTCGAAATTTGAACGAAAAGTTGCATATACAGGGCAGTCGGCCTGTTTATGCTTTATTCTTGTTTTAAATTGATAGTTTAAAGGCTGTATTTGATAATTATAATTGTGAAGTGATAATGTATGTTAACTGGCATCCTAATATACTAGAGTTGGTAGTCAGAATCAAAGATCGACAAGAAGTACCACAATATATTTGATTCCGTAAGAAATAAAAATAAAAAAATTAAAAGTCGATTGAGACTTGTAACAACAATTGTTTGTTTCTGTGAATTATATTCGACTGATATCCAGTTTAACAACAAGAAATCAAATTACAAACAGTTCGATAGCTATGTGAAACGGATTCATACCCCTTTTTCCTATTTTTTTTTATAGTTTATATAATAATTAATAATTAATAATAATAATAATTATTTTATTAACAATAATAAATAATAATAATAATAATACTGATAATAATAATTACTAATAATAATATTCACAGTAATATTAGATAATAATGATAATATTGATAAAGTTATCAATAATAAGAATACTAATACTAATAATTGAAATAATAATACTAATTAATAATAATTATCTTAATAAGAATAATCATAATGTCTTTTATAAGATAATAATAGTTCAACTTAAACATATTAAATTATATATATATATATATATATATATATATATTTTATATTAGAAATAATAATATTACTAATACAACTATTGGAAAAATAATGAAAGTAATAAAAAATAATATTAACATATCAGTTAGATTCAAATTTGTAATCTAAGATATTACCATTTACGTAATATTATATTATATGATGACATCTACTGATTAGTTAATGTTTATATATGTATTTAATAGAAGTCATATATAGATTCATATATCACTATACCTAAACTTGAAATTTTTATTTAATTTATTAATATTACATATACTATGTAATATTTATACATTCTATATATTAATTATATACAAACAACATTAATTTTTGTATAGAATCACATATATATTTATATGTATTCATTTTAATAGTAAATTAACCAATCTATAAATTACTTCACAATTTTATATATACTTACTTTCAAACTTATATATATATATATATATATATATATATATATATATATATATATATATATATATATATATATATATATATATATATATATATATATTCATATATGCATAAACAATTAATTGTTCGTGAACCGTCGGAAGTAGTCAAAGGTTAACTGAATCCATGTAATTAGTTCAAAAATCTTAAGACTCAACATTACAGTCTTTACTTATCATGTCGAAATCATGTAAAGATAAAGTTTAAATATGATCAGAAATTTCCGGGTCGTCACAGTACCTACCCGTTAAAGAAATTTCGTCCCGAAATTTGAGTGTGGTGGTCATGGTTAACAAAACAAATGTTTTTATGACGAATATGAGTTGAATAATAGAGTTTTATCATTATTGAGTAATATATATAAAACAATTCAATTATATGAAGCGTACGAGTGAAGCTGTTGCAAAATAGTGGAATGCGGAAAATAAGTTTCATCATAACTTTTGACGTATTCATGGTTGAATTCCGGAATTCAAGAAATTTAAAGAAAATCTTCGAAATCTACAAGATTTGATTCTTCGGTGAGTAAGGAAATTAAGATCTCTATAATTAAATACGATGATCTACCTCAATTACTCCGTCTGATATTTCCATTATAAATTTACCTCTTCCGTCTTATTACTCTCACCATTCCTATACTTAATTCTCAAATTCAAAAGGTTGTGAAAATGCTTAATCCAGTTCTAATTCTTGTTATTTTTATAATTATCATCTTTGTCATCCTTCTTTTCAATCTTCCACAAAAAAAATCTGTTTACTTCTACTATTACCTTGGGGTGATACTATTCTTAATTATACCATGTCTTTATATTGCTATTTGTATTAATATCCACAGTTTGTAATCTCCGTGTTGCTATTAGGCTTTATATTTTCTCTTATATTTTGGAGCTCTTTGCCTTTTTATTCTCCTCTCGACCTCTAGTAAAGCGAATAATGGTCCAGAATTTGTAAGTATGGAGTTTCGAATGAACTTAATTTTCTAAACAAGAAAGAACGTAATCGCACGATTTGATTTGTCAGTTTACCAGAATTCAAGAGAAAAGATATAGCTATCAAGAAATTATGTTCTTGATATGTTTATATATTAAATAAAATGTATGAGTCGTGTAACATGGTACATGATGACATTATGATCTGTGAATCATCAAGTTCCATTAGAAACTCAGCATGACTTACTGTAATATAATCACGTTGATCAAGTGTCATTATATTATACTAACTCATGCATCAGCTTCCAACACTACTACAAAATCATTCATATTTTAAACTCGATTGTTTTTACAGAAATTTCCAATATAATGTGTTACAGATAGCACGAGGAGGTATATAGTTTCGGGCGAGAATATTTATGAAAATATCTTCCGAAATATCGAAGATATTTATGATGATATTTTGGGATTTATAAGTTCGATGGTTGATGAAGATAGATTTTCCGCAAGATTTTAACATGACTTCGGAGCAAGATATTCTCTAAAGATTTCATCGGATCCAGAATTACCTGGATTCTTTGAATGTAGGGTTTGGTCCTTGTATTTGTTCTTGGTCTCTTTCATAGTTCGCTCAATCTGTTTTTCAGTACCAAATTTTCTATCGAGCGTTCCTAACACTCCGTTCTGTATCATCAAACTTTTGGCCGTTTAGACCATCTACCATTTTCCTGTTTCCTATGTATTTAATGGTACGATATCTAAATCATCGGTTATCAATCCGAGGTGGTTTCAAGAGAATTATGTTTTTAGATGATTAAACACTGATGATAACATGGTGGAATATGAAAGGTTCCCCGGTAACAATAAAAGAGTATGCATATATATCAAAGTTATAATAAGGTTGTTTCGAACGAAAAGTCGAAGTTGTCTTGTTGGAGATGTGACAAAATTGGCTAATTTGAAAAAGAATGGAAATGTTATTTTGGGTAATAATAACACTTAAGGAATTAGCATAGCTACACGTTAAATGTTTACTCAGTTTCTGAGAGTTTTTCAGGTGCATAACTATACGCATAAATCATTCCTTTCGTAGATGAAGTGCGGTTGGTTCATCCTCTCGATTGAGATATTTTCAAGAATCATGAAAGGTTTGAACGCAGATTATAATTGTCAAGGTACAAATGAGGTTTAAGATGAAATCAAGTGGCAAACTTGAAGAATTGTTTAGTTTTATATATTATAATCAATATTTTAATTGTCTAATGTTGATAGTCCAATAATCGGTTTATATATATATAATCTTAGAATTACCCCCACGACGTATTGTATACGTATTATCTTTGTATCAACCCAGAGACGTATTGTATACATATTGTCTTAGAATTAACTAAGACGTATTGTGTACGTATTGTCTTAGGATTTATCAAAACGTATTGTATACTTATTGTGTTAGGATGTACCAAGAATATTATTATACATATATACAATTACAGAATTCGTGTACATGTCTCAGACTCGATCACAACTCAAAGTATATATATTATTGTAGAATCAACCTCAACCATGTATAGCGAACTTGAGCATTACAGCATATAGAGTGTCTATGGTTATTCCAAATAATATATATACATGCGTCGATATGATATGTCAAAACTTTGCATACGTGTCCCAATATTTAAAGTGCGTAAAATAAATAACAGAAATTAAATGACGATAAATAAAATTGCGAGAATATAAATTGCGATAATTAAATTGCGGTAAATAAAATGTAACCAGTTAGTTAGAAACAGTTAGCTAAGAACAGTTAGCGTAGATTCTTAACAATATTTTAATTAGTTAGTTCGTTTGTTTCTAACAAATTTTATTTTGGTTCAATGTTTTCTTCATTATGCCACTTGTTGGATTCTGAGAAGTCAAAATTCAAATATGAAATTGAATAAAAATGGTTTTTCAGTGGTGAATGGACTCGTATATCGGTGAATATACGTAGGATAGTAAATGACTGTTGAACCAGATTCGCAGAATGTACCATGTAACTGATTAATGCACAATCTAAATATTTCTCGGGTATTACCTACCCGTTAAAATATTTTTACCATTAACAGTTTGTACAAAAGAATTTTTAATTACAATCTTTATAAATATATATATATATATATATATATATATATATATATATATATATATATATATATATATATATATATATATATATATTCTTCGGATGTAATCACGGATTTAATGAGTTAATATGATATTAAACTCATATGATTTTTGGTTTGAGCTAGAATAAGTAATCTCTAAGACTATTAGGAACTACATATTCTTCGTAGAATATTAATGAAGTTATGGGTCAATACTTCATCGTTAACTATTAGGAATCACATATTCTTCTCAGAATATTAATGAAGTTATGGATCAATACTTCATTGATTATTGTTGTTGGTATACCTTGGTATCCATGGTGCGTATGATATTGATGTTCGTGGGACAGAGTGTAATGTTGAGGTGTGGGATGCGGATGTTGCTGTTGATGATGGTGATGGTACTGTTGATGTTGTTGATGGTGGTACTGTTTATGCTGCTGCTGCTGCTGGTGTTTGTAACCTTTGCACCATATTCTCCAAAGCCACTACCCGAGCACGAAGCTCGTTGACTTCTTCTATTACACCGGGGTGATTGTCGGTTCGGACGAGCGGATAAATAAAATCTAGAATTTGGTATAGTATATGATCGTGACGAGATACTCTGGAAATAAAAGAGAAAATGGTGTTTCAGACAAGTTCGCTGGTAAGTGCTTCAGGTTCTTCGCCGAGAGGGCAATGTGGTGGATGGAAGGGATCGCCTTCTTCTTGTCTCCAATGATTAAGGAGGCTACGAACCCATCCCCAATTCATCCAAAATAGATGATGGCTAATTGGTTGATCCATTCCGGTCACACTGCTTTCGGAGCTTGAGTGAGATTCTATTTCGGAATCTGAGTGACTTGACCTGATGACAAATTCCATTTCGTACGATTTGAATAAGGGATTGATTTTTGAATATTGGATGGTATTCTAACTATATAGAATATCTATATATATATAGAGGAAAAGGTTTCGTAGATTTCAGCGGAATTTACGGGATATGTCAGGCAAAGTTTACAGTAATAGATACGATAAGATATGATTTAACAGATACGCTAAGATATTAATTTTGTCTATACACTATTCATGCAATCAATGCAGCAAAACGTGTCTAGACTAAGAATGATAAGCAGATAATTTTCGACACCAAATGATAAGCAAAACTTTTTGACATGCAGACCAGGTTCAAGTCCAGACTTATTAATATAACCTAACAACTACTAGGTCAAAGTCCAGACTCACTAATGCATCCTAACGACTTGTCAGTTAGACACACTAATGCAGACCTGATTCGCTGAGACCACCGCTCTGATACCAACTGTGATGACCCATCCTAATCCATCCGGATGAAATCATCAACATCTGGTCCCATTGCGAGGTACTGACCTAAATATGCCATGAACGACTCCAAGTAATATCTTTAAATTGAGTAAATGCACAGCGAAAGATTTCTTTCATACCTGAGAATAAACATGCTTAAAAGTGTCAACCAAAACGTTGGTGAGTTCATAGGTTTATCATAACAATCATTTCAGTATATTAATAGACCACAAGATTTCCGTTTATATATATATATGTACACTCGCAAGTGTATAAAAGTATTCTATAAGTTGTTGAGCGCTTCGGTAACCATACTTAATATTTAATGTGGCATATTCCCTTTATTATGAAATCTACCTACACTGTAACAAGTGTAGTAAAAACGAAGTACTATGCAACCGTTTACGATACTAGAGCGACTAGCCCGGTTGGGGTGGTCAAACCCGATAGATCTATCAATAGGATTCGCGATTACATGTTCTTCCAACATGTAAATATTAGTTACCAAGCTATTAGGGAAGATATGCAAGGTGGTACAACTCAACGTAGAATATATTTTAAGTACTTGTGTCTATGGCGTAAAACATAAAAGCAGCACATGTATTCTCAGCCCAAAAATATATTGCAAAAGCAATTAAAAAGGGAGCAAATGAAACTTACCTAATGTATCTTGTAGTAAAAATACATATTACAAAACAGAACAATGCAGGGTCGACCTTGGATTCACGAACCTATATCAATTATTTATCAAATACAATTAACACATGTGATGATAGTAAACAAATATTATTATTATACTTAGTATATATATATATATATATATATATATATATATATATATATATATATATATATATATATATATATATATATATTCAATTCTTATTAAAATATTTTAGTTAGAGTATATATATCATTTATTATAAATTTTATATATATACTTAAGATATTATATAGTGTATCAAAATGTATATTTATATGTATGATTATGTTAAGATATATATTTATACTATATGTAAATTAATTATATATAAAATTATGGATAATAATATTTTATAACAAGTTGTATAATATTAATGTAATATAGTATATGTTATTAGTATATTATATATATAAAATATTTAATTGTTACAAAATAATATTAATTACAATACTTGTATTAGTAACAATAACACTCATCAATAACAACAACAATAATAATAATTATAATAATAATAATAATAATAATGATAATAATAATAATAATAATAATAATAATAATAATAATAATAATAATAATAATAATAATAATAATAATAGTAATAATATTAATAGAGATAAAATAATAAGGTAGTAAAAAGAATTTCTGCTGACGGGACTCGAACCCGAGACCTCCCGCTTACCCTTAAACACCCATCACCACTTAACCAATTCTGTTTTTCTGATAATACATCAACCCATAATTTATTTAACCCGAAAAGGAGTTCTATCTTCTTCTTCCTCATAACTTGCATCGATCAGAACCCATTTAATCTTAACCATAAATTCAAAATGTGTTTTAGGATTTAAAGGTAAAACAGAAATGATCTGAGTTGAATCTGAATTAATTTAATCGAATCGAAAAATTAAAAATAGCTGAATCAGAAGAATAAACACACGATAATTAACTCAATCTTTGATTTTTAAATTGATAATGTTTTAGGCTTTTAGCTCGAAATTCCTAAATGAAATACGTTCCAAATCCCTCATAGAAACTTCCTGGGTTGATAATTTAACTAAAAACATCCAATTGAGCTTGAATTTCCAGATGAACACATACTTTGGCCTTTAAAAAAATAACTTTGACTTTCAAATTCTAACTCAATATGACAAATTGAAATCTGAAACTTTCCAGACAGTTTATATGAAAGCTTTATAATAGAATTGCATTGATAGATTTTGAAATAACACTCAAATTCGAAATTTGAACGAAAAGTTGCATATACAGGGCAGTCGGCCTGTTTATGCTTTATTCTTGTTTTAAATTGATAGTTTAAAGGCTGTATTTGATAATTATAATTGTGAAGTGATAATGTATGTTAACTGGCATCCTAATATACTAGAGTTGGTAGTCAGAATCAAAGATCGACAAGAAGTACCACAATATATTTGATTCCGTAAGAAATAAAAATAAAAAATTAAAAGTCGATTGAGACTTGTAATAGCAATTGTTTGTTTTTGTGAATTATATTCGACTGATATCCAGTTTAACAACAAGAAATCAAATTACAAACAATTCGATAGCTATGTGAAACAGATTCATACCCCTTTTTCCTGATTTTTTATAGTTTATATAATAATTAATAATTAATAATAATAATTATTATTTTATTAACAATAATAAATGATAATAATAATACTGATAATAATAATTACTAATAATAATATTCACAGTAATATTAGATAATAATGATAATATTGATAAAGTTATCAATAATAAGAATACTAATACTAATAATTGAAATAATAATACTAATTAATAATAATTATCTTAATAAGAATAATCATAATGTCTTTTATAAGATAATAATAGTTCAACTTAAACATATTAAATTATATATATATATATATATATATATATATATATATATATATATATATATATATTTTATATTTGAAATAATAATATTACTAATACAACTATTGGAAAAATAATGAAATTAATAAAAATAATATTAACATATCAGTTAGATTCAAATTTGTAATCTAAGATATTACCATTTACGGTAATATTATATTATATGATGACATCTACTGATTAGTTAATGTTTATATATGTATTTAATAGAAGTCATATATAGATTCATATATCACTATACCTAAACTTGAAATTTTTATTTAATTTATTAATATTACATATACTATGTAATATTTATACATTTTATATATTAATTATATACAAACAACATTAATTTTTGTAAAGAATTATATATATATTTATATGTATTCATTTTAATAGTAAATTAACCAATCTATAAATTACTTCACAATTTTATATATACTTATTTTCAAACTTATATATATATATATATATATATATATATATATATATATATATATATATATATATATATATATATATATATATATATATATATATATATTCATATATGCATACACAATTAATTGTTCGTGAACCGTCGGAAGTAGTCAAAGGTTAACTGAATCCATGTAATTAGTTCAAAAATCTTAAGACTCAACATTACAGTCTTTGCTTATCATGTCGAAATCATGTAAAGATAAAGTTTAAATTTGATCGGAAATTTTCGGGTCGTCACAACTTTTATAACTGTTTTACGAAATAGACACAAGTACTTAAAACTACATTGTATGGTTGGATTATTAAACCGAATATCGCCCCTTCAAGTCTGGTAACCTAAGAATTAGGGAAATGGCCCCTAATTGACGCGAATCCTAAAGGTAGATCTATTGGGCCCAACGAACCCCATCCAGGGTATGGATGCTTTAGTACTTCGAGGTATTATTTAGTATATTAGCTGCGCGCTGTATACTGGGGGATATTTTATATGCATCTTGTTAAGGTCGGTTACCAGGTGTTCAATCCATATGAATGATTTTTATCTCTATGCAGTTTGTGAAATGCCTGATACGAGATGTGTATTTATGAGAAATGAAAATCTTGTGGTCTATTAAAATGATGAAAATGATCGTTTATGATAAACTAATGAACTCACCAACCTTTTGGTTGACACTTTAAAGCATGTTTATTCTCAGGTATGAAAGAAATCTTCCGCTGTGCATTAGCTCATTCTAGAGATATTACTTGGAGTCATTCATGACATATTTCAAAAGACGTTGCATTCGAGTCATTGAGTTTATCAAGATTATTATTAAGTCATTGATAGTTTGATATATTATGAAATGGAATGCATGCCTGTCAACTTTTGATGTAATGAAAGTTTGTCTTTTAAAAACGAATGCAATGTTTGTAAAATGTATCATATAGAGGTCAAGTACCTCGCGATGTAATCAACTATTGTGAATTGTTTATAATCGATATGGACTTCCTTTAGATGGATTAGGACGGGTCATGAAAGTTGGTATCAGAGCGGTGGTTTTAGTAAACCAGGTCTTGCATTAGTGTGTCAAACTGATAGTTGTTTAGATGCATTAGTGGCTCTGGACTTCGACCTTGTCTGCAGGTCAAAAGTTTTGCTTATCATTTTGTGTTGAAAATTACCTGCTTATCATTCTTAGTCTAGACACATCTTATTACCTCTATTGCATAGAAAGTGTATAGATAAATTCATATCTTAGCGTATACGTTACTGTAAACTTTGCCTGACAACTTCTGAAGATTCCTCCGTAACTTATGGGATCTTGGTATTTTATATACATATGAAAATTATGTATTTCTAAGTCCTATAATCTATCTCATATCGAAAAATTAATTCCCTGATCGTACGAAATGGATCTTTCAATAAGTTCGAGTTCATCAGACTCCGAAAACTATTCCGACATGGATGTTCACCTAAGCCCCGAAACCAGCGTCACCAGAATGAATAAACCAATCATCCATCCCCAATTCATCTGATGGGTTCGTAGTCGACTTAACCAATAGAAACGAGAAGAAGGCTATACTTTCCATCAACTAAATTTCCTCTTGGCAAAGAACCTGAAACACTCACCGGTGAACCTGACCGAAACACCATTTTCACCCTCATTTTTCGAATATCTCGTCATGATTATATACTATCTCAAATTCAAAACCTTATTCATCCGTTCGTTCCAACCTCCAATCATCCAGGGGTAATGGAAGAAGTCAATGAACTTCATGCTCGAGTAATGGCTTTGGAGAATATGGTGCAAAATTTAGCAGCTTCAGCAACATCACCGGAACCAACAGTTGTGACGACCCGGAAATTTCCGAACAAATTTAAACCTTAATCTTTATACGTTTCTGACACGATAAGCAAAGTTTGTTAAAATGAAATTCAAGAATCTTAAACTGTGTTCATACATTCATTTAACCTCGACCAAACTTCGATGATTCACGAACCATTAAATGAACGAATATGATTATATATGTATATGTGTATATATATTATAACTTGAAAAAGTTAACAAAGTATTAGACGTATAATACTTTACATGAACGTAATCATTTTCTTTTATATATTTATCGACGAGATTAAAAGATAATATCAAATGATTAGTTTATCAGATATATTTTATGATTATGAGTGTCTGTTGAGAGGTCCACTTTGATTTAAGAAATCTATTTTCTTTTTAACGGTATCCGGAATATTTGGTAAAAGTGATTTACAAAAGTATCATTAACGAGAGTTAATCAAAAGTTAGTAATCATTTCCGTTTAAATTTCAAAAGTGTACTTTACTTTGATTAACTTGTGTCACTCGATAAACCGACTATTTAGTTTTCATATTAAAAACATTATTGGTAAAATAACTACTATTATATAAAACGAGTGAAATTATATAAAACGTACTTTGAAATATATTTGGTTTTGAAAGACTAAATATTATTTCATTAGTTAAAATAATTCAAATATATTTATTATGTACAAATTTACGATTCTAAATAAAAATATATATATTTTAACTTAGTCATAAAACGTCCCAATTTAAAATAATATATTTTGGTAAACAACGAGTCATTGATTTATAGAAGCAAATGACCACGACACTCAAATTTTATAAGATACATTTTCATAAAGTAAATTTTTGATAAATAAGTCAAATTATTATTAAAGGTACACGTCGCGTAACGTAAAAGGCTAGTTTTCTAAACGTACGAAAGTGCGCTCGAAAAACCGAAAGTGGTACATGAGTCGAGTGACAACGTACGAGTCATTTAAGTAAAAATTACATTTTTACTACGCAATTAAATATAATATAATATTTAATTAATTCTAAAGATTAAATATATTATTTATTAAAATAATATATATACATAATAACTATGTTAAGTAACATTTCATTGGCAACTTTGATTCGTGGGATATGAGCTGTGATCGAGCCTCATGCGATCGCATGGGCTCACCACACAACCCTCATGCGATTGCATGAGGAGTAGGTGGGCTTGACATCCTTTAAATCTCGAACGAACGCAATTGTAATTCATTTCATCATTCATCTATCTCTCGCATGATCTCTTTACATATATATAAATTATAAATATTATTATTATTATTAAGATTAATATTATTATTAATCTTATTATTAGTATTAGTAGTATTTTTTTATTATCATTAAGTAATATACATAAAATACTACGACGGAGTGCTGCTCGAGTGATCTAAAATGAGTTTTCAAAACTAGTTTTCGAGTAGGATAGAGCTAAGGAAATTTATGGGTTATGGCTATGGAGGCTATGGGTATGGACCAGGGGTATGCTCGTGAGGTCAAACTAATATTTATCATCTCCGTTGCGTCTACGTACCTCTCCTGCAATATTGAATCTCAATATTGATACGTGAGTACTTGTAAATTAACTTATATATATATATATATATATATATATATATATATATATATATATATATATATATATATATATATATATATATATATATATATATATATATATATATATATGTGTATCCCTGACTAGTGCTCGAGTATATAGGATTATGCATGCTTGTACTTTTGATATTGCCATTAGATATGATGTGTTGAATCCTGAATTAGTTACATATGCGGTTGAGATAAGGTATAAGATATGCATGTTGTTGGAAAGCTAGCAAAAGTTAAGAACTTTTCATTTAGATTTCGAATAGCTTCGATAAACGGATTAGAAGTTATAGTCAATTGAATTCTTGTATTATTATTAAAAATGATTATTATTATCATCGTTATTATCGTCGTTCTAGTTTTATTTAATTATTATTATTATTATTATTATTATTATTATTATTATTATTATTATTATTATTATTATTATTATTATTGTTAGTATTATTATCATTTCAATAAAAAGTATTGTCATTAAAAGTTGTTATTTTTAATATTATTACTATCGTTATTATTGTTAAAGTTATAATTAGTATTAATATTATTATTATCATAGTTATAGTTATTGGTATTATCATTAATATTATCATAATATTTATTATTATTAGTATCATTATAATTAAAAACTAATATTGGTAACACCTAATTATTATGAATACTATTATTATCATTAAATATGAACGCGATATAAAAGACGATTAAAAGCTATTAAACGAATCGATTAGGAAATAATGAGTATGAGTATCATGATGAAATTAAATATTGTAAGATATTGATTTAGATAAAATTAGCGTTCTTATTTTTATTATTACTATTATTATTAAAAGTATCGTTAGTATTAAAATAATCATTTTATCGAAAATTATCATTTTAATAGAAATGTCATTGTTATTATAAAATATCATTATTATTATCATTTTAAATAGAGTTATTATTGTAAGTTAATATTAAAAGTATTATAAATATTAAAGTTATCATAATTAGAATTATCGTTTTATCATAATATAACTTTTAGTAAATATAAATATTGATATTTTTATTAATAGAATAATAATAATAATTATTATTACAAAATAATACAACTTTTACTTATTATTATTATCAATGCTATTTTATCAAATAAATATGTAATACAAATAATATAATTACCTTAATAAAACCTATCATAATATTTTTATGATAATAAATGAACTTTATAAATTTTATTACTTAAGATATATAAAAGTATATTTTTATATAAAGTTTTATTTATCAATAAATGAATTGTATTATTACTCTAATAAATCTTTTAAAAATATTTAAAAATATAAAACGACGATATTTAAACTATATAATAATCATGTATAAATTTTGGAAATCATTTTGAGTCAAATTGACTTTTGTTGACTTTCGCATATTAGTCTCTCGAGCATTAGGATTGTGGTACACTATGACCTAACCTAAATTGTTAGACAAATATTGACCAATATATATATATATATATATATATATATATATATATATATATATATATATATATATATATATATATATATATATATATATATATATAATTAATATAGGTTCGTGAATCCGAGGACAACCTTGCACTTATTCAATGACGTTATATGTATTTTTACTACGAAATACAGTAGGGTGAGTTTCATTTGCTCTCTTTTTAAATGCTTTTGCAATATATATTTTTGGGACTGAGAATACATGCGCTGTTTTTATAAATGTTTTACGCAATAGACACAAGTAATCGAAACTACATTATATGGTTGAATGATCGAAGCCGATATGCTCCTTTTACTTGGTAACCTAAGAATTAGTAAACCAGTCTACTAATTGACGCGAATCCTAAAGATAGATCTATTGGGCCTAACAAACCCCATCTGTTGTAGCGGATGCTTTAGTACTTCGATGTTGTTTTATCATATCCGATGGATGTCCCGGAATGATAGGGGATATTCTTATATGCATCTTGTTAATGTCGGTTACCAGGTATTCAATCCATATGAATGATTTTTGTCTCTATGCATGGGACGTATATTTATGAGAACTGAAAATGAAATTCTTGTGGTCTATTAAAATGATGGAAATGAATGATTATGATAAACTAATGAACTCACCAATCTTTTAGTTGACACTTTAAAGCATGTTTATTCTCAGGTATGAAAGAAATCTTCAGTTATGCATTTGTTCATTTTAAGGATATTACTTGAAGTCATTCTTGGCATATTTCGAAGAACGTTGTATTCGAGTCATTGGGTTAATCAAAGATTATTATTAAGTCAATTTATCGTTGGATAGTGGATATTATGAAATGGTAAGCATGCTTGTCAATTGTCGATGTAAAGAAAGTTTGTCTTTTAAAAACGAATGAAATGTTTGTGAAATGTATCATATAGAGGTCAAATACCTCGCGATGTAATCATATGTTATTGTATTCGTTCTTATGGATTAGGACGGGTCTGTACATGTGGTATCAGAGCGGTGGTCTTAGCGAACCAGGTCTGCATTAGTGTGTCTAACTGATAAGTCGTTAGGATGCATTAGTGAGTCTGGACTTCGACCGTGTCTGCATGTCAAAAGTTTTGCTTATCATTTCTAGTCGGAAATCATCTGCTTATCATCCTTAGGAAATTACCTGCTTATCATTATTAGTCTAGACACGTCTTGCTACATTAATTATATGAGTAGTGTATAGACAAAATTCATATCTTAGCGTATCTGCTAAATCATATCTTATCGTATCCGTTACTTTAAACTTTGCCTGACATATCCCGCAAATTCCTCCGTAATCTACGAAATCTTTTGATCTATATATGTAGATATCCTATGTAAATAGAATACCACCCGATAGCCGGAAAATCATTTTATATCGAAAAATCCTTTATCCAATCGTACGAAATGGAATTTGTCATCAGTTCAAGTCACTCGGATTTCGAAATGGAATCTCACTCAAGCTCCGAAAGCAGTGTGACCGGAATGGATCAACCAATCAATCATCACCTATTCTGGATGAATTAGGGATGGGTTCGTAGCCTCCTCAATCATTGGAGACAAGAAGAAGGCGATCCTTTCCATCCACCACATTGCCCTCTTGACGAAGAACCTGAAGCACTTACCGGCGAACCTGTCCGAAACACCATTTTCTCTCTCATTTCCAGAGTACCTAGTCACGATTATATATTACATCAAATTTTAGATTTTATTTATCCGCTCGTCCGAACCGACAATCACCCCGGTGTAATAGAAGAAGTCAACGAGCTTCGCGCTCGGGTAGTGGCTTTGGAGAATATGGTGCAGAGATTACAAACACCAGCAGCAGCACCAACAGCATAACCAGTACCACCATCATCAACGCTAACAGTACCATTACCACCTCCAACCACAACCGCGTCGTAAACCTCAACTTCACAATCTATCCCACGAACATCAATGTCATACGCACCATAGATACCAAGGAGTACCAACAACAATAACTGACGAAGTATTAATTCATAACTTCATTGGAGAAACATTCCGCGACGATTATGTAATCTCTAAAGTCTTAGAGATTATCTAATCTAGCCCTAACCATAAATCAGTTAAGCGAACCAAAATGATAGAAGGAAGAGTAGAAACCCTGACAAAAATGGTGTGTGATTAACAAGCTAAACTCGTTTTACCAACAACATCAACAGTACCGTCAGCGACACCAGCATCGCCAGTACAGTCAACATCAGAATCAACAACACCTATAACATCACAAACTCCGTCAGTTCAAGAATCATCGTGGACATCATTACGAATCAATAACGCGTATATTGTATCAACGAGTTATGAAGAATTAACTCATTCCCTCTGAAGAAATTATATGTATATTTTATATATATATATATATATATATATATATATATATATATATATATATATATATATATATATATATATATATATATATATATATATATATATTTTGAAATAAAAATAAATCTCTCCGTGCTAAGCTATTGTGTGTGAATCTTAACGACTCGGTTAATTCATATTACAAATATGCAATAATGTACGTCCTTCGCCCGCAACTTAACCATCGTTAACTACAATCTCTGTCTCAATTCAACAAATTCCAATTCCTAATAAATCAAGTATATATTTGATTTTACACTTTCATCATCGATGTAACCGAAACTTTTCAGATAACATCATTCGTACTTTGCGAAGTTCACAAGAATTTAAGGAAAACCAACATCACACCTCAACAAATAACGAAGTATTGATTCATAATTTCAATATTATTGAAGAAATACTTATATAATCTCTAAAGCCTTCAAGAGATTATTCAATTCTAGTTCCAACCGTAAATCGAATGAGTTTAATTTAGTATTAACTCATTAAAATCTATGTTACATCTGAGGAGAATATATACATATATATTTTCATAAAGACTCTAATAAAATTCTTATGTACAAAATATTAATTGTGAAATTTTTTAACGGGTAGGTAATACCCGAGAAATATATATATATTCACAATTAATATGTTACATTCTTCGAATCAGATTAAGTAAATTATCAACTATACTTCCTACTTTTACAATAATATACATTCCTTTATAGAAATCAAAACAACCATACTCATTCAAACCCAATTACATATTCTGATTTTGAAACCTCAGAATTCAATTCGAGATATAACCGGTACCATCACTTTTAGATTCCTACATCTTTCAAAGATATACTTTGACTTCAAAACTGTGTTAGAACATCAAATGTATATTAACGATTACAATCTGTGTTCAAACCCTTCGAAAATTTCTGAAGACACTTCAAATAATGAGCAATCGAGATGATGATTCAACCACATATTATCCACAGTTATGTACTTAAAAAGCTCTCGAAACCAAAGTCATAATTCAACACATATCTGTGTCAGATCCTTTGGCATTTATTAGCAAAAATAACTTTGCAATTCCTTTTCAAAGTAGCAAATTCTATCACAGCTCTAGCAAGATAACTTCGATTTTTCATTTGGAGTAGCCTTATCATAATCTTGATATATATGTTGCCCTTTCACCATTGTTACGGGGGAACCTTTCATATCTCGCCACATTAGCAGTAAACTTATCAGCAACCGTAATGATCTGAGATTTTCCGAAAAGTCATTATATTTATCAAAACCCCATCATTTACTCATCTGCCTCTTGTAACGAGAATTGCCATACGAATCATTGGGAATTAGCAATCAGTATTTTGAAATCTCGCAGCATGTTGACGCTAACAGTTATACATATAACGTCTATCTTCAAGGCTTACATACTTCGAATGTGAAGTTTTTAAAAAACACTCTGAACCGCGAACTAGTTCTCGAAATGCTGATGAAGCAACAAAAACTGTAAACGACCTTAGCAGTAAAAAGTTTGATGATAAAGATTAGTGTATTGGCAAAGCTCAGAAAAAGAGAAGTTTTGGAACTGGAAAACGGATTGAGCAAAGTATGAAGGAGGCTGTGGAAAAATCACAAAGACTGAACCTACCTTCAAAGAATCTAAATGATTCAGTATCTACTGAAGTCATTAACGAATACCTTGCTCCTGACACTAAACCTCTACAGACAATATTCTTCATTATCCTCTGATATTAGAAATTCTTAGATATCATCGTATCTTTCATTATAAATATCCTCCATATTTCTGAAGATATTTCCATAATTATTCTTATCTGAAATCATTTACCTCTTCGCATTATCTGTATTACATCATAAAAGAAACTATTTTTGTTTCTAAAATTCTGAAACATTCGAGTTTAAAATAGGAATACTTTTGAAGTAGTGTTAGGAGCTGAAGCATGAATTAGTATAATATAATGACACTTGATCAATGTGACTATATTACAGTAATTCATGCTGAGTTTCTAAATGGAACCTGATGATTCACAGATCATAACGTCATCATGTGTCATGTTACACGACTCTTATATTCTCTTTAACCTCTAAAATATCAAGAAAATATTTCTTGATGATTCGGTCTTTTCTGAGGTATTCTAGTAATTTGACAAGTCAAGATCGTGCCATTACAATTTCTGTAGCGACCCGACAAAATCGTCATTGACGGCGCCGTTAACTTAGGTCCCGTTGCGTGGTCATAGTCCCTATATGAGACGCGTTTGACCAAAATTATGTCGCATTCATTTGAAAAGTACAAGACTTGCAAGGTTTAGTTTACAAACGGTTCGACAACATGTTTAAGTTTACAAAGTTATAAAGCATAAATGAAGTAACTTGCGACATAATATAAGTTGAAAATCACAGTTGCTATAAATAGCGTAAGTATGTAAACATTTGTTTGAATCCAAAGGTGCTATCACTAGCGTATGCATGTATGCTTGACCTCAAGCAAGTATGAGTGTACGCGGAAGCATGTATCAAATAGCCATGTATGAACCTGAAAAACATATAGAAAACTGTCAACGAAAAACGTTGGTGAAATCATAGGTGTTTTAGTAAACGTTGTATTTATACCACAAGATTTAATATAAGATGATTATCAAAATCATTTGCATTCCAAAGTTGTTATTTGTTTTGCGGGCACCCAATTATCAAACTTAACAGTTTTGTATCCTGTTACATAGTGTTAGAACATACACTATACTCGAAAATATATTTCATCCGCTAACGGTAGCGAACCGTCCGAATGAGGCTCGTCAAGCCCATGTGATCACATAATATAAGTTCTTGTTTACACCCTGCAAGTGTAACTAATGATAATTGAATTGAGGATTTTTATTCAAACCCGTACGTGGAATGTTCGTTTTCGTACTTGTGTTCAAAGTGTAAAAGTATGATATGTATATGTTTCTCATCCCATAGTTTAAAACATAAAAGTTGTTTGAAAGATGGGACTATGATCTCACCTCGAGTGCACGAGTATAAAAGTACTTCACAAAGTAAACGTGTGCATGAAAGTTGCTTAGCCTTGACCTAAACAAGTAAGTTGTATCAATTAACCAGTTACGACACAAGGTCGGGCGAAATGTGTTCAATTAGTCATATGGCTCGTTACGACTCGATTAGTATAGCATGTGAATCACGTTGTCAAGTTTCATGCAAGAATCAAGTATAAAATACGATTAAAATGATTGCATAAGTGTTTGGTTAAGTTTGACTAAAAGTCAAACTTGGTCAAAGTCAAAGTCAAAGTCAACGGGTCGGGTCGGGTATCCGACAATTTTCCCATGATTTAAATGTATATATAAACATGTTTGCCAAGTTTCATGTTAATCGGAGTTACGAGTAAGCGGGAGTGAAAACGTGAAAAACAAAAAGTAGTTGGGACAGACCCAAATAGCGCGCCGCTCCATATTTGGCGCGCCGCTCCATTTAACTGATCAGCAAGTCTGGCAGTTTTCACACTCAAGCATGAATCCAACTTCAAATACACATAAATCAGAAACCGTAAACATCCAAAACAAGTATCTTATATCGTTGGAAAGGTATTTTGATAAGAAATACAACTAACCACTTTTCATCAAGCAAAAACATCATTTACAATAGCCGAAATCTCGTCAAGTGATCATTAAATGTTCAAAATCATCGTTTCAAGTTTACAAAATGCATTTTAAGATTCAGGAATCCAATTCACACATATGATATGCCGTTTTGAAGGTAATGAAACATACATTACAACTAAACACTTACTAATAACATTTTATGGCATTCAAAACATCCAAAGTTCGTTTTAAGTCTATCAAACCCTAACCAAAATTCACAAAAATCAATAATCATGCGTTTGAAGTTTTCTTACTCAACCTACGCATCAAAACGAAGCTAGTGATACTAGTAACACAATTAAAACATGAACTTTAACAATTAACAACATTAACTCATCCAAAATCAAAGATTAAGCACACCCATTTCAAATGTTCAAACTAGTTACTCAAAACAACGAATCGAGCAAACAAAACATATATTCATGTTATACATGAGCCATAGACACTAACTAACAGCATTTCAAGTCAAAAACACGAATTTAGAGAAATCTAGAGTTTTAGAAATGTTACCCAAACGAGATGAAATTGGTACCAAAATGTAGAGGATGAAGAGAGGATCACAAAAATGTAATTTGTTTTGATGTTTGCTTCTCCAATCGGATTTAGATGATGATTGTATGATGAAGATGAAATGGTGGATGTTTGAAGTAATACTTGAGAAAAAAGGAAAAAGAAATGAATGGTGGAGATGGTGTTGACTAAGTCAACATCTAGTTACCATTTTGCTCACTTGGCAACATTAGTCCCTCAAGTTTGTAGTCGGGTGTGGAAATTAACCGAAAGAATATTTTAAAAACGCTAGAGCAAACGAGTGGTATTATAATTAAATAACGGGGGTATTATGAACGTTAGTCAACGAAAAATATGAATTTAAATAACGAAAGATATTATTAAAAAAAAAAGACAGTGTTAAAAATAAATTTAACGGAAAAACGCTGGATGTTACAATTTCCTTCTTAGAACATTAACAATGTTCATTCCGAAATTCATATCTGCGAATTATGGACCATTATAAGTGGTACTTGCTCGCAAGAAGAAGAAACGAAAGGACAAAGCTCCGAAACAGAAATTGAGGTATAAATCGCAGCAAATAAAAGAAAGCATTAACTGGGGATGACAATGATTATAGAAGACAGAAGCAGGGACATCGAAGTATAAGGGAAGATATAAATCCCAACAACAATGTAGAAATTACAAACCATATATATCGATCCAAATAGCAATATAAAGACACGGGAGAAGTAAAAACACTATAAACCCAAGGATATAGTAAAAGTAAATAGAATCTTCCGGCGACAGATGAAAAAGAAGAATGACAGATATGAAGGTAAGGAGTATATCAAGAATCAGAACTGGATGGAGCATATTGACAAATACTTAAAGTATGAATTGAGGAAGAAAGAAGAGAAGGTGTGAGTTGTAAGGAAACAAAGAGGGTGGATTTATAGCAAAATATTCGACAGAGCAATCAAAACGGATGATCACATTTAAAGCGGATCCTAATTTTCTTGATTACCGAAGAATCAAATCTTATTACGAAGATTTCCTCTAAAATCCCTTAAATTCCAAAAATCAACCATGACTATGTCACCGGTTAAGACGAACCTCATTTATTCATTTCACTCTTGTACGATAGCTTCACTCATACGCTTCGAGAAATTGAATTATTTATTTCATACTTCTTAAACATGATAAAACTCTATAATCGTCATAATAACTTTCTCAATGTTAGCCATGACGACCTCTATCAAATTTCGGGGACGAAATTTCTTTAACGGGTAGGTACTGTGACGACCCGGAAATTTCCGAACAAATTTAAACCTTAATCTTTATACATTTCTGACACGATAAGCAAAGTTTGTTAAAATGAAATTCAAGAATCTTAAACTGTGTTTGATAATGCTAAAAACGAACATATATTTCATAGCATTATTCCTCAAGAAAGACAAGCTTTTAGTTGCAAATTGTTCTATTTACAAGTGATATTCGTTTAAATAATAAAAGGTGAAGACAAAAGACAGATTCGACGAATTGAAGACGCAAACGACCAAAAAGCTCAAAAGTACAAAATACAATCAAAGAGGTTCCAATTATTGATAAGAAACGTCTCGAAATTACAAGAGTACAAGATTCAAAACGCAAAGTACAAGATATTAAATTGTACGCAAGGACGTTCGAAAATCCGGAACCGAGACCGGAGTCAACTCTCAATGCTCGACGCAACGGACTAAAAATTACAAGTCAACTATGCACATAAATATAATATAATATTTAAATAATTCTTATAATTATTTAATATATTATATTATTTATAAAACCGTCGGCAGAAGAAAACAACCAAAAATGAGCCTCCCCAGCTGGTCATGCGATCGCATGGCCAGGAAGAAGGAAGTCCATGCGATCGCATGGCATGAAAAGTCAGGCCACATCTCCTATAAAATCGAGTTTTGGTGAACCAAAAACATATCCATCTTCCTCTCTTCTCTCATATATACGTAAAATATATATATATAATTTATATTTTAATTTTAATTTTAATTATAATTCTAATAATAAGGGTATGTTAGCGAATGTTGTAAGGGTGTAAGTCGAAATTCTGTCCGTGTAACGCTACGCTATTTTTAATCATTGTAAGTTATGTTCAACCTTTTTATATTAATGTCTCGTAGCTAAGTTATTATTATGCTTATTTAAAACGAAGTAATCATGATGTTGGGCTAATTACTAAAATTGGGTAATTGGGCTTTGTACCATAATTGGGGTTTGGACAAAAGAACGACACTTGTGGAAATTAGACTATGGGCTATTAATGAGCTTTATATTTGTTTAACTAAATGAAAGTTTGTTAATGTTAATATAAAGATTTACAATTGGGCGTCCCTATAAATTACCATATACACTCGATCGGACACGATGGACGGGGTATTTATATGTATGAATAATCGTTCATTTAACCGGACACGGGAATGGATTAATAGCCACTAGAATAATTAAAACAGGGGTGAAATTACATTCAAGGGTAATTGGTGTAATTGTTAACAAAGTAGTAAAACCTTGGTTTACACGCAGTCGATAACCTGGTGTATTCATTAAACAAAGTATTAAAACCTTGTTACAATTCGAATCCCCAATTAGTTGGAATATTTAACTTCGGGTATAATAATAATTTGACGAGGACACTCGCACTTTATATTTATGACTGATGGACTGTTATGGACAAAAACCAGACAGACAGATTAAATAATCCAGGACAAAGGACAATTAACCCATGGGCATAAAACTAAAATCAACACGTCGAACATCATGATTATGGAAGTTTAAATAAGCATAATTCTTTTATTTCATATTTAATTTCCTTTATTTTATATTTAATTGCACTTCTAATTATCGCATTTTTATTGTTAATTTATTTTATCGCACTTTTAATTATCGTACTCTTTAATTATCGCAAGTTTATTTTATCGCACTTTTATTATTCGCAATTTCATTATTGTTATTTACTTTACGCTTTAATTTAAGTCTTGTATTTATTTTTAATATTTTACATTTGGTTTTAACTGCGACTAAAGTTTTAAAATCGACAAACCGGTCATTAAACGGTAAAAACCCCCTTTATAATAATAATATTACTTATATATATGTTTATATTTTTATAAAAGTAAATTAATATAGCGTTGAGCTTTGTTTAAAGATTTCCCTGTGGAACGAACCGGACTTACTAAAAACTACACTACTGTACGATTAGGTACACTGCCTATAAGTGTTGTAGCAAGGTTTAAGTATATCCATTCTATAAATAAATAAATATCTTGTGTAAAATTGTATAGTATTTAATAGTTTTTCCTAGTAAAATATAAACTATTTCGTATACACCTCGCATAACATCAAGTATTTTTGGCACCGCTGCCGGGGATTCG
Source organism: Rutidosis leptorrhynchoides (assembly GCF_046630445.1). Taxonomy (NCBI): domain Eukaryota; kingdom Viridiplantae; phylum Streptophyta; class Magnoliopsida; order Asterales; family Asteraceae; genus Rutidosis; species Rutidosis leptorrhynchoides. The sequence goes on from NC_092341.1 coordinate 345,780,843, forward strand.
GCGAAACACTATATTTTATAAATATATTTGTATATCATTTTTAGAAAAACAATATAAAAAAAACCAAAAATATAAAAAGAAAAACAAAAATTTATATATTTTTAAGAGTTTTTTTAAAAGTTTTATAAAGTTTCTTTATTTTTATTTTAGTTTATAAAAATATAAGTTTTATTTAAATATTTTGTATTTATATAAAAACAGAAAATTAGAAAACAGAAAAAAAAAAAAAAAAAACTCTCGGGCCCGAACACTGTAACAGCCCAGCTCCTGGCCCGAAACCCTACCTCATGCGATCGCATGAGATTTTAACTTCCAAACCATGCGATCGCATGGCTTGAGTTGACAGGCCTGGTAACCTCAGCCGACAGTTTAGGGTTTTAATTAATTTATAATTATTAATATTATAACCCTAATTAGGTTAGTTTATTTAATTATTAGTTTTAGTTTTATTTAATTAATTTGTTTTTTTAGTTTAATTAGTTTTAATAAATTATAAAACTAATACTTTTATAAAATAAATAATATAAAAATAATATTTTTATAAAAATTGTACTTTTTACAACTTTAAGATTATTTTTATATTTTGTACCTTTTTATTTGTTTTAGCGTAATTTTTGTATTTTTCGCTCATATTTAATTTTAAACTTAGTTTTTGCTATAGTTATTTTTACTCCTAGATTTTTAGGCTTTGCCGTAGAATTCCTTAAGTGCTTTTTCTTTAGACTAAGATTTAGGTGCTTTAGAATTTTGCGACGCCTTTTTAAGTTTTAGTTTCTTTTTAAAGTTATTTCCATTTGGGATTTAGTTTTTCTTGTAAGCTTTAATATTTTTAGACGACCTTTTACTATGTATCAATTATCATTCCAATTAGTAATTTCAATTTGCGATTATAATTTTAAGTTAGTTGTAGTAATAAGGTTAGGTTAGTCAAGTATTTTTAAGTTTTATAAGTTTCTTTTATTTTTCCGTCACCTTTTATTTTTCAACCATTTTTCTTTTTCAACCTTTTTCCGACGAACTCTTTTTCTTTCTTATTTCTCGCTATTCTAGTTTTAGGACATAGATTTTTGTTCTACTCCTTATCTAAATTTCTTAAAAATATGAAAATTTATTTTGAGTGGTTAAATTGATAGACATCAAAATTTTCTGGTTCGTAGTAATAGTTGGATTTGTATGTGGACCGGGTTATTGGAGCCAAACAGTCCTCAATTATATTGAGACCAAACGAATCCTGCCCCTCTGCTGCATCTTTTGGCTATTCGAAACGTGGGCAAAATCAGAAAAGTCTATTGATTGGATAACTTATTATAATTTTTCTTTCCTTTTTAAAACTAATAGGATATTCAGTGAATGCACCGAGCAAGACGTTCACCACCTTTTGTACGTTCACCACCTGTAACTAGATCAAGACATTTAGCAAATATAACCGCCGTTGATTTTTCTTTAGAATCGTCATCCAGTCGACCAAGTACTTCAGTTCAAATTTCCAATAATCCATTTTTTGAACCCGACCTCACAATTGAGAATCCGGAGAATATTCAGGAACGGTTCATAGATCCTGAACCATTAAACTTTCCTCCGGAACCACCAATCATTCAAACAGAGATTGTTGAGGAACGAACCATTAAATCAGAATCATCTAGTGATACCGATTCAACAAATTCAATTATGGAGAATCTGGAACCTTTAAGTATGGAAGACCGAATGAGAGCTAAACGCACTGGCCAAGGTCACGCAATTACTCATCCTGACATTAATGCGCCAGATTATGAAATCAAAGGACAAATTCTACATATGGTGACTAATCAATGCCAATTTAGTGGTGCGCCGAAGGAAGATCCAAATGAACATCTACGTACCTTTAATAGGATCTGCACACTATTTAAAATCCGAGAAGTGGAGGATGAACAGATATATCTCATGTTATTTCCCTGGACTTTAAAGGGAGAAGCCAAAGATTGGTTGGAATCGTTACCTGAAGGGGCGATCGATACATGGGATGTTTTAATTGACAAATTTCTTAAACAATTCTTTCCTGCATCTAAAGCCGTAAGACTTCAAGCAGAAATTGTTACGTTCACACAGAAACCAAATGAAACTCTATATGAGGCATGGACAAGATATGGAAAGTTGTTAAGAGGATGTCCGCAACATGGTTTAGACACCTGTCAAATAGTACAAATATTCTACCAAGGATGCCACATCACTACAAGAAAAGACATAGATATAGCAGCTGGTGGTTCTATTATGAAGAAAACCGAAACTGATGCTTACAAAATTATTGATAACACTGCTTCCCACTCACATGAGTGGCACCAAGAAAAAGATATCATTAGATCATCTAAAGCAGCTAGAGCCGATTCTAGCCATGACTTAGATTCCCTTTCCGCAAAGATAGATGCTGTGGAGAGACGAATGGAAAAGATGACTAAGGATATTCACTCAATACGAATTAGTTGTGAGCAGTGTGGAGGACCACATTTGACAAAAGATTGTCTCAGTATTGAATTAACAATGGAACAAAGAGAGAATATTTCATACATAAACCAAAGGCCTGAAAATAATTATCAACCGCCAAGACCGATTTACAATCAAAACCAGAATTATAACCAAAATATTCCATACAACAACCAACAAGGTCCTACCAATCAACAAGTATCTAATAACAATTACAATCTGCAAAGACCTAATTTTCAAAACAAACCACCACAACAAACCGATGATAAAAAGCCAAATTTAGAAGATATGATGACGAAGCTAGTTGAAACTCAAACGCAGTTTTTCACATCTCAAAAACAAACCAATGAACAAAATGCTCAAGCATTTAGAAATCAACAAGCTTCTATTCAAAATCTGGAACAAGAAGTAAGTAACCTAGCAAGGTTAATAGGTGAAAGAAAACCGGGAAGTCTACCTAGCGATACAAATGCTAACCTCCGGAATGAAACAGCTAAAGCTATTACCACAAGAAGTGGCACAACACTTAAACCACCTGAAATACCTGTAACTTCTGATGAAACTATTCCTACTCCACAAGAACCACAACCTGATCAAGATAAGGAAAAAGAACCGGTAGTTGAAAAGGTTAATGAAAATAACACAGTTAAGGATAAACCTTATGTTAAACCATACCAACCACCACTTCCTTATCCGAGTAAAATGAAGAAAGAGAAACTTGAAGCCGAGCAATCCAAATTCTTGGATATGTTTAAACAGATAAATGTAAATCTTCCTTTCATTGATGTGATTTCAGGAATGCCTAGATATGCTAAATTCTTGAAAGATCTAATCTCAAATAGAAAGAAAATGGAAGAACTCTCGGCTGTTACTATGAATGCTAATTGTTCAGCAGTGCTGTTGAATAAGATACCAGAAAAACTATCTGATCCAGGAAGTTTCACAATTCCATGTTTTCTGGGTAGTCTTAGTTCAATAGAAGCATTGGCAGACTTAGGTGTAGTATAAATCTAATGCCGTATTCACTATACGCTAAACTAGACCTTGGAGAATTGAAACCAACCAGAATAAGCATACAACTAGCCGATAGATCAATAAAATATCCTAGAGGGATAATGGAGAACATGCTAGTTAAAGTTGGTACTTTAGTATTTCCAGTAGATTTTGTTGTTTTGGACATGGAAGAAGATTCTCAAGTTCCTCTCATATTAGGAAGACCATTCTTAAACACGGCTAAAGCAATGATAGACGTGTTCGGTAAGAAACTGACCCTAAGTATAGAGGATGAGAGTGTTACCTTTTCAGTTGATAGAGCAATGCAACAACCACAATCTGCAGATGATACATGTTATTATATTCAAACTATAGATGCACATGCAGAATTATTAGAAGAATTTCCAGAATTAAAAGGAACAGGAGAATGTTCTTTAGGAGAAGGTAATGAACCAATTGATGAAGCTGAAATATTAGCTACACTTATAGCTAATGGATATGAACCAACAACAGAAGAAATTCAAATGCTAAAAGAAGAAGACAGATATCGATATAAATCATCGATAGAAGAACCTCCGAAATTAGAGTTAAAGCCACTTCCAAACCATTTGGAATACGCTTATTTACATGGTGAATCTGAATTACCTGTAATAATATCGTCTTCTCTTACTGAAAATGAGAAATCACAACTCATTTCTGTGTTGAAAGCTCATAAACCAGCCATTGCATGGAAGATTCATGATATTAAAGGAATAAGTCCTTCGTATTGCACACATAAAATCCTTATGGAAGAAGGTCATAAAACGTATGTGCAACGCCAACGAAGACTAAATCCTAATATGCAAGATGTAGTTAAGAAAGAGATTATTAAACTGCTAGATGCAGGTTTAATTTATCCAATCTCTGATAGTCCATGGGTAAGCCCAGTTCAATGCGTACCTAAGAAGGGTGGCATGACTGTCATTACAAATGAGAAAAATGAGCTTATTCCTACTAGGACTATAACAGGATGGCGTGTATGTATTGATTATAGAAAATTAAATGACGCCACCAGAAAAGATCACTTTCCCTTACCTTTCATTGATCAAATGTTGGAAAGATTAGCCGGAAATAGTTACTATTGTTTTCTAGATGGATTTTCCGGATATTTTCAAATTCCAATAGCACCCGAGGACCAAGAGAAAATCACATTCACGTGCCCTTATGGTACTTTTGCTTACAAACGCATGCCATTTGGACTTTGCAACGCCCCTGCAACCTTTCAAAGGTGTATGATGGCGATTTTTCACGACATGATAGAAGAATGCATGGAAGTTTTCATGGATGACTTTTCAGTCTTCGGTGATACATTTAAATCATGTCTAGTTAATCTGGAACGAATGCTAATTAGATGCGAAAAATCAAATCTAGTACTTAATTGGGAGAAATGCCATTTCATGGTTAAAGAAGGCATCGTTCTTGGACATAAAATTTCAAAAGAAGGAATTGAAGTGGATAGAGCTAAAGTAGATGTAATTGCTAAACTTCCACATCCCACCAATGTTAGAGGAGTTAGGAGTTTTCTAGGGCATGCCGGTTTTTACCGACGTTTCATAAAAGATTTTTCTAAAATTGCCACTCCTATGAATAAACTCCTAGAAAAGGATGCGCCATTCATCTTTTCAGATGAGTGTATCAAATCTTTTAATATTCTTAAAGAGAAACTCACTAATGCACCGATCATGATAACACCAAATTGGAATCTACCATTTGAACTAATGTGCGATGCAAGTGATTTTGCAATGGGAGCCGTTTTAGGACAAAGGATTGAAAAACGATTTCAACCTATATATTATGCTAGTAAGACGTTACAAGGAGCACAAAAGAACTATACAACTACTGAAAAAGAACTCCTTGCTATTGTCTTTGCTTTTGACAAATTTCGATCATATCTCGTTCTAGCAAAAACGGTGGTCTATACCGACCATTCTGCTCTTAGATACCTATTTTCAAAACAAGATGCTAAACCAAGATTAATCCGTTGGATCTTACTCTTACAAGAGTTTGATATTGAAATCCGAGATAAAAGAGGAGCAGAAAATCTCGCCGCTGATCATCTTTCTCGTCTTGAAAATCCCGAATTAGAAGTTCTAAATGAATCGGCCATACAAGACAACTTTCCTGATGAATATCTATTGAAGATAGATTATAAAGAAATCCCATGGTTTGCAGACTATGCAAACTACTTAGTTTGTGGATTCCTTGAAAAAGGATTATCGTACCAAAAACGAAAGAAATTCTTCAGTGATATAAAACACTATTTCTGGGAAGATCCACATTTGTTTAAAAGTTGTCCCGATGGAATAATACGCCGATGTGTATTTGGAGATGAAGCTAGTAAAATATTAAACCATTGTCACACAGGACCAACAGGAGGGCATTATGGGCCTCAACTAACAGCAAGAAAAGTTTATGAAGCTGGATTCTATTGGCCTACAATTTATAAAGACACACACCTTCTTTGCAAATCCTGTGATGCATGTCAAAGGGCCGAAAAAATAAGTCAACGTGATGAAATGCCACAAAATGTCATTCAAGTATGTGAAGTATTTGACATTTGGGGTATTGACTTTATGGGTCCATTTCCAAAATCTCATAATAATCTATATATACTCGTAGCCATTGATTATGTATCTAAATGGGCGGAAGCACAAGCTCTCCCAACTAACGATGCACGAGTTGTAGTCAACTTTTTAAAACGTCTTTTTGCAAGGTTTGGAACACCGAAAGCTTTAATAAGTGATCGGGGTACTCATTTCTGTAATAATCAACTTGAGAAAGTTCTTAAAAGATATGGAGTAACTCATAAAATCTCCACCGCATATCATCCACAAACAAGTGGACAAGTTGAAAATACCAACCGAGCTTTAAAACGTATTCTAGAGAAAACCGTAGGATCAAATCCAAAGGAATGGTCCATTAAATTGGAGGATGCACTCTGGGCTTTTAGAACAGCCTACAAAACTCCAATTGGAACCACACCTTTTAGACTTGTTTATGGAAAAGCATGTCATCTTCCAGTAGAAATTGAACACAAAGCATTTTGTGCTTTGAAAACATGTAATCTTGATTTACATGAAGCCGGACGTATACGATTAAGTCAACTAAACGAATTAGAAGAATTAAGACATGAAGCATACGGAAATTCGTTAATCTATAAAGAAAGAACACAGAAATGGCATGATAAAAGAATCAGAAGTTCAAAAGAATTTAAAGAAGGAGACAGAGTTCTTCTTTTCAATTCACGATTCAAGCTATTTCCTGGAAAATTGAAATCAAGATGGTCTGGACCATTCATAGTCAAAAGAGTTTTCCCATACGGAACGATAGAATTAATAAATTCAAATGAGATTGAATTTAAAGTTAATGGTCACAGAGTTAAACATTACATACATGGTCCGATGGAAGTCGACAACGAAGTTAATCACAATTTCGACACCACAGCTAACTAAGTGTGGGGAGAATCAAGTCTTTAAAGGATAATATGTATTTCTGTTAGAGTTAGATTGTCTGTTTTCGTGTAGTTCTCGAAAATGGAACCCGAATAGTCTTTCCCTAGCAGACCCTAAAGAACTAGTCTTCTCCCCCCATTCTGAATTTTTATTTTTTTTAGGTTTTTACAAAATGAAGACTGCCTGTGAACTAAACCATGGTCTAATGCTACACGCTTTGATCACTAAAAGAAATAATGACATACTACCGAGTGAAATAGTATCAGTAATCAGAGAAAGAATGGACGGAGTTAGAAAAGAATCCAGATGCGAAGATAATAAGTTACAATTTGGTAAAGGAAAATCAAAATTCGCAGCGAAAAGAAGAGCACGACACCTAGAAAGATGTCACAAATGCGGAAAATGGTCACATGGAGGTAAATGTTCAAATAATCAAACCTATTCAAATACCGAATTTGTTACTTTATGCAGAGACGGACCGTTCATATGTTTAGAAGAAAAGACACTAAATGCTCGAGGTTACGCTTATGTAGCTATGGAAAACCAATTAAACCGACTATCTTATGAATGGGATAGATCATATAACTAAGAAATCTATTTCACAGGTATGTCTGTACAGTTTTTATTTTTATTTTTATTTTTAACCTTTTGATAATAAACGCTAATTTGTTCGCTAAAAAGTATTAAATTGGTATTAAATAAAATTAGGTTTGGCGACCGAAATTATTGATATCATTCAAAAATTTATTACATCACTGCGAAATTTAACGTTTATTCTTAAGGTATAAATATCTTTAATCAATCAAACCAAAATATTTCAAAAATTCGTCATGAGTTAAATTAGGTCTTGGAACCGAAATTACTTTACCGAAAAGAGGGGCGCATATTTTTGATAATATTTGATTGATTAAAGTGGGATAAAAAGCCAAAAAGATTTTTAATTTTATTTTTACCATGTTTTTAAAATAAATATTTAAATCTTAAATTAATATTGTAAACTTTGTAAAAACAATATATTTAAAATTGTAAATATTTGAAAAATTAATATAAGTTTGGTATGAATTTATAATATGAATTTTTAAATTAAGTCTGGTGTGAATTTTTAATTTTTAAAATATGAATTTTTAATTTTATGCATTTCAAATTTTAAGTTTGGTGTGATTTTTTTTATATTAATTTTGAATTTTATATTTATGTTGTGTGAATTTAAAAACAAAAATTTACTTTATCTCATTAAGTTAAAAATATGATTTTTAAAATTCGTCGTAAGTTGAAGACTAGGTCTTTAAACTGAAATTGCTTTACCCGAGGGAGGGACGAGAACTTTTATTATCATTATTTTTAATCTTATTGAATTAAAGTATGCCAAAAACATTAAAAAACCAAAAAAATCTTTACTTTTAAAAACCGCGCTTTGATTTGACAAATTTTAAAATTTTGTCTAGGGACAGACTAGGACAACGATCCGAAACGCCCTCGCTCCTAAAGGAAACCAAATTTTTAAAATTTAAATAATTATAAGTTTTATAAAGTATAAGGTTTTATAAAAAAAAAAAAAAAAAAAAAAAAAACATGAAAACACTGTACCCGGACCCCCATGCGATCGCATGGGTTTTACACTTCAACTCCATGCGATCGCATGGAGCTGAAGTCCAGACCTGATACATACAGCAGCCTGTTCTGCCTTCCTCACCACAACACACACACATTCACGAAACTCACCCAAAAACTCACCAATTTTCGCCATTTTTCCACCGTAATTCGTCATTTTTCTTGCTCTAATCATGCCTAGATTCTCATTCTTCAGCAAATTGGTAAAAATTACACTCCTAAACTCTATAAATTCCTAGTTTTTGTGATAATTACCAATTTTTTACCTAATGCAATTTTGTTAATTTCTAGTGTAATTAGTGTTAAATTGTTAGTATTTTATGCATGTATAACCTAGATTGATGCTATTTAACATGATTTGAAGCCAAAAACTTCAAAATTTTTAGAAATCTAGGGTTTGTGTTCTTGAGCAATTTGGGGCTTTTTGATATAAACAGGTTATGGCCGATTTTTGTCATGAATTATTGCCAAATTGAGTAGTGTAACATGTTTAGATAGTTAAATGATCAAAACAATGATCCTAAACATGATTTTTGGAGATTAAAGTGGACTTTTTAAGTCCAAAATTCATGAACTTGATTAATTTGATATATTTGCCATTTGAGACTTGTTAAATTATTAGTAATGAATATTTTGACATGTTATTTGAGTTAAATGCTTATGAATTTTGTATACATTTTCATATGTGCTTATTTGAAAAGTGTAGAATTGTGAAAAATTGTGAAAATGTGTATAAGTTTAATTTTGATTTAACATGTTATAGTGATTGTTTTAAGTTGTTATTTTGCTAACACTAATGCATATTTGGATGCACAATTTTTGTGTTTAATGTGTTTTACAGAGAGCCGATACTGGAGGTTCAGGAGCATCATCATCTAGACGACCAGCACCAGCACAAGAACCACAGCCAGAAATGCAACACGAACAAGAACCACAACAGGAACAACAACAGCCTGATCAGCACATACCTTATTATGATCCGGTCCAGTTTGTTGATGAATTCATAGTATTCCCAATGAGGCCGCCAGTAGAATTCCCAACGATTCCTGAGCACACTCTACATCCTAATCTAAGATTTGATAGAAGATGGAGAGATTACGAGACATATCAAAGGAACAAATTCAAATTGGTAACAAAAAATGTAGAGGTGCCAAGGGTAATTGATTGGGCCCCTTTGGAAACGGTCCATCTAGCTGACCGTGTTAGACAGCTTTTAGTTCAAAGGTATGGCAGTTCTTCTTTTACAGATTGGGAACGTCTTTTCACCATTCGTAGACCTGTATATAAGGAATGGTGTGTTGAGTTAATGAGTACTGTATCACTTGATACAAATATAGTTAGAATAGATGATAGAAGATTTCTTAGGTTTATCCTTGGCGGTAGGATGTACAGAATGTCCATGCTGGACATGGCCAGGGCCTTACAGATATATACTCCTGGTGAGTTGCTATTACCCGATTGTACAAACTTGATTCATTATGGTGAATGGGTAGATAGTAACTTTGACGCTGACGCCATTTGGAGGAGTATGTCACATTTTGATGTTTTTACACGAGCAGGAGGACACTCCTATACACATATTGACAGGGCCGAGCTTCGTATTATTCATAGATTTTTGGCCAACTCGATTACACAAAGAGGTCATAATAAAGAAAAAATTACCTTATATGATTTATTCTACCTAAAGTGTATTCGGGATCCTAGAAGCTTTGTCAATATCCCTTACTGTGTTGCTTTTTATTTATCTAAAATGGTAGAGGGAATGCAGGACGGGAGTATAATAGGAGGAGGTATTTTTGTTACTCTCATTGGAGAGTATTTAGGTGTTGATAGGAACTAAGGGGGTCCATTACAGATTTGTAGAGAACAGGTTGAGCCCTTAGGATTGAAAGTTTATGTGGGTGCTAAGGTATTGAAAAGTAGACGTAACTAGGCAGTACCCTATGAGGGATCTCATTCTCAGGTAGAGAGAGGCTCAGACGAGGAAATGGAGGAGGCGGAAGACATTAGGGATGTCTTTCGAGATGCTATTCTTGACATCCACGTTCGTATAGATGAGGAAGCAATGACGAACGCGGCAAGACATAGTATGTATGAGCAGTGGAACTCCGAGCGAGTATACGAGGATTATAGGCGACGCCAACACGATAGCTGGTTAGTTCATCAGCACCAAATCATGAGCCAGCTATCATATCAGGTACCAAATAACTATGTACCTACTCGACCTGCTCATTTTCCGCCACATAGCCCCGATATCCGACCACCCTTTAACCGGTATGACTATAACCAAGCCTATCAGAACACCTATAACCAACAATGGAACCCACCCGATGAGATGAACTGGAACCCCTATCCAGACTGATTTAGTTCCATTTGGTTATTTTTTATGATTATTATGTTTTTATCTTTTGACTTTTTCATGTTTAAACTTATGTTATTGGATAAATTTGTGTAATTTTTATCATTTTATTATTATTGTGTACTAATATTTCATATTTAGAATTTGAAAGTGGGATATTAAGTCCCATTTCAAATTGCCATGCATGATTATACTTGTATGTATGTATATTGTCGATTGTTCAAAACAGGGTAAAACAGCGCATTTTCAAAGACTGGCATTAAGTTCAGCAAAAGCTACTAATTTTGATGACAAGATGACAAATAAATGTGATGTCACAACAGACGGAATGAACAAATGATGTGCACCATTTATCATTCAGCAAACAAACGCCAATATATTTGAAAACTTTGGTAAAATTTAATCATTTTCACACAAATCACCCTCAATAATTTAAATTGTTACTGATTTCTTGCAAATGAGGGCATTGCAAGATCTTAAGTGTGGGAAGGGGATAAATTCTTTCGGATTTTAAAAAAAAAATTTTTTTACTTTATACACTTGGTAACCATTAAAAAATACTAGTAACGTAGTAGTTGTATTAGAATCTAGTGCTCTCTGATAATAAAGAACAGCCCTAGTCTTATATACTGACTACCCAATTCTAGTAAAAATTTTCAAAATTTTCAATTAAATGAACTCAAAATCATGTTTATACATATTTATGAACGATAAAACTAGGTGTTAACACCGAAATTATTGTTACCTCGGAAAGGACATAAATTGAGAAACAAACCAAAATGTTGAAATTCATTTAAAATGGAATAGAGGACGATAAAAAAGGAAAATAAAAGCCAAGTGTGGGAAAATTTACCAAGTTATCTTAAACATATGTCACATATATCTGTAACAAATAACTGAAAATACTTTTGCTTTGGACTAAACTAAACTGTTTTACCCAATGAAAGAAAAGAAGAGATGGATCTACACGATGAATCAATTCCATCATTAAAAGGAAGTAAAGTCTTCCGAAAAAAGAAACACGCTTCTTGATTTAGGTCATGAAGTTGTCGTCCAGACCAGCTGTAGGTTGACGAAAAATCTAGAAAAGTCATCACTAAAATCAGCAGGAAATCCACGGACCTCAGCATTAAACAGGGTCGCCAAGTGGTCAGATTTATCCTAACCATGAGAAGGATTTATCTTGTAAAATGGGGGGGCACCATGCAAATTAGCTGGATAAGACTAATGAATCAGATCCCCAGAAAGGATAATCTCCTTAAAGATTAAAAATCAGCTTTTAAGACTGATATCACTCAATCCTTGAGATTGACCTTAAAGATTGAGAATTACAAACTCATGGAATTCAATGATATCTAAACTCGAGCTTGAACGAGAAAATATTTTAATCAAAATTACAAACCGATTTGTTTTCTGAAAACCCTACTTTTAATGCGTTCATTACCATTGAACGTAAAATCCTAGGAATTCACCTGGAATTCATTAGGTCACCTGAACCAAATCGGGTGTCAACCGTAAGAACGGTGGTTGCATAGTGGTCAAAGACAGGACCTTGTGCCATACCGAAAAATCATAAGGGTAAGCTTTACTATTGCTCCTACCAAGGATAGTAATTGCGTCCGACACGTTATAGACCATAATTAAAAGCATGTCAGGGGACATTGCCTTAACAGTTGCTTGTTCAACGCTTTCCTTTTCAACCGGACGGTAGTTTACCGAAAGATAATATACGGGACAAGTAAACTGGACGTGTTGCTTTCCAAATACAAGGTTAGCAAGTGGGTGACACAAAACCGCAAGTTTTGAGCTAAAATTTTCAAATCTGAAACCCACCAAACCCACAAAAATATTTTGCAAACACCGGTAAAGGGTTATTCCGGAAAACTTATCTAGGGTAAAAACTAGATTTAATTTTCAAAAGATCAAATGTTTTCATAAAGATCCAATTTCCTTAATGGATCTAAATTTTTATAGTCATGTGGGACTGTAAACCATATTGTTACTACCATTGTTTATACCACCGTATAGAAAATCACTGATGTACAAAGTTTGAAGAATAAAGAAGTGATTCTAGTATTTCAAGACGATATTGCTTGAGGACAAGCAACGCTCAAGTGTGGGAATATTTGATAATGCTAAAAACGAACATATATTTCATAGCATTATTCCTCAAGAAAGACAAGCTTTTAGTTGCAAATTGTTCTATTTACAAGTGATATTCGTTTAAATAATAAAAGGTGAAGACAAAAGACAGATTCGACGAATTGAAGACGCAAATGACCAAAAAGCTCAAAAGTACAAAATACAATCAAAGAGGTTCCAATTATTGATAAGAAACGTCTCGAAATTACAAGAGTACAAGATTCAAAACGCAAAGTACAAGATATTAAATTGTACGCAAGGACGTTCGAAAATCCGGAACCGAGACCGGAGTCAACTCTCAATGCTCGACGCAACGGACTAAAAATTACAAGTCAACTATGCACATAAATATAATATAATATTTAAATAATTCTTATAATTATTTAATATATTATATTATTTATAAAACCGTCGGCAGAAGAAAACAACCAAAAATGAGCCTCCCCAGCTGGCCATGCGATCGCATGGCCAGGAAGAAGGAAGTCCATGCGATCGCATGGCATGAAAAGTCAGGCCACATCTCCTATAAAATCGAGTTTTGGTGAACCAAAAACATATCCATCTTCCTCTCTTCTCTCATATATACGTAAAATATATATATATAATTTATATTTTAATTTTAATTTTAATTATAATTCTAATAATAAGGGTATGTTAGCGAATGTTGTAAGGGTGTAAGTCGAAATTCTGTCCGTGTAACGCTACGCTATTTTTAATCATTGTAAGTTATGTTCAACCTTTTTATATTAATGTCTCGTAGCTAAGTTATTATTATGCTTATTTAAAACGAAGTAATCATGATGTTGGGCTAATTACTAAAATTGGGTAATTGGGCTTTGTACCATAATTGGGGTTTGGACAAAAGAACGACACTTGTGGAAATTAGACTATGGGCTATTAATGAGCTTTATATTTGTTTAACTAAATGAAAGTTTGTTAATGTTAATATAAAGATTTACAATTGGGCGTCCCTATAAATTACCATATACACTCGATCGGACACGATGGGCGGGGTATTTATATGTACGAATAATCGTTCATTTAACCGGACACTGGAATGGATTAATAGCCACTAGAATAATTAAAACAGGGGTGAAATTACATTCAAGGGTAATTGGTGTAATTGTTAACAAAGTAGTAAAACCTTGGTTTACACGCAGTCGATAACCTGGTGTATTCATTAAACAAAGTATTAAAACCTTGTTACAATTCGAATCCCCAATTAGTTGGAATATTTAACTTCGGGTATAATAATAATTTGACGAGGACACTCGCACTTTATATTTATGACTGATGGACTGTTATGGACAAAAACCAGACGGACAGATTAAATAATCCAGGACAAAGGACAATTAACCCATGGGCATAAAACTAAAATCAACACGTCGAACATCATGATTACGGAAGTTTAAATAAGCATAATTCTTTTATTTCATATTTAATTTCCTTTATTTTATATTTAATTGCACTTCTAATTATCGCATTTTTATTGTTAATTTATTTTATCGCACTTTTAATTATCGTACTCTTTAATTATCGCAAGTTTATTTTATCGCACTTTTATTATTCGCAATTTCATTATTGTTATTTACTTTACGCTTTAATTTAAGTCTTGTATTTATTTTTAATATTTTACATTTGGTTTTAACTGCGACTAAAGTTTTAAAATCGACAAACCGGTCATTAAACGGTAAAAACCCCCTTTATAATAATAATATTACTTATATATATGTTTATATTTTTATAAAAGTAAATTAATATAGCGTTGAGCTTTGTTTAAAGATTTCCCTGTGGAACGAACCGGACTTACTAAAAACTACACTACTGTACGATTAGGTACACTGCCTATAAGTGTTGTAGCAAGGTTTAAGTATATCCATTCTATAAATAAATAAATATCTTGTGTAAAATTGTATAGTATTTAATAGTTTTTCCTAGTAAAATATAAACTATTTCATATACACCTCGCATAACATCAGTGTTCATACATTCATTTAACCTCGACCAAACTTCGATGATTCACGAACCATTAAATGAACGAATATGATTATTTATGTATATGTGTATATATTATAACTTGAAAACGTTAACAAAGTATTAGACGTATAATACTTTACATGAACGTAATCATTTTCTTTTATATATTTATCGACGAGATTAAAAGATAATATCAAATGATTAGTTTATCAGATATATTGTATGATTACGAGTCTCTGTTGAGAGGTCCACTTTGATTTAAGAAATGTATTTTCTTTTATACGGTATCCGGAATATTTGGTAAAAGTGATTTATAAAAGTATCATTAACGAGAGTTAGTCAAAAGTTAGTAATCATTTCCGTTTAAATTTTAAAAGTGTACTTTACTTTGATTAACTTGTGTCACTCGATAAACCGACTATTTAGTTTTCATATTAAAAACATTATTGGTAAAATAACTACTATTATATAAAACGAGTGAAATTATATAAAACGAACTTTGAAATATATTTGGTTTTGAAAGACTAAATATTATATCATTAGTTAAAATAATTCAAATATATTTATTATGTACAAATTTACGATTCTAAATAAAAATATATATATTTTAACTTAGTCATAAAACGTCCCAATTTAAAATAATATATTTTGGTAAACAACGAGTCATTGATTTATAGAAGCAAATGACCATGACGCTCAAATTTTATAAGATACATTTTCATAAAGTAAACTTTTGATAAATAAGTCAAATTATTATTAAAGGTACACGTCGCGTAACGTAAAAGGCTAGTTTTCTAAATGTACGAAAGTGCGCTCGAAAAACTGAAAGTGGTACATGAGTCGAGTGACAACGTACGAGTCATTTTAGTAAAAATTACATTTTTACTACGCACGTAAATATAATATAATATTTAATTAATTCTAAAGATTAAATATATTATTTATTAAAATAATATATATACATAATAACTATGTTAAGTAACATTTCATCGGCAGCTTTGATTCGTGGGATATGAGTTGTGATCGAGCCTCAAGCGATCGCATGGGCTCACCACACAACCCTCATGCGATCGCATGAGGAGTAGGTGGGCTTGACATCCTTTAAATCTCGAACGAACGCAATTGTAATTCATTTCATCATTCATCTATCTCTCGCATGCTCTCTTTACATATATATAAATTATAAATATAATAATTATTATTATTATTAAGATTAATATTATTATTAATCTTATTATTAGTATTAGTAGTATATTTTTATTATTATCATTAAGTAATATACATAAAATACTACGACGGAGTGCTGCTCGAGTGATCTAAAATGAATTTTCAAAACTAGTTTTCGAGTAGGATAGAGCTAAGGAAATTTATGGGTTATGGCTATGGAGGCTATAGGTATGGACCAGGGGTATGCTCGTGAGGTCAAACTAATATTTATCATCTCCGTTGCGTCTACGTACCTCTCCTGCAATATTGAATCTCAATATTGATACGTGAGTACTTGTAAATTAACTTATATATATATATATATATATATATATATATATATAGTGTATCTCTGACTAGTGCTCGAGTATATAGGATTATGCATGCTTGTACTTTTGATATTGCCATTAGATAGGATGTGTTGAATCCTGAATTAGTTACATATGCGGTTGAGATAAGGTACAAGATATGCATGTCGTTGGAAAGCTAGCGAAAAGTTAAGAACTTTTCATTTAGATTTCGAATAGCTTCGATAAACGGATTAGAAGTTATAGTCAATTGAATTCTTGTATTATTATTAAAAATGATTATTATTATCGTCGTTCTAGTTTTATTTAATTATTATTATTATTATTATTATTATTATTATTATTATTATTATTATTATTATTATTATTATTATTATCATTTCAATAAAAAGTACTGTCATTAAAAGTTGTTATTTTTAATATTATTACTATCGTTATTATCGTTAAAGTTATAATTAGTATTAATATTATTATTATGATAGTTATAGTTATAGTTATTAGTATTATCATTAATATTATCATAATATTTATTATTATTAGTATCATTATAATTAAAAACTAATATTGGTAACACCTAATTATTATGAATACTATTATTATCATTAAATATGAACGCGATATAAAAAACGATTAAAAACTATTAAACGAATCGATTAGGAAATAATGAGTATGAGTATCATGATGAAATTAAATATTGTAAGATATTGATTTAGATAAAATTACCGTTCTTATTTTTATTATTTCTATTATTATTAAAAGTATCGTTAGTATTAAAACTATCATTTTAACGAAAATTATCATTTTAATAGAAATGTCATTGTTATTATAAAATATCATTATTATTATCATTTCAAATAGAGTTATTATTTTAATTTAATATTAAAAGTATTATAAATATTAAAGTTATCATAATTAGAATTATCGTTTTATCATAATGTCACTTTTAGTAAATATAAATATTGATATTTTTTTTAATAGAATAATAATAATTATTATTACAAAATAATACAACTTTTACTTATTATTATTATCAATGCTATTTTATCAAATAAATATGTAATACAAATAATATAATTACCTTAATAAAACCTATCATAATATTTTTATGATATTAAATGAACTTTATAAATTTTATTACTTAAGATATATAAAAGTATATTTTTATATAAAGTTTTATTTATCAATAAATGAATTGTATTATTACTCTAATAAATCTTTTAAAAATATTTAAAAATATAAAACGACGATATTTAAACTATATAATAATCATGTATAAATTTTGGAAATCATTTTGAGTCAAATTGACTTTTGTTGACATTTGCATATTAGTCTCTCGAGCATTAGGATTGTGGTACACTATGACCTAACCTAAATTGTTAGACAAATATTGACCAATATATATATATATATATATATATATATATATATATATATATATATATATATATATATATATATATATATATAGGTTCGTGAATCCGAGGCCAACCTTGCACTTATTCAATGACGTTATATGTATTTTTACTACGAGATACAGTATGGTGAGTTTCATTTGCTCCCCTTTTAAATACTTTTGCAATATATATTTTTGGGACTGAGAATACATGGGCTGTTTTTATAAATGTTTTACGCAATAGACACAAGTAATCGAAACTACATTATATGGTTGAATGATCGAAGCCAAATATGCCCCTTTTACTTGGTAACCTAAGAAATAGTAAACCAGTCTACTAATTGACGCGAATCCTAAAGATAGATCTATTGGGCCTAACAAACCCCATCCGTTGTAGCGGATGCTTTAGTACTTCGATGTTGTTTTATCATGTCCGATGGATGTCTCGGAATGATAGGGGATATTCTTATATGCATCTTGTTAATGTCGGTTACCAGGTGTTCAATCCATATGAATGATTTTTCTCTCTATGCATGGGACGTATATTTATGAGAACTGGAAATGAAATTCTTGTGGTCTATTAAAATGATGGAAATGAATGATTATGATAAACTAATGAACTCACCAACCTTTTGGTTGACACTTTAAAGCATGTTTATTCTCACGTATGAAAGAAATTTTCCGCTGTGCATTTGTTCATTTTAAGGATATTACTTGAAGTCATTCTTGGCATATTTCGATGAACGTTGTATTCGTGTCATTGGGTTAATCAAAGATTATTATTAAGTCAATTTATCGTTGGATAGTGGATATTATGAAATGGTAGGCATGCTTGTCAATTATCGATGTAAAGAAAGTTTGTCTTTTAAAAATGAATGCAATGTTTGTGAAATGTATCATATAGAGGTCAAATACCTCGCGATGTAATCATATGTTATTGTATTCGTTCTTATAGATTAGGACGGGTCTTTACAACAGTACCATCAGTAACAGCACCAGTACCATCAACAATCCATGTCTCAACATCTCATTCTGTTCCTCGAGTATAATCATCGTTCTACGTATTGTTCTACATCAATTATCTTCGTTCTTCATGGCGATTATGTAATCTCTAAAGTCTTAGAGATTATTTATTCTAGCTCAAACCGAAAAGCAAATGAGATTAATATCATATTAACTCATTAAATCCATGATTACATCTGAAGAAAATATATATGTATATATGTTTTCATAAAGATTGTAATTAAAAATTCTTTTGTACAAACTGTTAATGGTGAAAATATTTTAATGGGTAGGTAATACCCGAGGAATATTTAGATTTTACATTAATAAGTTACACTGTACATTCTTCGAATCTGATTCAATAATCAATTACTATCCTACTTACAACCACTGATATACGTATCCGTTCACCGCAGAGTAACCATTTTCATCCAATCTCATATTCGGATTTTGATTTACCAGAATCCAACAAGTGGCATAATGAAGAAAATATTGGACAAAATAAAATTTGTTAGAAACAAACAAATTAACTATGAGAAAAATTTTGTTAATAATCCACGCTAACTGTTTCTAGCTAACTGTTCCTAGCTAACTGATTACATCTTATTTATCGCAATTTATTATCGCAATTTTAATTCTCGCAATTTTATTTATCGTTATTTAATTTCTGTTATTTATTTTACGCACTTTATATATCGGGACACGTATACAAGGTTTTGACATATCATATCGACGCATCTATATATATTATTTGGAATAACCATAGATACTCTATATGCAGTAATGCTTGAGTTAGCTATACAGGGTTGAGGTTAATTCTACAATAATATATATACTTTGAGTTGTGATCGAGTCTGAGACATGTATACAATGGGTCACGATACGTATTAATTAATTCGAATATTATATATATGAATTATTAAACTGCTAACTGTGGACTATCAACTGTGGACTGTCAACATTGGACAATTAAAATGAATTAAAATATTGATTATAACATATGAAACTAAACATCTCTTCAAGTTTTCCACTTGATTTCAACTTAAACCTCATTTGTATCTTGACGATTCCAATCTGCGTTCAAACCTTTCATGATTCCTGAAAACACCTCAATCGAGAGGATGAACCAATCGCACTTCATCTACGGAAGAAAGATTGATGTAGATAATATTGCACCTGAAAACACTCGAAACCTGAGAAAACGTTTATCACGTATCTGTGCTAGCTCCTTTGGCGTTGTTATTACCAGAAATAACTTTGCAATTCCTTTTCAAATTAGCCAATTTTTTCACAGCTCCAGCAAATCAACTTCGACTATCATTCGGATTAGCCTTATTATAACCTTGATATATAAGTTTGCCTTTCATCATCGTTACTGGGAGAACCGTTTATATCTAACTACATTAGCAGAAACTTACCAATAAATTCATTAACTCATCGGCTTAAGTCCCTCTGAAGAACCATTATTCTTGTTCATTAAAACTCTATCATATACTCATCCACACCTTATAACGAGAATGACCATACCAATTACCCGAAATTAGCAATCAGTATTTTGAATCTCGCAACGTTTCTACATCAACAGTTATATGAATACATATAACATTTATCTCTTAGAATTATGATCTTCCTTTCTGGATTTCTGAAAAGGGCTTAGTCTATGAATCGGTTTTTTTGAGTTTTGCAAAAGCTGATGAAGCAGTAAAAATCGAAGACTGCCTTAACAGTCAAAAGTTTGATGATAAAGAATAGTATGTTGGAAAAGCTCAAAAAAAGTTGGAACTGGAAAAACAGATTGAGCTAACCACGAAGGAGACCAAGGACAAATACAAGGACCATACCCTACATTCAAAGAATCCAGGTAATTCCGGATCCGTTGAAATCTTTAGAGAATATCTTGCTCCGAAGTCATGTTAAAATCTTGCGGAAAATTTTTCCTTATCAACTTTCGAACTTAGAAATTCCAAAATATCATCATAAATATCTTCGATACTTCTGAAGATATTTTCATAAATATTCTCGTCTGAAATTATATACCTCTTCGTGCTATCTGTAATACATTATATTGGAAATCTCTGTAAAATCTAAGTATAAACTATGAATGAATTCTGAAGTAGTGTTGGGAACTGAAGCATGAGTTAGTATAATATAATGACACTTGATCAACGTGATTATATTACAGTAAGTCATGCTGAGTTTCTAGTGGAACACGATGATTCACAGACCATAACGTCATCATGTGCCATGTTACATGACTCTTACATTCTATCTAATTTCTAAATATATCGAGAACATATCTTCCTGATAGTTCTATCTTTTCTTTTGAATTTTGGTAATTTAACCAATCAAGATTGTGCTATTACAATCTCTCTCTTAGAACATTGGTCATGTTCATTCGAA
The DNA here is from genome assembly GCF_046630445.1 of Rutidosis leptorrhynchoides. Classification (NCBI taxonomy): domain Eukaryota; kingdom Viridiplantae; phylum Streptophyta; class Magnoliopsida; order Asterales; family Asteraceae; genus Rutidosis; species Rutidosis leptorrhynchoides. Next base: position 345,802,182 of record NC_092341.1, read on the forward strand.
ACTTCATATCTATGAATTCTGGACCATTATTCGCTTGATTTAAAGTCGGGAAGAGAAAACAAAAGGTATGGAACTCTATAATATAAAGGAAACTAAGAGAGTGGATTTATAGAGAAATATCAGACAAAGCAATCAAGACAGATTATTGCATTTAACCAAGGAGGATCCTAATTTCCTTAATTCCTGAAGAATCAAATCTTATATAAATTCCGAAAATTTTCTCTAAATCCCTTGAATTCCGGAAATCAACCGTGACTACGTCACCAGTTAAAAACATATCTCATTTATTCATTTCACTCTTTTGTGATAGCTTCACTCGTACGCTCCAAGTAATCAAATTATTTTATCAATATTACTCAATGATGATAAAACTCTATTTATCAACTCATATGAGTCATGATAACATACTTATTGTCAGCCATGACCATCCCAATCAAATTTCGAGACGAAATTTCTTTAACGGGTAGGTACTGTGACGACCCGGAAAATTTCGACTAATTTTGAACCAAACTCACGATACGATTTCATAATTCTGACATGATAAGCAAAGTCTGTTATGTTGCTTCTCAAAAATTTTGAATTATTTTCATGTATTCAATTGACCTTCGACTGTTCTCGACGATTCACGAACCACAAATTGTAAATAGATACATATATATATAATTTGAAATATTATTTGATTTATTATATGATTTAATTGTTGGAAATAAATATGTAAAATAAATGTGCGATGTAATAAAAACTATTATATATATATATATATATATATATATATATATATATATATATATATATATATATATATATATATATATATATATATATATATATATATATATATATATACTACTAGTAAATATATAAAATTATATTAAATCTAATTGTTTAAAAGTATATAATATATTTATTTGAGTAGATAAACTTGCTATTTAAAGATGTTTATATATAGAAAGAGAATATATTAAAAATGAATGAGTTCGAGTTTAAATAGTAAATGTCTGTAACCCTCGATTGATATTTCGTTAGTGTTCATATAGATCTAATACGCATATATGAAGATTTAAAATAAAAGTTGAACTGTAAATCGATTACAAAAATTTTTGTTTTGTTAAAAATATTTTTACCTTTTTAAGTTTAAATATTAGTACTCCGTACATATAAATTGGAACAGAAAATAAATATTTAACGAGTCTTTTTGATCAGGTTTTTCACAGTTAATGAGTGAAATAAATAAATGGACTTAATTTTAAAATATGAGATTCTTCTGAATTAAATTATCCGTAACTTTTTAGCAATGTACACACTCCGTGAAAACTGTCGGTAATATCAATCCAAAAATTCAGGCGGCTATACTATTCGTTACTGTGGTCAATCATTCACTTAATAAAAGATTAATTATTATAATTATTATTAATATTAAATATTATATATATGACATAATATATATATTTATGTTATACGCATATGGAAGGAGGGAGAGGAGAAACATTTATCACCATTAATATTCCATAGTTCAACCTCCGATCACCGCCACCACTCTACACCATCCGGCCACCATCCGTCACCTACAACCTTCACCACCACCATCACCTCTCACCACCATCATTAAACGCCATCACTAACCCGCCTACAACTATTCTTGTTTCGCTGTTAATGTTCACCGCCAGGAACCACCACAACCGCCATAATTTTTCTGTTATTGCTATGGTTACTGCAGCTGCTGCTACATGTATATTTCTTTTCTCTTCTCCGTTGTAAACCACCACTGTAAAACACCATCACCGAACCCATTTAGCTTCGATGCAGCTGCTACTTGTCGCTTGTTTCTGTTTCTGCTTAACAACCGCCACAACCACCATTAACAAACACCATTAAAGCTCCTGCTACTGCTATATAACTGTTTCCTTTTCTGCTATTAACGAAGAACATTGGTGATGCTAAATGATAATAACGATGATGATACAGTGAACATGGTGAATATGATGCTCATTAATGATGCTTCGATGGTAATGATGAAGATAGGATCATGATGATAACATTGATGATGAGGTCGATAATGATCATGATGAAAAACGAAAAGATGATGATTATGATTTATGAAATAATTTTATGATTATAATTTTATGTGTATGAAGATGATAAGGATTATATGATGATGATGATAACGAATGATAATGAAGATGATGATGATAATGCTTTGAAGAAGATGATGATTAAGGTAGAATTGTGATAAAACCGTTTTCTTTCATGTTAAATAAATCACGGTGCAAGTTAAAACAAGAAAGCATGGTGTGGTTCAACGGTTCGGGTGAGTGTATGTTAAACGATAGGTCTGGTGTTCGATCCCGGCCTGCTGCAGTTTTTTTTATTTCTATTAAACAGCAATATCAGGCCAAATGACTTGCTGTTGGGCCAAGTTCTAGATTGCTGTTGGGCCGAATTCTAAATTTTGGTTGGACCGAAACAATATACGGCTTATATATTCTATAGTATATGGGATTAGATCAGAAAAGTATGTAGCAGTTGAGTGGTTTAGCGCGTTCATGTTAACCGAGAGGTCTCGGGTTCGAGTCTTGCATCAGCCATTTTTTTTAGAAAAGGATTTATGAGGTAGTTTACTCTCATTTAATATTATTATTATTATTATTATTATTATTATTATTATTATTATTATTATTATTATTATTATTATTATTAACATTATTATGAACATAATACAATTTATTATTATAAATATTAATATTTGTTTCATTTTATAAATTGTTAGTATTATTATTGTTATTATAAGTATTATAATAATTATTATTAGTATCATAATAAGTGCTATAAAAATTATTATTTTTATTACTATAAGTATTATTATTATTAATTTAACATTTTAGTACTACCATTATTATTATGATTATGATTAGGATTATTATTATTGTTATTATAAAAATAATACAAGTTATTATTATTTTCACTAATATTAGTATTAATATCATTTTTGTAATTATTAGTATTAGTATTATTATTATTATTATTATTATTATTATTATTATTATTATTATTATTATTATTATTATTATTATTATTATTATTATTAACATAAGTAATATTTTTAAAAATATCGTTATTATTATTAGTATTATCAATATCAAGAAAGTTATTATTATTAGTAAATCATTATTATCAAAACTATCATTTTTGTTACAGATAAATATTTTGTACCTAAAATATACTTAATAGAGATATTATTATTATATTAATAGTTTATATACTATATATCAAACATATTAATATTATTTATGTAATTACTTATATATAACAAACTAATGAATTTTTTTTATAATACTAACCATATATATAGATATACTAATAAAACTAAATATATAGGTATTAAACATTCTAAAGATAAATACAACATAAATATATATAACATATAATTAAAGATATAATATGAGTATTTGTTTTAATGGAATTTAGTATAAATTCTATATAACTAAAAATATATATAAATAATACATACTAATAAAGGAAATTATGAACGTATTAATAAATATACAAATGATATAGGTTCGTGAATCCGAGGCCAACCCTACACTTGTTCAATGTCGTCATATGTATTTTTACTACAAAATACAGTACTGTGAGTTTCATTTGCTCCCTTTTTAAATGCTTTTGAAATATATATTTTTGGGACTGAGAATACATGCGCTACTTTTATAACTGTTTTACGAAATAGACGCGAGTACTTAAAACTACATTGTATGGTTGTATTATTAAACCGAATATCGCCCCTTCAAGTCTGGTAACCTAAGAATTAGGGAAATGGCCCCTAATTGACGCGAATCCTAAAGGTAGATCTATCGGGCCCAACGAGCCCCATCCAGGGTATGGATGCTTTAGTACTTCGAGGTATTATTTAGTATATTTGCTGTGCGCTGTATACTGGGGGATATTCTATATGCATCTTGTTAAGGTCGGTTACCAGGTGTTCGATCCATATGAATGATTTTTATCTCTATGCAGTTTGCGAAATGCCTGATACGAGATGTGTATTTATGAGAAATGAAAATCTTGTGGTCTATTAAAATGATGAAAATGATCGTTTATGATAAACTAATGAACTCACCAACCTTTTGGTTGACACTTTAAAGCATGTTTATTCTCAGGTATGAAAGAAATCTTCCGCTGTGCATTAGTTTATTCTAGAGATATTACTTGGAGTCATTCATGACATATTTCAAAAGACGTTGCATTCGAGTCATTAATTTTATCAAGATTATTATTAAGTCGTTGATAGTTTGATATATTATGAAATGGAATGCATGCCTGTCAACTTTCGATGTAATGAAAGTTTGTCTTTTTAAAAACGAATGCAATGTTTGTAAAATGTATCATATAGAGGTCAAGTATCTCGCGATGTAATCAACTATTGTGAATCATTTATAATCGATATGGACTTCCTTCAGATGGATTAGGACGGGTCATGAAACTAGTTAGGCAAACGGCCTGCCAAACGCCCAGATCAAATAGCCTCAGCAAACGGGCTGCCTCAGCAAACGGGCTGGCCAAACGGCCTGCAAACGGGCTGCCAAACGGCCTGCCAGCCGTTTGCAGGAAAAAATCAAGTCTATTTAAAGGGCATTTGTCATTCATTTTCAACACACACTTCAATTCACTTCTTTCTCTCTTGTACAATATTAGTCATACTTTCAAGGTCTTCGACTCCGTGCAGGAAACTTAGTACCCGGAGAAGAACGTCGAAGATTGTATTAGGAGCGGTCTGAAGTCTTGAAGTTATCACTTTTGTATTTAGAACTTGTTTAATCTACTGGTAATTCTATCCACTGTATTTATATAATGTCTTTCATTATTATGCTCTGTGATATCATTGCCACGATTAGCGAGTAGTTATCTTTAGTGTATGTTATGACGTAATCAGTTATAATGCCAAATTATATTATGGCTTGTGTATGTTGTCAAAATTCTTTCCGATTATGCTTTGAACTCAATCGCTTTTCTAACTAATAGAACGTAGTTATTGGCTCTGTTATTGGGAAGTCGCGAACCCCGATTCAGAGTACACTATCTGTGTCACCCCTTGGTAAGAGAAGTCTATCAGATACAACGTGAGTTTGACTGAGGCACACCAGTTGTAGTAAGTCCACCGAGCCTTGGATTCCGACTGAGGACTCTTTCATAGTGAAACATCTGACTAGACCCCTAGTACATTGTTGGTCTCAGACCATGTTAGTGTAGTCACCAAGCATATAAACTTCGGACGTGCAAGCTGAATCACAACGGTTGTTGTAAGCTGTACCTCTGCTAAGTAAGGCCATGGAACACGGTTAGTGTTGACTAGTACACTTCACCATAACGCGGTCTCAAGCATTGCACCCCGCTTGAGGGATTCTTATTTAATTAAGGAACTGTTTGTTCGAACACATAAAGGATTGGACCGTTAAGATAACCGAACATATTCCTTGAAGTCATCTTAACTTGGCCAGGGTGTTCTTTATAATTGAACTCTTTTAAGGGTCTAACTATCTTCTAAACCAATCATTAACGAAAGCATCGAGACCCATCACGTCTCTCGAATATGGTAAACCATGTATCTATTATACTTAAGGAAGTTTAGACCATTTCAGAATGTTAATACGTCACCCAACCGAGTCGCTCAATTGGATGAGCCGTCTGAACGTGTATGCCTGTAGTCAGACTGCACGAGCATCGGGGGTAAGGAACATTGCTGTCTATTCAGAATCTTCAAGCCTATCGCATTACCCAGTGACATGTCTTATGACAGGGGCGTTTTGTTCTAGTGTAGTAAATATAAGGTCACTGCCTATCCATGAGCCAGCATTCCATAATATCGGCAAAGTAACTGATGAAATCATAACATGCACTTGTTTTAGCCTTATCTGAATTACAAATTTTATAACATTTACTTTACTTTAATCTAGAAAACCCAAAATTAGGTAATCACCCACTACTCCTGCACCTTAGAATTATCTTAAGCTTTAGATATAGGTTCGATTCTACTGATATCTCAAAAATACGACTCTAGGTCATACTTCCCTTACTCATAATAAGGAGTAGTACGATTTAGGCCCCGCTAAATATAAATTTAAAACAAGTACCTCCCTCTTGGTGGCTGGCTCTGACGCGCCGCGACCTGACGACTTCGAGCAAAATAAAACAGTCCGTTTCGGTCATATCAAGAGGGATGCAAGTTTTTGGCGCCGCTGCCGGGGAACTGGTATCAGACAATACTGCTCTCTATCAAACTCATTCACAAACATTTAAGTGGTGTCTAAGAAAGACAATTATACACGGACTTGGTTGTTGGATTTTCCGAACAGTCTCCAATTATATTGGAACCAAAATGATCCTGCCTCTCCGTAGTCGGCCTGGCCACTTGGTTTGTTGAATAGTTTGTGCGAAGCTCGGTTATCGAAATACCAGGGAATCAGTAGCAAGAACCAAAAACATATCTATAATTAGGATAATTAGATACCTTAGACTACTTTAGAATAAGATTGCCTTAGACTACCTTAGATAACTTTAGATTAATCAATTAGGAACCTAGTTTTTCTGTTTAAAAATTTTTTTAAAAAAAAAAGAGGCATACCCTGTGTATGACCCAAACCCAATCTAGACCAGGGCTATTGTTATTCGTACCTGATCCAGACGTCATAATCTCTAAAGCACGCAAGGAAGCAAGAATCAGAAAACAAATGGCGTTACGAGTTACTTTAGCAGAAAATACTAAACCCTTGATTGAAGGTCGAGGAGGACCGATCAGATTTCCAGAGATTCAAGGACACTCGTTCGAGCTAAAACATCACATCATTCAACTCATCCAGAATGGATGTCAATTCCATGGATTACCGAATGACAATCCTAATTCTCACCTCGATAAATTCATATCTCTTTCGAACTCCTACAAGCAGTCAGGGATAGGACAAGATATAGTCCGGCTATACTTGTTCCCCTATTCTCTCACTCATCATGCACAAACATGGTTCGAAGGACTGGAAAAAGATTCCATCACGTCGTGAACGCAGATGGCTACTAAATTCCTAACCAAATATTTCTCTCCTTCTAAACAAACCAAGCTAAATAATGACATCATTAACTTCAAACAAAGTTATGATGAATCTCTTTACACTGCATGGGAGCGATTCAAAACCCTGCTGAAGAAATGCCCTAATCACCAGTTAGAACGATCAGCCCAAATCTGCACCTTCTACAATGGTCTTACGGTAAATCATAGGACGACGATCGATGCCGCCGCTCAAGGAAATATGATGAACTAAATCGCAGACGAAGCATGGGAATTGCTCGAGAACATGACAATGCATCATCATGACTGCAATAGTGGTGAAACAACTTCATCATCTGCACCACTCTCCGCACTTAACAATCAGACGGAGGCCATCAAATCTCTCACAGACAAGATGGAATCTCTTGCCAAACAACTCGGAGAATTGAAGACGCAGCCGCATCAAGTTAACCAGCTTCAGCCCTGTGTTAACTGTACCAACCTGCAACCCACTGAAGAATACCAAGTTGAGTACGAGAACCCTGACGGTTCAGTCTGTTACGTTCAATACTCAGCTCGCCAACCAAATCCCAGCTTCAATCAACAACCAAGGGTTAACCAATTCCAAAGAAGCAACCAACCTTTTCGCTATCGTTACCCACCTTATCCACCCCAACAATCTCAATTGACCTACGATCAACCACTTCCACTCACTGGCCCACCAGCTGAGGAAAATTCCCCAACTACCCAGATTACAAAAGTAACCAACCCCACTCTCGGAACTGATGATCAGTTGACACAGTTCATTCAAGGACAACAACAGCTTAATCAGAGAACTACATCTAGACAAGACCAGACAGAGATCCTAATGAGAAATCAACTGGCTCTTCTCAAAAGCCTAGAAACGCAGCTCGTACAGTTATCACAACGCCTAGAAACCTGACCTCAGGGAAGGTTACCTAGTAATACTATCCAAAACCCCCAGATAGAGGAAGCTAAGCAAATGGACTCAGTAATCCCAGGAGAAGAACCACAGAGAAGGTCAGCTAGAATCAAGAACAAATTGACGTATACTCAACAGTTGCCCACAGCAACTCCGGTTCGTGTACCCTATCCTGGAAGGCTACAGGAAGAACCATCCAAGCTTGATTCCTTCAAACTTGATGGAAGATTCCTGGACACTGTATCCAAAGTGCCTAATCAAAAAAGATATATCCGAAGGCTTCTCTCTACGAAGGAAAAGATACCAGATTCTAACAAAATTCCACTGAGTGAAGACCGCTCAGCAGTACTCAGAAACTCTCTACCATAGAAGCTAGGAGATACGGGCCGTTTCATTTTCCCGTGTTCAATCTACCAATCTGGAACCATTCATGCGCTAGCAGATTTAGGAGCAAGTATTAACCTAATCCCCTACTCTCTCTACAATAGATTAGAGTTATGAGACTTGTCACCAACCAAAATGACAATCCAACTTTCCGATCATACAATTCGATATCCTAAGGGCATGGTTGAGAACGTCTTGGTGAAAGTCGACAAATTCTTGTATCCTACGGATTTCGTAGTGATGGACATTCACGAAGACCTACACACAGCAATAGTGTTAGGAAGAACATTCATGAATACTATGACGATCCGAAAATTTCTGACCAAATTTAAACTTAATCTTCATATGATTTCGATACGATAAGCAAAGTCTGTAATGTTGAGTCTCGAAAATTTTGAAACTATGTTCATATATACAATTGACCTTCGACTGCTCACGACGATTCACAAACAATTGTGTGTAAGTAAAAATGTGTATATATATAAATAAAAATAAACAAAAGTATATACAAATTTACGATACTATTTAAATGAAATTATATATAGAGACATATGATTGTTATACATAGTTATTATTCCCTATTAGAATATATATATAAGAAACATAAATATTGTAAGTGAGAATAAATATTAGTTAAGATGAAATAACATAATGTTTAAAGAAATATAAATGATTATAAATAAGACAATTATAAATTCATAGTTTATATGTAGATATATATTATATAATGTATTAAAATGTATAAATATTAAATATTCAATACATATTATATATTGTATAATTATTAAATATTACATAATTAATAATATGTAATAATAATATATTAAATGAAATTATAAGTTACGAATATGGTAGCTATAATAATATTATTATTACTTTCATTATTATCATTAGTAATATTATTAATATCATTATTTTTATTAACATTAATAGTAATGTAATTCTCAAATTGTATGTAAAATTATATTTATCATTATTTTATCTTGATTTTTATTCACAATAAAATTATTTTGAAATCATTATAACTAAATATTATTGGTGTTATTATTAATATTATCATAATATTATTATCACTTTTATTATTATTATTATCAATAATATTATTATTTAGCCAAATATTATGTATTATTAATATAATTACAATTATAAGTTAATATGATTATTTATATTATAGATATATATATATATATATAAAAACAGAGATATCTATATATATATATATATATATATATATATATATATATATATATATATATATATATATATATATATATATATATATATTATATGTATATATATATATATATCTACTGATTTAAATATATAAATACATTAGAAATCCGTATATAAAATTGGTGTTACATACAGATACGAAGTATATACATTATATAAATATAATTACAGTTTATACAAAATTAAATATAAATGTATTACGTATTTTAGTTGCAATTCACTCTCAGTCTGTAGTTGATTGATTCTCCTGTCTCTAAACTGATTTCGTGACATAATTCGAATTCCACAATCAAACAAAGGCAGTTGAAGGTCATTATCTGTGTTGTTATTTTATTTTGTTTCCTACCTAATGAAACAGTGTGTCGATCCTGTTATGCTATAAGACACGATTACTTTAGGTGTTAGGGAATCCAATTAAGTTACTTTATCTGTTACCAAACCCAAAAACCCTTTATAGCTGTTTTCATATCAGATTAATTAGAAAAAAATGCACTTACAGCTTGTTCATCCCTGTTACGACCCATTTAATTCAAAAACTCAATTTCGGATCGATTGTCAAAATCTAAAATAACAGTTTTGTTAGGAAGTTGTCATTCAAACTATCTGCAAAAGACTTTCTTCCAATTATTCATAATTAATCTGAATTGTTGATTCAAAGGTAAGCTTCAAAAGTCAAATGAAATTGTTCATAGTAAAATTCGATTTTGTTTTGAAGTTTTAGGATCAATTGTTGTTTCAGAAAGTTTATACGATCGATTTGCAACCTATTTTATTTTATAACTTTTAGCTAAAACGATCTAGAATTTAAAACCACTAATTGAGTTTTTTTTTTTTCTTTCGAACAGCAGACTGTTCTTTTCTTTTTATTTTGTTTTTTTTTTCGTGGCTGTTAAATTAAAAACACGATTTTAAGTTGTCTCTGTTTTGTATAAATTCATAAATCAAATCGTTTTTGATTGTTTGGGAAGTTCTCGGTCGACTTGATTTTGAAGAAGATGAATAAAATGGGTGTAGGAGATTACGGGTTATATTATAACAGAATGCATTATATTCAGAATAAAACGAATGACTAAATGGTTAGAGTGTTGTTTGAGGAGCGAGAGGTTGTGGGTTCGAACCTGGGCTGGGCGGTTTTTTTTTTAAAGCTTATTATTGAGGTAGTATTTATTTATTCATTATTATTATCATTATATTTATTATTATGATTAGTATTATTATTATTATTGTATAATTATTATTGTTATGGTTATTATTATTATTATTATTATTATTATTAGAAGTATTATTATTTAAGTATTATAAATTTTACCATTACTATTATTACTAATACATGTATTAATACTATTATGATTATGACTATTATTATTATTATTAACATAAGCATAATCATTAATAATGTCATTAGTAATATTCTTATAAGTATTAGTACTATTAAAAAAAATCTTTATCATTTAGATTATTGTTATTATTATTATGACTATGATTAGGATTATTAGTATTATTATGAATATATTACGTAGTACAAGTTATCATTTATCTCATTAATATTAGTATTAGTATCACTTTGGTAACTATTAGTATTATTATTATTATTATTATTATTATTATTATTATTATTATTATTATTATTATTATCATTATTCTTACTAATATTAACTTAGTATAATTAGAACTACTGTTTTGATAAACAAATGAAATACATAAATATATATATTTAACACATATAACATAACGAAATTTAATATTTTTATATACAAAATAAACATATAAAAAATATTAACATAAAAATGAAATAACTAATACATTTATATATATGTGTTCAATTATAACTATGAATATTAATAAATATACAAATGATATAGGTTCATGAATCCAAGGCCAACCCTGCATTGTTCAGTATCGTCATATGTATTTTTACTACAAAATACAGTAGGATGAGTTTCATTTGCCTTTTTACCCTTTATATTTTTGGGCTGAGAATACATGCGCTGTTTTTATAACTGTTTTACGAAATAGACACAAGTAATCGAAACTACATTATATGGTTGAATTATCGAAATCGAATATGCCCCTTTTTATTAAGTCTGGTAATCTAAGAATTAGGGAACAGACACCCTAATTGACGCGAACTCTAAAGATAGATATATCGGGCCCAACAAGCCCCATCCAAAGTACCGGATGCTTTAGTACTTCGAAATTTATATCATGTCCGAAGGAAGATCCCGGAATGATGGGGATATTCTTATATGCATATTGTGAATGTTGGTTACCAGGTGTTCAATCCATATGAATGATATTTTTGTCTCTATGCATGGGACGTATGTTTATGAGAAATGGAAATATGAAATCTTGTGGTCTATTAAAATTATGAAACGATTATTTATGTTAAACTAATGAACTCACCAACCTTTTGGTTGACACTTTAAAGCATGTTTATTCTCAGGTACGAAAGAAATCTTCCGCTGTGCATTTGCTCATCTTAGAGATATTACTTGGAGTCATTCATGACATATTTCAAAAGACGTTGCATTTGAGTCGTTGAGTTCATCAAGATTATTATTAAGTCAATTATAGTAAGATATATTACGAAATTGTATGCATGTTGTCAACTTTCGATGTAACGAAAGATTGTCTTTTCAAAAACGAATGCAATGTTTGTAAAATGTATCATATAGAGGTCAAGTATCTCGCGATGTAATCAACTATTGTGAATCGTTTAAAATCGATATGGACTTCGTCCAGATGGATTAGGACGGGTCTTCACAGTTGGTATCAGAGCGGTGGTCTTAGCAAACCATGTCTGCATTAGTGTGTCTAACTGATAAGTCGTTAGGATGCATTAGTGAGTCTGGACTTCGACCATGTCTGCATGTCAAAAGTTTTGCTTATCATTTTGTGTCAAAAATTACCTGCTTATCATTCTTAGAGAATCACTTGCTTATCATCCTTAGGAAATTACCTGCTTATTATTCTTAGTCTAGACACATCTTGCTGCAATGACTGCATGAATAGTGTATAGACAAAATTCGTATCTTAGCGTATCTGCTAATTCATATCTTAGCATATCTGTTATTGTTATCTTTGCCTGACAGCTTCCGTAGATTCCTCCGTAACTTATGAGATTTTAGTATTATATATGTATATGTAAATTATGTATTGCAGGATACTAATCTACATCCTATAGTCTATTTCTTATCGAAAATCCTTCATCTGATCGTATGAGATGAATCCCTCAACTAGATCGAGTCCCTTAGATTCCGACAGCTATTTCGATAGTTATTCCGATAGCTATTCTGACATCGAGTTTCACCTAAACTCCGAAAGCTGTGTCATTAGAATGAAAACAACCAATCAGCCATCCCCAATTCATCTGATGGGTTCGTAGTCTATTAAATCAATGGAGACACGAAGAAGGCGATCCTTTCCATCAACCGAATTCACCTCTTGGCGAAGAACCTGAAACAATTACCGGCGAACCTATTCGAGACACCATTTTCTCTCTCATTTCCAGAGTAGCTCGACACGATTATATTCTATCCACAATTCTAAACCTTATTCATCCACTCGTTCCGATCGACAATCATCCCGGAATAATAGAAGAAGTCAACGAACTTCGCACTCGAGTAATCAATTTGGAAAATATGGTGCAAGACGTATCAGCTTCAGCAACATTATCGACATCAACAGTACCACCAACAACAACATCCGCATCCCAAGCCTCAATTTCACAATCTGTCCCACAAACATCAACATCATACGCACCATGAATACCAAGGAGTACCAACAGCAATTAATAATGAAGTATTGAACCATAACTTCATTAATATTCTGCGAAGAATGTGTGGATCCTAATAATTAACGATGAAGTATTGATCCATAACTTCATCAATACTCTGCGAAGAATATGTGGTTCCTAATAGTTTTAAGGATTACTTATTCTAACTCAAACCGAAAAGCAAATGAGATTAATATCATATTAACTCATTAAATCCATGATTACATCGGAAGAAGATATATATGTATATATATTTTCATAAAGATTGTGATTAAAAATTCTTCCGTGCAAACTGTTAATGGTGAAAATATTTTAACGGGTAGGTAATACCCGAGAAATATTTAGATTTCACATTAATAAGTTACACTGTACATTCTCGAATCTGATTCAACAGTCATTTACTATCTTACTTACATCCACAGAAATAAATGAATCCGTTCACCACAGAATAAACCATTTCCATTTAGATTTCATATTTGGATTTTGACCTATCAGAATCCAACAAGTGGCATAATGAAGAAAACATTTGACGAAATAACTATGAGAAATTTTGTTAAGAATTCACGCTAACAAAATCCTAGCTAACTATTCCTAGCTAACTGTGGACTAATCAACTAAGAACTACCAACAGTGGACAATTAAAATGAATTAAAATATTAATAATAACATATGAAACTAAACATCTCTTCAAGTTTGCCACTTGATTTCATCTTAAACCTCATTTTGTATCTTGACGATTACAATCTGCATTCAAACTTTCATAATTCTTGAAAACATCTCAATCGAGAGGATGAACCAAACGCACATCATCTACCGAAGAAAAGATTGGTGCATATAGTTATACACCTGAAGAACTCTCAAAAACTGAGTAAACGTTTAACACGTAGCTATGCTAATTCCTTTAGCGTTGTTATTACCAAAAATAACTTTGAAATTCCTTTCCAAAGTAGCCAATTTTGTCACAGCTCCAGCAAATCAACTTCGACTTTTCGTTCGAAACAACCTTATTATCACCTTGATTTATATGTATGCTCTTTTATTGTTACTGGGGAACCTTTTATATTCCACTATATTACCGTCAGCGTTTAATCATCTAAAAATACAATTCTCTTGAAATCACCTCAGATCGATAACCATTGATTCAGATATCATAGCATTAAATGCAGAGGAAACAGAAATATGGTAGATGGTCTAAACGGCCAAAAGTTTGATGATAAAGAAAGGAGTGTTAGGAACGCTTGATAGAAAATTGGGTATTGAAAAACAGATTGAGCTACCCATGAAGGAGACCAAGGACAAATATAAGGACCAAACCCTATATTCAAAGGATTCAGGTAATTCTGGATTCGTTGAAATCTTTAGAGAATATTTTGCTCCGAAGTCATGTTAAAATCTTGCGTAAAATCTTTCTCCATCAACCATCGAACTAAGAAATTCCAAAATATCATCATCAATATCTTCGATATTTATGAGGATATTTTCGTAAATATTCTCGTCCGAAATTATATACCTCCTCGTGCTTCCTGTGTATCATTATATCGGAAACATTCAATAGAAAATTTAGTACCGAAAAGCGAATTATGCGAAACTATGAAGGAAGCCGTGGACAAATCACAAGGAATAAGTTTGACTTCAAAGAATCCAAATGATTCTGTTTCTGATGAAATCTTTAGCGAATACCTTGCTTCCAAATCTAAACCCTTACGGATAAATCTTCTTCATCATCCATCGATATTAGAAATTCCAAGATATCATCGTATCTTTCATTATAAATATCCTCCATATTTCTGAAGATATTTTCATAACTATTCTGATCTAAAATCATTAATCTCTTCATGATATCAGTGTTACATCATATAGAAACTGTTAGTTTCTATATTCTGTAAACTTTCGAGCTTAAAATATGAATGTTATTGCAGTAATGTTGGGAACTGAAGCATAAGTTAGTGTAATATAATGACACTTGATCAACGTGATTATATTACAGTAAGTCATGCTGAGTTTCTAAATGGAACATGATGATTCACATATTCTAACGTCATCATGTACCATGTTACATAACTCTTTCATTCTGCTTAACTTCTGAACATATCAAGAAAATATATTCTTGATAGTTCTATTCTCAGTGATTCTGGTAATTTGACAAATCAAATTGTGCTATAATGTTCTTTCTTGTTTAAGAACATTAAATTCATTCAAAACTCCATATCTACGATTTCTAGATCATCACCAGAGATGTCCAATCATAAAAAGAAGAAACGAAGGGACAAAGCTCCAAAAGAAATAGAAAATTGGAGTATAAATCGCAGCAAAATAGGAGAGAGCATTAACTGTGAATGACAATGATTATAGAAAACGGAAGCAGGGATTTCGAAATATAAGAGAAAATATAAAGCCCGATAACAACGCAGAGGTTACAAACCGTGGATATTAGTATGAATAGCAATGTAAAGACACGGTATAATTAAGAATAGTATCACCTCAAGGTAATAGTAAAAGTAAATAGATTTTTTTCTGGTGGAAGATTGAAAAGAAGGATGACAGAAATGATAATTAGGAAAATATCGAGGATTAGAACGGGATTACGCATTTTCACAATCTTTTGGATGTATGAACTAAGAAAGAAAGTATAGGAATGGTGAGAATAATGGAACAGAAGAGTTTAATTTATAATGGAAATATCAGACAGAGAAATCCAGACAGATCACCGTATTTAAGTATATAGATCTTAATTTCCTTATCCGCCGAAGAATCAAATCTTTTAGATTTCGAAGATTTTCTTTAAATCCCTTAAACTCCGGAATTTAAACGTAACTACGCCAAAAGTTAAGACGAAACTTTACTTTTCTCATATTCATTCTTTTGTGATAGCTTCACTCGTACGCTTCGCGTAATCGAATTGTTTTATCCACATTTCTCAATAATGATAAAACCCTATTTATCAACTCATATTTGTCATGAAAACATTTTTACGGTTATCCATGACTACCACACTCAAATTTCGGGACGAAATTTCTTTAACAGGTAGGTACTGTGACGATCCGAAAATTTCTGACCAAATTTAAACTTAATCTTCATATGATTTCGATACGATAAGCAAAGTATGTAATGTTGAGTCTCGAAAATTTTGAAACTATGTTCATATATACAATTGACCTTCGACTGCTCACGACGATTCACGAACAATTGTGTGTAAGTAAAAATGTGTATATATATAAATAAAAATAAACAAAAGTATATACAAATTTACGATACTATTTAAATGAAATTATATATAGAGACATATGATTGTTATACATAGTTATTATTCCCTATTAGAATATATATATATATATATATATATATATATATATATATATATATATATATATATATATAAGAAACATAAATATTGTAAGTGAGAATAAATATTAGTTAAGATGAAATAACATAATGTTTAAAGAAATATAAATGATTATAAATAAGACAATTATAAATTCATAGTTTATATGTAGATATATATTATATAATGTATTAAAATGTATAAATATTAAATATTCAATACATATTATATATTGTATAATTATTAAATATTACATAATTAATAATATGTAATAATAATATATTAAATGAAATTACAAGTTACGAATATGGTAGCTATAATAATATTATTATTACTTTCATTATTATCATTAGTAATATTATTAATATCATTATTTTTATTAACATTAATAGTAATGTAATTCTCAAATTGTATGTAAAATTATATTTATCATTATTTTATCTTGATTTTTATTCACAATAAAATTATTTTGATATCATTATAACTAAAGATTATTGGTATTATTATTAATATTATCATAATATTATTATCACTTTTATTATTATTATTATCAATAATATTATTATTTAGCTAAATATTATGTATTATTAATATAATTACAATTATAAGTTAATATGATTATTTATATTATATTATATTATATATATATATATATATATATATATACTGATTTAAATATATAAATACATTAGAAATCCGTATATAAAATTGGTGTTACATACAGATACGAAGTATATACATTATATAAATATAATTACAGTTTATACAAAATTAAATATAAATGTATTACGTATTTTAGTTGCAATTCAATCTCAGTCTGTAGTTGATTGATTCTCCTGTCTCTAAACTGATTTTGTGACATAATTCGA
This sequence comes from Rutidosis leptorrhynchoides, assembly GCF_046630445.1. NCBI lineage: Eukaryota > Viridiplantae > Streptophyta > Magnoliopsida > Asterales > Asteraceae > Rutidosis > Rutidosis leptorrhynchoides. Next base: position 345,819,738 of record NC_092341.1, read on the forward strand.
ATTCCACAATCAAACAAAGGCAGTTGAAGGTCATTATCTGTGTTGTTATTTTATTTTGTTTCCTACCTAATGAAACAGTGTGACGATCCTGTTATGCTATAAGACACGATTACTTTAGGTGTTAGGGAATCCAATTAAGTTACTTTATCTGTTACCAAACCCAAAAACCCTTTATAGCTGTTTTCATATCAGATTAATTAGAAAAAAAATGCACTTACAGCTTGATCATCCCTGTTACGACCCATTTAATTCAAAAACTCAATTTCGGATCGATTGTTAAAATCTAAAATAACAGTTTTGTTAGGAAGTTGTCATTCAAACTATCTGCAAAAGACTTTCTTCCAATTATTCATAATTAATCTTAATTGTTGAGTCAAAGGTAAGCTTCAAAAGTCAAATGAAATTGTTCATAGTAAAATTCGATTTTGTTTTGAAGTTTTAGGATCAATTGTTGTTTCAGAAAGTTTATACAATCTATTTGCAACCTATTTTATTTTATAACTTTTAGCTAAAACGATCTAGAATTTAAAATCACTAATTGAGTTTAATTTTTTTTTTCTTTCGAACAGCAGACTGTTCTTTTCTTTTTATTTTGTTTATTTTTTTTTCGTGGCTGTTAAATTAAAAACACGATTTTAAGTTGTCTCTGTTTTGTATAAATTCATAAATCAAATCATTTTTGATTGTTTGGGAAGTTCTCGGTCGACTTGATTTTGAAGAAGATGAATAAAATGGGTGTAGGAGATTACGGGTTATATTATAACAGAATGCATTATATTCAGAATAAAACGAATGGCTAAATGGTTAGAGTGTTGTTTGAGGAGCGGGAGGTTGTGGGTTCGAACCTAGGCTAGGCGGGTTTTTTTTTAAAAGCTTATTATTGAGGTAGTATTTATTTATTCATTATTATTATCATTATATTTATTATTATGATTAGTATTATTATTATTATTGTATAATTATTATTGTTATGGTTGTTATTATTATTATTATTATTATTATTAGAAGTATTATTATTTAAGTATTATAAATTTTACCATTACTATTATTACTAATACATGTATTAATACTATTATGATTATGACTATTATTATTATTATTAACATAAGCATAATCATTAATAATGTTATTAGTAATATTCTTATAAGTATTAGTACTATTAAAAAAAATCTTTAACATTTAGATTATTGTTATTACTATTATGACTATGATTAGGATTATTAGTATTATTATGAAAATATTACGTAGTACAAGTTATCATTTATCTCATTAATATTAGTATTAATATCACTTTGGTAACTATTAGTATTATTATTATTATTATTATTATTATTATTATTATTATTATTATTATTATTATTATTATTATTATTATTATTATTATTATTATTATTATTATTATTATTATTATTATTATTATTATTATTATTATCATTATTCTTACTAATATTAACTTAGTATAATTAGAACTACTGTTTTGATAAACAAATGAAATACATAAATATATATATTTAACACATATAACATAACGAAATTTAATATTTTTATATACAAAATAAACATATAAAAATTATTAACATAAAAATGAAATAACTAATACATTTATATATATGTGTTCAATTATAACTATGAATATTAATAAATATACAAATGATATAGGTTCGTGAATCCAAGGCCAACCCTGCATTGTTCAGTATCGTCATATGTATTTTTACTACAAAATACAGTAGGGTGAGTTTCATTTGCCTTTTTACCCTTTATATTTTTGGGCTGAGAATACATGCGCTGTTTTTATAACTGTTTTACGAAATAGACACAAGTAATCGAAACTACATTATATGGTTGAATTATCGAAATCGAATATGCCCCTTTTTATTAAGTCTGGTAATCTAAGAATTAGGGAACAGACACCCTAATTGACGCGAACTCTAAAGATAGATCTATCGGGCCCAACAAGCCCCATCCAAAGTACCGGATGCTTTAGTACTTCGAAATTTATATCATGTCCGAAGGAGGATCCCGGAATGATGGGGATATTCTTATATGCATATTGTGAATGTTGGTTACCAGGTGTTCAATCCATTTGAATGATATTTTTGTCTCTATGCATGGGACATATGTTTATGAGAAATGGAAATATGAAATCTTGTGGTCTATTAAAATTATGAAACGATTATTTATGTTAAACTAATGAACTCACCAACCTTTTGGTTGACACTTTAAAGCATGTTTATTCTCAGGTACGAAAGAAATCTTCCGCTGTGCATTTGCTCATCTTAGAGATATTACTTGGAGTCATTCATGACATATTTCAAAAGACGTTGCATTTGAGTCGTTGAGTTCATCAAGATTATTATTAAGTCAATTATAGTAAGATATATTACGAAATTGTATGCATGTTGTCAACTTTCGATGTAACGAAAGATTGTCTTTTCAAAAACGAATGCAATGTTTATAAAATGTATCATATAGAGGTCAAGTACCTCGCGATGTAATCAACTGTTGTGAATCGTTTACAATCGATATAGACTTCGTCCGGATGGATTAGGACGGGTCTTCACAGTTGGTATCATAGCGGTGGTCTTAGCGAACCATGTCTGCATTAGTGTGTCTAACTGATAAGTCGTTAGGATGCATTAGTGAGTCTGGACTTCGGCCGTGTCTGCATGTCAAAAGTTTTGCTTATCATTTTGTGTCAAAAATTACCTGCTTATCATTCTTAGAGAATCACTTGCTTATCATCCTTAGGAAATTACCTGCTTATTATTCTTAGTCTAGACACATCTTACTGCAATGACTGCATGAATAGTGTATAGACAAAATTCGTATCTTAGCGTATCTGCTAATTCATATCTTAGCGTATCTGTTATTGTTATCTTTGCCTGACAGCTTCCGTAGATTCCTCCGTAACTTATGAGATTTTAGTATTATATATGTATATGTAAATTATGTATTGCAGGATACTAATCTACATCCTATAGTCTATTTCTTATCGAAAATCCTTCATCTGATCGTATGAGATGAATCCCTCAACTAGATCGAGTCCCTCGGATTCCGACAGCTATTCCGATAGTTATTCCGATAGCTATTCTGACATCGAGTTTCACCTAAACTCCGAAAGCAGTGTCATTAGAATGAAAACAACCAATCAGCCATCCCCAATTCATCTGATGGGTTCGTAGTCTATTAAATCAATGGAGACACGAAGAAGGCGATCCTTTCCATCAACCGAATTCACCTCTTGGCGAAGAACCTGAAACAATTACCGGCGAACCTATTCGAGACACCATTTTCTCTCTCATTTCCAGAGTAGCTCGACACGATTATATTCTATCCACAATTCTAAACCTTATTCATCCACTCGTTCCGACCGACAATCATCCCGGAATAATAGAAGAAGTCAACGAACTTCGCACTCGAGTAATCAATTTGGAAAATATGGTGCAAGACGTATCAGCTTCAGCAACATTATCGACATCAACAGTACCACCAACAACAACATCCGCATCCCAAGCCTTAATTTCACAATCTGTCCCACGAACATCAACATCATACGCACCATGAATACCAAGGAGTACCAACAGCAATTAATAATGAAGTATTGAACCATAACTTCATTAATATTCTGCGAAGAATGTGTGGATCCTAATAATTAACGATGAAGTATTGATCCATAACTTCATCAATACTCTGCGAAGAATATGTGGTTCCTAATAGTTTTAAGGATTACTTATTCTAACTCAAACCGAAAAGCAAATGAGATTAATATCATATTAACTCATTAAATCCATGATTACATCGGAAGAAGATATATATGTATATATATATTCATAAAGATTGTGATTAAAAATTCTTCCGTGCAAACTGTTAATGGTGAAAATATTTTAACGGGTAGGTAATACCCGAGAAATATTTAGATTTCACATTAATAAGTTACACTGTACATTCTCGAATCTGATTCAACAGTCATTTACTATCTTACTTACATCCACAGAAATAAATGAATCCGTTCACCACAGAATAAACCATTTCCATTTAGATTTCATATTTGGATTTTGACCTATCAGAATCCAACAAGTGGCATAATGAAGAAAACATTTGACGAAATAAAATTGTTAGAAACAAACAAATTAACTATGAGAAATTTTGTTAAGAATTCACGCTAACAAAATCCTAGCTAACTATTCCTAGCTAACTGTGGACTAATCAACTGAGAACTACCAACAGTGGACAATTAAAATGAATTAAAATATTAATAATAACATATGAAACTAAACATCTCTTCAAGTTTGCCACTTGATTTCATCTTAAACCTCATTTTGTATCTTGACGATTACAATCTGCGTTCAAACTTTCATAATTCTTGAAAACATCTCAATCGAGAGGATGAACCAAACGCACATCATCTACGGAAGAAAAGATTGGTGCATATAGTTATACATCTGAAGAACTCTCGAAAACTGAGTAAACGTTTAACACGTAGCTATGCTAATTCCTTTAGCTTTGTTATTACCAAAAATAACTTTGAAATTCCTTTCCAAAGTAGCCAATTTTGTCACAGCTCCAGCAAATCAACTTCGACTTTTCGTTCGAAACAACCTTATTATCACCTTGATTTATATGTATGCTCTTTTATTGTTACCGGGGAACCTTTTATATTCCACCATATTACCATCAGCGTTTAATCATCTAAAAACACAATTCTCTTGAAATCACCTCAGATCGATAACCATTGATTCAGATATCATAGCATTAAATGCAGAGGAAACAGAAATATAGTAGATGGTCTAAACGGCCAAAAGTTTGATGATAAAGAAAGGAGTGTTAGGAACGCTTGATAGAAAATTGGGTATTGAAAAACAGATTGAGCTACCCATGAAGGAGACCAAGGACAAATACAAGGACCAAACCCTATATTCAAAGGATTCAGGTAATTCTGGATCCGTTGAAATCTTTAGAGAATATTTTGCTCCGAAGTCATGTTAAAATCTTGCGGAAAATCTTTCTCCATCAACCATCGAACTAAGAAATTCCAAAATATCATCATCAATATCTTCGATATTTATGAGGATATTTTCGTAAATATTCTCGTCCGAAATTATATACCTCCTCGTGCTTCCTGTGTATCATTATATCGGAAACATTCAATAGAAAATTTAGTACCGAAAAGCGGATTATGCGAAACTATGAAGGAAGCCGTGGACAAATCACAAGGAATAAGTTTGACTTCAAAGAATCCAAATGATTCTGTTTCTGATGAAATCTTTAGCGAATACCTTGCTTCCGAATCTAAACCCTTACGGATAAATCTTCTTCATCATCCATCGATATTAGAAATTCCAAGATATCATCGTATCTTTCATTATAAATATCCTCCATATTTCTGAAGATATTTTCATAACTATTCTTATCTGAAATCATTAATCTCTTCATGATATCAGTGTTACATCATATAGAAACTGTTAGTTTCTATATTCTGTAAACTTTCGAGCTTAAAATATGAATGTTATTGCAGTAATGTTGGGAACTGAAGCATAAGTTAGTGTAATATAATGACACTTGATCAACGTGATTATATTACAGTAAGTCATGCTGAGTTTCTAAATGGAACATGATGATTCACATATTATAACTTCATCATGTACCATGTTACATAACTCTTTCATTCTGCTTAACTTCTGAACATATCAAGAAAATATATTCTTGATAGTTCTATTCTCAGTGATTCTGGTAATTTGACAAATCAAATCGTGCTATAATGTTCTTTCTTGTTTAAGAACATTAAATTCATTCAAAACTCCATATCTACGATTTCTAGATCATCACCAGAGATGTCCAATCATAAAAAGAAGAAACGAAGGGACAAAGCTCCAAAAGAAATAGAAAATTGGAGTATAAATCGCAGCAAAATAGGAGAGAGCATTAACTGTGATTGACAATGATTATAGAAAATGGAAGCAGGGATTTCGAAATATAAGAGAAAATATAAAGCCCGATAACAACGCAGAGGTTACAAACCGTGGATATTAGTATGAATAGCAATGTAAAGACACGGTATAATTAAGAATAGTATCACCTCAAGGTAATAGTAAAAGTAAATAGATTTTTTTCTGGTGGAAGATTGAAAAGAAGGATGACAGAAATGATAATTAGGAAAATATCGAGGATTAGAACGGGATTATGCATTTTCACAATCTTTTGGATGTATGAACTAAGAAAGAAAGTATAGGAATGGTGAGAATAATGGAACGGAAGAGTTTAATTTATAATGGAAATATCAGACAGAGAAATCCAGACAGATCACCGTATTTAAGTATATAGATCTTAATTTCCTTATCCGCCGAAGAATCAAATCTTTTAGATTTCGAAGATTTTCTTTAAATCCCTTAAACTCCGGAATTTAAACGTAACTACGCCAAAAGTTAAGACGAAACTTTGCTTTTCTCATATTCATTCTTTTGTGATAGCTTCACTCGTACGCTTCGCGTAATCGAATTGTTTTATCCACATTTCTCAATAATAATAAAACCCTATTTATCAACTCATATTTTTCATGAAAACATTTTTACGGTTATCCATGACTACCACACTCAAATTTCGGGACGAAATTTCTTTAACAGGTAGGTATTGTGACGATCCGGAAATTTCTGACCAAATTTAAACTTAATCTTCATATGATTTCGATACGATAAGCAAAGTCTGTAATGTTGAGTCTCGAAAATTTTGAAACTATGTTCATATATACAATTGACCTTCGACTGCTCACGACGATTCACGAACAATTGTGTGTAAGTAAAAATGTGTATATATATAAATAAAAATAAACAAAAGTATATACAAATTTACGATACTATTTAAATGAAATTATATATAGAGACATATGATTGTTATACATAGTTATTATTCCCTATTAGAATATATATATAAGAAACATAAATATTGTAAGTGAGAATAAATATTAGTTAAGATGAAATAACATAATGTTTAAAGAAATATAAATGATTATAAATAAGACAATTATAAATTCATAGTTTATATGTAGATATATATTATATAATGTATTAAAATGTATAAATATTAAATATTCAATACATATTATATATTGTATAATTATTAAATATTACATAATTAATAATATGTAATAATAATATATTAAATGAAATTACAAGTTATGAATATGGTAGCTATAATAATATTATTATTACTTTCATTATTATCATTAGTAATATTATTAATATCATTATTTTTATTAACATTAAAAGTAATGTAATTCTCAAATTGTATGTAAAATTATATTTATCATTATTTTATCTTGATTTTTATTCACAATAAAATTATTTTGATATCATTATAACTAAAGATTATTGGTGTTATTATTAATATTATCATAATATTATTATTACTTTTATTATTATTATTATCAATAATATTATTATTTAGCTAAATATTATGTATTATTAATATAATTACAATTATAAGTTAATATGATTATTTATATTATAGATATATATATAAAAACAGATATATATATATATACATATATATATATATATATGTATATATATATATATATATATATATATATATATATATATATATATATATATATATCTACTGATTTAAATATATAAATACATTAGAAATCCGTATATAAAATTGGTGTTACATACAGATACGAAGTATATACATTATATAAATATAATTACAGTTTATACAAAATTAAATATAAATGTATTACGTATTTTAGTTGCAATTCAATCTCAGTCTGTAGTTGATTGATTCTCCTATCTCTAAACTGATTTCGTGACATAATTCGAATTCCACAATCAAACAAAGGCAGTTGAAGGTCATTATCTGTGTTGTTATTTTATTTTGTTTCCTACCTAACGAAACAGTGTGTCGATCCTGTTATGCTATAAGACACGATTACTTTAGGTGTTAGGGAATCCAATTAAGTTACTTTATCTGTTACCAAACCCAAAAACCCTTTATAGCTGTTTTCATATCAGATTAATTAGAAAAAAAATGCACTTACAGCTTGTTCATCCCTTTTACGACCCATTTAATTCAAAAACTCAATTTCGGATCGATTGTCAAAATCTAAAATAATAGTTTTGTTAGGAAGTTGTCATTCAAACTATCTGCAAAAGACTTTCTTCCAATTATTCATAATTAATCTGAATTGTTGAGTCAAAGGTAAGCTTCAAAAGTCAAATGAAATTGTTCATAGTAAAATTCGATTTTGTTTTGAAGTTTTAGGATCAATTGTTGTTTCAGAAAGTTTATACGATCGATTTGCAACCTATTTTATTTTATAACTTTTAGCTAAAACGATCTAAAATTTAAAATCACTAATTGAGTTTATTTTTTTTTCTTTCGAACAGCAGACTGTTCTTTTCTTTTTATTTTGTTTATTTTTTTTTTCGTGGCTGTTAAATTAAAAACACGATTTTAAGTTGTCTCTGTTTTGTATAAATTCATAAATCAAATCATTTTTGATTGTTTGGGAAGTTCTCGGTCGACTTGATTTTGAAGAAGATGAATAAAATGGGTGTAGGAGATTACCGGTTATATTATAACAGAATGCATTATATTCAGAATAAAACGAATGGCTAAATGGTTAGAGTGTTGTTTGAGGAGCGGGAGGTTGTGGGTTCGAACCTGGGTTGGGCGGGTTTTTTTTTAAAAGCTTATTATTGAGGTAGTATTTATTTATTCATTATTATTATCATTATATTTATTATTATGATTAGTATTATTATTATTATTGTATAATTATTATTGTTATGGTTATTATTATTATTATTATTATTAGAAGTATTATTATTTAAGTATTATAAATTTTACCATTACTATTATTACTAATACATGTATTAATACTATTATGATTATGACTATTATTATTATTATTATTAACATAAGCATAATCATTAATAATGTCATTAGTAATATTCTTATAAGTATTAGTACTATTAAAAAAAATCTTTATCATTTAGATTATTGTTATTATTATTATGACTATGATTAGGATTATTAGTATTATTATGAAAATATTACGTAGTACAAGTTATCATTTATCTCATTAATATTAGTATTAGTATCACTTTGGTAACTATTAGTATTATTATTATTATTATTATTATTATTATTATTATTATTATTATTATTATTATTATTATTATTATTATTATTATTATTATTATTATTATTATTATTATTATTATCATTATTCTTACTAATATTAACTTAGTATAATTAGAACTACTGTTTTGATAAACAAATGAAATACATAAATATATATATTTAACACATATAACATAACGAAATTTAATATTTTTATATACAAAATAAACATATAAAAATTATTAACATAAAAATGAAATAACTAATACATTTATATATATGTGTTCAATTATAACTATGAATATTAATAAATATACAAATGATATAGGTTCGTGAATCCAAGGCCAACCCTGCATTGTTCAGTATCGTCATATGTATTTTTACTACAAAATACTGTAGGGTGAGTTTCATTTGCCTTTTTACCCTTTATATTTTTGGGCTGAGAATACATGCACTGTTTTTATAACTGTTTTACGAAATAGACACAAGTAATCGAAACTACATTATATGGTTGAATTATCGAAATCGAATATGCCCCTTTTTATTAAGTCTGGTAATCTAAGAATTAGGGAACAGACACCCTAATTGACGCGAACTCTAAAGATAGATCTATCGGGCCCAACAAGCCCCATCCAAAGTACCGGATGCTTTAGTACTTCGAAATTTATATCATGTCCGAAGGAGGATCCCGGAATGATGGGGATATTCTTATATGCATATTGTGAATGTTGGTTACCAGGTGTTCAATCCATATGAATGATATTTTTGTCTCTATGCATGGGACGTATGTTTATGAGAAATGGAAATATGAAATCTTGTGGTCTATTAATATTATGAAACGATTATTTATGTTAAACTAATGAACTCACCAACCTTTTGGTTGACACTTTAAAGCATGTTTATTCTCAGGTACGAAAGAAATCTTCCGCTGTGCATTTGCTCATCTTAGAGATATTACTTGGAGTCATTCATGACATATTTCAAAAGACGTTGCATTTGAGTCGTTGAGTTCATCAAGATTATTATTAAGTCAATTATAGTAAGATATATTATGAAATTGTATGCATGTTGTCAACTTTCGATGTAACGAAAGATTGTCTTTTCAAAAACGAATGCAATGTTTGTAAAATGTATCATATAGAGGTCAAGTACCTCGCGATGTAATCAACTGTTGTGAATCGTTTACAATCGATATGGACTTCGTCCGGATGGATTAGGACGGGTCTTGACAAATACGGCTAGGACAGTTATTGATGTATACAATCAAACCCTGATCTTACGATCACATGGGGAGAGCGTTACCTTCAAAATTGACCGGCCTACCGATCTTTCTGGACAGGCAGAGATGTTTGCTATTTCCACCTGACGGATCACTTCCGATGATGAGTCCCCACCACCAGCCGAAGATATCGAGATGGGTATCGATTCACAGTCTGTTGACGACCCAGAAATGGAAGAAGAGGATCCCAGTGAAGAAATAGAGGAAGAGGAAGAACCTGGGGAGGAAGAGGAAATGGAGGACGTAAAAAAAACTGCGATAATACCATCTCCAAGCCCGGAGCATCATGAAGAATTAATGAGGTTTGAGACTAAAGATCACAGTTTAATCATTCGCTTCAAGAAGAAGACTGATAAGGTTGACGTTAAAGACATAGAAATTGACCCCGAGAGTGTCAAAGTGAAGAACCAGGATACTGCAGAGACCCGTTCATCAGACGATACTTCAGACGATTATTCTACCAATGGTGACGAGGAAGAGCAACACGAAGACACCTCGGATAACTCAAATTCTCCATCCGAATCAGATCAGGAGGAGCCGGACTCTTCTTCAGATCAAATTCCGATCTTATCCACTCACGCCGACATGATAACCTTCATCAATGACACTGATGAATTTGAAAAGATTCTCGAAGCCATCCATAAATCAACAATTGATTATACACTACGCTTAACCGAGAGAATCACGGCTATCAAGAACGAATACGATCGTTATCTCCAGAGAGAAGACAATAATGCTGAAATCCTAGAAGAACGCATTCAAGACTTTATCAATACCCTTTACGATCATATCTACCGCGAAGAAAGGCAACGAGAGCACGACTCAGTAGTTCGCACTATTCTAGAGACAAGATTTTATCGAGATCAGAAGATCTCTTACTCTAAGGTCTACAACACCTTAGCCGGATCTGTACTTCCATTCTCAACAAACCAACAAGCACTACTAACTCTCATCCGGAAGCATATGGATCTTTCCACCGGACGCCCGACTTATCACTCCGACTTGCAAATGATCGAGGATATTCACAGCTTTTTCACTCTCTTGGAGAGGGATAATTTTGAAAGCACACCAGAGAGGCTAGTAATTTACGTAACAATTGATCACCACGCCGATCTAATTATCAAAGAGTTACAAGACATAGTCACAGAGGAAGTAAGACGTAACAATCCGTTTTCTCACCTTGAACCAGACCGAGTCAACATTGCCACCTACGTTACTAAACATATAGCACGTATCTTCCAAGAATCCACAGATCCTAGTTTCACATTCAAAGCTGGATGTAGGGAGATATACCCAAAGACGGTGACATTAATGCTTGGGTCAGGGCTGCACTTCACTTCTTTTCAGCTTCGCCTTTTGACTACTCTGTGCAAAGCTACGGACTCCTACTGTGGAGAACACCGATCAGAAGATTTTGAAATACTGAAGATACAATTTCTGACACTATTTGAAGATCTCCGAAATGAGCATCCTATCAGAGAGTTAATCACCACCAGCACTGCCTCAATGATCGACATTCATGGGTCAACCAGCAGAGCTGTGGATCATATTCTTATCGGACTTCAAGATTTGTCACGAGCTGAAACCGCACACTATCTTTCTTTCAGAAGATCTTCAAGAGAAATACCAGACCTATTACCACTATTGGTCCGACACTTTCTCAGGATTTATCCACCAAGACTCACATTCCCTCGAGAAAACCAAGAATTCAACTACCAGAGGGCAATGAAGACTTTCTGAGCATCACTAAGGTCGAGCCAACGACCTTAAACAAGATTGCTTCTCGGGAGGCAACCCGTGCAATAAAGTAGAGTAGAAGAATAAAGGATAACAAGTGAGCCGATGAATAAAGGACGAAACTTCCAAGCCAGCAAAGCTCTTCACAAGAAACCACGTCTGCTGAGGGTACCCTTCTCTTTCCGCTACTAGCTCAAATTTTTATGCCACATCCTAAGTTTATCACTAAGTGTGGGATTCTAACCCAAATGAACACTAACCGAATAATCCCAAATCTTCAACTAAAACTCCTAAGTGTGGGATACACTAGGAACATTGAGGACAATGTTCGTTTAAGTGTGGGATGATGGTATAATCCTTTTTAAGCTATATTTAAATAACCCATTACAAAGATTCCAAGTTTTTAAGCCAAATTTCAAATTTTTAACAAAAGAAAGCCTTTTCGAAAAAGTAATTTTGAAAACTTGAAATGTTTGTAAATAAAAATAAGGCTTAAATAAGGTGGAAATCTTGTTAGGATGAACCGAATCTCTAAAAGAGCATTGCATGACTAGGCATTATCGACCTAAATTGATTATGGTGAGGCACTCAAATAAGACCAGCATTCATCTTTAATGCTCCATTATTTTTCATTGAGAGTGCCGATGTCTGTGCTCGGAATCAGAACTTGCTTTAGATCTCTATTTCTAAGTAACGAAATGTGATTCGGTTATAATCAGAAGAGCTAACCATTTGTCAAAAACAACCCTCTCACACTTTCACTTCTTCTACCTCATCCACATCATCTTTACTATCAATCGAGAATCCAAAAAATGAGATTCCTTTCGTAAACCCGATGTTATGAACTTCTCAAGTATCACGGCAAAGGTCTTGAAAAAGTTTACCGGCAAAAAGTTTCTCGGGTTGAAATATTCAAAAAAAAAAAATATTTTTTCAAAGTTCTGAGAAAAGGAGCAGAACTTATAAAGAGAAACATTGAAAAGAACTTAACCACAAATGCCTATCGCTTCAAAAGGAAGTATAGTTCAAAAGTGCTTCTCAAACATTTCAGCACTCCTATCTATCTTAAATTTTCCAAAATAAAAAGTCTTTTGAGACTATGTAACCCTTTTTCACCCCTTAAAACAACTTCACCACCACTCCGAAATTCCGTTCCACATTAATAGATGCTATGGTTACTACCGTTTTCACATTAATAGCAAGGATTTGAGTCTTTATCAAGCCTATGACGATGAGTACAACATGACTGGCTATGAGTGAAATTCATTTCTTAGATCTATAGTGAACCCTAAACACTTGAGTGATTTTAGTGACCCGTGAAAGCTAGCCTAAGTCATGTAACCTCCTCGTATGCTTACAGAGATAGTTTCAACCCTAACATAGATGACTCGCCTTATCTTTCGCTGTTATAATAAAAAGCAAACCGCTTAGGCTATTAGAAAAGAAACTCCGAAAAGATTTCTTGAAGTAAAAAAGAGAAGTTTGCTTGAGGACAAGCAAAGTCTAAGTGTGGGATATTTGATATCGGCTAAAAAGTCACGTTTTCACCCCGGTATTAAGGCCCAAAAACAAGAAAGATTCGAACTTTATCGGCAAAATACCCACTTCGTCGGTTAGAATTGAAGAACAAGTAATTACGAAGACGATGCAAAAAGAATCAGGAGAATCAGAGCTAAAACGAAGATTCTAGAGCAAAAATGGTGAAAGATAAGAAATAAAGTTGCGATCCAGGGAATCACCAAGCCAAACGGCTTGCCAAACGGGTTGCTAAACGGCCTGTCAGTTAGGCAAACGGCCTGCCAAACGCCCAGATCAAACGGCCTCAGTAAACGGGCTGCCTCAGCAAACAGGCTGGCCAAACGGGCTGCCAAACGGGCTGCCAAATGGCCTACCAGTCATTTGCTGGCAAAAATCAAGTCTATTTAAAGGGCATTTGTCATTCATTTTCAACATACACTTCAATTCACTTCTTTCTCTCTCTTGTACAATATTAGTCATACTTTCAAGGTCTTCGACTCTGTGCGGGAAACCTAGTACCCGGAGAAGAATGCCGAAGATTGTATTAGGAGCGGTCTGGAGTCTTGAAGTCGTCACTTTTGTATTCAGAACTCGTTTAATCTACTGGTAATTCTGAAATGTCCCGTTCTTATTGATTAAAAACGTTCCATATTAATTGATTTCGTTGCGAGGTTTTGACCTCTATATGAGACGTTTTTCAAAGACTGCATTCATTTTTAAAACAAACCATAACCTTTATTTCATAAATAAAGGTTTAAAAAGCTTTACGTAGATTATCAAATAATGATAATCTAAAATATCCTGTTTACACACGACCATTACATAATGGTTTACAATACAAATATGTTACATCGAAATCAGTTTCTTGAATGCAGTTTTTACACAATATCATACAAACATGGACTCCAAATCTTGTCCTTATTTTAGTATGCAACAGCGAAAGCTCTTAGTATTCACCTGAGAATAAACATGCTTTAAACGTCAACAAAAATGTTGGTGAGTTATAAGTTTAACCTATATATATCAAATCGTAACAATAGACCACAAGATTTCATATTTCAATACACATCCCATACATAGAGATAAAAATCATTCATATGGTGAACACCTGGTAACCGACATTAACAAGATGCATATTTAAGAATATCCCCATCATTCAAGGACACCCTTCGAATATGATATAAATTTCGAAGTACTAAAGCATCCGGTACTTTGGATGGGGTTTGTTAGGCCTAATAGATCTATCTTTAGGATTCGCGTCAATTAGGGTGTCTGTTCCCTAATTCTTAGATTACCAGACTTAATAAAAAGGGGCATATTCGACTTCGATAATTCAACCATAGAATGTATTTTCGATTACTTGTGTCTATATCGTAAAACATTTATAAAAGCAGCGCATGTATTCTCAGTCCCAAAAATATATATAAAAAGGGAGTAATGAAAACTCACTTTCACAGATTTTTACTTCGTCGGGAAGTAAGACTTGGCCACTGGTTGATTCACGAACCTATTACAATATATGCATATATATCAAAGTATGTTCAAAATATATTTACAACACTTTTAATATATTTTGATGTTTTAAGTTTATTAAGTCAGCTGTCCTCGTTAGTAACCTACAACTAGTTGTCCACAGTTAGATGTACAGAAATAAATCGATAAATATTATCTTGAATCAATCCACGATCCAGTGTATACGTATCTCAGTATTGATCACAACTCAAACTATATATATTTTGGAATCAACCTCGACCCTGTATAGCTAACTCCAACATTCACATATAGAGTGTCTATGGTTGTTCCGAAATATATATAGATGTGTCGACATGATAGGTCGAAACATTGTATACGTGTCTATGGTATCTCAAGGTTACATAATATACAATACAAGTTGATTAAGTTATGGTTGGAATAGATTTGTTACCAATTTTCACGTAGCTAAAATGAGAAAAATTATCCAATCTTGTTTTACCCATAACTTCTTCATTTTAAATCCGTTTTGAGTGAATCAAATTGCTATGGTTTCATATTGAACTCTATTTTATGAATCTAAACAGAAAAAGTATAGGTTTATAGTCAGAAAAATAAGTTACAAGTCATTTTTGTAAAGGTAGTCATTTCAGTCGAAAGAACGACGTCTAGATGACCATTTTAGAAAACATACTTCCACTTTGAGTTTAACTATAATTTTTGGATAGAGTTTCATGTTCATAATAAAAATCATTTTCCCAGAATAACAACTTTTAAATCAAAGTTTATCATAGTTTTTAATTAACTAACCCAAAACAGCCCGCGGTGTTACTACGACGACGTAAATCCGATTTTACGGTGTTTTTCGTGTTTTCAGGTTTTAAATCATTAAGTTAGCATATCAATATAGATATAGAACATGTGTTTAGTTTATTTTAAAAGTCAAGTTAGAAGGATTAACTTTTATTTGCGAACAAGTTTAGAATTAACTAAACTATGTTCTAGTGATTACAATTTTAACCCTTCGAATAAGATAGCTTTATATGTATGAATTGAATGATGTTATGAACATCATTACTACCTTAAGTTCCTTGGATAAACCTACTGAAAATGAGAAAAATAGATCTAGCTTCAAAGAATCCTTGGATGGCTTGAAAGTTCTTGAAGCAGAATCATGACAAGAAAACAATTTCAAGTAAGATTTCCACTCGAAATAAGATTGTTATAGTTATAGAAATTGAATTAAAGTTTGAATATGATTATTACCTTGTATTAGAAAGATAACCTACTGTAAGTAACAAAGGTTTCTTGATCTTGGATGATTACTTGGAATGGATTTAGAAAACTTGGAAGTAAACTTGCAATCTTGGAAGTATTCTTGATTTTATGAAACTAGAACTTTTGGAATTTATGAAGAACACTTAGAACTTGAAGATAGAACTTGAGAGAGATTAATTAGATGAAGAAAATTGAAGAATGAAAGTGTTTGTAGGTGTTTTTGGTCGTTGGTGTATGGATTAGATATAAAGGATATGTAATTTTGTTTTCATGTAAATAAGTCATGAATGATTACTCATATTTTTGTAATTTTATGAGATATTTCATGCTAGTTGCCAAATGATGGTTCCCACATGTGTTAGGTGACTCACATAGGCTGCTAAGAGCTGATCATTGGAGTGTATATACCAATAGTACATACATCTAAAAGTTGTGTATTGTACAAGTACGAATACGGGTGCATACGAGTAGAATTGTTGATGAAACTGAACGAGGATGTATTTGTAAGCATTTTTGTTAAGTAGAAGTATTTTGATAAGTGTCTTAAAGTCTTTCAAAAGTTTATGAATACATATTAAAACACTACATGTATATACATTTTAACTGAGTCGTTAAGTCATCGTTAGTCGTTACATGTAAATGTTGTTTTGAAACCTTTAGGTTAACGATCTTGTTGAATGTTGTTAACCCATTGTTTATTATAAAAAATGAGATGTTAAATTGTTATATTATCATGATATTATGATATATAATATATCTTAATATGATATATATATATATAGTTAAATGTCGTTACAACGATAATCGTTACATATATGTCTCGTTTCGAAATCATTAAGTTAGTAGTCTTATTTTTACATATGTATTTCATTGTTAATACACTTAATAATATATTTACTTATCATTTAACATAATTAACCAAGTGTATCAATATCTTAATATGATTCATATGTACCTAGTAAGACGTTATAACGATAATCGTTATATATATCGTTTTCGAGTTTCTTAAATTAATAGTCTCATTTTTATGTATATAACTCATTGTTAAAATACCTAATGAGATACATACTTATAATAAAATCATGTTAACTATATATATAACCATATATATGTCATCGTATAGTTTTTACAAGTTTTAACGTTCGTGAATCACCGGTCAACTTGGGTGGTCAATTGTCTATATGAAACCTATTTCAATTAATCAAGTCTTAACAAGTTTGATTGCTTAACATATTGGAAACACTTAATCATGTAAATAACAATTTCATTTAATATATATATATAAACATGGAAAAGTTCGGGTCACTACAGTACCTACCCGTTAAATAAATTACGTCCCGAAATTTTAAGCAGTTGGAGGTGTTGACGTATCTTCTGGAAATAAATGCGGGTATTTCTTCTTCATCTAATCTTCACGCTCCCAGGTGAACTCGGGTCCTCTACGAGCATTCCATTGAACCTTAACAATCGGTATCTTGTTTTGTTTAAGTCTCTTAACCTCACGATCCATTATTTCGACGGGTTCTTCAATGAATTGAAGTTTTTCATTGATTTGGATTTCGTCCAACGGAATAGTGAGATCTTCTTTAGCAAAACATTTCTTCAAATTTGAGACGTGGAAAGTGTTATGTACAGCCGCGAGTTGTTGAGGTAGCTCCAGTTGGTAAGCTACTGGTCCGACACGATCTATAATCTTGAATGGTCCAATGTACCTTGGATTTAGTTTCCCCCGTTTACCAAATCGAACAACGCCTTTCCAAGGTGAAATCTTAAGCATGACCATTTCTCCAATTTCAAACTCTATATCTTTTCTTTTACTGTCCGCGTAGCTCTTTTGTCGACTCTGGGCGGTTTTCAATCTTTGTTGAATTTGGATGATTTTCTCGGTAGTTTCTTGTATTATCTCCGGACCCGTAATCTGTCTATCCCCCACTTCACTCCAATAAATTAGAGACCTGCACTTTCTACCATAAAGTGCTTCAAACGGCGCCATCTCAATGCTTGAATGGTAGCTGTTGTTGTAGGAAAATTCTGCTAACGGTAGATGTCGATCCCAACTGTTTCCGAAATCAATAACACAAGCTCGTAGCATGTCTTCAAGCGTTTGTATCGTCCTTTTGCTCTGCCCATCAGTTTGTGGATGATAGGCAGTACTCATGTCTAGACGAGTTCCCAATGCTTGCTGTAATGTCTGCCAGAATCTTGAAATAAATCTGCCGTCCCTATCAGAGATAATAGAGATTGGTATTCCATGTCTAGAGACGACTTCCTTCAAATACAGTGGTGCTAACTTCTCCATCTTGTCATCTTCTCTTATTGGCAGGAAGTGTGCTGACTTGGTGAGACGATCAACTATTACCCAAATAGTATCATAACCACTTGCAGTCCTTGGCAATTTAGTAATGAAATCCATGGTAATGTTTTCCCATTTCCATTCTGGGATTTCAGGTTGTTGTAGTAGACCTGATGGTTTTTGATGTTCAGCTTTGACCTTAGAACACGTCAAACATTCTCCTACATATTTAGCAATATTGGATTTCATACCTGGCCACCAAAAATGTTTCTTAAGATCCTTGTACATCTTCCCCGTTCCAGGATGTATTGAGTATCTGGTTTTATGAGCTTCTCTAAGTACCATTTCTCTCATATCTCCAAATTTTGGTACCCAAATTCTTTCAGCCCTATACCGGGTTCCGTCTTTCTGAATATTAAGATGCTTCTCCGATCCTTTAGGTATTTCATCCTTTAAATTTCCCTCTTTTAAAACTCCTTGTTGTGCCTCCTTTATTTGAGTAGTAAGGTTATTGTGAATCATTATATTCATAGATTTTACTCGAATGGGTTCTCTGTCCTTTCTGCTCAAGGCGTCGGCTACCACATTTGCCTTCCCCGGGTGGTAACGAATCTTAAAGTCGTAATCATTCAACAATTCAATCCACCTACGCTGCCTCATATTCAGTTGTTTCTGATTAAATATGTGTTGAAGACTTTTGTGGTCGGTATATATAATACTTTTGACCCCATATAAGTAGTGCCTCCAAGTCTTTAATGGAAAAACAACCGCGCCTAATTCCAAATCATGCGTCGTATAATTTTGTTCGTGAATCTTCAATTGTCTAGACGCATAAGCAATTACTTTTGTTCGTTGCATTAATACACAACCGAGACCTTGCTTTGAGGCGTCACAATATATCACAAAATCATCATTCCCTTCAGGTAATGACAATATAGGTGCCGTAATTAACTTTTTCTTCAATAACTGAAACGCTTTCTCTTGTTCATCCTTCCATTCAAATTTCTTCTCTTTATGCGTTAATGCAGTCAAGGGTTTTGCTATTCTGGAAAAGTCTTGGATGAACCTTCTGTAGAAACCAGCTAGTCCTAAAAACTCGCGTATGTGTTTCGGAGTTTTCGGGGTTTCCCACTTTTCAACGGTTTCGATCTTTGCCGGGTCTACCTGGATACCTTCTTTGTTCACTATGTGACCGAGGAATTGAACTTCTTCCAACCAAAATGCACACTTTGAAAACTTAGCGTACAGTTTTTCTTTCCTCAATACTTCTAGCACTTTTCTCAAATGTTCTTCGTGCTCTTGATCATTCTTTGAGTAAATAAGTATGTCATCGATGAAAACAATGACAAACTTGTCAAGATATGGCCCACACACTCGGTTCATAAGGTCCATGAACACAGCTGATGCGTTAGTAAATCCAAACGGCATAACCATAAACTCGTAATGACCATAACGCATCCTAAAAGCAGTTTTTGGAATATCATCCTCCTTTACTCGCATTTGATGATATCCAGAACGTAAATCGATCTTCGAATAAACCGACGAGCCTTGTAGTTGATCAAATAAGTCGTCAATTCTCGGCAGTGGATAACAGTTTTTGATGGTAAGTTTGTTCAACTCTCTGTAGTCAATACACAACCTAAATGTACCATCCTTATTCTTGACAAACAAAACAGGAGCTCCCCATGGTGATGTGCTTGGTCGAATGAAACCACGTTCTAATAGTTCTTGCAGTTGGCTTTGCAGTTCTTTCATCTCGCTGGGTGCGAGTCTGTAAGAAGCATGAGCTATTGGTGCAGCTCCTGGTACAAGATCTATTTGAAATTCAACGGATCGATGTGGGGGTAATCCCGGTAATTCTTTCGGAAATACATCGGGAAATTCTTTTGCGACGGGAACATCATTGATGCTCTTTTCTTCAGTTTGTACTTTCTCGACGAGTGCTAGAACAGCATAGCAACCTTTTCTTATTAGTTTTTGTGCCTTCAAATTACTAATAAGATGTAGCTTCATGTTGCCCTTTTCTCCGTACACCATTAAGGGTTTTCCTTTTTCTCGTATAATGCGAATTGCATTTTTGTAACAAACGATCTCTGCTTTCACTTCTTTCAACCAGTCCATACCGATTATCACATCAAAACTCCCTAACTCTACTGGTATCAAATCAATCTTAAATATTTCGCTACCCAGTTTAATTTCTCGATTCCGGCATATATTATCTGCTGAAATTAATTTACCGTTTGCTAATTCGAGTAAAAATTTACTATCCAACGGCGTCAATGGACAACTTAATTTAGCACAAAAATCTCTACTCATATAGCTTCTATCCGCACCCGAATCAAATAAAACGTAAGCAGATTTATTGTCAATAAGAAACGTACCCGTAACAAGCTCCGGGTCTTCCTGTGCCTCTGCCGCAATAATATTGAAAACTCTTCCGCGGCCTTGTACATTCGTGTTCTCCTGGTTCGGGCAATTTCTAATAATGTGGCCCGGTTTTCCACATTTATAACAAACTACATTGGCATAACTTGCTCCGACACTACTTGCTCCGCCATTACTCGTTCCGACACCATTTGTTCCTTTCGTTCTGTTAACCCCTGGTCCGTAGACCTCACACTTCGCCGCGCTATGACCATTTCTTTTACACTTGTTGCAAAATTTGGTGCAGAACCCCGAGTGATACTTTTCACACCTTTGGCATAGCTGCTTCTGATTGTTGTTGTTGTTGCGATTGTTATTGTTGTTGGGACGATTGTTGTAGTTGCTGTTGTTGTTATTGTTGTTGTTGGGCCGTTTGTTGTAGTTGCGATTGATGTTGCGATTGTTGGGATAATTGTTGCGATTATTATTGTAATTGCTGTTGTTGTTGTATTGGTGATTCTTATCACCGTTTTCCTCCCACTTTCTTTTGACTTGCTTCACATTGGCCTCTTCAGCCGTCTGTTCTTTAATTCTTTCCTCAATCTGGTTCACTAGTTTGTGAGCCATTCTACATGCCTGTTGTATGGAGGCGGGCTCGTGTGAACTTATATCTTCTTGGATTCTTTCCGGTAATCCTTTCACAAACGCGTCGATCTTCTCTTCCTCATCTTCGAACGCTCCCGGACACAATAGGCACAATTCTGTGAATCGTCTTTCGTACGTGGTAATATCAAATCCTTGGGTTCGTAACCCTCTAAGTTCTGTCTTGAGCTTATTGACCTCGGTTCTGGGACAGTACTTCTCGTTCATCAAGTGCTTGAATGCTGACCACGGTAGTGCGTACGCATCATCTTGTCCCACTTGCTCTAGATAGGTATTCCACCATGTTAACGCAGAACCAGTGAAGGTATGCGTAGCGTACTTCACTTTGTCCTCTTCAGTACACTTACTTATGGCAAACACCGATTCGACCTTCTCGGTCCACCGTTTCAATCCGATCGGTCCTTCAGTTCCATCAAATTCCAAAGGTTTGCAGGCAGTGAATTCTTTGTAGGTGCATCCTACATGATTTCCTGTATTGCTAGATCTAAGGTTATTGTTGGTATGTAGCGCAGCCTGTACTGCGGCTATGTTTGAAGCTAGAAAAGTACGGAATTACTCTTCATTCATATTCACGGTGTGTCGAGTAGTCGGTGCCATTTCCTTCAAAATAGTCAAATGGAACAAGTTAATCATACAGAATATTAAGAGTAGTTAATAGTATTTCGTAGCATAATATGAACTTATTTATAAAAGCTTTTTCTTCATATTAGCATTTATAAGTTTAAATTCGGGTAGTACCTACCCGTTAAGTTCATACTTAGTAGCTAATATACAATTCAACTACTACAATTCTATATGAAAAACTGATTATAATAATATTTCGCGTTCAAACTTTTATACAATATTTTACAAACTTACAATACCGCTTATTTTACATAAAGCATGAAATATAGCACACAATAACTTTGATACAAGATAGTTGTGAAGATAATTCTAGCTAGTACACAAGTCGTTCAGCAAAGGCAATAAAGACACGTAATTCATACGTCCAGAAACAAGTCATGCATTCTGGTTTTACTAGGACTACTTCCCATCCTTGGTCTTGTGGAACATAACCGTTATGGCCGTTGATAAGACAGCGTGTTGTAACGTCGTCAAAGGGACGAGGGTTACGTAATGACCAACAGTCTCGTAATAACCTAAAAACCTCATTTCTTACCCCAATTACCGACTCCGTCACTTGTGGGAACATTTTGTTTAATAGCTGTAGCCCGATGTTCTTTTTCTCACTTTGGTGAGAAGCGAACATTACTAACCCGTAAGCATAGCATGCTTCTTTATTTTGCATGTTAGCCGCTTTTTCTAAATCATGAAGTCCTATATTCGGATACATTGAGTCAAAATAATTTCTTAACCCGTTGCGTAAAATAGCATTTGGGTTCCCCGCAATATATGCTTCAAAGTAAACACATCGTAACTTATGGGTTTTCCAATGTGATATCCCCCATCTTTCAAACGAAAGTCTCTTATAAACCAAGACATTCTTGGAACGTTCTTCGAATGTCTTACAAACTGATCTCGCCTTAAATAGTTGTGCCGAGGAATTCTGACCGACTCTAGACAGGATTTCATCAATCATGTCTCCGGGTAGGTCTCTTAAAATATTGGGTTGTCTATCCATTTTGTGTTTTTAAACTGTAAAATAGACAAGAGTTAGATTTATAAAAAAATACTTATTAATACAAGCAATTTTTACATATATCATAAAGCATAAGCACACTATATTACATATATTACACCACACGAATACAACCATCTTATTCCGACTCGCTCGTTTCTTCTTCTTCGGTTTTGGTTCGTTTTGCCAAGTTTCTAGGGATATATGATGTTCCCCTAATACTAGCTGTCGTTTTCCACATTGGTTTAGAAAAACCTGGTGGTTTAGAGGTTCCCGGGTCATTGTTACAACTTAAGGGCTTCGGGGGTTGACGATACATATAAAGTTCATCGGGGTTGGAATTAGATTTCTCTATTTTTATGCCCTTTCCCTTATTATTTTCTTTTGCCTTTTTAAATTCAGTTGGGGTAATTTCTATAACATCATCGGAATTCTCGTCGGAATCCGATTCATCGGAGAATTGGTAATCCTCCCAATATTTTGCTTCCTTGGCGAAAACACCATTGACCATAATTAACCTTGGTCGGTTGGTTGAGGATTTTCTTTTACTTAACCGTTTTATTATTTCCCCCACCGGTTCTATTTCCTCCTCCGGTTCCTCCTCTTCCGGTTCTGATTCTTCTTCCGGTTCCGACTCTTCTTCCGGTTCCTCTTCGGGAACTTGTGAATCAGTCCACGAATCATTCCAATTTACATTTGACTCTTCATTATTATTAGGTGAGTCAATGGGACTTGTTCTAGAGGTAGACATCTATCACATAATATCAAACACGTTAAGAGATTAATATATCACATAATATATACATGTTAATAATATATAGTTTCCAACAAAAATGTTAAGCAAACATTTATAAAGAAAACACGGTCGAAGTCCAGACTCACTAATGCATCCTAACAAACTCGATAAGACACACTAATGCAAATTTTCTGGTTCTCTAAGACCAACGCTCGGATACCAACTGAAATGTCCCGTTCTTATTGATTAAAAACGTTCCATATTAATTGATTTCGTTGCGAGGTTTTGACCTCTATATGAGACGTTTTTCAAAGACTGCATTCATTTTTAAAATAAACCATAACCTTTATTTCATAAATAAAGGTTTAAAAAGCTTTACGTAGATTATCAAATAATGATAATCTAAAATATCCTGTTTACACACGACCATTACATAATGGTTTACAATACAAATATGTTACATCGAAATCAGTTTCTTGAATGCAGTTTTTACACAATATCATACAAACATGGACTCCAAATCTTGTCCTTATTTTAGTATGCAACAGTGGAAGCTCTTAGTATTCACCTGAGAATAAACATGCTTTAAACGTCAACAAAAATGTTGGTGAGTTATAGGTTTAACCTATATATATCAAATCGTAACAATAGACCACAAGATTTCATATTTCAATACACATCCCATACATAGAGATAAAAATCATTCATATGGTGAACACCTGGTAATCGACATTAACAAGATGCATATTTAAGAATATCCCCATCATTCCGGGACACCCTTCGGATATGATATAAATTTCGAAGTACTAAAGCATCCGGTACTTTGGATGGGGTTTGTTAGGCCCAATAGATCTATCTTTAGGATTCGCGTCAATTAGGGTGTCTGTTCCCTAATTCTTAGATTACCAGACTTAATAAAAAGGGGCATATTCGACTTCGATAATTCAACCATATAATGTAGTTTCAATTACTTGTGTCTATATCGTAAAACATTTATAAAAGCAGCGCATGTATTCTCAGTCCCAAAAATATATATAAAAAAGGAGTAATGAAAACTCACTTTCACAGATTTTTACTTCGTCGGGAAGTAAGACTTGGCCACTGGTTGATTAACGAATCTATAACAATATATACATATATATCAAAGTATGTTCAAAATATATTTACAACACTTTTAATATATTTTGATGTTTTAAGTTTATTAAGTCAGCTGTCCTCGTTAGTAACCTACAACTAGTTGTCCACAGTTAGATGTACAGAAATAAATCGATAAATATTATCTTGAATCAATCCACGACCCAGTGTATACGTATCTCAGTATTGATCACAACTCAAACTATATATATTTTGGAATCAACCTCGACCCTGTATAGCTAACTCCAACATTCACATATAGAGTGTCTATGGTTGTTCCGAAATATATATAGATGTGTCGACATGATAGGTCGAAACATTGTATACGTGTCTATGGTATCTCAAGGTTACATAATATACAATACAAGTTGATTAAGTTATGGTTGGAATAGATTTGTTACCAATTTTCACGTAGCTAAAATGAGAAAAATTATCCAATCTTGTTTTACCCATAACTTCTTCATTTTAAATCCGTTTTGAGTGAATCAAATTGCTATGGTTTCATATTTAACTCTATTTTATGAATCTAAACAGAAAAAGTATAGGTTTATAGTCGGAAAAATAAGTTACAAGTCGTTTTTGTAAAGGTAGTCATTTCAGTCGAAAGAACGACGTCTAGATGACCATTTTAGAAAACATACTTCCACTTTGAGTTTAACCATAATTTTTGGATATAGTTTCATGTTCATAATAAAAATCATTTTCTCAGAATAACAACTTTTAAATCAAAGTTTATCATAGTTTTTAATTAACTAACCCAAAACAGCCCGCTGTGTTACTACGACGGCGTAAATCCGATTTTACGGTGTTTTTCGTGTTTCCAGGTTTTAAATCATTAAGTTAGCATATCATATAGATATAGAACATGTGTTTAGTTGATTTTAAAAGTCAAGTTAGAAGGATTAACTTTTATTTGCGAACAAGTTTAGAATTAACTAAACTATATTCTAGTGATTACAATTTTAACCCTTCGAATAAGATAGCTTTATATGTATGAATCGAATGATGTTATGAACATAATTACTACCTTAAGTTCCTTGGATAAACCTACTAGAAATGAGAAAAATAGATCTAGCTTTAAAGGATCCTTGGATGGCTTGAAAGTTCTTGAAGCAGAATCATGACACGAAAACAATTTCAAGTAAGATTTCCACTCGAAATAAGATTGTTATAGTTATAGAAATTGAATTAAAGTTTGAATATGATTATTACCTTGTATTAGAAAGATAACCTACTGTAAGTAACAAAGGTTTCTTGATCTTGGATGATTACTTGGAATGGATTTAGAAAACTTGGAAGTAAACTTGCAATCTTGGAAGTATTCTTGATTTTATGAAACTAGAACTTTTGGAATTTATGAAGAACACTTAGAACTTGAAGATAGAACTTGAGAGAGATCAATTAGATGAAGAAAATTGAAGAATGAAAGTGTTTGTACGTGTTTTTGGTCGTTGGTGTATGGATTAGATATAAAGGATATGTAATTTTGTTTTCATGTAAATAAGTCATGAATGATTACTCATATTTTTGTAATTTTATGAGTTATTTCATGCTAGTTGCCAAATGATGGTTCCCACATGTGTTAGGTGACTCACATGGGCTGCTAAGAGCTGATCATTGGAGTGTATATACCAATAGTACATACATCTAAAAGCTGTGTATTGTACGAGTATGAATACGGGTGCATACGAGTAGAATTGTTGATGAAACTGAACGAGGATGTATTTGTAAGCATTTTTGTTAAGTAGAAGTATTTTGATAAGTGTCTTGAAGTCTTTCAAAAGTGTATGAATACATATTAAAACACTACATGTATATACATTTTAACTGAGTCGTTAAGTCATCGTTAGTCGTTACATGTAAATGTTGTTTTGAAACCTTTAGGTTAACGATCTTGTTGAATGTTGTTAACCCATTGTTTATTATAACAAATGAGATGTTAAATTATTATATTATCATGATATTATGATATATAATATATCTTAATATGATATATATACAGTTAAATGTCGTTACAACGATAATCGTTACATATATGTCTCGTTTCGAAATCATTAAGTTAGTAGTCTTATTTTTACATATGTATTTCATTGTTAATACACTTAATAATATATTTACTTATCATTTAACATAATTAACCAAGTGTATCAATATCTTAATATGATTCATATGTACCTAGTAAGACGTTGTTATAACGATAATCGTTATATATATCGTTTTCGAGTTTCTTAAATTAATAGTCTCATTTTTATGTATATAACTCATTGTTAAAATACCTAATGAGATACATACTGTAACATCCCGCGTTTTTCATTAAATTTATTTTAACGCTGTCTTTTTTTTTTTAATGACATCTTTCCTCACCTATACTCGTACACTTCGTTAACTAATGTTCTTGATAATCCCGTTATTCGATTACAACATCTCTCGTTAACTTGCGTTTTAAAAATATTCGATCGGTTAAATCCCGCACCCGCTTTGAAACTCGAGGGACCGGAGTTGCCAAATGGGCAAACTAGTTGACTAGGTCAACAAGTCAACCCATTTTTTTCATTCCATCATCTCCCTCATCTCTTTTCTCTCCATCTCAAGAACACACACACAAACCCATTCCATTCATTCATCATCTAAATTCAATCTTGGAAGCTCACAACAAATCCGACTACATATTCTTAATCCTCTCGTCATTCTCTACGATTTGATACTAACTTCATTGATTTTGGGTAACATTTCTAAAACTCTAGATTTCTCAAATTCGTGTTTTTGACTTGATATGTTGTTAGTTAGTGTCTATGGCTCGTGTATAACATGAATATATGATTTGTATGCTCGATCTTGATGTTTTGGTGTAACTAGCTTGAAAATGAAAAGTGTATGCTTAATCTTTGATTTTGGATGATCAAATGTGTTAGATTGTTAAAGTTCATGTTTTAAAAGTGTTACTAGCATCATTAGCTTCATGTTGATGTATAGATTGATTAAAGAAACTTCATAAACGTGATTATTGATTTTGTGAACTTTTGGTTAGGGTTTGATAGCTTTAAAACGAACTTTTGATGCGTTGAATGCTCGTTAATGTTATTAATAAGTGTTTAGTTGTATTACATGTTTGATTACCTTCAAAATGGCATATCATATGTATAAATTGGATTCTCGGAACTTGAAATGCATTTGATGAACCTAAACTTTGATTTTGAACACTTAACGACCATTCAACGAGGTTTCTGTTGTCTTAAATGATGATTTTGATTAATGATATGTGGTTAGTTGTATTCCTTGTCGAAATAGCTTTCCGATGATATAAAATACATGTTCTAATTGTTTGCGGATCATAAAATGTGATTGTTTGTGTTTTGGTTCGTCCATTTGAGGAATTCAGCAAACAGACCCTGGATGCCAATTGGGACGCCGTCCTGACTTTTGGGACGCCGTCCCACTCTTCATATTGAGACGCCGTCCTGATTTTGGGACGCCGTCCCACTCTTCATATTGGGACACCGTCCTGATTTTGGGACACCGTCCTGATACACTAAAATGGGCTGTTCTGCTTGGTCATTTGACGTAAAATGTTTGATATGCTACGGACCTCCGATTAACATGAAACTTGGCCAACATGCTCATATATGATTATATAACTTAGAAAAATTGTCGGATACCCGACCCGCCCCCGTTGACTTTGACTTTGACCAAGTTTGACTTTTAGTCAAACTTAACTAAACACTTATGCAATCGTTCTAGTCTTTCTTTTATACTTGATTCTTGCATGAAACTTGACAATGTGATTCACATGCTATACTTTTCGAGTCTTAACGAGCCATAGGACTAATTGAACACATTTCACCCGACCTTGTGTCGTAACCGGTTAATTGATACAACTTATTTGTTTAGGTCGAGGCTAAGCAACTATCATGCACACGTTTACTTTGTGAAGTACTTTTATACTCGTGCACTTGAGGTGAGATCATAGTCCCACTTTTCAACAACTTTTATACTTTTAAATCGTGGGCTGAGAAACATATACATTACGTACTTATATACATTTCACACGTATATATATTTTTCATACTTTTATACATTGAACACAATTGTGAATACAAAGATACGGACGAGTTTGAACGAAAATCCTCAATTCAATTATCATTAGTTACATCAGATGGTGTAAGCGAGACTATGTTGTGTGGATCCATACGGGTTTGACTAACCCTCATTCGGACGGCTCGCTACCGTTAAGCGAATGAAATATATTCTGGTACGGTGTATGTTCTAACACTTTTATGCTGAGGTAAATGATACAGTTAAGCTTTGATAATTGGGTGCTCGGTAAACAACAATACTTATGGAATTTCAAACGATTTGGAAAATTGATTTATACTATAAATTGTGGTTCAACTTATTTTACTTACATACTCACTTACTAGACCTATGATTTCACCAACGTTTTTCGTTGACAGTTTTCTATATGTTTCTCAGGTTCATACTTGGCTATTTGATACATGCTTCCGCGTACACTCATACTTGATTGGAGTCAAGCATGCATGCATACACTCTGATTTCTTGCTTGGGGTCAAGCATACATACATACATACGCTAGTGATAGCACCTTTGGATTCAAACATATTGTTTACATACTTACGCTATTTATAGCAACCGCGATTTTAAACTAATTATGTCGCAAGTTATTTCATTTATACTTTATACTCTTGTAAACTTAAACTTGTCGTCGAACGATTTTGTAAACTAAACTTTGCAAGCATGATACGTTTCAAAAGAATGCGACATAATTTTTGGTCAAACGAGTCTCATATAGGGACTACGACCACGTAACGGGACCTAAGTAGTCGGCGCCGTCAATGACGATTTGGTCGGGTCGCTACAGATGGTATCAGAGTATTGGTTGTAGGGAACTAGGATATGCATTAGTGTGTCTGACAGAGTCGTTAGGACGCATTAGTGAATCTAGACTACAACCGGATAGTTAGCCATTGCATTCTGACATACATTTGCTATAGATAGCACTTACTTGAATACTTGTGCATTATACTTGAATCATTCTTAGGCAAACTTTTTAATGGTACCCAACCTTCATCATACGAACTCGTATTCCGCCACTTTTTGGTAACACACATGAATTCAAGGTTTATACGCGTACGGATGACCACGACTTCGTTAGTCACTCTAGTTCGGGAATTCTGACTCCTTGGTTGTTATCCACCCCGTCTCAGCTTACTATCCACAAGTGTTGTAAAGTTACCACCACTACTCTAGATGAGTATCGTCATCACTATTTATCACTACAGTTGCGAACTACTTGTTATCATGACTCGTTACTCTTTTCATACCTAAGTACATTTTTGTATGACTCGAACCGCATTGACGTGAATAATCATTTATACACTTCCCTCGGGAAACGCTTCCTTAGAGTTGCAGAAATTCTTTCGATTTAATACGAGTCACGTTTGAGACATCGTTACATTTTGTTCATTTTAGGTCTTCACGATGACACGAACTTGAATCTATGGAGTGATGTGGGAATGGAGGTATGAGTTAGCGTAATATAACGACACTCGATCAACGTGGTTATATTACGGTAAGACATACCAAAGTTCTAGTGACACGTGATGGTGGTTAGACTCGATCAACCTAAACACCACCATGTGCCATGTACATGACTTCATCTATTCATGTTGGACATCTGAAAACTCCGAGAATATTGATAACAACCATACCGGGGACACACCTTCGATTTTTTGTCGAACTATACTTATGCTTCCGAATGAATTACCGATTCCTTTCGACTTCAACCGTATGTTACACGTGTATACTATCTCGTCCTCGCACAGTCTTATTGACTAACTACAATTTACTCGTTATGCTCGCATCGAGGCGGAAACTTCTCTCGCCTTACACTCGTAATTCTGGTTCAGGAAATCTTTTGTTTTAAATTCTCAATGGAGAGAGACTCTTCACGTTATACTAGTATTCGCCTCGAGGGTGAATAGTCTCGACGAACGTATTTGGAAACCGATAAATCTTCCGCAACGCAAATTTCTTGAGAAACTTGTCCTAACAAACTTGTTCAAATATACCTTACGGAATGTACTCCATTTCGGACCGAGATCCTCGTTTCATTTCTAGACTTCGGAGTGCCTTACAAAAAGCCTCGGGACCACGTTTAGACATGAGTACCGCGTACCATCCACAACCGACGGACCGAACAAACATACGATTTAAACCTTGGAAACCATAATACAAGTTTGTATTACCAACTTCAAATTTACTTGAGAGAAGTGTTTTCCTTTAGCCAAATCCTCGTACTACAATGATTTTCATTTGAGTTTTAACGCCACACCTTTTGAAACCACATGTGACCGGAAACGTCATTCTCCTTTTTGTCGAACCAAGTAAACGATGATCAATTCACCGGGGCCGAGTTTATTCATGAACAACCGAGAAAATTTATACATATTCAAGCAAGACCCAACGCGACTCGTAATCACCAAGAGCTACGCCGATGTTAGACGTAAACCTTTCTAATTCCATGGGGAACCGCGTAATATTAAAAGTCGCACCTTGAGGAGGTGTAGTCCGTTTCGGGAAACATAGAAAACAAAATCCGTGATATTTTAATCCTTTTGAAATCTTGGGGCGTTTTGGACCCGTTGCTAGCCGTTTAGATTTTCCGACCCATTTTGAGTCTCCGTTTATCCTACATTCGATGTATCAACTTAAAGACGTGTTTTGCGAAACAAGAACTTGTTATTCCTTTTCGATGAGCTCACTATCGACGATAAACTTCATTCCTAGGAGGGCCGGTCGAAATCATGAATCGTGAACCCAAACTCTAAGACGACGTGAAACCCCGACCGTCAAAGTTCGTTGAAATACCCTAGAACGTACTTCTCCCTCATTCGTAGAATTGGCAACACAAGATCTCGAGGAAGATTCAACAACTACTACTTCCAACTAAATTTCGGGACGAAATTTCTTTTGAGGTGTGGATAATGTAACATCCCGCGTTTTTCGTTAAATTTATTTTAACGCCGTCTTTTTTTTTTAATGACATCTCTCCTCACCTATACTCGTACACTTCGTTAACTAATGTTCTTGATAATCCCGTTATTCGATTACAACATCTCTCGTTAACTTGCGTTTTAAAAATATTCGATCGGTTAAATCCCGCACCCGCTTTGAAACTCGAGGGACCGGAGTTGCCAAATGGGCAAACTAGTTGACTAGGTCAACTAGTCAACCCATTTTTTTCATTCCATCATCTCCCTCATCTCTTTTCTCTCCATCTCAAGAACACACACACAAACCCATTCCATTCATTCATCATCTAAATTCAATCTTGGAAGCTCACAACAAATCCGACTACATATTCTTAATCCTCTCGTCATTCTCTACGATTTGATACTAACTTCATTGATTTTGGGTAACATTTCTAAAACTCTAGATTTCTCAAATTCGTGTTTTTGACTTGATATGTTGTTAGTTAGTGTCTATGGCTCGTGTATAACATGAATATATGATTTGTATGCTCGATCTTGATGTTTTGGTGTAACTAGCTTGAAAATGAAAAGTGTATGCTTAATCTTTGATTTTGGATGATCAAATGTGTTAGATTGTTAAAGTTCATGTTTTAAAAGTGTTACTAGCATCATTAGCTTCATGTTGATGTATAGATTGATTAAAGAAACTTCATAAACGTGATTATTGATTTTGTGAACTTTTGGTTAGGGTTTGATAGCTTTAAAACGAACTTTTGATGCGTTGAATGCTCGTTAATGTTATTAATAAGTGTTTAGTTGTATTACATGTTTGATTACCTTCAAAATGGCATATCATATGTATAAATTGGATTCCCGGAACTTGAAATGCATTTGATGAACCTAAACTTTGATTTTGAACGCTTAACGACCATTCAACGAGGTTTCTGTTGTCTTAAATGATGATTTTGATTAATGATATGTGGTTAGTTGTATTCCTTGTCGAAATAGCTTTCCGATGATATAAAATACATGTTCTAATTGTTTGCGGATCATAAAATGTGATTGTTTGTGTTTTGGTTCGTCCATTTGAGGAATTCAGCAAACAGACCCTGGATGCCAATTGGGACGCCGTCCTGACTTTTGGGACGCCGTCCCACTCTTCATATTGGGATGCCGTCCTGATTTTGGGACGCCGTCCCACTCTTCATATTGGGACACCGTCCTGATTTTGGGACACCGTCCTGATACACTAAAATGGGCTGTTCTGCTTGGTCATTTGACGTAAAATGTTTGATATGCTACGGACCTCCGATTAACATGAAACTTGGCCAACATGCTCATATATGATTATATAACTTAGAAAAATTGTCGGATACCCGACCCGCCCCCGTTGACTTTGACTTTGACCAAGTTTGACTTTTAGTCAAACTTAACTAAACACTTATGCAATCGTTCTAGTCTTTCTTTTATACTTGATTCTTGCATGAAACTTGACAACGTGATTCACATGCTATACTTTTCGAGTCGTAACGAGCCATAGGACTAATTGAACACATTTCACCCGACCTTGTGTCGTAACCGGTTAATTGATACAACTTATTTGTTTAGGTCGAGGCTAAGCAACTATCATGCACACGTTTACTTTGTGAAGTACTTTTATACTCGTGCACTCGAGGTGAGATCATAGTCCCACTTTTCAACAACTTTTATACTTTTAAATCGTGGGCTGAGAAACATATATATTACGTACTTATATACATTTCACACGTATATATATTTTTCATACTTTTATACATTGAACACAATTGTGAATACAAAGATACGGACGAGTTTGAACGAAAATCCTCAATTCAATTATCATTAGTTACATCAGATGGTGTAAGCGAGACTATGTTGTGTGGATCCATACGGGTTTGACTAACCCTCATTCGGACGGCTCGCTACCGTTAAGCGAATGAAATATATTCTGGTACGGTGTATGTTCTAACACTTTTATGCTGAGGTAAATGATACAGTTAATCTTTGATAATTGGGTGCTCGGTAAACAACAATACTTATGGAATTTCAAACGATTTGGAAAATCGATTTATACTATAAATTGTGGTTCAACTTATTTTACTTACATACTCACTTACTAGACCTATGATTTCACCAACGTTTTTCGTTGACAGTTTTCTATATGTTTCTCAGGTTCATACTTGGCTATTTGATACATGCTTCCGCGTACACTCATACTTGCTTGGAGTCAAGCATGCATGCATACACTCTGATTTCTTGCTTGGGGTCAAGCATACATACATACATACGCTAGTGATAGCACCTTTGGATTCAAACATATTGTTTACATACTTACGCTATTTATAGCAACCGCGATTTTAAACTAATTATGTCGCAAGTTATTTCATTTATACTTTATACTCTTGTAAACTTAAACTTGTCGTCGAACGATTTTGTAAACTAAAATTTGCAAGCATGATACGTTTCAAAAGAATGCGACATAATTTTTGGTCAAACGAGTCTCATATAGGGACTACGACCACGTAACGGGACCTAAGTAGTCGGCGCCGTCAATGACAATTTGGTCGGGTCGCTACACATACTTATAATAAAATCATGTTAACTATATATATAACCATATATATGCCATCGTATAGTTTTTACAAGTTTTAACGTTCGTGAATCACCGGTCAACTTGGGTGGTCAATTGTCTATATGAAACCTATTTCAATTAATCAAGTCTTAACAAGTTTGATTGCTTAACATGTTGGAAACACTTAATAATGTAAATAACAATTTCATTTAATATATATATAAACATGGAAAAGTTCGGGTCACTACAAATTCTATCCCTTATCTTTATAATGTCTTTCATTATTATGCTCTGTGATATCATTGCCATGATTAGCGAGTAGTTATCTTTAGTGTATGTTATGACGTAATCAGTTATAATGCCGAAATTATATTATGGCTTGTGTATGTTGTCAAAATGCTTTCCAATTATGCTTTGAACTCAATCGCTTTTCCAACTAATAGAATGTAGTTATTGGCTCTGTTATTGGGAAGTCGCGAACCCTATTCAGAGTACACTATCTGTGTCACCCCTTGGTAAGAAAAGTCTATCGGATACAACGTGAGTTTGACCGAGGCACACCGGTTGTAGTAAGTCCACCGAGCCTTGGATTCCGACTGAGGACTCTTTTGTAGTGAAACATCTGACTAGATCCCTAGTACATTGTCGGTCCCAGACCTTGCTAGTGTAGTTACTAAGCATATAAACTTCTTACGTGCAAGCTGAAGCACAACAGTTGTTATAAGCTGTACCTCTGCTAAGTAAGGCCATGGAACACGGTTAGTGTTGACTAGTACACTTCACCATAACGCGGTCTCAAGCATTGCACCCCGCTTGAGGGATTCTTAGTTAATTAAGGAATTGTTTGTTCGAATGCATAAAGGATTGGACCGTTAGGATAACCGAACGTATTCCTGGAAGTCAGCTCGACTTGGCCAGGGTGTTCTTTATGGTTGAACTCTTTTAAGGGCCTAACTATCTTCTAGACCAATCATTAACGAAAGCATCGAGACCCATCACGTCTCTCGTATATGGAAAACCATGTATCTATTATACTTAAGAAATTTTAGACCATTTCGGAATGTTAATACTTCACCCAACCGAGTCGCTCAATTGGATGAGCCGTTTGAACGTGTATGCCTGTAGTCAGACTGCCCGGGCGTCGGGGGTAAGGGACGTTGCTGTCTATTCAGAATCTTCAAGCCTATCGCATTACCCAGTGACATGTCTTATGACAGGGGCGTTTAGGACTAGTGTAGTAAATACAAGGTCACTGCCTATCCATGAGCCAGCATTCCATAATATCGGCAATGTAACTGATGAAATCATAACATGCACTTGTTTTAGCCTTATCTGAATTATAAATTTTATCGCATTTACTTTACTTTACTTTAATCTAGAAAACCCAAAATTAGGTAATCACCCACTACTCCTGCACCTTAGAATTATCTTAAGCTTTAGATATAGGTTCGATTCTACTGATATCTCAAAAATACGACTCTAGGTCATACTTCCCTTACACATAATAAGGAGTAGTACGATTTAGGCCCCGCTAAATATAAATTTAAAATAAGTACCTCCCTCTTGGTGGCTGGCTCTGACGCGCCGCGACCTGACGACATCGCGCAAAACAAAACCGTCCGTTTCGGTCATATCAGTAACGTAAACCTCTCCCTCCTCAAATTGACTATCGATATCCTTCTGATGTGTTTCCGGTATCGAAAAAGTACCCTGATCTTTTGTTGTGTGTTCTTTAAAAACATTGTAATCTTCCATTGCCAGCTCGTTGTATTCTCTGATTATATCATTATCGACCGTTTCCATAATCTCGTCTTTAAAGACCTCTTCAATCCATAACTTACAATCGAATTTGTTTTCAATTCTTGCATCAACATAGTGTTTGATTAACCCTGGTTCGTTGGTTTCGATGATAGCCTGCAATACATCAGGCCTTTGGAGGTTATGTGACAAGGTGTCAATATGCATCATTCTTCCAAAGGAATTAGCCACTTCAATAACACAATTAGACGAACAACAACTAAAGGGCACCCCTTTGATTGCAAGTTTTGTAATCATTGTATATTTGTTCATATACTCCTTCATTGGAATGACTTCTAAAAATTCCAAATCATTAGATGAAGGCCCCCTGGTCATTCTTTTGTAACTCTCTTCATCTTTGCAACAAACAATATATCCATAAGATCCCCAAGTAGAAATAGATTCAATGAAGATAAATCTACTCTTCAACCACTTAAATAATTTTAAAGCCTTTATTTGATCCTTGTCTACAATAAGAGCAGTAAATTTAAGACGATTGGTTGTTTCGTGGTTTATAGAAAGATTGATTTCAGTATTAGAAAGCTTCGAGTAGAGATTAGGAGAAGATTTGTTTGCAGGTTTTTGAAAAACTCTTTTGGGCAAAAGATTAGTGTTTAATTTTTTTTTGGCATAACCTAGAAACAAGGTACGGCTGTTTACTAATCTTCCATTCATCTCTTGGAAACAAGGTACAATTTTCACTTTTATTGTATACTGATATTAAAAGCCTTTTCATCAGGAATTGTTGTACTTTTATACTAAAGTTTTATGGCTATTGATCTTAATGTTTATATAAATAGAAATTTCACATAAATGTATTAAGTAGTTGAATTAAATTTTGTTGTACTTGATTATAAGGCCACATTTTAATGTATAATTTATTTCCTTTTCTTTGATAGAAACATACATGTATGTTTTCTTACAAACTAAGAATTTATATTCTACGTTAAAATCGTTTGATCTTATCGATAAAACATGTGTTATGTTCGGCCCCAACAAAATCTTCAATATTCGCCAGTGTATGAGCATGTAATTGTTATAACTTTCACAAATAATAAACAAGTAAGGGGATCTAACATGAATTGATCCCATCTTATAAATACATGATCGTCTCATTAATTTAAAATTTTTATGCGCTACATAAAAAATGAACTTTTTTAAACGTTAAAACTTTTCATTACTTAAAAATTTTATACTACTAATTACAAGTTAAAATCTTTATCTAAATGACATTGATATATAAATAATATAGATTCTTATATAGTCTTTCAAAATTTTGACCTCTTCAAAATTTTTGAAGTCTGTTACACATCCCCTACATCACATAAAGCATAACATCACATCCTAGGTGTCAGAACCTAATGTTCCCCTCCTACATAACAAACACGTGTCCTACCTCACATAATTTCATTCATTTTATTTTATTTTCCCGTAAAAATTGAGAACACACCACGTGTTCCAGATCTATACCGCAAATTCCCTCTCTATCTCTTCTTCTCTCTTCACAAACCGTCGCTCAGTCAGATGTAACAAATATTGTACGCTTCTCTCTCGCCCTTCTCAGATGTAAATCACAAAAAATTTGCGGCGCCGATTACACACACCTAACGGCGATGTTAGGCGATGCCGCTACCACCAAATTATTGCTATCGATTTTCTGCATATACCTGTATAAATTTTATCTAATATCCCCAAATTTTTATTATGTCGCCGTAAACATCTCCGATCATCAAATCGGTTTCAAGAACCACAGGTATTTTTTTTATATTATCAACGATTCGTCACCGTCATAAATTTGTTCGTTTAATTGATTCTTTACTCTCAATATAGGGTTCTTCATCAGTATATTAAATGGGTATGTGTTAATATAATAAACATCATTATTGACAGCGTTTGAGGTTTTGTAAAAGGGTGTGCAATGGCATTGACCATGATCGATTGTTGATTTTTTCCAGATCAAAGCTGATCAAACGATTAATGATTTACATTCATACTCTTGATTTATATACTTTTTTTTTTTTTTTTTTTTTTGCTTATCTAATTTCTGAAGTTAGTAGTTGATTTGAAGGCTAGAGGGTTTTAATTTTTTTACTTATTTGATTGAATATCATTTGTTATGGTTCTTCTTTTTATCGATTCCATCATATTTGAATGTTGAGGATTAAGTTTTTTCCTTTCTATGATTTTTCTTTTAATTGATTCCTCCATATTTAGAAGACTGAAAAGGAAAATCACAAATTATGTAGCTGTGACACAAAAGGACTAAACCAACAGGTTATGCAATGATGAGGTTGATGACAAAATATGATGAAAAGGGCTTTGAGTTAGAGGTACTTATTCATTCAACTTCATGACAAATTTTTTTTTTTTTTTTGTATATACAGATTATAACTTATAATCCATATAGTAACTGCAAGCATTTATTTTTCTTATTTCATTCTAACCTAATCGAATTACTTGGTATTTGGACTGACAATTTAATGATTTTTTCATAAATGTCGATTATAATGTATGCTTATAAATAGCAAAATGGGTGGGAATGTAATTGGACAAAGCAGCCAAGTATCATCGGCCATATGCAAGGCCTAAGAACGTAAAAGGTTTATTTACTTATATTTTGTACGAATTATAATTAATCAAGATAGATAGTTTATCTAATTACCTAATTGTTGGATAAACAGGTAACCATATATCGATGATCGATTTAATCGTTTGTTAGCTGTTTACTGCATTTTGTGATGACATGCAGAAACACTCCGAGGGGTTGGTGGTAAGTGAACATGTTTAATTTTCTAATTTTAATATCTTTAATTCCAAAATAATTTCTATTTGATTTAGGTGTATATGAGATTATGAATATAACTACTAACAAATTTGTGTTAGACTAATTCAAAAGTTTAAAAACCTAATTTGCAGATCAAGTAATGAAGAGAGTATGAATACATGAATGAATTAGAAGCAGTTCCCAGCTAATCAAATTAGTTTTGTCCAGGTACGTCCTTCCACAAATGAACTTAGTAAGTTTATAATGATTACTTCATTAAATAACATGGAACGTTACAGTTGTTGGATTATTAAGTGGCATCATGTATAACAACAAGTACACGTACACAAAACAACACCTTATAACTGTGGGGTGTTTTAACGTTGGGATCACATTTTTTACAGCAATTACATTTTAGTTCCAACATATATATGACAAGGTAGAGGTCTTTAATATAGTTGATATATATATATATATATATATATATATATATATATATATATATATATATATATATATATATATATATATATATATATATATATATATATATATATATATATATATATATATATACATATATATATATGTATATATATATACATATGTATATATATATATACATATATACATATGTATATATATATACATATTCACTTGAAGCCTCCAACATAATTCAAGAAGAAAAAGGCAACCATTAACATACACCTATTGTCCTAATCTACTGAACTGTTACGATTAATATTACTGAAATTTCTCTTTTATGACTATATTAACCATAATCTAAATTTTAATAATTGTCGAATTCATATTATGGTTGCAGGTTATGACTATATGATTTGCAAGATTCTGTCTTTTAAACGTGTTTAATTTTTTATTGTAAACATTAAAAACTTTTATTATTTTGCAGCTAAAACTATGATTCAAAGATAACAAAGTAGTTCATTGCTATCAGAAGTTCATTCATATTCACCATTTGGAATTCAATTGATTGTTCATCTTTCAGTTTCAATCTCTAGATCCTTTTTTTACTCATACGACTAAAGATGCGACACGTTGCACTTTAAAAAACTTACAGTTTTTGGGAAACTTAATTTGATTACTTTTCTAACCACTCAATATATTCGAATTTTTTGCTTATTGCGTGCTTCTACCCTGATGGTTGGAAGACGTAAGCATTTCAAATTACTTATCAAGATTTGATTGAAAAATGACTTTATCCATCCCATGTTATTCTTTCCCTACTCATTCACATTTATTAATTTAACATTTGGTACTTAAATGATACACAATAAGTATAGGTGGTATATTGGGCGGGTCGGAGGAATTAGGTAACACACAAGGATTTTCTTATGGGGTAGTTGTACATTTGTGTAAGAAAAGGCTGTTAATGATATTTTACGAAATATGAGACATGCTCGCTGTTGCCTCACCAGATGTCTAGGCGCTCATCAAGTGTTAGATTCTCATACCATAATTTGATAATTATAACAGGATTAATGATACATGTTCGCTGTTATCATAAATATAAACCGCATAACATTTTCTATTTCTTGTGTTGCTATTTTCAGGTATGTCATGGATATAATTTGCAAAGGAAAAGTTTACCAGGTCATCTTTCAGGTATGTTTAAAAGTGAGTTTTTTTCCAATGCAATTTTATGATTTTCTATTAATTGTAGGCTTCTAGCTTATCACCATCTTTGACAATGAGTCTATGCTAAGACTAATTATTTATATTTGTGCACAATAATGGTTGGAGTTACCCAAAGCTAAATGATATAAAAACTTTATATTCAAGTGATGTGATATTCTTCTAGAAATTCTTTCATCATTTTTCCAAAACCACTCTCAAATATCTTGGTATGTTAATTGTTCTTGTGTATCTTCTATTTTTGTCATTGTGAAAACTCTAGGTTTACCACGCAAGTAGTCATTATCATATAACAAAATGGGCATGCTGATGCTGGAAGTTCATCAGAGTTATTTGGTAAGTAAGTGGTATTTTCAGATACAAATTTTGTCACTATGATATAGATAATGAATGTATGTCATATATGTGTGATTATTGATAGGCTCACAAGTGAATACAGCTGAAGTTTAGACAAATGTTAGTTTTCTTATTGATAAATCGGTATTTATTAATGCTTAACGAAATGGGCATCTTATGTTGAGCTGACAAGATATGGGTCATGTCAATTATGGTATATGGATATTTTAAAAGAGGTTGGTTTGACTTCTGTTGGTCAAACAAAAATGGGTTTTGGGCTGTGTTTGTACATATCTTTTTGGTGATTTCATTAAAGAAAAGTGTAGGTTTAGTATATCTATAAATGATTTCAAGATTTTGAAGAATCGGAGTGAATATTTTAAAAATCATGAAGGCAAATTGAACTCTAATGGTCAAATTAAAGTTATTCACTACACTTGTGTGACTTGCATCATTTACAGTATAAGTATTGGTATTAGTAACTTTTTGGGTTTATAGTATATGTGTTGGTATTAGTAATTTTTGGTTTATAGTATATGTGTCGGTATTAGTAGAGGTGTGGTCTGTGTTTGTGATAGTAGTCAGATTAAGATTAATAGGTAATTAGGTATCATATGAGTGTGACTGATGTGCACTAATGTCCTTCTTCTTGGATAGCCCATTGTATTACATTTACATAGAATGTCTTTTTTAAATATAGGTTATCTCAGGTGTCGTCTCATATGTTTGAAAAAATACAACCCTTCATGTTGTTGCAGGTTATAGTGGTGGTGGTGTATATATTTATATATCTCTACATATATACTCTCATGGGTCAGATACCTATCGAGCTACTCGGACTGAGAACTTAGATATATTGTAAGCAAGTCTAATTTGTTAACTACTTCAAGTTGATTTTTTTTAAATTAAGTATGTGTCGATGTTTCGTGGCAAAGGTACCTCTCGAACAACAAGATTGGTGGTCTAAACCCTTCTCCACTTGGTGATTTCGAACATCCCATAAAATTGTATCATTTCTTCATGTATTCACTAAATTTTTGGCCAGTTAACTTATTCTAGGTGTATACAAGCCATAGTTCATCTATATGTTAATGTTCCCATTATACATGTTATAACTCATCATGTATCCATTATTATGCAGAGTTTGGGTCAGTGACTGTAAATTATACTTATCTCAACAACCAAGTCTGCAAAGTTTCTGATTTTCCCTTCTTGCGTCACAGTTTAAAAGACATATAGATTAATATTTTTCCTTTATAAGTCTCTTTATGTTCTATTTAGTTGGTTTGTTCTTACCATTTCGTTAACTCCTATCAAGATAGTGAATTTCACAGTCAAACTAGGTACTTTTTTTGAAGATGAAGTCACTCACTCATTTTAGTTATTCTATGATTACAAGTTATCAAATTTAACATCATACTTTTTTCTTTTCTTTCATTCGGAGTATATGGAATTGTTACCATAAACAATCATGCTACTTATTTTCTTTAATTACTACAAATCAATATATATATATATATATATATATATATATATATATATATATATATATATATATATATATATATATATATATATATATATATATATATATATATATTTTTTTTTTTTTTTTTTTTTTTTTGAAATGTCAGTAGTGATGCCCCTTACTCGACACATCTATCTCCCATAGATATATGCATGATTTATATTACCTTAATTAGATAAAGCCTTTTATCTTTTGTTGCTAATCGTATGTATATCCTATTGCAGCCAAGGTATATTTAAGCTTGATGGATAAAGCAAAAGTGCGTGAGCGGGAACATGAGATTATATACGAGAGAAAGCTTGCGAAAGAGAGAAGTAAAGAAGACCACCTTTTTGTAGACAAAGACAAGTTTGTGTAAAGCTATTGGGGTTTTACCTCTTATAAACGATGTGGGTCACTCGTCATAATTGATTCTGTTTTTCTTTTGTTAATGTGAGTAATCGACTTGGTTGATTGTACAGGATTTGTAAGTATTAAAGATTTTGATGGTGGTACAATACATCTATTTATCAAAGATGCTATCTTTTTGGTTGATCTAATATACATATGCACAATTTTATGTTGATGGGTTTTCGTATATCTTATTTGCCATTTGTATTTTTTTTGAAAAGTGGAACTGGGATGTACATTAATAATCCTTCCTATGTTGATTTTTTTCATTATTTTGTAGTTGTCATGTAATTGTCATTTTATACTTCTCTTTATCATACCGTTAATTCATATAACATATATGTTTCGATTTTGTTTGATTAAGAGTTGCCGTGCAACGCACGGGCTCTTAAAGGCTAGTATTGTATATGTTTTAAAGACGTCTTTGCAA
This sequence comes from Rutidosis leptorrhynchoides, assembly GCF_046630445.1. Taxonomy (NCBI): domain Eukaryota; kingdom Viridiplantae; phylum Streptophyta; class Magnoliopsida; order Asterales; family Asteraceae; genus Rutidosis; species Rutidosis leptorrhynchoides. The sequence continues at coordinate 345,863,428 of NC_092341.1, forward strand.
AAATATCACACTTCTTTAATGCAAGATTATGTTTTTAATCAAACTTTACATTCTCGAACACATTGCATACATCAACTCACATAGATACATCAAAGTAAAATCTATTTAAGTCTAAGGTGTTATGTTTTTTAGGACTCAAACAATACGGGTAATTTCAGAAAATTACTCCACCCATAAAGATAAACGAAGACAATAACGAGGAAATTAAAGAACACGATATTTAACGTGATTATATGTAATTAAGGATTGATTACTTTAATTCACGAACCAAATTAGAGTGATTTTATTGATAAAATTCGTGCTTAGGGTTACAGATTACAATAGGTTTTTTTATAGTGCAAATAAAAAATAAGGAAACAATCTCCTCAGCTCGCTGGCTACGCCAAGCTTAGCGTCTCGCGAAGTAGCCCTCCACGAGCAGCAACCAAATGCGACACCATGTTACAATACGCGACAACCACCAGACCACAATCCTGCCATCTATCTTACATTTTAAACGACCTTACGAGTTCTGCAATCCTGCGTTTCGTGAGAGCATGCTTGCGTTTTGCGAGCTTCTTCTATCTCTTTGTTTTTTGATCTTCTTTTGCATCCAACAATCTCTCACTCAAAGGAGAACAAAAATAAAACCCAAGTGTTTGTCAAACCAACACTTCAACAAACTAACCAAGAACGTTACCGTAAAAACGCCATTTGAAACACGCACACTCAACACATTCGTCGGATGAGTAACTTGCGATACAAGGTCATCAACACTACTTGTTAGAATCGAACCATCATCTCTCTATCTCTCTAGTCAGTCGTCTTCTCTCATCAATTCTCGAGGAGACTAGTTGAGGCAATGCAAAACCTCAACTTCTCCGTCGTAACCACCTTAGTAAGCATGTACGTGGGATTCTTCAAACCAAGTACTTTCTTCAATATTAAAGCACCGTCATTTATATGTTGTCGAATAAAATGATACCTCAACTTAATATAATTCGTATGACTACGAAACACCGGATTCTTCTAAGATGAACCGCACTTTGATTATCACAATACAAGACGCAATAGTCTTGTCTTTTACCCAACTCACCCAAGAAGTTCTTCAACCAAACAAGCTCTTTAGAAGCTTCCGTAATAACCATGTATTCGGCCTCTGTGGTTGATAAAGCAACACTCTTTTATAGTTGAAACATCCAACTAACCGTCGTCTTCCCTATTGTGAATACATAACCCGTAGTGCTTTTCCCTGAATCATCACATCCACCCAAATTAGCATCCGTATATCTCGTAAGTATGACATTGTTTTTAGAGAATCAAAATCCCATACTAGAAGTGTCTTTCAAATATCGAAGCAACCATTTGACCGCTTTTAATGCTCGTTCCTCGGATTAGAACAACTCCCACCGAATGAGCAATATCCAATCTCATACAAACCATGGCATACATAACACTACCCACGACCGATGCATACAAAACCTTTTCCAACTCCGCCATGTCTTCTTCCATTTTAGGTGATTAACTTTTCGACAACTTTATCGCGCTACCTAAAGGCATAGAACGAGCCTTTGAATTCTCCATGTTAAACCTCTCTACAACTTTCTCGATATATTTGGATTGAGACAACTATAGAGTACCTTTCACACGATCACGCACAATACTTATGCTAAGTATTTGCCTAGCCTAACAAGATATTTCATCTCGAACTCATGGGAAAGTAATCCCTTCAACTTGTTGATTTCGAACATCATCATCATACAACAATAAGATTATATAAGAATACTTGAATTTCTTCAAGTAGCAGCAATGATCTGCTTCACATCTTAAAAAATCAATCTTCTTCATAAATTCATCAAACTTCAAGTACCATTGCCAAGGTGCTTGCTTCAATCCATACAAATTTTTACGTAACTTACAAACCCACTTCTCTTCACCCTTTACCTCAAAGTCCTCGGGTTGCTTCATATAAATCTCTTCAATAAGATCTCCGTGTAAGAATGCGGTCTTCATATCTAATTGTTCTATATGTAAGTCTTCGGATGCAACTATAGAAAGTACCAACTGAATAGTTGTCATTTTAACTACCTGTGAAAATATCTCGCTGTAATCAACCCCTTCCTTTTGTTGAAAGCCTTTGACCACCAACCTAAACTTGTACCTTTTCATCCAAATCATTCTTTATTCGATACACCCATCTATTTTGCAATGCCCTTTTATCATGAAGTAATTTCACTGGTGACCCAAGTTTCATTCTTCTAAAGTAACCCATCTCTTCTTTCATGGCAAGCTCCTACTGTATGGATTCTTTGGTTTTCTTTGCCTCAAAGTAACTTTCGGGTTCACCATTCTCAATATAGATCAAGTAGTTTATTGATGGAGAATACATAAGATTAGACTTGGGCATTCTAGTTGAGCGTCTTAGTGTAGGAGCAACCGGAATGGTTGAACCGGTTTTATTAGTAGTCTACTCATCACTAGAATTCGCACTATGTTTGGAATTATCACCGCTTTCCGAACCATCTCCATCATTAGTATTATCTGACGCCTCACCATTATATGGAAACTCATTGTTACCCGAACTCCTAATATAACCTGTAAGATCATCAATATAAACATCGTCAAATGTAACATAATTTGGTTTAGGACTCCCCATTTTCGGTTTGCCATAATGATATCCCTCAAATTACACAAGTTTATCTTCGGGATATTTACTCACATTTGCCTTGATTTGTCATATTTTGTGAATGAAAGTGAAGGGATTGCGATATTATGTTGGTTCAAGGCTAAAAGCCTCACTTGGTGTAAAATTGACCAAGTATTGACCCAAAAAGATGGTAAAAACCAAAATTTAGAAATCTTGATGTGAAGAGCGACGCTTCAAAGTTCAAAAGTGTCGCCCTTGTAGGCTAAATTTGGGTACTTCAAAGTCAGAAGGTTTTCAGTTATACAGAGCAACACTTTCATTCTTAAAAGCGTCGCTCCAATGTGCAAAAACGACGCTTCTATGTGCTTTTTTTATGAATTCGAAGTCAGCAGGTTTCCTGTTATATAGGGCGACGCTTTCATCCTTAAGAGCGTCGCTCTCGTTTGTAGTTATGAGGAGCGATGCTCCTGTATATGAGAGAGGCGCTCCTGAGTGTAGATGAGCATTTATTGAGACACCTATAAAAGGAAATAAATAGGGTTTTGGAAAGAGAGCTGCATTTTTTCACCTCGAATTTCACCCAAAATCCAGCATCTTCATCATCCATGAAAGATTAAAGGTGTAATTGGTGTTCTAGCTCATAGATTCACTTAGTTTTCTCAAGATCTTCATCTTCCACTCCATTTGTTGTTGATTTATTTCTATTTTATTAGAATTCTCATTAAGTTATAATAATGTTGATTACTTGCTTTATTTATAGTTTGATTGGTGTTATTCTAGCCATGCTATGTTAAATTCATTGTGTTTGCTTGTTTGTGACACTCTTATGTATGGATTTGCCCTAATTTAATGATAAATTGATGTTTGAATGAAATAGTGAGTTATTGTTGTTAAGCTTAGCTAATGACCCATTGTTATAAATGTTTTAAGCTCTATTTTGATTATGCAGGTTGTTAAGCTATTTAGTGATTTGATTAGTGATTCAACTTGTGCTTCAACACCTTAAGGTGATCTAGACAATTGGAAAAGGGATTCAAGTGATTGCAATCTTGGATCCATTTGGTTTTCAAAACGGATTTTAGTCAATTATAGTGGTGTTAATCATTTCTAGTGGTTGTTATTATTAAGGATTTTATGTGAATTTAATCCAAGTCGAGTCGTAACGATTTCTCAAACATAACTTGTTCATCTAAGGAAGTTTATGTAAGTTTACGAACTTAATTGATCAAGGTTTAATGGTGACACTAAACTTATAATAATTTAATATCATAGTGCAACAAAGTATAGGCCAATCCAATACTTAGAGTGGATCAAACAAGTGGACACACTTTAGTTAATTGTTAATTCTCATTTGCTTATTTTGCTAATTGCATGTTTAGTTTTAAATCAAAATTACTACAAACACCCTTTCTTAGGATAATTATTAGTTTTCATAATCTAATTCAACCAACTCCATGCGGAATAAACTTGTGGAATACTTGCTAATATGACGACCGAGTGATATTTTTTCGTACTTGTTGTCTAATTGGCTAAGCTATTTTCTCATTATTAATTGTATAAGTTAACGAACATCACATAAATTGAATCTTCATAAAAGGTAACTTCACGAGAACGAATCACTTTCCTAGCCTTGTTATCCCAACGACGATAACCAATTTCATCCGAATCGTAACCAATGAAAGTACACTTCTTTGATTTAGCCTCAAGCTTGTCTTTATCCGCATCCTTGGTCTTCACATATGCATTACACCCAAAGATTCTCAGATGACCATAACTCACACTTTTACCTTGCCATTATTCCTCGGGAATTCGGAGGATCCAACGGTGTTGAGGGTCCCCTATTGAGCAAATAAGCCGATGTATTAACCGCATCACCTAAAACATCTTAGGCATACCGACATGTAGTCTCATACTCTTAGCCCTTTCACTAAACGTACGATTCATACGTTTTGTGACCTGATCATTGTGTTGCGGTGTCTCCGGTAGTCCGGTACCGTCTTTAACATCTTAATAATGAGCTTTGTACAATGGTCTTTAAACTCAAGACTACCATATTCCCCTCCATTATTCGACTTTAAGACTTCAACCTTTAGATTTGTTTCATTCTCTACCATAGATTTCCACTTCACAAAAATATCAAACACATCGGATTTAGCTCTAAGAAAATAAACCCATACCTTTTGAGTGGAGTCGTCAATGAAGGCGACATAATGGCGAAAACCTCCGCATGATTCTACATTCATTGGTCCAAACACATCCGTATGAACTAGCTCCAATTTCTCCAACTTGGGTGTATTCCCCGATTTTCCGAAAGTCACCTTCTTTTGCTTACCATAAACACGTGGTTCGCAAAACTCAAGGTCCACTTTCTTCAAATACGGAATTCTCTCACTCGAAACAAGCATCTTCATATCCTTCTCACTCATATGCCCAAGTCTTCGATGCCATAGAGTAGACTCGGCCCCAACATCAATCATAGCAACCACCGTGTCTGCATCAAACACTTCAACCATATAGAGCGTCCCCCTTTTATGTCTACGATCCAAGACACAACTACCCTTAACCACCTTCCATTGACGGTTTTCAAAAGTAACCGCGCTACCTTCCTCGTCCAATTTGGGAAAGAACCTCACGTCTTTCAAAGTCCAATTAGAACCGAGAGTAGTCTTCAATATAACATCTTCAATGCCCTCAATCTCAAGTATTTTGTTGTTTGCCAATCTTACCTTACCTTGATACGATCGAAAATTCTTCATCACACTCTTTGTAAGAGTAGCATGAAATGAAGCTCTAGAATCCAAGATCCAAGATTCCACTGAATTCTTAACACTACATAATAGTGCATCATCCGTATCTACCGCGGTCAAGTTGACACCTTTCGCCGGAGGATTCTTTCAATTCCTTTGAAAGTGCCCCTTTTGATTGCAACCCCAACACATAGCTTCACTTCGGTCTTTTGATGGATACCTCTTATTAGATTTCCTCCTACCCTTCTTTTCTCCGTGATCAATTTTCCTACCACAGTTGTCGGTACTCAACAAAGATCCGGATGACGATTCCCCCGAGTTTCTCCTACGAGCGTCTTCACTGAGAATCAACTCCCTAATACCTTCAAAAGCTAGCTTAGTAATTCTCGTAAAGCTACTAACAGCGGTAATCGTACCCGACAAACTTTCCGGTAATGGTGAAAGCAAGATTAGTGCCTTTAGTTCATCATCAAACTTAATCTCAACCTATTCAAGCCTCGATAAGATGTTGTTAAAGTTATTGATGTGATCCGTTGCACCCGTATCTTCCTTCATCTTCGCATTGAACAATTGTCGCCTAAAAAAACCTTATTAGAGGCGGTAGGTTCTTCGTACATGTTGGAGAGTGCCTTCAAACATGTAAACATCGTCTTCTCATTCAAAACGTTATAAGCAAGGTTCTTAGCAAGTGAAAGACGAATTGCATATTTTCGGGTTTAGTCTCCAACAAGGGTTAGTGTAGCTTCTTTTGATATAAGTAGTCTTCTATTTGCATCTTCCAAAGCTTAAGTCTTTTCCATCAAACCGATCGATTCTAGATTTCCCGTCTTCCACCATCTTCCCAAACTCGTAACCTTAAGCTCTTAATACCAATTGTTAGGTTCTTTAGGACCCAAACAATATGAGTAACAAAGATAAACGAAGACAATAACAAGGAAATTAAAGAAACACAATATTTAACGTGGTAATATGTAATCAAGAGTTGATTACCTTAATTCACGGACCAAACTAGATAGATTTTATTGATAAAATTCGTGCTTAGGGTTACAGATTACAATATGTTTATTTATAGTGCAAATCAAAATAAGGAAACAATCTCTCAGCTTGCTGGCTACGCCAAGCTTCACATTTCGCGAAGTAACCCTCGCGTTCCGCGAGCAGCAACCAAACGGGACACCATGTTCCAAAACGCAACAACCACTAGACCTCGATCCCTGCCATCTTTCTCGCATTTCAAACAATCTTTCGAGTTCTGCAAACCTCGCGTTTCGCGAGAGCATGCTTGCGTTTTACGAGCTTCTTCCGTTTCTTTATTTTTTGATCGTCTTTTGCATCCAACATAAGGGATTATCACAATTTTTTTTTTTTTTTTTTTTTTTTTTTTTCCTAAACATAACTCTTATAGCTTCAATATAACCTTTTACATCATTGATAACTACTTTCAATAGTGTCTAGTAACCAACTTCCTAACCTCAATGTAATACAATCTATGCTTACATTATATTCTTAAATATAGTCTTTAGAGCTATCATTAAATAATTTCATTTATCATTTTAACATCAATTTTATTCCAAACATATACACATATTTGACATTATAAAACATATTTGACAGTATGAAGTAGTCAATTTTATATCCACATAAATAGAAAATACACTCCGAATACGTTCAAGTTGAGAACGGCCATATTCGATCATGTGGTTAACGTGTCGGTGTTGAATACTTGAATCTGCACCCCACGTCTTATGATGTCATGCCTACGTTTGTACGTGGGCCCCACAAATACTCTTTCCACCCAATTTGCTGGAACATGTGTTTGGGATATAATGATTTTAAAAAAATGTAAATAATTTTGGTCTATTTTTGTTTTCCGTTCCCAATTCAAGTGATAATCATGGGTCTTAAAATAATGGATTGGAAACTGAGGCAAGTCATGTAATATGACTTGGTTAATATTTAGAAAACTTTGACTTATACTACATCGTAGCAATTTGTATTAATGTATTGGTTTCAGTGTATTTACGTGTTTCGTGTGGCAGATAACATATATTAATAATTCGTATAATAATGGTTTGCTCGGTTGGTTAAGGGTTATGGTTCTCTTATATTGTTTTTTAGTTCGCGTCGTAGGTGTTTGCGGTAGTTGTTTGGTTTGTACGGGAGATGGCTCGCAATTTTCTGAGAACTATTAAATTTTGGGCTCTTTTTTATTTGGGTTAAGGCTACTCAGGGGCCATATACTTTTTATTTTGTCCCGATGTAGTTCATATACCCAAAAAAATACTATTATAGGCCATAAACTTTAAAAAAATGTGTTAATGTAAACCGTTGACCTGATAAATAAGGTTGATCAATTTTGTAGGTTGAGCTTCAAAAAAGTATAAATTTTTTTTGTTCCAATGTAAGCTTTATACATAAAAAAAAGTACTAATGTAGTTCACGTACTTTCAAAAAGTGTATCGATATAGGTCACGTATTTTCAAAAAGTGTATCGATGAAAACAAAAGATGACCTGTTTAGCCGGTAACAGGTTACCTTTTGTTTACATCGATACACTTTTTCAAAATTTATGGCCTATAATAGTATTTTTTTTTTTTTTGGTATATGGACTACATCGAGACAAAAAAAAAAAAGTATGTGGCCCTTGAGTAGCCTTAACCCTTTTTATTTCGTTATGGGTTTGTTTTAGGTTTCTCTCGTTCTCTTATCTTCTTTATCTGTTAGTTTTGTTAGTGTTAGGCAGTTCTCTCCGTCTCCATGTTTAGTTGTTGTTGTAAGGTCGAGATCGAGTTGTTTTCCCCAGTTCTCTTGTATGGTTTGTAGGCTTTCATTACTTTGATAGAGTGTCATAGTTTAGCTTAATTCTAGTTTTATTTAACAAATTAAAATAAAACAAAATAGAATTCATAATTCAATAATGAATTATCAGAGAGAGAGAGAGAGAAAAGCAACTATGTGTGAGAGAGAGAGCTAGGAGCAACAGCAATGCAAACGGAGGCAAGGTAAGAGATCGAGATCGGTACAACGATGGCTATGAGAACAGACACATGAGGTACATCAATCACCGGTGGACTTCTTTCATGTTTTTCAACTTTCCGACTAGTTGGGAAGTGCCTGAATTGTGGAGAAAATTCAAAACCTATGGTGAGTTGAAGGATATTTATATGGCTGGGAAGACACTAAAAAACGGCCAACGTTTCGCATTCATGAGATTTGATGGCGTCAAGGATACTGATCGTATGCTTAAGTCCCTTAGCACGATTAGTTTTGATAATGCACTGATTAAGGTTTTCAAAGCAACTGAAAGGAAACCTTTGTCAAAGGCAAACGACTCAGCAAGACCCAAAGCTCCCATCAATGAATCCAATAGAAACTCAAACTACAAACCTTCTTTCTGTGATGAGAGAAGGTTCAATGAAGTCATTGGCAACCATAAGGAAGATCTTAGAAATAGGCTGACAAGAAAAAAAGAGGAAGATCTTCGAAGCATACTCTCAAAGAAGAAAGAAAAGGAAAAGGAGGAATGGAAGACAACAAGAGAATTTGAGAAAGTTAGGAACATCAACCTAGATGTAAAGAAGACTAACTGTGATATGTTATATGGAAGAACATTGGTGGGTGATATTAAAAACATGGAGCTGCTGAATCAAATTGAAGCACTTAGCAAAGATGAAGAACTTGGTGGGTTTGTGTTTAAATACATTGGTGGAGTACATTTGATGATCATTGGCGACACCCCTGATGTAGTCCATAATGTGCTCAAACAGGAAGATCATATCTTCAAAAGCTGGTTAGATAATATTCGAACGATAGAGAAATTCTATGGCGATTTGGGAAGACTTGTTTGGGTTGACATTAAAAATGTTCCGATAATATTTTGGAATGAGGAAGTTTTCACGTCGATAGCAGACTGGTGGGGGAGAGTTCTTGATTTGGATAACTGTAATATTGATGCATCTGAAAACCAAAATCTAGTGACAGGTAGTGCTCTTATCCATACACATGAGAATGAGTTTATCAACGGAACGGTCCTTTTAAGTTCAATTACAAAGAGCAAATGTGTCTACGTTTCGGTCATAGAAAATCCTTCAAAAAGAGTTGAGATGCAGACTGGGAATTCAGTCACGCCCGAGTGGGGATGTTCGTCTAGGTCCAGTCAAGATGAAGATTGGGAATGCAGTGATTCGGGAAGTCTCTATTCATCCAAATTCTCTGCCGACACCTGGTCGGAAAATTTTTCCGGCGATGAAGCAAACCGAAATCATGTGGCAGATGAAAGGTCTCCAGACAAAGGCTGCAATCTAGAAGATGAAGAGTCTGGGTTTATTGGCATTGGGAACCTTTTCGAGGAAAATAATTGTGATGGCAATTCTCAAGGTATCGAAGGAGATGAAAAGATTGGCGGCGGTAGTTCCAAGAAATTCGATAGCCAATTTAATCCATGCAACAAGGATCGACCTATTGAGGGGGCAACAGAGGTAAATAAGTCTGTGATGGAAAACCAAAATTGTACAATTGGGCTTAATGAGACAATCGGGCTCGAAGAGACAATTGGAATTGATGAGCCTATCAACTCCACTAATAAATTTGGGCCAGGAGAGAATATGCCAGTTAATGGACTTAATTCATCTGTCAATTTAAATGTATTCAACAATGTGGCCATCGCATCTGATGACACTTATAATTTGGATAAGCCCAACAATTCCATGGATCATTCTGATAATACCTTTATCTCAAATTCCAATAATACCAAGGTTCCTGAATCTTCAAATTGTGGTAGACGATTACACGTGAATAAGAACCCTCATGTCCCCAATCGAAAGAATAGCACCTGTAGATGTAATAGGGAGACGAATGTCAACGATGCGACCTGGCCATCAATTTTGAACTGGAGAGCATCCTCAAGAATTATCAACGCCAAAAGAAGAGCTCGAAACAAAAGTCATGGGAAAGATTTGGGGGAATCAAATTGTAGCAGATGCTGTAAGGGTGGTCACCAGGTTATCTCAAAAAGCAAAAATAAGATTAAGGTGCATTCTGACCGCCCTAATCTTAATCCAAGCAAGAGCAGAGATAGTGTCACAAGCAGATCTTTTAAAACACACCAAGGATTTTCAGAAAATAGCACTGAATTAAAGGATTTTGGCATAGAATTGGGACTTAGATGGCCTGACAAGGTTACAATGCAAGTCCCCTTTCATCATCTCGTTTTAGTATGTTGTTTAATGAAGATTTTATCGTTAAATATTCGTGGTTTTGGTGTTATTGAGGAAGGGAAATTTGGGTGGGTTAAACAACTATGTGTTTTCGAAAAACCAAACTTTTTGGCACTTCAGGAAACCAAATGTCATGTGCTGTGCGAAAATTGGATACACTCGTTATGGGGGTCGAATAATTGTGAGTTTATACAAAAACCGATGACTGAGAAATCAGGGGGACAGTTGCTAATATGGGATAAAAACCTATTTGAGGCTACTGATGAAATTGGTTGTGAATTTTTTATTGGTGTACGAGGTAAATGGAGGAGTACAGGAAATGTAACAACAATTATCAACGTTTACGAGCCGCATAAAGACTTAGATAAATGTAGAATGTGGGAATCACTCTGCAAACTGATAAATGATATTGATGGAGAGATGGTGCTATGTGGCTACTTCAATGAAGTTCGCGATGAATCAAAGAGATTTAATTGTCACTATATTGGGAGCAGAGCGAAGCGTTTTAATGAATTTATCAAAGATAATTGCTTGATTGAGATCCCTCTTGGTGGTAGAAAATATACTCGTGTTAGTGACGATGGACTTAAGATGAGCAAGCTAGATCGATTCCTTGTTTCTGAAAAATTCCTTGATAATTGGAAAGATTTATCTGTTGTTGCATCGGAAAGAAAGCACTCGGATCACTGTCCAATTATTTTGAGAGACAAGGTGATCGACTTTGGCCCAAAACCTATCAAGGTTTTTGACGCTTGGCTTGATTTAGATGGGGTAGAAGACGTAATCAGAGAGGCTTGGAACGAGAATATGGATGGGAACCTCAAAGATTGTATACTTCGAAACAAGCTAAAAAAGGTTAAATGGGCTGTCAAAAATTGGAGTCAGTCTGCCCTTGGTAATTTGGAAGAAGAAATAGAGCACCACAAAAAATTAGCCACTGATTTGGAACTAAAAGCAGATCAAGGAGTAATAAATGACAGCGAGTGAACCCTTTGGTTGAATTCAAGGAAAGAATGGCTTGGAAAAGAAAAAATAAAAGCTAGTATGTTCAAACAAAAAGCTAGGGTTAGATGGATCGTGGATGGGGACGAAAACTCGAGATATTTTCATACAACAATGAAGAGAAGATTCAATAAATGCAATATCAGAGGCATAAACATCAATGGGCTATGGTGCGAAGAACCTCAGAAAATTAAAGATGCAGCTTTTCAACATTATATGGAGATTTTCAGGTGTCATAATATCAACAGACCTAGTCTTGTGGATATTCGGTATCCGAGAATCACTTCTGATGATGCCACCTTTTTAGAGGAACCGATATCTGAAAAGGAAATATGGGACGCCATAAATGAATGTGGGAGTACAAAGGCCACTGGGCCCGATGGCTTCAATCTTGGCTTCTTTAAAAGGTTCTGGCACATTATCAAAGCTGATGTTATTGATGCTGTGAGATGGTTTTGGGCCAATGGTGAATTCTCAAAAGGCTGTAACGCTTCATTTGTTACCCTTATTCCAAAGAAACTAGACCCTATGACTTTCGGGGAGTTCAGACCCATTAGTCTCATCAACAGTTATTATAAAATAGTCGCCAAGATTCTCTCAATTCGTCTTCGTCGGGTCATCCACAAGTTGATAGGTGGTGAACAAAGTGCATTTCTAAAAGGTCGCTACATCTTGGATGGCGCTTTGATAGCTAATGAGATTGTTGATTACCTCCATCACAAAAGGCATAAAGGGTTGATCTTTAAGGTAGATTTCGAGAAGGCTTTCGATAGTTTAAGTTGGGACTTTCTTAGTGAGGTAATGGATAGCATGGGATTTGGGGCTAAATGGAGGAAGTGGATACTGTCTTGCTTAAAGTCAGCTAGCTTTTCAATTCTGATAAATGGATCACCTACGCAAGAGTTTTACCTAGGAAGGGGTGTTAGACAAGGTGACCCCCTTTCACCCTTCTTGTTCATTCTTGCGGCCGAGGGATTAAATATGCTCACAAAGGTCGCGGTTGAAAAAGGTTTGTTTAAAGGAGTTGAAATCGGAATAGATTAAGTCAATGTATCACATCTCCAATACGCTGATGATACAATTTTCTTCGGAGAATGGGACAACAAGAATGTGGACAACCTCATGAAGTTACTTAAGTGCTTCGAAATGACTTTCGAGCTGAAAATAAATTATCATAAAAGTCAACTTATCGAGATTGGAGTGCCAAAAAATGAGGTGGAATTAATCTCAAGCCGCTTCTGTTGTCAAGAGGGGAAGCTGCCATTTATCTACCTCGGCATCCCCGTGGGTGCCAAAATGAGTAAATCACATAATTGGTCACCGGTCGTGGAAAAATTCAAAAGTAGACTGTCGGATTGGAAAGCTAGGACGGTGTCCTACGGTGGTCGTGTTACGCTCATAAAGTCGGTTCTCAATAGCCTCCCGTTGTACTATTTCTCCCTCTTTCGGGCCCCAGTATGTATCCTAAAATCATTAGAGAGTATTAGGCGATCTTTTTTTTGGGGTGGGGCGGGATCGGACAAAAAAATATCCTGGGTCAAATGGGAAAACGTACTTTTACCTTATGGGAATTGGGTGTTAAACCTTGGGTCTCTCAAAAGCAAAAACCTTGCTTTACTCGGGAAATGGTGGTGGCATTTCAAAACCGAACCGGGCGCTTTATGGGTAAAAATAATAAAAAGCATTTATGGGAATTGTGGGGGGTTTTTTTATGCTAATAGTACTGCTCAGACTCCCACCAGGAGCACATGGTCGAGAATTGTTTGTGCAGGCAGGGATATTGACGATTTGGGAATTTCCTTCTCTAACTCTTTTGTCAAAGCTGTCTTCAATGGTGATAACACATCATTGTGGGATGACCATTGGATTGGAAACTCGAAGTTAAGAGAAAAATTCCCACGGTTATACCAACTTGAAGCAGATAAAGGCACATCCATTAAAGACAGAATTGAAGAGCATGGTGGTCAGATTCATTGGAACTGGAACTGGATACGCACGCCTAGAGGTAGAACTGCGGGGGAGCTTGAGGAATTGGTTAACCTATTGTCTTCGTTCACTTTTGACTGCAGGAAATCAGACTCGTGGAAATGGATACACTCAAGTAACGGGAATCTAACAGTCAAGGTTCTTTCAATGATTATTGACGAACACTTGCTCGCGAACCAAGCACATACATCTGTTGTTGCAACTGAACGCAACAATCTAGTACCCAAAAAAGTCGAAGTTTTTATTTGGCGGGCTTTAAAGCGAAGACTACCCGTTCGTGTGGAATTGGACAAATGAGGCATTGATCTTCACTCGGTTAGGTGCGCTCTTTGTGATGATGATGTGGAGTCGGTCGATCACTCCTTGGTACTTTGTAAGCATGCCATGGATGTGTGGGACCGAATCTACAAATGGTGGAATCTCGGGAATGTTACGTACTTAAGCGTTAGCGAATTGTTTCGAGGTAATTCTTCTCAAACCATGTCGGCTTTCGGGAGAAAATTATGGCAAGTGGTGGAATGGTCGTGCGGTTACCTCATTTGGAAGAATAGAAACCAAATGGCATTCAAAGGCAACTGTTGGAACCCTCCCACTGCCTTAAACGAGATACAAGTCAAAACATTCTATTGGATTTCGCATCGTATTAAGGACAAGAAAATCGATTGGTTAGTCTGGTTGTCAGACCCAAGCAGCTATGCATTTTAATTCTGTATTTAGTCTTTGGGCCGATGCAATCTCAGCATCGATTGGTTCTATTCTGTGCATGTATGTTTATTTTCGAGTAGCTGCCTCCCCTTGTGTATAATTGGGTTTGAGAACTGTATTGGGCTTGCTAATTTGCAGCCCATGAACTTGTAATTTCGTGAATGTTTTAATCTATTTTGCTTTTTTAAAAAATAATAATAATTCAATAATGAATTCACAATCAAGTCACCACTAAAATGTCTATGATTCAGATTCCGTTAAAATATGTACTTATAGTTGATTCAATCTAGACTTAAAATAGTAAAATAGTGGCGGAACTAAAAAATTTTATTAGTGGAGAGAAAAGAATAAATAGTTAATCATCGACAAATAATCTCGTAATAGTTAAAAACACACTGATTATAACCATTTTTTTTCTTTTGAATTATTTGGCAAAAGCTTATGTATTTATAAAGTATTAAAATTTATTTGTATCATCATTTTTGAAAGGTGAGTTTTCAAAAATCGTGAAGTCTTTATATTTGATTTTCATTCCTGAGTGCACAAATGATTTTTAAGAAAATATTACTTCCACTATCTCAAATTTATTGTTCACCGTTACACATTTCCTCAAACTTACTTTCAAGACAAAACAAGTATCGAATTATTACCATCCATGACACATTTTCTCAAAATATAGAACACACTATATTTCTAAAATAAACTAATTTGCAAGTATTAAAGTCAAATGTAAAAACTAATATAACACTATTATCGTCCTCAAATGTGTTAAAAAGGCACGAAGTTCAACGTGAAATGGTGAAGAAATAACGAGGATGAAAGGAGGACTGTGCGATTGGTGTCCACCGATGAAATGGAGAGGGTGGAAGGAGCGCACAACTGTTGATAATGCTCTTAGTAACTTGATGTTTGTGTACCTGAAGCGAGAAGTAAGAAACTTTAAGTGCTTTTGTGAAATCATGACATTATTAGTTTGATAACACTATAATAAATTTCAAATTTTTAGATTGATTAATGATTAATAACACATGAGAGAAATCAGAATTTTAGATGATTAATGTCAAAAAGTAATATTTAAAGGAAATGACATCTCTTTATTTTAGGATAAGGAGTGTGTTTGGCATACAAGCTTCTTAGAGCTTATGGTAGAGCTTATGGGAGCTTATTGAAACTTGAGCTTATGATTTTAATAAGCTCCATGTCATAAGCTTTGTTTAATAGATAGAAAAATTAGAGCTTATGAAAATCATAAGCTCTGGAAAAATAAGCTACTTGTAGTAGCTTATGAAAAAAAAGTAGAGCTTATGACTGAAAAATAAGCTTCAACTAGTTTACCAAACACTTATAAAAAATAATAAGCTCTAACTACCAGCTTTAAAAATAAGCTCCAGCTCTAGCCCATAAGCTCCAGCTATAAGCTTCAGCTCCAGCTCCAGCTAGTTTCATCCAAACACACCTAAGGAAAGTATTGTCTACATCATACATCTCTCATACTTCACTTTTGTGAGATTGAATTTTTTGTTGTTGTAGTTGTAGTAGTAGGATATATCAAATACAATAACTTACAAACTATCGCTAACTACCAACATAACATCAAAATCAAGTTACCTTCTAACATATCTGTATAACACAAAAATACCAAAGAAAATTATAATAACCGATAAAAATGTTTTTCAGTTTCAACCACTGTTGTAAAATTCCCGATTAACCCACGATTACTCCTTTTTAAGAACAGTCTTTTTCGACTTTCCAAAATTCGTTTAAATAATCCGCCAACAACGTTTAATGGGTCAAAATTGAATTTGTTGATCAAGGTCGGTCAAAGTCAATATTGGTCAACAATTTAACATGAATTTAATTAGAAATTTAGAGTTTTTGAACAAAATTAGCAATTTTAGACAATTATGTTGATACCTATGGTTTTTATCCATATTTACACATATAATTTTGATATTTAATATTTAAATGTATAAAAAGTACAATCAGATCAATTCCCGATTAGTCCGTGAATTGCTGATTACTCCATCCAAAATCCGACCGATTACTCTCGAATAACAACTTTTGTAATATTGGTTCAACTTTTAAACAAGGTTGGCAATCCCTTTTATGCTAACAAATTTATCATCTCGAAGCACAACTTCGTATCGTATGTCAAACGCACGATTAAAATAATCTATTTGTACTTGATTAAAATTAATATGATACATCTTAGTCAATTTTATTTACTTAGATACATCATAAATACAAAATGAAGAAACTAATATGATATAACTTATAATTATAAAACTAAA